>NC_134853.1:71933393-73185060 GCF_049852395.1 Peromyscus maniculatus bairdii
AGATTTCAAAGCAAACAAGATGATAACAAATATGGATATATGCATGCCTGAAAGAAGAGTAAAATTCACATTGTCTAAGGAGTATTTTTATTCTTATACAGTTGTTTCTGGCTTTTATTTTTTTAATAAAAGTATAATTATTTCATCTCTTTTCCTTTTCCTCCCTCCAACTCCTTAACTGCTTGCTGCTGAATACTTGGCCTCTTTTTCTTTCGTCATTATTGTTACACGCACACACACACGCACATGCACACGCACACGCACACACACACCAAAATATAGAAATGCAACCTGCTCAGTCCACTTAGTGTTGCTTGCATGATTTTAGGGCTAACAATTTGGTACTGGAAAACCAATTGGGGTTCATCCCTAGAGAGGACTATTTCTCCCATTCTGAAGGTATTATTTCTAAGAAAACTATCAAGTCCCTAGTAGGTGAATAAGTAAAAGCTTTAATTGTATTTTGCTGAAAATATAAAAAATAAAGTAGCAAGTAGACACCTGCTAGTCTTGACTATAACCTTAATTAAAGTGATGTGATATAAATGATGGCAGTCTCCAGGTACTGGCAAAGCATCTGCAGAGCCAGTTGCCCCCTTCAGTCTCCCCGACATTACCCCCGTGACTCCCATCAAAGGCCGTGGCCATCACTAAACCTTCCACCTGTTCTATCAACTACAGAAACCCTCTGTTCAGAGTACTCAAGAGAAACAAATGCCCACATGAAGACAAAACATCCAGAATTTTCCTCATGAAAAGAAGGAAAAAGGAGTTGATAAACCTTTCGTGACCCTCAGACTAGCTGGAGTAGATGTAAATTCTGGAATGTCTACTTAATGGAATAAAACCCAGAGACTGCAGCAGCCATTATGAGAACCATATAGAACGGGACACATTTAAGCATGAAATAATGAGAAATTATATACTGCTTTGATTGACAGTAAAATCAGATGCACTTGTGACCAAGGAAGAAAAGATAGAGAGAAAGGGACGACTTCTGTTTCTGTTCATGTCCATACCTAAAGACAAAAATACTAACTGAACACGGTAACACTTACCTTTAATTCCTGTACCCAGGAGACAGAGGCAGGTGGATTTCTGCGAGTTTGACGCCAGCATGGTCTACATAGTGAGCTTCTGATCTACATAGTGAGATCTTGCCTCGAGACAAAACAAAACGATATGCAAAAATAAAAATATACTTTTTTTGAACCAATCAGAACTATTTCCACCCAACACTTAGCATTCCCAATTATGGATGCTGTGTGATCAAAAATACAGTTTGACAGAACAATGAATGACAGCAAATTCCACTTGAGTGATACAGGAGTCACAGTGCTTAATGGTCTAAAAGGTATACGTAGGAAAGCAGTTATACTACAAGCTTAGGCCCAAATGACTGAGGCACACAAGCAGCTACAGTCATTCTTAACCCTTACAGGTAAAATGCTGTGAAATGTGAGTTGATGTCTCGGTTTTGAATAAAAAGGATTAAACTTTGCTGCTACAGATTAACTGAGGAATCTTTCCTAGGCTCCTGCTTGTTTTCTGTCGCTGCTGCAGCAGTGCCTGCAAACAGAACAGCTTAAGACGACAGAGATTTACTGCCATTCTTATGTCAGAATTCAGACTTGGTCCCACTGGTCTGAGATCAGGGTATCAGCAGGGCTGTTTCTGTACCCTGTAGGAGAGAATCTATTTCTTTTCTTTTCCAGTTTCTAGGAGCAACCCGCATTTCTTGGATCCCAGCCCCTGCCTTCATTATCAAACCCAGCAATCCTTCCCACATTGCATTACTGTGTCCCTCTCTCTGATTTTTACTCCACTTTTAAGGACTGGTATGATTTTATTGAGGCCACGAGGACAATCTCCTTAGCTCAAGGTCAAGTGACCTTAATTGAATCTGAAATGTTAATTCCTCTTTACCATATAAGGCAGCATATTCACTACTATTCTGTCCATTAACCTACACAGACCCCTCTTGGTGCTGTGTGTACTGTTAGGACATGCTAGAAAGAGAGAAGAGGGTACAGACATGAAATTCACAGAAGTTGAGACCTGCGTAGAACACCTGTCCACCATGCCGACAGTCGGTAGGTTACATTAAACCAATGCATGGTATTCGTGAAGATTTGGGAGGGAAAAGCAGCTTTGTCTAGCTGGAACATCCAAGGTAGGTCTCATGATGAAATGACATTTGGACCGGGCCTAAAATTAACTAGGCTTTGAAAGCACAAAGAAGGCAGAGGAAGCTGATGGATAGCATTTCAGATAGTAACTGTTAGATCCAAACTGGTGAAATTGCCATTTTTGTAAAGAAAAAAAAATCAAATACCTTTTTTTAAAATTCAGATTTATGTATCAAAGCAAAAGGCATGGAGGCAAAAGTCACCAGTGCTGAGAACAATCCAGGATGCCTCCTTTCACCTCCTTGTAATCCGGAATTTGTTTTTTATATTCGCCTTTCATTCCTAATACAACATCCAAAGTGCCATGCCTAAGAACAGTTGACTGTGACAGACAAAGCCTTGTGCTTGGAGCAGCACAGACTGGTGAGCTAGAACAAAGGCTGCCTCCCAGAGAGACTCCTATTGGGTGCTGATCACTGGTCTTATTGGACTGTACTTAGTGCGACGGAAGAAGAGAGTCCAAGACAATGCAGGAGTGGGATGCACACTAGGCAAGCATAAGCACCAGAGTTGGCTGCTGCATCTTTCCAAGAAGTTGATCTTGTCACTGATGGTTTCCTGAGTGTGACATGCATCCTGGGATCACTGGAAACCACGTCAGTGTGTTTACAGGAATAGTCATGAAGTCTCCCTCATCAAACCCTTGAGTCTGCTATGTCTGTAGGTCATTTTGATGACTGCAATTATTGTTTTGATTCCATTTATTCATGAGCTGAAAACAGTCCTGGTAGCCAAGTTTCTCTTTCACATCTTATCACTCACAGCTCCCATGAACAGATTGCCCATAGAATTGGTTTTTTTTTCTCCCTTGTCCTGACTAGCCACTGTAGCACATGCTAGTCCTTTATAACTTTATCAGCCTGGGCTCAGGAGGATGAGGATTCTCTTAGTCTCCTGGGTTAGTAAGCTTCCCATTGCTCTGAGGAGATGGCTGAAAAAAAATCTTAGAGAAGAGAAGATTTCTTTGGCTCACAGTCTCAGAGGTGTTAGTCACGGTCAGGTAGCACCGCCGATTCTGCACTCTAGAGAGGCTGAGCAACATGGTGGGGAGTGCAAAGCTGTCATCTCACAAAAGCCAAGAAGGAGAGAGGGGGATAGGGACAAGTACTCCCTAGAACATGCCCTAGTGACCCAGCCTTCCAATTTGGTCTCCCCTCCTGAAGTCTTCATCATGCTCCTATATAAGTTAGGAACCCATTAATGTATGCATCCGTAGATAAGGACAAGGTGTCATGAACTAGTCACCCCTAACTCACGTCCCCTATAAACACTGCTGTCAATACAGGGACCAAAACCTTCAACACATGAGTTTTTGCAGACCTTTAAGATTTTGTTTTCGGTGTGTATGAAGGTGTGGTATATGTGTTTGTACATGTCCACCTATGTGGTTGACATTGGTTCTCTTTCTCCATAGCTTTTTATGTGAGTGCTGGAGATCCGAACTTAGGTAGGCAGCAAGCACTTACATCCTGAGCCATCTCATCCCCTATCTGCCCCCAATAGCTAAAATTTATCACTCCCAACAGTTAAATTTAAACCATAGCAACCTCTGTCTAAAATGCAGGGCAGATACCACCACCTGTAGGATGCAGATGTGCTGGGCTGTGCCTCAACCCTTATCTCTATGTGAGAAAGTAGGAAAAGAATGACTGGAATGATTTATAATTCTTTACACTCCAATTTGTGGATTTTTTCCCTATAAAAATAGAACTCTATTAAAAAACATGAAGCAGAAGAGAAGTCATGAGGGCTCCTGAGTTAGGAGCAGACAAACCCCCAAAGAAAGAAAACAGCAGCCTTGCTAATGCATTAATTCGGAAAGAGAAGAAAAGGGAGACTAAATGAGAGAAGACACCTCAAATGGTATTATTAGTAATTACTATTATAAAATGGAATAAAATGGGAGCAGACAGGAAGGAAGAGGAAAAGAAATGCGCCACAAAGCATGTCACAGGAATCCAGAATCAGAAAGATTTGGAATCTTTTAAAAATAATCACAAGCACCAAGGAATTATAAAAAAAAAAAAAAAAAGACACCCCCTCCCCATAACAGCAAATGGGCAATCAATGCCAGACAATGGGAAGAAACAGAAAAAAAAAAAAAAGGTTTGCAAATGGGGTGGGGGGTGAAGACAGAGTTAGGAAATTCCAGTAAGTGGACTTCAAAATGAGAAAGAGCCAAGGAAGAATGTTCTCCAAGAAACAGGTTAACTTGGAGGAAGGGGGAAGGGCTGCTGGGAGCAGAATTCTCACCAGAAGCTTTGTAAGGAGTGATCATAGAAGCAACCTGCGATCACTTGCAGAGAGAAACCCAAGTAAAGGTGTTCCCAGATAGCTGACTTTCTGGTGAGCTGTGTGTAAACAGACAATCTTAACACAGTCAAGTCATGCTACCCTGCATGGCTCAATGTCATAAAAATAGTACAGGTTGGTGTTCTTGTGGGACTCTTCACAACGTGTGTGTGTGTGTGTGTGTGTGTGTGTGTGTGTCTTTTGTCTGCTCTTAGGGCCCTTTCCCTCCCACTGGGTTGCCTCATCCAGCCTTGATATGAGGGTTTGTGCCTTGTCGGATTGTAACTTGTTGTGCCGTGTTTGGTTGATATCCCTGGGAGGCCTGCTCTTTTCTGAGGGGAAGTGGAGGAGGAGTGGATCTGGAGTGGGGAGGATTGGGAGGAGCGGAGAGTGGGGAAAATGTAGTCAGGATGTAATGCATGAGAGAAGAATTTAAAAACATAGTACAATGTTTAGCGACAGCTACTCCAGGGATAAGGGAGGGAAGTTGATGGCTCCTGGGATTAATACACCAATCGAAATGTGAGTTCAGTCATAGGTTTGTTCTTTAGCCAAAATATGCCTGTGCATACAAGAAGAGATCTTTACATGAAGAGAGGGCCATAACAAGTAGTCTCCATGCTGAAGGAGACGTCTGTGGGTCAGACTGTGCTGTGCTCTCCTCCCAGGAGGAGACAAGCCAGTGGCAGTGCTGGGTGGGTGACAGCTGGTTCTGGGACAGTCCCAGGCAAACCCAGAAGCTGGTGAGTTTGTGTCTAGGCCCTCGATGTGACAACACTGTTGCCATGATTAGGTCAGCTGGTGGTGCAGGTAGGCTGAGAATTGTTATTCTGCACACTGAAGGATAGCATTTTCAATTGTTTCATTGCCTTCTAATTTTAGGGGAAATGATCCTAAAATATTTCAACTTGAGCAATCTTCTAGCCAATAAAGTATTTATTGCAGGCTTTTGTATGCTCTGGGATGGGTGGGGAGAGAGGAGCAGAGGAGCCCCCCTGCCTGAATGGCCAAGTGGGAGAGGAAGGTGTGAAGTCTATAAAGTACACTACAACTAGAAATGTGAGTGATACAATGTAGGAAAAGAATGGGGCAATGTAATCATGAGTGATATAGAGGGCTAGATTGGGTGGAGGAGTAGGTCTGATTGGAAAAGCCCCTCTGAGGAAGTGATGTGAAAGCTGAGGGTTGGCGGGTGAACAGAAAGAAGGGCTCTGTGAAGAGTCAGGCTGCGGTAGAAAAATGGTGTCGGGAACAGAGACAAGGACAAGTGTTCCAGACAGACAGATGGTGTGCACAAAGTCCTTGGGGGCAGGAAAGACCTGGTTGATTTAAAGTAGTTGAGAAAAGGCGAATCTTTCACTTGAATTAAGAGAAAAAGAAAAGGCGTTGCCCTTCAGCTGGAAGAGCCGGGGAGACCAGCCATGGTGCTGATGAGAGTGGTCCAAGGGAACGAGCTGGAAGGAGACGAGGATGAGGATGAGCATGAGGATGAGACACTCCTCTTTTTCTACATCCCTCTCTGCATATACGTGTGCACAGAGAAAGAAACACCATGGAGCCAGATCTCCTTCCTGTCATAGAAGACCTAGGTGCTCCCGCCAGGAAGCGTGTGCCAATGAAGTGAGCCACACCCTTACAAGGAGGAGTTTTTTGTGGCTTATTAATAAACTTATTCAAATTTTAGCATATAGCCTTCCTGTTGAGTCAGTTGCTCAAGCCTGGAAAGAGAGAGATTAACCTTGTGGTTCATGAGCATAAAATTGTTTGGGGGATGACAGAAATATTTGGATCTAGGTAGAGGTGGTGTTTGCAATGCACTGAAGGGGTGAAATGCCACTGAACTTTCAGTTTACTTAAAAATGGGTTGTTTAGCCAGGTGGCGGCGGTGCACGCCTTTAATCCCAGCATTCGGGAGGCAGAGGCAGGCAGATCTCTGTGAGTTCGAGGCCAGCCTGGTCTACAGAGCGAGTTTCAGGATATTCAAGGCTGTTATATAGAGAAATTTGCCTGGAAAAACCAAAAGAAAAAAAAGGAAGGTCAGTTTCTCAACAGCTGAGATGGCTACCACATGACTCTGAAATGGTCACTGTATATTGTATACATGTCCTGAAATCCCACAGTGTGCCCTATAAATATGTATAGTTATTATCTGTTAATTGATGCACATTAATATGTTGTGGAGTATTAGTTTAACTGGGCAAAGATGTGTTGTATTTGTTTATGCTGCAGAATATTACTTTAACTGTGTAAAGGTGTGTTACTTTTGTTTATGCTACATTAGTTTAATGATATAAGGATGTATGTTTAATTATATAAAGATGTGTTGCATCTGTTTCATTTTGCCTGCCTAAGGCACCTGATTGGTCTAATGAAGAGCTGAATGTCCAATAACTAGGCAGGAGAAAGGATAGGTGGGGCTGTTGGACAGAGAGAATAAATAGGAGGAGAAATCTAGGCTCGAGAAACAAGCGGACGGAGAGAAGGAGGAGAGAATGAGGGACACACCCAGAGCCAGAAGCCAGGCAGACGCCAGCCAGACACAGCAAGAAAGTAAGAAAGGTAGAAAGCCCTGAGGAAAAACATAGATAAAGAGAAACAGGTTAATTTAAGTTAAAAGAGCTGGCCAGAATCCTGCCTAAGCTAGGTCAAACATTCAAAACTATTAAGTCTCTGTGTCATGATTTAGGAGCTGGTTGGTGGCCCAAAAGAAAAAGCATGGTACATTAATAGAAATAAAATACCTCTTTAAAATAAATGGCTAATTTCATGTTAAGTAAGTTTCACCTCAGGTAAAAAGCTGGAAGTACAGATGAAGACCTACAGGCAATAAGGCTGCTGGAGGAGAATCCAGGGTGGAGAGGCGGGTGATCTGAGATGTTCAGGAGTTAAAAAATCTCCTTGAAGGAGTAAATGCACAAAAAATCATGTACAATTCCACAGTGAGTTCCAACAACAAAAAAGAGGAAGATGTAAAAGTGAGAAATGAAGACAAAGTGATAGGGTGGCTTCAGGGTCTGCACATCTGCTGGGTTATGCTATTCAGTATGTGGGAACACTACAGTTTGGAGGAGGACATTTAGGTGTTTTTTTTTTTTCATTTTCTTTTCTTTTTTAAAAGAAGATAATGACATCGTTTTCCTCTTCCTTTCCTCCCTCCAAACCCTTCCACACACACATTCTTGTTCTTTTTCAAATTCATGGCCTCTTTTTTCCTTAATTGCTGTTATATACATATGTATATGTATCTGTATATATATGTATATACATATATATTCCTAAACATATCCTGCTCAGTCTGTATAATGTTACCTGTGTTTATGTTTTCAGGGCTGACCATTTGGTATTGGAAAACCAATTGCTGTGCTCTTTCCTGGGGAAGACTACTTCTCCCAATCCCAGCATTCCTTAGTTGTCTGTAGTTCTTTGTGTAGGGTTAAAGCCTCAAAGTCTTTTCCCCTTCCACATTGTCCTGTCTATTGTGGAAGTTCATGTTATTTGAATCTTACATGTTCTTTTAATAAAAAGAATCCAGAGCCAGATATCAGGGTGAAAGCTGAAAGATCACAGCCAGTCACTAGTTCTTACATCTTCGAAATCCTCAGCCTAAGGAGAGTGAGTTCCTGTTTCCTCATGCCTTATATACCTTTCTCTGCCCAGACATCACTTCCTGGAATTAAAGGCATGTGTGCTTCCCAGTGCTGGGATTAAAGGTGTGTGCCACCACTGCCTGGTTCTGTTTCCAGTGTGGCCTTGAACTCACAGAGATCTGGACGGATCTCTGCTTCTTTTTTTATTTTTATTATTTTTTAATTTTATTTTATTTTTTGGTTTTTCGAGACAGGGTTTCTCTGTGTAGCTTTGCGCCTTTCCTGGAGCACACTTGGTAGCCCAGGCTGGCCTCGAACTCACAGAGATCCGCCTGGCTCTGCCTCCCGAGTGCTGGGATTAAAGGCATTCGCCACCACCACCCGGCGGATCTCTGCTTCTTGAGTGATAGGATTAAGGGTGTGTGTGCCACCACTGTCTGGCCTCTCTGTCTAATCTAGTGGCTAGCTCTGTCCTTTGATCCTCAGGCAAGTTTATTAGGGTATACAATATATCACCACAGGTTCAGATCTACAAAACACTTCATAAAAGTTTGTTGAGGATCTAGAAACCAGATCCACGTGGGTTGATTTGGGAATGTAGTTAAATAAGTTAAACTCCCTAATGCCCCCACTACAAGATGCCAGTGTCCAGTTAGCTAGAACATAAGCCTGAGAATCACGAAACCCAGGGTTTAAATAGTCTCTGCCAATGGGAGGCTAGTTTAATATTGTCAGGACACTTCTGTTGGGAGGACTGACAGAGATGATGGATGCTGAGCACTTGGCACAGGGTTGGGCACACCATAAATGCTAAGTTTCTCTTTGTTGCTGTTATTGTCATCATCATTATTTTAGGACACATGAAAGTCCTCACTGTCCACTTACTTTAAAAAATCACTTTAATAATGGATCCAAAGGGCAGCTGATCTGTTAAATCCACAGGCGGGGCAGATGCCCGGAGAACAGAACAAATTAAATAGTGCTTAGTGAAATCATCGGGAGTCAACAGACGGCTTCAACACTGAGCCCAAGACAATAGGGTCTTTAAGTTAAGAAGACTGGCCCAGTTGCTCCGAGATGGTAAATGTATGCAGTGTTTAAGTGAGGAAGAAATAACACCAGATAATATCACCTACTTAGAATATGTAAAACTAAAGTGTCTCTGCCAAAATGCAGACAGCGGCGGCAGTGAGGTTAATGAAAAGAACAAATGGGAGAAGACAACAAGAGGAGATGGAAAGCTAATAATAGGTTAGGGATTCATCACAAAAAGATGGCGTTCCCATAAAAAAAGTTAAAATGCACACTATTCTCACAAGCAGAGAAATTAAAATAATTTATTAAAAATATCTATAGCACCTAGAATCCCCCATGCCAACAGAAGACATGCACAGAAATATTGACAAGATTATGCAATCGAAAAGATTTTTTCCACAATTAAAAAGTAATAATAATAGATGTGAAAACTAGATAGCTTATGAGCAACTTCAAGCATGTAGAAATAGGCCAGAAAAAGCACAAATATATAGAGAAGCTATAAAAGTCATGTATCTGTTTTCTTAAATATAGATCTTTTTTTGAAGGGGTGGGGGGTATGAGCTCAGAAACTCAAGACAAAAAGATAAACTCAAGAAAACAAATGACATTTATAGCAAGCTGGGCAGTGGGAATTTTAGATGCTTTGGCAATAAATTGCAGGAGCATAAAAGAGATTTTTAAAAAACTATTATTTATTCAAACAAAGCTGGTCAAGGACATAGAAATCTAAATATAAAAAGTAAACTGAAAGATATACTCATCTACCACATGTGGCCATAGTGACCTAAATGGCATGTCATGTTAACCTGAAGGAAATCTGAGAGCTTGCAGTGGATGGAGAATAAGATTTCAACTCAGGATCCACTGATACGTGTCCAGTGAGAAACAGATCCTCCAGCTCTGGCTATCCGGAAATCCAGGCTCCACTGTTTAATTGGGTTGTTGTGAGATCTGGGACAAGTTACTCTGTAATTCTTGGTTCCTACCCGGGAACTGAGGCTAAAGCCCCAAGCCCCGTGCTTGGTGAGCACAGGATCTGTTGGTCCCATATGGACATTTTCTCATCGTCCTTCACAGACATCTTTTCTTTTCGGAAGAGCATTAATTCCCAAACACATCCCATCACCTCCCATCTTTGTGTCTTTACTATAATATTAAGAGAAATGGAAGCCTGCCAAGGATACAAACACAGCAAATAACAAGCCCAGGCTAGGACCTCAGAGTCCCACTTTCATCTTGTACTCTTTTCAACGCTGATGGTCCAACTTGTCTCAGAGAAAAACAGGATTCTCCAAGAAAACACAGGGGATGGGGGCCAGAAAATGGCTTGATGGGTAAAGGTGCCTCCTGGCAAGCCTGTAGACCTCAGTTCAATACCTGGAACCCACATGGTGGGAGGAGAGAACCAATTCCTGAAACCCATGCTCTGACCCAAAAATTGTGCTCTGACCTACACACTTGCACACTTGCATGCACACATGCACACTCGCGTGTTAAAACTAAGAAAAAAAGAAAAACTAAGGGAAACT
The DNA here is from genome assembly GCF_049852395.1 of Peromyscus maniculatus bairdii. Taxonomy (NCBI): domain Eukaryota; kingdom Metazoa; phylum Chordata; class Mammalia; order Rodentia; family Cricetidae; genus Peromyscus; species Peromyscus maniculatus. The sequence continues at coordinate 71,944,029 of NC_134853.1, forward strand.
GCATTTGCAGGCACTGAGGAAGGAGTGGGCAGCTGGGACTTGGGACTCACAGGGCAAAGATCCTTTAAAGAACAAAACTGTATTGGGGTGAGCCTCCCACTCCTCACCGGGGTGAGCCTCCTGCTCCTCACCGGGTGAGCCTCCCATTCTGCATTGCTTTTTTTCTTGACGCATTTGCTAAAATGCTAAAAGGAAGCAAGAAACCTAGGCCTATTCCATATTCATGGTCTCAACGTTATCTTTTTCCCCCTCAAAGTAATTTATAGATTATTAAAAACTTGATCAGAAGATTAGCAGATTTGTATGTGTGTGTAAGTTAACAAGCTGCTTCTAAAATGACCATGAGGTCTCAGGACATGCAGGGTAATCTTGAAGACAGTCTACTAGACAAGGCTACAGCAAGACTTTCCTGGGTAAGAAGATGGAATGCCAGACGCCTCCTTGAGGGCCAGTGAAGAAGGGAGTCAGAATAAGAGGAAATAGAAGAAGACCACTGCAAACCCAAGAAGGAAGTGAAAAAAGATCAGCAAGAGGACACAGGGTGAAAAAAAGGGGCGCACACGCAGCAGCCTCAGCTTGGCAGCTCCTTGCTGGGTGCTGGCTCCCTCAAAGATAAGCCAGTGGGAAGCTGGGCAGTCATTTGTAATTTTAACTTCCACTTCTATGATGATAAATTTCTTAAACCCTTTGTCATGAACATACTGGCCATTTGGATATACTCTTTTAAAAATCCTATTACATGTGTTTCTTGTTTTTAAGATATTGAGTTTGTATGTTTCTGTCAATCGCCGATCTTTTCTCTACCTTATTTGAAATGAAATATTTGATTTTTAAACAAAATTTAAAAGTTATTATTAGTGTGTGTGTGTGTGTGTGTGTGTGTGTGTGTGTGAGAGAGAGAGAGAGAGAGAGAGAGAGAGAGAGAGAGAGAGAGAGAGAGAGAGAGAGAGAGAGAGAGTATGGATGTGCACATGCCATGGAGGTTTGTGGTGGTCTGAGGACAATGTTTAAGAGTTGGTTCTCCCTTTCTACCTGGGATCAAATTCAGGTCGACAGGCCTGTGTGCCAAGTGTTTTCACCACTGACTCACCTTGCTAGCTTGAAACATTTGAGTTTTTACAGTGTCACACACACTCTCTCTCCTCTCCCTCTTCCTCTGCCCGCTCCCTTTCTCTGCCTTCCCCTCCCACCTCCTGCTCCTACCTTCCTTCAAGCAGAGTCTTGTGTATCCTAGGCTGGCCTCAAACTTCTGATCTTTCTGCTTCCCACCTCCAGAGTGTTAGAGTCGCAGGCATTCATCATAGCACCTAGTTTATGCAACACTTCATGCCTGTTTACAAGCACTCTACCCACTAAGCTATATCCCAAGCCTCAGTTTTATGGTTTGTTTGCTAAAGATTCATTAATTTTTGTTTTATGAGTGTGCTGATTAATTTCATGTCAACCTGACACAGGCTAGAGTCATCCGAGAGAACCCCAGCTGAGAAAAGAACTCCATAAGATTGGGCTCTAGGCAAGCCTGTAGAGTATTACTGTGATTAGTGATTGATGGGGGAGGGCTCAGCCCATTGTAGGTGGGGTCATCCCTGGACTGGCGCTCCTGGGTTGTAGAAGAAAGCAGGCTGAGCAAGCCGTGATGAGTAAGTCAGTCAGCAGCACCCCTCCGTGGCCTCTGCATCAGCTCCTGCCTCCAAGTTCCTGCCCCGACTTTTTTGTTTGTTTTGTTTTGATAGTTTAATTTGATTTGCCTGAAATAACAAAAGCATTTCAAGCATCTTTCATTGTGTATTTGACGTCTGGCAATAAACAATCTACTAAATTCTGAGCAAAAGGTTATTATCAAGTTTTCAAAAAAATTTAAAAATTAAACAGTTCTTTCAAAACCATTAAATAGTAAATGTATTTAAGAAACTAATTAGGACAGATGCCATAACTTCATTAGAACACCACTGCTCATTTTTGTTTTTTTTGTTGTTGTTGTTGTTTTGTCTTGTTTTCTTTTCTTTCTTTCTTTCTTTTTAAACAAAGCATTAGTGTTATCTATTTGGCTGTTAGTATTATCAATTTATCTACAATATTTAACAAGATAAATTGTAGGCAAAAATTTAGCACAGTTTCAGTAGAAACACCCCTTTTTTTATTTCCTGAAAATACAGCAGTATTTGAAGGACTAGTTTTTCTCTGCATTAGTTATAAGGAAGTTTCTCATCTATGAAGAAGAACAAAAAAAGTATCTACAAACCTTGTAAACAGATCTGTATCATTTATAAACATAAATAATCCGAATTATTAACAGCCAACAGCAGAAATTAAAGTATTCATTCAATGATCCAGGGTTCTCTGTCTTGCCCAGCTTTACTTCTTTCTCCCAACTTTTCTCCCTTTCTCTCATCAAGGACTGAGATAAACCACAGCTCTGCTAATACAGTGTCAGGACCATGCTAGGTACCACTGATGATCCACACGTCACTTATGCCGAGCTGTCCATCCATCAGTTCGTTTCTCCCATCCCCCAAAAGCACCCTCAGTCTGGCAGAAAGCTTTGCATTTTTTTTTAAAAAAAATAAATCTACTTTTGTACAAGTGTGTCTTCTGTTGAAGTCCAAAGACAAGAAATACTATCTTGACCGTCACACTATGTGAAAAGACGCAGTTTCAGTTTGTTTCTTTACAATGCAGCCAGTGTGTTAACATTCAGCTTACAATCAGAGCGGTGTTTCCAAACTATGTAGCGGGCTTCCTGGGGTTGAAGAGCTAGCAGACTTGTTCATCTCTACTGTAAGGTGAGTTCCGCTGTCAACAGCATTGTTATTTTTGTTAGGAGAGGGCGGAGGGCTGGAGTTGGGTTTTGTAGGAGCGCCATCTTCAGCATCAGTGTCGTCAATAAGAGGGATGGGAGGCTCTGAATCTTCTATCCTAAACTCAGGGTGTGTCATAAAGTTGTGGATTGAACTTCTTAATTGTGGCTTTTCCAACCCTTTATATAAAGGACTACGAAATGCATTCACCACTCGAATCTGTGTTCGGATTCTGTTTAGACCTCTACACCACAAGATCTGGCCACGCCGCAACTCCCTTTCGGCATGATCAATCTCTTCAACATTCCCTGCTAACTCCTTCTCAGGTATTTTTTCCTTTTGTGTTCCATGACCAGCTTCTTTTAGGAATTTTAAACGGCTAGTTGGAATTGTTGAAATAAGCTGGCCCCAGAGTAAGGTCCCCATTCCCAGGAATATTGACCACAGCCATTGTTCTATTGAAAGTTCTGAGCAGCTGAAAGGTTTCCCACCAAACTGCACGATTAGTATCTGGACCACAAAGGTGCCTAGCACAATGGTGCAGAAGATGGCATTATTAAAGATTCCTTCAAACACATTTCTTTCATCATGAATTTTCCGGGCATTTATTTCATTGAAAAGCTGCATCAGCACAAAGGTATTGAACACAATAGTGTAATGTTCGGAGGGGGGAGCGTGCAGAGGAGCATTCCTTCCACTGTCGATATCAAAAAACTTCTCCCCAGCAAATAAGAGTGTAAAAACCACTACGAGCTGGTAGAATGCATGACCCAAAATATTCTTCATCATTGTACGGGAGATGAGAGGTTTATTTCTACCATAAGGCTTCTGAAGCAAGAGTGACTCGGTAGGTGGTTCCGTTGCCAGGGCCAGGGAAGCCAGTGTGTCCATGATGAGGTTGACCCACAGCATCTGTACCGCCTTAAGTGGTGAATCTTGAGTAATGCAAGCGCCCGTGAAAGCAACAATCACTGCTCCTACATTAACAGTAAGCTGGAACTGAAGGAACTTTGAGATGCTGTCATAGACATTTCGTCCCCACATAACTGCTTTAACAATGCTTGTAAAGTTGTCATCTGTGAGAATAATATCAGATGCTTCTTTAGCCACATCAGTCCCAGCGATGCCCATTGCAAATCCAACATCTGCTTTCTTTAGTGCGGGGCCGTCATTTGTACCATCACCAGTTACAGCCACAACCTGACGTTGCTCGGAGACAGTGCTGTCAATTATACCTTTAACCAGTGTATGTTTGTCGGTGGGGGAGGATCTTGCGAGGACTCGAAGCTTTGGCCAAATCTTGTCTATCCTCTCTTGTTCAATCTCTCCTTTCTCATTCCGTATTCTTCGGTTAAAATCTTTACCTTCTAAGCAAAGGAAATCTTCCCCTGGCTGTAAAATACCACATTTGGTAGCAATAGCACGGGCAGTATTAATATTATCACCAGTGACCATGCGCACAGTAATGCCAGCTCTCTGGCACTTCTTTATTGCCTCTGGTACCTCAGGCCTCAGAGGATCTTCAATCCCCACAACAGCAATGCAAGTGAGGCCAGTGATGACATCATTCTCGTTGTCCCACTCTGGCTCTGGCTCTCCCGCTGGGAAATCTCTGAATGCCAGACAGATGGTTCTCAGGCCTTCCGATGCCATCGGCTCAATCACAGTTTTCACAATATCATCACGGTCCCTGGGGCTGAACACTTTTGCCTCACCATTAGCACTCAAGATTTTGATACACTTTTTCAGCATGAGCTCAGATGCACCCTTGCTGAAGATGCGGTAACTTCCATCTGAATTTTTCAGGACTGTACTCATGGACTTCCTAACAGAATTGAAGGTGTAGACTTTGTACAATGCTTCTTCTGGTATTTCATTTCTAACATCTTGATAATCCTGTTTTAAATCCAAGAGAAGTCCCAACAAGGCACAGTCTGTTTTATTACCCACACGACGAGGTAATCCACCCTCTTTCTCCGGTGGCAATATTTTTGATGTATAAGCACAATTCACAGAAATTCCTGTTACTAGATAGGACAGAGTATTTGGAGGAATAGCTTCTGGTTCAGGAATCTTTTTGTAATGCTGATCATTTATGTACGCTTGCACAACGGTCATTCTGTTCATTGTCAGTGTTCCCGTTTTATCTGAACAGATCGCTGTAGCATTCCCCATGGTTTCACAAGCATCCAGATGCCTCACTAAGTTATTATCCTTCATCATTTTCTTGACTGAATAGGCCAACGAGATGGTGACCGCCAGCGGCAGACCTTCGGGCACGGCCACCACCAGAACCGTGATTCCAATAATGAAGAACTTCATCAAGTGCTGTATGTAGATCGGGGTGCACTCAGCAAGCCATGGTCTCTTCTGGACCCAGAAGGTATCAACCAGAAAATATAACACTAGAATGATAACTGTGACGGTGGACATCAGCAGACCCGCTTTGCCAATCTGAACGGCCAGTTTTGTCAGTTTCCCTTGTAGAATGGACTTTTCTTTTTTGGGCAGATTTGCCTTCTTCTTGTCCTTCTCATCACCGTCCTCCCCTTCTTCGCCCTTTAAAGGCTGCATTTCCTTGGCTGCACCATCCTGGGCTTTTGCTTTGTTGTGATCCTCAATAGCTCCATCTCGTTTCCTATTTTCCTTTTCTTTTTTCTTCTCACGTTTCTTTTCATGTTCTTCACCTCCGGCTCCCAGTAAGGTAAAGATAATTCCAGTTTGAGAATTCACACCTACAGCTGTAACTACCATTTTCCCAGAACCTTCCATGACATGAGTACCCGATAGAAGTAAGGGATCCTTATCTAGAGACTTCTTAACATGATCAGATTCACCAGTCAATGAACTTTCATCAACTTTAAGGTCATTGCCTTGAATCAGTATGCCATCGGCCGGGAGAAGATCGCCATACTTCACCTGGGCAATGTCTCCAACCATAATGTCAGCTACAGGTATCTGGATGACTTGACCGCCCCTGATGACCGTGAACTTCTGTTCCTGTTCAATTCGGCTTTGCAGACCTCGGAACTGCCTCTCCTTACTCCAGTCATTGAAGGCTGTCACCAACACTACACACACGACCGACAAGAGGATCGCGGCTCCTTCAATCCATCCGGTTTCACCTTCCCCTTCTTCTTCCTTGACAGAAACTTCTCCACAAAGTGTAGCATCCCCTTCTGGATGTTGATAAAAAGAAAGGCCCAATGAGACTATGGCTGCAATTTCCAGGATAATTAAAGTGACATCTTGTAAAGCTTCCCATACTAATTGAAGGAAGGTTTTTGACTTCCTAGGAGGTATAAAGTTCTTTCCAAACACTGCTTCTCTTCTTTCCAAATCTGCAGGATTTCCACTTAAACCTTCATTGGGAGATGTTTTCAACTTGGTGCAAATTCCATAGACATCTCCATAGCTTTCCTGTATCTTCTGTAACGCATCTGTGGACCTGAGCTCCATGAGAGCCTGCAGCTCTGCGAGTGTAATTCCAAAGTCTCCATCATGATTAGCTTCCTTCAAAGAGTTTTTCACACCACTATATACAACTGAGTTGTCTGCCATGTCGCCCATTACAAGTATAATTTATTAGGAGGAAAATGTTTCCCAAGAGAATGAAATTTTCACTTGCTATATTCCCAAGATGAAAATCTTTTAAATATGAAAATCTTCCTTAAACCAAACACTCATTGTATGACTCTGTGAAGTAGCAGCAGCAGCAACAATTCCCAAAGAAGTATCCTGACCGCCGGCCCATGACTTGTTTCTTCCCCTCAACCCTGAGATGCATACATCTGGCATTTAGTGGGTGCTGGAGATCCGAACTCCTGTCCTTGTATGTCAAACACTTCACTCACTCACTCATCTCCCCAGCCGTGAGAATAACCCTTGCCCGCAGAGGAACCATTTTTCCGAGGGGAAGAATCAAGGAAGGATAGGCGGCAGCGTTGGAGGAGGCGGGGGAGGTGGGGCAGAGCAGGTGGGGGGCGGTCTCGGGACGTGCTCGCAAACCGGCTCGCTGGGCTCGCGGAGGTGCGGATGCACCTCGAGGAGGAGAAGGAGGGGGGGGGGGGAGGAGGAGGCGGCAGCCGTGGAACCCGGAGACTCTTGGCGGCGTCCAGCAGCCGGCGTCCAGCAGCCGGGGCTCCCAACTCATGCTGCCCCGGCTTCCTTGGATGATTAACAGTGATATGGAAGTGGAAGCCATTCCCTCCTTAAGCTGGTTTGGTCCTGGTGTTTCATCCCAGCAATAGTAACCCTAACTACAACAATGTGCAGGAATGTTTCATCTGAATGCCTGAGGAGGCCACAAGAGGTCGTTGGATCTCCTGGAACTGGAGCTGCAGATGGTTGTGAGCTTCTATATGGGGATGAGGACTGAACCCCGGTCCTCTGAGATAGCGACACGTTCTTAACCACCAAGCTATCTTTCTAGCCCTTAGTCTTACAGTTTTAAGAATCTGATCTGGGCAAAGTTTGAATGGTTATCTTTTTTCTTTTTGTATTCTAGCCTTAACTGTTTTTATTTTCATTAAAGCAATGAACTTTTAACTGAAAAGGACAAATTTCTTGTTCAACGAAGTGAGGTAAAACACTTTAAAATGTTGTACTTTAATTCTCCTGCTAATTTAAATATAAGCCACAGGCACTACCTCCCCAGCATAGACTGATGACTGACTTATTCTTGGGAGTAGAAAGGAGTCATCCTATACATTTATTGGGGGACTTGAGAGGTAGAGGCACGTTAATGTGTTGAAAATCAGATCAGAGAAACTAAACAAGAATTTGTCAGACACACCAGACAGAGCAAAGGATGTAACTTCCTCACCAAGATCCTGTAAAGTGATGGTCACCTCACACCGCTACAGTGTGTCCCTCCACCAACCTATCATCTGATACCTGGTGTCCATGGGACTTTAACCTTAGCTCGGTCCCCTGGTGTGGACATGGCCAACTCTACTGCCTGCCTGTTCCCTCAGTGGTGTGGTTCATCTCTCTGGACCTGGATCCAACCCTGCCCTTCCTGCTTGCAGACCCTGGTTAGAGCTTTCACCTCATAGCTGGATTCTACAGCATGGTCTTCAAACCCAACTTTGGCTGCTCCCTGCTTTGTTCTCAGCCCACTTCTGAAACTTTTGAGCTCTGCCATGGCCCTTTTAGCCTATATATTCTGTAAACCACATACATGCATGTAAACCCACAGACATATCTGCTATATGTGTGTGCTGTGTGATATGAGAGCTGGTATTAGTAATTAAGACTGGAAGAGAAGAATATGTGTTCACCTCAGCCAGACCACTAGGGTGTCTGACAAATTGCTGCCATTGAAACTGCTGGGTTTTATAAATGTATTGTCATTCAGTAAATTCTGACATTGTTGAAAGACTCAGTGTTTGTCTATGTTTCTGGCATAGCAATTTTCATGACGGTACTGGTAGATATTACAGTTCCCAGAAAATAAACTACAATGCAGATCTGCACATTGGTGGAGTGGACCTGTTCAGCACAGTCCTTTAAGCTAACTAAATATTTCATTTTCATATACAATTTCAGATTAAATCAAACAGAGGTTCTTTCTACTAAGGCAATTATATATGTGATGCTGAAGAATTTATTCCAATTACAGAAGCTCGTTTGCTTCTTTAAATGAGTTTACCTAATAGTTGTTTTCTCTTTAGTACAAGACAAAAAATTTAAATATTTAAAATTTACCATATATTCAAATTGAAGACCAGTCACTGTCCATATTTTCTTTAATCAACTTTGGAAAATAAAATATCTATGTTGAGTTCCTTGATGAAGTTGCAAAGTGAATTTGGATAAGTAAAACAATGGACCATTAAAAGATTCCTCCACGTTCAGAAAAAATAAAACCTGCAATGGAATGGAAAACTGAATCTATGCTTCTTTTCTATGGAAATAGCAATCATCCCCTTGTTATGAAAGGAAATATTACATTTTTTCCTTTGGCTAGTGTGCTATCTCATAAAACAGATCTGATAGACAGCAAATTCTCCAAATGAGCACAAGTCAGACGCAGAAGAATTAGAGGAGCGGGAACAGGTTTGGGGTGTGCTCAGCTGAGGAGATTGGAACCCCAGACATCTTTGCCTTTGTAGACTTGGCAAAACAGCGTTAGTGGATTTCTGGTTAGCCAGTTAAACAACACCCACTCTATCGTTCAGTTTGTTGTTTGTTTTTTAGAATAAAGTTCTGGTCAACACTTTACTAGACGTGTGGCAATGTTGTGACAGTTTTGTTTCAGGGACTCACAGCCTTTGAGGCATGTTAGGATGTCATTTGAGCATAATTAAACCTTGGAGGTCAACAGGCTTAGCATTAAGTTTAGGTGGTCCAGCTCCATTTCTATTATCTCATCCCATTCTACCCCATCGTGACCATCCTTCCTATTCAGTCTCATCCGATCCTTCCCCTCCCATCTCCCCCACCCATCCAGTCCTACTAGATCTTCTCATCCCCCCCGCCCCAAATGCACTCATCTCCTGTCCCACCCCTTCTTTCCCGGTTCCTTTCCTCAGTGCAGGGAGGAGGAGGGTCTTTGGGCTCACAGTTCAGGAGAAACAGTCCATCATGATAAGGCAGGCATGGGGACAGGAGAGTGAAGAAGCCGGTCACACTATCTGTGGGGAATGAAAGCCGGTGCATTCTCCTTTTGGCATGGTCCAGGCCTCTCAGCATACGGGATGGTGCCACCTGCATTCAGGGTGAGTCTTCCTATGTAGTCAAGCCTTTCCCCTGGCCTTTCAATATGGGCGCTCCATTTTATCACAGGATATCTCTCCTTAGTAGGAAGTTATGTAACGGAGTGGTGGTATTCAGTATTTTGAAAACCCACATCTTAAATGCTTATACCAGACACACATGGACTCTTACTTACATTTCAATGGATTTTATTTCTACCTCATGTAAGAAGCAGAGTCTCACTTAGGGCAGAAAAATTGGTTTCTTTCTGAAACACCTTCACTTACTGCCTCCCATTTTCTAGCCTAATTAGACTGCTACTTTTGAGCTGAACGCAGCAGTGGCCTAGTCACTGGGATATTCCCTGTGTCTTATTATGCAAGTATTTCTTGTGTCCTGGAAAAGAGTTGGACACAGGGAAAGCAGCAGTGGATACGACAGGAGATCCTGGCTACTCTGAGTCCTCGGGAGCTGGGATGGTTTCCTTACATTTCCTTCTATTTTTGCTTTGTGCTCATTTGTAGTTTAGTTTCCCCTAATTATCAGCTCTTAGGAAGTGAGTGGAAGCCCAGATTCCAATTCTGTGCAAGGCACATACACTGGGTGAGACTGGCCATATGCCTCAGTTGGCATGTATTTCTTTTGTCGAGAAGGGATTTGTTACGTCTTTAATGGAGACTTAAAAAACAGAAGCAGTGTCTCTAAGTATCTACTACACATAATGGAGAATTTTCACAGGTTCATCGTGATCGGAATTAACCGAGTTTGGGCAGACAGAATACAGTATTTGAGACAGTCTTACTAAATATCACTTATTTATCTGATATCCATATTTAATTGGTCAATCTTGCTCTCTCTTTCTTTCCTTCTCTTTGATTTTGGAGAGAGGGTTTCACTATGTAGTCCTGGCTGGCTTGGAAATTGCTCTGTAGACCAGGCTGGCCTCAGCCTCGCTAACCTCCTCCTCTGCCTCTGGAGTGCTGAGATTGAAGGTGTGTGACTCCGCTCCTGGTTCATATTTTCCCTCCTATTTTCTGCAGTCTCGTCAGACATCATACATCTTATCGAGTGAGTCAGATGACCAGTTTATCTTTCCATAGACACTAGCTCATGTTTCCAAACACTACCATTGGGGAGTGCATTAAAAGAAGGCTGGGGCGCTACTGTACTTAAAAGATTTCTGCACCGACCTTACCAGTAACTCACCCTGGGACTCTTTAAAGGGACAGTAACACAGGCATTGGAAAGAATACAAAATGCGAAGGAACTGAAGGCCTTCATAGGGCCTTCCTGTGCTCTGGGACTTGAGTAATACTCATGAATTGGAGACTGTTGTATAGAGGGCAGGATAGTGCTGTGGAGGATGTCTGGGTTCATGGCTACCAGCTCCTTTATGTAACATTCTGGAGGCCAGAACAACTTCCAAGGAGTTTCTCCCACTTGCCAAAAAGGAGACATTTTAAAAAAAACTATCATTAAAACAAACAAACAACCCTCTATTTAAATACTACGACACTAATCCCCCAGGAAAGGTGTAGTATTATAAAGATAATTATAAGATGGGAGGGTTTAGGAGGGCCTTGTAGAGACATTTCTTTCCTTTCCCATCTGAACTTCCCTCACCCAGTGACTTCAAAGAGATGCAGCGTGCAGTTTACACTTGAATATTTTACCGCAACTTAAAAAACAGATGTTCTCACATTTTACCCTCTTGAAAATTTGGAAAATAATCTTTTAAAAATGTGTTCAATATTTCAAAGTACTTAACCTTTGCTCTGAGGGTAATTACAGGGAAGCGTCTCCTTCCCTGCTAGGACAGCTTTAGGAATCACCAAATAACAAGCTCCTGGCACCTGTCGAGTCTTCTGGAGCAGGGTGACTATTTTTTTTTTCCTGCAGATGCCCAATGACGCCCCTGTCAGTAGTCCACACTTCTTACACTCCGGAGGTAGAAAAGAGAGAGGGAAGCCAGCCGGAGCAGAAGAAGCTGGAGTGACTGTGCTATCGAAGAGACGTGGAAGGACATGAGAGTGCTCATTCACACCCTGAGAGGCTATGAGGGAGCAGGGCTGTTCTGAGGACAGAGCCACCCATCCGGCCAAACAGAGGGCTGCGGAGAATAGCCCATGCTGCCCAAGGGTCCCCATGACACCAGTTTCCACTTCCCTGGGACACTGGGTGGGAGCAGAGGTCTGCTGGGGAGTTGTCTAGAGAAAACCTGTCCCTCAGCTCTGTGTGATTCCATGAGTCACAAAAGTTAGCAGCAGCGGCAAAGCCAGGGTGTGCTGTCCCAAAGTCCGGAGCCTGGAGATGCCTGTTCAAACCCGGATCTCAGCCCCAGCTGGATGATCTTGGATACACTTCCAAGACTTATTGGGTAGCAGACAAAAATATACTAGATATTCAAGTTAAAAATGAGTTAAAAATGAAACAAAATTGGATTAAAAAAAAACAACCCTTCCAGGTGGGTTAGGGTTTGTGTTCCTGAGTTCTGGGTCATCTCTGATAGATTGGAAAACATGCTTGTGGGAGAAAAAGCTGGAGAGTGGTGGTCGTGGTCAGAGAGATGGGCACAGTGACTCCTAGCGGAGTCCCGAGGAAGTGGCGCAGCTTCTACAGTGGGTAGATGCCTGGGCCAACTTTAGCATTGCATCTCCAGGGCTATGGAGAGTTAGAGGATTCATGAATAGATGGGGCACTACAGTATCTCCGTTTGGACCCTGGATGGGTACTGGGAGTGTTGGATGGATGGATGGATGCTAGGTGGGTGGTGAGTGTGCTGACTAGATGGCCTGGCTGGCTGGCTGCACAATAGGAGTCCTGGGTAGATGGTTGAGGACAATTCTACTGTCAAAGCAGGAGCAGGGATAGTCAGGGTCACCATAGCTGAGAACCATAGGGAGCCTTTCCTGTTTATCACCATTTTAAATCATGTGAGCCTTCGGCGTTTTTGTATAGTTTGGGAGAGGGGAGAGATGTGTGGAGGTAAGATTCTGGGTCTCCTACCTTTAATAAATGGGTCTGCAACACAGTTTTAACTTAATTTCCAAATCACATTTAGGGGTCTCTCTTTTCTCTCTGTGCTGTGGGGCTCTTCTGACTGTGCTGGTCTTTGTGTTTGCTTCCCCAGGTAACATCCACATCAGTTCTCTTCCCTCTGTAGCTCCCTTTCCCAGCCTCGGGTCCCAGAACAAGGTCCCAGGCGGAAGGCAGATGAGTGTCTGGGGCTGCATTTTTAATATTATTCTCCTCCCTCTCCTTGGCCTTAGAGGAGGTTATGCAAACGCTATGGAGGAATTTTCTTTTGTTATAGTTCACCCTTATACAGTTCAAAAGGAGAAACAGAGTCAAGAACTTTGCCTGCGTAGGCACCTGCCTCTTCAAAATGCCCAGGTTAGAGCCCCCTTGTTTGCAGTTCAAAAGTCCTGTGGCCATTGGTATAGTTAAAATAGCATCTAGTCATTTTCTAGTCATGGTGAGAAAGTGAGAGCCACACTGGGATGCGTTGGGAATGTTAACTGGTGTAGTTGACCTACCCACACCAAGGGCTTACCATGGGAAGAGGATGTGGTGGGCATCTTTTAAGCCCACCCTGAAAAGCGTCACAGGAGAGAGGTTTAAGTAAAACCTCAGATTACTTCAAGTTGAGAGGTTGAAGGTCAGTCTCACCATTTGCAGTGTCTTAGAAGACATGTTCAAAGTCAGATGTGAAAACATTTTAAACCAGCCATTACTGACGGCGAAAGCACCTGCTAAGACTCATCTGGTCTCTCCTAAAATCCCCAATACCTTTGCACATACAGCAGGGTAATATATTACAGGACTATTGAGGAGAGGAGGATAAGGGGAAAACCCTCTCTCATAGCTGCAGTGAGCAGGAACTTGCCACCAGAAGTCGCTGCTGTCTGGTGGTGACCCTGCCACCTGCTGCCTCTTCACACTGATGAGCGTGGTCCTCCCTCCTATATTCCTCTGCGTCCTGAAAGTACTTTTTCTTCTCTCTCTCTCTCTCTCTCTCTCTCTCTCTCTCTCTCTCTCTCTCTCTCTCTCTCTCTCTCTTGAATCCAGTTTCTTAAGCTACACATGGATGAGTCCAGGGGAGCTGTCAGCCTGCTGATCCATTTCTTTGGAATTCTACTTGCATGATTTCCATATTTAATGACAGTCTACCAGCAGGATAAACACACAGGCAAGGTTGAATCATCTTTCCTCTCCCCTTGGATCGGGAACCCAAGAAAACAGGTGCAGAAAGCAGGTGGGAACTCTGGTGAGCAGGATGTTGCTTATGCCGCCGCGCTTCTAACGCTTGAGGTCCCTGAGGGAGGTGTGGGGAGGGAGGATGGGGGACACTTCAGCCAATGGGGGCTCATTTTTGTAATGTAATGTCAGGGGCCTCCAGAGAAGGGCTACAGTGTGGGGTACGTGCCTGAGAGCAGTTCTCCTAGGAGCCCTTTCAGTCAAGGCTGGAAGGAAACACTTCCCGCAGTACTATAGCTGAGAGTGTTCAAGGAGAACCACTGGGCTGCATCACTAGAGCCTTAAGGCACCACTGTAGACTCTCCACAGTTCAGTCTGGAAGGACAAATCACATAGCTCACAAGCAGTTTGCTTTTCCGGCTGGAGGAGAGGTAGGGAGGATCTAGAGAGCATCGACATTCCCAGATCGGATGACAGTCATGATAGAGAAAACAGGACGAGGCTACTTCCAAAGAGACGAACAGAATCATAGCACACAAAAGGTCAGTGGTAGACAGTGGCAGACAATGCACTGTAAAATATGTACACATACCTCCTCATCTCGGCCTGTAGCTGGCTTGGCAGTAGTTTATACAAGTATCCACATCATGGAGGGTCAAGAAACAAACCAAAGGACTCAGGCTTTCTAAGGCCTTTGGGATTTCTCATTCTAGACAGCAGGAGTAAGGCATTCACACTTCCGTCCTCTCTCAGAAACCCAAAGATGTCAACAATGGATAAAAATGGAGGAAAGAATGCTGTTTGCTATGGGGTCAAGCACAGAACTCCAACCTCCAAGGCCCAAAGCCTTCCTCCCATCCTGTGAAACCTGAAAGATAGTGAGAGGAACAGGGGCTGCCTCAGCGCTCAGGTAGGACAGGGATTTCCCTAAAGGTGGGGAGAACCACGCATTTTAGGACTAGGTGGTCACCAAGCCAGACAGGTCATCCTTGTAGAAGACAGACAGACTCTGAGGAATACCTGGGAAGCTAGCACTGAGGGCAAAATCATATCAACTACTACTCCCATTGTCAGAGACCAGCTTCTGGTGAGGGCACGTGCCTGAGGTGAAGTGGGTAAAAGGCTATTTTAGTGCTGTCTGTCTGTCTGTCTGTCTATAGCTATGATACAACACCATGACCAAAAGCAATTGGAGGGGAAAGAGTGGACTTCATCTTATAGCTTACAGCTCATCATGAAGGGAGCCAGGGCAGGAACTCAAGGCAGGAACCTGGAGGAAGGAACTGACGTGGAGACCGTGGAGGAACCATGCTCACTGGCTTGCTACTCATGGCCTGCTCAGTTCGAGTTCTTACACAACCCAGGACCACCTCTCCAGGGTGTCACTGCTTACAGTGGGCTGGGCTCATCTACATCAATCATTCATCAAGAAAACGCCCCCATGGACTTGCATACAGGCCAATCTGATGGAGACTTTTTTTTTCAGTTAAGGGTCCTCTTTACAGATGACCCAAGTGTTTGCCAATAAATAAACTAACCAGCACATAGCCTGTGATTTTAAAACGCTTTACTGAACGGCATGGACCAAAAGCCAGAGGGAAATGAACATCCAGAGCAAAGGAAAGAATACATTTGATAAAAGTGGATTTGAGATGAGAAACCTGATCACAAGTTCCAGGCTCTCCTGTCTGTCCTCAACGAATCTCCAACAAACAACTAATTTCTTGAAAAGTGAGGCAGGAACAGAAAAAAGCCCACACAAGACTTAAGGATATTCTTGCAAAGGAAGGAGGCATATGACTTCTAAGGGGGCACAAGCATAAGACATCTTGATTATGTTTGCAGCATCCAGGATGCTTCCCACGGGTGCGTCTGGTGATGCCAAATGAGAGCATTATTTCTGTTGTGAAAAAAAATAGACTTGGTCATGGGCTTGAGTTAGCCAAGTAAATATTTTCTTGGCAGTGTACAACATCAGTGCAAAATGCCTATTATGCATAGTCTATAATTATAGCATTCAATTAACATTCTCAAGTGATTATCATTTTGGGCATGGTGGCTGGGACTTGGGAGATGTGAGTCCTGCCTGAGATTTTTGCCTAGAAACTACAAACTGATGTTTGAGTTGGAGGCTTGGTACCGACATTCCAGGGGGAAGGATGCCAGGGAAGTGGGGACTGTGTCGAGTTCACATCATAACTCATTACACCTTGTTGCCCAAATGGCTCCATGAGGCTGGGCTTTGAGCAACACACAATTTCCCATCTAAAAGATCCTTCCCAGTATTAGTTTGCTTGGTTCATTTCTGGTTCATGGTGACATTTTGACAATCTTTCTCTTCCCCAGAATTTTTATAAGGTAATATAGAAGGAAAAAAAAACAATATATGTAAAGAGCAGTTAAACCTAAACACAGGTGGACAGTGCTTAATTTAGTGTCTATGATGAGCAATTGGTAGATAATTATCAAATTTACAACACCTTGTGAGAACAGGAATACATTACTTTTGTGTTTTTTGTGGCAAATACCTGACATGAAAAAAAGACTTATGGGAAAGAAAGATTCCTGGTTTCCGAGGTATCAGTCAGTCATGGTGAGGAGGGTGTGGCAGAGCAAAATAGATCAGATCTTGGTGGTCAGGAAGCAGAAAAAGGAGACTATAGAAGTGGCCAAGATCCCTCATTGATCTAGTTCTTCCAAAGAGGCCCACCTCCCAAATTCAAGACCTCCTAGAACCTTCCCAAATAATGTCACCAGCTGAGATCTAAACAATGAGCCTGTGTGGAACATTTCATATTCCAGCCATAATAGATGGCATCATTCCCATTTCACAGAAGAGATAACCGACCTGGAGAGGTTATGTAATTGGTATAAGGTGGAGGAGTCAGGATTGAAACTCAGTAATCAGGGAGTGTGCCGCTTAGCACCAAAGGAGTCAGAGTACCCTTCAGTCAGAGAGGCTTCTTAGAATAACCTATCTGATTCGATACTTTGATGAGGTCCAAGACAAAAACATGAATATATGCATTTTATTCCACTCCCATGCAAAAATCTCATCAAAATAGCCGAAGAGCTATAATAAGAGGGGTAAACATAATGTGCTCAAAGATGGGGAAGGGTGCGCTTCATGTACTAGACACAGCAGGGACTTTCTGGAAGCTGAAATGGAGATGGCCGGACTGTCGGGGTGGTAGGGCTGACCAGGAACCCCGGCCATGTACCATTAGCACCAGGTCATTTCTGTATGATCATGCAATGAGGGGTGGGGGACAGAGCTTCCAGATGTTCATTAAGGTGAGGTTGGGTACCTATGAGTACCTTCGTTCCAGGCCTTGGCATGACTGGGTGAGTGAGTACTCCACAGTCACTGGCTTTTGTGATTGGCAACCAGTAGGTGGCAGAGTCAGGCCTGGAATCTCTTTGCCTGGGAGGTTGACCCAACTGATGTTCGGCACCCTAGGATGAACCGGAAAGCTCTGTGAAACCAGTGTTTTGTGGGATGTAAGTGAAACTCGGCTCTGGCAAATGGAAGGGAAGCTCCCAAGGGCACAGAAAACCCAGAGGGGAGAGGGACTGTCTGTGAGCGAGGAGAGGTCACCTCAGGAAAGGTGGCAGTGTTGGCCCTAAGGCTGACACACAACTGTTCATCTCAGGTGCAGGGATGGAAGCACAGGAAGAAGCGGGAGACATGGGCTAGAGAGTGTAAATGCTTGAGCAAGTGGAACGGACTGGCAAGACACACCCACACCCCTGCAGACCACATTTCCAGGTCCGTGAAGAACGATAGTGGGCAGGTATCTGGGGTGTCTGAGTGGAAGAGGCGGGGGCGGGGGAGTGTTCCCCTATGCTTTAGAGTGTCCTGGGTGTTCTGACAAGAACGACCATGGAGGCAGTTCTGGAAAGAGGTGGGGACTGTTGAACACTGCAACAAAAGAAAGGCCCCCATCAAGAGGCAGCTTAGTGTGGCTTTGAACTTGAATCTGGGATGCTGAGTCTATTGAGCTCACATCCCTGGGTCTCAACAAACAGGACCAAGAAGCCGGGAAGCAGATGCTCACATTGGTACTGACGAGTCCTCCTGGGCACATTTCTTCAGCTGCACTCTCTGGCGATGACCTGATCTAGTCGTGGTGTGGTGGCTGAGAGGCTCAGAAGCGGCCTGGCCCATGAAGTCCAAGTTCAGCAACTGTAAATGGCAGCGCTGGGTTTTCATTCCTTTAATCCTGTTCCAAACTGATGCTTCTTCCACTGTTCAGTGATGACCTCTTCCGGAAAAAGAAACAAATGGAGAAACAAACCAATCTGCATTTCGTGTGTTTGGCGCGTTAAAATGTGCCTGTGGTATTTCTGCTGGCCACGCTTTCTCAGGCCATCTCATGTCATGATTTAGCATTTCCTCTGAACTTGCCTCCGTTGCCATCTCCCCAATTGACTTATCCTTCAACGCTCAGCTCAGCTGTCATCTCTACCCTTGCATACACCTGTCACAGGGCACCATCATCTCAGGTTGCAACCATTGGGACATCTGTCTCTCTTCCTAGTCGGGGAGCTCCAGAGGATAGGGGCTGTGTCTTATTTCTTTTTCCTTATCATCTAGTAGGCAATAAACCTGAATGAATGTTTGCTGAAGACTGCATTGAAGCAGAACCCATGAACTCTTTGGAGGAAAATGCATTTTTGCATTGTTGGCTTTCAGCCATACGTCCA
Source organism: Peromyscus maniculatus bairdii (assembly GCF_049852395.1). NCBI lineage: Eukaryota > Metazoa > Chordata > Mammalia > Rodentia > Cricetidae > Peromyscus > Peromyscus maniculatus. The sequence goes on from NC_134853.1 coordinate 71,962,430, forward strand.
TTCTTGGTTTTCAGTTGCTCTGCACTAAAAAGCAAAATAAAAGTCTTTAGACTAGGTGAATTTTTCATAATGTCCTCATTTTACCCCCCATTCCCACCTCTGTGCTATCTTTGTCCTGGGATATGGACACAAGCAAGAGTCAGTTTCTGGGCCCAGACTGAATGAGTGTGACATACCTCCATGACAGGTTTTCAGAGGGAGGAGCCATTCAGGCTTTGCCTAGTCGAAATGTCAAGGTTCCCTTCCTGCCCCAGGAGACGTCCTCTGATGCTTGCGATACAAAGAGTTGCTACAGTAATTGGATCAGGAGGTACAGAACCATTGGATTGGGTTCCCACAACAGGTACAGAAACAGATGTGGAAAACGGTGATCCAGGGGTCAGGGAACCTGGATTCTTGTATAGGTTTTATTTGTGTGTAGTGTATGTACTCTATGTGTGTATGTGTGTGTCTGTGTGTGTGTGTGTCTGTGTGTCTGTGTGTGTGTCCGTGTGTGTGTGTGTGTGTGTGTGTGTGTGTGTGTGTGTGTGTGTGTGTGTGTCTGTGTGCATGTCAGAGGTGTTTTTCCTTGACTGCTCCCCACCTTTTTTGTTTTGAGACAGAGTCTCTCACTGAACCCAAAACTCATTGATTTGGCTGAACCTAGTTACTGGCAAATGAGCTTCAGGAATCTGTCTGGTTTTCTTCCTCCCCCGGCTAGTGCTGAGGTTATGTATATGTGCATGCAACCACGCCTGGCTTTTTACATGGGTCAGAGGCATCCAAACTTAGGTTCTCACGTTTTTAGGGCAAACACTTGACGACTGAGCCATCTCTAGCCCCGTGGTGTGGTTTTATTATCAAAATTTGCATGGTTTTGGGCAGCATGCTCCCTTTCCTTTGGACTCAGCTTCTGTCCACACAGAAAGCAAAGGTAGGAAACAATCTAAGTTTCCTTCTGGGAAGCGTGAGTCTTATTATGCAGCTTGAAGCAGGGCCTGAAATCCATCAGCAGGAGGACTTTGATTGGGAAGATACCCCACGGCCCACAAATTGGACCTTCCCATTCCCCAGCTGTGTGATTGGCATCTCATCAATAAGGTCCTAACATCTGGCTTAGAGAATCAGAACACTGTCTCTAAACTGACTGTCAGAACCTCACTGCCAATTGCTGAAAACCATTTTACTGTTTAAATGAAAGTCTGTGAGCTGGACCAACACAGTGGCCTCGGGAAGGTGGGGCAGAACTCTGAGCACAGGGAGGTGAGTCTGTTTATTTGTTTCCTAATTCTAATTAGAGAAAGGAAAAGAGTGTCAGGAGTCTTTAGTGATTCACATCTTAATAGCTTGGTTATAATTTATTAATCCCTTTCATCAAATTTTCAGCATCCCTTTCCCCAGGAGTCTAAGACTGACTCAAATGTATTTATTGTTTCGAGGTGGGGTGTCATTAAATATTTGGCATCTCCTAAAGCTGTTGGGAAGCTGGACCATATACCATGTGCTGGCACACAATTTCTGAAGCGAAAAACATAGACTGAAAGGACATTGGGAAGGATGGTTGTATGCATGTATTTGTTCTTAAAATCCATATGATCTCACACTTTTCTAGACCCGGCGATGTAAAAACCTCCATGTCACGTTGGCCCGCAATTTCCTGACACTAGCTGATCAGTGGTTTTCCTTAGACCGAATCCATCAGCACTCCCGTTCAGTGTATGGTGTGGTCTATTCACTCTGGTTCTCTCCTACAACATGCCGGGATTTGTGGCGCCATTATTAATGGTTTGTCATCACAGGAAAGGGGGAACTACAGTGGCCAAAATACCAGGGTGGGTGAAGTAACTCAGTGGTAACTTCTCAAGACAGGAAGGGCCCACTGTCTATCTCTTCCAGGTTCTCCCTAGTTACTTTTATGTGACTGGAACCATAACATCTCACAGAAGCAACTTAAGGGGTGAAAGACTGATCTTTGGTTGGTGGGTTCAGAGGAGTTCAGTCCATCGTGGAGGAGGGGAGGGCATGGTGGCGGCAGAGTCTGTTCATGTTACAGAAGATTGGAGATCATGGAGTAGGGCTAAAACAGGGGCCCACACTTAGTGACCTGCTCCCACCAGCAAGGCTTTACCTTGAGAAGGCTCCATAGCTTCCAAAACATCTGGGGATCGCACATTCAAAGTCTGAGCTCATGGGAGACAATTAGATATAAATCACTTTTCCACAGCATTTCTGGGAAAAATGGACCTTCACAGACAGAGTTCATCATCTTTGGAAGCAGCCCTTCTGGTAAGGAGCACGTTCCTCTCTCAGAGTTTTTTTTTTTTTTAATCAGGTTGATGGGTATAAGAAGATTGTTCAGTTGCTCAAGTGCTTGCTGAGTCAGCATGGGGACCAGAGTTCAGACCCCCAGAACCCACATAAAAAGCTGTGGTGGCTCATGCTTATAATCCCAGTGCCAGGGAGGCAGGCCTAGACAGACGCCTGGAGCTCACTCACCAACCAGTCTAACCAAATAGGTGAGCTTCAGAGTTAGTGAGAGTTGTCTCAAAAAAATAAGTGCTAGAGGAAGCTGTTAACCTGTAGTTTCCACACTCACACACATGTATATGTACCTGTGCATGCACACACACACACACACACACACACACACACACACACACACACACACACAGGGAGGGAGGGAGGGAGGGAGGGAGGGAGGGAGGGAGGGAGGGAGAGAGAGAGAGAGAGAGAGAGAGAGAGAGAGAGAGAGAGAGAGAGAGAGAGAGAGAGAGAGAGAGAGCACCCACACGTACACACACAAAATAATAATGGTAACATTTTTTTAAAGAGGAAATTCTTCAGCAGGCCGTGCTAAGCCCTTCTTTAATTTCTCCCTGTGGTCTGCAGTTTTCCCTGAGGCATTCTTAGCCTCTGGACAGCAAATGAGTGCCTGACTCTGGATGAGGTCAAAGGAGGAACAATCTGGAAGTTATACACAACTGCTAGCAGCCCCAGATGTATTTGCTTTGGACATGGGAGGAAGTTTCTAAGGTACAGTGGGACAGCAATTACTCATATTTTAATGACTGGAATACGGTTTATCCCCACTCAAACTCATGTTGAGGCTTGGTCTCCAGTGTAGCAGTGTTGAGAGGTCTGGTGGAATGCTCTTTGGACCTTAAGAACTGTGAGCTAAGGTTTCCTTCCTTCCTTCCTTCCTTCCTTCCTTCCTTCCTTCCTTCCTTCCTTCCTTCCTTCCTTCCTTCCTTTCTTTCTTTCTTTCTTTCTTTCTTTCTTTCTTTCTTTCTTTCTTTCTTTCTAACAAAATATTTATCATCAGGTATTTTATTGTAAGCAGTAGAAATTAGACTAGCCCACATTTGACTTCTGATTAAGAAAAGCAATCATTTACACGGTTTAGCTTAGTTTATTGAAATTCTAGTATAGATTTTGTACAAAAGCCTCAGCTAATGATGTCCATTTTTGATACTCATGTCTGTCTTATTGGACTCCTCATAAAGAAGAGAGTGATTGGACAATGCAGAATTTAAGGTTTTCCTGGTTCCCTTGGCCAAATCCCATTTTCATATAGCTTTTCAGGATGATGACTTCAAAGCAGTAGACCCCGAGAGTGGAGCCCTTATGCCCCTCCCTTGGATTCCCCTAGAACCATCACATGCATGTTTGGACTCACAGCGACATTGGATCTTTCCTTATCAATGCCTAGATGGCTCAGTGGCCTCAGTCAGGGTACCACCCATGTGTCTGGGCCTTCTGATTCTGAGTTCGTCTAATCCTTGGGAGAAGCAGAGGTCACTTAATTCCCCTGGTCCTACATTTGTTTACCCAGTCATGGTCTGGACTTCTTACCTATCCAAGTCATCCTGGTAAAACAGGGTCTTCAGCATGACTCAGGAGTTCACACTCCAAACACAGAATCTTTTTCCTTCGATAGTAGTAGGCAATGCTAAACCTTAGACACTACAGCCTGTAAGTGCCATATTTATAGTCATTCCTCAGACTGGAAACCAGTTCCTCTCAAGAGCTGATTCAGTGCCCCCTGTCCCTCTGCACCTGTACAGGGTCCATTTCATGGATGGATCCAGCATGCATACCAAATAATTGACTCCCAGCCATCCTGACAATTGTCCACTGAAGGACCCCAAGGTTTCTTGAGTCTGTGCCCTTCTCTCCATCTAGTCCACTGAATATCCAGTGCTCATTGGGAACACTCATCCTGGCCTTCCAGAAGCCAGTGGAAACCTGACAAGGTAGAAGGTCTAGGGAGCCAAGTGCTCACACCGAACTTCCATTATGTGCAGCATATTCATTTGAACACTGGGGGTGTGGGGGAACCTGTACTGAATTTCTTCCTGCTGGAACACTAGGGGAGGCTTGCTGTGCCTGATGTTGCCCAGCCATGTTTTTCAGAAGAACTGCTTTCTGTTTACCCCAGAACATGACACTTCACCCTAAAATCAAATAAGATGAGGAAAGATTTGGTCTTTAATGACTACTGGTTATCGTATTGTAATAACTGTCTGTGTAACAGTGACCTGAATCTTAAGCATGCTATATAAATTATTTTTCATGCTTACACTCCATGAAATTATATAGAATGTGGTGGTAGGAATGGCAAGGTATTTTTTTTTAACTTTACATATATGGGCGTTTGGCCTGCATATATGTCTGTGTCCCCTGTGTATGCTGGAAGAGGGCTTCAGATCCCCTGGGACTGGAGTTGCAGAAGGTTTTGAGCTTCTATGTGGGTGATAGGAATCTAATCTGGGTCCTCCAGATGAGCGGTCCCTGCTCTTAACCACTGAGCATCTGTCCATCCCTGACGACAAAGTATTTTGCTGAGATCTTACATCCACCAGTCCTTGATCAGCTTCTCCGGCCTTCTGGCATCAGTCCAGCCAGCTCCACAAGCAGGTGTAGTGATGGCCGGTCTTGACTGACACATTTTTGGCACTGTCTATGAGGATGATGGTTCCAGAAGAGTTGAACTGAAGAAGGCAGTGGGTGGCTGGGGTCCTTGATGGAATGAAAAGGTGAAGGAAGGCAAGCTAAGTGCCAGCCTTCATTGCCTCCTGCTTCTTGTCCGTAGAAACAGTGTGACCAGAAGCATCAGGCTCTTGTACCACATGTCCCCTGCTGTGATAGACTGTATTCCAGAGAGCTACGAGCCAACAGAGACCCACCCTTCCTTAAGCCGCTTCTTGCCAGGTACCTGGTCACATGGCACAGGTGGACAAAGGTGCCCAAAGGGAAACGTTCTAACTCCAGAGAAGGCTTTAGTACCAGCTCTTCCCACCTCTGTGAGGTAACCCCGACTATATCTTCAAGAAAGGCTCAGCTCTGTGCCCTTGGAGAAACTGAGGCCTATCCCAGATCACTGAAGGAGTTGATGCTCCCATCAACAAAATGAAGGAAGGAAGTAGTCAAAATGCACAAGTGTTTTCCTAAACTGATGGAGAAGTGAAGCCCCCGGAAAATCGGCAATGTGTATGTGTGTATGTATGTGGGGGGATGTCTCATAAGCTAGAGCAGCCTCAGACTCTTCTTAGACCACTAGGGTTATAGAGAAAATGAGTTCAGAGCAGCAAAGGGATCTGGTAGGGCCTGCTGTGTGGAAGTAATATTTTAGTTTTTTTTCTCCTTTCTCCTGTGGAAAGCTCTTACTGTGGCACAGGAATGGGAAGTAACTGTAATGTGTGGCGATGAGCTCCACTCCTGGACTGGGGCCAGCATCCCAGGCCAGCCCTTGCCAAACCTAGAATCTTTCTCCACAGAATGCCTTGAGCATCCGCATTCAGGCCACCTGGGCAGGCAGGTGAGTGTGTGCCACCCTTCTACCATGATTATCTTAGCACTGCAGGAGGGCAGAACCCATCACCCGGGTCAGACGAGTGCTGTCTGCCAGTGAAGCGTACTAGAAGGCACAAGGAGGGTGGCCTGCCTCCCCACAAGATGGTCTGCAGCCATCAGGCCCCCAAGTTTGCTCTTTGCAGACTTAAGTGGTGTAGCCATAATCACCGAGCAGAGAAATCTTGCCTGATTCTTCACAGGGCCTTTCCTCTACTTCTTGCCTCTTCCCTTGTGTCTAAGACTGGAACCAACACACGGGCAGCTCGGTTTGTTTTGGTCGTGGTTCACGTACCTATCAGACCTGTTGTAGCTTCAACCTGGAAATATGATCAACCACTTTGTATGAACAATCTCATAAGACAGACTTATACAGTAGGCATGGATAAAAGGAACTAAGCATCCCCCCAAATATCCCTAAAAATCACACATCCTAAATTAGACAGACGTTAAGACAGCTGTTCTTGGCCTTTGCTGAGCATCCCTGGCTGTCAGGCCATCTTAGGCAATGGTATCTCTATGAACTTCCTCACAGCAGTTTCTGATGTATGGAACTAAATCAAGCGTATCTGGGGATTTACCTCTCTCTTCTTAGATCATATTTATCCAGAAACAGACCATGTAGTTCTCTGTTCCCCCATCTCCCATCTATAACTCTGAGACCCTTTTAACACTTATAACATGTGACCAACCAATGCACCAGATAGGACATCCCTAGAAGTGGACACAAAATGATGCTGACCCCTGCCATTTGGACTCCCTCAGTCTGCGGAGCTGGTTTGTTAGGAGTCCTTTCCTGTCACTTAATCCCAAGTCTTTGTCTCCTGGAAGCTAGCGTGTGTGTCTGGCACATGACTTTGAGACGAACTTGCTTCTTTCCAGAAACTGCAGATGAGTCCCGACATGGTCATTTTTCAGGTTGACTCTTGATTCTGGAAGAACAGGACACATGCAGAGCGTGCTGGCGTTGGGACACTGGGCGTGTCCACTTGGGGAGGTATAACAGTGCTGTAGGGAAAGCTTCCCCAGTCTGTCTGCAGCCCAAGAACAAGAGATCCATTTCCTCATCCAGAGCCTAGTGTGCTCAGGGCTGAAATCAATCAGAGCGGGAAGAAAGAAAAGGCGAGGGAGGTCTCTACATCATTTGAATTTTTCCTGTGTGGCAAAGAGAGCATGTTTGTTTAATATCTCTGTGAACTGATTAAAGGGGGAGGGGCTGCTGAGTGACAGCTTGATGGAGTGGGTGGTGGCAAGTCTCGGGTGCCTGACTGCAGCCCTGACTTATTGTTCCTGGATGTCCTGTATGGAGTCTTGGCCTTGTTAGCCACGTGATTGGTAGGAAAAAACACGCCTTTTGGGCTGAGAACAGAGAGTGGGTGGCTGCACAAAAGAGCACTCATAAAGACCTTGGGTGTGTGGACCTCTCATCACAGTGGGCACACATATGGAACCAAGTGACAGTGGCGGAAAGGGACAGAGGGGTGCAATGGCCAAGATACTGCTGGAGCTGTTCTGAGAATGCATGACCTTCTCTCTTACGGCTGATAGTTATGCCCCTGGTGGTCCTTGCCATGAGCCTTTGGAATACCTGGAGAGAAAAGACGCCTCTAGTGGTTCTCAACGTGTGGGTCATGACCCGTTTGGTGATCGAGTGACTGTTTCACAGGGGTCACCTAAGACCACTGGAAAACAGATATTTACATTATGACTCATAACAGTGTGAGAATTACAGTTATGAAGTAGCAAGGAGAAGAATGTTATGGTTGGGGGTCACCACAATGTGAGGGGCTGTATTAAAGGGTCGCAGCATTAGGAAGGTTGAGAACCACCAACTAGAGAGCATTCTTGGTGACGCCTGTTGTTTGGATAAGTCAAGATCATGCCTGGATTACGGACGACCATAAAGGGAAGGCTGGGAAATTCTGGTGTCCAAGTGACAAGCTAAGCTAAGACCCTCGTCCTTCCGTGTCTTCTCTTTTGGGATCCTTGCCTGGCCTTCCTGTCTGCTATAACAGTGAGCTAAAAAGCTTCTGCTCACTCTTCAGGGGCCGGGGGAACCATGAGTAGCCCAGATCAGAAATAGAGTGAACGGGTGGTTCAGCTGTGCAGCCTGAGCTTTAGGTAGTGGCCTGTTTCCCTGCCCCATAAGACCTTGCTTCAGGAAAAAGTTAGTTACCTGCTGCTAGCCAAGGAGGAAAGCCTGGGTCCCAATAGGACCCCAGGTTCGTCCATTGATTAGCTCAAATAGCCAAGACACTCTACTCCAGTCTGGGCCATAATTCGTTCTGGGGACAGTACATGTCCACCTGCCTTTGTTCGATCTTCATAGCAAGCAGCTGCCAGGATTCAGGAGTTCCGAGCCTGGCTTCCCCAGGCTAATCTTCAGCAGAGGTGTTCCTCTGGCTGAGCCAAGCAGAACCCGGATGGAAATTCCACTCCATGTCCTCTTCCAGGGCATCAGTAGGCTGAGAGTTCAGACCTGTGTCAGCCTGACCCCCCCCCCCCACTTCCTGTACCACCAGGCAAGCTCTCCCGGAGTCTCAGCTTCTCTATCTAGTAAATGCCTGGTGACAACAGCCTTTCTTCAAATCTCATGTTTGACAGTGTCACCTGGTCACTTGATGTCTATTCCTAATGTTTTTACTAAAGGACTTTTAACATTTTAACTGTCCTTTTCTTCAAAAATGAAAACATCAAATCAGGAGTTCAAGCTTGCGGCCAGTGAACTTTCTACCCTGTTCTCCCTTAGGAGAAATAATCCCCCGGATCCCAAGGAAGCAGAAGTCCAGAACTCACCCCAGGGAAGGATTCTCTTAGTTTTTTCTTAGAAACAACAATAACAACAACAACAAAAAGTTTTTGTGATGTCCTTTCTCTCCCCTCAAGTAAAGTCAATGACTTTGAACTTCCGCTTCTTTCCAAAATTTTTGCATAAGTTTAGGCTGATTAAAACAGGATTTGATCTTCTCTCCAGATGTTTTGATCACAGAAGGGCCACATATGTGCACACATTCCTGGATATTTTTAGAGTTTTTACAGGATCCAAAGCTCTAACTGCTTTTTCACTCTGTGCTTTGTGGCCGGGCCTGGGAGATGCTCTGCCAAGGCGGCCGAGGCTGGTGGCAGAGGGCCTGGCCCGGGGGAGGCTTCCAAAGCAGCCTCGCTCAGTGACGTGGGACAGGAAGTTACTCTGTGGCATTCTTGGAGACTGGAAGGCTTCAGTCCCTGGGGCCTCTCTAGCCACCAAGAAGAAACAAACTGATGCGTTGAAGAATTGGAGGTTACGTGGGTAGCTCCCTGAAGGGTTCTGGCTGCCAGTTCCCTCAACACACACACAGAACTTGCAAGATCGACATCACTGAGGAGAGTGGAAATATTGGTCAGAAAGTCAGCTGTGTCTCAGGCTGCTTATACAACCAGGTCCCTTTCTCTACTTGGTCTCAGTTTCTCCATCTACTAAATGGGATATATTGTACCTATAGCCCACGGATCTGAAGACTATGACCTGCAGTCTGGCTGCCTGGTTTTGAAAGTAAAACTGTGGAGGGGCACAGCCATGCCCGTTTGTCTATGCGTGTAACTGAGTGACAGCCTCAGGGTTGGCCAGTTGTAATAGAAACCAACTGGGCTGCAGGCCTGAAGTGCTACCCTCTGGCCCTTTAAGGAAAAGATTGCTGACTGACATCTCCACCCTTATCATGTGGCAGGTGTGGCACTGGCCACTTCAAGATAAGCCAAAGGTTCCTTTCTGCTAGAAACTGGGTCCCTCTTCCTTTCCTTGGGGGACAGTGGGAAAACTCTCCCAGAGGTCTTCAATAGGACTGAGCTCCTGACGTCCACCACAAAAACCTGTTCCTCTCTGCACAGAATCAGCTTCCTGCCTTTTCCTCCACATACTAGTGCTGTCTGGGATGTCTTCCCCTCAAACCTCATACTTGACTTGGGTGTCCGCCCACAGCTGTTGTCAGCCATGTTGGTGTTATTGTTAACTTGACAAAATCTAGAATTGCCAGGGAGATGGGTCTATGAGCCTGCTTGTGAAGAATTTTCTTAATTGGCTTAACTGAGGAAGAAAGACCTACCCTGAATATGGGCAGCACTATTTTTCATGAGCTGGACCCTGGACTGAATAAAAAAGAGAAGCTGAGTGTTAGCATGGATGTATCCGTGCCCTCTTCCGGCTGCAGGGGAAAGGTCACTTGACCTTAAGCTCCTGCTGCCTTGGCCATCTCTGCCATGAGGAGACTGCGTGCACCCTGCACTGGGAGCTGGAACAAACTTGCGCTTCCTTAAGCTGCGTTTGCCATACATAGTGCTTTGTCACAGCGGCAGGATAAGAATCTAAGACACTAGCCTATGACAAGACTTCCATCTTGTGCATCCGTTTCATTCCCGTTGTCTTGCTCCCTGTGTTAAGCTGCCCACTGTCTTCTGGGCTCCGGTAAAATGCAAGAAATGCAGGTGTGGGGTGTGCTGACCTGAGCGGCCACTGTGGAACTGGAGGCTCTGCCCGGAAGTGAGCAGGAGGTGGTCCTGGGAAGTGAACCCGGCTCTAAAGAGGGAAGCTGTCAGAGAAATATCTACTGCTGCTGCTTTCCTGGGCTTGCAAGCAGCGTGTTCACTCTTGGCAAATGTTTGAAGGACTTTCTAGGTGCTGAGCAAACACTATCACGAGACCAACCATGTCTCTTTGGCACCTTTTGGGTAGAGTGGTGCTTTGCATGCTTACTGTCTCACGTCTCCATTTTTCCTTGCCCAGATCACTGAGGTTTTTTTTTTTTGTACCATTCCAGTGAAGTCCCCAAGACAAAAACAAATTCTTGATGTCTGATTTTAAGTAGACATTTCATCAGAAAGGATGCATGGATGGCAGGTTGAAAAGATGTTCAACATCCTCAGTAGAAATTAAGTCAGAGCGTGGCGCCACTACCCACTAAAACAGCTAACCTGAAAAAAGGTTGATCATACCTCTGGTTGTTTAGGATGTGTGTGTAGGGGTGGTGGTGGTCAGAACTCTAGTAATCTGCTGGTGGAACTGTACAATGGCACTATTACTTTGGAAAACAATGTGACAGTCTCTTAAAAAGTTAAGTATACACTGATCACATGACACAGGCATTTCCTCTACAAAAATAAAGACATATGTCCACACAGAGAGACTGTTTTGCAAATGGCCATGAAAGATTTATTTGTAATTATCCCAAGCTGGGATTATCCACCAGCAAGTGAATGGATAAACAAATTGTCATGTAAAGGTTCACTGGAATGCTAGTAGTCAATAAAAAGGAGTGGACTCTTGAGACATGCAATAAGATACCTGAACCTCAGAGTAATTACATTGGGTGGAAGAAGACAGATAAAACGGTGACTAGTGTATGGTTGCATTTATGTAAATGGCAAGAAGTTGAAAATTAGCCTATAGCAGTGCAAGCAGGTCAGTGGCTGCCTGCAAAGATCACGGAGGAGGCAGAGACAATGGACGATAGAAGAGGAGAAGACATCTTTTTAATTTGGGGGGGGTGTTATAGGGATCACACATAAGCCAACTCTAACTCAGTTATACATTCTCAGTATGTGTGCTTAATTATGGGTTAACCACATCCCAACAAAGATCCCTCAAAATGAGGATACAGGAGATGCACTGGAGAATTGTTCTTCATTTACTGTCTCCTGGGAATGCTCGTTGAAATAAAACCAGCAATGTAAAAACAAGCAGCTTGCTATTGCCCTGGCTGGCACAGAGTGGGGCATCCCAAAGGGGAAGGGAAGAAGGGACAGTACTTGGGAACCGGGAGACAATTCCTTCACCTCCTTGAGCACAGGCATCTTCATATGTAAAATAGAAAGACATCTTACCACTTTGCCTTCTCTATGTGGGTGATGTGAGAAAAAGTGAGTCTTCATGTACATGTGTAAATGACCAAATCTTTGGATCTTCATGCCAAGCACTGCCAAGCATGTGCAGAAACCCCACTCTTAGATGCCACTCTTAGATGTCTAGCCTAAGGTATATCAGGAGTCTACAGAGCCTCTTCTGGAATTGGCTGTCTACCTCCCTTTTGATTTCCCACACAAAATGACTCTTTTTGGTCCTTCAATGCTCTTTCCTGTCCCCATTTCCTTCTGTGTGTGTGTGTGTGTGTGTGTGTGTGTGTGTGTGTGTGTGTGTGTCTCATGAGTGAATGTGTGTGTGTGTACATGTGGAAGCTGGAAGTTGATGCTCATGCTGAGTGTCTCTTTCACTATTAGTTATTTCATTGGAGATTTAACTCTTTCTTTTCCATTAGTGTCTTAAGAGATGGTGGTATACATTGACAAAACAGCATATTTTTTTACAAGAAAAATAATTATGCCTCCCAAACAATCAGAATTGAAGTCATAAAATTATAATGTAAAAAACTTTAATGGATATGTGTCAAGCAAACTATTCAAAGTACCTGTTTTAGTAATACTACCTGTTCAGTTCTTTGTGATTTTGATCCCAAAATGATGCCAAGGTTCTCAGCCACTGTTATTGACCAAGACAGGGCTTCTTGCTGAGCCTGGGGTTTGCTGATTCTGTCTAGTTTAGTTAGCCAGATTTCCCTGAGGATCTCTTGTCTCTGCTCTGGCCTACTTTAAAAACAACAACAACAACAAACAAAAAACAAGGATTCTGGGGATCTGGCCCCTGGTCCTCACATATCAGAGCAAGTGCTTAATTTACTGGGCGGTCACCCTTGCTTCCTTGCCTTCTTTGGGTGGCCCAGTTGACATCATTCTCCCTTTGCATTTTCTTCATTTCCTTGAGTTATCTTCTGTCATCGAGGGCCAGGTGTGCCCCTTCATCACACGGTGAGGGAAACATCAGTGACCAGTGGGCACCTCCTATTGCTTACGGTCTCTTTTGGCACCAGGGAGAGAGACCAGTATTCTTGGGGAGCCCAGTTTGGTGTCAGAGACTGACACACAGCCATCCCAGCACCCCGTTTGATGTTATGGTGGAGTAGCTTTGTGGAAGATGTGGGACATTGACAAGGGGAGAGGAAATGTCACAGCTGACCCAACAGCCAGGGTATTTACCAGACGGAAGCGAGAGGAGAGAATCGAGGCTGGAAGCAGAACCCCTTTCTTACTAGCAAGGGTCATAGAGCACGTAGAACATGTGAATGGTTTGAAGTGGACAAAACCTAATGAGAAGTCAGGCCGAGATCGTGGAAGGAAATCTTCGGGCATGTGCTGAGGCTTCGGCCTTGAATTTGAGGGCACTGGCCAGGCTCAGAAGGGTTCCAACTCTGTAAATGACAACCATGGGTTATTCCTCTGAGGTGATTTGTAGACCCCTGTTCAAATATTCTTCAGGAATACTTTCAGACCAGAACTTGACTACCACAGCACTGTCCATACTGGGGCCAGACAAACCTAGGACACTCCATGATTGCATCCTTGGCCTCTCTCCACTAGTGACAGTGGTGCTTCCACAGTTCTGACAAGCCAAGATGTCTCCATACATTGCCAAACGTCCCCTCATGGAAAATGGTTCCCAGTTGATTACCATTGTGCAGGAGTTGGGTGTTTGGTTTGGTTTTGTTTGTTGTTGAATTTTATTTGAGGAGTGTTCACATAGATGGCACTTTCTGTATTTGCCTTTATCCTGCTCTCCAAAGCCCAGCAATGCCTGACTTCCAGCCTCCCCGTGAGCTATACTGGACGATGCCCTTGGCTGCCTCCATAGCCTCACTCAACACCCATGGCACAAGCTCTCTGCTCCTGGGGGTGCTTGGCTGTGGTTGGCTGTGGTGAACCCACTGCCAACAGCTCTGTTTGATTCTACTTCAGGCCAGTAAGGCACCTAATTCCCTGTGGGGCACACTCCATGGTGTCCAGGACACTCCTGGAAGGGTTCCCACCTCGAGGTCAGCTGAGACGGAGCTGTGGAAGCCTGTTGGCACTCAGTCCGTCAGTCTAATTGTCTGCCAAGCCATAGTTTGGAGGGACAAGTCAGCTCAGGAGGCCTGCCAGGGAAAGAGTACCAGGTCAGGGACAGAGGGCAAGTGGTGGCAGCTGGAATCCATGTGACTGCTGGAGGCTGAGTGTGTGTGTCACAGGGCAGAACTGGCCACTGGCTCCTGCCTTGGCTCAGTGTAAAAAGCTGTCACATGACTTGACTTCTCTGTGGGAGTCTTGTGTTTGGGGGGCTGGAGAGGGAGGTGGGAGGGAAGAGGGAAGTGTTTTTAGGATCTAGGCTGGAAATATAAAACACAGTTGTGAATCACAAGTTGCTTCTCACAGGACCGTGTTGGCTTTGCCAATGCAGAAATTCGGCTTTGGGCACACAGACAGACTTATCCCCGATCCGGTCAAGGTCAGACTCTGATGGCTAAGAGAGGGTCTACTGATAGCTGAGTAGGGGGCTAGGGATCTTCGTCTACCTCTCCCAACATCTCTGTACAACAAAACGCTGCTTCAGCCGCTCCCGGTTTGCTAATCTCACAACAGCCCCGTTTCCCAGTGAAAAAACCAAGGACACGAGGCACCCTCCTTCCTCCATTTTCTCCCTTCCTTCAGGCTTTCAAGGTTTTATTTTCATTTTTCAGTTTTAAACTCCCAACCACAGGGTCCCTTCACCTCTTTGTGGCTTCAAATTCACCCACCAGGTAGATATTCCTTCTTGCCGACAGGCTGTGGGGGAGGATTCAAAGAGAGCCACATCTTTGAGCCAGAGACCCAGGCTGGCTGAGGCTGGGGATCCTGGACAGACCCAGGTTAGCATGGCTGGAACCTGAGTCAGGTATGATCCCGTGGCTGTGAGGAGGGGCTTGGCATACCCCTTCGGCAAGGACAGGAAAGCCCTGAGGGCTCCCCCAGCAGCTCCACTTACCTCAGGCCCCACAGAGCCAAGAGCTTTATTTAGCTGCCCCGAAATCCCACAGACCTGGACGGTGCTCCTGAGCTGGTGTCCTTGCTGTGGAAGAGGACAAAAGCTGGTGACCAGGCTGGCAGGACGGCCACCTGCCCCGTGCTTGCCCAGTGAGTGTTTCATCTCAAGGGCTCGCACTTCTTAAAATGTTTAAAAATAACATTTAGCAAATTTAATCTCATTATATAAGCAGGATATATTCAGTGTAGAATAATTGGAAAAGCCAGAAAAGGACAAAGCATTAAGTTCCGTCTTCACCAGTATCCTACCCATCAGGGACAAGCCCTGGTCAGATGCTGGAACAGTGCTTCTCATCTGTCCTTAGGTCATGGGCGTGTATACTGCTCTAAAAAGTAAAAACAGAATATACTTCACATAAAACTACATAGAGGATTGCAATTTCACAGCCATGAATCAAAGCTTACAGCTTCTAACATTTAATAGCTCACTGTATTTCCTATGTTAACCCCCCTGTGATGGTCATTCAGGTCAAGAGACAATCCATTTCTGGGCCTGGGAACCTCCCATGTCCTTCCTCACTCCGTCTCTCAAGATGTCACCAGTATCCCGACCTCTCTCATGACAGACTGCAGTTACCTGCATTATCCTGGAGTGTTGTAGAAATAGAGTCATAGAGGATGAACTTCCCCGTCGCCCAATGTACAGCATTTACTATAAGCCCTGACCTGGCAAAGGCCCTTGACACTGGTGTTTTAATGAATGTTGAACAACTGAATGAATGAATGAACAAGTGAACGAACGGAAGAATAAGCTTTGCTTAGTGTTTTATGTTGTGGTCTCTTCACCGGTCCCTGTGTTTTCAAGTAACCACCTGATCGTCCACGCGGAGAAGAAAGAGAAGGCAGGTGGCTAAGGCCACAGTCGGGCTGAGAATAGACAATGACCTGGACCATGGGGGCAGTGGAGAGAGGAAGGAGGAGCAGGTTGTTCACGCCCCTGCTGTCTGCCTGGCACATGGGAGGGCAGGGCTGGTGCGCCACGAGGAGCAGGACCAAGTGGGTATTTTTAGAAACCCCATCACCCAGTGTAGCCACTTGACACTGTGGGTCACCTCACTGCCACAGTGTCTATCGTTGCCTGCTGAGCTTCTACCCTGGATCAGTCCTTGACCCCCGGCCAGCACCCCCCCACCCCCGGGAAGCACGTGAGAAGCATGCTGAGCAGCTTGAGGTGGTGGTCAGCACAAAGCAAGAGGACTGTGATGTTTTCAGAAAACACGTTAAAGGAAATGCAGACCCTTCGGTTTATAGAGAAATAGGGACACTTATACTGCACCCCAAGGAAGAGATGCTTACTCCGTGGGACCAGAGTCATGGCACGGATACAAGTCTAGACATTCCCATCTTTTACTGTTGCAAGGTCCCCAGGTAGAAAAGGAGCAGTTAGAGTTCAGATCCAAAAGATGCCCCTTAGGCAGATGTGTTTGAACCCTTGGTCCCTAGCTGGCAGCTCTTCCTGGGAGTCTATGGAACCTTTAGCACATGGGGCCTAGCTAGAAGAAGTGAGCCACTGGCAGGTGGGCCTTAAGAGTTATAAGCCAGCTCTACCTCTGTCCTCAGCCCCTCTCTGCTTCCAGTAGATGCGATCAAACTACGGTCCCCTACTACATCCGTGCCCTTCCCACCATCATGGACTAGATCCCCTCAGGCCATGAGCCCAAATAAATTTCACCTTTTTGTTGCTTCTTGTCAAACAGTTGGTGACAGGGACAAGAGGAATAATATAATATAAATTACTTTCTTTTGCCTGCTCTTAAAAAAAAAAAAAAGAAAAGACATGGTTTCACTATGCTGTCCTTGCTGGCCTGGAACTCACTATGGAGAGCAGGCTGGCCTTGAACTCAGAGATCTGCCTGCTTCTTCTTCCGAAGTGCTGGGAGTGAAGGCGTGCGCCATCATGCTTAGCCTCCATCTATTCCTGCATCCCCTTTTCATTTCACGCTGTAGCCAGAGAGAGGGTACTCTCCACGGCTGCGACATTCGCAATGGATGAAGGAAGGAAAGGAGCAATACTAGATTGGGCTGTAACTGCAGCGGTTGGAGAGGCTGGCTGGGCCATGCCGGTAGGAACAGCAGCCACGGAGAGGTGGTATACTGGGAGCCACGCTGAGACTCTGTGACAGGCCTGGGGTGTTCGATGGGTGACACAAACCTCTGGGGTGTGCTGACGTAGTGCAGGTAGGCCTAATACCACAAGGGGTTTTATTATTTGCCAAAGATTCGTGGCTTCAGATCTTTTTTTTTTTTGGTTCATAATTAACAAGCTTTGGGAAACGAAGAGGGTGAGGAGAGGTAAGGGGAGTGATCTTTTTCCTGAATGACTTTGGAAATGCAGGAAATTAGATCACAATGAGCCATTGAGGTCAAAGATGACTGTCATGTTATAAATTTTTAACCATAGACAAATAAACCTTGAACAAACCGTTGGAAATCCAGGGTTGATTATGAGGGTTTTTCTGCAGCACATGACCTGGCCTGGTTTGTCCGTGCTGAGGACAGCGCCACAGCGATCACCAGTGCTTGGGGGTTCTGCTTGGAAGGAGCCCACCGCTCAGCTGACCGTGCTGTCCTCTGTGGGATAGGCGGGGTCAGACATGCCCGGTGGGAGGGCGGGGGACAGCTTCACGACAGGCACCTGTGCCCATCTGCCACTTTGGAAGAAGGGCCAGGTCACAGGGCTGGGAACGCCTCCTGGTGAGAGAACACGAGCTGAGCAGCTGTCCCCGCCACGCTGGCCCCGAGGAGCTCTGTGACCAACCCGGTCTCAGGGAGCTGGAGGTCCCCTGCGGTCAGCAGGTTATGCGAATGTCCTAGCTCAAATTAGAGGGAAGTCAGGGAGCCTGCTCTCAGACCCTCACCTAGATACGAATCCAGAAAGCTGGAAGAGTCTTTGCTTCCAGGCTCTAGGATAGGGGACACACCCTCTGTCTCCTGCGGTGAGGCAGATGGGTCTTTGGAGTACCCAGAGCCCGGCCTACATGAGATTGGAGCTGAGACTGTGACCCCAGAACAACTCCGAGACACATTGTCCTCTAAAAAATGAATATGCAGTGAGGGATGAAAATGGTCACCAGTTACATGATGCTATGAACTTTATTCCTCAAAGCTTTGCATTTAGTATTTTTTATCAGCAAGCTGGGGACGGACAGGCAGTGGATTCAGGCTTTTCATAAGTGAACAGACAGGAAACCAGGAAGGGCTAGTTGAGAAATGGGAAGGGGAGCCTTGGACTGTGGGACCCGATACTCCAAATGTCCCCTAGTGTCTCTCCCGCTCCTCTCTAGAGGCAGAGACAGAGGATACTGGGAAATATTCTACAGTCTTCGGGTTTCCCAACCACGGAGCTATTGCATTGTGGACTGGAACACTCTTTGTTGTGGTAGCACCCACATTGTGAGGTGTTTGGTGGAATCCCTGGCTTTTGTCTAGTTGATACCAAAGGTGCTGACCTGCCTGTATTTGTGACAATCAAGTGTCCTCGGGGGGGGGGGGGGATGATTTAGCTGCTGGTTTAAATCTGTTCCTGTAAGCACAGACTTTACATTACCTTGTTGGTGGGCAGCTCCGGTCATGGCACAGAACTCGTGGTTCCTTAAGAAAGAAAGCCTGGGCTCGCTTTGGCAGCACATATACTAAAAAAAAAGAAAGAAAGCCTTGCTACACCTTCTCCAGACCTTTGTGTATAACCCACCCTTCGCACTCCTGCCCTTTGTGGCTCTGTAAAACCCTGGTCATCCTTGAAGTTCCTCCCAAGCCCACCTCTATAGACAGTCCTTCTAGATGGCTGTGGTGCTAACAACCGACTTTGAGAGGCTTGGGAGCATGGATCTTATTTTCCTTTTTAATTTTTGCTTCTGATGGTCTGTCTTGCTTTTCCACTGGACTGTACACCCCCCTGGGGGCAAGTTCCAGCCCTGCCTTACCTTTGTTCCCACCTGGCCCCAGGCATGGTGGAAACTCAGTGATCCCTGGCAGGTGATAGAGCTTCATGAATCACCAGTGGCTGACCACAGGATGTAGAATGTACTAGTCAAAATGTTCACGTATGCATGAAGCTCCAGTCATGACCGTCGTCTGGATTTAATAAGGAAAGAGGGTCCAGTTCTCCAGCCTTAGGCAGCAGAACATGATTTCATCTCTCAGGCAAAGAACTAGCTTATTATTTTCATCTCCAGGGTGCAGAGGTGTGAGGGGCTCCTTTTGTGGAACCCTCTCTCGGGCTCTGCCTTTAAGAAAACCCTGGAGCTGTGGACATTTGGGAGCACGTCTCTGATACATGCTTGGGGACAGGCGCTGAGCAGCCAAACTTTCTGCCTGTGTGGGGAGCCAGGGGCCCCATCTCCTCTTTCTCCCATGCAAATGTGATCTATCCAGTCAATGGCGAAGCCCCGCCCGCCTGCCGCTCTGAGTGCTCTTGGCTGTGGAGCTTTCTCCTGCTCTTCCCTCTGCATTGTCACAACGGGAACAGACTGCGCAGAAGGGAGCGTTCGGTGCCGAGACCAGAGCCAGGGCAGAGCGAGGCAGATCCAGGCAATCTGCTCTCCTCCTCCCAAGGAGAGAGGAAAGGCGTTTATTTCTTGCTCGTAACCAAGTCAGCAACGGAAAATCGTGGGGCCACCAGAGTTAACCTAAGCGAGGGTCACACAACCTACAGTGGTATACCTCACCTGACTTTGTATGGAACTGTGTGTGTGTGTGTATGTGTGTGTGTGTGTGTGTGTGTGTGTGTGTGTGTGTGTGTGTGTGTGTGTTGGAGTGGCTTGATGATGTGCATACACTAAAAGAAAACTCATGGCCTGTCTAGAGTAAAGAGCCATCAGGTCCAGCTTCCACCCGTGTTTAAGTTACCCCTTAAAGAAGCCTTCAGTTACCTCTCCCTTCCCACACGGCCTGCACACTTCACCGATGGGGTCTGCACTCTGTCTTACCACACATTCCATCACTCCATTCAGAAGGAAGCTTTTGGTACCTCTGATTACCCCTAGGTCTGCTTTTTAGTTTCATTTGGAGTAGGTCCAACCCTCCTACGCTATGAAACATTGGTAGGGCAGCAATTTTACCCTCAAACCCCACTCTAATGGCAAAGGAGATGATGCTTCTTTCATCCGTTCTCCTTGTGACCCAGTTCTGCTGTCCCTGACTTCCTGTCCACCCTGGTGGTCTCAGTAGGTGACACCGAACTCTAATATTCTGCAGCGATCAGAGAGTACAGAATTTGGGAGGGATGCTTTCTCCAGAAAGCTGAGGAGTGACCACTTGGATAATGAGATTTTTAAAAGGCATGCTGGAAACTTCCAAGCATCCAGACAACATGTTACTTTAGTCTAGGCATAGCCCTGACAATTCCCTCCAATGGTTCTCACCACCTCTGATTGAACCTCTCTATACATCTCCATATGCCGTCCTGTATCCCCCCGGCACAGCACTTTCCAGCATAGACTGGCCTCTTGGACCATCACTGGAAAACTAGAATCAACCAGAAGAAGCCACAATAATATGTCAGAGGACATCCAGGTGTGACAGAAGGACCTTCTAGCAGCCGAGACATTCAGTCATCTGAAGGGTGAGAGGAAAGGGGACAGGGAGGCTTCTGGAGACTTATGGCTCTACCAAGGCTTGGATGAGCTGCTCCACAGGTTCTTCCAGCCCTGCCATTTCACAATTGGGGCAGAGCTTACCATCGTGTTTGTGGGTAATGTCTACTGTCCAGGGATAGTTGTGGGAGAAGGCCCAGAAGAAGCTAGTTCCTTCAATCGGACTGTTGGAAGTCTACGGACAGAGCAGGCTTTGGCCCTGGCCTGGGAGCCCGCCACCCGAGAGGAGGGGAAGGCATATGTGAGGGAGAGAGGCTTTGCTTTGTCTTCTGGGTTGGAGGACTTGAGGCTCAGAAGACTTCAAGTGGCCGTGGGTCCGTCTTCCCCACTCAGGGCATGGCTGGGTTGCCTAAGACTTGGGAGTATGCATAACTGTGAAAAGTATAAGTATGAAATTTGGGAAATTATTGTGGAGCCATTTGCCAAGTTCCTGGACACTAGAGTAGCCTGTGGGCTTGTGAATATGGGGTGTTGATTTGTTCAAAGACTCCTGGATCTTAGGCCTGGGAAGGACTCTCAGAGGCTGGCATGCCCTTCCAAACTGTCACCCAGCCATTGCCAGAACATCTCCATGTTTGATTAAAGAAGATGATGAATGGAAATTATCTGTCACTGGCAGGAAGATAAATGTCGTCCTTCTTCTGTCTTCCCTGTGAATGACAGAAAGAGCACCACCTGAGCAGGCAGCCCACTCCATCTTCGGGTGGCCTTGTGCTGCAGCCGGGTGCAGGGAGATCTCTGTAGGTCATAGTTTTTATTCCACATTCCCCATCTGGGAACACAGGGTGTCATCTGTTGTCATTGCTTCCAACACATACCAACAACACTAACGGCTTAGTGAGTACTACCTACTACTGGGCCAAGTACCAGCTTCAGTACTTCACAAACTGAATAAGACTGCTGGATGTATGAAAAGGGCCAAGGTCACTGAGTTGTGCATGGGAGTCCCCCAGAGGTCATTGCATCCTGGTCGAGTGTTCCAGTGTGTTAAAGCAAGGCTCAGACACTGACCTGCCAACCTAACTCTGTCATGGGTAGCTAGAGACAGAATCTCCTTCAAGGAGACGTGCTCACAAGGATATCGGACAGCTCTGCTTCCCTGCACTTTCTACTTCTTCGTACACAGGCAAAGTTAGTAGCTTGCCCTCAGACACATCCAGAGACGTTCCCTAGACCTCTCCATCCATTTAGTCTAAGGGGACTGGGCCAAAGAGACATGCTTTGAGAAGGCCAGTGGACATGGAGCGATCCCCTCCTCCCCCCGCAGGGCTGCAGAAGGAAGAATGGGGCCTCTGATCAGGTTTTTAGGAACAAAGCCCGAGACAGGGATTCAGCTACCTGTGGTTTACTGAGGAAGAATGCTTCAAGAGAGAGCTGCAAGGAGAGAGGGAGATGGAACAGAGACAAGGAGGAACAGCAAGCAGATGTTTGCAGATGTGGGCTGCTGGATAAAACACAGGATGTCCAGATAAATTTGTATTGCAAATAGACAATAATTTAAAAATTATAATCGTGACCTAAGTATTGCCCAGGACATACTTCTACTAAAAAATGTACATGCTGTTTATCTGAAAGGCAAGTTCTACTGGGAATTTTGCAGTTTTTTTTTTTTTTTTTTTTTTTTTGGTTTTTCGAGACAGGGTTTCTCTGTGTAGCTTTGCGCCTTTCCTGGAGCTCACTTGGTAGCCCAGGCTGGCCTCGAACTCACAGAGATCCGCCTGCCTCTGCCTCCCGAGTGCTGGGATTAAAGGCGTGCGCCACCACCGCCCGGCGAATTTTGCAGTTTTAACTGCTGAATTCTGTGACCCATCCCAGGTTGGTCAGTTGGCCCCTTTTGCCAAAACTGAGGGTGATCTGGGAATGTGGGACCTTCTAGTGGTAAAATGGAAATTTAAGCTGACATTGTACTGTATCTGGGGCAAGTCAGCCTTGGCTGGGGCTTGCGGGGGCATGGAGGTGGGATTGATGCCATAGAGGCTAAAGCTCCATGAAGAGGTCCCATTCTTAGGAGTCTGTGGCACAGCCTTTGGTCCTGGTGGTAGCTGGGGTTTGGGGTGGGAAGAGGCAGTGCTGGCCTCCTGAGAGCACGTCTCTAGAGGACGTGGGTGACTGTGAGTCATTAGAAGGCAAAGAGAGGACATTGCACTGGGGATGGGTGCACGGGTCCCTACTGGAGAGCAGCCCCCAGCATCTACAACACTGGTTATGTACGTCCTTTCAGCCCAGAGACCCACTCCACTGACAGAAGGGGAAGCCACGCCTCTCTTGTACCACCAGCCCAGTGGGCAGCCTGGAATCATCTGCTGCACGGTGTCTGTGGTACAAGCCAGCAGGAGATGGCTAAGTGTTTACAAGGAGTACGTAGAGCCAAGAGTGGGCCAGATTACTCTCCATTTGCGGGGAGAGCTAGATTTGATTAAACACAGGGAGGAGCATCTGAACCTGACCTCAAAAAGAGATGTGCGGGAGTGAGGGATGGATAGGAGAACTGGAAAATGTGTGCTCAAAGCCCCCAGTTCAAGGCCCGGAGACCCTCTCAAGTTCTCCAAGAGGCAGTTCCATGGGACTTTAATTCCTCCCCCATTAAACTGGCCCCCGTGCAGGGGACCCTTCCTGGTGGTAGACTCAACTTCAGGGTGGGTTTTGTCTGCAGTTACAAAGCACTCGGTCCCTGCAAAGTGCTGATGATTTTCTTTCCGACGGAGGCCAATGCTTTGGGAACTGGCTGGCGGCTCCACTGACCCGGGGATGCCCGGGCACCTGGGGAACATCCCAGCTCCCGGCGGGGCGGGGAGGCCTGCCACTGGGTCCTGGCCGTGATCCATGGGAAGACAAGCTTCCTTCTCACCTTTCCAGCATATCCTGAAAGCAGGAGCCCCATGACACCAGCTCTTCTTTCAGGGCTCTGGGATTTCTGCTCTGGCTGAGGCAGGACACCCACACTGCTGAGAAGCCTGAGAAGCCACTGGGACAAAGGTACAGGGGGTCAGCTGGGGAGAGTATGGGACTTATCCCAGATCAGTGTCCCCATTTCTGGGCTGAATACAGCTCGTCACTGCTAAGGGTGTCAGGGCCATGATGCCTCTGTTTTAACTTCTTCCTTGCTGTATAACTTTGAGCAGACCCCTCAGCTTTTTGAGCCCTCCTTCGTTATCCACACGAATGACAGGGACATCGGCATGAATGGTTCGCTGCCTTGTCGCCTTTGCCAGAGTATAAAGCAGGACACTTGGGCACCCGGCTCAGAGACTCAAGCGCTTGCACGCACCAGGGCCCAAGTTTCTGTCCCCAGCATCCACATAAAAAGCAGGGCTTGGTGGCAGACTTCTGTAACCCCAGTGTTGGGGGTCCCCGAGGGGTCCTGGCCAGCCAGTCTGGCAGAAGGGATGATCTCCAGGTTCATTAAGTGCATCTGTTTCAAGAAATAAAGGAAACGCTGTAGAGGAGGACGCCTGATGCCAACTTCTGGCCTTCACATGTACACATGTGGGTGAGTACACCCAAACACCCCTGCACACACTCACACGTATTTTCATTTCAATATTGCTGCACGTCGTTAAGGGGGCAGGCAGGCAAGTAGTACTAGTATCTTTACATTATTTTCTTGTTTGAGAATTTCATACATGCATAAAATGCCTTTTGATCGAATCCACAACCCCCTCCCCACACTCCCTCGAACCCCCCTTATCTCCTTGTATCTCCATTTTAGGCAAGAAGAAATGAAATGAAATCTAAGCAGTGTAGCTTGTCTTAACGTTACAGCTGCTGGGTTCTGGACTCTAGGACACTAGCAGATAGTATCTCTTATCAGTGTCTCCAGGAAATGTCTGAGCCTGCATCAGCAATTTTAAAGTCTTGATTTTGGGCATTCTGGGGGCATTTGGTTTCCACATGTTTTCTGGCACCTATGGAACCCAGATGGGGGTTGGGGAGGGAGGCAGGAAGCCCTAACCTTGGCCTTGAATTCTGTCTACACAACAGCCTAGTACAGATACTCATCTGTGTGCCCTTTGCTCTCAGAAATGTAATCTGCATATTTTACATTGAAGCCACAGACCAGATGGATTATTTGAGGGAGCAAGACTCAACCACAAGTGTTTTCTCTGGGACCCTAGGGCCTGCCAGGTGTCTTACGTGTGCTTTTGGATTCTGCTGGGACTTCATCTCACATCCGTCACTGCTGACCACCTAGGGAAGTTGATCCCAAAGTGCTGCCAGGGTACCAAGGTGGAAAAAGTGGCTCCTGGTTGGAGACGGGGACAGGGGCATAGAGGGGGGCAGAACAAACAGTGCTCAATGGGATGGGTGGAAGGTGTGCAACCTGGGACCAGCATGCAGTGCGTACCCAGAGATTTCAGTCTCAGCAGAACAGGCTAAATGACTTAGGCAGAGTTACCGGGCCTCTGTATGGACTCAGTTGCCCACCTGAAACTTGGGTGCAGGTGGGACCACCACAAAGCATCATTGAAGGAGTTCAGGTGTCCACGGCTCCCTGCAGTGCTTGGCCACTGAAAGTGATCCATGTTGATTCCCCTCCCATGTAAGTGGCTCCTACAGCTAGAAAGCATGAAATGCTTCTTCATCAAAACAAACAGAAGAACTCTGTCATTTAGGGAGATCTGATCAAGCGAGCTTTAAAAGGTGGCTGGCTCTATGAACGATGACCTAACTAGCTTATTTTTTTTTCTGACCTTGTTAACTCTCTCTTCCCTGACCACACACACACACGGAGAGAGAGAGACAGAGAGAGAGAGACATACAGAGAGAGAACTGGAGCGGCATAGAACAAAAAGCTAGGCAGCGACATGTGACAGCTTGGTGGACCCATCCGGGGTCAACACAGAGACAGCAGGCCACCGTGGAGCTCCTGGAGGCTGTAGCCGGTGCCCAGCCTCCAGCAGGCACTGACAGCAAACTACAGACTGACCGACCAAGAACTTGGCCATACTGGCTTTGTTTTCCGTGAGGACCATGACCTGGGTGTTCCCTGAAGGACTGCGGCAACACAGCGTGCCAAAGACTTCAGTGTGATTTTGCTTGGGGGAAAGAAAGGAAGGAAACTGGAGAACGGAAGAAAGAAGAAAGGAAAGGAAAGCAGTGGGGAGAAGGAGGGAAGAAAAGAGAGAAGGAGAGAGCCCCGGTACAAGTGTGAAATCGGAATAACAGACTGGGGCTGGTGAGACGCATGTGAACAGAGTCTGACGTGGGCAACCCTACAAATAGACCTTCTGTTAAAAATAGCCTTTGTCTAAATGTGGAAAGGGTGTAAATATAGTAGCGGTTTCGGCTTACTACGGAGCCGCCCCAGCTCCAAGTAACAGAGGCTTATTATAGGATGTGTGCGTCAGCAGCAAGGGGAGGGCCAGGGCAGGGAAGGGAGGGCAGGGAGAGAGGGGGCAGCGGGGCTGGCTGGGGTACAGTACCTGCAGCAGGCTTGGGTTAGCCAGCCAGCTCTATGGCTCCGGTTCAGGGACTCCATGGGCCGATACTTCTGAAATGCTCGCTCAGAGGTCTGCGGGGCAGAAAACCAGCCCAATAGGGCAGGCAGGCAGGCAGGCAGCAAGGAATGGCTAGGCTGAAAGACTGTGGTCGGGATGTCTTGGACATCCACCCTGCTTGCTCTCATGGCTGAGTCACCAGGCTGTGTCTAGCAGACAGCAGGCTACTGCTCCTGGCCACAGAAGGTAGCACATTTTCCCAGGACACCCCCGACCCCCAACACCAGCCTTTAGACAACAGCCTGTAGACCAGCCAGATTCTTCTGTCTTGAGTGCAGGAAGACAAAAGGCCTAAAGCCTATGAAAAGTGCTCCTCTCATCCCCAAATTTGATTCAATTCTTGTTGAAAAGTTTGAGGTTTCAGCTGGGTATGGTGGTGCATGCCCACAATCTCAGCACTTGGGTGGTGGAGGCAGGGAGATCTGGAGTTCAAGCTCTGTCTTGGCTATGTAGTGAGTTTGTGGCCAGCCTGCCCTACATGAGAGATCCTGTCTCAAACAAGACAGTGCCATTGAGAGTGTGATGGGTAAGAGAGCTTGCCATGTAAGCTTGGTGACCTGAGTTTGATTCCCAGAACCCATGTCAATATGGAAGGAGAGAATCATGGCATATACCCTCCTATACATGTCATGGGTGCGCGCGCGCGCGCGCACACACACACACACACACACACACACACACACACACACACACACACTCGTTAAAGAAAATCAAAACAGAAACAAAAAGCTTGAGGTACAGCATGCCAGTCTCCAGCCTCTGTGGGGCACGGTGCAAGCTCCTGACTTGGACTGCTCGAGTTTCTGAGCTAGGACCAGCCCAGTGGCTCAGGGGGTGAAGGTGCTTGTCACCAAATTCTAACAACTTGAGTTCAATCTCAAGGGTCCAAGTGGGAGAAAAAGAGTTGACTTCTGAAAGTTGTCCTCTGACTTTTACATACACCATAGTATGCATGTTCACATATACGCACGCACGCACACACGCACGCACACAATTTTAAAAAGGGATTAAATTCTTTTTGTCCTTGCTCTCTCAAATCTCGACATATTCAGTTAAGGGCAATTGCTGGTGTGGGAGCTGGACACTGCTCCTGGTTGCTCGTCTTCTGTCTGGTCTCTGCGGATCCCCGTCATCAGTGGCTCTTCTCCTTTATCCAATGCCACATCTTTGCCACAACCTTCACCTAGCATATGTTCTTACACACATCACACATGTACACACATAGCCCAACACACATAACTACATACACACCAACATTTTCCATTGCAGATTTGCCTCCCCATCTTGACCTTGCCCCCATTGAGTTCCCTCATTTGCTCTTTTCTTTCCTGTGGCCTTGGGATCTAAGGCGAAACCTGCTTCTTTCGGCAGGCTTTGGGCTTTTCCCTAGACATGACTGAGTGCTGCCCCTGAAGCCGGCCTGGTAAGTCCAGCGATTTAGCTCTGGCCTGGGACTGAAGACAAGTTCCTTCATTCTTTCCATCTTCCCCTCACCCATTCTACGACAGCAGAGCTTTGGAGGTTAGCCAGACGTTGGCTTGGTGAACTCCACCTGCCACATGGGCCCCCAAGGATGTCCTAGAAAACGCTGTCACCTCTCTCTACCTTAACAGCTCAAGATCTCCAGACACTTCTGATTACCAGGTCCCTTGGGAGCACATGATGGTTTTCTTCCCCAAAATTCTTAAAAAGAAGAAAAAAAAAAGAAAAGAAAAGAAAAGCCTGAATGGCAGTCAGCACTGGCAGAAGTTGGCCTCTTCATTGTGAAGTGAGGAAGGAGACTGTAAAAGGAAATGGGAAGAGAGCAGATCTGCCGATAGCCATGCTGGAGCGCGTCCAGGTAAGTCTACCTGCCCTGGCCCCGAGCGGCCCTGTCCTGAGCTTGGCTGGTCTTGCTGGCTCGCAACATTCACCACAGCGAATGGAAGGCCCGAAAAGCAGGCTTCGGGGCAGATGGTATCTTCCGCCTAGAGAAACGGAGCACAGTGGGAGAGGCGGGGGTGGGGTGGGGGTGTGGGGGTGCGTGGGGGGGTTAGATGCCTAGGGCACAGCTCCCGTCTCTGTTCTGCGCCCTGTTCGTGGGATAAACTTGAACCACTCTCGTCTCTTAGACACTGAGCACTTCTGATCATTCTGACCAAAGCCCACATCAAATGCAGTCACTTATGGGCATTTTAGGTAGCGTACCTGTGCTTGACAAATGGGAACTGAAAGATTCTAAGCTACGCCTTCAGACTAGTTTTTCAGGCTTCCAGGAAACAAGCAGAGAAAAAAAGACAGACAGACAGAGAGACAGACAGACACAGAGAGAGAGACGGAGAGAGACAGAGAGAGACGGGGAGAGAGAGAGAGAGAGAGAGAGAGAGAGAGTCAAAAAACAAAAACAAAAACAAAATACCCCCCTCCCAACCAGGACACAGCAATTTCTATGAAATAAAGTAAAAAAAAAAAATAATTGTCAAAGGAACGTAGATTCAGGGAAGGGCCAAATTGTCACTAGTGGTACTAGAAGAATCAAAGTGACCCTGAAGCTGTGCCACTGTGTATTGTGTAGAAATGCTTACATCTAGGACACAATACCGTTTTCTAGATGCTATATACCATGAGGTTTCTGTTTGAGAAGGTGGAGACTTTTGAGGGCCACACCCTCTGTCAGTCACTAATCTACAGTGAACCTACACTTTTTGGTGTATGTTCCCATCCCCATTGCAGCCTTGTGTGGCCATGTACATGTATGTGGTTTTGTGCGATGAATGGTCGAATGAGTAAGGTAGGGCTCAGGCTGAAAGACTTCTAGTTCAAAACACGGCTTGCTTGTCTTGTCTGAGTGGCGTGCCGGGGCGGGGAACTGAGTTGTAAGGAAGAGGATGCCTCCATAGTCACTACCCAACCTACCTACCCATCTACCTCAAAGACAGCCATGAACATCAGGATACTCTGTGTAAAATGCTTCACATAGTGGCAATACTATCCCTATATAACACCACAACATGCAGACACACACAAATAGAAATGCTGTCCTCTTATAGGGATATGTCATGCCTATCTCACAGGCAGATGAACACACTTGTCCACACATCCAAATGCAGGTCACACTCACAAGTGCGTCTTTGCTCTATAATTTCATCGAGCTAGGGGAAACCTTGTTTGGCTGAGTTGGAGTTTTGTGCTCTTGCTGATTCTGAGTTCTATAATGTCCCTAGCTGTGGAATTGTGGGTATGTGCTACAGGCTTCTGAGTGGTGACATGGGCTTGTGGCCACATCACCAAAGTGGCCGTCCATGGAGATGTCAGGATGAAATAGGCCAAGTGGCCAGGAGAAGATGCCTTGGAGATGGGGACCCCCATTGACCGAGAGCCTCCTGGGTTCGCACCCACAGGTGAGTGAAGGTCACATGTCTACTGGCTGTTTCCAGCCAATCAGTGACCGAGTGTGGCAGGGGTACAAAAGGCAAGCTTATCTCCAAGAGACAGAGAATGTGTCTACCAGGCTGTGACAGTCCAGCAACGTTGAAAGCCTCTCTGAACCTTTCCAGCCTACAGAGCCCACTTTCCTTCCCTCCCGCCCCGGGTCAGATTGGGCTCTTGTCGCTATGTGTCTCTTGTCCTTTCCTGGCCCCTCTCAGGTCTCTCTTCACACTGGGACAGGACTTTCCCAGTGGGACATCTTAGAAAGTTTAATCCTGGGTTTCAGTCTCTCTGGATGCCACAAGGCAGCGTGAGTTCCAGTTCCCGGAAGTATATATACCGGATGAAGTCACCTGAGCACAAAGGGAAGAGGGACAAAGAAGGGGAGCCCTGGTGTACCCCTGACCATGTGTGCTGTACTGTTGGAACGTTCTCAACCACAGTGGCGGCAGGTCCAGGGCATTCTGGAAAGGTTGGAGGTTCAGGCCTGACAAGCTCTGTGAACAGCCCAAGGTCATGGGATTTGAAAGAGCCTGGTTAGGAACTTAGGCCTCCGGATACTCCAATTGCCATATTCTCTCTCTCTTTCTCTCTGTGTCTGTCTGTCTGTCTTTCTGTCTGTTTGTGTGTCCACCGAATATCTTCTTGATACCTCTTGCATGTATCTTTTGTCCATAAGGTTCCCAAGGACAAGCTGGTGATGCTCATCAGTCTGTTTCATGGAAGCTGAGACTAGAGCTAAGTCAGCTGCCAAAAGTCTGGGCAGGACCCAACCTGAGCCTCTGCAAAAAATATCCAAGTTGCTTGCTGCTGGGGTCCATAATGCACACTTCTGTTCTGTTTCTGGCAACACAAGCCTCGGAGCAGTGAAGGGTCCGGCCATGCACAGCATCCAGGGGATGCAGCCCAGTGTGAGGCTGGGGACAAGCCACGCTCACCCATTCTCGAAACCCAACACCAGCCTCCTTCCCTCTCGCTTGAAAGTGCTCTAGAGTTTCTGTGCTCACAATGCATCTCTTTGGAAGGCTGCCCTCCAAGGGTTGCCATGGTGACTATTTTGGTACTGCATGCTAGAAAAAGCTGAGGCACCTGCTGGTCACACCACCAAAACTTGTCTCTGAAAAATCAGCAGATGGCATTTGTCAGAAATTCCTACTTCTTGATTAATTTGGGAAAAAGAAGACTGTGTGGCAGTGCCAATATCCTTTAACCTGGACGGTCCATGTTGGGGTTGGTGGAAAGAGAGGGTGCAGCTGTGAAGAGACCCCATTCCTCTGACATGCGGGGTCACTTAGGTTTCCCACAGAGCTAAAAAAGTTTGGAGATTTGGGGTCTAGTATATGAAAAAAAAGGGGAAGACCATGGGTTTGCTTTCATTTTAAAGGGGTTAAATTTCAGGTTCTGCTCTGGAAAGGCTACTTCTAGTAAATTCTATTGTAGCCTGAGCTAACCTAGAACTCACTATGTCGCCCCGACT
Organism: Peromyscus maniculatus bairdii; assembly: GCF_049852395.1. NCBI lineage: Eukaryota > Metazoa > Chordata > Mammalia > Rodentia > Cricetidae > Peromyscus > Peromyscus maniculatus. The sequence goes on from NC_134853.1 coordinate 71,993,155, forward strand.
GGCAGCAAACTCATGCAAACCCACTTGCTTGAGCCTCCCAAGTGCTGGGATCGAAGGCGTGGGCACCGGAACCGATTCCCATGAGTTCTTACAGAGGCCTCAAACTGGATTTAGGTTTTTAAATTAGATGTGTGGCAAGCATGGGTTTTATTTAAATCTCACTTCTGCCACCTTCTAATTGTGTGACTAGCAATTTCCCCATCTCACCTGAACCCCAGTTTCCTCATGTGTAAAACAGGAATGATAATCTTTAATCTCACGAGAATTCACTAGAATCCCACTAGACCTTAGCTTACGCATGGGAGCACTGGCCTCTGTCTGAGTTTTTGCATATAGCTTTGGAGTTGGGCTTATGAAAACAAACAACTTTGCTGTCAGCCTAAGCAGTGATATTATGATTGGCACTCCTGGGTGCCCACTGTGCAGGGTGCCTCTGTGTTAACCGTTAACCGTCATCTTTCCAGGAGCTTACCCCCACCTCCCACATGTGGATGTCACATGTGGCTGTCAGTCGGGCACCTCGTCACAGTTTCAGCTCCTGTTGGTTCCCAGCCTTTCCTAGGATCCTCTGGCTCCGGGTGTGGGCTGGCTCCCGAGGCATGCATCCAGAGCCTCCGCGGGATAGACACCACAAGGCTTCTCAGACTCGTGTGGTCTCTGCTCTCGCCAGTCGGTTCTCTACGGAGAATTAGGCTCAAACACTCCACCAGGAATGTGTCCCTATCATGAAGGTGTTGGGTGGTAGCATGAATCCTGATTGGTCTTCATAATAAAAAGCCCAAGGCTGGCGAAGCATGGACCACTGTTCTCCTCTTTGTGGCTGGGTCAGGCATTGCTAATCAATTTCAACACCCTTCTTACTGGGCTGGAGGGCTTAAGAACTTTCTAGAAGACAGTGTCCAAGGCAGCTGATACACAGGGGAAAAAAATAAAAAAATAGAAGTCCAAAGCCAACTCTCCTTGCAGCGTTGCCTTAAACTGGCTGTACGAGCTTGGGTGAATCAATCCTATCCCTCTCAGGGGTTCAGTGTCCATACTTGAAATGTGCTGAATTACTTCCTTCTAGCATTTCTTTCTTAAATAATAAAAACGTAAGATAATAAGATAAAAGAGAAACTGACACATTGGAATTGGACAAAACAACCAGAAGGATAAGAGTCCAAGAGACAGCCCAAGAGACAGAGACCCACTTGTCTGCACACCCAGGAGCCCCACAAAACCGCCCAATTGCAAGCTGTAATGCACACGGAGAGGGCCTGGTGCAGACCTGTGCGGGCTGGTGCACGCTCTTCGGTCTCTGTGAGTTAGTTCCTAGGAGCTTGGTTCACCTTGATTTAGAGGGTCCTCCATCCCTATCTGCTTCCTTTTCTGCAGGGTTTCCTGAGCCCTGAGGGGAGGGAATTAATGGAGACATCCCATTCAGGGCTGAGTGTTCCAAGGTCTCTCACTCTCTGTGTAATGTCTGGCTGAGGGTCTCTGTATTTGTTCCCATCTGCTGCAGGAGGAAGCTTCTCGGATGATGGCTGAGCAAGGAACCCGTCTGCTTCCCTGGCCAGCGTCTACTTCCGCCTAGTTTTAAGTCTCCACAATTTTACCAGCCAGCCTACCACCCCCACCACATACACACATTCTCTCCCATCAGGTGGGCTCCCAACACCGAATGCAAGCTCTGATCTGTTCCCTTCCTGGGACTTGTCCAAGCGATCAGATTTTATCAAACATCCTGGGATGGCCGAGGGCCAAGTTAAACATGCTCAGATGGGCGGAATTACCAAATTATAGCATTTTTGTGCAGAAAGTCACCTCATAGCACACTGAGCTGAAGCTTCCACAAGAAAGATGGCGAAACCAGACCGAGAGAGGTTCAAGGTCTTCCTTGAGGTCATGCAGTGAGTTGTGAGTTTGTTTGGTGCCTCTTCCGGGAACCAGAAGGTCTGAGGTCAGAGGCTGCTGAACTTGAGAAGGGCCAAGATCTTCTTAAAAGGGCAAACCAGAGAAGATGCTGAGCATGCTACCTCTCCCGGAGCCTGACAGCAGGGGTCCACTGTGGGTACCACTTTACGCTGCTGTGGAGGGTGGTCAAGGAAGGCCTATGGAGGTCAAACACTGAACTCAGTCTGCTACATGACCCGAGTTGATCTTGGATTCTCTCTGGGTTTCATTGTCACCTGTAAGAAGAGGTGATTTATGTGGACACTGGCTCGCACTGACCCTCAATCCTGACTAAGAAACAGGAAGCACTAGCAGCAGCGGCCATCACCACCCTGGAGATTGCCATTTGACTGGTCTGCGTCATCATCAGCATCTGTATGCATGTAAAAAGGTTCACAAATGACTTGAATCTATAGCCAGGGCCAGTGAGTGGGCCAGTAATGTGATGGTTAATCTCAATTGTCAACTCGGTGGGATCTAGAGTCACCTAGGTGACAAATCTCTGGGCATGCCTTCATTTAGAATTTTCTCAGTGAAGTTGATGGAGGTAGAGAGGCCCACCCTGAATATGGTCAGTATCATTCCATGGACTGAAGTTCAGACTGTGTGAAAAGGAACCATGTTGATGAGCATCATCGGCCTGCATCTCTCTGCTTCCTGGCTGTGGATGTGATGTGAACATCTGCCTTAAGCTCCTGCTGGCATTCCTTCCTTGTCGTGGGGGACGGTGTTCTCTCGAGCTATAAGCCACAAGAAGCCTTCTTCCCTTAAAGTGCTTCTCTTCAGGTGTGGTCACAACAAGAAGGAAAGTAATCAACACAAACAGCCTTCCCTTGGAATGTAGGCCATGTCCTAATCCCAGAACCTGTGACTAGTCCTCTACTTGGAAAAAAAAGAGCTCGCCCAAGTGTTTAGTTAAGTATCTTGCAAGGAAGAATGCACCCTGCACTGTTTGATGGCCTCTTCATTCAGGGGTGTGTGTGTGTGTGTGTGTGTGTGTGTGTGTGTGTGTGTGTGTGTGTGTGTGTGGCGGGGGGGGGGGGCAGGGCGGGTAGGGGAGTAGGGGGGGATGGGCTCAACTGACAGCAGGAGGTGGGATGCTGGTGGAACCAGAGACGTGGAGTGACATGGCCACATGCTTGAGAATGTCCTCACAGCCATGAGGAGCTGAGAGCAAGCAGACAGTCTTCTGCAGCTCTGAGCGGTGACACAGCACAGCACTGCTGATGTCTCGGTTTGGGACATCTGTCTTCTAGAAGTGGGATAAGACAGATTTCTGTTGTTCCTGGCCCCTCAGTCACATGACCCCAGCTTTTCACCAACCGAATGCATCTATGGGTGAGTTTAATTTAGAAGTGGGTGAAGAATCCCTAAATCTCTCTGCATTCCCAGGGTTGGTAGAGGTCTGTAAATTGGTGTTTGGAGCTCAGGGTGGCTGTTCTGGGCCTAAATATATTGACTTTGGGGGTGGAGTCTTAGAAGGCCTTTGTTCTTAGCTGGCTACTTTAAAAAATTATTTAAAAAAATTTTTTTAACCACAACACTAAATTTTTTATTTTTGTATATAAAAATAGTTCCTTCAAAATATACTTTAATGTCAAAAATTTAATAGTGGTTTTTCTTATTTTAGAAGTTGTACTTAAGAGATTCATTCTAATTTCATTTGGGTGAGTAGTCCAATTAATTTTCTCAATGAGTTTACATTATAGAATATTCCAGAAAAGGTAAAGGTATGGCCTAATAGAGATTTTAAATGAGATAAGTAAGCCTTTCACTTTCTCTTCCAAATGACATCAAGTGAGCCCCTCCAGCTATCATAATTTACTGAAAATTTCTGCTAAAACACAGTATCTAAGATCATGCTTGGCTACTCATTGGAAATGTAGTAAATATTGAATGAAGTTAATTGTCTTTGAATTTTCTGAGAAATATAATAGAACAAAATAATGCCAATCATATATTTTTCTTTCCCTAAGGTCATATATATCTATTTTTTTGGTAAAAAGGTACCCTAAAGCCAGGTGCAGTGGTTCATATCTATTGTCCCAGAAGCAAGGACAGGGAGGCAGGAAAATCACCAGCATGAGGGTGGCTGGCCTCCTCTGAGTGGCTCTTTGGCAGCCCTGAAGATTTGAGAACCACTTAATGTCCTTCCCTCAGTTGTCTTTCTGCTAAACCGGGCTAAGATAGATTCTGTTATTTATATCAAGAATCCCGACGCGTGCACCACCCCTTGAAAGGGAGCAGGCACTAACCGTAAATGCTACCCGGGAGACACTTGTATCTCGTCCTGCTTCTGTGCCCGGCTTGTCAGACTCAGTACAGGCATGCATCACTGTGAGCGAATTGGGTCTGAATTCCTGCAAAATGGTACTGATTGTAAGAAGTCACAAAGTTGGGGTCACAGTTCCCAGGTGGGGAGGGATAAGCCACTGAGGAGTTGTGGCTGCTGCCCAGGGTGGGCACGGAGGGTGCAGATGTTTTTCTAGCCCCTTATCCACTACCAACCCTCTGCTGGAGTTTAAAGCAGCTGTAAGAATAATGCCAGAGAATTTTCACTGGCTCACATAGGAACTTGAGTTTAGAATCCCACTGTGCTGATTCCCAGGAGGCCTGCCTTGTCCCACCATGGAAGGTTTGCACTTGGTAATGACAGCCTGGAGGCTCACTGCCTACAAAGGACCTCCGTGGCCGTAGTAAGGTGACCACAGACTGGATGGGTGGGGAGGAAACGAGACATGCAGGGAGAGATAAAGAACAGTGGTATGAAGGGAGAGCCTGGGGCTGGGGAAACGACCCAGTTGGCAGAGTGCTTGGCCGGCATGCATGAAGCTACAGGCCCAATCCTAGCACCAGATAACATGGGTACTGCGGCATACACCCGTAATCCCAGCGCTTAGGAGATAGAGACAGGAGGATCAGAAGTTCAGGATCAACCTTGGCTACATACTATGTTCAAGGCCAGCCTGGGCTACAAGAGTCCCTATTTCAAAACAGAAAACAAACAAACAAAACTCCAAAGGGTGTGGTAAAAACCCCTGGAACAGTTTCTCCCTACTCCAACTCCACAAGTTGCCATCGTCTGAACTACCTATGTGCCATGACACCAGAGAGGTGGCGGTGGCAGTGGGCACTCAGACAGAGGTGACCCAGTCAGACAGAGGTGAGTGCCAATCCTGGCTCAGGCTACACAGGCAGGTCTCGGAGCCGCTTCCCTTTCTGTCATGTATGTCCGGTGTGTGCCGTCTTCTCTATGCTCTCAGAAGGGCTGACTGTTGAGTTCTGTGAAGTCTCGGGGAACACTGATACTAATTCATGGCTCCTCGGAGAAACTGGGTTAGCCTTCAGCCAGGGGGCACATTTCTGTCTGTTGTAGAATGTACACCTTCAGGTGTGTGTTTCTCTTCAAAACACCCTGTTGAATATTACTACTAGTTCATGGCCGTGGAGCTCACAGCCAACAGCGCTGTGACTCCTTCTGAACAAAGCTCGTCTGATGTATGCATACTTTCCGCAAGGCCTGTCACAGTGCCTTGAACACTTCGGCGCTGTTCTTGAAGGCCATTTAAACAGTGAGCTCACCAACAAAAATTCACAAAAATGTAAAACAAAACAAACAAACAAACAAACAAACAAACAAACAAACACAAAATCTCTCCAAATCCTGTTACTAAACAGACCACAAAAGAACTGTAGCAAGAAGGCAGCATGGTCCTGATTGACCTTGGAAGGGGTTGTGTGAACTGGGTGACTCTAAGGTTTTCATTGCTCTGTCCCTGACTGCAGGTGACTCTAACTGCAGCTGGGTATTGATTGGGGGGTTACAATAAATCCGAGAGAGCAGGCATGTTTGCAAATATAAAATCCATGAATTGTGAGCATCAGCTCTTTATCAATACAAACATTCATGTCATCTGGGGCTCATGACGTCTAAGTTTACTGGTGAATGCATGGTCAGCTAGAAGACACTCTATGAACTGTGGTGATGGTGGTGGGCGCATCGTCCCAGAGATCTCTGCTCAGACCAAGGGTGGCTTTTCTCTGTTAGTCTTGAACCAGGGCAAAATGTTTATTGCAGAAACATACTCAAGCAGATTTGTGAGTTGCCAGGATGGGGTGGAAGGGAAGCCAGCAGGAAGGCTTGCTGGCTTCATTAGGCTGCTCGCCTTGTCCAGGAACCTAGCTGTAAGCACATGCCCTGTTGAGTCAGGATCTCCTTCCAGGATCTTTCATGCTGGAGTGTGGCTTTAGCCCCGAAATTATAGGAATATTATATTTATTTTACTTAAAAATTTATTTGAATTTATCCTCTGACAATTTCATATATGTATTTCATGCACTGTGATTGTTATAATCCCCTCTCAAATTTCCTCTATTACTATTCCCTCCAGGAATGTCCACATTCAGGGTTTCATTGTTGTTTTTTATTTTGAGATTCACTGAGTTTAACCAGGATCATCTGTATGACTGTGGGTTTGGAATGGCATTGACTGTGTCCTGCCCGGAAGTCAGCATCTCGCAGCCCTTTGTTATGGCTCTTGCATTCTTTCTACCTCTTTTCCCAGGATGTTCCTTGAGACTTATGGATGATGCTCAGCTGATATTCCTTCTCGGCACCTTGAACAGCCATGTGTCTCTGCATTCATCACCATTTGCTGCAAGGAGAGGGCCACTGGGGTGCAGGAAGCCTTAAGGAACGGAAGACAGCATCACACAGCAGAAAGGAAAACAGAGGGGGAGTTCTGAGGGTGGAAAGTTTAAGCAGGGATGCGTACAGGGGGGTGGGGAAGACGAGGGAGGGAGAGTTAACTCAAACTAAGGATGTATGAAAAAGCCATATGGAAACTTGCTACTTTGTAAGTTAATTAAAAATGTAAGTTTAAAAAAAGAGAGTTAGAAGGAAGATATTCTGCATGTCTAGATAAGGCTGTTCCTGAAAGCCAAGGATTACTAAACAAAATCTCCAGTGCCAAGTGTGGAACACCTTATGAGCTGTTGGTAGCAGAGGCGCCAGAGGACCACAAAACAATGCAAGCTCTTGACATGTTTCTTGGTTGCCTACCAGAACTAGTTGATAAGACCTTATTGCTAAAGACACTGGACACCTTGATTGTAAGCTGCAGAGAAACCAGGTTGTATTTGAGCTGGAAACTTCCTTCTTTCTGGCAAGCTTTTACAGTTCCTGAAGGTGCTATGGGAGAAAATGTATCGGTGGTCATAGGCAGCTGTGAATAAACTCTATGATCTACAATACCAACCTTCTAGGCAAGATGTACCCACTGGTGCAATAATGGTGTGACTGTTATGGGGATAACCAACTCCTTTATTGGCTATGTGGCCCCTTCCGCAAGATGGATTCATATCTGACTGTAAACCCAGTCAAAAACCCATAACTGAGAAGGTCTTAGGTCCTAGCGATGAAGTTAAAATAGTGTTGCTTAGAGCTAAATTGTCATGGTGCTGAGCTGCCTTATAAATATTTATGTTTATGCCCATAGATAAATGCCACTCCAAGATTTAATCAGGAATGCTAAATTTAACCACATTGTCACAGAGACAAAAATCCATCACTTTAAAGTTCTCAGAGAGAACTCACAGACTCTTTGGAATATATCTCCATCTCCTTCTCTGCCCTAGTTAGAGAAGCAATGCTTTATTGCTATTCCTCCAATGTGTGCTGAAGGTTGTGAGGCCCTTTTCTTGCTCTCATCGTGTGACTTTTCCTGGGGGAGACAAGAACAAACATCTATCCATCCCAGATAGGGCACTAATTTCAGACCAAAGGAACAATTGCACCCAAAACCATCTTGGCAAACAAGTGAGTTTATTGGTGTTGCATACAGGAACATGGGTGAGGGTCTCCTTATAGGGGCCGGAGTGACTCAAAAGCAGCCGCACCACTGAAGTCTCACTCCAGCATGGGTGAGGACTTGTGGGAGCTACATCCTTATTGCTTCCTGCAGCCCTTGCAAGCAGCTCAGTGGGGCCTCTCTTGAAAACAGCTTGGTTGTTGCTGCTTATATAACTTTGGGGAAAAGTGTGAATCTTGTACGTTTCAGGGACTTCTTGTGAGCTCTTGGCTTCTTTAACCCCGCAAGTTTCCTTGTTTCTCTGAATCGAAGGAATCTTCCTCTTGGATCGAATGCGTCAACTGAGAGAGAAAATAGAAATGCGACACATTCCAGTGCCTAGAAGATGACAGCGTGACATTCTGTCTCCAAGACCGAACAAGATGGCAGCTGTGTGGGACAAAGGCCTTTTGTGAGAGCATTGTGTAAACTGAAGAAGGATGGCACCTTGAGCATCAAGGGTGGAGATATGGACCGGAAGTTGATCAGGTGAGAGCATTGTGTAAACTGAAGAAGGATGGCACCTTGAGCATCAAGGGTGGAGATATGGACCGGAAGTTGATCAGGTGAGAGCATTGTGTAAACTGAAGAAGGATGGCACCTTGAGCCTCAAGGGTGGAGATATGGACCGGAAGTCGATCAGGTGAGAGCATCGTGTAAACTGAAGAAGGATGGCACCTTGAGCATCAAGGGTGGAGATATGGACCGGAAGTTGATCAGGTGAGAGCATTGTGTAAACTGAAGAAGGATGGCACCTTGAGCACCAAGGATGGAGATATGGACCGGAAGTTGATCAGGTGAGAGCATTGTGTAAACTGAAGAAGGATGGCACCTTGAGCATCAAGGATGGAGATATGGACCGGAAGTCGATCAGGTGAGAGCATTGTGTAAACTGAAGAAGGATGGCACCTTGAGCACCAAGGGTGGAGATATGGACCAGAAGTCGATCAGGTGAGAGCATTGTGTAAACTGAAGAAGGATGGCACCTTGAGCATCAAGGGTGGAGATATGGACCGGAAGTTGATCAGGTGAGAGCATTGTGTAAACTGAAGAAGGATGGCACCTTGAGCATCAAGGGTGGAGATATGGACCAGAAGTTGATCAGGTGAGAGCATTGTGTAAACTGAAGAAGGATGGCACCTTGAGCATCAAGGATGGAGATATGGACCAGAAGTTGATCAGGCATGAATGCTCCTAAAACGGGGACACACCCTTATGGCCTCACTCTAGCCTCACTTCCCCCTCCACCACCTATACGTTTATGGAGATTTGGGATTTATATAAAGATTTGAGCTCCTACAACTAGTAACAGGTGGAACTCATGCACTCTACACCTACCCAGCACCCCCTGTGCCCCAGGCTCTGCACACGTGGCAGGACACACTGAAATAGGGGTGAGGACACAGTCCCACACCATTTCCTTAAGAAAATCAGCTGTGCCCATGGTTGATCATCTCTGTTTAGAGCTTGGCTGGCTGATTTTATAAATTCAAATCCCCATGCTATTTGCTCAAGCCATTGTATGTTGTAGTTTCCTAATATGCAAAAAATGGAGGAAGTCCTAGAGTTTCTCCTATGGAATTGATGGGAAATTAAACGAAATGGCAGGTAGAGATTTTGACCAATTCCTGACATCTAATAAGCACTCATTAGCTTAGCGAGCCACTCCTATATGAGAGAGTTGGAGAGAAGGACCTATGTTCCGGAGGACTTGTAAAATGGGGGTGTGAAGTGTTGCTGATTTTGCTTTATGAACTTACTTTGGAAATGAACTGTTACTTAACAGTAACCTCATTCCATTACCATTGGCAATAGTGTCACTAATGGTTAGAAATGTTAATTAAGCACATATGTCTTAGGTCCTGTAAACTATATATTAATATATTACATAGTTTAATCACATAATAATCAATGCTAATAGGAGTTCCATTTTCAGGTGTGGAAATCAAAATTCAGGGTGTTAAAACAACTTGTCCAAAGTTACAGTGAACACATGATTGGTGGGGGTAGACTCAGTTGTCATATATGTAAATGCCATCTCCGTCAGTGAGCTCTGCTGCTCTTGGAAAAGGTACAGCTGAAAGAAGCAGCGGACAACTTTAAAGAAATAACTGCAAGACACTGGGAAGGTGCTAGAAGAGGTGGCATTGCAGTTAAGCTTTTCACAAGCCTGTGCTCTCCCTGGGCTCTCGTGCCTCGTGGCAAAGACTAGGTCTCACCATCATAGTTTTCCCTGCACAGCCATGGTGCTCTGGGAATCTTTGCTGTTTGCTTTGATTCAAGTGAATCTCTCAGATGGTACTATGCGGCTGATGCTCTCTGTAGTGTGAGTTACAAACCCTAAGGGTATACGATTGTTTCTAAAGCTGGAGCCAGAGAGAGAGTCTGCTTAGAGCTATCAGAATGCTCAAAATAGGAAGGATGTGTACTATGGCAATTTTGCTCACTGTGGGCTCCTTTGGTTTCTGGGTCATTTACAGCTGGCTGCCTTGGATTCTTGAATGTTCCAAAAAAAAAAAAAAAAAAAAAAAACTCCTGGCTGTTCTGTTTCTCTGAGTAATGGGCTGAAGATGCAAAGTAAGAAGGCAGATTGCATTTCTGCAATGAAAGACCCCACAGGTTCCCTCATATGTGATAACTGGCTGTATGCCGATGTGACACTTTCCCCACAACTAGTGTGCCCTTCTGTCTCTGCTTGGATATATCCAGGGACAGGGAGATGGCTTCAGCACACTTTGTCTCTGGGAAGTCCCAAACCTCACAAATGGTCCTCTTACTAAGTGAAGACTGCTTCACTAGATTCCCACCTGTTCTGCCCCCCTGACCCAAGCCACAGAGGTCCCGTCACTTCCCCTACTGAGCCCCCTACAATCACAGTTCCTGTAGGCAGCAGTGACTCCACCTGTTCAACTAAGTGACTGTAGACACCAGTGCCCCAACTGAGCATGATGCCCAAGACATGGATTTCAGTAGCACAGTAAGCCTGAATAGCACACTGGAAAATAGTGAGCTTGTTCTTGTGGCCACAAGAACCCACCTTTGACATGTTTTTAATTTCAAATGGCAAATACCCATCCAGAGTCATCAGTGCCAGGGTTCTGAGAGCCACCAGTGGGAAATTGCCAACAATCAAGAGAAAAAGGAGAGGATCCAGAGCAGACAGGGTAGATGAGCCTCTGATCCTGCACAAGGCTCTGTATGGGGAGATTGGAGGCACATGATGAGGTCCAGACCAAGGACAGTGAGCAGATACAGGAGACCCAGGGGAAGGATGCTGGTCTGGTGGGTAGGAAACTTAGGGTTCTAACCCTTGTTAGTGCTTTAGAAATATGAGGGTCAAGGTACTTCAGTTAACTGAGGCCTAGAGCAGGGATCTAACCCAATAGAGGTGGTATCCTTATAAGGAGAACCATGAGATCTCCACTTACAAGGTCTCTCTTGTTTTCCTAACCTGTAAGCCAAATTCTTTGAAGGGGCCAACAAGGGAAACACATGTTCATCTCATCATCATCATTTTGTTTTTTAGATTTATTTTTATCTTATGTACATGGGTGTTTTGTTTCAAAGGCACCCAAGCTGCCTGTTCACTTTGGAGACACACCTATGTATCATCTAAACACCTCCATAGCACCTAAGCTGGTGAGCATCTGGCCTTGAACCCTACTGTAGGAACCTGCAGACTATAGAGACTCAGCTTCCTCTTTGGCCTCTTCAGACCTAAATGATCCCTGGCAATTCATTTAGCTCCAATAAGCCTCAGTATCATTATCTGAAAATAGGGTGATTCACCTACCGAGGCTTTGGATAGGTTAACTTTGGAAAGAAACTCAATACAAACTATCTTCCTGTACCCAGAAGGGAGTACTCTCCTCCTACAGTCAGTCATCAGTCAACAGCATTGTTTTAGGGCCAGGGTCACCAGCTCAGTGACTCACACTGAAGTGTTTCCTGGGACACTTCCTGGGACAGCCAATCTCTTCATCTGAAGCAGAGTTCGCTGCCAGGATAGTGTCAGGCTGCTGAAGAGCCGGCAAGGCAGAGCCAGAAGGCTCCCGGAAAGGTGGGATTTCAGAGTCCTCAATAGATTATCAGGTCTGGAAGCAAGAAAAAGAGGAAGAAGAAAGACATGGCACTTAGAGATTTTAGCTCCCAGAAGGGGTTTCCCTTAAGACTCTTGGAAAGAGCTATGAATGTCAAGTTCAGGAAGTTGGAGGGTCTTTTGAAGGGCCGTGTGAGATGGTGGGAAGGGAGGAGAGAAGTGGTGGATGGCTGGGGTATTGTAATCACAGGGGAAAGTGATGGGCTGGGCCAGGAAGGGAAGAGAGAAGGTCAAGAGAAGGTGAAGGTGAAGATGGACCACGACTCTTAGGTGATGTGGATGCCAGCCAAGTAAAGTCCTTCTGTGGAGGTGGGCAATACTTCCCTGACCATGAGATGAGAGTGTTCTCTCTCAATTGGTCCTGTCTTCTCCATCAAACAGAAGTCATTCCTGGGCATGGGGAATTAGACACTGGAGAGGAGATGAGGAGAAAGAATGGCAGACCCAGATGAAATGCCCGCGTTTGTAAATGTAGAGAAGCTGCATTGGTCAGCTTCCCATCGCCATGACAAATTATCTGGCCAAGTTCACTAATAAAGAAAAAAGGTTTATGTAGTTCAGTTTTGAGGTTCAAAGGTCTAAGATTGGACACTCCTTTGGTCCGATGCTGATAGAGTGTATATGACAGTGGTTGGAATACATAGCCACTTACACCTCAGTCCAGGAAGGAGAGGCAGGAGACTGCCTCACGACATCTTCATGGTGACTCGGGTACTTCTCACTTCTCCCATATCCACAGCATTCCCCAAGCTACACTGGTGTAAGACCATAGAATGGCCTTCACTGTTGGCACCTCTGTCCCAAGTTCCCCCTAAAGGAAAAATGCTAAGTATGGGTTAGCCTCTGAACCCCAGGGAAAGGGTCTGCTGAAGGCAGAGTGATTATCTGGGATGTCACTGCGAAGTCCGCCTCAGGATGTGGGCAGGGCCATGGATGGGAAGGGCTCGGCAACGGACCACCATGTATGTGTGCCAATTTACCATTTCCTTCTGTTGCCCCATAGTTTAAACACACTGAGTTTTAGAATGTTCACATTGCATAAAGGGTCATGAGACCAAATGCTCATGGTCTGCCACCAAAGAGGCATGCACATTCCAGGGTGCTCCCACAGAACAAACAAGGTCCCGTGGGAATATTTGCATGACACTTTATCTTTACTGGGAAACCAGGGAGGCCCTTCCCAGGGAAGTTCCTAACTCAGAGGGCAGGAAGGGCCAAATGAATGGGGTCCTGTGGGAATGCTTGTGTTGGCTGCTTCATCCTTGCTGGGGAGTCAGGAAGACCTCCCCAGGGAAGTTTTAACTCAGGAGGGCTTACTGCCATTTGTTAATTCCCAGGACTCTCCCCACAGACTGAAGCAGCCATGGTGGTGGGGACTCCAGATCAGCTTCAGCCGTTGCCCCCAGAATCTGCCTCCCTAGGCACATTACTGCCTCTGTGGCTTCCTTCACCCAGGCATTGGCCACTGGACGTTTCCCAGGAAACGGCAGGACAGGACAGCAGGCAGGTACACAGCTGTCTGGCTTCCAGGCTTAGCTGCCCTGGGAATGGTCTTAGGGGGGTGGAAAGCTCTCAGGATACTTTCCTGGGACTTGAATTTCATTGTGGAAAATCTCCCTAGGCTCCAACCGCTGACTCATCTGTTGAGGCTTGTCCAGGAAATCAGTTTCCAAGATTTCACAAACTCACATGCAGAAAAGCTATCAATATGTTCACATTTGTATCCGTGTCAATCTCCTTCCCTTATTCTTTGATATAATGAGTTGTCTAATTATGGTGGCATCTGTTGAGAGGACTCTAGCTTCCCCCTCCCCATTCAGAACCCATTACAGGGCAGGGCTCTTTGGAGGGGGGAGGATCACATGCTACAGGGTCTGTGTGGAGAAGCAGAACCCAGGCAGGAGTCAGCCACACAGTGTGTGTTACCCCCCCGGAGACCAGCTACCCTCTATGGCCTGCACTACCTCGTAGAGGGGCAGATCCACACAGCAGGTGTTAGAGGTATAGGCTCACTGCCCACAGGTGTTTGTACTCTCAAGCCCAAGCAGACTGGGAAATCAAGAGAGAAGGAAGACCGTGTGCTGGCAGAATCACTTTTTTCTTAATAGATAATCAACGAGTATAATTGTTTTTAACCCGGAAGTGAATTTTCAGTGGCACATGACAGTACTTATGATTCCCTTTTCTCGCCCCTGAATGTTCTGTGAAGGCAGATTTGAATGTCCAGTACCCGTTCGTTCGTTCATTCATTCATTCATTCATTCATTCATTCATTCATTCATTCCTTTATTGATCCATTTATTCAATGGCTATTTGTTGAGCCTATATTGGGAATTGGGGTTCCGAGACAAAGAAGCACAATTTTGGGAGAATGTAGCATCCAGTAACACAAATGATGGCCATACTAGGCAGATGGTGCCAAGAGCTGGAGAAGGTTCTTAGAGACACTCAGAAGACAGGCCCATATGGTCTCGATCTCCCATTTTGCCATCGCCTTAAGGCATCTCTGGAAGCCACAGAATCTTCACCCCCCAGTTGGATCTCAAAATATTCGTCATGACACAGCCCAGTGTGCCAAACCACAGGTTCAGGAGGGTTAAGGGTTCCCCGCTGAACTTGGAGGCCTTTTCCTTGGGCTTCTCTTTGTTCCATATCCCACGAGCATTCTGAGCAGTTCTGCTTCAGGTTTTCCAGTGTCCTGGGTTTTTGTGGGAGGTGTGGCTATTTATGGACTTTTGACTTGTGAGTTCAGAGTAAAGCGAGAAAGCAGTAGACTATCTCTCACTCAGCCTTCCCCGTGTTTGATAAGATCTTCTCAATGTCCTAGTACTGAATGTCCTCCAAAGGATTTTTTTTTTAATTAAAAAATTCTTCCACCTATTTTTCTAGGAAATCCTCATGTGTATTCACTAAAATCCAACTCTTGGGGGCTAGAGGGATGGCTTGGTAGTTAAGAGCACTGACTGGTCATCTAGAGGCCTGGGGTTCTATTCCCAGCACCCACAGGCAGCTCACAGCCCTCTGTAAATTCAGTCTCAGAGGACCTGATATCCTCTTCTGGCCTCTATGGGCATCAGAAATACACATGGTGTACAGATACACATTCAGGCGAAAACACCCATACACATAAAAATGAAAACAAATAAAACTTAAGAATAAGTCTTGAGAATCTACTGATCTCAACAATAGAAATTTGGGAATGTACAGGATCTTCAAAATCATTTGATTGAACTTATCTTTCAGGTTGGAAAAATAAAAGATAAGGTTTTGAAAACATATCCTGCAGAGATTGGTCCTTATTCCTTCTGATTCAAATTCTTAGGATCATGTCATTGCCCGCACACTTTGTCTTTCTCCATAAAAATTAAAATGTCCTTGTATATAATTCTTTTGAGGATCCATGAGATGGCTCAGTGGGTAAACACTCTTGCCACACAAGCCTGGTGACCTGAGGTTGACCCCTAGAACCCGAATAAAGGTAGAAGGGGAGACTCAGCTCTACAAAGTTGTCTGATCTCTACATGTGCACCACAGCGTGAATAGCCCCACACAATCATGGGTCACACATAATAACAATAATAATAATAAACAAGTAATTTTTAAGCAATACTACTTTATCTCACTGTAAGGACAGCATTGTCACTTAGGTATCTACTGGAGGATTGGTTCCAGAAAATTTCATTGGTACCAACATCTGCAGATACTTAAGTACCTTATATAAACTGATATAGTGTTCATAAAATAATAATTTTTAATCTTCCTTCATATTGAAACATTCTCTAGATTACTTGTGGTACAGAAGTAGTGTAAATTCGATGCAATAGCTATTACTATATCATATATATACATATATATATATATTAGGAGATAATGGAAGAAATATGTCTGTCCATGTTCAGATGAACCAGTGTAGATAATTAAATAGCACAGATCAACAGCAATATGATGCTTTTGGTCCTTGGTGGATTCAATATGAGTATGAAGAATTGGAAGACGAAAAGGAATGACTGTAGATCTATCCATTCATCCTATCAGGAAAATTTATTGATCGCATACTATGTGACTGCATCACACTACTTACTGTGGAAGATGCTACAATTTGCGAAGCACAGTCCATGGGATCAAAACTCTCAAATTTACTTGACTTAGCAAGTGGTAACATCATCCAGGCAGCCTTGTGCCAGTGTAAGAACCATCGTACCTGAAGAGAGATGAGTGCTCTGTGCTGGAATGATTTTTTTTTTTCTAGGTGAAGATACAAGGAAAGGCTTCATGGAGAAGGCTGGGCCTGAGTAGGACTGATTTCAGAGAGACTTAGAATACTGCCTCAGCTTGGTTGCCCTCAATGTACAGGTAGTAACCATACCAGGGTGATGTGACCCCATGTACTGAAGAGGGACATGCGTAGAGGCAGCAGTCTGAGTAGCGCCTTATCCTGAAGACTTCTGTTCTTACCGACTCCTCCATTGTTTCATCTGGAGAGATGCAGTCGGGTACTTACTCTGTAAAACCCTCTTGGGGGTTGCCCAGCGCCCTCGGAGGTCGGCACTTCTTACATCTAGCATTTGCCTCTCCCTCCCATTCACATCCTCTTGTTCATTCATTCCCTGCATCAACCCGACAGCAGATAGCTTTCATCACCACAACAACAGATTCCTTAGAAACCTTCAGCACTCTTCTCTTGCTAGGAGGGTACCAGGTTTCCAGACTGGATTTCAGGGATGTCCACGGTCCAGACCTGCATATCTTATGCATCTTTCACTAAAGAATTGTCCTTCTCCGACCAACTTTACCAGACACAGGAGCACATGCTTCTCATGCCCAGCCCCACTCCAACATGAGAGTGCTATGTATTGATTAGTTTTGGTGTGCCAGAAGCTTCCTCCTCAGTGTGGCAGTGTGGAGGAGGTGAGGCCTAAGAGGTGGAGACTAGAGCTAGGCAGTTACGCCGTGAAGGGCATTACCCTTGGAAAAGACTGTCTGCTTTCTCAGAGCACATAGATTCTTGGGTTGTGTAGGGTGATGCCACCTCACATGTTTGGGCCCTTCTGCGTGTGGCTACTTCCCTCTCCATGTTCTTCATCCCATTGTGACATATATGCATAGATGTGTGTTTACATCCTTGCCAGGTCACTGGCACCACACTCTTTCGATCCTCTAGCTACCAGATGTATGAGCCCAATATACACTCAACCTCAGGCATTCCATATGTACCTGGAGCTGGCAGAAGAACTTGGGAGCTATGTCAGTGTTGCCCTGGTTTGGCAGGCATGCAGAATGAAAGAATCATGAGGTCATAGAGGTTGACACTAATGCACCAGGAAAAAGCTGGTGACACCTGGCAGTGTGTGGAAGGGTCACATCCCCCTGTAAGAAAGCTCCAAAGGGGCCATTGCATGAAGCTGTGTGGGTGAGACCCAAGTGTCGGTGGAGACCTCAAGATAACGGAGATGCCAGCCATGTGGAATGTTTGTGGAGGAAAATTCTATTAAGGTAACACAACAATGTATTGGGACAGACAGGCATGCTTCTCTGTGATCCAAGCTGGTCCTTTCTCAGCTATTTCTGTCTTGACTGCTCGGTCAGGCACACCTCAGCCTCTGTGCACTTTCACATCCAGAGCCAACAGCAGGTCTGCAAGCCTCTCCCGTGAAAAGCCACCGCGGGCTCCTTTCTTTCCGCAGGGGTATCTGGAGTGTCATCCCTGGGCGTTTTCGGAGCTGATGATTTTATTTCAACGTGTTTTTGTTGGCAGCAGCCGGGCGCATCCTCACACATCCAGCTCAATGTGTGATGTGCATCACACAGAGAGCACTCTTCCGAGAGGAGTAAACAGTGAGCCGAGCAAGCGGCTGTCATTCGTCTCAAAATGTCTCCATTCTGAGAATTGCAGACTGCAGATAAGAGCTGTCAATCAGTAGTTCTGAATATTGCTAAAACTGCCAAAGATTCGTTGCAAACTTTTCTTGAGAAAAAAAAGTACAAACTCTAGGACTCTAAACTTAAAATCTCCCAAGAACTCATTCATCAATCCATTAATTCAATAATTATCCATACCTGACAGGCATCAAACACGGTGGGTAGATATTACGGAGAGTATGAACCAAAAGAAAACCCTTTCTCTCCTGGTGCTTGTATCTTAGGAAGTGACAACAGCAGTTGGCAGACTGTACCCATAGGTCAGCTCTACCTTGTGTTGTAGTAAATAAAGTTTTATTGAGACACAGCTGTGTTCATTTATTTATATACTGTCTGGGGCCATTTGCTCGCTACAGCAGCAGAGTTGGGCAGTTGTGATAAAGACAGTATGGCCTGTAAAACCCAAAATATTTGCCATTTGGACCTTTGTAGAAAGCTTGCTAACCTGTGGCCTAGAAAGACAAGGTGGTGATTTGGGTATGAAGACAGAAATGATGAAAGGGGTACAAAGACATGGCCTCAGAGGAGAGGGTTATCAAAGGGAGGGAGGGAGCCAGCCCTGGGACACAAAGAACCATGGAGAAGGGCTCAGAGAGGAGACGGCAAGTGAGTAGCAGGCCATGCAGCCACGCCATGTGGCGTGCTCAGAATCGTCAGGAAGGCACCCAGGGCTGTTTGGAGTGAGGGGAGCAGAAACAGATGAGGTCTAAGAGCTGGTTAGAAGGCAACTGTGCTGGACTGGAGGTGTGTGGCTTGAACTTGGTTATCAAGTTGAATGAGATGGGAAGACTCTGTAGGTCTGGTGGGAAACAAACTGATCTTATGGTTGGAGGTTCTTTTGGCTATGGAGAGAAAGGGGTGCAGGTGTGTGTGGGGGTGGGGGTCTGAGAGGAAGGAAGCAGCTGCTACAGTCCAGGTGGGAGAGGCCTGGTATCCCAGACCAGGTATGCAACCCTAAGGGTAGCCATGGGAGTTACACTTTGAAGGAAAGCAGAGGCAATGAGATTCTCTGATGGGGTAGGCTTGAGGAGAAAGAAATGTTGAGATCGCAGGTCTGAGCAGCTTCAAGTTGCCGTTAATGAGATGGGGAAAAACAGGGAGGTGTGTGTTGACGAGGACGGGGAGCAGACACCAGGGTTTCTGCTCTGAGGGCAACCATCTCAAGCGTCTCTCTCCTCCCATGACCCTACCCAACTCCTCCCTCTAATCTTCTTTTTTCTCTCTTCCTAAAGTGTCTCATTAAGTTGCCCAGGTTAGCCTAGAACTCGTTATCCTGCAAGTGCTGGGATTACAGGTGAACACGGCCATCCCTCGCTCTCAAGTGTGACTTAGGTTGAAATGCAGACAGAATAGTCAGCTTCATCAGACACAGCCTTCCTTCGCTGGCCTTGTGGCTGGCCCAGGCTCCTGTGGCCCGTCCAGCTCCCCGGCTCCTCCCCCTTTTACTTCACTGCCTAACCCCCTGCCTGCAGGCCTCTAGCCTCTTGAGCAGACTCACAATTTTCTGCCTCTGTCCTTCAAAGGTTGCAATTTAAATATTGGGGCACTGGGGGAAGCAGCCTGTCTGGGCCACCCTAAGGAACCCCTCCTGTCTTCCTTTGCCTCAGCCTTCTTATATTGCCTCACATAGTGACTGCGCACAGTATCGTTCTTCAGATAATTTATCTCTCGTCTTTGTCTCCCGGACCTTCCCAAGGCCCCCACAAAACTGAAAATCAAAGAATATGCCAAACCTGGGTCTATTTTGGTCTTCGTTATATTCCCAGGGCCTGGTACAATCTTCCCTACCATCCCTCCCTCCCCCCAGGGTTTTAGAGTGAGCCCTTTTGATGCATTCTGTCAGGGAGCTATAACCTCAGCCCTTTTACATTTACATTTCTTTTTTGAGAGAGGGTCTCACTACGGTTGGCCACTCAGGTCTTAAACTTCCTCTGTGTCACTAGGCCCAGTGGCACAGAACATTTAACTCCTCCCCTCCCCTTCAGCTATAAAGCCCTTTGCTGGGCTGCAAACCTGATTTGCACATTTATTTATCTATTATGCAGATAGGAAGGGTGTGGCTCGGGTTGAGTCAGGGTTGAAGGGCCTTTGTTCTGAGAAACGTTTCCCCTGTTGAACTGGACACCTCATGCTCCAGTTATTAGAGTGTGAGCGTCCAAGGCACACAGGGGTAAGCAACTTTAAAAAAAAAGAAAAAACAAACAAACAAAAGCCATAAAACAACAATAGCAAAGGAGACTGTCGGCATGTCACTTTGCTGCGGAGGAAGATGGAGAGGCCAAGCCAATAATGGTGCTAGTCAGGCTTAGCTGCAAAAACAAATAGCTCTCCAAAGCTCTTAGCTCTCTCAAGGTTGGCATTGGGATCCAGCTGACAGAAGCTCCATCTGGACACTCATTTTCACCACCTCTGAGTCAGGAAACGAAATGCATGTCCATGGTCCAGCTGTTCCTCAGGACTTCTGTCCAGAAGTGGCCTGTTCCTTTTACTTACGTATCATTGGTGGAAATTAGTCACCGGGGCAGACCTAACTTAAAAGGAGCCAAGACAATAATAGATCCTCCCACAGAAAGTGACAGAAGACAGAGGTCCCAGTGTGTCTGCAACTCTCAGTGTTGCCACAAGGACAATGAATTGATGAAAAGAAGTCACCTTCACGTTCCAAATGATAAATAAAGGACAGGTTCTGGTCAAATGAATGATGCTTACTTAAAACTTGTTTTTCCACCCATAATTTTCTCACTTTTACTATGGGCTGGAGAAAAACTACCGTAGATGGATTCCAGCCCTCAACTCAGTGTGCTGGCCCAGGCTGCAATCCTCTGCAGCGCCCCCTACCGGTTTGCTCAGCAATGTCTCCCTTTTTGTACCCCCTCTCCCTCTTAACAGAGCTGCCCCAACCAAGGCATGTCCCCGCTCGTGCCTCTGCGAAAAGCCCCTGAACCCCTTCCGCTGAGGGTGTGTGACATGGAGAAGCTGTAGTCTGCCCATGGTTGTGTGCTCAGAGGTTCAGGGAGGAGAGCATCATGTGGGCCTGCCACTTGCAGAGACCTTCTGTGGAATTAGAGGAGACGCTCGGAGGGAACAGACAGCCCAGCCACCACTGTGAAGCCCTCAGTGCCTCAGTGTTTCCCCAAACATGTGTCCAGTGGGAGGCACAGACGCCACGAGATAGTAGGGGCTGTGGGAGCCTGGGACCCCGGGCACAGCCAGTGGTTTTGGACCATGTAGACAGCTCAGGGTTCCTGAGCTCTTACTTTACAGAGAGGCTCTGTTCTTCCTTCCCGCTGTGCTTTTCTCAGGACACAAACTGGGCCACCTCCATTTCCTGTAGGGAATGTATTTGATGTTGCACAGGCAAAGGGGTCCAAACTGTCCCTATACTCCCCCGGATGTGAATAATGAGTCTGAATCTAGAGATAGGAATCAATCCACGACATGGAGTTTTGTTGGCTAGACCCAGTTTGGCTAATGCCTATTACCAAAACATATAATAAACGTGTAATAATAACAGTTATGATCATTGTAGCCTAAATTTTCTGGCACTGTTTGGTTGGTTTGAAACATGCTTTCTTACATCTTTTCTCACTTGCTCCTGCTGAGCTATGCAGGGGTGGATTATCGTCCGGCTCAGAGGATGGCAAGTACTTGGAGAACTTGGTGGAACAACACACGAGACTCACTATTCAGTGTAACTAGGATTGGAAGGTAAAGCAAGCTTCCTGGTTGGCTGCTTCAGCCCCTGGAGGTTCCCATTCAGTCTGTGTTCTTCCCTGTCTCTGCCATCCTTGGGTTGACAGGACAGCTGCAGGAGAGCCAGAGTCCTCACCAGCTATGATCCCGGCAGGAAGAACGGAGTTTTTCTCTCCTGGTGTCTAGTTGGCCAGCCGAACCTTAACCAGGGAGCTCAGCCCCGTTACTTGACTTCGGGTGTGCTTCATCTCCTGCACAATTTCTGAACCACTTCCTGGCATGGGACCTGAGGTCATCCTCAGAGCATCCTGACCTGGCTCTCACCCTAGGAGAGTTCACCCGCACTTTGGCATGTGGCTGGAGGGGTTGTGTCCAAGCTAGCCTGCCATCCCAGAACTGAGATTGCAATCTGCTCTGCCCACTGCACCATAGATGTGACCTGCTCACCGTAGCTTTTTTTTGAATGGCCACCAGAGGCTTCCCTAGTAGACAGTAACAGTAATGGCAGGCTGTGAGGTGCAGCCCTTAAAGATGTGCCTCAAAATGTGTACATATTCCTATGCACCATGTTTTACATTTATATATGTATGGATGAATATATGTAATTTTTATTTGTCAGTTTAAAAAAGAAATTAATGTAGTGCCAGGTTAAATGTGACTTTTTAAAACTAATACTAGTTGTACATTGGAACAGTAGAATACTGGCACATTTAAAAAAATATTATTCTGTGCTAATTAGTCTATTTAAGTTTCCTACTTCTTGGTAAAATACATATATTTTAGAAAATTATCCATCCCACCCAGGTTTTCAAGTTCACTGGTAATTTTTAATATTCTTTTTTAACTTAAAGTTTATAAACTTTTTCACTTATAAAAAGAATTTGTTCTTTCCAAATGTTTCATACCTTCAAAATAAAAGCTGCTAAACAATTTTCTCAGCCCCAGGTTGTCTTAAGTCCAGGCATGGGGACAGAGCTGTTCTGGAGCATGGAGGAGAGCAGAATGCACCTCTTGCCTGTGACAAACAGTTCGAGCTCTAAGGAGGTAGCAGACACTTGGAAGTCACAGGACAGATGGCTGCTCCAGCTCCATCACAGATGAGGGCCTGGAGGAGGAAGAAGAGGAGGAGGAGGCCAGAAGTTGTGCAAAAAAAACCTACCTTCAGCGTCCCTGAAGAAGAGATGGAGCCATGCAGGGACATCCCCTAGACAACTGGGCCATTTCCTGCTAACCTGCACACCAGAGTTCCCTTTGCTCCAAGACGCCTGGAGAGGACCTGCTGTGTTCTGCTGCCCTGGGCACAGTTTCATCCTTGCTTCCCATTGTACCCCCAAGGGGCCAATATAGCATCCTAGTCTACCAGTGAGAGACATGATTCTCACAGAAATCAGCGTTTCTCTTTGGGATCATAGATCCTTGTCATAGTTTTAAGTGAATTGTCCCTATAAGTTTATGTGTTTAAATACCTGGTCATCAGTATATAGCACTATTCTTGGAGGCTGTGGAACCTTTAAGAGATGAGGCCTAGCTGGAGGGAATGTGTTAAGGGGGGTGAGGGAAGGGTGTAGAGATTTTAACCCATTTGGGCATAAACATTCCCTGCTTCTTGGTGTGTCAAGATGTGAGGAGTATATGCACGCCACACACTTCTGATGCCGTGAACCTTCTCATGCCTTCCTTGTTATGATGCGTGTGCTCTCTCAAACATTATTTCCTAAACAAACCCCTCCTCCTTTAAGTTGCTACTTGATAGGCACTGTCTGGTCACCGTGATGAGAAAAGTAGTATATGAAGTTGGTCTGAGAGTTGGAGTCATTGACATATAAACCTGACTTATGGCTCTTAGGTCTTTAGAAGTGGTTTCGGGGAGGAATGTGAAAGAGTTCAGAGCTGTGGGCCAGAGAACACTGTAATGCTGTAAGTGGAGTTTAACAGGCTATTTTCATGGGCATTTGGAAGATCAGAATGTCAACAGAAATGCAGACTATGAGGGCCAAGCTCATGAGGTTTCAGAGGAACGACTCTACACCAGTAACTGGACTAGAGGCCAATGGTGTTATGCTCTGGCAGAGTCTGGTCGTATTCCATCCGTGTTCTGAAATGTTGAAGGAACCTAAATTCAAGAGTAACAGACTGAGTTGTCTGGTGCAGGGAATATCATGACAGCCCAGCATTCAGGCTAACTGCTCACTGTTCTTAGCCGTGTTTAGATTAGATACGACAGGAAATGGAGCTAAATGATGAAAAAGATTTGTGGGCAGTAAGGCAAAGGACATGAATTCAAAAGTTGAGGACAAAGTGTCCCTGGACAAAGTAGCAGTGATTGTTAATGAGTTCAGTGCATGTAAAAGAGCAAGGATATGCTGCGCTGGGACTGTAGAAATGGTCCTCGGTGCTCAAGAGCCTACCCATTAAAAGCTCCAGGATGTAACAATAGAAACTCACTTGAAAACCTTTTATTTAAAAAGAGAGGACCCGAGAAGAGGACACGAATAGAAGCCCTGCTCTACCAGGGCCACCTAGGCAGATGTTTTCCCCATATTCCACCTTGGCCCACCAAAGGCCACTGCAGCTGTGGTAAAAGGGAGACAGACTCCATCCGAGGCTTGCCGCAGAACTGTTAAGCAGTGTCTACTTAGTGTTGACTTTGCAGGCACGCAGAATGCAAACGTTATGGGATAATGAAGGTTTCCATTCCTTCCTGGAAAAATCTGATGAGGTCAGGCGGTGTTTGGTAGCAGTCATATTCCTTGCAAAGAAGCCCTGAGATGCCATTGCATGATGCTGGGAAGGGGAAGTTTAAGATGCAAGGGAGACCCCATGATGTTGGAGATTCTGAGGATGAAAACTGTGAAGGAAAACTGTAAGTACTGAGTACAGCCAGCCCAAGAAAGCACATGTGTTCTCAGGCAACAGAGCTGTAGGTAAAACCCAGATGATGCCATGTGAGTTCCAGAGGCCAGACACAAAATTGCATTTGGTATCTGTTGATCTTACTGAATTTTATCACCCCTTTTGAAATTGGAATGCTTACTCTGTGCCATTGTACATTGGGCATAAATAATAAGATTTTGCATTTTATAGGGATTTACAGTCAAGGATTTGCCTCCAATTTCAGAAATGTTGAGTGTTGGAATTATGAATGATGTTGGGATTGTTAAGACTACGGGGACTTTTGAAGTTGTATTGATTGGGTTTTGCACTATGAAATGACCATTAGCCCATGGGGGCCTGAGGCAGAGCATTATACCATGAGTGTAAAATGCCTCACACAGGTACGTGTATTCAAACACTTAGTACCTTGATGGTGATTCTGTTTTAACAGGCTGCAGAACCGTTAAGAGGTTGGGTCTCACTGAAGGAAGTCGGCTGCTTGCGGATAGGCCTTATGAGCTATAGCCTTGCCTGGTTCCTACCTGAGCTCTTTGCTTCCTGGTCTATTGAGATGTGAAATGTTTTGGCTACATGATCCTACCATCATGACCATCTCCATATCTTCCCTACATTGATGGACTGTTCCCTCTCAAACCTCAAGTCCAAACAAATCCCTCTTTCCTTGAGTTGCTTCCTTTCAGGTATTTGCTCACAGCAACCAGAAAGGTAACTAATGCAACCCACACCCTAATCTTCAAAGTTATGTGTCCCTTTTCATAGCAAAGGGGACTTTGTGGCTATGGTTAAATTAAGGACCTCAAGATGGAGAAGTTCTCTTGGATGGTCTGAGGGGACTCAGTGTGATCCAAAGGGTCTTTCCAAGAGAGAGGTGGAAGGGTCAGCGTCAGAGAGAGCTGTGACGGTGAGAGTCCTGTAGTTCAGAAAGGAGCCACTAGCTAAAGAATGCAGGCAGCTGATAATCTAAAAAGAGTGGCGAAGCAATCTTCCCTGGAGCCTCCAATGTGTGTGTGTGTGTCGGGGGGTGGGGGGGTGAGGTGGGGTGGGGTGGATTCTATACTATCCGTTTTGGACTTCTGACCTAAAACTGTAAGATAATAAATGTGTATTGTTTTAAGCTGCTTGGCAGCCCCAACCTGTTACAGCGTAACTGAAAACTAATGCAGATCAGCAAGGAGCAGAGGGAGGCCTTGAATACATCAGGCTTGCCTGCCTTTGGTACCTGCTCCATCACAGGAGGCCACCATGTTAGGCCTATCACTGCCCCCAGCCCCGAGCCTGATGAGCTGTTCTATAAAATGACCACATTGTAATTCAATTGTCCAGCTGCAGATACACCTGTCCTGGGACAGCCATGGTCTGATGGAGACCCAAGCAACAGAGAAGGCCGCAATGACAGCTGGGAACAGAGAAGGAGAGCGGGCACAGGCAAATGATGAACGCAGGACTCGGTGTTTATCGGGGGTGGCAGGAGAGGGAGAATAAGGGCCTGACAATCAGCCCAGATCTGGCTTGAAATGGGAAGTACCGCTTACCTAGATAGCCCACACTGGAGGAAGAGCCAGGTTTGTGGTAAAGATCCCTGTTGTGTAGGGAAGGGAGGACCATCTCGATGAGGGTCAGGCTTTGGGGAGCATCTGTAGATCTGGCTGAAACACCCCAAGGGAAAGAAGCTTAAGATGAAGCCCCAGGGGAGCTTACCAGGGTCCACCAAAGGGAGAGGATTCAGTGGAGGATGCAGATCAATAGGCAGGCAGCAGGCAACCTGCACTCAGTCGCACCATGGAAACCCAGTGGAGGAGACGGGTGGTGAGAGGTGCCAGTGAGCACTGGCCAGCTCAGAAAGCTGACTGGGGCTTCAGCAAGACGTGCATGCCGTTAGGTTTGGGAATTCAGAATCCATCGGTGACCTCAGGGAGCGCCGTTTCCATGGAGAGGCAGGGGAAAGCCAGATTGTATTCGGCTGAGGAAGGAAGGCGTGAGGATGCTCCGATGGCAAGCTACAGGGACATGTGTTTATTTCACTGGGGGATGCAATAAAACCACATCGAAGGCATCCAGGAACCTCTCCAAATAACGGCGAGGAAGGAAAAACAATTCTCTGATATAAAATGGCAAAACTCTTCAAAGCTCGGGACTAACACTTTGTGGTAATTGAAATGAAAGATGGACAAAAGACTCCAGGGAGAGCAGCAATGCATGGCACAGGAATTTGGGGGCAGCCACTGCTGCTACTGAGCTACCAAGTGTCTGTCCTCAGGGCCACAGGCCCTGGATAGCAACCTTCAAGCCAGCTTCTCCGTGCAACTTTGGTGGCCAGTGTGAGTTTCAGGCCACCTTCTGACCTTCTCTCTGGGTAGGTGCATGTGCCTTGATCTCTAACCTTTCTGTGTCATTTGGGCTGAGAGCAGACACTCTCGTGTTCCCACAGAGAGACGAGACCACAAGCTCTGCTGGATGGAAGCCATCCACTGGCCTCTGTCCCCTGTTATTTCAGCACACGGCCTGGCAGCCAGCCTCCGGCAGCAGTGGGTAGCTATATGTGGCTTTCCCTGGTCCCCGGGGCCTGCCGTGTCTGTGTGTGAGCAGATGGAGGTGCAGGGAACTTTATCCTACTGCCATTACTCCTGAAACAGCCAACAAGGACTGAGGGGGTTGGTGTGTCCATACCCAGCTGACAGCCCTCAGGCAAGTTCTACACTCTTGCCCACAGCTCCGCCCCCAGATGGATTAAGTGGCACTTGCCTACGGTGATGATGACTAACTTCTCCACATCCTCTAGTGACTTGCTTTCCGGCCTTACCGTTTTATTTTCCTGGTTCCATCTCCTACGTGAGCTTCTTTCTTGTACTACATCCGTTATTCAGCATCAGCTTCTGGGACAGCACAGACCAAGGCAGAAAGCTGCCTGACCCAGCGTGTGGCAAAGCTACTTATGGTCCGGCATACTGGCTTCTGGCAGCCCAGGAGGCCTCCTGGAAGTCTTGTCGGCTACCTGTCTGTCCAGTAGCCTCCGTAACAGCATCAGCACCTGCCATGTTTCAGACTGGGTGCAGTGCTTTACAATTTCTCATGTAAAGATGTTTACCTTGGACAGTAGCTGGAATAATGACCTCTCCAAAGATGTCTACATCCCAGTCCTTAAAATCCAGGCACACATCTTCCAAGGTAGGTGTTTTCAGGAGCTGGTCCTCAGTAACTGAGCATCCCAGTGGTGTACAAAGGTCCTTAAAAGAGAGAGGCAGGACACTCAGATTAAGAGGAGAAAACGTGTGGCCATAAGACCGGGACTTGGAATGATGTTGAGGAGAGCAAGGGCCAAGGAATGGAAGCTGTTTCTGGAAACAGGACAAGGCAAGGGATCAGATTCTCACATAGAACCTTCAGAAGTAGTGCAGCCCCGCAGACTTCAGGACTTCTAATCTCCAGAATTGTAAGACGACAAACCTGTGTTGTACTTAATACTGAGGTGTGCTCATCTGTGATAGTGTCCTGCTATTATAGATGGCCTATCAGTCTGCACATAGGTTAAGTAGACAAATCTATAGATTCCCTGTCAGGCATGCAAGTACAGAGCCTTCCCTGTTACCTACAGTAGCTGTATGGCCTTGAGTACGTCCTCACAGTGACTTGGGGATAGTGCTGACTTCTGCCGTATAGGTTGCTATGGGCTAAGTGAGTAACACAGGGTAGCTCATTGATACTGCCTCTAGGTATAATGGGCTTGATAATGGCAGTTTTGATGCTACTATTATTTACAATACCCCTGCAGGTGGGTGTTTTGCTCCTCATTTTTATAGTCGGAGAACAAACATAAACTTCCCAAGGCTGTGTGACCAGAAAGACCTGGAGACTGTAGACTACCTGATTCTACAGACCTTTCATCTGCAGAAGGTCCCATCAGTCCCAGGTTCAGCATTAGTGATAGTAACTGTCCCCTGGACACTCGGTCTCCATCCTGCTCCACTTGTGGCCCTTACCCATGGCCATCCTTGAACCTGCCAGGTTCAGCTGCTTTCCTTTCTGCAGGTGGCCATGAGATCCCCTGAATGGAAACACCTGGAAGACACTGAGACATATGTTTGTGCAAGCTCACATCATGTTATTTCTGCAACAACTCTGGGGTGAGACAGAGTGGTGTACCATCCCCTAGGGATGAGCATGATGAAACTCAGATGCTGGGGGACTCATCCTAGTGCCCTGCGCCCTGGGGTGGCACAGTGGAAAGGGAGGAGGCCGTTTCCAGGCTCCTGATCCCAAGCCTCTCTTGTTGCTTTACTGTAAAGCCCCCCCTAAATGCTCCTTCTAACGTCCTGCTGTTTAAATCCCAGCCAGTGAGAACTTGACACTCTTGTAGGGGAATGTGGTATAAGCCCGCGTAGGTGGGCAGTGGCATGTACACATTTCATTTCCTTTACCATCTCTCTAATCCAGGATCACTTGGGTAGGCTCCCTGGCAAATGTTTCTTCTTCATGGATTTAACAAACTTCAATCTCCCTATCCACTAGAAAACACTGTGTGATGTAACTATTTTGATTTTCCTCAGGAAGCCAGTGGAAACCCAGGGTTTCCTGACAGGGTTCAACCAGCAGGAGGAATTTGCATCACTGACCTTCCCAATGACAGAGAACAGATTCCTTCCTTTCTCCAGAACCCAGCAACTTGGTCTGGGAAATGAAGGGGTCAGACTGGATAATTCCTAGGAGTCTTTGTAGCTCAAGGTTTAGACAACCACCAGGGTAAAGGTTCTTAGCAGCAGAGAGGATGTCTCCCAGCCTGCTGTCCTGGATCTCTGCGCTGAGTCCCAGTGGACAGGGAGGGCTGGGCTGTGTCCAGGGGCCATATTGGGAACAGAGCCTATGTGTTCCAGCCCCGGCCTGGCTACCTCTGTTTCTCTCTGACATCATGGAGAAGGCTACTCTGCCTTGGGCTTATATTCTTCTGGACCAGAGTGTTGCCAGGACAGCTGGGTCTCCTTTCCTTAGCAATGTGGAGACCAGACAGGAGCAGCCACTCAGCACTGCTTCCCAGGTCTCTCACTCTGTCTGTGCAGAGAAGCTCAACAGAGGGGTCTCTCCACAGAGGCATGCTGAGGTTCTGGCCCACCACTGGGGGTGGGAAGCAGCCCATTTGCTTTTCCTAAAGCCACTTTGCATAGAGTCAGTTGAATAGGTGACCAGTTTGCCCAGTAATGATCTTCTCTCATTGCCTTGCTTCCACATTTATTCTTTCCCCCATAGTTTTAAGGTTGAACACCTTATTTTGTCCAATAATATCCAATGATATTAACTCATTGTTTGACTTAATTCAATTCTGTGAAGCATGAAGATGTTTTATATCCTTAAGGGTATCTTGTAGCTCAGATACAATCTTAACAGTTTGAGACAACTCAAGGCTCAATGACATTAATACGCAAGTCTTACAGGCTTTTTAGCCTTCTTGGATGACCAGAAGTACTCAAAGAACTTTCCCTTTCTACAACGTTTTAGCTTGTCCTCAGGTACCCCCATCTGTACTGTATAGCATGTTGGCCTATGAACTTGACCTGAGTTTCCTCTTAAATACTTCCCCCACAAGCCTTCCTGTTGGATCACCTAACTGTTGTGGAACAATCTTTTTGTAAACTGTGAAGATGTGTTGCTCTCATTGGTTTAATAAAGAGCTAAGTGTCCAATAGCTAGACAGGAAGAGGTTAGGTGGGACTTGCAGACAGGGGGAGGGCACTGGATGAAGAAGGGCGGAGTCACCAGGAGACAAGGAGAGGAGCAAGATAAACACGCTGTACTGAGAAAAGGTACCAAGCCACGTGGTGGAACATAGATAAGAAATATGGGTTAATTTAAGGTGTAAGAGCTGGTTAGTAATAAGCCCAAGCTATTGGCCAAGCATTTATCATTAATAATAAGTCTCTGCATGGTTATTTGGGAGCTGGCTGGTGAGACAGAGAATTACACCTACACTTGATCCCCACAAGGAGAGCTGAACCCTGTGCCCATCTGCACAGGGGACAGGACCAGCCTGACCCTGACCCTCAGCCCACACCTTCCCCCAGGATCTTGGCCTTAGATCCACAGAGGGTCAGAGAATGTCCTCCCCCACTGATTATTGTGTTTTAGGAATCTAACATCACTCCTGACTTCACCCAACAATGAACTCCCTGCCTTGTGCCAGCAGCAGTAGGCCAGTGATGGGAAATTGCTGAGAGCTACCTGTAGCCTTCAAATGTTTAAAAATCTTTCAAGTATTTGGGTTTTACATATTAATTGGCATAGGAGGTGTTCTAAGATGAATTCTTTACACAGATCGTTATCTAATTACTATGGAAATGAATCTTTTAATGTAACAAACAAACAAAACACACAAAACCCCAGAATGACACAAAGGACCAGGTCACTAAAACATTACAACATGTACTTATTTCAAAATAAAAAGAGAGCTCGTAGTACAGTTTTAGTGGAAAAACACTTAGGGGGATGGCTAATTTCAGTTGTCAACTTGACTGCTTCTAGAATCAGTCAAAGCCCAAACTGCTGGGCACTTCTGTGAGGAATTTTCTTGACCAGATTATATGGGCAGCACCTCTAGTGGCAGCCTACATAAAAAGTCATGGAAGAAGGAAACAGCTTGCTCACCTTCACTCTTGTTGGCAAATTCGTCTAACCTGGTTCTGTGGCATTCCTTCACCAAGATTAGAACTGGCTTCTTTGGGATTCCAATGTAGACTGAAGACCAGTAACTCTCCAGGAATCCTCCAGGCCTCCAGTGCCCAGCTGGGACTGCTGAGACATGCAGCTTCATGGTCTTAACAAATCCTAGATTCTTCCCAGCCTGTCCAATATTGGACTACCCAGACCACACCCTATAAGACAATCTAGTAAATCCCCTTTACACACACACACACACACACACACACACACACACACACACACACACACACACTCGTTCATTCTATCTGTTCTACTCCTTTGAGAACCCTGGTTAATACACCTAGCATGTGCCAAGCCCCTAGGTCCAACTCCAAGGATTTGGGGGAAAAAAAGTCCACAAGGACTGAATTTTCTGTTGACATAAGTGTGTCAACAGAAAGAAGGACTTTGGGTGAGGTTCTCTGGCCAGTGGGATCTGTTAGAAGTAAAGCTGTTTACAGTGAAATGTAGATACTCCTTGCATTCAGGAATGCATGCACCATCAAGGTAAACTCAGTGAGTTCTGCTTGGTCCCTGATGATAGACAAGTAGAGTCTTCTTGGAACATCGCTACTTTCAGGAACACCCCAAAAGTTCTCAGGACATTAACAAAACTAACTTCTTCAGTTAAAAAAGAATACACTAAAATTCAGTCCAGTAATTAGGAGTCTAGGGCACATGTGGGCTCTGAGCCCCTGATCTTCGCTGAGCCTGAGCTGAATTCACAGGGTAAGGAGGGAAAGGTTGATGGGAGGAATGCGTGGGTATGGCTTGGAGTGAGGCATGAAGAAGGGCTCAGTAGCAGGAACTGCATAGGAACAGGATGGAGAGAAGGGAACAGCTCGGAATTCAGTTCACAGCTCTTTCCGGGATGACGCCATCCTGGGGATCAAGGGTGGTCCCTGGGAACTTCACTGCTGATGATGAGTATGCATCCATTTGCCAAGTGGGGATATATAAAGCTGTGCTGCTCCAGGGGGAGCTCTGGGGAACTGGAGGAACTCCCAGGAAGTCACCCCTAGAAGCTCCAGAAAACCACACATCCCCCTTCTCTGGTGAATGGAGTACCATCCTGGGCCCAGGAAGCAGGCAGAGCAGTGAGTAAGTTCTAGGGGTTGCTGAGAAGAAGAGACACCATTCTATTCAAAACAAGCAAGCAGACAGGCTTGGTGGGCAGAGCCCTGGTGAGATCCTAAAAGGGGGTGGGAGACCCAGGAGCTCTGACCAGATCACTAAAAGAGCAAGCTGTGATGGGAGTGTGTGCTGTTCAGAACATGAGGCTCCCAGCCACTGAAGGACTAGAAAACATGGCAGTGATGCCACCAAAGGAGAAGAGTAAAAACTTGTCCGGCTACAAATCTTTCGATCCACAATGACGACTTGCCTTCAAGAGGTGCTAGCGCAATGGGGAGTAACCAATCGTCGTCTGAGAACTTGACCCTTAAAGGCTGTGGACGGGACGAGCAGTCAGAGACAGACCCACTGCTCAGGGATGACCTTCTCCTGTGCACTGCGGGCAGCTCAGCTTCCTTCTCTCACCCTGGCCTTTCTCATTCCTCCCTAGACTAAGTGTGGTCCTCCCCATCAGCCTGCCCCAGCTTCTCCACCAGCCACAAAAAAAGAAGAGGATGGCCATCTTTTTCACCCCTCACTTGTCTCTAGGCCTTGACATTCTAGAACACTCTCTAAGATAGCAGTTCTCAACCTGTGGGTTGCAACCCCTTTGGGGGATCGAACGACCCTTTCATAAGGGTTGCATATCAGATATCCTGCGTATCAGATATTTACATTATGATTCGTAACAGTAGCAACATTACAGTTATGAAGTAGCAACAAAATAATTTTATGGTTGGGGGTCACCGCCACATGAGGAACTGTGTTCAAGGGTCACAGCATGAGGAAGGTTGAGAACCGCTGCTCTAAGAGAACATATCATCCATCTCTCCAGCTGCAAATCCACCTCCCCAACCCCAGCCCAGGAACCAGCACTCTGCACACCTGTGCACCAGACTTTCAAGTGTTCTTGGATTCTATGAGCTTCCTCCCAGCCTGGTCTGTGCCAATGTATGCTAGATATCATCCTTAGGATGCCCCTCACCTTACTACATCTGGAACAGTCCTAGGAATGAGTTGAAGTGTTATCTCCCCGCCCCCCCCCCCCCCCCCCGTGGATTGTTTCCCATCAGTCCTAGCAGAGATACACATCTCCTCCAAGTTCTACCTCCATAGTGCATGCATGCCTCTGTTGATGCTTTTCATAGTGAATCATTACTATTCATGCGCATGTCCATATCCCCTGATAGGCTATGGGCTCTAGAAGGTGGGGCCATGGACCAACAAATCTTATGTAGAGGAATGTTTAAGAGCTCAGGCATAGCCGGGCGTGGTGGCGCACGCCTTTAATCCCAGCACTCGGGAGGCAGAGCCAGGCGGATCTTTGTGAGTTCGAGGCCAGGCTGGGCTACCAAGTGAGTTCCAGGAAAGGCGCAAAGCTACACAGAGAAACCCTGTCTCGAAAAAAAAAAAACAAAAAAAAAAAACAAAAAAAAAAACAAAAAAAAAAAAAAAAAAAAGAGCTCAGGCATTAAATCTAGGCACCTATGTTTGAATCTGAACTCTATGCACTCTTAATGAATTCTGAGAACCAGGGCAAAGGGCTTCAGTTCTCTTAATCCCAGATTCCCCTTCTGTACAAGGGGTTTCTGACAGGACCCACCTAGGGCTGCACATAGATCCCCAGCATAATAAATGGTAGGTGGCATTATTATCCTTGATGGTTTTGGGGTGGCAGTCAGTCCACTCTAGTGCCACCGTGGTGGTAGTCAGTGCTCAGTCTCGGAGCTGGTAGACACTTACTGAGTGTTTACTGAATGACATGGATGAGTGAGACCCAAGTGATCATCCTCTTCCTGCCCTACCCAGAAAGCAGAGGCAGGACCTAGTCTCTGGCTATCTCCCACAGCTTGGCACACTCCCGGAGGACCTTAGTCACATTCCCCGAGTCTCCAGGACCTAGGAATTTGAAGGCATCCACAAACCAGCATTTTATGCCCACCTTTGGTTGTCAGGAACCGATGGCTGTTGGAGACTAAACGCAGAGCTGTTTCCAAGACGGGGAAGCCAGCAGGGAATGCTCTCTCTGACTAGCAGCCTCTTGGCCAGCGTCTTAGTGGCTCAGACTCATGTGGCAGCAACTGAAAGTGACCAGGAGCAGCTGCAGTCTTGCTGAGGTCCAAGAGCCTGGCAAGCTCAGGGTTCTCTGCCATGGTGGGGAGCAAAGGGCAAGCCAGGAAGCTTCGCTCTCCAGCTGTGCAACGCTAAGGAAACCCTTCAGGCCACAATTTCCAGTTTCTCTGTGAAAACATTACAAAACATTTCAAACCACGGTAGAATGGCATTCTACCTCAGTGGACAGAGACTCCTGACCCTTGAACCCTAACTCCTTCAAGTCCCAGGAAGAGCACTCCTGGGTCTCCACAACTCCTAGCACTCCCAAACTACTCTAGACAAGGTGAGCTTAACTTGGAAAAGTGGACAGATGGGGGAAGGACTTCCCGCACAGCAAGTATGGTAAGCCGAAACTCAAAAGCGAGAATCCGTGTGTACCCACAGTAGGGGGAAAACAAACCGGCTACATTCCGGCCCCGTTTGGCCAGGTGGCGTAGACAGACCTCTGTTTTCTGTTTCCTTCCCTGTTTGCTTGTTCACTTCTCAACTGCCTAGGAGAGGTTAAAGCAATCTGAATTAAGTTAGTTAAATTGACTTTTATTATTGAATTATAATCATTTGTGCAATTATGAAGCCAGGTGTTCCTGATTGAGATCAGTTATTCCTTCACCTGATGACTACAGAGCTAATAAGGACTTAGAATTGCTGTTCAAGGACACTTCCAGCCGCGCTGAAGCCTTCTGGAAAGGTGTTTATTAAGCCGAAGAGCGGGTGGAAAAAAAATCCATGGAGAACAAGGACAGAGATTAAAATCCTTTAGGAAAAGGCCTGGAAGGCTGATTTGATCATGAAGTAGCCTTGACGGGTGGCTGGCTGTTGACAGGAATCTCGGAGGTGTTCCTGCAAGGAACTTTGAGGATGAGGGTGGGGTGGGAAAGGAGGACATTTTCTGCTGTGTTCATCGGTCCCCTCTTCATGTTTCTCTGGACTTCAGGTATTATGGGATGCAGCCCCAGTACTCCATCCCCTGGATGAGGAGTGTGAAGTCTGTTTTCGGAGATACAGGCATGGGATTCCTGCATTTCTAGGCTTTTCCATACACGGTCTCTGTGAGGGAAACAGCACAGTAGTTATTTCCCATGTTGCACGTGGGACGATGTGGTCTGACAAAGAGACTTTTGCACCATCATGGAACTTGTGGCTAACATGTGGTTTGCATGGAGCCCTTCGGCTGCTAAATCTACCTAGCAGTCTTTCCCTCATAGCCTGTTGCCACCTGTTCCATTTGGAGGTAGTTGGTGTGAGTTGATCATCTCTGGAGTGGTTTCTACATTTCTACACACACGAGAGACCTTCTACCCTTGGGCTTGTTGCTCAAAACGGCACTAGAAGTGAGCCTGGTAATTCTAACGTAAAGCACGGCTAAGTCCCTGATTTAATAGGTAGCTAGTTGGCAAAGTGGAGGCAAATCTGGCCTTGGAGCATTCTAGAGCTGTGTAAAGCCTTCTGTATTAGAAACGGCAGATATGTAATTCAGTTGAGTTGGCTTGGTGCTTCAAAGGAAACTCGGCAGAGTGAGATTTCAAGGGCAGACAGTATTTAGGGGTAGAAACCACCTGCTCTCACCTGCCCATCTCCACAGGCCCCGCCCCCAGGCCACACTCCCTCTGTGCAGCCTCTTTATTCTTTCAAGCCTGTTCCTCATACAGAACAAGAGACTTATTCACCAGTGGCTCCAGACATCTCCGCCGTTTTATGGATTAGAGACTTACTTCCGCCAACAACTTTGGCCATATATGACAAAGACCGGGGCAGTCCCCATTTCATTAACGTGGTTAGAGCCAGGGGAAGAGATTGTTTTACAGAAGGAAAGGAAGCTGTTCCATAATGACTAACAATATCAGTTTTCTGTGAGACAGACATCATCAGTGGCCCACACCTTCGGTGTCCACAGCTAGCCTACTGGAGAGTGATGCTTTGGTAGCTGTCCTGATCAAGGAGGGCTGAGGTTCTGTTGCTGTGGAATCTCATCAAGACACAGAAGTTCAACTCTTTAAATCAGAGGTATTGACTCAATCATGTCGTGAACGTAAGGTGGCTAGTGTGGATTGCGGAGGGACTGAGTGTGGAGATAAGCAGTATGGTCACTGCTTGTGAGTGCCAAAGACTCACAGGCTTCAGACCTATATGGCTTGCAAGTGACAGAAACTCAGTACTGAATGGCTCACACACATAAGAGAAAGAACCTGTTCGCTCCCAGGGCTATGAAAGTAAAGATGCTTTCTTTTAAGGTGGCTGGATTTCGAGTTCACATAGCACCCCAAAGCTCTGTCATCCCTTCTGTCTCTCTCAGATTCACCTGCCTGAGTGTGGGTTCGATTCTTAGGCAAACCCTTTCCTCAAAGACAAGATGACTACTAGCTTTATTCTTCTTTGTAGGATGATGGTTTTACCCCAATAATTTTACCCCAATAGAATTAACAAAAGCTCTAGGGTGACATAGTATTAGAACTGCGTGGGTCCCAGACCTGAGCCTGCACTGAGTTCTGAGAAGGAGAGGACAAACTGAGAGGGTGATATCCTGGTGCTTGCAAAACAAACACCCTACTGACTGGACTATCCTCCCCTCCCTTGATGGAGTCTGTTAAAACACAGGATTCCCAAGAAATATGGACTGAAGTGGAAGGGGAGACACTTAGGTGGTATAAAAGGCATTAAAGGGGGCTTCAGTTTTCATGTCAAGTTCCGGATCTGTCCTGACCCACTGTGTCCCCTTGGTCACATCATTTCTGGGGACTTCCCCTCCTGCTTGCCAGTGTGACTTAGAAGTTCGAGTTAAAACACATGGGATCAAATTGCTGTTACAGCCTTGACTCTGATCAACAGAGACCAAAAGCAGCGTTCCGAAGCACAGCTTTCAGACCCACAGTTCAAAGGCAGAAGCGCTGCTCACTGAAGGGCAGCCGTACAGCAGAAACAAATTCTAGAGAAGAATCATTTTAATCTGAAACATGAACTTGGAAGAAAAGGACAAAGTATGGTATGTAGGAAAGCAGGCACTCTCTGGAAGTCCACAAAACAAAGACGACAGCCATGTCAGAGGAGAAGCTCTGACCCAGGACACTGCCAAGTCTTCACCAGGAGAAGACCTGGGCGTGGTCTTTGCAGGCCCCAGCAGTTCTCAGACCTTTCCTCTTTTGGATTTATACAGCGAGGGCCAAGGGTTTGGAGGAGCCTCCAGGCAGACGACAACCAGACACCACAGGCACACTCTCTGCTGACACTGAGGGCTGTCTGGTTTTCCTCACTGTGGTGTTGGGCTCTAAGTCACCCACTTAAGTCACGACTGGCCAGGGAGAAGCAAGCAGCCTGCTTGCCAAAGCCCCATCCACCTCAGCCATTAGTGTGTTTAACTGCGCTGGCCCCATGCTGGCTTCTGACACGCAGCAATTAATTCCTTTCCACTCAGAAGGGGCTATTTGCAGATCTTGATTCAAAACCTTACTGTTACAGTTGAAAAAAAAAAATACTTCAAGCGTTGGGTAGGCAAACCATTTGTCCTTTCACGAAAAGACTCTGGTCTTTCTCCCACCTTTAGATGAAAATAAATTCCAGCTGTATTATGGGTTTACATATAATATATGAAGCCACCAAGATTCTCTAAGATGAACATTTAAATAATGTTTATCTATGCTGAGAGCAGAAAGGGCCTCTCCAAGCCTGCTTCCAAAGGCATAAAGAGGATTAAGGCTCATGAATTTGTTTGTATAAAAATGTAGATACGTGTGTGTGGCTCAAGTCAATAAAATTAATGTGTTTAAATGTAAATAAAATGACAAGTTGGGGTTGGCACTTACAATGTCCGAGAGTTGCATTGTGAGGAGGGTGATAATAGTAATGACATTTTATTTATTAGTTATTTTATTTCTGTGGGCTGGGCAGTGTATTACCACATGAACTCTAACTATTTAATTTACAAAAGAAAAGAAACCAAGTGGCAAATAAGCACAAAAGAAATCACCTGTTTAACTCACAGGGGATGCTCACACAGCTGGGCATTGCTGTTGGGAACCTTAAAAAAGGGAAGTTTGTCAAAATCCAAGCACAAATCCATTCCCATGTCTAGGAGTATATCCTGGGAAAATAATTAGGAATATGCAGAAAGACAAAGCTACAAGATGTTATTTTTACAGTAAAGACAGGCATCAATTTAAATGCTTGATAACAGAAGTTTGTTTTTTTTTTTTTAAATAAGCTGTCATACACTCATACAAGAGCTTAACTAGGCAAACACCAAACATCATGCCACAGCTGTGCATTTATTAACTTAGGAAGAGGTTTCTGATCTACTGTTAGGAAATAGAAGCAATCTATAAAATTGTACATTCAACATGTAATCTATACTCTCTCAACAAAACAGAGGGAAAGCCTGGGGAAAATGGACCAAATATCCACAGTGATGAAGTTGTCTCCAGGTGGTAAAATTAAAGGAGGCTTAAACTGCTCTGTTTTGTTGTTCCAAATCTTTTCTAAGTTTCCTATGGTGGAGGAATATTGCTATAAAATATGGATGACAACAATGCTTATTCACGATTCCCGTGAGGATTGAACGATGCAATGGAAAGTGTTTTAGGTGCCTTCCAGTAGTAACTGCTCCACACATCTTTAGTGACAGGAAACTCTCTACCCACAAACAGGTAAGTTCTGCTAAACAAGTCTAGAATCTCTCCTTGATTATTTATCGAGTCTCCTGTCCATTTCTATAGGTTCCTCCTTAGTAGGGAGGTCTGTAGATTCACTGTGTGTTTTTTCATGCTTACACTCTTATTTACTGCTGTATCCACGATGATTTTATAGACCGATTCTGACAAGCCCAGTCTCTGGGGTCTCTGGACTTGTTTCTCTTCTCTGCTGCTTTCCTGACTTTCTCTGGTGGAGCCCATTTTAATTTTTTGTGCTGTTGCCTTTGATATTTACTATAAGCTTCATTAGAAACATTTTATTTCCACGAGGAAAACCAACAAAAGTATACTTTCCTCAAGTGGCTTTGGGTTGCTTCTGGGGTGTCCTACTTGCTTTCTAAGACTGTAATAAAGACACCATGGAAGAAGCACTTGTGGAGAAAAGGTTCGATTTGGCTTACACATAGAGATCACATTCCATCATGACAGGAAGTCAGGGCAGGAACTCAGGCAGGAACCTGGTGGCAGGAACTGAAGCAGAGGCCACAGAGGAATGCTTCTTCCTGGCTTAATCCCCATGGCTTGCTCAGTTTGCTTTCTTATACTCTCCAGGATTACCTGCCCAGGTTTATTATCATAGGCTGGACCCTCTCCCATCAGTCAGCAATCAAGAAAATTCCCCCATAGACTGGCTCAGTCTGACGGAGGCAATTCCTCAGTTGAGATTCCCTCTTCCGAGACGCATCCAGGTTGTGTCAAGTTGACAACTAAGCAACACATGGGAACTCCGTTAGAGTCCGGATTCTAATACACCATGTGGCCCAGGGTGGAGCCTAAGGACTTATGTTTCCTATACACTCTCTGAACTGATGCTACAGATCCACGGGCCACACTTTTAAGTAGCAGGAGGCTGGAATAGTCTGAGAAGCCTGGAGCCAGGCATTGAGGGTGCTGGATCACATCTGGCTTACCTCATCCTGAGAGGGATGTTTGTGAGGAGGTTCCAGCTTGGTGAGGGAGGGCTGTCTTCCTGCAGATGCTCTGCAGTGTGAGGCCTTGGGCTTTGATTTAATTTCTGTGCTGTTTCAGCTCACCATGCTGTGGGAGCAGAGTTTCCAACTTTTAAGGTTCGGCACATATGCTCAGCTTAGCAGCAGCTACGATGTCTGCTTACCCAGTAGGATTTTTTTTTTTTCCTCTTTATTTTTTTTTCCTTTTAAAGTAAATTTCTTAAAGTTAGTTTACAAAGTCATGGAATTCCTTATGGCATTTTCATATGTATGTGCCATTATACTTACGTCTAATTTGTCTCTATTTCTTTTTACTTTTAATATGATAATTTTTTTTCTTTTCTTCTCATCTCTTTGGTGCCTTTAAGCAAATTTTCAAAACTCTGTATTTTTAGATGTTTCTAGCAGGAGAGTTAGATTAAACAACTTACTCCATGATTCCCAAGGAGTCTATGCTAAGTGTACCATATTACACTCTCCAACCTATTTAATACAACAACAACAATAATAACAACCCAAAGAACTGCCCAGCAACACCTCGGTCTTCTAGACCAGTATTTGCATACACTTTGGTCACTTACTCAGAACAAAGCAATTTTAAAGTTCTTCCCAGTCATTTATACCTACCCTGATGGCAGGGCTCCTCTCTTGCATTGTCTGTCATTCTAAGAATGGACCTCAGTGCTCTTGAATCCTCTGGTGTCGCCTCTGCAGACAGTCTCTTGGATTTCAGAAAGGGGTGGCTGAACAGAAGCATAGAGATCCACTTTATAAATAAGGACACTGGAGCATGGCGGTGGGGGTGGGGCCGGGGGCAGGGGTGGGGGGAAGGGAGAAGCAACTTACCTAAGATCAGCTGAAAAGTTGCTGAAACCCCTAAAACCGAAACCCCAATCCTCCTCACCAAGCTGGACAGTGTTTCTATGACCACACAGTAGCCCTTCATGATACAGTGCCAAGTCCACCTCTCTGAAACTTCCATGTAGTAATTAGTCAAGAAATGGTAAGAGGTGTGTCTTCTAAATCTGGGAAAACCACCAATAGAACATGGTGTATTTTTTATATAGTTTGTGTCTGCTTCGTTCTAAGAACCAAGGTCTCCATCCCAAATAGTGAAGGGGGAGGAAGCAATCCATAGACACATGTGAAGAAAATAATAGTTCACAGGGGGTTTGTGTTAGCTGTCTTCCTATTTCATTTCTGAGAGACCTCTAAAATTGAAGGAGCCCTGAACTGCCACAGCACGCACCCACTGTCCTCTTGGATGGTTTCCAGAGGAAGCCGCTTCTAATTAAATAAACTCACTCTGCCATGCATGCTTCAGAGAGCGGAACAAGACTCCCAATGACAAGTGTGTTTGACTGGGCTCAGTTTATTACTTGTTAAGTAATCATTGATTCTTGCTGTTCCTATCGGTCGGACGACATTTCATTAGCTGAGCATAGAAGAATTATAACAAACAAAAAAACAAACAAACTCATCATAATAAGGGGGAAATGCCATGCTTAGGGGAACTCAAATATCTATAATGACGGCCATTAAGAAAGGAATCAGAGTGAGTAATTCCGGAACTGGGCAGTAACTCATTCAATCTAATTTCTTAAAGTCCTGATCTCCTGGTTCCTAAATACTTCCCTGACCATATGTCTCTCTGAGCCCTAGCTCAACCCATCCAGACACCTCTCCACCCTTGTGTCTCCTCAGTGATTCCGAAGTCCTGAACACCCTCTGGACTGCGCATCCTGTTTTTTCCTAGAATGCAACAGACAGCATGTTTCTCATCTATAAAAATCTTTTTCAGGTTCAGGGGTTAACATCAACTTCTTGGAGATTTCTCAGGAAAGATGCTCTTTTCCCCAGTGTAGAAATTCCCCTTCTGAAGGCCATGGAATCCATCCTAAACAAAGGTCTAGAAATATGGACCCCTACCTCCTTATTTACATATTTTTAATACATCACATACTAATAGGTGAGACAAATGGTACTGAGAAATTACTCATTGCCTATCTGAACTTTTTAGTTTTATTGGCAGCCCCACTCAGGATGACAGTGTCACTAGCTGACCTCTGGGGTATCTGCAAATCTTGCTTACTGTCCTGAGTACCACCACAACCACACGCAATCCATCAAAGGCTTCCTCCTTATTCCTGCTCCACTATTGAACAAAGCAAGTGAGTGGCCATTCAACATACACTTGAATCTCTTCAAATGCATGTGTGTGGCTTTTAAAGCTCTTCTAGGAAAAGCATCAATAGTAGTAGTAGTAGTAGTAATAACACCAGCTTCTAAGAACTTGGAGATGTCCTTATTTCCATAATATGAGGAAGGAAACAGACTGAGCACTTAACTAATTCCTCCGGGGAAAGTGGGCGGCTCCTGGTTGGTAAGGGGGTGGAGCCGGGCTCTCTTTTGCTGCCTCTATGTCACTGTCACTCAGGCATTACTCATACCCGCTCACCATTGATTGCAACATGCCAGTGTACTATGACCTTTGGTTGTGAACAAGGCTTATTGGGCCAACTCCCACAGCTCTACTGGGAGTTTTCATCACTTGACAGAGATTGCTCAGTTCCTGCTGGTCCCTTCTCCAAGTTCCAGCCAAAGTCCCCATGGAGGAGAAAATCTAACTGTATATCTCTCACATCCCATGAGATACTATAAGAGATGATTAAATAAAGAGGCCTGTGGCTTTCACGCCTGCTTTACCACACACTCTGAGTGGCAACTTTCAATGCCCTCCTACTCTCCAGGATTCTCTCCCCGCCCCAAAAGAAAATTCCAACTCATCCTTCAAGATGTGGTGCAGATGTTACTGCCTCTGCTAAGGTCCCCTGGTTTCCCCTGGGTGTGTTTATCTTCCCTCTTCTCTGCATTTTCTTGGGACCTTTAGTATTTGGGTCATGGCTGAACTCCTGGTCCCTAGATTACCTCATCTGTTCTGCCTGCTATTTCCAAGAGTCCCTGCTTCTCTTGGCTCAGGATCAGCCTTGGAACAACACTCATCCAAGAACCTGATCCCCACTCCCTTAATTTTTCAATTTGCCAGTTGAGTGTAGACCCCAACTATTGATATTAAGAACAAATAGGCGGTGGTGGTATATGGCTTTAATCCCAGCACTCTGGAGGCAGAGGCGGCTGATCTTTGTGAGTTCCAAGACAGCAAAGGCTATACAGAGAACTTTCTTGAAAAACAAACAAACCAAAAAACAAAAGACAACCAAACAAGAAGAGTAGGTATCCCCAGGTGGTTCTGCACCATTATAAGGAGTCTGGGTTTTGAGTAGGAAGGGTGTCAGAGCTGAGCTTGCTCCCGGCTGTACCCTTTGCTTTCCACGGGCCATGTTGTTAGGATCTGAGGGTAAATTTGACTGAGAACCTGAGAAAAGGCTTTGAGGGAGGATCCTTAAGGTCCTGTCTGAGTCTAAACTATTATGCCCATGATGATGTTTTCTGAATGAACTTAAATAACTTCTCCCCAAACAGAGCCCCTTACTTGGGTGGCTCCAGGGAAAAGGGGTCGAGATGCTCACTCACATCAGCAGCTTTTGTTTGGAACAGAGATGTTTGAGTCAGCTAATATTGTGCAAGATGGAGAAATGGAGGCTCGGGAAAGCAGAGGAAGCCGCCAAGTTTCTGATTTTCCCAACTTGGTCCCCCGTGTGTCTTCCCACACCCACCAACACTGGGTGGGTATTTCCGAATGAGGAAAATCAGGGCTGGAGCTGCGTCCCCAGCTCATCCTCAAGCAAGGCAGCTTCACATGCTTCACCCAGAGAGAGAGAGAGAGTTTAATTTTGAATGGATCATCATAAATGACAGTTCCCCACGCAAACTTTCACACAGAATGAGAAAAAGTCTCTCCTACAATGCTACCCAAACCAGAGGAAAGCAGCTGTGTGTTTGAAAACAAAATGAAAATTAAATTCTCATGCACAATCCAAAAGCTAAAACTCTGAACAGCTAATGTGCAGTGATTGAGTATGCAGGACCACAGCTCTTCATCTCCGCCATCCTCCGAGGCATAAACAAATCTGCTGATGTTGATGATATTGCTGAAAACATCACTAATCAAACCTTAAGTACCAAATACATTTAAGCACAGAGAGCTCCGGTTTGCAGTCAGCTCAGCTCCTGGGGAAGGAAATCCGGAGACCAGTTTTGAAAATGGCCAGAGCCACATGGTAACTTTGCAATAATTGACCAGCCTCCTCGAGGCACTGCTTTCTCTGA
Source organism: Peromyscus maniculatus bairdii (assembly GCF_049852395.1). Classification (NCBI taxonomy): domain Eukaryota; kingdom Metazoa; phylum Chordata; class Mammalia; order Rodentia; family Cricetidae; genus Peromyscus; species Peromyscus maniculatus. Next base: position 72,037,316 of record NC_134853.1, read on the forward strand.
AGGCCTGAAATGCAAAAGGAAGTAAGGAAGAAATCCAGGAGGCGAGTACTAATGTGATTTCAAACTGGAATTACATCAGCGGCTTTAAACAGATGGTAAAATGGGAAGAAATGTGTTCGCTCCTTTCTCTTACTTGGGCTCTCATTGTTTACATCATTACAAATAAGGAGAGTTTAAAATAATGTATATTAGCACATAGTGACTTACAGACAGGCAGGCTGGTTTGAGGAGAAGGCTGAATTTGGTTGTTTTGAAAACAACTGGGTGAATTCAATTAAGCAACCAGCTGGTTATTTACAAAAGAGAGTTATAAGGCATGCTGATTATGACTGATCTGGGTTCCAGAACTGGATGATGCAGAAATTACTTTCAGAACAGTCTCGTTGTGTGTAGAAAGGCCTGGGAAGGTTAGCGTGTCTCCCACTGCACACACGAAGGACCCGATTGGTAGCTTAGTCCAAGGATGGCAAAGAAATGCCACCACTTTCTGCTGTCAGACCTCAGCGATGTCACTACCTACAAGGGTGTCACCATTCCTTCTGTCTGAGACTGACTGTCAAAACTCTGAAGGTGGCGGCTTTCTCGGGGCACAGTGGGCGAACAGAAACCAATTTGCCACCCCTGATCTAGACCAATTCACTCATTTTTCTACTGAAGCACAGAGGTCCATTAATGATGCCTGGTTTTCATCTTGTTTTCTTAGAATGAGATGGCTTGCTCAGGGTGGAGGTGTGTGTGGAGGGAGGAGAGGGAAGAGAGGAGAGAGAGAGAGAGAGAGAGAGAGAGAGAGAGAGAGAGAGAGAGAGAGAGAGAGAGAGAGAGAGGAGAGAGAGGAGAGAGAGAGAGAGAGAGAGAGAGAGAGAGAGAGAGAGAGAGAGAGAGAGAGAGAGAGAGAGTAGATTAGGGCAGAGGGCGTACCATGTTACCAGACACACAAGCACCCCTGTGGTGGTGAAGTCCTTGTGGCCAGGCCCTAGGCCTCTTGCTAACAGCAGCACTGATTTACTATCTGTCCGACTGAGCCATTTTGAAGGCAGAGCTTCCGTTGCAGGGCTTGCTTCTCAGCCTGAGGGAACTCTGAAGACCACTGAGAGATTGCCCAGCTGATGTTCTAGTCTTCCCCCCACTTTTGGCCCACATGCCAGCCCTGCTCCCCAACATGCACTTACAGAGACACAAGACAGTCAGACTGACTGAAACCTCAAGGTGCACCCCAAGATGACGCTCTGGAGCCACCTGACTGCTTCTGAGTTCCTGGTCCATAGAGCCAGTGAGATAACTAACGTTTGTTACTGTTTTGAACAACAGTTCTGGGGCAATTTGTTACAGGACAACAGTGGGCATTTAATGCAGAAGGAAGTGAGGGGATGAGAGAGGAGAGCTCTCTGTGTCTCTCTTAGGAGCTGTTTCCACAGAAAAACTTGCATTCTAGGTTATGACCTTTCTAATTTATTTCTTCAAATGGTTTGCTCTCTTCCCTCAATTGCTCCTGCAAATGGAAAATCCAGGAACAAACCAGCATTGAAGTCCCCAACAGCAGAAGAGGATCTCAGGCTCCAGAGGCTCTGCCTCCCTTCCTGGGTTTATGGAAATTAGGATCTGGGATGGTGTGCTCTGAGATGACATCCTGGGGACCTCACCCATATTAGCATCAACATGTCAGCGTCTCATTAACATCTCACCCTAAGCCTGCTGAAACCCCTTCACTGTTTTTGCATACACTAATTGAAGGATTTACTGGAGAAGAGACAATAATAGACACTGGGGGTTTTGGTGTGTGTGTGTGTGTGTGTGTGTGTGTGTGTGTGTGTGTGTGTGTGTGTGTGTTGTGTGTAGCTTTCCTTCTTATAACATGCTTCCAATACATGCAGAAAGCATTGTGAATAGAAATTCATTAATATTTTACACAACTAACCTTACTAAACAAAATGATATACCCCATACGTTATTAAGATATATATATATATATAATATGTATATAATTTCTTATAACTATATAAGTGTCTATTCATAGCATTAGTTGCTTTAGCAGATATTTGAGGGATATTTTAAATTGTTTTTAAGTGTTAAATATTTTCCAAATCCCCTTGTCCTTGGATCAGAATAAAATGCATTTTAAAATATTTATTTTATTTTATGTGCATGTGTGTGCGTGTGTGTGTGTGAGAGAGAGAGAGAGAGACAGAGACAGAGACAGAAAGAATATGCCATTAGTGTGTAGGTGCCAGCAGAGGCCAGAGAAGGTGTTGATCCCTGGATCTGGAGTTACAAGACTTCGTAAACCTCCTGATGTGGCTGTTGGAAACCAAACTTGGGATCCTTTGAAAGAGCAGCAAACACTCCTTTCTTTCCTTTTTTTTTTTTGTTTTTTTGTTTTTTGAGATAGGGTTCCTCTGTGTAGTTTTGGTCCCTGTCCTGGATCTCGCTCTGTAGGCTAGGCTGGCCCCGAACTCACAGAGATCTGCCTGGCTCTGCCTCCCGAGTGCTGGGATTAAAGGCGTGCGCCACCACTGCCACTCAACACAGCATTCTTTATCTGCCGAGTCATCTCTCCAGCCCCAGAGTAAGATTTTTTTTTATTTATTTATTTTTATTTATTTATTTTTTTTGAGACAGGGTTTCTCTGTGTAGCTTTGTGCCTTTCCTGGAACTCACTTGGTAGCCCAGGCTGGCCTTGAACTCACAGAGATCCGCCTGGCTCTGCCTCCCGAGTGCTGGGATTAAAGGCATGCGCCACCACCACCCGGCCAAGATTTTTTAAAAAAGGATTTATTTACACGTTTGTATGCATATCTGTGTGAGTATATGTGCATGTGTGCAGGTTTGTGGCCCTGAGCATACACACAGAGAGCAGAAGCGGTTGCCATTCTCCCTCTGTTACCTGGAAGCAGCACCTCTCCCTAAACCTGGGCTTTATTTTCTGGGCTGGTCTGGAAGCCAGCGATTTCCAGTGATCTTTTTCCATTCCTCCCAGAGCTGGAATTACAGATAGACATCTGCAGGCCACGTGACTTGACATGTGGATGCTGGGACCTGAACCCTGGCCCTCACGGTTGCACAGCAAGCCATCTTAACCGCTGAGGCACCTCTTCACCCTAGGAGTAAGATTTGAAAAAAATCACACTGGGACCTCAGTTATTTGCTAACTTTCAAAATAAGAATAGTAATTTCAAACATTTTGTATAGATGGTTTGATTTAACTATCTGGATGCTGAATTGGTGAGATTTGTTGGGTCTTTTACTTGACAGAATTATTTCATGACATGAACTCATTGTCTAGGAAAGATGTTTCTTAGAAATTGTCCAAGGCTAATGAGCCAGTGTGATTACAATTGAAATATATCTTTGTATTCTTATCTTGTATAAAATAACAAGTTGTCATTATTTAATTTTCATAATCTTGTAAAATTATAATGTTTCAACTTATTTCTCACAAACATGTTACTATTGAGATCCGCTCTCATCTGCCAAACTAAATCCTATTATAAAACCTAGGCCCAGATGAGCAATAGAGAGAAATGTCAGAGAGCCTCTTGAAGGGCAGAGACTGCTTAACTAGCTTTCTCTGGTTGGGTCAATATTTAAAAATTAATTCCAGTTTCTCATAAGTACTATTTTTAAAATGTATGAGTAGCCAAAGGCAAATACTACAAGCTAACTATCTACCAGATACAAGTCTAAAACCTCGTGTATATTAAATTATTTAATATTTACCACAACCACATGAAATTGGTGTTATTAGTCTCCCATTTACATAGGGGCAAACTGAGGCACATAGAGTTTGAGTGATTAGCTTGAAGTTATAGCTTCCCGTGACAGAGCTGGGATATGAAACTAGACAGTTTGTGCTTAATTCTTTGCTAAGCATAAAAGAAAACTTTACAATAGTAGACATAAATAAGCTCCATTCTGTGTGTTTTTAAGACACCCAAACAGAAACACACTAAAATAATTTAAAGATAGCTAATATCTAAGGTGGAGGAAAGCGTGGGGAAAAGCCTATTTTTTAGATACTGCTGCCGGGACTCAAAGTTGCTGCTATAGGGTACCTCCCAGAGTATTGTAAATGCATTTTCTCCATATCATCTTCCTAGGGTACCTCCCAGAGTATTGTAAATGCATTTTCCCCATATTGTCTTCCTAGGGTACCTCCCAGAATATTGTAAATGCATTTTCTCCATATCATCTTCCTAGGGTACCTCCCAGAGTATTGTAAATGCATTTTCCCCATATCGTCTTCCTAGGGTACCTCCCAGAGTACTGTAAATGCATTTTCTCCATATCATCTTCCTAGGGTACCTCCCAGAGTATTGTAAATGCATTTTCTCCATATGATCTTCCTAGGGTACCTCCCAGAGTGCTGCCCACACCTGTGTGCACGGTTGCACAGGTGATTCTGTGGTTTCTGGGAAAAACTCAAGTCAGTTTGGGTTGGGGAGGGGACACAACTTACCTGAGACTCAGCAGGGGTGTGGCTTGCACTCCGGTTTTATTTCCAAGCTGGTTCTTCACAGGCCTCCAGTGCAGCACCATAGGACTGAGTCAGAGGAAACCTCTGCATTGTCGGACTCTGACACCTTTTACTGTTTTCCCTGAGTTAGACCTATGTATGACTAACGTGGGCAGTCAGATGCGTAAAGAAACACATGGAAAGTTGCAGACTGTGTGTGATGCTGTCTATGTACAAATAAACAATACCATGTGTTTCTATGGACACATATACATATATCAAAAGCTCTATAGAGAGGTGCATGCCAAAGAGACATGTGCTTACCTCTGGGGAGTTGACTAGATTTGAGGATGATGATCAAATTTTAGCCTCATCAATAATATTTCTAAATTTTATTTTCTTTTTATCACATTGTATTTATTTAGTGGGGGCGAGGGGCAGGCCATAGCATGTGTGTTGAGGTCAGAGGACTACTCTGGGGGAGTTGGTTCTTTCCTTCCATGTGGGCCCTGGGGATCAAACTAAGGTTGACAGGCTTGGTGGCAGGTGCCTTTACCCACTGAGACATCTCATCAATCCTCAGTAAAAATTTTAATGTCTTATAATTAGGTTTAAAGTGTTTAAAATAATTTATAGATATTAAAATATTACATAACGACAATACAAAACAGAGACAAAAATCCCAAAAGTAGCACCTAGAAAAAAAAATTGCCTACAGATTTGATCTATTTGTTTCTTATCCTTTGTCTACACTCAGCTGCTTGTTTTAATTTCCCTTTCTTTTTGTTACACAAAAGAGTAATTGCTGTACGGTGTTTTCCCTTTTAAAGTTGGCTCGAGTTTTGCCCATGATGTTTCAGGAGTGTGTGCTGAAGGTCCTTCTATAAGAGTCTGTGTGAGTGGGGGATGGGAGGAACAGGGCAGGAGTGGATTGTAGAATGGACAATCCCTTGGGGGGGGGGTTCCCAGGATTCCCTCTGCCCCTCCACAGGACTCAGCATTCCTGGCAGAGGGGTGGTATAAAGTGTCAGAGAGCAGAAGCACAAGAGGGACTCTATTTGAGCTTGCTATCTGGCGTCCAGACACCTATTTCAATATATATGAAAGAAGGAAGCCCTGTAGTCATCTTCATCTAACCATAAGTATCCAAACAGAGAAGAGCATGGCTTGGAACGGAGCACATGACACCTCTAACTCTCCAAGCAGGCACAACTAACTGTCTTCCATTCTGCATGCCCCTGATATAACCTACTTCTTTCCATTGGAAAGTCTGTCCCCATTGAGTTTTTCAACCCTTGAACATGTATATGATGCTATTCCTTTGTGCTAGGCACTGGAAAGATTGCAAGGTGGAGAAAAACTAAGACCCACTGGCTGCTTTGTGGGCTCCCAGGTTCCAGAAGGGAAGACATGTGTGCACAAAAAGGACTGGTTTGAGGGGGGTCACTAAGGCACTGTGGTTTCTAGAGTCCTTTTTAATCAATGTCACATAAATGAATGGAAAGAGGAACGGTAGGTGGAAATTCTGCTACACATTCCAAAATTCATATTGATGGAGAGGATGGGAGCAGTTTTCATACCATTCAACCTGGTTCATTCTTAAACTTATATTAAAGTCACTCTCCTACTGTGGCTGGAGTGGATCCCCGTGTTCATCATAAACCGCCTCCCGGAGAAGTGTGACTGTGTTCTACCTCTGATTCAGGAGCTGTGAACCTTGAACACTTCACTCCTGTTCAGCTGTGGGAGGCGGTGTGAGCAAGAATCCTGAGCTGCCCTTTGCCCTGCGTTCCCTTTGAGAATCAGATGAGTCACTGGGTGAGAAGGTAGGTTCACCACTTTAAACAGCCACAGGGTGACCCACAATTAGGTGCCTTTCAGTCAGGTTATCAAATGTTTATGTTTCATCCTTGGAGACCCTGGCTTTTGTTTGAAATGCAGGATTCATCTCCTCCTTTGTTATGATATCATTTTTTTTTACTCCAATGTCTTGCTAGAAAGCTTTTTGGGTGACAGTTTTAATATTCAGAAGCCAATCTGAGGACTCTTTCCACAAGCAAAGTGTCAAAACTCACAGCTATGTATCTGTAAAAGTTGGCTTTGCCTATTGTTTTGTGAGCTGGTGGTGATTCTGTTGGTTTCGGGTGTATGCCTGCTCTGGGTATTTCTGGCCTTTATAGGCTCTTGATTTATGCCTTTCAAATAACCTGGTAATCCCTGGAGGAATATCACAGTCTATAAGTATCACTATTTACAGTAAGATGGATTTTTCTACCTTGCTAATTAGAGTATTAATTTCCATTTACAAGTGGGTAATTCCTAGCATCAATCCTTGTCCTGTCATTGGGGTGGAGCCTTTATTTCCAGAGAAAGCCCCAGGAACATCTTTTCTCTCTCAGTCTGGTTGTGTTACACATAATGGAAGAGAGAAATAAAAGAGGAAATAATTCCTTGATGGCAGACTGCACAGGTGGATCTCGCTTTGGTCTCTTAAATGTACTCTTTACAAGGCACCACACTCTGGGTTTCATCAGCCTTCTGGAATCATTTTGATTGTCATCCTTGCCCCATTCTTCCCTAACCAAACCCAATCTCATCCCTACACCAGCTATGAAGGCATTTCCAACATTATTGCAATATTTATATTCCCATTCCACTCTCTCTTGCATATTTCATTCCGTCACCAGGTGTGAGAAGAAAACCCCGCAGTGAAAACAGTTCCCCACATGCTCTGCTTCTTCACTTTCAAACCCCAGCCTCGCTGCCAGCAGGGGCACCTCAAGGGCTTTCAGGAATTCAATCAGTTCCCAGAGAAGAGGATAACAAGATAATAACTTGAACATTGTTTTCCTCTATGAATTTGGGCAGCCTGATCATTTCTCTTATAACCAGGACATGGGAGCACTGAAAGTATTGGGGTGGTGTTCAGGAGTTTAGGAACCCCACAAAAGACTAGCACTTTCTCTTTGTGTCATTGGTGCCAGAATGACAGAGATAAATGGGTGAGCAAGGCAAGAAAGCCCCAGATGCCGTGGCACAAGCCTGTAATTCCAGCTACTTAGGAGGTTGAGACAAGAAGATCATAAGTTCAAGGCCAGCCTGGGCAACTTAGTGAGATGCTCTCTCAAAATAAACAGTAAAAAAGAGGAGGGGGGATGGTCGATAGAGATATAACTCATTGGTTAGGAGCACTTTTGCTCTTACAGGCTACTGGTTTCGATTCCCAGCACCCATATGGGGGCTCACAACCATCTGTAACTCTAGTTCCAGGGGATCCGACACCCTCTCCTAGTCTTGCTAATCATTGCAGAGATAAGGTGCATTGACATGCAGGCAAAACACTCCTGCACAAGAAATAAAAATATCTTTTAAAAAGTTGTAAGGGGGCTGGGGATATAGCTCAGAGGTAGAGGACGTGCCTGGCATGAATGGAATCCTAGGTTCAGTCCACAGAACAATAGAGAAGTAAATAAGTCAAAATAAATAAGTAAATGCCAAACTCAAAACAGCTATGAGGACTCCCTGATAGGAACACACACACACACACACACACACACACACACACACACACACACACACACACACCACTAATAACCTCAGGGATCCCAGATCTCTGTTGTGTTCAGGCCTATAAATTTGCCATGCTTCCCAGGCCCTGTGTGTAGCAGGCTGGCTTCTTTTGGGACACTAAGTTAGCCTTTATAATAAACTCTCACAATTTATATATTGATATTAACCCTTAATATCTTGTAATAATCTATTAACTCATCTCCTAAGTTTCCCTTGGCCATAGTTTTTAAAAAGTAACAAGTCCCAAGTGCTGACTATACCCTAGAAAGTCTTGAAGGACGCTTTCATGACAACAAAATGGGCTTTCATGGCATTTCCATCACTCCCTGAGAAGAAAAAAGTGATTGGAGTTTGGTTGTGTGGACAGACCCTCAGGCAGCGTGCAAACACTGCTTAAAGTTAATTTCCATGCCTGTCCTAACTCATACGCATTGGTTTTAATTTGAACTAAAGCCCATCTCATTTTCCCGGCTTTCAAGCTGAAGGGACTTTTGTCGTCAGGTCCTGGCCGTCACACAGAAGCAGCTTGCAAACAAGAGAGCTCTACGCACACAGAAGACTTCAGGACAGATGCTGGCATCAGTGCCCCGTCTCCATTTGCAAGGAGTGAAATGGAGACCAAACGGGAAACAAGACACTGCCAAGTGCCCTCAGTGAGCATGCGCGAGAGTCAAGGCCGACCTCCTCAGTCTCTCCGCACCTTGAAGAATTCCAACCTTACACAGGTCCTTATACCTTCTTGACCCATCTCCCATTTCTTTTTCTGATTTTATCTTAACACATTACCCCTAAACTTAGATGTTTCAAACAGCGGTCATGCCGTGTCTCAGGAGTGCTTAGCGAAAGTGCGTCTGGCTCTGGGTCTCTGATGGGACTGTGGCTAAGGAAGAACCAGGATTTCAGCGAAGACTCCACTGGCCAGGGACCTGCATCAAAGCACGCTTAGGTGGCTGGTGGCCTCAGCCTCTCATCGCATGAGACTCCACTGAGCGGCACACACATGGCAAATGATCAGAGGGGGCGTGGATGGAGGGAGGGAGAGAGGGCGGAAAGAGGGAGGGAGGAAGAAACAAAGCCTTGAGATTTCAATCACTTAATAGCTTTGTCTTGGCTTTATATAAAATTCAGAAATGAGGATAATCTTTCTTCTAGGGTCCATCATCAATGTCAGCTTATTGTTTGTTCTGGAGGAGAGCCTTCTCCATTGGCCACTGTGAGGAACAGTTGAAATAATTAAAAACAGCAACTGGGCAAAAATAGTCCCATGAGCTTCCCCTGGTGGCATATAAATCTCCTAAAAGCCACTGGGGAGTGGCGTATATAGTGTGTTACTTGATGAATATGCCGCGCAGGGAAGGGTTTATTTTTTTCTTGTACAAAATTTAGAATTACTAATATCGTGACTTCAGATTAAGAAACTTTGCTGGGCGGTGGTGGCACACGCCTTTAATCCCAGCACTCGGGAGGCAGAGCCAGGCGGATCTCTGTGAGTTCGAGGCCAGCCTGGTCTACAGAGTGAGTTCCAGGAAAGACGCAAAGCTACACAGAGAAACCCTGTCTTGAAAAACCAAAAAAAAAAAAAAAGAAACTTTGAACTTCTCTAAATTAATGTCGGTTGGTGACACCGGATCACCATTTCTGGCTTTGGCCACACCCCTGAGCATTAAATCCGTTTGTCTGGCTGTTGGGCACATGTATTTATCGGTTGACCCATGAACACTTCATGTCATCATGTCAGAAATTTCATTAACCATTTTCCCACCATTTCCTGCTTTGGGCATTTTGTTTAATTAAATTATCATCATCTGCTCAGTTGTTTAACCCAGGCGCCAGCAGGCCACCCTCTGCTGCACGTGGGAAACATGTTAATAGTGGACACAGTGGCTGTGCCTTACCCCATGCCACTTCAAACACCTGCCTTCCCCACTCTCTTATTGTCCTGAGTCCGCAGCCTCTCCCACATACCGGCCATCTCATCTCTTCCCTCTCCTCCTCTGCACTCCTTTGAGAATTTTTTTTTAAGCCTTGTATAGAATATGCCCTTCTCTTTCCTGGCCAGAAAACCCTTTCCCAAGACCACGTTCATTTTTTGCTGTCACTAATTTCTAGAATGCTTGCTAGTTCTGTGTTCTACTATTCCACAAGATAAGGAGCTTTCTATCTCACAGTTAAAACCAAACAAAACACAGCCCAAAGACTAAGTGACAAACTTCACTCAGTTTGCTAGTAACAGCCAATATCCGAAACCAGAAACTATGCAAGATCTGTCCAAGGGCTCCACATGATAGAATACCACCATTGCTTGACCTCTGAGCCCTCTGCTGGGCTAAGCACCACAATTGTCTTTGAAGTTGTCTTTACACCTCTGTATCCAAAGATGTGTTTTTGTGCTGGAGGAGGCAGGTGCTGCCTGCTGATTCCTCTGCCACTGAGCTGGGAGGGTTTGTACTAAGGGACTAGGTAGGGGTGCTCAGGCCTCGCTTGAAGGATGGCCATGAAGATGTGCCACTCTGATTTGTGAGTCACCCATTTGGGCTCTGCAGAGACCTGTCGCATAGAAACCTGTCAGCTTTCATCTCCATCTTTCCTACCCCTGAGGCCAAAAGTCAGATTCATTTTCTGCTCACTCATTTGATTTTCTGTGGCTCTCCGGCTCCAGAACCTTTAGCAAGCGGCTTCCTTGGAATGCTCCAGGTGGGAATCTCTGAGCTGAGCCTGTGCTTCTCCTGATAAGTGCCCAATCGATGGAAAATGTCTCCGTGGAGGCTCTCCTGTCCCAGGTCTTGCTAAAAGGCACTTGCAGAGATAGGAAAGGCTCTTACAGATCTTTCACAATGGACCACGGCAGCCCGAACTTATCACCTTTGTCTTCCCCGGTGACCACTCTCCATCACCAACTCTTTGGCAATCAAAGAACATGACAGACAAAGGAAAGTCCTCCCTACTATACACATGGACGGCCAAATCTCAGAGCAGGAAGAAAAGTGAGATCTGGAGAAAAGCTGGGGAGGCTGGGTGGATGCTAGGCTGGGAGGAGGCTGGGCTGGGTGGATACTGGGCTGGGTAGATGCTGAGCTGGGTGGATGCTGGGCTGGGTGGATGCTGGGCTGGGTGGATGCTGGGCTGGGTGGATGCTGGGCTGGGTGGATGCTGGGCTGGGTGGATGCTGGGCTGGGTGGATGCTGGGTTGGGCATATGCTTGGCTGGGTGGATGCTGGGCTGGGTGAATGCTGGGCTGGGTGGATGCTGGGTTGGGCATATGCTTGGCTGGGTGGATGCTGGGCTGGGTGAATGCTGGGCTGGGTGGATGCTGGGTTGGGCATATGCTTGGCTGGGTGGATGCTGGGCTGGGTGGAAGCTGGGTTGGGCATATGTTTGGCTGGGTGGATGCTAGGGGTGGGATGGGCTTGGTCATTGGCCTTTGATTCATCTCTACCAGGAATTCTCTGCTTTCAATTCCTATAGTCATTATTACACTTACCAGATCCCAGGGAGCCCAAACTTTGACTATTTCCTTGCACATGGTTGAAATGGGTTAGCATAGTCCATGGGGAGGCTTCACTAACACTGAAGAAGAAAGCATAAATGTATTAACAGTGTTGAAGGCTGAGGAGATGACTTGGTTGATAAAGTCAGTACTTTATCATGGCCTTGCAAGCATGAGGACCTGAGTTCAATTCCCTGAACCCACATCAATCAATCAATCAATCAATCAATCAATGAAAGGTAGGTAGTAAATCCCAGACTTGGGTTGGTGGAGATAGGTGGATCTGTGGGGTTGGCTGGGCAACCAGCCTAGCCTCACTGGATAGTTGAGTCCCAGTGGCCAGCACCCAAGGCTGTCATCTTTCATCCACATGCACATGCATATGCTGTACATGTGCACATGCACACCAGCACACGCATATGTACATGCATTCACACATTGTAAACATCACCAATGTTTAAAGTTTATTCTAGACCACTGCGTCTTGACTCTAAGACCCCCACAGAACAAGCTCAAGAGACCTTCACCAGTCTTTCCTCAATGCCTTGCCCACCCTACCCTCCACCGTGTCTTGCTTCTTTTCCTCCAAGTCAGTGGCCTTCCTGAAACCTCAAGGCCTCTGGCTACTGTTTTGCTCTCTGGAAACTGGGAGATGGTGTGACACATCCTCTTTCTTGAATGACATCAGAGCAGAGAACATCAGGAGACCAAGCCAAAGCTAGGCGGTGGGGATGGAGCTTTAATCAGCTGCGTGAAGACGCAAGGAATACTCAGGATCTGAAAGAGTTAGAACCTGGGCGTTTGGGGTACATGGCAGAGTGGCCGGATCTTATCCTTTCTAACCTGTCAGGAACTCACTCTGGGCTATGTGGCTGCTGGAACTGGTGTTGCCAAGAAACAAAGTAACATCAGATGAGATCGGGTGCATTCAGGGTAGTTAGACCAAACTAACATCAGAGGGAAGTGAAGTAGGAGACACAGGGGTGGGGCAGGACTTTCCTTAGTGATGAACATGGGGGATAGGCTGTCACTTAAGAGAATCTGATGTATGGAGACTAAGTCATAAAGCAATAAAGTGTCCACATTTTACATGTATGATTTGTGAGTTTTCACAGCTATGTATCAATGTAAGTGTTACTCCAGTCAACATGGGGATCCTTTTTAACACCTCAGCACCCTGCCTCACACACCTCGGTCTATAACTTCATCCCTAGGCTCAGGTAGCCACTGATCTGCTCTCTGTCATGGCAAACTAATCCAAAGACTCTAGACCTTCATATCTGGGAAACTGTGCAGCAGAGCATCCTTGCGTTTGCTTTTCTTTACTCAGCATTGTGTGTTTGGGATTCCTTCTCATGTGTCAATAGTTAATCACATTTTGTTGCTGGACAATATTCCATTATTTAGCTATATTTAACTGTGTTGACCACACCCTTGATGGGTATTTGAGTTGTTTCCAGTTTTTAACTACCATCCCCCCCAACATCTAAAACTGTTATGGATACCCATGTGCAAATCTTGGAGTGGGCTTGTGTTTCCACTTTCTCAGGAAAATACCTAAGAGTGAAACTTACCAGGTTATAAGGTGTGTGTTTAGCCCTGTGAGACACGGGCAGTCTGTTTTCCTTTTACCACTAGAATCCTTCTTATTATTCATCACAATTCAGGGATGAGGAAAAAAATAAATTTAGCTCAATTCAACTTGAATTAAATTAGTGAGATCTGAATTAACAAGATTAAGCCATTGTGAAATGTTCATCTCAAATTGGGTTAGCTCCCTAATGCATATAGAATAGTACTTCTAAAACAGTATGATGCGCACAGGGGAGGGGCGTGATTTTGTGAACTTCAGATATTTTTCTCAGAAAAGAACACCACGATGCTATTTTAACGACGGGACCCAGTTACATAATGTAAAACTGTAAACCGCTTCACGAACATACATCGAGTATTATCATTTTATGCAGTGGAAGCGTCTACGGAACTCAGAAGGTTGTTTTGCTTATAAAATCATGTGGAACCAGCATGTGCCATGATAATATCTTGGTTGGTTTAGTCAGAAAGCTAGGGCCAGTGTTGCTAGGTAAGCCAGTGACTTTGAAAATGACAGCTGAGCTGCTCATACACGTTCCTCTTGTGCTCAGGAGCCTTTGCATGGCCCCAAGAGGCCTCACATCTCTAGGAGCAGCCTAATCATTGGCTCAGAAGCTTCTGCAGAGATTGATTGACATCAGCTGCCAATCTAGATTATCACCAGAGAGCCCCAATTAAAACTCTGCCCATCGATCCCACCGCCAGGACTTGGAACTTTAATACCAATCCACAAGTGGAAGGAAAAAAAATTAAATTACCCCCTGAGAAAAAAAGCAGTGTTGCTTTTTTTTTTATAAAAGTGTGCCTCTATTCCACAGCCTTAGTGTACATTATTTATAATTCATAGACACATTTGTACCCCATCCTCCTAAATGTTGTGTTGTTAGTCTAATAACGTTGATATTCAGAATATTCCCCTTTCAATTCTTTACTTTGGACAGGGGCATTAGTCTGGGAGAAAATATAAATGAAAGAGTATTTTTAGCCCTGACAAAAATAGGAGCTATTTTAAAGTAATCTGCACTACTGTCACTGCTAGGGCCTTCATTAGCCCCCTAAAGAGGAAGCACCCAATGTTTTGATGGATCCCCTAGAGGGGGCCATGTTTAAAGCGCATGCCATCTATGGGGATGATGCGAAGATGTTAAAACTTGGCCGGAAAAGGTGACAAGGTACCTTGATAATTGAGACAATCCTGGAAGTCGGCTGGTCTGTCCAACTGCTGTGAACTAATAGTGGATAATCAAACACAGCAGGTCTGCACAGATACTGGCAAATGCCAACCAGCTTCCTGGATGCACGGAATTCAGCCTTAATTAGTCACAGAGGAGGAATAGGCACATTTAAACTAATCCAAGGGATCATTATCGTCTGAGTTGCTTACATACAAACACGAAAATTGTTGCCCTGAAAACAGGCAGATCCTACCTGCCAGGGTTGGGCATACAAGAGTCCACTGACCTTTACAGGAAAGAAATGTCCAAAGAGGAATTTTCTCCATCATTTCTCGTTTCCATTTTATCCCCAGCTTCTTTCTCAGCAGCTCCATTCCGCCCGGTAGATAATAAATGTGTAGTGCATGTTAACTCAAGAATGGCCACTGACAGGAAATATAAATGGACTTTTAAACTGTTTGGATATTTTATGGATGAGCACTGCAGGTGGTGCTTAGCAGTGGACAAGACGGACCTGGCTGTTAAGGCAGGGCTGCTCACAGCTTTCCTTAGGGGGGCCTTCATTGGCAGCTGTAACAGTATTGGGAACTGGGGTTTGCCTGCTGCCCCAGCACTGTAGCTGAGTCTGAGTGGGGAACAAATACTTTTGGCACCCTGCCCACCAGTCCAAATGTCTCCAAGCAGTCTTGGGTGGCTGGGCTCAGCCAAACGATGTGGGCTGATTGAGAGTGCTAGTTCCGGAATCAACTTCAGTCTATCACTCAGCTATGGGATAGGAAAGTCTGGAGTTTGGGAGTGGATCTGCATTTTGGGCAGCGCTGCACGTGTTGGTCGGGACTGGCCCCTTTGGGTAAGGTTAAAGGGATCCTTCTCTCAGGCTTTTTGGGAGCCATGTGCTTTCTCTCTCTCCAATCACCACAACAAAAAGTGGTACCCATGGAAAGAGGAGCTGGCCTTTCAATTCTTGATCTCATCCTGGACTATACTACTTCACTGGGTAGGGAGAGATGCTCCCCAGTGTCCTAATATGTGCAGGAGCAAGTGGAAACTACAGTCCTGATGTCCACACAGAGATGGCAAAGAAGCATCTATATCAGAGGAGCATGGTAGAAGGTCTGCTTGGTTGAGTTCAGTTGGAATCCTCTCTTGACTCATTCCAGTCCACTTCAATGTCCGTTGAGCCTTTCCAAAAGGAGTCCTTTATCAACTTACACACTGGAGTCATCACTGAATCAAAATGGTAGGTAAAGAGGGTACCAGCGGGCTGGAGAGATGGCTCAGAGGTTAAGAGCACAGACTGCTCTTCCAGAGGCCCTGAGTTCAATTCCCAGCACCCACATGGTGGCTCACAACTATCTGTAATGAGATCTGGCGCCCTCTTCTGTATACATAATAAATAAATCTCAAAAAAAAAAAAAAGAGAGAGAGTACTGGTACCAGCAGTCCTAGCTCTAGAGGACATACAGAGAGGTGGCATCTGAAAACCTCACCTGCCTCTCTCCGCCCCTTCCCAAGCATGCAAGGCTAGTGATACTTCCTGGTGTGAGGACTTATCCCTTGTCTGTCCCCAGATAGAAGTCTAAAATGTCCCTTAACCTTTCTTGGGAGGCTAACAGTAAAAATTCTTAATGTCCCCAATCACCTTGACATCTTCCTTTCAGGAACTGGACTGACCAGTGTGCATGAACTTGACTTAAGGCTCCCCCTCCTTTCCCAGCTCTGGCCTGCTTCAAGCTTGGTACCTGTTGACAGTCACCTTCTTCCCTACTCATTCTCTGCCACCTCATTGGGCTGTGTATGGCTCCCAAGGAGCTGGAAGTGAGGTGGGAGGAAGTAGGAAGAGATGATGCAGAAAGAAAGGACAGAAAAGGTGTTTCCTTAGTGGCAGAGAAGCAGTTAGGCTACCTTACCGAAGTAGGACAGAATCCTAAAGCTGATTCTGTCTCTGAGCGATGCTTTCGTGAGTGACCCAGAGGCATTTTTACCTGTAGCCTCTAACTGTTGCCTGCTTGATGTGAGTGAGGCTTCCCCTAAGCCATTGAGAATCTCGAGGATCTTCCCATTATCCTTATGGGCAGTTTTCACTGCAGTAATCCAAGTTGATTCCGGATGATGTCTTCCTTCTCCGTGACCATATCTGGTGCTTAAGATACTCCAATCTACCTTGAATATTTTTGTGAATACATGCGCTATTTGGTTCCAGCACAGCTTTTATTTTACTTTTTTTTATCACAGACCCTTCCATCTTGCCTATTGATACATTCATATTTGAGTATTTATTTACTTGTGTAAATATATATTCATGTATGTGCCCAAGTGTGGAGTAGTGTGTATGCCTGTGTGTGTGGAGACCAGAAGCTGACTTCAGAATGTTCTGTGACTACTCTCCACCTCAGTTTTTGAGACCAGATCTTGCCCTGAACTTGGAGCTCACTGATTAGGGTAGACTAGCTGGCCAGTGAGCCCCACCCCCCAGCCTTCTGTCTCTACCTCCCTGGTGCGTTATAACGCATTGCACCGGCTTTTTGTATGGGCACTGAGTGAGAATCTGAACCCAGGTTGTCACAATTATGTGGCAAGTGTTCTCCTGACTGAGCCATCTTTCCAGGATGGATTTAGTTTTTGAGGCATAGATCTGGCATTGAATTGAATGCCCAAGACCTTCGAATCACAATTCTGAGTGGTTCCCTTTGGGTTCACCTTCTTGGTGGGTGGGAGAGGAAGCCCCAGTCTCTCCCCTGGTGGAGCAGAAGAGATAAACACCCCATACATAACCAATTCCCTCCAAAATGATTCCATACTAGCTTCTCAGACTTCACCCCGATGCCTCCAGTGTGAGTGACAGGCTAGCAATTAGTAAACTGGCTTTTCCCATCTCTCTGCAGCCTATTCAGTGCTTCGCTCTGGGACGGGCAGATACTTGAGAGTAGTGCTTTGTCCTTAGCCAGCCATTGTGGTCTCAAACAAAACAGACACAGAGGGGTCCTGTTTGCACACCCCATCATGCATTGTTGGGGTGTGAAGATTTCCCTCGCTCACCCTACTTTAGAAAAGTCTGCCCTAGGCAGTCAGTGAAGGGCGATGGAGGTGAGATGTGTGTGAGAATACCCCTCAATAGGGGAGGGAATCAGAGCCGGATCGCACACCATCCAGAAGCCACAGACACCAGAGGGGGAGAGGACACTGACCTTCCCATAGACCGCGAGCAAAGCCTCAGACCAGCATTAACGTCCGCGAACTGTTTGCTGACATGGTGGAGGAAATGTGCCAGGTGGTGGCAGGTTCTAATGGAGTTGGGGACAAACAGTAACCTACCATGTGACAGGCTCTGCCCCAGTACTCCTGGGTCCCTCGAGTTGCTTATCACATTTCTCCCAGGCCTGTGCTTCCCGTCTCGTTTACAGCCCTTTTGCCCCAGTTCAGTTACTTTAACTCACTGGAACGCCCATGACAAGGGTAGTGAGTATTTTAAGGACAAAATTGTAAATACACCTTCATTGCAAAAGACTGCAAAAGAATTGTTAACATGAAGCTGAGTTTTCAGACCAAAATAACTAGAGATTCTTAGAAAACTGATTCGACACTTAGAATTACGCAAATGAGATGACTCAGCATTCTTACAGTTTGGATTGGGGATTGAATTTCTTTTAGCTGGGTTACTTTACAACTCTGTATTTCAGAGAGACCAACTTGTGTATTTTTTTTTTCCTGATGGAACAATTCCTCTGATAGATTACAGCTATGGCCCTGTTGGATGAGCTTTATATGTAAACAAGCCCACTTACCTAACATTTCCTACAAAGACTTAGCTTTTCAAAGGTTCTTCAGGATGACTTGAGCATCTTACTGGGTCCCTCATTAATTAATGAGTTGTATAAAATCTTTGATATCTATTCATTTTATAGTTGAGAGGTCATAATGTTACCATCTTAAAAGTTATTCTTAGGGGCTGGAGAGATGACTCAGCAGCTAAGGATGCTTGCTGTCCTTCTAGAAGACCTGAGGGTCTTAGGGTTTCTATTGCTGTGAAGAAACACTGTCACCATGGCGATTCTTATAAAGAAAACATTGAATTAGAGTGGCTCACTTATAGTTTCAGAGGCTCAGTCCATTATCATCTTGGCAGGGAGCATGGCAGCATGCAGGCAGATGTGGTGCTGGAGTAGTAGCTGAGAGTCTTACATCTTGCCAGCAACAGGAAGTTGATGTGACACTGGGTGGTATCCTGAGCATAGGAAACCTCAAAGCTCCCCCACAGTGACACACTTCCTCCAACAAGGCCATACCCACTCCAACAAGGCCATCCTTCCTTATAGTGTCACTCCTTATGAGATTATGGGGACCAATTACATTCAAACCACCACACTGAGTTTGATTCTTGACACCAGTGAGAGGCAGCTCACAGCTATTGCTGCCTGTGGCTGTGACTCCTGCTTCTGTGCTCTCTTCCGGCTTCTGCAGACACACATGTGGCATTCACACACGCACATGCACACATTCACACACACATATACACATGCACACACGTTCACACATACACACATATACACATACGCACACAAATAAACATTATAAAAATACAATCTCAATAATGCTCTTAGGCTTACAGTGGTGGCACAGCCTCTCTTCCCAGCACTCATGAAGTGGAAGCAGGAAGATCTCTGTGAGTTCAAGGCCAACCTGGTCTACACAGGAAGTTCCAGGACAGCCAGGAGACGTCTCAAAACAAAACTTTCTTTCTCACTTCTACAACCTGATTCTCTCTGCAGTGATAAAGCCCGGAATATTGGCACTCTGGCCATCCGGTGCATCACTGTGCTCTTTCATCCGGCATCATTCTTTTAAAGTTATGCTTAGGTCCTTATTTCTTTCCAGCCCTTCCTTCTGCCATCACCCCACAACACCTCTTTATCCTCTCTTCTTTGAATGGCCTCAAACATCTCCTGGCTGATCCTCCTGCACCCATCCTGGGTCCCTCTCATGCCCTTGCTGGGAATAAAGTGATTTTCACAGCCCAGCACTGACCTCGTCTCACTCCCACTCAAATGCTCTCAGGTAAGTCTGATCCCTTAACCCCGGCTGCTGTCCCTTCATGAGCCTGCCCTGCCTGACTTCAGTCACTCCCATCCTTGCTCACCATGGGGCTTTCTCATCTTAGGACCTTCCACATACCAATCTCTTCATCTAGAAAGTTCTACCTTCAGCCCCAGCCAGGCAACTTCTGCTTTGCCATCAGCTTTCAGCTTGAATGCTACTTCCTCAGAGAGGAATTCTGTGCCCCCCAAGACCCTGTACCACACCAGTGATTTCATTTCTATCATTTGTCTTTCCATGGGACCATATACATCCTGAAACTAGGCTGGCTGTTTATTGTGTGTACAGCCCTGTATTAAATGCTGGGCACAGCACTTGATGCTGTATCACCAGTTCAAACATGCATATTTCTTCATGCTTTCATATCTCTGAAATCAGGAGGCATCTTTTAATCATTAGGTTGTCACAGTATTTCTTTTTCCAACTATAGGTGAGATAATTGTGTCTGCTATAATCAACAGTATCTTCAACTTGAAGAAATGTGTCAGGTGCCACACAAGTGACTATCTACAGCAGAAAGCCTGCAGCTACTTAGCATTCACCAGCACTCAGAAGCACTGCTGTGTATTGGCTGGCATCAGGAAGGCTGTTTGCAAGCAAACAGAGGTATCTAGTAAGAGATCTGATTGCTGGTTTCTTCCTTGGGTGGTGGGCAGCATCAGAACTCCATTCCCCACCCCTACTTCGGTACTAGCTAGACGTTGTACACGTTGGAAGTTCACAAGGAGAAAAATGTATCTGGGACAATTTGTGCAAGCTCCTGCCTGCTGCTCTGGTGTCTGCTGATTCAACTTCTGTCAACACAATTCCATGTCCCAACCACTGCTGTCAGCACCTCCCCTGCCAAAGCTGATGTCATGTCAGCTGCCCCAGCTCAGATCAGCTGTCTGCATCAGTGCCCTCCTTACACTCCGAATAGCTGCTGCTCTGTAGTAGTTACTTCTGTGTTGCTGCGACCAAACACCATTACCCAAAGCAACTTTTAAAAGAGTTTATTTTGGTTTACAGTCCCAGAGGAAGGGTCCATAATGGTGGGGGAGCCATGGCAACAGATGGTTGGCTAGAGCAGGAAGCTGAGAGATCGCACCTTTGTCCACAGGAAGGAAAGAGAGAGACTGAACTGAAAGAAAGGCAAGGCTACAAACTTTCAAAGCTCCTCCCCCATGTCTAACGTCCTCCAGTAAGGCTGCACTTCCAAAAGGTCCCCCAAATAAAGCCACCAACAGGAGTCTGAATGTTTAAGCATGATAGCCCAAGGTGGATATTTCTCATTCAAACTGCCCTGTGTGCCCATCTGGCTGAATAGAGTGGCCCTCTGGTACTCAACAGATGCCTTGCTCAGTCGTTCCAGAGCCCTCTATTGGGATTCCAGCCACAGCCCTGGCAGAGAACAGGGAGCTATTGAGAGCTTGAGCATTCACTGTATTCCTGCCTTGACTGTTGGTCCAAACTCCCAAGGCCACCAGAATGGTTGAATCACTTTGGAATCCAAGCGTCATTCTGCACCAGTTGTAGCAGAGAAGGCACTCTATATAAGTCCTGAGCTTCTTGTTTTGTCTTTGTCTTAAATACTAGCCTGACTTACCTCCTTCTTAGGAGTCAGTTTTACATCTGGTGGAAGTAGTCACAGCCTGCCCTCATCCTGAGAAAATTCTGTCCTTATCTGTGGGCGTGTCTTGACCTCAGGAGAGGTGGACATTAGGAGGACAGGTTTGCTCATTTACTGTGTCCTTGGTGAGTTGCACCATGATTGATGAGGCTGCTATTTCTGGGAGGGCTCCCCCCATCACTACCATACCTAAGGCTTTACAAAATAGTTGAGTTGACTCACACTGACAGAAACTCTTAGTCACTTTCAATTCTGCCAAGGAAATATGGGCATGGGCTTTCACTTTCTAAGTTAACTTTGCTTCCCATCAGAACCTGGTCCCTTTTAGGTTACAAAACACTCTAAAATTATGTTAAAATTTTTTTTTAACTAAGAATTTTTTTTATTGGAGCTGGCAAGATGGCTCAGTGGTTAAGGGCACTTGCTGTTCTTGCAAAGGATCTGGCTTCAGTTCCCAGCACCACACAGTGGCTCACAACCAACTGTAACTCTAGTTCCAGGGAGCTGCCACTTTCTTCTGATTTCTGCTGGCACCAGGCACACGTTATATACACACATGTATGCAAGCAAAAACACTCATACACATAGAGTAAAAATATAAATCATTTGAAGCGATCATGTTAACTATTGGTTGGTAGTTTTATAATGCATACAATGCATCTAGAGCATCTCTGTCTAAAGCACCCACTTCTGCTCCCCCGAGACTCCACCTGACACAGTGTCCTCCCACCTCCATCCTCCTCTTTGATTAGTTCTCTGGCAACTGCATACAATGTATTTTGACCATATTCACCTCCCTCCCCCATTCCACCTAGATCTACCCCTCCTTCCTTACCAACCCAACTTTATGTCCTCTTTGTTCTTTATGGCTTTAAACCCATAAAACCCAGCCTGTGTTGCCTACATGCTCTTGGATGCATGGCCCTCCACTGGAACATGGTTGACCTATCCCAGACAAATACTTAAAAAAAACCAGACTCTCCCTCTCCCAGCAGCTATTAACTGCCAGCAGACCCTCAGTTAGGGGTGAGACTTCATATTCACTTCCCACTTCCTGATGGGATTCTGTCTGGCTTGCACTGCGCAGGTCTTGTGCATGCTCTCACACGGCTGTGAGTTCCTGCATGCAGCTGTCCTGCTGCGAACAGCAGACAGCGTTTCCCTGTAGTCATCCGCTACCTTCGGCACTTGGAATCTTTCTCCCCCCTCTTCCGTAATGATTCCTGGACCCTGGGAGGAGGGCTGTGCTATTTAAAGGAGAAACATTGTGGGGTGGGGGTGCTGGGGAGCTAGATCAACAGGGGAGGGCACTTGCTGCTCTTGCAGAGAGTTCAGTGCCCAGAGCTCATGCCAGGCAGCTCACAACCTCCTATAACTCCAGCTCCAGACAATCTGACACTCTCTTCCGGCCTCTGCAGGCAGCTGTGCTCATATGCCCATATCCCCACACAGACACACATGCATACACATAATTTTTAAAAGAATACATTCATTAAAAAGAAAAAGAACAGATAAAAAAGAAATAATTGAAACAGTTAATATGAAGGATTAAGATCTATACCAAATAAAGATCTAATTAAAAATGTAATAAAAATTAAGATCACAATAAAACAAATCAAGATAGAGCTTTCCAAAGTTTCCAAGTCTGAATGGAAGCCAGGACAGACACACACAGTTAAATGGAATTAATGAACGCTGGGTGGCTGAGGGCTCTTTCCCAAGGTCAGAATTCACTGACATCAGGAGGCTGGGCTCAGAGAAGTCATGTGTGGATCTGAATCCAATAACCCGGAGAGAAACATCTGACGAGGTGGCCACCATAGAGGGACTGGACCAGAGACAGATGTCAAAAGCCCAAGCCTCACAGGGAGAGTTGGAGGGGAAGACACTTGAGCAATAGAAGCCGTGAGCTGCCCTGAGCAACCATCTAAAATGAACAGATATATATTATTTTTTACCATGGGGACAATTAGCATCACTTAATACTTAATAGAGAATGGCCTCACGAATTCATTATGACTTTTTGGTAGTTCCTCATCTTCAAAGGAAATAGCCAGATGCCCAACTAAAGAAAGTCTTCGAGGCACAGGACACCCCAACTCATGAAGGACGTAACTGGTGGCCAGATGGGGCCATGAGAGCACAAGATGCTTCTTTGGAAATACGATGCTACCACAGATGAATCTCTGGTAATTAGCTGTGCTGATAGCCCAGAGGAAACTGCCTCACCCCACAGAAGCCCAGATAGCCAGGTTCTTTTGTAGTAGCTGTGCCATTTTCTGACAGGGTTGACTTTCTCTGGTGTAGAAGGGGATCCGTGAGGGTTGTGACAGGGGCATTATCCTGCCGTGGGGTACTGGCTGAACTTCAAAGATCTCAGTGCAGAGCACTTAGCTTAAAGCTCACCTGGTATAAGTTCTCAGGCCTGCAGCATCTTTGAACTGACGCTTACATCTGCCTCCTTGAAAACTGAAAGATGCCAAGTTCATCCAAGCAAGACCTAAGGAAAGTCAAGTGTAGCCTTAATTTTGAACAAACACAGACAAAACACTCAGATCTCTCTCTCTCTCTCTCTCTCTCTCTCTCTCTCTCTCTCTCTCTCTCTCTCTCTCCTCTCTCTCTCTCTCTCTCTCTCTCTCTCTCTCTCTCACACACACACACACACACACACACACACTCACACACACAGGAGAGAGAGAGAGAGAGAGAGAGAGAGAGAATAACTGACCAAAGTAACAGAACTTCTCAGAGAATTAGGTCTGTGGGTGGAAGGTAAGCGTGAGTACGGAAGACAAAGACACAACATTACAGAGATGAGGAACGGAGGCTAAAACGGTAGTTGTTACCAACATGTCATAGTGACCATGACAACTATGACTCCTGTTATTATGCATAGTGAGCATGGGTCCCCTGGCCACTGTCCCAGTGACTAAAACTTGTCTATACGTTGATGATCCTTTCTTCTAAGAAAGGCTCAGTGGCAATGAGAGTCTCTGCATGTCCTCCCTCTCCAACCCTGCTTCCCCGCCCCCCTTCTGAATGACAGCCTATTGCCTTCTACATAAATTATAATTGGATGACTACAAAATGGTGAAGTAAAACTCATCTAAGAACTTTCCCCAAGTGCTCCATTTGTCTTCTGGCGTTGAGTGCCACAAGGGAGACACCGAAGACAAGCTTGGCTTTTTTACAGGGAGTGCTTACACAGACTAAACCGCGAGGCTGCGACCCCAGAGCTCAGCACCCCCAGTGTTTCCTCAAGCTTTGCCTTCCCCTGTTTATCCACAGCATCACTTGCTGCAGCTAGCTTTCTGTGTCGTCCTTTATTCTGTTCAACTTCTTTCCAAAGTCACGTCTCCTCCAGCCACCTTACGGTCCTCCTTGAGCAGCGTAACCTTCTGCTGGCCCTTCACTTTATAAGGCCATTTGGGGAGAAAAGAAAATGCCCCAAGAGCTCATCCAGTAGCTCAGTATTTGTCTGAAGTTTTCCTCCCGCCTTGAAATAATTCCATGAAAGTGGCTCCTTCACCTAGATTTTGCTTTTTAATCTTCCTTTTGCTTCTCTTGGTCCTGTGAGTAGGTCCCACAGTGGATCTCTCTGAGCTCATCTCTTCCTTGAGAACAGAGCATTCTTCTTGAGTCTCTATTTGCTCTAGGTTGGCAATGAAGGAGTGGGGCAGAGACCTGCTTGGGAGAAACTGAAGGTTTGGACTGGATTCATCGGCTCTGAATATACACAGAGAATTTTCTTAATTTTCACTATTTGTCCATTTCAGAATAATGTGTTTACCTTATTCAAACTGAGCTTAGATCTGACTCATGGGAATCTTCAGCTCACAGTTAAGGTCCTATATTAGTCAGCTTCTCTACACTGTAATTTGATGCCTGACACAATCAACCTATAAAACGAAAAGGTTTCTTTTGTCGCATGGTTTTTTAGGCTCTAATCTGTGCTCAGTTCTCTTGGTTGCTTTGGGTCTATGCTGAAGCAATATGCCATGGCAAGAACACATAGTAGAGCTAACCCAATGACTTCAGGGCTGCGATGCAGAGGGCCAGAGTCCCACAATCCCTCCAAGAATATGTCCCCAAAGACCCGAAGACTGCCCACTAGGCGCTCCTCTCAGAGGTCTCAAAGCCCCATCTTAAGGTTTTTGTTTGTTTGTTTTGTCTTGTTTTAAACATATGTTTAAAAGATAAACATATGGGACACTCAGGCTCCACACTGGAAGACCTTAAATCTGGGCCTCGGGCCTGGGAGGTTGCTGGCCATGTCTTAGCATCCCTTTTCAAACTGATCCCAAGTCTTCTGGTTTAACAGTCATTTTCCATTGTCTGTGAGTTGGGAGTTATACCTTTAATTACAATTTTTATTATTTGCTGACATGGTTTTCTTCTCCACTTTGTGTTCTTTTGATTATTTCACAGGTTATGAAATGAAGAGTACAGTAAACAGGGCTGGTTTTTTTTTAACTAAAGTACAATGTAATATTTTTAAAATCAAAACTGGATGGCAGTTCCTTCTCACTCTGAGGCCCCCGTGACCCTCTGTCTATAAATATCTCGATATATTCAGCACTCTTTCCTCCTTCAGCCTTCTCTGTCCTGTGACATCATCCACTTGTCTCCCTCCAGAATCTCCACCCATTCTCTCGTCACTTACCCTCTCTTCTGGGGTGCTCTGCACCCCCTGGGTCAGGCAGTTCTGCTTGGACCTCATTGTCAGCTTAAGCCTCACCCATCAGAGGATGCTGAACACTCTCCCCCTGCTCTGCCCCCTGCCGTCAGTATCACTTCATATCTGCTCAGTTGGTCCCACGATAATATCGTGCTTTCTCTAAATGTTGTTACAATATTCTTCAGACAATAAATTGTGAATTCAAATTTTAAACTTCACTTTTAAAGTAAACCTGTTTTTTTTCTATCTAGACTATATGTATCAATAGCAACATACAAACACATTGTGAATTGATTTCTGCAGTGTGACATGTATATGTCTGTTAGAGAGTCACACTAGAGCAGATACAGCTTAATGAAGGTCATTAAGAAGAATGCGTGTTCCATTTTATCATCAGTATCATCAAGTTTCCCATCATGCAAGTTGCCTTTGCTGACAACTTGCATACAGAAGATGCCTAAAGAATACTAGTAGAGCAAAAGAATGATTGACATATCCAGGTTTGTGTTCCTACCGACACAGAGTCCATCTACATTGGGACAGAAGCTAACTTAGAGATAGGAGATTCTACTGAGGGTGGAAGAGAGGAGTCCCTCGGGTTAAATCAAGCTACCGGCTAAAATTGTTTTGTCAAAATTAAGCTAACGAATTTGCCTTGTCTCCGTATGTGAGGCTCACGATGCTCTGGGACTCCAAAGCGCAGGTCAGATGTGGACACTTGATCTTGGACCTTCAGAACCAGGAACTGAATACATTGCCGTCATCTATAAATAACTCAAGCTGTGGTGTTCTGTTTCAACAGCAGAAAACAGCCCAGGATAGTCGGATTGCTTCACTTTGTGCTCTTAGCTCCTTTTCACAGGTAGCCACTTTGTAACCCTAGATGCAACTTGGAAGGCTTGTTTGTGGGTCCCAAGCTAACAAGCTGAGGTGGCATTGCTTGAATTTCTCCAGGCTGCCAGAGGACTTAGATCAAGTGTTCTCACACGTTGCCTAAGCCCTTCTCGGCACTTTTTCTTCAGGCTTTAATCAACTGCCAGGAACTAAGCAGCAACAAGTTTCAAGGCCAACAGGTCTGAGCACTGCCTGTCCAGTTCTAACGGCCCCTGGAAGGGGAGCTGGGATGGGGTCAGGCACACCTGGTGCCTCCCCCTCTGACCCACAGGAGTTCAGGTAAGCTCAGCTTCCAGCTAAATTGGGAGGGTTTCTGTGCTCATCCCAGGGACTAGAGGTGAGCAGTATTGAGCCTCCCAGGAACACTTAGCTCCAAATGCCCGTGTTACTTGAGATGGCATGTGGCTTGCAAGGGCAGGGTTAACACCACTGGTTCTCCCATGCCTGCAGTGACAGGACACACTGGGTCATGCTTGATACCGGGACTATTCTAAACACGCCTTGCTGTGTTGTGGAAGCTGTGGCGTATGGCTAATAATTTAAATAGCTCCTTTCACCAGCCCTTTATGGTGCTATTCAAAGTTAGCAAGTTTATATTGAGGACAATTTTATTGTTTTAATTATTCTTCAGGAATGATGAAGTTTAGTTCCATCATGTATTGCCTTTTCCTAAACAAATTATTTTTTAAATGCGCTAAGACTTCTTTTTGGCTTTAATTAGCCTTAGAGTGGTGTTGCCATTTCGCCTTTTAAATTTTATTAACTTCCATTTGGGTGTTGTTGAGGGTTCTAGAGTAGAATGACAGACTTTCAGAGCTGGGAGGAGCCCTGGGACAGTCTTTAAACCTCTTGGACTTTTTTAGAGGTGGGAAAGCTAAGGACCACATGCTAAGGTTTGCTTTTGTTCCCGAGCTAATGGTTAGGTTGAGATTAGGACCAGTGGGTTCCTTCACCCTCATTTCAAAGGTATTTCCACTGCGGTTGCTTTATGCCTGCTCAGAGGACCCCACACTCCCTGGGAATCACCACTTCCTTGGATGAGAATACATCTGCCAACGTGGATGAAAAACAAAAAACAGTGACATGCCTCTTGTATAGTCAATGGCATTTTGCCAACACCCAATCAGTCAAACAATGGTACTGAGAACTAAGTCCTCCAGGTATCAACACCCAGTCAGTCAAACAATGGTACTGAGTACTAAGTCCTCTAGGTGTCAACACCCAGTCAATCAAACAATGGTGCTGAGTACTAAGTGTCTCCAGGTGTCAACACAAAAAATGGGCTAAAATGTAGACTTCAAGCTTCTCATGATGGGGTCATAGGACATCACACAAAGGGTGTGAAACATTGATAATATTGGTAAACTATCTTTACAGCGGTCATTAGTGAGGAGAGGTTTGCTTGAAAGACAGAGATATTCAAATGATAGATGATAGGCTAAGAATAGCAGAGAAAATCTGAAGCTCTTCGGTCATTAGGAACGCTGATAGAGTAGACTGGTGGCAGTAAGCCTTCCATTTCTGTTATGATAATAATAACAGTGATACCATCCATCTGCACGGCCTCTCACCGTTTGCAAAGTTCTTTCACATTTCCAATCTCATTTAATTGTCACAATAAATATTTTAGATGAGCATCTCCCTTCTCCAAAGATGACACGGAGACCCTCAATCTTACTGCTTGAAACTGGGGAAATTGGATTGCAAGCCTTCTTCTTTTTCTCCAAAACCTCACCATCCTTCCATCATTCCTATCTGTCCCTGTCCTTCAGTGCACTTTCACGGAACACTGCTCATAGGCCAGGGGCTGTGGGAAGGAATGAGTCAGTCATGAGTGCAGAACTGGTCCAGCACCAGGACACTTACTAGCTTAATCTATCCTATCAATAGACAGTGCAGCAAAACACTGCCTTCCGCGGCTGCATCTGGACAGTGAGAAACAGCTCCCTCTGGATCCACTCATCCAAGCTCACATTTGACAGAGATGGGGGCAGCTTCAGCCTCCTGTGAGAAGGGAGCAGTCGGAACTGGAGTGCTGAGTTTCTCAGTCGACCACAGTGCCTCCAAGCCATGAACTTGGTAAAGACATTCATGCATTCCTAAAGACTCAGAATGGGTACACACACATACATACATACCACACACCACACACACCACACACACACACCACATACACACACACATACCACATACCACACACACACACACACACACACACCACACACCACACATACCACATACCACACACACACACCACATACACACACACACACATACCACACACCACACACACACTACACACACCATATACCACACACCACATACTCACACACACACACATACCACACACACACACCACATACACACACACACCACACACACACACACCACACACACACACACCACATACACACACACATACCACACACCACACACACACCACACATATCACACTACCACACACATACACACCACACACACATACACATCACACACACCACACACACACACACACACCACACACCACACATACCACATACCACACACACACACCACACACACACACACACATACCACACACCACACACACACTACACACACCATACACCACACACCACACACACCACACCACATACTCACACACACACATACCACACACACACACCACATACACACACACACCACACACACACACACCACATACACACACACATACCACACACCACACACACACCACACATATCACACATACCACACACATACACACCACACACACATACACATCACACATACCACACACACACACACTGCACACACACCATATACACACCACACACACACACACACACACACACACACACACACACACACCATGAAGGGAAGGAGGCAGGGGAGAATATTCAAATGCATGCCCCTTGAGGTAACTGGATACTGTGCTTCTTAATACAGGTCAGAGACTCACCATGGCTGACAATGCTCGTGAACATGAATTCCCATAGAAATGAAAAAAAAAAAAAAGCATATCACCTTCTGAAAATCTAAGAGAATCACTCCTAAAACCATAAAGATAATCAAAGGGGCAGGATGTCAAGTAGATGCAAGGTAAAAACAAGCAAACAAACAAACAACAACAAAAGGAAGGAAGGAAGAAGGGAGGGAGGGAGGGAGGGAGGGAGGGAGGGAGGGAGGGAGGGAGGGAGGGAAGGAAGGAAGGAAGGAAGGAAGGAAGGAAGGAAGGAAGGAAGGAAGGAAGAATTGCTAAGAACCTGAAACAAGCAAGCACAAAGCAGTATTGAGAGCAGGCTGGTCACAGGGATGTGGTTCAGTTGACAGATAATCACTTGCCTAGCTAGCCTGTGGCCCTTTGTTGATTCCCCAGGACTGTATAAACCTGTAATTCCATTATCTGAGAGGTAGAGGCAGGAGGATCAGAAGTTCTAGTCCATCCTCTGCTATATGAGTTCAGAGTCAACCTGGGCTACATGAGGCCTTGTCTCGATAAATAAATAAGTAAATAAATAAACAAGAAAAAGGTAAAAGAAAGCTGGATTATAATAGCGACACGTTACACATTTTTATGACTCATTCAACAAACGTTTGTTTATGAAGTGACTACTACATACAAGCCATGATTTCAGCAGTGGGATGACAGTAGAGAATGAAGTAAAGAGTACTCTTTGAAGGAATTTATTGACTGCCCTGCAACCACCATGCCTGGGAGCCCCAGGAGCTGGGGAGACAGCTTGGGCCTCAGGCACTGACACTTTCCATAACACGGTGCACATACTGAGAAGGAACCATGGAGGTGAGGCTTGACGGAGGAGGCTAGATTAGTCATGTGACTACTTGAGACAAGGTGTTCAAGTGATACCCAGTTATCACAAAGTTGTAAGGGGAGCCTTCCTGTTGGGTGAGGGACACATCCGCATAAGAAAACCAGCAGAGCTGCTGAGGGGACACTGGGCTTGGGATGCATAGCCTGGGACACCCCTGCACACCCCTAGAAGGACCGTGGCTCTGCTCTGAGTGGAGGAGGAGGACAGGTGTTCAGAGGAGGGGTGCTGTGATCACAGTGGTGGCCGTGTGGTGACAAATGTCCCCTGTCACTCAGCCTTCTCTCCCACTCTGGCCCAATCAAACAGCTACCGTCTCTTCCCTGAATTATTCAGGTGTGCCCGTCCTGAGACCCGTGTGCTGTGTGCATCCCAGGGCAGCTATGAATGTGGCTCAGCATATTGGTGGATTACAACACCATGGGGCAGTGTCAAAATGTCAGCTGTGCCTGTACCATGGCAGCAAGAAAAAAAAATCAAATTCTTGTTATACATTGAAGGTGGAGTCCCTAAGACATCTAAAGGGAGAATGTGAAAGAAAAAGATGGCAATGCTCAGACTCTGGGCCTTGACTGGCTGCACAGATGTTTAATAAGTTGCCTAGAGGTCATCCAAAGGATTATGGGAAAGAAGTATTGAAAGTTTCTTGTCACATCGATAGAACAAGGGTTCTGCTGGTCTGCCTTCTATCGTGGGGCTAGAATGGCCACCGTATTTCTTCTCCTTGAGCTGAAGTTTAAAATAGCAATTCTCAAATTCTAGATTGCAATGGCATCTTCTGTTAGAAAGCAGAATCCAGTCTCAGCCCAGAGTTTTCGATGCAGTAGGTCTGGGACAGGACTTAAGAGAGTCCTATTATAACAATCCACAGGGGATCCTGACGTTCTGGTGCAGTTTTGGAGACCTCAGCCATCGGGAGACTGATGTCCAGATGCTCCTGAGGACCATGACAGTGAAGTGAAGCATGAGGACCCGAAAGAAGCCAGGCTACCTTGTACACAGACAGCCTCATTCTGTGTCAGGGAGTCTTCAGGAAACCAGAGACTACAGAAGGGAGAGCTAGAACCAGGGAGGTGATGCACACCTGGGTTCTCAGCACTTGGGAGGCTAAGGTGGGAGGATTATGAGTTTGGGGCCAGCCTGGTCTATGTGGCAAACACCTGTCATCTCAACACTCAAAACAATGAAGAGGAGAATGTGCAACAGTAATGTAAAAATCAACAAGTGTGTGCCCCTCTACAATCTTTTTCTAGAATGTCTGAACTGGGAATGAGGGCCTCCCAGCTCACAGAGGAGCATCAACCCCATGACCACCATGGGACCCTTCTGTAGCTTATGCAGCTTGTAGATATCATTTCTAAGTTGATAAGCCCAATGTGATTATAAGATAAAATATCTTAATCCTTAAGAAATTCATGCTGCGGGTGGTGGTGATGTATGTCTTTAATCCCAGCACTCAGGAGGCAGAGCCAGGCAGATCTCTGTGAGTTCAAGGCCAGCCTGGTCTACAGAGTGAGATCCAGGTCGGCCACCAAAAAACTACACAGAGAAACCCTGTCTTGAAAAAATAAAAAAGAAAGAAAGAAAGAAAAGAAACTCATACTGAATTATTTAGGGTAAAAGAACATTAGCTGGGTGTGATGTAACAAGCTTTTAACCCAAGTACTCCAGAGAGAGAGGTAGGCCAATCTGGTCTACATAGTAATTTCTAGGCCATCCAGTCCTACATAGTGAGACTATGTCTGGAAGGAGGAAGAGGAGGAGGAGGAGGAGGAGGAGAACATGTTATCTTCAGCATGCTTCTAAATAGTTTGAGAGGAAATACAAGTTTATAAATTTATGTATTATATGTACTTATATATTTATCTCACTTTGGTTTTTTTTTTTTTTTTTTTGGTTTTTCAAGACAGGGTTTCTCTGCGTAGCTTTGCGCCTTTCCTGGAGCTCACTTGGTAGCCCAGGCTGGCCTCGAACTCACAGAGATCCGCCTGGCTCTGCCTCCTGAGTGCTGGGATTAAAGGCGTGCGCCACCACCACCCGGCCCTCACTTTGTTTTTTATGTTGATAAGGCTACATATTAATAAGCCAGAGAGAGAGAGAGAGAGAGAGAGAGAGAGAGAGAGAGAGAGAGAGAGAGAGGATTAAAGAAATGGATCATAATATAAATAAGTGACTTGAGCAAAGCGGTACATGTATCAAATAGCTCCATGTACAATTCTTTGGAAATTTCTGTAAGTCTGAAATTATATAAAATTGAACATTTTCTTAAATAGCTTATACCTTCAGGTTTGCAAACATAAACTGCCAGAAGATAACACTGATCATAAGTCCTATTGGTATGAGCAAGCAAATACTTAATGTAAACCTTAAAAAGAAATGGTGAAAACCTTGTGAAAACCAGAACACCCCAAAGGTACATGTGTGAGTTAGCTTTTTGTTACTATAGGAAAACACCAGAGATAATCATCACACAAAGAAGAAAGGTTTTCTTTGGCTCATGGTCTTGTATCTTACACACCACAGCTGGTTGGCTCTGTTGCTTTGGGCCTGGGTGAAGCTGGAGCTCACAATGGGGAGATTAGACTTTTAACTGGTGAACCTTTGAAGGACACATGGAAAAAAGGTTTTTTATAAGCAAAGACGTTCCTGTTCAGGAAAATTCTAACTCAGAAAGGTGTCGATGCTTCCTTAGTGAAACCTGATTTATTGTTATCCTCATAAAATGCCATCAGAATTCTCTCTTGACAAGATGGTTATAAAACTCATCTAAAAAGCCAGCGACAAAAGTAATCAGGACATGCAGGAAAAAGAGGTGGAATCCAAGCAGGGCCAGCACAGGCAGGTACTGGGGCATGTGCTGTGGGTCCTGTGATTAAACACGTGCTTTTGACATGGAACTAGAACAGAATAGAAACAGCAGAAACAGATCCAATTTTATACAAAAATTTAATACAGGATGAAATAAATCAGTAGGGAAAGATGATTAGGGGTGGCTGGATGGCCAGGTGGAAAAGGAAAGCCTCAGCCATCCCTCATATCACAAAGTAGGGTAAATTCTAATCACATCAGAGATTTAAAGAAAAACAAACAAACAAAAGAGGGGAGGGGAGGGAGGAGAGAGGGGTGAAGGGGGGAGGGGAGGGCAGGAAGGGAATTAGCCAAAGGGAAAACATTTTAAACTAGGTTTCAAAACCCTTAAAAAAAAGATTGATATCTGTAGCTACAGATAGCTTTGTCTGTATACAGATTAAAGGACACAGCCAAAGGCAGTGTGGTGGTTTGGAATGGCCACCGTAGACTCATATATTTGAGTGCTTGGTCACAAGGGAATGGTACTGTTAGGAGGTGTGGCCTTGTAGGTGTGACCTTGTGGCCTTGTTGGAGGAAGTGTGTCACAGGGGGTGGGCTTTGAGGTTTCTCATGCTCAAGGCAGGCCCAGTGGCTCATTCTCTTTTCCTGCTGCCTGACAATCTGGATGTAGCACTCTCAGCTCCTTCTCCAGCAACATGTCTGCTTGCATGCCACCATGCTTCCCATCATGATGGTAATGGACGAAACCTCTGAACCTGTAAGCCAGCCTCAAATAAAAGTTTCCCTTTATACGAGTTGCCATGGTCATGGTGTCTCTTCACAGCAATGAAACCCTAAGACAGAAAGTAAAACACACATGAGAAGCTGAAAAACATATGAGCACCAAAGACAACAGGCTAATATTCCTAATACATAAAGAACTATGATGGATGATAAAAAAAAAAGAGCAACAACGTGTAGACAAATGAGCAAGAGAGATGTGCAGACTGGCGTGCAAAGGGAAATGCAAATAGCTCTTAGTCATATAAGAAGATGCTCAGTGACTTCCAGGGAGAAAACACCATCGAAGAGAAAGCTGAGCTGCCATTCCACAAGTCTGACTGTTGGTAAGACCAGAGAAGAGTGCTGAGAGGATCTGGAGCCACGGGATGTCCATGAAATGGAGTGGCAGTATGTATAACCATCATGTACCTCTGACCCTTTGACCCAACTATCCCACTTCTAGTAATGCATTGCAAAGACACACTGAGAAAGGACAAGGGGTATATTCAAGGCTAATAATTGCAGTATGATTTTCAGTACCCTTTTGCACATTAATTGACTGAACAACCCATGATACATTACATAATTTAGAACCAAATAGAAATGAATGAATACTTACATGTGTGTGTTGGGGGTGGTGTGTAGATGTAACCAAGTGTCTTATTCAATAAGAAACACAGAACCAATGCAAAGATGAAAGCCAAGAGGTCAGAGCAATAGCTAGGAGCTAAAACCCTTACCCTTCACTGTTGCTGTACCTCTCCGAAAGAGACCTACTTCCTATATGTCTGTCTTTTTATAGTGTTTCTGTTCTGCCTTCTCATTGGTTGTAAACCCAACCACATGACCTTCTAGTCACTGCCTGTCTGTTCAGACCTCCAGGTCTTCTGTGGTTGGTACTGAGATTAAAGGCATATGTCTTCAATGCTGGCTGTATCCTTGAACACACAGAAATCTACCTGGCTCTGCCTCTCAAGTGCTGGGATTAAAGGCATGCACCACCACCGCCCAGTTTCTGCTATGATTTGCTAATAGCTCTGACCCCTTGGCAGCTTCATTTATTAACATACAAATCACATTTTAGTACAAATAAAATATCACCATAGTGGTGCACGTATATGTCCCCTAACACATAGATACTCCTTATCATAGCCGTTCTGTTTCTAGAAATGTATACTATGCAAATTATTTAAAATACATTAAAAGTTGAGCACATGGATGCCTCATTCTATTATCATTAATTATATTGAACATTAGAAATAACAAAAGTGTCCAGAAACAGTGGATTGATCAAAATGAGCATACTAAGGGCAAAATAATCGGACAGATCTTTCTTCCAAAAGTTCCCCAGTGTCCAGTGTTCATCGAAGTCATTGTGAGCATCTCTCACAACACTCAACATTTTGTGGCTGGATTTTAAAGATTTATTATCTTACGTATGTGTATGTGTATGTTGTGTGTGTACACATGTCCATGCAGATGCATGTGTGAGTACATGGATGTAGAAGCCATGAGTAGCCAGAATATCTTCTTCTTATTCTACCTTCTTTTGGGGACAGGGTGTGTCACTACATCTGGAGCTCAGCAATTCTCATAGGCTGGCTGTCTCTAGGGATCTGCCCCTCTCTCCTCAGCACCGAGACTGCAGATTTGCCGCTGCATCTGGCTTTTTACATGGGCACTAGGGATCTGAACTCAGGTCCTCTCTTGCTTGCACAGTATCCTAGTTAGTCAGAGCTATCAGTGTGGCCCAGCCAGAGCCATTTGAGAGAGCCTCAGTAAGGAGATTGCTCAGATCATGTGGGGCTGTGGCTATGTCTGTGAGGAACTGACTTCATTTATTCTTGCTGTGGAAGAAAGGGTTCAGCCTGCTGTGGGCAGGGTCAACCATAGGCAGGCGGTCCTGTCTGTATAAAAAGCTATCTGAACAGAGAAACGGAGAACAAACCTGTAAGCAGCACTCCTTGGTGGTTTCTCCTTCCATTCCCTGCCTTGATTCCCTTCCTTGGTTTCCCTTGATGTATGTATAAGATTAAAAACTTTTTCCTCCCCAAGTTATTTTTGGTCAGTTTTTATCCCAGCCACAGAAAGCAAACTACTACACATGGCAAGCATTTTGCCAACTGAATCATCTCCCTAGCCCGTTGTGAAGGAAGGAGTGTGTGTGTGTGTGTGTGTGTGTGTGTGTGTGTGTGTGTGTGTGTGTGTGTGTGCGTGCGTGCACCTTTTCTAGACCACTGGTTCCTGGGTGTGCACACATGCCTTGCTCATCTCTGTATTTATCTCACGGAGACACTTACCTCCATTCTAAAGCCTGCCTGTACCTTGCAAATAAGCCTAAAATAGCAAATAGGTATGGTTTTCTGCATTAGGTCTTGTCACATAGTAACGGCTTCACAGAACACTGTGTGGAGAATTCTAAGGCTATTGGTAAGTGTAGTCTGAGAAGGTGTTACAGTCACTTCTGTCTGTCACACACACACACACAGGAGAGGTTAAGGAAGTGTGCAAACCTTGCTTTTCATGGGAAATCACCTTGGTCACATGGACCTGGAGTACTAGACCTTCTACCAAACACCTTTACTCACCTCATAATCCTATTCGGGTTGAAAAAAAAACAGATACACAAATAACCACAACATACAGCCAAACTGTATTACAGGCATTTAGGAAAAAAAACAAGTGAAATTTTATTCCAGGGGGAAAGACATTATGATGAGCTGGGGATGGTAACATCAGCTTCGTGGAAGTTATAGTTTGAATCTAGCCAGGAAAGACACATTGGAAATACAAAATATGAGTAAGGATGTCTAGAAAGAAGGCCATTCCGGGCAGGGGAAACAGTGAGAAAACATGGGTGGTGGAGTAATATTATCTGTTTGAAATGACTGTCCAGAATCCCTTCCTTTTAGCTGAACCCCAGGTTTCTTTAGGGATCCACCTCTTTCTTAAACGGCCACATACATCAGAGACATCTGACTCCTCTCCCAGGTCTAAGCAAGGCCTGTACCTCTGGTTCAAAGACAGTGACATTTGATTTGGCAGTGATCAGTTTGGAATTTGTATGTGTCTTGATTCTGGCCAGTGAGAAGCGAGGAGGAGTTTCACTGGAGACTTTCTTGGAAGTTTTCTTAACCTAAATGAAAATCATAGAAAAGACAGTGCGTCCCTTTGCCACATTTGGATATCATTCCTGGGATTGCTACATCTGGATGATTCTGGTTTGAGTTTGACTCCAACACTAACAGCAGAGCAGAGAGGTAAGGGTCCCTGATGCCATCAAAAAACTGCTAAATCAATGATCTTCTTGGCCCATTTTGTCAGACAGTTTTTTATGACTGTAACAAAATACCCGAAGCTGGGTACTTACAAAGATAAGAGGTATATTTAGTTCACAGTTTAGCTGAGCATACAAGATCAGGCAGCAGCAACCATTCAGTTGCCTCTGGTGAGGGCACCCTTGGCTGGGTCGCATCATGGCAGATGGCGCCATGGTGGCAGCATGTGTGTGAGAGAGTTCACATTGCAAGACTGTAAGTCAGGAGTGTGAAGGGGCTTGCAGCCTCCCCTAGACCCTGGCTCTTAAAGGTCCCAGTATCTCTTAACATCGCCACATAGGGAACCATGTTTCCAACTCAGGAACCCAGGGGACAAACACATCCCAGTCCACAGTACCCAACTGATCTCTGGAATCCCTGGTGTATGAGAATATGTTTCCTTTCTGTTGAAGTTAGTCGGATTTCTGATCATGGCAGAAAACTGTATCCTAACTGAGTCATTAGCAAACGGTTTGCAATCCAGGTTGGCTAAAGCAGAAGGTCTCAGAAAGAAACCCCGGGGAGAGATACAGGGGAGAGATACAAGCCAGGGACAAACCTCGCAAGCCTCTGCATGCCGTGCCAAAGAATTCGTAAATAATGGGGAGCCACTGACAGTTTTGGTAAGCAGTGGGGAGCAGACTCTTAGACCAGATGGCATAAATGTTGGTGCAAACGCACTGTGCAGTTAGCAACGGACCCAGCTCTACGAAAATCTGCATCTTGGGAGCAGCATCTTCAGCAGACCGGGAGCAGCATGGGAAGGAGTGGGCGTGTGTGATGCTCGAGCTCCAGGGCACTGGTCTCAGTGGTCACACTCACACACGAGGCTGCCCTTGGCTGCGGCCGCACCAGCGCCATGTGCGAAGCCAAGCAGTTGGTTCCTCTGCTTTCCTTGGCAATGGCAGAGCCCCAGTTGGAGCCCCCTGTTTGTGCTAAACTCCAGGCGGCACAGTTCTGATTTATAACTTTTTAAATTATTATAAATGTGATTTCTTTCCATTGTAGAAAAATTGGAAAATACATATAACAAAAGAAAATTGAAATACTTTTAAATCTGTCTCCCGAAGATAAACCACAGATAACATTTGCTTGTAGCCGTCCCAGACTGTGCCTCTCTCTCTCTGTGTGTAGATGTAGTAAGCAAAAAATGATATCATAATGTATATATCGCTTCGTGATCCTTTTTTCACTCAACGATATATTGTGAGTGACTTCTCATGCCAATAAATTTTTCCTATGACATTATTTTTAAAGATTGCATAAATTTCATTGTAAGGAAAGTGATTTACTCAACTAGCACAGTACCCATGGCTGAATATATTATTTCCAGGGTTTCTGCCATAACATAAATGATACTGCAGTAAATATTCAGATGTGTGTGTGTGTGTGTGTGTGTGTGTGTGTGTGTGTGTGTGTCTTGGAACAGAATCCCCAAAGTAAATTGCTACACAAAGATAAAACTACACAAATAAAGTTAAAAACTTCAAATTCTGGATATTTTTAATGAATTCTGTGTGGAGTGTTCCTCTACACTTGAGTCTAATTTATATTTGTTTCACTTATAAATTTCTTAATATACAGTTATCTACTCAACCAAGACAGGCCAATGCATGTATCTATGTATACACACATGTGTGCATGTTTAGAGACTGTGTGGTCATAATTTATGTACATTATTTACTTTATTTATATTATTGGCTTTACACAAGAGAACTATAACAGCTGTGGTCACCTGATACTTTGGAATGCATGCATAACCAGGTGCTCACGCACCAATTCTCCACGTCCGGGCGCTCACCTGCCAAACTCTCCTCTTTCTTTTGAAACAGGCTGGCTTTAAACTTTCAAAACAAATGAGATGTTCCCCCTGGGAACCCACGACACCTTTGGATAGAGCTTTAGGTGAACACACAAACCATTCCAATCCCACGTCCGGGACTTGTGCAAGCCTTTCCCCTGGTGTCAAGAAGTCGGCATTGGGGCATAACAAGTCTTGAGTGCTGTGAGAATGTGTGGGGAGACTTGAGGAGGCTTTCCTTGCTTTGGGGATGGGGGAACTCCTTCCCAAGGGCCGGAAAGTCTTTGGGAACTGACTCATGGCCTGAATGTGAGGCTTCCCTGTAGTGTTCTCACGTCCTTGGATGTGAGACATCTACAAGGCCAGTAAGGTGTGTCCATCAGAAACCTGTGACCCACTTTCCTTTAAATCAACTCCAAATACATTGACATCCCAGCACAAGCAGTTCTAGGCTCACTTACACCTTCCCCTACCCCACTGCTGAGATCATGTCCAAGAGATACCACCATGTCACTGTGAACATCCTGGGCCTTAGGTTATGAAAGAAGAGGTTCTCTCTCTCTCTCTCTCTCTCTCTCTCTCTCTCTCTCTCTCTCTCTCTCTCTCTCTCTCTCTGTGTGTGTGTGTGTGTGTGTACTTGAAGCTATGTGCTAGGCCATTCAGGGGACAAAGGTTATTGGAGTGGTGGAAAAAGGCAGAGGGGCCATGGATGGAGGGCCTCCCTCTGGCCCTTACTCCGGTCTGTAGAAGTTAAGGACTAGTCATTTTTCAGACAGGGTTCTGAGCCATAAAGACTTTAAAGAACCCCAGGATCACAGCAGCAGCAAGAAGAGCGTCCAAGGCCTGAACTCTTGAGTGCTGTGCTTGCTTCCTCTCAGGCTCCTAGCTGATCACTGGGTGACATAATTATTATTGCTGAAGGACCAGCACCTGTCTGCTCTCCGCAGTTGCCATGACTCCCTGGAACACTCTAACAGCAGAGAAAGACAGAGTCCGGGGAGCTTAGAGATCTTGCTGGTATTAGGGCACAGGCAAGGGAGACCCGGCACTGCCCCAAGGTTACACGTCAGCAGAGCTCACGGAGTCTCGACATCTCCCTTCTGTCATAGTTTATTCTCCACTTCCAATCACCAAAGATGCCCCTCTTTGGACACTCAATGGGGAGTCATCTGGAGATAACAGAGAAGCGGCCCAAGTCCTCTGTCTCCTTGGGTGTGTTCAACCTTAGAAATTTCACTCAGTAACCCTCAGGAATCTCAGCTGGACACTCTGACAGAGACCACTTGTCATGAACGTAAGATGGGTGAAAATTTAGTCTCCTGATGGATCCAGGGACTTCTAGAAAGAATCTCAAGTCAAAAGATATCTTCTGACCCAAGCCATGTCCTCCCCACTGTCCATCTACAGTGACCTGAGCATCACCATTAAAAAAAACAAAAACAAAAACAAAAACAAAAAAAAAAAACATTAGTGATCAAAGAAGAAAGGCAAAGGTGAGGGTACCATCCCAGACACTCCCATTCATAAATTAAAAGGGTGTGAAGGATAGTAACAAAACGGGGAAGAATATAGGTCATTAACATTGTTGTCAAAGGCCATGACTTCCAATCCATTCTGAATTGCTCCTTAAAACATTTTAGGTCAAAACTTCAAAGGTGTCCTGCCTGCCTTTCCAGCTGTTGCTATGGTATACGAGGTAGACAGTGTCCAAGGTGTGGCTGTATTGCTGACTTCTGGGATAGTGATGATCCAGACTGTCAATTCATTGCAGCCTGTGAAGTGGAACTGCAGAGCAGAGTACAGTGTGGCTGGGATTTGGCACTTCAGTTCCAGGGTAACAGTGGACAAAGCATTCTAAGAGTCAAGGACAGCATGGCAGAGTTAAGCCAGGGCTGTTTTCTAGAATCAGGATAGACAACGCCAAGAACAGAGTCAAACACAGACCAGCCAATGTCAAGGCCATGATGAAGCAGGGAATGGGTCCTGGAGGATCTGCCCATTGGCTGTCATTCCCTGGCATGGGGCTGCTTTGTGGAGCCAAGCACATGTCTTCCTGATTATTCTGCAAACTGTCTTAAAGGCACCCTCCACCACTTGCTAAGACTTGAATCAACCAACCATCTGTGAGGCAAACTATGACATCAGAGTCATTTTGCACAATGGCACGGTCTAGAACTCAAGTCCCTGGGTACCCAAACCTGTGTATTCTGTCCAACTTCATTTGCTCCTTCATTAAAAAAAAAATACACGGTGAGAATTTGACATCCTACTGGTCACTATAATAGAGGCCAGAGAAATTATTCTGGAATGTTCTCCAATAGCATGTGGACGATGTCCTGGTGGAAGTGACAGTCAAACAAAGGAGTTAAAATATTCAGAAATGAACCTCATGAGGAGAGAGTGATACAAGAGTGGTCTGGGTTGGTGGGCAGCTTGTGCTTAGAATCCTGAGTGGTCAAAGCAAAGAGACAGAGGGAGCTGCAGTTGGGGCGGGGGGGGGGGGGGGAGCTCAAGCCAGTGCGGACGAGGGCAGCCTGAGGATCCCTACTCAGAGGTTACGGGGGACACTGGGGTGTTTGAAGCACCAAGAAGGCCAGGCTGGCACTTTAAAAAGATGAGAGAGTGTGGATTAGAGGGCTCATGGCAGGGAAATAGGCCATACCTCCTAAAGCTGATTGCAGAATAAACATGATTTTCTCTTTCTATTGCATGCATGCATGTGTGCATGCCTGTGGAAGCCAGAGGTCATTCTGGCCCTTTTAAGACAAGGTCTCTGACTGGCTTGGACCTAGCCAATTCAGTTAGACTGACTGGCCCGTGAGTACCAGGGGTCCACCTGTCTCTTCCTCCCCTAAACACTGGGACTGTAAACACACACCACGAAATTTGCCTTTTTCTTCTTTTTCCATATGGGATTCAGGAATGAAACTCAGTTCTCACAGTCCATGGCAAGCATTTAAATGCATGAGCTATCTCCTCAGCTCCCTACTGCTCATCTGTTACTTATCCGCTAACGTTGACTAAAAGTCAGACCTTGAATTAGGCACCAAGAGGTGGAAAGTTACGACCTAGAATGGCTGGTGACCCTGTTTGGGGGAGGGACTAGTCAGAACCTCAGCACACTGTATTCTCCACAAAGGCACCCCCAAACTTCCTGATTTGCTCTGGACCCCACGGCAGCGCTGCCACCCCTTTAATCCAATCAAGCACCTCTCTGAGGCTGGGAATGTCAGATCAGCTATGTAGAATCCCCCTGGCCAGCGAGCATGCTCCATTCCTGGAGCTCGGCTGCATGGTGGGTGGGGTCCCTGCTCCACCCAAGCCGTTTCCACGGCTGCTGGCCATACTCTGAAAAATGCGCAGGTTGCCAAACTGTCAGAAAAAGCTTTAATGAATGGTTCTAATTACATTCAAGTAGCAGAGCCCACTGCCATTTTAATCAAATCTGGGCCTGGCAAGCTCTTTGGCAGGAAGACAAGAGAAAGCCTCATGAAAATCCTGCCAAATCACTAATCACCTTTTTATCCGAAATTTGCCTGATGGAGGCCTGGATGTAAAATGCTTAGGGGAAGGAAAAAAAAATTCTCTAACAACAACAACATTGTTTGGATATTTTA
Source organism: Peromyscus maniculatus bairdii (assembly GCF_049852395.1). Taxonomy (NCBI): domain Eukaryota; kingdom Metazoa; phylum Chordata; class Mammalia; order Rodentia; family Cricetidae; genus Peromyscus; species Peromyscus maniculatus. Next base: position 72,080,007 of record NC_134853.1, read on the forward strand.
GGGGCTTATTTTGGGGTTTGGTGTAAATTATTCCACACGGGGAGGAGAAAAAATTCCACACCAGGAGTTGCTGGGTGACTTCACTTCGGGGGAGCGATCTTCACAGAAGGATGAACCCCCACAGAGTCTGAGGCCCTGGCACTCTTGGCCCGCTCAGATCCATGTTTGTACTGCAAGAGACATGGCTGGGTGGCCTATCCCAGACCTTGTCAGCATCCCACTTCGGGCTGCAGGACATCTAGTCCTGTTCTGTGTCATCCCCTCCTCTCCGACCCTGTCACTCACTGGAGAGCTCCCAGCCTGAACCTGGGTGGTAACCAACAATCCTGTGCTGAGGAGAGGGTGTGCACATTAACTATTTGTGAGTCTCCAGACCTAAAGGCTTCTCTTGCATTCTTCAGGGTGAGACAGAGGCAGAATAGGGAGGGCTGAGCCCGGGGACTGGCAGCTGTGGTCAAGCCAGTGGACAGAAAGGGAGGGCTTCGTGGCAAACCAGGTTTCTTTCCTGGGCAGAATTCCTATGGCAGCAGAGGAAATTCATTCACAAATCAAAGCAGAGCTTCCTGGCAGGGGAGGGTGGTGACCAGGGAGTGAGACAAGAGGCAAACCTGCTCAGGTCTCTGCTGGGACACTGAAGTGCCCCAGCAGGGCGTCTCCACACCCAGCCCATCTCTGGAGGGCCTCAGTGCAGCAGACACAAGGAACACCACGGACACTTTAACCAGTCCTTCACCCAGACTTGTTGGCCAGAATTTTCTCAAGTTGTAGTTTGTTTGTTTGGGACATACATTAATTGTATATGAGACTAACTTTCATTATGATATTTTCATGTATATGTGATGTCTTTTGATCACATTTCCCTCTATTACCTTCTCTTGTCCTTCCACTTTCCTAACCACCTAGTCCCCCTGCTTGCTCACTCTTTATTTGGCGACCCAACCCAGTGGCTTTAATTGGAGTTACTTTCAGGAACGTGGGTGAAGGTTACTTATATGATCATGGGCCCTTACCAGTGGCTACAACAATGACAAAAACCTCTCTTTGTCTGTGTGTGTGTGTGTGTGTGTGTGTGTGTGTGTGTGTGTGTGTCTGGAGTTTTAAACTTTGGCTCCTATTTTCTACATATTTTATGCTTTTTCCCCACAGTGAGGCCTCCCAACAAAGGTCAGGGATACATAAGCCCTAGATACCTGAATATGTCTGACACATAAATTGGGAAGTCTTCTTCTTTAAATCCAATCACTACATTTGGTAATCACATTACCCAATCCTCAGTTTTCCAGTTTTCCAGAGCTACACTCAGTTAGGATTATAACACTGACACTAACATCCAGGCACACTGTTATACACCTGTAACCCCAGTAGTTGGAAGGAAGAGGCAGGAGGATCAGAAATTAAAAGTCAGCCTCTGCCACATAATGAGGTCCAGGCCAATCTGGGTTACATGGGACTATGTCTCAAAAACACAAACAAAACCCCAACCAACCAAACCAAAACAACACCAAAACAAACAAAAGTGAAACCCAAAGTCTGTCCTACTGTGGCCTGTAGAGGATTTTCAAGAATTGAATGCTGGGGCTGGAGAGATGGCTCAAAGGTTAAGAGCACTGGCTGCTCTTCCAGAGGTCCCGAGTTCAATTCCCAGCAACCACATGGTGGCTCACAACCATCTGTAATGAGATCTGGTGCCCTCTTCTGGCCTGCAGGCATACACACCAGCAGGATACTGTATGCATTATAAATAAAATAAGTAAGTAAGTAAATAAATAAATCTTAAAAAAAAAAAGAATTGAATGCTATCAGATACATAAGGTGTTCTGGAGATGTGAGATCACTTTACAGATAGTGTCTCTTTTCAAAAATTTCAGCACAGTTATGAAAGAGCCTGGAGAGCTAATTAGAGTCTTAAATGTCCTTATTCACTGACTGCATGCACTAGGCTTTGTTTTCTTATCTGAAAAATGGGTGCAGCACAGCCTCACAGAGTGTGAGAAACACGTAAGATGTGAAGTCTATGAGAAAAAGGGCAGTGCTAATGGAAGAACAGCATAGGTCCTGAAGAGCTGAGACAACCTTATTGGACTCTGGAGATGGGCCAGGTATTGACGGGTCGATCAGAGGCTGCAGCTTAGTTTAAGAGCAAACGTTTCGTTGGGTGCAGGTTCTCATCCTAGAAGCCCACCCAGCAGCAGGTCCCTGCTCCTACTCAGGTGACAGAGCTCAAGTCAGGCCAGCACATGACTGAGAGCCCAGGCTTGATACCCAGGTCTCCGGCATCAACCCATCTAGACATGCAAGCCCTTTGTCAACCTTGAAATGGGATTCCTCTGGACCTTAAGCACAAGGATATTGGACAGGTAAGACATCCTTTTTATTATTTTTATTTTTACTTTTTAACCAACACCACCACAACAAAAAGGCCTTACCATGTAACGTAGGCTTGCTCCAAATTCCCCATCCTCTTGCCCCACTCCCATATAGTGCATTAGAGGCGTGAGTTGTCATGATGGCCAAGTTTTCTTTTTCTATTCCAAACGTCACTACTTTTTGAAAATGTCTAAAAGATAGAAAGATGGCCACATAGCCAAAGGTGAATACAAAAGCGTGGTGGGGGTAGTTGAGAACAGTGTCATCGAAAAGACAGAGGCCAGAGAGGTCCAGCCCCTTCCCCTCCAAGGATGCGTGGGGAAGGACAGGAGGGCAGAGGGGAGTAGACCCTTGTAGGAACAGAGTTACGCAGGCTAAGGGCCCAAACAAGCTCGGAGATAACATGTAGAGAGAAGGAAAATGAGTGCGAGAAAGAAAGGGGAAGGAGGAGGAGAGAGGGGAGAAAACCCAAGAACCGCAGAGAAGAGCGGTGTTTTTAGTGGAACAGCGTTCCCACACAGGCTCTTTTATTTATTTATTAATTATTTATTTATTTATTTATTTATTTATTTATTTATTTATTTATTTATTTATTTGGTTTTTCGAGACAGGGTTTCTCTGCGTAGCTTTGCGCCTTTTCCTGGAACTCACTTTGTAGACCAGGCTGGCCTCGCACTCACAGAGATCCCCCTGCCTCTGCCTCCCGAGTGCTGGGATTAAAGGCGTGCGCCACCACTGCCCGGCTCCATACAGGCTTTTTGAACAAAGATTTTGTGGGGTGTTCGGATAAAGAAAAGAACAACTTCAGCAGACTAAACTTTAGAATTGTTGGATTTCACTCTCCAGTTTCTTCATTGTGAAGTTCCTGACCTTACACTGAAGGCCTCTAACAGCAAGTTAGGTTAACATTCTTCTCAGGCTAATTTGACCCGAGAACCCCTACCTCATAAGTTATCTCACAGAAATGGCACTGTGCAGAACACATTGGCTTAGAGAAGGTTGGTTTGGAAGATCCAAACAAGAATATGACTCTAAACCAAGCTTGCTTCTGGAAACCTTGGATGTTCTGGCAATTCCATGAGCTCACTGATTTGTTCACTCCATAATTATTTATCAACCCTGTCCTAATTTGTTTTCTGCTGCTGTGATAAACACCAAAGATTGGAGAGGAAAGGGTTTATCTCCTCTTACACTTCTAGGTCATAGTGCGTCTCTGAGGGAAGTCAAGTAGGAACTCAAGGAAGGAACCCAGAGGCAGAAATGTTGGGGCAATGCTGCTTATTGGCTTGTGCCCTCTGGTTTATGCTCAGTCGGCTTTCCTATACAGCCCAGGACTCCCTGCCTAAGGGTGGAGCTGCCAACAGTGGGCTGGGTCCTTCCATATCAACTGCCAATCCAGACAGTTCTCCCTAGGCATGGCCACAGGTCAGTCTGATCAGGGAAATTCCTCAGTTGAGTTTCCCTCTTCCAAGGTGATTCCAGGTGGTGTCAAGTTAAACACGAAGCAGCATGAGCATCTACTGTATGCTAGACCGAGACACAGTCCCTCAGGGACACAGGAAAGGGTGACACAGACGAGGCCCTTGCTTCCATAGAAGGAAGTTCTGCTTTGCAGAGTGATGAAGGCAGGAAAGACACATAAGCAAATCAACGAACGTGCAAAGAAGACTGGTAGGCTGAATAAAAGTCCCCATGGCTATCTATGTTTTAGTTTCTAGAGTTTATAAATGTGGCCTTATATGGGAAAGAAGTCTACCAGTGTTGTTAGGAATCTGTAGATGAGGAGTCCATCCTGCATTATGTAGGTGGACCTCAAATGTGATTGTGAGGTCCCTTGTAAGAGACAGAATGGCCAGTCACAGAAGAAGCAGAATGAGATGTGCTGTGGGACAGGGCCATAGACACAGACTGGGGAAGCCTCCAATTGCTAGGAGAGATCAGAAACATGTTCCTAGGGAACCCCCAAAGAACTAGACCCGCAAAAACCATGACTATAACCCCATAGGATTCCTTTCAGACTTCTGAACTCAGGCTGTAAAAGAGCCCATTTCTGGGTCCGAAGTCAACAGGCTTGTGGTTGTGTGATGGTGATAACAGGAAATTAACTGGAGTGTCACAGCAGATGATCAGAAGCTCTGTGAAAATAAGGCAAAGCCTTGTGACCCTGTGATTGGCAATAGAGTTCAACCAGGGGTCAAAGAAGGCCACTCTGAAGAGGTGACAGTAGTAGTCTAGACAGTCCCAATCATCCTCTATTGCCTTGTCCTCTCCACCAGGGAAAGAGGTCTCATTGGGAGTTGACAGACATTGTTGGTACAAAGAATAGACGACCACTCAAGTTATCTCAGGGGTAAGTACTTGATTGGAAAATAAAGAAACCAAGATTGTCAGTTCAGCCAAGTCCTAAGGAAATGGAGGAGAGATGGACACCTAACCAGATACCTACTAGTGGGGAAAGAAGCTGTCTCCAAAAGCCTTGTCCTTCAAAATTAGACGAGTACTCAGGATTCAGAGTGGACCTGGCACCAACAGCTACAGAAATGGAGTGAGCATTCTCAACTCAAGTCTCTGATGACCGGACTCCTATCTCTGTCTTTCATTGTGTTTTTTCTGTCTTGATCCCAAATACTGATGGTTGACTCTCTAGGCTTTTCCATTAAACTCCATGAGAGATAAAGAAACTATGATTGCTCCAATTTTTCAGCTTCCCCCTCATTAGTCTTTGGCAAACCCCTAAACTGGTTCCCTGTGGGTCAAGTGTGGGCAGATTGATAGAGATGATCTAGGTTGCTTGGTTCTACTGCATAGAAATCGGTTGGCACTATAGTAGAGGAAGGTGAAGGTCAGGCTTGGCTATTTCCTCCTGAAGAGGCTCTGGATCAAACCTGGAATTCAGCTTAGGGACTTCTTTAAGTTAGTCTAAATTCCTAGAGTAGAAAGCCCAAGTTAATTCTATTTTACCTCAACAGTGTCCTGGTGTTGTTCTGGACAAAGGAAGGAGAGGAGAAAGCGGCATACAAGGAAGAGGAGGAGGAGGAGGAAGAGGAGGAGGAGGAGGGAGAGGAGGAGGAGGAGAAAAAATTATAGAAAAGTCAATGGAAAAGAAAACAAAAATGAATTCAAAATAGTAGTACCAAGACTTACATTTTTTTTTTTTTTGTCATTTGAGTTATTCCAGCAGCAAATTTGTCTATATAGTCCAGGAAGAGTCTAGAAGACTCCAGTGTTTTCCAAGTGGTAGAAAGGCATTCTTAAGGTAAAATCAAGGGTGGCTGGTCCACCTGGCCTTGGAAGGAGGTCTTCTGCTGGGAGGCAGGATTCTTTATCTTGGGCCAATTCTCATGGATAGAGGAGGAACAGAGATTTACTAGGAACCAGAGGACAAAAAAGATGAGGTGCCCTTTCCTCTTCCTTCACTAGAGCCCAGAGATGAAGCCCAGTGAACATTTCACAGGGCCAGGGAAGCACATGAACACTCCCCACACGTCCCCGCCCCATTTGCTCAGTATACACAGTAGACTGTTCTAACTCTGAGGATAAGAGAGAAATTACCATGGCACCCTGAACACATGAAGAATGACAAGGCCTCCACCATTTTGGAGCCCTCCAATATGAAGGTCTTTCAGTGTTTATGTCTTAATTCTTAACTAGTCCTGAGCAACAAGGACATTTAGAATAACCCATTTCATTGATGAGTAAAGAGCAAATCACAGAGGTGAGAATCTGTGAAAGCAGTCATACATGCCACCACCACAAAGTGCCATCTGTCAATGCATCTCTGCTTCCGTTCTCTTCCTTCACAGCACACACAACTGTGCCAGCAGACCACCACAGCCCTGCAGGAAGCAACAGAAAACAGAAAAGCAGAAGAGAACTGGCTGGAACAGATGCTCTCCAGACACAACTTGGGACAAAGGAGCCAGAGGAAATGAAAGCTCACCTCCTAGCGTAGAGACACACTGTGGATGCTACATCTGCTGCAAGCCTCCCTCTCTGCCCATCACTGCAAAACATCCTCCCCACTCTGCCACATTCCAGAGCTGAGGGAAGTACAAGAGGACCACAGCAAACAACAAAGCCATCTTGGAAGACTACCGGAGTTGCAGAGGGGTTACTTGGTCAGACCAGCCTCTCTTTCCAGGAAGTCAACTTCTCTCCTTCACTGTCTCCTTCCTTGATGTCCAAGGTAACTTTCTGCTTTCTCACCTCCAATTCTAGCCCAGTCAGAAGGCCAGGGATGTGTGTGTATATCTTTGTAACTCCATCCACTCAACGAAGCCTAGTGGTGCTACATTTTACACGTTATATCTATTTTCATTATAACTCATTTCCTTTGTTCCTTGCAAAGTACTCAGTGTTTATTACAACCCTTTGAAGTAGGCACTAGCACGGGCCCGTGCTTTTCCAAACATCTTTATTGTATATCCTCTCATTTAACCATCAAAACACCTGAGGCAGTCATACTCTTAGCATTTCCTTATTCCAGATAAAGATGCCAACAACAGAGAGATCAGCTGGGCGGTGGTGGCGCATGCCTTTAATCCCAGCACTCGGGAGGCAGAGCCAGGCAGATCTCTGTGAGTTTGAGGCCAGCCTGGTTTAAAAGGCGAGTTCCAGGACAGGCTCCAAAGTTACACAGAGAAACCCTGTCTTGAAAAACAAAAACGAAGAAACAAACAAACAAAAAAACAAAGAAAGGAAGAAAGAAAGAGAACAGAGAGATCATGGAACATACCCAAATTTGTACAGTACATAGACGATAGAATCTGGGTAATCTCCTTGGGTGATGGCCTCCAAGGGTCATGCTCTTGACAGTGTGCTAAGCTGGCCATCTTTGATTCTCTTGTAGCATCAATTTCACTTTGTTTTTGCTTTATATATACCATCTTACCAAACCATCACAATAGCCCTGCAAAGCAAGGAATTAGTCCACAATGCTGAAAAGGAGCTGAAAAAACTGATTCTCAGAGATCTCAGAGAGTAGCTGGGCAAGACTCAGATCCAGGTCGTCTGAGTGGGAGGTGCTTTCAGTCCCGGCCCCCTCCCTGGTAGGGATAAACAAGGTCTTCCCAAGATGCTTTGCAGATAATTGAGATAACAAAGGGCAAGTGGTTTGATTTTCTTTGGAAGAAAGGTTCTTGAGAAACTTAACATTTGATTATTGTTCCTGCGTCGTCGGCAGTGAGGAGCAGCCGTGTGGTGGTGGTGCCAAATATCAATCAGCCATCTTCTGGGGAAGTGCTCGCATCAAATTAGCATCTTCAGAAGTGAGGCGAGGAAGATGATTTCTAAGAAGACTCTCTGAAATGTGCAGCGGCGGCCCTTAGAGACTCACAGCCGGCAGGTTCTCACCAGAGAGGTAGTAACCCTAGCCCTCTCCTGGATAGCTGGCATCTCAGCTCAGGAAAGGAAACAACGGCAGAGCTGAAGAAGGCAGTGACTTCTCCTTCTGCATTTCCAGTTTTACATGCCTCTAGGGGGTCATGTGTAGGACACTGTTCATTTCTGTAGGAAAACTCAGATTTCTCCAGCAGATTTTTTTTTTCTTTTGAGATAGAGTCCTTTCTATACCATCCATGCTGGCCTGAAACTTACAGTCCTCCTGCCTCAGCCACCTCAGTGCTCAGATTACTAGCTTGTACCACTTCAGTTCGTAGAATTTGTTCCAGGGTCACAACTCACAGAGGACTACTATTTTGTCATGTCAACAAGCCATCACTCACCATAGGAGTTTAAGAAGACACGATGTGATCTTTCGCCTTGAGTAGGTTAAAGGGGGCACAAGTACCCACAGAGACCATGATGGAGCTTGCATCAGCTCTGATGTGCATTTGCTCTGTGATTTTAACCATTGTGTCTGAGGCACTTTAGCTGCAAAATAGGGACAGGACAGCAACAACAGGATTATCAGTAAGCAACTACCGTACCCAGACACTGTGGGTATACATGGCTGGGATTGTAGCAGACGATGAAATCAGCAAGACTTTTGAGCTTCCTAAACTCCTGTCACAGAGGCACTTGGCGTTGTTTGTAATGATGACATATTGTTACTGTTGTCTTGAATTCAGTCTATTTTTCCCTTACCTTTTTTCCCATTCAAAAAGAATATGCTATTGCATAGGAATTGTTTATATTCTCATGGTGTATGTGCATGCATGCGGGTGTGTGAGTTGTGTGCGTGTGTGTGTGTGTGTGTGTGTGTGTGTGTGTGTGTGTGTGTGTATCCATGCATGCACACCTATGTATATTGCTAAAGGTGACTGTTTAAGGCTTGTCTTATAGGCCAATTTTTCAAAAGAATTAATAAAATAAAATCTGTTAAGTCGGCTACTATGGCTTAAATGAGTCCTCAAGTTTTGTCAGCCTATCCGCCAAAGCCATGTGTCGGTGGCATCTGGGGGCGAGGCCTTGGAAGGTAATTAGGATTCGGTGAGATCACGCGGATGGGGCTCCACCATGCCACTCATGACTCTACGAGAACAGGAAGAGAGGCTCCAGCCGGCACACTTGCTCTCTGATGCCTCTGCAGCAAGATGGCTCCACCAGATGCTGAGCTGACAGCAGCATTGTGCCTTACACTTTTTAGCATCCAGACCTATGAGCCAAACAGCCTTCTGTTCTTTAAAAACACTTCAGGTATGGTGACGGAAAACAGACTAATATGGAAGCTTAACCTGGCAGCTTCCCAAGAGGTCAAAGAACCCTGAAGAGAGAGAGAAAGAAAAAGAAAAAAAAACCAATCAAATGAAACACCCCAAACTTTCCCAAGAAGACTGAGAACACACTCCTATTCCTGTATGCCCAGGAGATCCCTGGGGTGGGTAGGCCCCCCCCCCATCCCCGTGAGCACCACAGGTATAGAAGTCCTCCAGGAAGAAATGCCATAGCTGTGACCTCTAGAGAGACTTGGGCATGCTCAAGAGGGCACAGCCCAAGGGTGCTTTGGGGCATGTGCGGCCAAGGAGACCCACCTGGAGCACGGGGTGCACATGTGCTGATGTATTCAGAATGCGTGACCCTGCAGGGCCCTCACAGTGGCCTGGACTCCTTAGTGTACAGAATGCAGAGTGACATCAGCCCATGGGCTACTCTGCGGGCAGAAGCAGGCTTCTGCGCTTCCAAGACTCAGGACAACCGTGCCCGGAGCTGGCAATGTGTCTCTGGGATTGTGTGCAGTAAGTTTGAGTCTTCATCGCTGAAGGCAAAGCATGAAAGAGAGAACACAGGTGAAGGGGAAGTTTTGTCTCCCAACTCGTCCTTGCACACATTTATCAACAAAGATACTTCTAGTAAATCTTTTCGACAAATGGGTAAATGTTCTCACAGTCTATAAAGTTTTTTTTTTTCCAAAAAAAAAAAAAAAAAAAAAAAGAAACATTTTCTGGAACCTCAAAACTGTGCAATGTCAGGGGCGAAGGGACAGTCCTGCTGATTAACTTGACTTCTTTTTTTTTCAGAGCCCAGGGAAAGTGGGGTCAGAACAGGGACTTTCCCCAGGTCTCCCTACACGTACCTGGGACATCTGGATGCAGAAGCCAGTTCCCCTGACTCCAAACCTAGAGCTCTTCCACCTCTTGATCAATTTACAACCTGAAGCAGGAAATTTGACTATCCTCTAATCTCCTCCCAGCTCATGGAGCTACAAAAATAGATGCAATCTGGAAGCCCAGCCATGCCAACCACTGTGGCAGGCGGCCCAGCTCCCTCCCCCTCCCAGCTGATGCTGATGGGAAGTCAGAGCTCCGCAACACTCTTGCTAGAAATGTGACAATTATTTCCCTTTCATTCTTCCCTAGATCTTCAACCAAGTTCAGATCTACTTAGGATCCCCCATCCAGAAAGGGCAGGCTAGATTGGTCATAAGCTAAAATGTGTCCTACTTAAGAGTCTATAAATTTAAAAGTATTGAGACATTCATGAGTGCTTGTATCTAACAAAAGTCTCAAACCACTGGAGAAAAAAAAGCATAATAGCATCGGGGGGGGGGGGGGGGGCATAGGTAACTTGGGGTCTTTCTATGCAGATGCGATGCAGAGAAGGATAGAAACAGGTGGAGACAGGTTGGGCTTATTAAAGGATGGGTTTCAAGTGGTGGTTGGACCCCGTGAGAATCATCATAGGACAAAAGACAAGACTATTTGAACATAGAAACTGGATTCAAGAAACTGTTTTTCTTCTTGCTGATACTTGGCAGGAGACTTGAAGGCATATATGGAGACATATGTGTGAGGCTGCTCATTGCAGCATTATTTGTAATAGAAATGGAAATAACCTAAACCTCCTTCCATAGGAGATGAGATAGAATACATTATGGTGCATTCAAATGATGGAATAGCATGGAAGTGTCTAGAAACACAAGATTAAGCTTTGTGTTCTGACAGAGAATGGTGTCCAATATACATCGATGATAAAAACCAACCAACCAAACCACATTGCTTATGTGATGTGTTATGATCCCCTGCATAACAGGAAATACATATATGTTTGTACATATGCAAGAAACTTCTAGAATATGCAAGAGAATGAATTGCTGGAAAATATTGATTAAAAGGAAGGCATTGATTCACCACAAGAATATATCTCTCATGTTAAAAATTGCAAAACACTCAGAATTTATCTTTCTGTATAATTACATTTTCATAAATATTCCAAAGTATAAAAATGATATAAACAGAGATTATGGGAGATGGTTTAATGGGTAAAGCAATTGCTGTACAGTCATGAGGGCCCGAGTTTGGGGTCCCAGCACTTATGTGCAAAGCAGGCATGACAGCACAGGTCTCTAGCCCTAGTGCTGATGGGAGCAGAGACTGGTGGATCCTAGGAACTCAGCAGGCAATAGTTTTTGTCTAACTGTTGAACTCCATGTTCAATGAGAGACTCTCTCATTGAAAAGACACAAGGTGGAGAGCAATAGAGGAAGATACCTGACAGTGACTTTTAGCCTCCACACATGCCCACAGGGGTAAATGCACATGTGCATTTATGCATAGATATCACAAATAAATAGATGAATAAGTAAGAAAAATTACCCATCTATTCTCCACCAAATTTGGTTTCTTCCTCTATGGATTTTGCCTTTGGATGCTATTTGTTCCCCAACTCATCATCACTCACTGGAACTCTGAAGGTGCACGCCACAGAATTTCTTAGTCATGGGCTGTCACGGCCTTCTAGATTCACAGAGCCCAGCTTCTCTTTGCATGGGCCCCACTTGCCTTTTGGCCACCTGTTAGAGCTCAAGATGATGCTCAGAGCTGGAATTTGGAACTCGTTTTTCTAGTCACAGCTCGGAAAGCTATGCTCATAGCAAACTGGCATAGAGGCCCCAGCAGCTTCACCCATGTATCACTGGAACAAGTAGAGATCAAGGAATCTCACCAGATATTGCTGAACGAAGCATGCATTGATTTGTTCAAGGTTCTAAGATGTTTTTGTGGAACTTCAGGGAGAAGCCGGGGCTGGGGGACTTTGTGGAACACCATTTTGGATGTAATAAATCCATGTTCACAAAGAGTTACTAATAATGATGGCACCCTCAATAGAGATGCCAACAGTGCGCAGAAAGGTACAGCTGGGGGCCTTTTCTTGACTAAGCTGTGTAGCCATGGCTTAGGAGAAGGTTGAGAGCCATACTCTCCATAGTTGAGAACTTTTCACCTTCTTTTCTCTCCCTTTTCTCTTTATTAAGCATTACAGTCTCTGAACTAAAAGGTACAAAGACACAAACTCAACCTTTTATTTTCAGTGTTAAAGTCATGCCTTGTCTACATATTGCATGGCTTCATGACATTTTGGAACAAGAAAATGGGACAGATAGCAAACAGGGGCTGGCATGGGAGCAGTATTAACTACAGAGGGGTAACATGAGTGATTTTATTTTTACAAGGTGAAATACTGTCATGATTGTGGAGATGGGTACAAGACTATATGTTTGTCACATATGTACTATAAAGTGTGAATTTTGTTGTGTGTATATTTTAAAATAAATTGGAATAAATGGCCTTTCCATTTTGAGACCCTAATGGCTATAATAACAGCAACACACACATTCTTTATCAGTAGCCTCCAGTTGCAAAGGTAGACCCCTGCCTGGTGTCTTTAGATGCCTACTGAACACACCCCCATCATCACCTAGCTTCTGGTCCTCATTAATATGCTATCCTCTCCATCCACAGCCTCAGCATTCCAGGCACCAGGTTACCCTTGCTTCTGGGCTTTGTACCAACTGCTAACAGGTGATACTTTCAATTCACCATCTTCGAACTAACTAGGAAATGCTACCTCAATCATCAGCGTCTCCAGGAAGCCTTCTTGACTAGCCCTTGGAGCTATCTATGTGTTCTTTCCAAGGCCATCCTTGTGACTCTGAGCTGTGGAAGATGTCTCTTTTACCCATTGTGGTGAATCTTAGGCAGGCAGGAACTTCCTAATTGTCTGTGTATCTATCACAGTGTTGGGTACATAGGGCAGCACTCAGTAAATACTTATAGACTCTCTCTCTCTCTCTCTCTCTCTCTCTCTCTCTCTCTCTCTCTCTCTCTCTCTCTCTCTCTCTCTCTGTGTGTGTGTGTGTGTGTGTGTGTGTGTGTGTGTGTGACAGGTTCTTCTGTAGCCCAGGATGGCCTTCAATTTGATATGTACCTAGAATGTTCTTGAACATCTGATCCTCCTGTCTCTACCTTTCACTGCTGAGATTATAGGCATGGCACTTCCACACCCAGTTTATGAGTGCTGGGACTGGGACTTAGGGTTTCGCACATGCTAGGCAATCTCTCTACCAACTGAGCAACAGCCCCAGCCCAATAAATACTTGAAGACTTTAAACAATATTAAATGACCAATTTTTTTTTGATTAGGCAAAATAAGTCAAGAATCATGTTTAAAGAAAGAGGTATTTCTCTCTAAAAAAAAAATTCACTAGCAATAGAATCCATTTTTGTGTTCCAGCGTTTTGTTAGTCCTTGGGAGCAATCTGGTGGATTAAGAGGATGAAGCCAGCAGTAATCTATTTTGTGGTATGCTCACACGATATATTCCCCATCTCATTTAAGTCGTTTTCTTTCAGTTTTCAGGTACAGGTGTAAGAAAGCTTGCAATGCCTTTGTGCTGTGTATAAGTCCTAATTCCAGCCTGCAGCCCCTCAGACTTAAGATAAGAGGCCTGAAGGACATTTGATTTCAGCTGGGGCTTATCCCTACACACCCAAGGAGCAAAGAGAGGAATCTCGGTGGACCATAGAGACTCCTGTTAAAGGCTCTTGATACATTGCTGTAAGAATCTCTGCCTGTTACTTAGAGTAAAATCTATGCACCTCACTCAGATACCTCACTCAAATATCAAATACTCAAATACCAGGGCATCTGAAAGGCGTGGAGGAGGAACTTTCTGTCTGTGTTCTGGATTTACCAAAGACAATCTCACTGTCTGGCTCCCAGGACAGGGTGGGTTGATAGCATCTAGCTGTTTCAGGCTGGGATCCTGGCAGTGTCTGGGATAGACCCCCCCACCCCCCCACCCCCCACCCCCCACCCCCCATCTGAGGAGCCTGCAGCAGCAGGCTGGTTTGCATGAAACCTTCTTGTCATGTTTTCTTGAGTCAAGTGAGCCTGCCTGGAGCTGGGACACTGACAATCCAGAAGAGTTCTGGATAGGGTGTGGCTAATGGCGGGGCCGAGGATGATTGGCCAAGGGGTCCTGCAACAGCCCTCAGACATGCAGCATCACAGAGGAAGAGCTTCACTTCAATCCTCAATCTCCCTGTCTCTCTGGTGATTTCCAAGGCTCCCTTCCAAATGGCATTCAGAGCAAGTGTTCTGGTTGGAAGAAGAAAAGGACGTTCATCAGTCACACTGAGCCAAAGACACCGAGTTAGGGCAGTCACTGGGCACTTGCAGGCGCCCCAGATGGCTCCTTCTCCAATAAGACACCAGGAAAGCTGTATGCTAGCCTGACCAAATTCCCCAGGCCAGCTAGCAATAGAGAGCATCAGCCAAAAGAAAACCCTGCGTTGTAGCAATCAGAGGTCCATGGAACAGCACTTGAGCAATCCACAAGTCCTCAAATCCCAGGCAGGAATCCTAGGAACAGAACTAGGTATTTCTCAGCCCACGTGTCCCCACCGCCATGCTGGCCCCAGACTTGTCACAACACCTCTACCTCCTTTGAAACCATCCGCTCTTCTCCCCACCTCCCATGCTCTTCACGAGAAAGCAGCATGGAGGACAATCCTACTGATTGTGGCTGCGTGTCCCTCAGTGTTCTTCATCTGTAAAATGGGAACTGCACCATCCCTTTCTGGAGATATTTCCATGATTCAAATCCCATCACTAAATCCCCAAGCTCTGTAAACTGAAACACTAGACAAACCTAAGCCATTAGCTAACGTCAAATTATTTTGGGAAGTCATTGGGGTCTGAATGATGCATAAATAAAACCAGAGCTAGAGAGAAAGCTGCTCTCCTCCCTGTGCAGACTCACTGTCTCCTTTCTGTCATCTGGCGGTGCCCCCAGCCCTCCCCTCCAGTCTTCCGGGCTGGGCTGTGGGGCCAGCCAGCCATGAGCAGGCCGTCTCAATGCTCGGACCAGACAGTCCCTTGGGCTGGAGGCTTGTGCCTGTGAGCCTATCAGCTGGCAGGCTGACAGATGAGAAATCTGGCCAGTAGATGTCTAATCAGGATGGTACCAGTTCTGAAATATGGCCGTTCAGTGTAGCGAGGCTGAAGAGGTGCCAAGAAATACAAAAGGCCAGAGGTCTAGCAGGCTGCAGACCCTGGAGCATTGAGGCTATAAGGATATTTAAAAAGACAGAGGATCTGGGAAAAACAAACAAACAAACAAACAAAACACTTCTCTCACATTGTTTGTGCAGGAGACAGTGCCTGGGAGTACAAAAGATCCCAGACACATGACTATCAAGTCCAGCTCTCCTATTCACTAACTATGCATCCTCAGGCAAGGGCTAGCTAAGCCTTAGTTTTCTCAGCATGCATGGGTATTGGGTCAACAATATATACCAATAACCAATGCTGAGTGGAAACATTGTCATATGCCAGTCACTGTTGCATGTTCCCTGCAAGTGTAACATATGCAGCCTTTTCAGAATGATGCTAAGACAACTCACTAACAGGCACCCCGCAAGACTAAATGTCCATTTAGTTTTGATCTAAAAAACCCAGCTGCCCCAGTATAGTCCTTTATGAATCCGAGCTCCACTGCTTAGGTAAGTGACTTGACCATTCTGAACTTACATTTTCTCCTAGGTAAAATAGTGAGTAGTGGCCTCATAGAGTGGTGGGAATGAAATGGGATAAATATGATGCTTTAATGTGATTGCTAGGGCTGGTACAGAAAAATTCTCAGTACTGGTTGTTTTGTTAATAGCAGCTCTTCATTTAAAGTGGCACTTTCTCATTTGTTAATCCATTGGATTCATACTCTAAGGAAGAACAGAATAGAACTATTCTTTGACAAATGAAGAAATGAGGTTTAGAATGGGAGGGTCGCTTGATCAAGGTCACATTGTGAACAGGAAGTGGAAGTGGCGCGCACACACACACACACACAGAGATTTTCCTCCTTCAAACTGATGACGTGATTTTTCTTTTCTTCATCCCCTTGTCCATTTCTGGTATGTGTATTGTGTAAGTTCTATGCATGTGGTGTGTGCACACATATGCTTATGCACACATCACATGCGCAGAACTCACACACACCCCAGAAACTGGTGGTTGCATGTGTGCATGCATGTGTGCACTCCAGAGGTCAATGGATGTCTTCATCTCTCTCTCCATCTTATTTTTGAGGCAGGGTCTCTCATTGAATCTGGAGCTCACAATTTCAGCTAGACCAGCTGGCCAGTGAGCAGCCAGAATTTCATGGTCTCTGTCCCCCAGAATTGGAGTTACAGAGACATGCCACCATGCCTAGCTTTTTTTTAACATGGGTGTTGGGAATCCTAACCAGGTCTTGTGTTCGCACAGTTAGCACCTTATCCACTGAACCATCTCCCCAGCTCACTTTTCTCCTAAGAAGATGCTGGAGGTCACTGCCAAGTGCCATTTGACCCTCTGAGCTGTCTTTGGGGCTTGGAGCAGAATTCAATCGGTGAGGCCCAGGATGGATGACCTTGAGTAGAATCCAGGGTCATTGTTGAAACCAGAGTCTCCATGGTTTCTCTGAAAGTATAGGGACAGTCTGGAGCATGTAGAGGCCCTGGGGTGTGGCTTGTGGCATCTAGAGGAGTCCATGAAGAATGGAGAGAGGTGCTGAGTGAAAATAGTTTCCTGATCAGACTTCACAGGTACCCTGGAAATCCAACACAAAGTTCTGTGCATCTGTGCTGTGGGTATTTGTCACTTTCTGGAGAGGAGGTCCGTAAGTAACATCAGGTTCCCAGGAGCAATCTTGCCCCACTAAGAGAAAGAACAATCCTGTAAGCATGCCACTGTGACTTCTACCCCAGGGTCCTCCTGGGTCTCCAACCCAGTTCTCTGGATGTGACTTTGAGAACATGGACAAAAAATTAGCCGCAGCCATCTTCTACTTCGTCTGGTGTCATCTTAAGTTTTTTTGTTTTTTGTTTTTTTTTTTTTTAAATCTCGTATTGTTCCTATTTGTCAAGTTTTCTTTAGTAAATACAGAGAACATTTGCAATCCATTGGAACAGTTTTCCCCCAAGTTTGAAGTCCATTTTTTACCCCAAGAAACAAGAATTAGCATAATCAGGGTTTCCCACTCTGTCTCCACAAACACAATTTGGATGTGCTGTTTCTAATGAAAACCAAAACAGAACAAATAATTAGATTAAAAACAACAGCATCAATTTAGTGATTTACCAATTAGCAATTCACTTCAATGTGTATTGAATAAATGCTGAGCTTACAGACACCATGCCTACTGTTCCCAGATTAACTGGCTTCTGCAGCCTCGGGCCTGGCTGGCCACTGTCCTTGGCTACATTATCCCCTCTCCTTGGTGCTAGTGACACACGCTTCCCTGTTGCCTGTCTCTTCCAATTTCCTCTTTTCCTGTCTCCTCCTAGATACTGACTTTGTTAAAGGCCCCTTTTTTTTCTGATAGTCTCCTTTGGTTCATAATTGGTAACCACCATTTTTATAATTATGATTCTTTTTGTTTTTGTTTTACTAAAAGCTCTTTACCGAGTCCATTTTATTTTTATTTGTTTGTTTTTTGGTTTTTTATTAATTAAATTTATTCATTTATTTTACATCCCTACCACAGTTTCCCCTTCCTCCTCTCCTCCCCTTCCTTCTCCCCACCTTCCCTCTGCCTCCCACCCTCAATCCACTCCTCTCTGTCTCTGTTCAGAAAGGGGCAGGCCTCCCGTGGGTGTCAACAAAGCATGGCATATCAAGTTGAGGTAGGACTAAGCTCCTCCCCTTGTATTAAGGCTAGGTAAGGCAACCAAGTATTAGGAATGGGTTCCCCAAAGCTATCCAAAGTGTTAGGGCCATGCCCTGCTCCCACTGCTAGGAATCCCACAAGTAGACCAAGCTACAGAACTATAACACATATGCAAAGAGCCTAGGTCAATCCAGACTCTGCGACCTCCTGTGAGCCCAGGTTAGTTGTTTCTGTGGGTTTCCTTGAGATGTCCTTGACTACCCCACCCCCACTCATATAATCCTTCCTCCCTGTAACTCTAGCTTAGATATCTTGAACAAATTCAAGGTCTGTAGAGCCCCGTGTCCTGTTGCTCTGGTTTTCTAAATACTCTTCCTTAAAAGGTGGTCTACATTCTAGTCAACAGTGAAAGACCAAAGGACATGGGAAGGACCCAGGAGAGGTAAAAAGTATATTATGTCCAATCACATCTTACTGGCCATAATTAAGTGTCTTGTCCACATTGGGCTTTGGAGTGTCTGTGAAGTGTGGTGTTCAGCCGGGCAGCCATGTGCTGACTCAGCTTGTTTCAGTCTGGCTTTGTAACTACCTACCACGAAAGCGCCCCTGCCTCCCCTCCCACAGTACTTACTCCACTAGGTTTTAATGGCCTGAATCCTCACCCATTTTCTTACCCCAACTATGAAATGCTCTAGTGCTGGGACTGCTTCTTGCTTGTCTTTGCCTCCCAACTACCTATCATGGTGCCCAAGTATAACAGATGATCGATAATGTTTGTTGGCTGCATTAATGTCAAAAATCAGACTGGAAGTGGAATCCAAAATTGCACACACTGCACAAACTTAATTATTAAAAATGCTACATGTCAAACCAACATAATCAGAATTCTAGATAAAAGAACATCAAAATGTTCCTCATAGGCAATGGGAGTTTTTCCTTCTGGAATATGATTTTATTTCAAAGTAAAGTATTAAAAATAAGAAAAGGAATTTTACTTCTTTTAATTCATGTTAGTATCTTTTAAAGTTTCATTTAATATACAATTATGTTGGTTTTTGAGTTATTGATTTTTTTTAAACCATGAAACTAAGTTAGTATGATTGCTTTTGAAGTTAACATGTAGAATTGGAAATCACCAAACCTAGATGGGTTATTTCATAGCTCAGAAAAGAAAGAAGGGACCTTTAACATCTGGTCCTTCCTGTTTTGCTGACACCACATGGTATCTACACACTCTTCTTTCTTCATGCTGATATTGAACCTGGGCCGTCACACATACTGGATGAGCACTCTGTCACTAAGCTACATCCTTGGCTCCGACATCGACCCTCTTAACAAGTTACAAGTATGCAATATGCTGCTGCTAATTGTAGGCAGTGTGCAGAAGCTCCTTAGAACTTCCTCACCTTGTAAAACCACAACTAATTTGGACTCACTGAAAAATAATTTCCCATTGTCATCTCTTCCCAGTCCCTGGCAGCCAGCAGTGTACTCTGCCTCCATAATTGACTGTTTTAGATACTCCAACCATGTGGAATTCATTAGTGTTCGTTCTCAGTGGCTTTCTAACCTCACTCAGTGTCAGGGTGTCCTCGAGGTTCACCCATTGCTCTTCTATACGGCAGGATTTCTTTCTTTAAAAAATGCCACTGTGGGAGCGTGTGTGTGTGTGTGTGTGTGTGTGTGTGTGTGTGTGTGTGTGTGTGTGTACACATGTGTTAGTCTTTATCTGCCAATGTGTCCATACTGCAATGATCTTGGGGATGCTAACATTCCTTTCTAACCCTAATTTCAATTCTTTTGGATATATTCTCAAAAATGGAATTGCTGAATCACATAGCAGTTGTATTTCTAATTCTTAAAGGAGCCCCCAGACAACATGCAAGGTCCCAGTTTCTCCACACCCTTGCCAACACCATCGCCCTTTGGTTTTCAACAAAAGCCATCCTTGAAATGGCTCCTATCATTGGTTTTGGTATGTTTCTCTAATGACCGGCTGGACAGTTCAAATGTATCTACTGAAATTCTTTCCCCATTTTTACATAGTGATTAGTCTTGACCACTAAGCTGTAGGAATTCCTACTTATTTGGAACATAAATCTCATCCAATATGTGGCTTACAAATATTTTTTTCTCATTTTAAAAGTTGTCTTTCTGCTCTGTGGTTTTCTTTGTGATGTAGAAACCTTTTAGAGTGATATAGTTTAACCTGTCTAATTTTGTAAGTTGCTTGTGTTTGTGGTACAAGGAATCATTGCCTCTTCCTCTATCATGTAGCTTTGTCCCAGGGTTTTCTTCTAGGGGTTTTAGAGATTTGTATTGTGTTTAATTCTTTAATCCATTTTGAGCTGATTATTGTACAAACTAAAGATCCAATTTCTATTATTTTCTAGTGAATGCTAGTTTCCCAACTAAACAGAATACATCTTCTTCGTTTTGTGTTATTGGTACCTTTGTCAAAGATAAGTTCATCATATCTAAACAGGTTTATTTCTGGGTTCTCTGTTCTGTTCCTTTTTGTATAAGTCTAATTGTATACTAGTGAGATACTGATTTATTTACTGCAGCCTTGCAATATATTTTGAAATCAGGAATTGTGCTGCCTCTAGCTTTGATCAACCTTACCAACATTGCTTTGGCTATTACAGATGTTTTGTGGCTCCGTAGGCATTTTAGAATTGTCTTCTGCATTTCTATAAAAACCGCACTTGGGAATTTACCGAAGATTTTACTGAATCTGTAGATAGATCATCTTGAGTGATGTGGACATTTTAAATGATTTTAAAGTATTTTGATCCATGAATATCAGACTTTATATTGATTGTTCTCTTTAGTTCTTCCTGTCAAGGTTGCATACTTTTTGGTGAATATGCTATTGTAAGTGGGAATGTTTCCTTAATTTCTATGTCAGATTCTTCATTATTGTGATAAACACTTGTGAGAAACAATTCAGAGAAGAAAATATTTATTTTGTCTCACAGTTTCAGAGTTTCCAGAGCATTGCTTCTAAGCCTGGAGCGAGTAAGAACCACCACGGAGGAAGGGCATGGGAGAGGAAGCGGCTTTCCTCATGGAAGCTAGGAAACAGAGGTGTCAGAAAGATGATGGAGACAATTTATATCTTTCTTGGGCATGTCTCTACTAATGCACATTCCCCAATTAAGCCAAACTTCCTAATAAGGTCACATGTTAGGAATCCTAAAAGGGATTAATCAGTCAATTAAATGAGAGCCCATAAGATTCAATCATTTCCCAAAAGGTCATCAGCTAGCAACCAGGCTTCCAACATATGAGCCTTTGGGGGACCTCTTGGATTCAAGTCATAGCAATTCCCTTTTAAGATGGCAGCTACTTGTGTAGAGAAATGCAACTTATTTCTGCCTGTTGCCTTATGTGGCCTGCATTTTCACTGAGTCCATTTACCAGTTTTTTTCTGATGAGCTGTGACTACTGATACATCAGGCTTGGTTTTTTTTCTATGGGGGATGCCTTTGATTGATAGTTTTTAATTTCAATTGTTCTCATTTTCTGTCATGATGGACTATCTACCATCACACAGCGTGCATGGCTCAGTGTTGGCTAGCACAGTGGAAACAAATGATGAACTAGTCCTAGTGGCCCATAGCAGATGCCACCACATCACAGCATCCTGAAACAAAGCGATTTGTCTGCAACCTTTCTAGGAAGAGGCCCCTGACAGAGTCCATAAAAAAATTAAAAATAAAAAAGTGAAAAGCTGCCAAATGTATTTCTTTTTCCTGCCATGATTGGAGAGGACAGTTTGTTTTTTCATTTGAGCTTGGTCCTCTTTCCATTTAGCTTTTTGCCTTTTGGGTTTGCTAACGTGCACAGAAAAGCAAGACACTTTTTTTTATTATCATCTTTATTCAGTTTGTCTTTTGACAGTTTCACGCATCTGCATAATGTGCAGAATTGGTTCTTCTCACTACTAATCCTCTTCTCCCTCATCCCACCACCGTCAACCCTCCTGTTTCTCTCCGGAATCACTTGCCTCAGAACTCCTAGCTCATACTATGCCCCTGCTTCTCTTATTTTGTACCTCTTGCTATGATGTTTTGTGACTGTGCCCCCTAAAGTTCACATACAAGAACTTAATCCACTGTGCTATGATGTGAAGTGAGTCCTTTAAGACATGACCGTGGATTCATGCCATCATCAAGGAATAAGCTGTCATGACAAAAAGAGAGTTTGGTTTGACTCCCTTTCTCAATCCTGTGATGCCTTCTTCCACATTATCAAGCAGCAGGAAGGCCCCCATCAGAACCAGGTATAACTTATGTCATCTTCAACTTCCCAGCCTTCAGAACCATAATCCAAACACATTTATATTCACTATGCATTATGCAGTCTGTGACATTCTCTATGGAGCAACGTAAGATAGACTAAAACAGCTGCGGGTTGTGACATGTGGGTCTCTATGGTTCTTCAGACGAGGGATTTCTTGAAGGCAAGGAATATCTATGCTATGCTCTCAGATTCATCTCCACATCTTCAGTAACTTGTTCTCTCTACACAAGTTCTCACTGAATCAACAAAGTCATCCCAAATCCAATCCTCGAAGGTAGCTTGACTTTGGGATTGAAAACAAGATTCCGTTCCCAGTATAGCTTAGAGCTTCTAACTTCTAGGGCTTCAGTGCACGAGAAAGAAGAAAATAGTGTGGGACTGGTGATTAGCCCTGAGTTCAAGTCTAATACATCCATTGCTAATCCCCAAAAATACAGTAAGTGACCTTACTGTATTTCACAAGTGTTTGTATGAATTCAGTGAGCCATATGCTCCATAAAGCTCAGAGGCAGGGAAAACATATAAAAGTGACCTTTTTCTTTCTCTTCCTGTATACATTTCTATTTTTCTGTTTTCTTACCAGCTATGGCTGACCAATTCACAACATCACCGTTCCAAAACTTTGCCTTAGCACATCCTCTTGCCTATAGCAAATAGGCTACAGAGTTTAATTTCATCAGTGAAGAATATCAAGGTCAAGAATGAAAGCAGAATGCACACTGAAAGAATGGAAACAGTAATAAAAAGCAAGTGCTTTGTAACATAGTTCACTTTAAGGAAGCACTTAGAACTCACTATACAGACCAGGTTGGCCTTGAAATCAGCAATCCTCTTGCCTCAGTTTCTTGAGTGGTGAGATTTCAGACAAGAGACACCACACTTGGCCCATCTTCTAAAATCCTATTGTAAAAGTTGTTTCTAGGGTTGAGGATTTTTTTTGTTCTTGTGTATATGTGTGTGTCTATTGACATGCAACATACATGTATATTGTGTATTGCACATCTGATTTTGGAATATTCCTTTTGTTATAAAAATAATTCTTTTACAATAAAAACGAATGTTCTTGTTATTACCAGACAGTCATGTGTCAGGGAGGGATCCATTCTAGCAGTAGGAATTAATGTGACTCTACCACATAAAGATCCAATGTTTGCATGCACACACATGTACATACACACACGCATGTGAGTCCACACACAGGAGAAAACATAAACACACAAATGTACACCTCATACACATATACAAGCCCAAAAAAAAAAAACCCTTCAAATTCAATGTTTGACTTTTTTTTTTTAACACAATGAGAGCAATACATCTGTATCCTAGAATCTCAGAATATTTGTATAAATCTTATGGGTGTATGTGTGTGTGTGTGTGTGTGTGTGTGTGTGTGTGTGTGTGTGTATGCACATGTGTATAGAACCCAGTTCTACAGAGTACAGATCCCTCATCTTTTTTACTATTTGATGTATAGAACTTATGTAATTTTGGAGTTGATGACATTTATTGATTGAAAACACAGTAGAGTTCAAATATTAGTCTAAGAGAATCTCTTTGGTGCTAAGACTTAGGAGGGCTAGACTACCTTGTGGAGACTTTCTGAAACTCATAAAATTCAACATAGTCAAAGTCCAGACAAAGACAGTATAACCAAGTGAGTCCTTGGAAGACAAATGGAAGCAAAGGGCACAGCAGCAGATGCCGCCTCCTGTCTCTCCTACAAATGCCACTTCTCATGGAGGGACAGTGAGTTGTTTTGGAGCTGGCAGTAGGGTGGCCACAGAACCCAGAGGGAAATAGGCAATGTTGCTGGGGCCTTCGCTTCTCTCCTGCTGTGTCTCTTTCCCAGCTACACACACATCTACACAGTCTCACTTCACATGTTCCTTCTCTAGTCCCTGAAGACCGATGACTTCTTAGGACCACCAAGAGATTTTTAGATTTGCCTTCACTCCCCATCAAAGCCATGCACTGCCAACCAAAGGCATGGGAGGCACCAGGTTTCTGGAATTCTGCCCTGGCAGACTCCTGAACATCTAAGTCCCATTTTAAACATGTCTTCCTCTTCCTCAACATTCCATCATTGAGTAGAGTCAGCCTAGTGCTTTGGAATAACACACTTCTCATGTCACTAAACGAAGAGTTCACTGTTCCCTGATTAAGAGTTCCATGTGCCTCACAAAACCTAGAAAGCATCTCTTAAAGGGAGAATTTGGGGTATAATAGGCTGAGCATGTGTGACATGTCTGCAGAACCTTGGATAGATTTGGGAAGAGAGAAGAATCCCAATGAGTGGGAGGAAAATTGGCTCCATTTACCCTATGCTAGTCAGTATTATTGGGTTGCCACACCTTAATCACGCATCTTCGTTTTATAGAATGCAATAAGAATTTACAATGACCAGCAATGTAAATGATCAAATGTAGCCAATGGGAAGAAACTGTCTTGTAGGAGAGGAGGCACTCGGGTTCTGTAAGAGCTGCCTCCAAGTACCTGAAGAGCTATTATGATGGTTAATCGTGAATGTCAACTGGACTGGGTATAATCACCATTGGTCATGCTGTGAGGGTGTCTCCAGAAAGGTTTAATTGAAGAAAACCATCCCATAGGCTAGGGTTCTGGAAAAATGATGAGAAGAAAGTGGGTGGAGCACCAACATCACTCCCCTCTTCTGTTTCCCTACTGCAGATGCAATGTGACCAGAGACTTCACACTCCTGCCTCCCAGGTAAAGCCCCTCTTGCCCTGTTCCTTCCCCTCCATCACACCCTCAAATTGTGAGTCAGAGTAAAGCCCATAGGCTATATGCTTATCTCTGTGCCTATCTCTCCCCCACCTCTACCTCTGTGTCTGTATGCTGATCTCTATCTCTGTGCCTCTCTCCCCCCCACCTCTACCTCTATGCCTATATGCTGATCTCTATCTCTATGCCCATCTCCATGCCTATCTTCCCCACCCCCCACCTCTATCTCTAAGTTATTCTTGTCAGGTAATTTCCCACAGCAACATGAAAAGGAATACAGTTATCATCTGGCAGTGGGACCAATCACGTTCTAAAACTGAAACCAAAGGCCAGAAAATAGGAAGTTAATTTGGACTCAAATGTTAAACACGCCCTTTGTGACAGCTAGAGCAAGCTGTCAGTGGAAGAGCCTGACTTTGAGCCCCCCCAGACAGAAACTCTCAAACAGAGGTCAGATAACAAACTATTAAAGATTTGACCTAAGAGATTCCAACTCCTGCTATTCAAACCCAGTGACTTCTGATGACCTTATCAATTGCACAACGCTTTGATGACAAAAGGAAGTCCAGGGCCTAATTCCAAACAGCAGCCTTGTCCCAGCCTGCCTCTGTGCTCCCGCACACTCATTTGCTCTCCTTCTCGCTGGCAGGTAGCAGGGCTTCCTGAGAGCTGGTAAGTGAGACAAGGCTCTGCCCAGCCCTCTCAGCAGGACTGGCAATTAGCTGGACTGCAGCCTTCCAGGACTTCCAGGCTCTCAGCGGGTCTCGCCACTCCACCTGTGCTTATGTAGAACCCAGGGAAGGAGGCAGCCACAGGTAGCAGCGGCTTAATTCTGAACTCATGCTAACCAAACATTAACATTTGCATTTAAAAACAGGGGAACAAGAAAGAGCAATGGAAACCCCACTCAATTAAGGCTGTTTGCAGATGCAAATATGCTTGACACCAAAGAGAAAGGGACTCCGCAGCCCACACCCCTCTCTGCTGACCTTTGTGACCAGACAGCAGAGGGGAGAGTGTTACCGAGCCCGGGGAGAAGGAAGCGGGGTGGGGCAGCCATGGAGGATGCAGAGGGACAGAAAGAGAATGTTGCTCTATGCCGTGAAACCTGTAATTTCACTCTGACATGAAAATTAGCTCTGTAGCTAATTAGCTTCCTAATATCATTGACTGCCATAGAAAGGATGAAAGTTTGTGAATTTATAAACCCGCCGGAAAAAGCAAAAAGCCCTACAGGTTTGCATGAGGTGAGCTGATTGAAATTGCAGAAGCTGTTCCAGGAATTAAGCTGCAGCTGCCTTTGTGCCCTGAAGAGTCCCTCCGACCGACCAGGGGAGGTGCACACCCCCCATCCCTGGCCTGTCTTCCCAGAGGGGCCCTCCTGTCTTTGACAGCCCTGCTAAAGAGTGTCACCTCACACTGCGCTCGTCTTTGGCCTCTGTACTTCTACCATTGCTTCTAGTTGTGGCCTCTTGAGTCACCAGACATGTTTTCCTCTCCCCCACCCAGGACAGCCTTCTGTGAATTGGAGGCATTTATGAGCCAGGCTGGGTGGGAGTCCATTCGGCAGTTAGCCTGTTTACCCATTGAAGGTCTCTCCCTCTAAGAGCGTGGGTCCCCTTTGCTCTACTAACCAATCTCCCTGGATCTACTCACCTTTTAGAGCCTCCTGGGAACTTCTAGCTCTCATTTTGGCCTGGAGTGAACTCTCTTCTGTTTCTAATTTCTTTAAAATATAGCTATGCTCAGTCTCTGTGTCTCGTTGCCAAATAAATCATGTGTGTGTTTTCATTCCCTTCTCACAGGAATTCAGGTAGATGCCCCATTATCACTCTTGTTCAATGGATAAGCAACCCAGGAAAGCAACCCTAGGGACAGGGGGGCGGGGTGGGCAAGGGGCATGAGCCTGGCAGAGCGCCACTTGAAAATCAAGAGGGCTATCATTCATTCATCTGTGAAAGCCTACAGCACATAGACTTAGCCTCTCAGGGAAGCCATCCAAAAACAGATGTCAGCTTCTCAGCACGTTTCCGGATGTCACCATCAGCCAGAGATCCTAAGTCACTGGTTGCAACTGTTTACTTAGAGATGGTTTAGACAGTGGATTTGGGCTAGGGCTATAGCTCCTGTGGCAGCGCTTGCTTAGTACATGTGAGGCCAGGGGTTTAACCCCCAGCACCACAGAGAAAATCTACAAGGAGAGAAGTGCTGTTCCCAAGGCTGACGTCGCTAAGCTTCTCAGGAAACAGAAAAACCAAATAACTCTTCAAACACCCTCTTCCGGGTTAGGGGACTGATTGCAACTGTTCCTCAGCCACTTCTATAAAAAGGTCTGTGATGTTCCAATAATAGTGCTTTAGAAAATAATTAGAATCTTCAGAATAGGACTCATGTATATTACTCATCGAAGCTTATGGAATCCAACCAAAAGCACAGCCAAGGGACCGGTGTAGGTTGATTCTCTGGAACTGGCCAGACCTGGCAGTCTGGGCAACAGTGAATGGTCCTATCATGGGATGGAATGGGACCCCCTGGGGGCGGGAGTAGGGATGCATGCCCACTGGTCCTTGGATGTGGCCATCTGCTCTAATGATTCTGCAACTCAGTTTCTTCCCCCAAAGTACCATTTTAAATAGTCACCATTACCTGTTAGAACAAGGGTGTGTCCGGTCTGCGTGCCCTCTTGCTTTATTTAAGGTGCGTCTCAGCCATCTGTTTGATATGATTGACATAATATATGAACAGTTGGATTTCACTCATGCTTCGCTAGTGACTTCGGTCTCTCAAAGCTGCCCTGAGCTATGGCTTTCCTCACAAAGCGTCTCTGCTCTCCAGCTATCATCTCCCTGTATCCTCCAGCTACGTTAAACCCTGCCATTCCCTCCCTTAACCTTTCAAAGGAGTCCACCGTCAAAACAGACCTGCTTTTTGTTCTCATGGTGGGTTCTCCTTTCGTTTCTCCATGTATTTCCTGTGTACCACCTCCCTCCCTCTGGACTGCAGAGTCCACTGAAGTGTCTCGTCTATTCTGGCAACAGACTCCTTGGGGGCTGGAGAGAGAGCTCAGATACTTAGGAGTGTTTGCTGTTCTTTCAGTACCTGCGTCAAGTGGCTCACAACCACCCAGAACTCTGGCTCTAGGGGGTCCACACCCTCTTCTGGCTTCCACAGGCATCTCCATGCATATGGCATACACACACACACACACACACACACACACACACACACACACATTAAAAAATTTATTTATTTTTTTAAAGAAAGAGCTCCTTTGGCCTTGTATTTTTTTTTTTCTGGAAATAGAATGGAAAGGGGTTAGGATATTTAGGATGGCTTTAGAACTGGGATACAGATGGGATTCTGAGAAGCTGTGTAACTCAGGGAAAAAATCCCATAGCATCCCTGGATCTCCATTGCTGATCTGAAACAGGAGGATTATCATTCCAGTTTCTGGAGTATGAAGTTCCTGATACAAGAAGAGGAAGGTGTTCTGTAAACCACAAGGAATCATCCAGGACTGAGTTGGTTGGCTCCTCCTGGCGTTTCTTGCTTTTGTCTAGGTAGCTCTTACTTAGCAGCTGTAGTACCCAACCAGACCAACCTCCCCGACTCTTATCCAGGTCCAGGAAGGCATGCTCCATGACCCCAGCTTCTGGGTCACAGAGGGTAAGCTGCATCCCTCTTTGCTCTGCTGAAACCCTCAGCTTGCCCATGGATAGCCTCCATGATGGTTTCTTAAGATCCACCCCCCCACCCTCCGGGCATGTCTGACTTCTACTCAGCTCCTCAGGAAAAAAGTACTGACTGGCTAACAGCTAGTTCAAGGCTGAAGCCTTGAGGTACTGTGGTTGCCGGTTTGGGTCCTGCCATCAAGTCTTGACATCACTTCATGATCTTAGGCCAGTCTTGTAATGTGTGTCAGCCTCAGTCTTCTCATCTGTAGGCTAGAGACAACACACCCACTGGGATCAAGAGATGATCACCGTGTGATAATGACTGTAGTCTGGAAATGCAGAGAGCTTGGTTATGCAGCATGTAGCCCATTGTTACTACTTCCCAGGAACTCTATGAGATTCAAGGTTTCCTGAGGCCAGAGTGCCATGTGTTAGATCTGAGGAGAAAAACCCTGTAGAGTCCCCGCAGATGACCTACTTTTCTCCTAGAGAGTCATTCAAGATAAATCCCACTTCTTATACCATGCTCCATATCTCCAGAAAATTGAACTAATACAAATAAAATCCTTGGACTAACTCCAAATGGAGCCACTCACTCTTCCCCGAATAAGCCCCTGTATTCTTGCCTCTGAGTATGTGTTCACACAAGTCCCACCATCCTGTTCCCAGCTGGCAGTTCTGGCCAGTGTTTACCTCTATCCTACCATCTTCAAAGAGTCACCCTTTCTGCCTGGAGCCTCCAGAGGGAAGAGGGAGAGCACCCACTTCTACCATCCGATGGGGCTTCAGAAGGAACTTCTGGTGGTACCACTGACTGAGCCAGGGAGAAAGAAGAACCAAGAAGAGGAAAGAGAAATTACCCAAGTCAGAGCACATTGACACTGAAGAATCGCTCCAAGTTCAGATCGGATTTTCATGAAGGGAACATTTGGTCCAGTGTAAGAGTCCAAAGCAGTGAAATGCACAGGGGGAGGGGAGAGACGCTTTAGCCAGGAAACACGCAAACTGGGCTCATGGGGCCTTTGATAGGCAGTGTTCTCAAGGCCGTGATTAAAATCCATAAATAATGAGAAGCAAGATGTGAATGTGGAATAAACAATAGCATTCAGTCAGGGCAAAACCCCACCAGTTGGGCAGCTGTTGAATCCCAGACAACAGCGGAGACATTCACGCTGTGCTGGGGGCTCACCTCCAGTCTGTCATGCTGGGGGCTCACCTCCAGCCGGTCGCTTGCTCGGTCTAGAATTCCTTTATCCCTGCAGTGTCCCACGTGTGGTAACTGTGCTCCTTCGTGGGGCTCCTTGGGGACAGAGCCTGTCTCCTGCCTGTCTTCATGTTTGATGCAGGCTCAGCCACAGAGCTCCTCTCCTTGCCTGTGTGATGGACCACACCACTTGCTTCAGTTCTTTATATCTGAGAGAGCCGTCTGAGGTCAGGATCAAGGCTGAGTCACTGGGCTTTGCCTGAGACCAGCCTCTAAAGCAGCTCAGCTGTCAGGTAAGCTGGAGGTCTCCCTGGGTGAAGATCTGCTGAGAGAGGCTTTGCCCACACCCTGACCCCTTCTCCTGTCACCTGTCTAACCCTGACAGGAAAGCCTTGGCAACCTACTGTGAGCCTACACTATGTGCCTGCATAGGTCCCTATCCTGCCCTGAGGCCTGAGACAGAGGCATGTGACTTTTGGAAAATATAAGCCAGCATGGCAACTTAGCCAACCCCACCCAACCTCAGGAGGCCAGATCTCCTGGCTTTCATACTCAGTCACCGACATGACAGGAGAAGCTATAGAAAATGTTCATCTTAAGAAACCAGCAGTGGTCTGAGGAGATCCTGCCCCAGAGCCAACGCTAACAGTCGTGGCACACCACTGAGATATCAGTGCTAGAAAGGTGGAGACAGAAAGATCTCTGGGACATATTGGGAGCCAAATTGGGGAGCTGCAGGACAGTGAGAGACATTGCCTCAGAAATAAAATGTGGGTGACACCTGAGAAACAAGACTCAGGTTGTCCTCTGGCCTCCATACACAGTCCCACACGAGCACACACTTACTGATGCATGTGTACACGTATGTACACACACGAAAGAAACCATTTTTACTTCTCTTTGCTGCAGTTAAGATATAACAGAAAATTACAATTTTCATATTCTTTGTTTTTTTGATTCACAGTAAGTGCCTTCCTCTACATTGTTATTAAACCCTTATAATCTGCAGGTTGTCCCCCGAGGTTTTCCAACCACATGTTGTTTAGCCTGTTCTCTGTCTTGAGGAGGGGAGAGGGACTTATTTCCAAATTAATATGAAAACTGCATTCCAATGTATAACTTGATAGCTGTTATTTTTCTGACTCTAGAATTATTTTCTAAGGATAGAATTTTTAGGAATAGAATCAATGTGGCTGGCAAGGAACCTACATGGTAGAGAGAGAACCAACTATCACAAGTTGTCTTAGAATTCCACATATGCGACACACACACACACACATTAAAAGTAAAATAAAATATAAAATAAAGAAATTGAATTAATGAGTTAAAGAATAAGAACACTTTAAAGGTTCTTAATAAAACTGAGTTAAAGTTATAAAAGTAATTTTAACTAATTATGTGGCCACAGGCAATACACAACTATTCCAGTTCTATTACAATACCTTTTATATTGATAATTATAATTATTTAACATTTGCTAAGTTAGAATACAGAAATATTTTCTTGCTTTAAAAATTCTCTTTGTGCTTACTACTAATTGTATATCCCCTTCTGTGTTTATAAAGGTATACTTTGTTGCTGTTGTTACTTGTTTTGTGTTTTTTGAGCAGGTCTCATATATCCCAGACTGACCTTGAATTTAGTATGTGGCTGAAGATGACTTTGAACTTCTTATCCTCCGGCTCCCACTTTTTCAATGCTGAGAATGCATGTGTACACCTCCCACATGGC
This sequence comes from Peromyscus maniculatus bairdii, assembly GCF_049852395.1. Lineage (NCBI taxonomy): Eukaryota > Metazoa > Chordata > Mammalia > Rodentia > Cricetidae > Peromyscus > Peromyscus maniculatus. The sequence continues at coordinate 72,111,399 of NC_134853.1, forward strand.
TTATTTGGTGCTGGGGTTTTAATCCAGGCCTTCTTGAATGCTAAGCTAGCAGTCTACTAACTGAGCTATATTCCAGCCTCCTCTTTATTTGACAATGTTAGAATTTCAGCTCCATGGGCCTAGCTGCATTTGGGTTCTTGCATTCATAACTTGTCTCCTATTCTCCAGTTTTATAACCTATTTGCTAATCTCTCTAGCATCATCGGATCCTATATTTATTTACCCTTTTACCGAAGTGTAGGAACCTGGGTAGCCTTTTATAATCACGGATTAAGAGACTATCATGTTCAGTTAGACATTTGGGTTTCATTACAGACTCTGGCTTTACTTTCATTTATTTGTTGTTTGGTTGGTTTTAAAAGCTGGGTGACATTGACTTCCTGTTTCCTCTTGGGAGCCTCTTTTCTCACGCCGCTCCCCACTCACCTGGTGCTGTCCAGGATGAGTCAGGTCAGCTTTCTCTTGCAAAGGACAGGAGAGTCTTTAGTTAAGGCTTACGGGTCCCATGGTCTCTCAGCCACTCAACCGCCCTAATGTAGCATGAAACATCACAGACAGTGAGTGACAACATACAGAAATCAAGCCTGGCTAGAGTCCATAAAGCTTTCTTTATGGATGTGCTTATAAATCTGCATTTTCCATGTGGTCACTTAAATATAGATAAATAAAAGTAATGTGATATAGTATATAGAAAATGCTGTATATTATGACATAGGAACCATAACATATACAATATATTATACATTGTAGTATAATAATCAATATATAATTATGTAACAAGTTTTGTTTACATTTATGTATGTTATATAATCACATGAAGTAAACTATACATTTTTTAAATTTATATAACATGTTATTTTGTTCTTTTAAAAAAACACATTAAAAAAATGTGAAAACTATTCTTTATTGACATGCTATTGACTCAATTTGGCCCATGGCTGTGGTTTGCCAAATGGTTCTCTGTATCACCATCCAGCACAAGACCTCACGGGATGGTCGAAACACACTGGCATGCAGAGCAGGCCCTGGCATTGTCCCTGATGTGGTGATGCGGTGAAAACAAGAGAAGAAGAAGGTGATGTGACTTGCCCACATGGTAGAGCCTGTGAAAGAGGGAGCCGGGATCCTCATCAGCTCTCCCCGCAGTAAGTTTCAGTCATTTCCTCCCCAGGCAGAGGTTTCAGACCTGGGCAGTCCTTTCCTGTCAGAGCCCATTTCCAGACCTCTGAGTTCCCAATCCTGTGGTTCAGGTCTCCTTTCCCAGCCATTCTGACTCATCCTTGTCCAGAAATTGACATGATCCAATTCTGCTTAGTGAAGTGGGGATGAACCCAGGCTTCCCATCAATGAGTCCATGGTCCTCCAAACCCAAGCCACGTGAAAATGACAATGACGGGAGCAGAGTTTATCCTGCTCCCAACTCATGTGACTTCCATGAGGTCTAGTATCTGAAAAGGAGGACAATTTGCTTCAAGTGAGAAAGCATGTCTAAATGAATTTGATAAACTACAGACACCAATTAACAACGCCATTATAAGGCCCGAACCATTCCAAGTGCACCCTAACCTGAACTGTGACTTCCTCGGCCCTACTCACATGTGACATTTGCCACCCTGTGCAGAACTCCAAGGTGGTCTTTGCAGACTTTTTCTTCCTCCATGCTTTACTTTCTTTTCCATGTGAGTCTAAACTGGATTCCTTATGAATTCTCCTGGCACAGTGCAAATTCAAAGTGTATGGGGTTTGAAGTGATGATAAATGACAGGATGCTTTTGTAGGGGCTTGTGTGGGGGTTGGCAGCGTATGCAGTGTAAGGCAGTGGCACCAGTAGCCTTGGCATGCCACCAAGGCTCTACCTACTCAGCTCTGCCAGCACCAACACACTGGCTGACTGGACTCTAATGTCCCCTAAGGTTTCAGGTACATACTTCTTGGGGACACGGTTACCCAGACAAGAAGCCTTTCCTTAGATTCTGATCAAAACCTACATTGAATGAAAACTGGTCTCACATTACCTGAGGCAACCTATCCATTTGGGTTATGAGGAAATGGGTTTAGACAGTAGAGAAGGATTGTTCGGGTGCCACAAAGACCCAGATGTAGAAAGATGACTTTGGTCCCACTCTGTAACCAAGTATCTATGTCACTTTGACAAAATCAACTTTGTGGAAAGCTATTGAACTCTAACATCAGAACTAGCACATCAATAACACTTTGCAGGTCTATCAGTCTGTGGACACGATCAACTCTCACCAACATGCTAACACACTGCACACACTGTGGTAGTCTGCATTTTGTCTAGGAGGTAAGATAAGCTGAGGGGAACCAGGAAGTTTTTAAGTCTACACCGCTAATAAGGTATAGCTAGGATGCCCGTTCAGGCCTTCTATGTCTATCACACTTTCTCCATCAATGCAGATTGCTCAGGTCTTCTCAGTAATGAGACAGCTAAATTTTGACCCATTGAGTAATATACTTGAAAGCATGTTTGAGCTTGAAATGGCTTAATGGTTGCTTCCAAACATTTTGAAAATAGGGAACAGTACTAGTTATTTATTGCTAAGGAATAAACCACCCCGATTTCAGCAACTTATAATAACAAATGTAGATTCAGTGTGCAATTTAAGAGTTAGGGAAATGGGGATGCTTAGCTGAGCACATCTGACATGCACTTCTCATGTGATGATTGGCTGTCATCATGGTTGCAGGCCTTACCTAAGGTTGCAGCCTCATCCAGGCTTTTGCACATGCTCTGGAGACCTCCTCAACCCCTCCCTGGCTGTGGGTATCGAAAGATTCTCATTGCCCCCAGAAGGGGCTCTTTTTAATCTTCCCAAGTATTGTCCTGCTGTGGCAGCTGAACAAGAAGAGAGACAGAGAGAGTCGGGAGAGCACACCCGTGATGGGGCCATCATCTTTTGTTGTGGCTGTTTTTTGTTTTGCTTTGTTGTTTTTTCAAGATGGGTTTTCCTTGTAGCTTTGTAGCCTGTCCTGGAACTCTCTCTGTAGACCAGGCTAGCCTCAAAATCACAGAAATTCGCCTGTTTCTGCCTCTCGAGTGCTGGTATTAAAGGCGTGCACCACCACTACCCAGCCCACCATTGTTTTATAAACTAGTATTGGTTGGATGGGTACATCACTTCCGCAGTAACCTACCTACTATAGACATGGCACCCACTCCATCCCACACTCAAAAGGGAACATAATACACAAGGGATATGAGCTCCAACAGAGGCAGATTGTGAGTGTCATCATGGAGACCAGCCATCGTGTAAGTTCTTTATAATTCTGGAATCTTCACTGACTCCCACAAGGTCAACAGTTTTTGTATCTTCTTTTTGACAAAGTCACAAATTAAGTTGTACAAAAATCTCTCAGATTTTCCTCCTTATACTCACAAATATGGCAATATCCAGCCTAAGTCATGAGCTCTGGAGCCTCTAAAATACAATACTCCCTGATACGTTTCATTAATCACAGTAGTCTATGTGTTCTGATATTGTTTGGACCCTAAGTGCTGCCCTACACAACCATGAAGTAAAGGCTTGGTTCCCAGCTGGGGCAACTAGGAATTGGAGGAAATTTGAAATAGGAGGTCTTCAGATAATTGGGTGTGTGCCATGGGGGGAATTGCTGGGTTTTGCTCTCTTCTCATGTGAGGTGAGCAGTTTTATTCTACCATTGGTTCCTGGCTGCAGGGAACCTCACCAAAGCCACAGGGCCTATTGTCCATGAGCCAAAACTGACCTTTCTCTTTATAAGCTGATTATCTCAGGTGTTTGATGTAGTAATGGAAACCTGACTAACTCGTGTTCTCTGATAAAACATTGACAAGCATCCTTGGAGGTTTGTTGAGTCAATTTTCATATAATGCTTATGGAAAATGAATTACCTTCACCCACCACCTACCTTGAATTCACCACCCAAGCTCTCAGGGGTTCAGAATTCACAGACTCAATCACAGCACAAGTTGGACGTGAGATACAACTAATTCCAGCAGAAAAACACCAAGTGTTCTGTCTGTTACAGTCTATGCCTGCTACAGAAACAGGCCTTCCCGTTCAAAGGAATAATTTTAATGAATCTGTCACGACAATCTGCTGCAGCCCCAGACCAATTAGAGACCTCTGTCTTACTCCTCAGTGCTGATGCAATGAGCCTGGGGGAATGGTGTTGAAAGCTTAATTGTGTTAGCCTCTCAACTCTTGATAACCCGAGTCTGGGGACAGATAACAGTCCATTGCGTCTTTACTGACTTACATGGTTAATACCAACAGGGTATTTGTGTGTGCCTTTGAGGGGATCATAGAACCCTTTTGGTCCCTCCAACCACTCACATCCAAGCCATGAGCTGTGCAGCTGTCTCTAGCATGGGCTCTTGGCTGTGGTGTATCTCACTGTCACTATTCTTTACAGTTTCTGCTAAGGGCAGACTCAGGGTATGCAATGGTAAATGGGAATGACATGACCTCTCATGTTGCTGCCTTTCTTTGTTGTTTTTATTTTATTTCTTCACTGGTTTAACTTTTCAAAGAAGTTGTTTTTAACATTTGGGCAATTAGGTATCCCTAGTGTTCATTCTTAGAATTCTCAAACCTGGATTTTTAGTACAGATCCTTGGGGCCCACTCTAGGCATACTCAGAAAGCATGACTCAGGACCACAAACCTGTGTTTCCTAAAGCCCCACGGATGACAGTGATGTCGGTGACCCCGTGGGCCAGCGTTGGTGAGTCACCGGTTCACATTTCAGTTCTCTGCTGCCCAGCTCCTCTTCTCTCCCCTAGCCACAGTGATGGCGCGAGTTCACCACTTCACAGAAACGGGCCTCGCTGACGTCACGAGGAACTCAGCTAGCCCAGTGCGTGCTTCATCTCGCTCTCCCCCTTTGTGGCCAGAAACTGCAGACCACACCCTGCTTCTTGAAATCCCCCTCCCTGGGCCGTTGACAACACTCCCTTTCGGTTCTCCTGCCTCCAGCCTTGCTCACCGAGACCCTTTCCTTCCCACTTGATAAGGGACAGTGTTGCTCAGCGCACTTGCTCCACATGTAAGTCACCTCTCATCGTCCCGGGGTGTCCTGGCGGAATTCCTCTGCCCAGCTTTAGCTGGTTGCCTCAGCCCCATTCTCCAGGACTCTTTGCATGCATTAGTGTCTAACAGTGCAAGGACATGGTGACACAGACATACTGAGAGGTGGCGTGCAGCCGGCAAGGCCACATCGTCCTAATCGAACCATCCCCAGCTACACGCCGCACTTCTTGGGGCCATAAACCGAACCTGTTTATTTTTATGCCCTTACATTTCTGAGGACATGTTACTGGGACTATAAGAAAACAGAAGGCCTTATTTTTAAAATGTCCTTGGGGGTCTTGTTCTTCAGTATCCAGCCGCGAGCACACACACACACACACACACACACACACACACACACACACACACACACACACACACACACCCCTGGGAGGGAACCAAAGGCTGTGCTCCCTGTGGAGGAAGGAACCAGACTTTTAAAGAGGTCACCAAATCAGAACAGCCTTCTGCAAAGATGAGTGTTGTTCCCAACGGGGACAGCAGGTAGTGACTGGAGACTGTGTGGAGGAGAGGGACAGAGGAGGACAAGGGTGGCGTGAATGTGACACCCCGGGTGTGATCTTCATTATACAGATATATAGCATGTGTGTGTTTGTGTTATACTTATCACACAGACGTGTGTACTAAACAGCAGCCTGCCTCATGTGGTTCTGATGAATGAACACAAGCAAGACACTGAGCACTTTACCCGGCAAGGGCGCGCTGATACTAAATTCTTTCTGCTCTCTTCACACTCCTTTCTTAAGCAAATGCAAATCTTCCATTTGGACTTTCTTTTTTGTTTCTGCTTGAATTGTGGGCTTTTTGGAATCTCTGAACTTGAAGATCCTTATTCCACAGACCCAGCATATATAATAGGTCTCATTTTCGAAACATCCATGGGTGGATTTCACTATATTGAGAGGCTCAGAATGTATTTGTGTACAATTGATTATTAATTTCTTCCTTGTTCTGAGTGAAAATCTGCTCAGCTCTCCAACTCAAAGCTCAGATTCCCCCCATTTAGGATGTTGAATGGTATCTACACCAATATTTTTCATTAACAGGTCATAAAATCAGTCTTGGACTTATATCCCGCATTGTACTTAATGGTATTTTAAGAAGACAGGACAGAGCAGAATGAGGGTTCCTAGCATGACAGGGGAATGGGTATCCTTTTCCAAAGCTGTGCTGGTTTATAGATTTATATAAACCTATACGGTGCTGATGCAAACCGTCTTCTTGTTTCGGGTTGTTATTGGAAAATGTGGACCATCTGAGTTTTCTCAAGGATTTGTCATGGAGCCCCGTGTGTTCTGTTTCCACATCCGGTGTCCGAGTCTCCAGCCTGGTCTGTTCCAAGTCTCCCTATACCAGTCTCCCCTGCAGCCTCTCCTTCAACTTCCGCTTGTGGTGAGTTCACAGAGGGCTCCAGTCTGGACAGGATGGAGGGTAGGACTGAGATCACACCTTGGGACGAGGAGATTGGCTGTTGTCCCTGCTTCTGTTTGTTCCCGAATTTCTTCGGCACCAAAATCACTGACCTTGTTACCAGCGGCTTCCAGAAAGGTGCCTGTGAGAGGTACTTTCAGAAATGCAAGGAGGAAATCCACCACCCTGGTTACTTTATCCCCACCACACCAATGCTCATCCTCTCACAGATTCTATGGGCTGTGGGAGTAGCATTCCCTTTGTTTGATTGATGGTAAAGAAATCTCTAGTGAAACAGTAAGAAACTCCTTGAAGTGTTTCAAAAGTTGCCGTGAAAGTACAATGTTACATTTGAATGCCCACCAGACCACCTGCAATGTGATGTAGCTAACAACAATTGTAGCTCTTACGTGAGTGTCACTTGAGTTCAAGACTTCTGTGTCCCTTATCCCAGTCACCCAGTGATGGGGCAGGCCGGCCGCAGTAGTCCCACTTTCCAGTGAGAACATGCCCCAACATCCAGGACCACACAGCTAGCAGCGACCACATCTAGAATTTGAGTTCTACTCCTTTCTTTTCTGCTCTCTAAATTTATGAAGGGATTCCAGGGTACTAATAACATTCACTCCAGCAATCCTGTTATACCCAAGATGGCATTGGCTCTCCTGGAATTCCAGGATGAGATGGGTTTTCCTTTAAAATAGACAACGACCTTGAGCCAAGTTGTAAACGTTGTTTACATCCAGCTTGGAGGACAGCCGAGTCTGTGGTCAGTGTGCCAAGGAATATATGAGAAAATCAGGCGGCCTTAATCTCTGTAGCATGTGGGAGGAAATAAAGATGACCTCGACTGATAGTTGCCTTGATATGTCTGCAGAGGATTAAGTCTGGCAGGAGCAGAAACGGCTGGGGAGCCTAAGTGAAAAAAGCTTCACCGAGGTATGGCCTTCCCGGCTTAAACTTCTAATCTCTAAGGACCAGAGTGACTTCGTAAGGAATCCAAGAAGAACACAGTTCATTCGACATATAATAGGATCCTCAAAGCCTAAGAATGTTTTCCGGAGGCCAGAAAAAGGAAAGAAGTGGGCTGGTGCCCACTGGGGTGACTGGAGTCTCGGGCAGACCGAGCAAGTGGTACTTTGATAACAGCCCCACAAAGTATTACGGGGTTGATGACATTTGCCAGTGTTGACACCTGTCCAAAGTCATCCTCTAAATGGAGGGCTTAATAGATAGGGAGCAAACAGCTAGACATATCCACACATCCACTCAAAGGAGCTGACTGGCAAAGCCAAGTACAGAAATAAATGGAGTTTAATCTCCAGAGTTTCAACTTCACTGCTGGGTTTTCGAGGTGGCACGTGCCCCGTCTCCCTGACCGTGCTCCTTCCTCGGGAGGTTTGCCTTTTGATAATAAGCTCTCCTTGTATTTGCAAAAGTGAACTTCTGATGGACTCTGCAAGGTGCAATCCAAACACGGAGGAAGCGAGGCACCCAAAAGTCAAAAGTGGGTGGGAGGAGGGTTTCTTCTCCCCCAGGTCTCTCGGGAGTGCAATCCATTCAATGTGCTCTCGAGTTCTGGTTTCGTTTCCTATTTTCTATAATGAGAGATGAAGATGGAATATGTCGATGTTGATGTATCAGGGAAATGATGAATTCCAGGCTAACACACGGCGACAACTGCTTGGAAACGAGATGGAAGAAATTAAGATGCTTACCATGATTATCTCTCACCGAGCAAATTTATAGTATCTCTGGTCTCAAGGGCAGAAATTCCAGACAGATTAGCTTCTCATCTCCTAGGTAACTCTCTGAACTGCATAGCTATAGAAATTCATTGCTTAAACACTGGGTGTCCTTATTAGGGAAATATCTTAAATTCTATGCCAACAAAGAAACCCATTGACTGCAGAGCAATAGTCATGAAAATATTTATGATGTGGATTAAAAACAGGTGCTCCAAACAGAACAAAAGCTGGGGTTATTCGCCACTCGGACTAACTGGAGAAACATTATTTACATCTAGCACAGTGCATTTTGGGCTTTTAGTAAATATTTTTTCCTGAGTTCTGTGTCCTCGTGTTCTTGAAATAGCAAATTTGTTTAAGTACCAAAGGGATTTGACCAACATGGGCAGAACTATATAAATAATAGGTGTTAGAGCCATAACATTACCTACATTCTGTGCAGTCATAAATTATTCAGTTATATCCAGCCCCTGCTATGTGCCTCTATTCAGAAGTAAAAGCACAAAGGAAAATTCAATATGACCCCTGCCTTGCACAAAATTTGTTTTATTTATTCCTCGCCAGCTTCATAGAAGCCCTATAGACATTTGTGTGTCTGAGGTCACAGATGAGGAACCTGAAGGTGCCTGAGGTCAGACACCAGGAAGCACCCAGGTCAAGATTAATACTTTGGCCTTATGCCAATGTTCTGTCCAGTCCCTCATCTGCTGATACAATTGGGAAGAGTCCAAGAAGACACATGGGTGACTCAGTGACCGTGTGGAAGGGACACTGAAGGTGGAGGGCCTTTCACCTAGTCCTACCATCTCCTCGCTGTCTGCCTTCATTTTCTCTGCGGATGTGCAGCGCCATGCAGAGTTAGCTACGCTGTCCGTCAGAACCGAGTGACGCCTGGCTGGAATTATCAAAATGCCCATTGAGAAACTCTCCTCGTCGTGTTTTGAAATGATCCGATTGGGAAAGATCTTGGGCCTTCTGGAAGCAGCTTCTCTCAAAACTTTAGTAACAGGAGTTGTAAAATGTTCCCAAAATATTGCTTGGCATGCAAATCTCTTTCAATGCAAATGAAGCATTGATAAAAAGAAATTTGTTAAGAGAGACAGGAGTTGGGGGCAGGTTGTGAAGCTTGGAGCCTCTTGGCTGTTAAGGGAGGGCAGCTGGCACAGGAACCTGGGCCTAGGGAAGAAGCTGTGGGGGATGGCCCTTCAGAGCCAACACAGGACAAAGAGGACCTTCACACCCGTCAAAGGTACAGTTAATTTAATCTTTTTATGTTGGCAGAATCAATATATGACTACCCTATAATAATCACAACAAAATGAAAGGAGGTCCTATATGGTCTTGTATTTGGCATACACCCATGAAGGTTGTCCACCAACCACACAGAGGAGAAGCTTCCACTGCCACTGCCTATGTTGTTTGTGGGATGCTTATTGAGGGTCCACTCCATGTTTGTGCTCATTACTATGCAAGCTTTATACCATTTGTGTTCAGATAGAAGAACTCATTTCTGGGCCTGGCGTGGTGGTGCCTGCCTTTCTTTAATCCTAGCATTCAGGAAGCTGAGGCAAGGGCTACATAGAGAGATCCCCGTCTCAAAACAAACAAACAATAAACAAAAACATAATGAAAAACCAAACCAAATCAAACAAAAAAATTTCTATTTTGTAGAAGAGGAAACAGAAGCTCGCAGGGACTATGTAACTCTCTTCAAGTTAGACATTTAGAAAACGGAGAAACTGAGATTGGAACCAACCTCTTAACTAATACTAGCTCCTAGTATTAATTTCAATGGAATAGGTTGCTCCTCAATCAGCCCTCAGGTAAATTGGGCCCCTGAGCTTTTTTCTGCTGGATAAACAGATAGCTAGCAGCTAGAGCTGGCAAGACAGGACACAGCCTGGAGCACCATGGTCATTCCAAGGGCTCTGTGGTATCTGTAGTATCTGGTACCCAGGAGGACGTGTGAGACATGGCCTCCCCTTAGGCCTGTGAGGATGCTCAGCTGTGACTCAACTTCCAGTCTGTAGGCCCAGCCTGAGCTGTAACCATGGGACTCACCGACAGAAAAGGTGACCTTAGTCTGGATTAATGATGTGAAACTATTTCAAGTTTCTGTTCCTATGAACTTCCTGCCTTTGCTTTACACCCATTTTCACGAAGTACTAATAATGAAGGCCCGTTGCCAGCAAAGGGTTTGTAAATATCCTTCAATGGGGCTCTTCCGGGCTGAAGACAATGATTTGACCCAGAGTCCTAGCAAGTCCTTTTCCTGAGGCTGGCAGAGGAAATAACAAATGTTTGTGCCACACACCTAAAAAGGGAGTGAGTTCCTAGTGAGAGGCAGGCTGGCTACTGTCCCTTTTGTAGTTCTCAGATCTGGGTGACATTCTTTACCAAAGATTGGATGAGTGTATTAGTTACTTTTACAGTGCTGTGACGAGAGCGCCATCCAGAAACAACGTAGGCAGAGGGATGCACTAGGCACGTGACCTCCGTCCATCATGTTATGGGAGGCATGGGATTTAAGGTGGTAGGACAGTGTGCTGAAACCTTCCCATGTCACTGGACCCCTCCTCTAGAGGTGTGCAGACTCCGCAGTACACCAACACTCAATGAGTGTTCAGAACATAAGTTGGGGGGGTGCATTTAGGATCCCAGCCACAGCACCTAGAACAACACACCTCGCACAAACATCAGTTCCCGTGATCCCTCGTGCTATCTGCCTATGCTCTGCACAGGACTCACCAGCAGCCAAAGTCATTCATCTCTCCAGAGCATGCTGGGAGAAAAAGCTATTTTGCTGCAGATTCTTTCTTTCTTTGACATTCACACTCCAACAAGGATCGTCTCTTCTGGGCCTAATTTGACTTTTTTTATGTGCCAAGAGGAAACTCTCTCTTGTGAAGGGCAGGCACACAGATATCTGAAGAGGCCTTTATGAGGCACTTTATAATTTCCTTGAATTTCCTAGAATGTTTGCAGAATAATGTGTATTGATTAGCTGTCTCTTGCAAACTGCTTAAAGTTCTTCTAGCTTTTGATTTTTTTTTTTGAGGGGAATTAACAGTGAAGAGGAAAAGGACACACCAACTCAACCATGTTTTCTAACTTAAAGAGGGAGGCCAAAGGGCCCTGGAAGGGGAACTGAGTCCACACAAGGACAGGGAACATTAAATGCATATTCCTGATGCACCTGGAATTAGGACCACAGAAATGCGAGGGGCGAGAGGGACTCCTAGAAGATGTGTTCCAGTTTGAACCTGACACTAGCATGAGTGGGCAGGGACTTCGGGTGTCTACAGCTGAGACCAAGGACTCGTGACCTTCAGCTGCCCAGCACATAAGGAAATGAAGATCTGGGCAGACCACAGAGTGGTCTGTGCCATTTAGTATGCAAAGCATGTGGTGCAGCCAGGCTGATGTTCTACTATAGCTAAGTCTACGTCCAACCAGTGATGTGCCACCGAAGTAACCCAAGTGCATGACTGTAGCACAGTGAGACAGCAGAACAAAGTCATCTGAGCGGTTTGCATTTTCTTTAGCTTTGGAGCCCTGAATGCAGGGCTCTCACCTCTCACAGCCTCAGGCCTCACAGGGCCACTCAGGGGATCAGTTTCTCCATACCAGACCTACTAGTGGTACATCAGGATACCATGACACACAGGCGTGAAGCTCTGCTATGGAAAGGACATTGACTTTAGAGACAGAATCTCTTGCCTGAATATGAAAAGAAAAAAAAAACGATTTTTGTTTTTAATTACATTGTATGCATATGTATCTGTGTGTGGGTATGTACGTACATTAGAGTGTGGTACCATGGAGGCCACAAGGAGACATTGGACCCCCTGATGTTGGAATGGTTATGAGGTATCCCTCATTGGTGTTTAGAACCAAACTTAGGTCTTCTGTAATAAAGGGCAGTATGTGCTCTCAACTGTTGAGACATTTCTCTTGCCCCCTGGGCTGCATTCTTGATTGTTGCTACCAGCCTTGTGACTTTGCCAGACCACATTTTAAAGTTTTTTCATAAGTGTGGGTATTTTCCTGAGTGTGTGGGTGGGTGTGCGCGCACATGTGCAATGGGCATGCACGCCACAGGCATATTTGGTGCCCATGGAGGCCAGAAGGTGTTGGATTCCCTAGAACTGGAGTTACAGATTGTTGTGATCCATCACATGGGTACTAGGGACAGAAACCAGTTCTCATACAAGTCTAGTAAGTGCTCTTAACCATCGATCCATCTGTCTATCCCCCTCCTTTTCAGAGTTCGATTGGTATTGTATTCATTATGTTTCTTGTGCTGTAATAGAATGCTTCACAGAACCAACTTAAGGGAGGAAGGATTGTGTTGACTCACAGTTTCAGAAGGATTGCAGTTCATGGAAAGTCACGGCAGCGTTAATGTGATGGGAGACTGGAGCTGCTGCTTGTTCCTATCACAAGGAAGATAGAGTGGTCCAGAAACAGCACCAGGCTGTAGCCCTCAGAGGCCCTCTGCCAGCCAGGCCCAGCTCCCAATGGTTTTACCAACTCCCCAAACAGCACCCCTGTGACAGGGTATGGTACCCATGGAAGCCATTTCAGATTCAAGTCATCACAATGTATAAGATGTAAAAATTTGGAAAAGTCAGAGGACTCATCTTAAAGTAGACATTATCACCCCCATGGGGGACAAGAAAATCTGGTCATGGAATTATCAAGGAAGAGAAGCAAGACCACAAAGGGCTTTCAGATGATGTTTTCCAGTGTCTCTCACACCATGATTTCCTCAGATGCCTAACTCAGAAATGGATTTCCTTCTAGCCCAGATGGAGTGAGTCCAGCAGAAGAAAGAGTGTGAAATATATTTGTCCATCCCATCATCCCAACCTTCTTATGTGTATAGCCTTTGGATACAACCTTTATGTAGTGTCTAAGGGATGACTGCAAGCCTGGAAGGTGGGACCCAGTCCTAGCATCCACCCAAGTACTGGAGGATGCTGGCATCTAGGCCTTTACTTCCAATACCATTCATGTCCGTGCATTATGGGTTAACAAGTTAATTACTTAATGCACAGTGCACTAAAGTTTCACACTAACTTCCTCCATCCAGCTCAGTTTTGAGGGCACAGAGGCAAAAATAACAGCTCCTGAAACCAGTGTCTGTTTTTTTCAAGGTGCCCTCTGAGGAAGTTGATGCGATAGCAAAGGAAGTTAAACAGAGCCCGCCTTGTAGACCTCTCTCCCCTTTCCTGCAACCTAGGAGCAGTCCATTCTCCAAGGTGGTCCAGAGCCCACTCTCCTCTGCAGCCTCACCTCCTCCAGGAAGACATCCCAGTGTCAGAAAGCTGCTTCACACTTCCTGTTTGGGACACCTGGAACCTACCGTTCTTCTGTGGCACATCATAGTCTTGCGCTTGCTCAAGCAAGTGTCACTGGTTGCTTTCATGCCTGGCTTCTCAGGAACCTGATTCCTGGAAGGCAGTAGCTGAGAGTGTTTCACACAGAACCCACAGAACAAAGGTTAGTGCCTAGTGTACAGTGGTCGATGGCTGGCAAACTATACACGCATTGAATCATGCCCCCTTGCTCAGTTTCTTTTCCCTATATGAGGCCTGAATCACCACCATAAGGAGCCATTGATCAAACACTCAGTGTCAGGTGATGTGGAACCCAAACGCACACACACACACACACACACACACACACACACACACACACACATGTCTTCATGCTTGAGATGAGTTGTGCTGAGGTCACAAAACTGCTGTGGTCTAAGGCTCCCAAACAACCCAAGCCGACCCCAGAGGTTACTGCAAGGCAAGATTTAATGCAGGGCAGCCCAAGAGAAGGGAGGAAGGGGAGGGGACTGATTGATCAGGGCTACAGAACAGACTTAGGAGCTGAACTGTGACCCCAAATGACAGCTGAAGCAAGTATTTAAGTACAAAAATCATAAACATTTGTTGCCAAGTTACAATTACAATTTTCACCAACCAGAATTTAGAGATTAGGGGCTTCCTTGAATGTTCCCTCATTGTCAACCGACATACAATGCAAGCAATTCAGTCCAAGCAATCAGATTCATTTGTTCTTTCTGTTGTTAGGAACAGCCATAATGTTTCTAGAGAACTAAAGATGTATCTCGACTATTTCAATGGGCTGAGGAGTAGGTCAACTATTGGAAGGTTCCCAGCTCCCCTGGGGTTTAGGCATCTGAACTTTGTTTCACCCTACAGGTAAAATGGAGTCTCAAGTCAAAATGGCAGTACTTAGGACAAGGTGCTTTTTGCCTGTTCCCAACAAAACATGAACCAACACCACACCCACTGCTGGGGGATTGCAGCAGGGCCACATTGCTTCAAACCTCAGCTGGTGTCTCCATAAATAGGCATACTTATTTCAGTATCTTCCTCATAGTGATTCTGTAAAAGGATGGCTTTTCTAGCTTGCCAAAGACACATGGGTTTTCTGGACTCTTTCAGTGCCCACAAGCCCTTGGGAAGTCATACCTAAAATGGGTTAACTGGCAACCAGGAGCAGGTCTAGCTCAGACATGAATGTCCTAAGAATTCAGCTCTAATGCTCTCTTTCTACTTTGCCTTCTATCTCTGGCTCAGTTGATCCCCAATAAGAACTGATTCTGTTCTTTGTTTTCCTCATGCTATTGATATAAAGATCAAGGATACTGATATGAAACACTTTCCCTAAACTATGATTTGTGGCTTTATAAACCTCCTCTATATGTCTTCTAGAACTAAGCACCAACAAGGTGACTTAAAATATAGAAGCTTATTTCCCACAGTTCTGAGGGGCAGAAACCTGAAATCAAGGTCATGCTCTTTCCAAAGGCCATGAAGGAGACTCTTCCTTTCTCTCTTTGGTTCCAGTGGCTCTTAGCTGTCTTTGGTGTCCTTGGCTTATGGACCCATCACTCTATCATCACATGGTCGTCTGTGTGTCTGTGACTTCTTCCTCTTCTCAGATTAGGGTCCACCATAATTAGAAGAGACATTATTAACCCTGGGATGCCAGTGGATTAAATCTGTCATAAGAACTGGATAATGCCAGCTGAGGGCCAAACTCAACACTTCTATGGGAAGTATGGGGGGAGTGGCACGATTTCTGCAGTTGCTGATGTATTCTTGGATCTTCCTCCATCATATCCTTCCTACTCTGCCCCTACCTCCAGATCCACAGACTCAGAATTGAATCTAAAATCCTCTTTTCTAGGGAAAAGATCCATGTGTTTCTTTACAGAAAGAGTAAGAAAGTACTGAGGTTAAAAAAAAAAAAAAAACCAAAAAAACATTCACCTCATTAACAAGTAGAAAACTGAAGAAGTATTATTTTCTGAGTGGGTATGAGTGTGTGTGTGTGTGTGTGTGTGTGTGTGTGTGTGTGTGTGTGTGTGTGTGTATAAAGATGAGAAGTCACTCTCAGGTATCACTCCTTAGGAGCCATCCATTTTGTTGATACAAGATCTCTCTCTGCCTGGAGCTCGTCCATCAATCATGCTGGACTGGCTAGCCAATGCATCCCAAGGATCATCCTGTCTCTGTCTCCTCATTGCTAGGACCACAAGTATGTGCCACCACAGCCGGCCTGCTTTTGTTCCTATGAATTCTGGCCATTGAACTCAGCTCTGGTCCTTCGGCCAGCACTTCATTAACTCAGGTCTCTCAAGCCTGCATAAGCATTATTTTAAGGGATTAGGTGACCAGTGTAAAAATAGTCTGGACCCCTAACAACTTGGTGTGCATTGAAATTCATGTTTTACAGACAGAAGAGCTGGCTGCTGCTTGAATCAGCAGTCTGTGAGAAAGCACAGGAGATAGCTTCAATGGGGACAGGAGAGGATATTAAAAATATGTAATGATAACTGGAGGAGATCCCAGAGGGAAATCACCGGAGATGGATTTATGGAAATGACACCAAAATACCCACATTCTAGCCCCAGCTCTGCCTTTGACTTCACCCCATCTGGGTGTCAATTTCTCCATGTGTAAAATGAGAGCCTCGGTCCCTAAGACCTCCTACACAGAGACCTGTGAGGGACTGCCCTCTGAGATTGTCTACACAGAGACCTGTGAGGGACTGGGACTGCCCTCTGAGACCGTCTACAAAGAGACCTGTGAGGGACTGGCCTCTGAGACCATCTACACAGAGACCTGTGAGGGACTTAGTGAACTAGAGGACTGAAGAAAAGTTGCCTGTCTTTAATGTAAATATAAAAATCACACATCGAGGGGCTGGAGAGATGGCTTAGCAGTTGAAAGTACTTATTGCTCTTGTAGAGTACCTGGAGTTGGTTTCCAGCACCCACGTGGTGGTTCACAATCATCTATAACTCCAGTTCCAAGGAATCTAACATCCTCTTCTGGCCTCTACAAGGCACCAGACACCCACAGAGTGCACAGATGTACAAGTAGATAAACAGCCATATACATAAAAAATAAAAATAATACATATATATTCTAAAAACTATACATTTAGTTTATGAGAAAATTCTGGAGATGAACAGTGCAAGCGTTGCACATTAATGTGGATATACTTAATTATACTGAACCATAAGCTTAAAATAGTCAAAGAAATAAACCTTATGTAAGTTTTACCACAGGAAATATAACTAAGATCATACATTTGAGACATAATGCTTCCCACTCTGTTCTTTCTTCTGTTCTGGAAAGAGGGAGGAAATCTGAATCCTTGTGTTATGGAAGCGGGTAGCTCTCCAAAGACCATGACCCCTTAGCACATCCCAGAGCTGAGCAAGGCCTTCCCCTGGATGCCTGTCGACCTCTCTCAGATCTGACTTTCTAAGGCCTTGTGGGAACTAAGAGTGAGTCCAGGAAATTCTGGGGTCATTGGTAAGCTAGAAAAGCAGACTAATCCTAATAAAACAAAAACTAGGACTACATTTGAGAAGGAGGCGGTGCAGCCATTTTGTTGTTGACCTTGAATGTTATTCCAATTAAAAGTAGAATTTAAACCCCAAAATTCAATTCCCGGAAAGTTGGATGAAATTCATATGAGGGGCTGGGGTTCAGCAGGTAAAATGGCTTGCTGCCCAAGCATGAGGACCTGAGTTCGAATCCCAGCAACCCAATAAAAACATATGGACATTGATGCCATAATACCAGCACTGTAGGGGGTTGGGCAAAGACAAGTGGATCTCTGAGACTTCAATGACTGCCAGCTCCTTGTCCCAAGTTCAGTGAGAGACTGTCTCAAAGGAATCATGTGGGCAGTGATAGAATGGGACACCCCAGGATCCCCTCCTCTGACTTCTGTACACATAGGTGTATGCACTTGTACACACATTTATACACATGCACACACACATTCACATACACAGTTTTTTAAAAAATCCAAACACGAATGTTAAAATGAAATGAAACAATTGTTTTAGTTGGCATAAAGTTTTAGGAAACTGGCCTATGCCTTGAGTATCAGACTGAAGAGTTTCAACTCTTCTAGAAGCCTCAGGAGACCATCCAAAAGTTGTGGGTCTCTGTAGAAAAGCTAACTTGGAATCAAGTGCAGAGAAAACACTAGACGAACACTTAAGGTGGCTGGAGCCAAGTCCAAAAGGGAGAGCTGAGACCACACCAGGGGAAGGTGGGGTCAAAGGAAGTGATGCCCAAAGGTGTGTGCCCCCAGATCACTGCTGTTGTGGGAAATTAAGAAGGGAGGAAACCCGAGTTTTGGTAATAAAACAAAGGGAAGACAGAGAGCAAAAGTCACCCAGAGGATAAGCTGGGGTTTGGACACAGTCAAGATCATAAGATGTCCTTACCCAGGATGATCTGCTCACTTCTTGTTTTACTGTCAGAAGTGCACACTTCAAGCTGATATTTGGTTCTTCTGTGCTTTCTACTCAAACACAAAACTAACTAATATCAGTATTGAAGCTACCCACTTTCCGTATGATGAGTATCTCCACAGAGGCATCTTCATCCTCAGATACCCTGCAGATCTGCTGGATGCCCTCTCTCCCTCTCAGAGTTCCTATATTCCATCTGTCTCCAAAGCTGACATCTCCCTTAAGACTAACGCTCTGAGAGGAATCATTCACCCAGAACATCATTTCTCTTCTTCCCTCACTAACACAAACATTTCCATGTTGTGTACTTCTCCATAGAGATCCCTATAGCCCTCCCTAGGAATTCCAGATGTTCCATCTGGCTTCCAAGACCTTCCCCTCAAATCTGGCTCAGGTGGATCTGATGTTAACTGCCACATTTTTTTTCTCTAATGTGATTCGGAGTTCTAATCAAACTATCCTCGTCCCAAATTTCCAGCTCCACAAGGTACACAATTTCTTCTTTGTCCACGGGAAAGCACAGCTCTTCTCACCCTTCACTTGGCTGCATGTGCTTTTAGCCGTCTCTATCTTTCAGAGTCCTCAGCAAATTCATAAGTCACAGATTGTGTCAGGCAAGATGTAAGGCAAGGCAGAAATCAAGCAGAACTCAAGGCAACCTTCCAGATGAGCTTCAAGGGATGTGAAAGCAGAGATCCTATCAACTCCCTCCTCAACATCAACCACTTCCCACAGCTCTGAGCACAATGGCCAGTGTCAAATCTTCAGAGTCTCCAAATGGTGAGAAAAAAATAATACCAAATGAAAGTTAAATCACTAAAAATTTCATCTTAATGCTCAACATTGTACAGAGAGAGTTCTCCATGTAGGCTTTATTCTTGGCACAGTAGATACAAAGTCATGAAAGATGTGTTCTCATCCTCAAGAAATGCAGAATCCACTAGAAGACAACAGCAGCTATGTGGTATGGATCACTATTCCTTAATTACTTGACAAATAATCATCAATAGCCCACCATATTCTCGGCACAGATTTACATTCAAAGATCCCACTGTAACTGGCTTTTTATTGTCAACTTAACTGTATTTTAGAATCACCCGGGAGACACACTTTTCCCAGGGATTCCCAGAGAGGTTGAACTGTGGAAGAAATCCATTCTAAATGTGGCCTGGGTTTCCAGACTACCAGAAATGAGAAAAGAAGCAGGAAAGCCAGGTAAGCAGCATTTACCTCTTTGTGTTCTGGCTGCAGATGCAATGCCGCCAGCCACTTCACAGTCTCCCACACTGTGGTGGACTGTACTCCCTTAAACTGTGAGTCAAGATTAACCCTACCCTTCCTTTGTTGGTTATTTTGTTTCATCAACAAGAAGAGTAATGAAGATGCCCAAGTAGAGTGATGGCTAGCCCCTGACCTTGGCCTGGGCTTGCAGCCTAGCTTTGCTGCTGACTGTGAGGCTTTGGGCAGATGCTTAATCTCTATATGTCTCAGTTTCTTCACATATGAAATGGACAAAACAATAGCATCTCCCTCATCAGGTCTTGTGATTATTCAAAGAATTAATGATATATGTGAAAAAGACTGGCTTTTGTGACATAGAAAGCCTAATGTATTTTTCTTCAGGAATTTAAGCTTCAATGAAGGCAAGAGTTTGGAGGTTTGTGTGTGTGTGTGTGTGGGGGGGTAGTTTCTAACTCCTAGAGTGATACTGCCGCACATCAGAACATCACTAAAGGCATATTAAATGGATAAGAGCATATTTATGGGAGAAAGCCAGAAATGTGGCAGACTGAGCTGGAATTAACTGATTTTCCTCACTGCTTCCAATGCACATGTTAGACCATATAGAAATAAACATTTTAAAAATATGCATCTGGGCTCCAAAGGAAGATAAATCCCAAGGTCGCACAAAGAGAAAAACAGAAATCATAGGCAGAGGTTTGGGTAGAAGTGCAGTAACTGCTCGTTCTTGTCAGGTTGGCAGTGAGGAGGATGGTGGTGCTGGGGCTGGAAAGGTGGTGATAGCGGTTTGACCAAAAGAAATCTCAATAAAAATTAAACAGTGCTTAGAATGTGACCAGTGCCCCTAGACTGACTGCGTGAGAAGCCATTCCTCCCCTTAGGTGCCTGTGGCACCTGCATATAGACCAATTAGACTGTGACCTCCATGGAGGTAGAGATACCTTGGTTAGCTCTTCCTTGGAACTCTGCAGGTTTACAAAATGATCACAACACTCAGTGAAACTAAACTACACTTTGGAAGTGCTAAGACTCCTCTTGTCCACTTGCTTATCCAAATATACAAGGTAATAAACTCACAGAAGTTAACGTCTAGCAGAGACATGTCAACAGGCTCATGCTCTCCTCCATGTCTCTTTTTGTTATTTGTCTTAGCCCACATTCTGTGTCTATCAAAGAACACTACAACTAAGTAATTCATAAAAAATACAAGGTTTTTTGGTTTGTGTTCCTATAGACTGAGTGGTCCAAAAACACAGCGCTGGCATCTACTGTTAGGGGCATTATTGGTATATGATAACATAACAGAGGGCATCAGATGGCAAGATAGTTCAAGTGTGCTGCCTTGGATTGCCTTTCCTGTCCTTATGAAATCACAAATGACACCGTAGGGTCTCTACCCCCCATGACGTCTTTTAACCCTAGTTACCACATAAAGGTATTGCTCACTAGTATCATTATTCCATGAATTTGTACATTCAGCTACCAATACATGTGTTGAAGAATATTTGTTTAATTATGCAAAGATGTGTTGCAATTGTTTAGCTATGTAAAAATGTGTTGCATTTGTTTAATTATGTAGAGATGCATTGCTGTTTTACCCTGTCTGTCTAAGGCACTTGATTGGTCTAATAAAAAGATGAATGGTTAATAGTGAGGGAAGAGGTATAGGTGTAACCTGTAGGCAGGAAGAGTAAGTAGGAGGAGGAATTTAAGCTCAAGAAAGAAAGAAACAAAAGGAGATGCCAGGGAGACACCAGGGAGATGCCAGGGCCAGCCAGCCAGACACAGAAGAAGCAGGAAAGTAGGGCATATAGAACAAAACAAAGGTTAAAAAGTCCTGTGGTAAAACATAGATGAATAGAAACAGGTTAAATTAAATTAAAAGAGCTAGTGGGACAATCCTAAACTATGACCTAGAATTCATAATAATAAGTCTCTGTGTCTTTTTTGGGGAGAGCTGGTTGGTGGCCCAAAGAAAATTCCAACTACAAATAGCACCCAATGTGGGGCTCAAATTTCCACATAGGGCCTGAGAAAACTGGAAAAGAACCAAACGAAACCAAATCAAACAATCAACCCAACTGATATGGCCCCTTTAAGAGGCACTGCTGTGCAGTAGAGCACTTGAGCATCCAGCATGCTAAGTAGAAGCAGCAAGCTAAGTGAAAACACCTGCTACAGTGAAGACACCAACTTCTTAGGGCTGGGGCAGTTAGATGCAGCTCTCAGTTAAATGCAGCTCTTCACTTAATAGTATAAGGTTTGGCTCACATGTCAGATAATGCTAGAGGTGCACAGTGAAACAGATCCAGACCCCCCAAAAAAAGCCTTTAAATGGGTTACAGTGTGCACAGATGCTTAAGAAAGAAAAGACAATTAGTATAGATAGTCATAAGAAAAAATAAATAGTTTAAAAATAATTAAGTAAAGTCTTTAAGAAAGAGTAAAGTAATATAAAGGAAAAAAGACACATAAAGATGGGAAATACACAGGCAGTCTGGATCATATATGGTGTTTTGTTGACATTAATTTTTTTTAATGTTGATGAGCAAATGACAGCTGCTGAAAGACATGGGACTGTAAAAGAAATTGCTGAATTAAACCAGCTTAGATATTTTAGGGATGTCTTAGCCTTAAAATGGAATTCAGAAAATATGTTGTGTTGGTAGAGAGGTTATGCTTTTCTTTCCACAGGAAATGAAAGGCTGTGAATTCCTTCAAAATTAGTAGAGACCAGATTTGATTTGGGAAGACCCCTTGAAAATCTTGGCTACAGACATAAATAAATGAAACTAGGAAAACTAAAAGATGGGTGATGTATATGCTGATCCCTTGGCTGGAAACAGCTCTGAGAATAGATGAGACATGATAAATCTTGTTGGTTACAGAGTCCTCATGACTTATTATTACATGCCATCCTTTTATATGGCATGGATGGAGGTTTGGTTACACAATCCAAAGAAACTCATAAAGTTGACAGATGACTTTTACCTGCTCAAACATAAAACAAAAGCACATCTTTGGGTGGCTTGTGTAGAACAGAGTCCGTACTTGTGTTAATGCAGATATGTATGTTAACTTTGAAAGTTTGTGTGTTTTCAGAGCAAGGGGACCAGACACCAATGAAAATATGTTACCCAGGTGATCCAGCCTTTCAGAGTACCTCTGTTGCAGTTTCCTCAGAGATCTGCATTCAGAACAAATTCAAGGTGGTTAGCTGAGATAGCCCAGCCTCATAGACTATGTTAACCAGGACTTCAGATAAACCTTGTACTTTCCCATTACACAAAGACTGGACAACAAATGTTAAAGCTAGTTTTCTTATGACTTGATCATTATCTCAATTTTCTCAGGGTCCCCTGGGGATGCCACTATCCCCAGACAACAGGAAGCAGTCTAGAGAACATGAAACTCAAATTCCCAAGTGGGTGGGTAGGTTTTGGTCATTTGGTGATTTATGGATGTTTGTCAGAATTTAATGGGAATAAAGGAATATAGGATAAAAAGACAACTATTAATCTCAAGTATTTCACATTGGTAAGGATTTTTGTATATTGATACAAATTTAAGATTATTTTTGTTACATTGTATATATGTTTCTACTCTTGTTTAAGGTATTATACATATGCAGCTCATATAAAAATGTAATATAAAGCTCTAGTCCTTAAAAGCCGTTTTTGCAAACTGTTTAGGATAATTTAAAAAGACAGGTTAGTAGTTAGTCATCTATAACAATCAAACTCGTAGTCATATTAGGTATGTTTTCAAGGTTAAACTAATATATTTTAGATAGATGAGTGATCTTCAAACATTTCAGAGACCTACAAAATATGACATTTAAGATGTTTAATAACATAAGGCTTTTCATAGCAGTGAGACACATCTGCTCCTGGTAGCTCCAATCTACTTCATAAAAGGACGATGGTCATCGAAGAACCTCCATATGGAGTTCACTTTCAATGTGGTAAAGCCAGCCATTCAGGCGAGAGACTGCCCTTGCCTTGACTGCTGACAGTGTGCTGTACAAACTGGACAAGCACAACTCAAAGGGAAGAGACTGCTGACCTTTGCTGACACAAAGTAAGACAGTCCTTTGAGATTCCTGCTTCACAGAAAAGTCTGTCAGCTGTTCTAGGCCTGTAGGCTGAAGATGATGCCCCAACATTGCAGAGGAACCTTGGGTGACTGTCCAGGCAACCAGGTGTCTTTGTTATTTCTATAGTTTTGCTTGCTCTGCACTTCCTGTTTACTCAGGTAATAGTATATCCTTCTTGGGTCTCTGACAGAATTAAAGATGAGATAGTTATAGATTTCCTTGTTACCAAATTCAGAAAAGAAACTCATATTAGAGGTGTAAAGTTTATAAGGTTGAGAAACAAAAAACTTAAATTGTTTATCTAAGAAAGTGTTTTGAGTTCTAAAAAGATAATTTGAGATTGTTAATACCAATTAGGATAGAAAGTAAATTAGGTACACAACTTTGGACTCACCAAGATAGGATACATAATGGAATATTTTCTCTGAATTTACCAAATGCAAATGGACTTGATATTGTAAATGTAATTCTTATTTGATAATTGTTCTTATCGTATATAGTCTTACTGTGTTAAAACCAAAACCTTTCTTTTTATTTAGACAAAAAGAGGGAAATGTTGTGGAATTTTTGTTTCCCTATGCAAAGATGTGTTGCATTTGTTTAATTATGTAAAGATGCATTGTTTTACCTTGCCTGCCTAGGCACCTGATTGATCTAATAAAAAGTTTAACAGTCAATAGTGAGGGAGGAGGTATAGGTGGGACTTCCAGGCAGGGAAAGTAAGTAGGAGGAGAAATTTAGGCTCAAACAAGAAAAAAAAAAAAAAAAAAAAGAGAGAGAGAGACTCCAGGAGGCAGCCCATCCAGATACAGTGGAAGCAGGAAAGTAGGACATACAGAATGAAAGAAAGGTAAAAAGCCCTGAGGCAAAACATAGATGAATAGAAACAGGTTAAATTAAGTTAAGAGGGCTAGTGGGACAAGCCTAAGCTACGGCTGAGTATTCATAATCAATAATAAGTCTCTTTGTCTTTATTTGGGAGCTGGTTGGTGGGCCAAAGAAAATTCCAACTACACACATACATTTGGGGGGGGGGCTTGTAAATCATACCATTACATTCATTAAAGATTCCCAGTCTATCAAACATTTCTAAAGAAAGGAATCAAGCTTTTACAGGTCTGTTAGAGAATGTTAACATTCAGACTCATTGTAACTTGCTGTGACCTATTTTGCCTCTGCCTGTTTGGTGTATCCATCTATAAGGGATGACAAAACATCAGCGGAATGAACAAGAACATGGCCCCAGCCAATTTAGGTTTCCACCTGCTCTTTTAAATATCCAGCAACATATAATCTGGACCCTCTGAAAACAACATATGAAGTACATTGGGGTAGAAATTATAACAAGATTCTTATAACAACCCAAAGATGTATTACATTTTTTCTTTGTGTGATTCAAGTTAGTATAGTACAACTAATGAATCCACCAACTCTAGGACAGACAGATACAACTCTTAACATGAAAAACTATATAGTATAGCCCTGAGCCCTAGGAGGGATTCACTTCATTATCTAATTTTAGAACTCTTCAATATACCTCCTCAAAGCTATATAATTCTGGAGGAAAAAAAATCACAATTCCTAGAAAACCCCCAAAGTTAAAGTGTTAACAATACATTTAGTGATATAATAAATCTTTTATGACATAAAGTGGCACAACATTTTCATTGCTAGAAAAGCAGTTACCTCCAGAATTCACTAAACAAATACTGATAGGTGGTGAGAGACTTCCCTCTCTAGAGTTCCCCCTCAGGTCTCTCTCTAGCTCTATGTTGTGTGGCAATTGCTTCTAAGACAAAACAGTCCATCTTGAAATGAAGCTTATCAGACACAGGATGTTCTAAAGAGAGGTGAAACATTGCATCCTGGAGGGAGGCTCATTGGAACTCAGAAAGTAAACAACTCAACAGCTTCAGGAAGTTCCTGGAACTAACCAGATTCACTAGGCCCCTCCCTCCCCAAGTTTATATAACCCACAAACAGTAAGGACAGCAGGGAGATGATCTCAAACTAGCTGAGCCTTCTGGAAGCAACATAGACCAGCATTCTGGAAGAGACACTAATATGTTGAGCTGTGTGTAAGCTGTGCCGTGAGTGTCAGGTTCCAGCTTCCATGAACTGTCACCCATGTTGGGGTGGGCTTTTGATGATGCAGCTGTCTGTGAGTCATTTCTGCTCCTGTAAGTAATCCCAATAAAGCTCTTTCACCAAGTTGGACTTTGGTAGTATCCTAACTTTGGTCATTGTCAGCCCCCTATCTGGGGTAAATAGACATTAGTTCATGCCTCCCCAAGAAGAGTGTTAACACAATATCTGTGTCTGTCTTCCTGTCCCTGAATCCAGTTCCTTAAGCACCTTTCTTCATGCCTCTGACAGCAACTTCCATGTGGACAATCAGGATTCCTGGACAGAAGATGACTATTGGGAGATGTCAGTTCTTTTTCCGACAGTATTGATAAGGACCCCAACGTCAGGCTCCCAGGGTTTGTTTCCAGAGTCTGGAATAACCCACACAGTCACTCACTAACTGTGGTACCCCAGGAGTGTTCAGTTTGTCCGAGTCTGTTACCTGAACAGCATGGATGACAGCGATACTGCACATGCATGGTGCCATGGTGAAGAAAAGCGAGGGGGCACATGGAAAGCATGCAGAGCGATGCTTGGCACATAGTGAGTGCTCGACATGTACGTTAGCTGTAACTATTCTAACTGTTGCACCCTGTACCCTCAGATGAATTTCTGGATGGATTTTTTTCCATCTTTCCCCATCTGGCTCACTTCAGTCACATATTAACACCCAAATTTCTGACATGATTTGGGGCCGAGACTGTGGGAATTGTGTAGTAGACACTGGGAAAGAGTGCATGAAGCAATGTCATTCAAGTTGAACCTTAAAATTGCTGTTTGAGAGCTGTTCAGAAGAGTAGATGGGGAAATTAAAGAATTTCCTAACTCCCTTGAATTCTCTATAAGCCACTCAGGCTCCCGTCAGCTTCTTCCTCTATGTTATTGGGTTGGTATATTTTGAGCTCTCTCCCTTCCTCCCATGTCACATCTTCCTAACTGTGGTACTTTATATCATTCGGAGGTTTTCCCTCACCTCATTTTTTTTCTAAACTTTCTGAACCCAAAGGCACGCTGTGTGCCAGCTGCAGCAACACCAGGACTTAGCAGAGCAGGGTAACACATCCAAATTTTCCTTGAGCTCTCTATTCCTAAAAATATAATTAACTTTAGAGAATCCACACATGAGGCTTCAGCTAAGCAAAAATAAAATGAAATGGTTTCTGGGATAAATTGCTTTATCTCTGTGCCGTTCCTGTCAGTATCACACTTTAGTTTTAATTATACTAAGGGAAGAATTATAGGTTAACTGTCAGGATCAGGATCAGGCTCAAATTGGCAGGACTGCGGCAGGTTATGAACATTGTTCACTCTACAAAGGCAATCAGTGGAGTGGTGAGTGGGACCTGAAATCCACTCCCCCCATTCACAAAGCATTGATTCGGGAAGGGCATATTCCCTAGTTCTTGCCGAGTGCCTCCACAGGGAATAGCAGTGGCCCCTTACAAGGAGACTAAGTAAATAAGTAAATATATAGAAGGTAATCAACCCAGATTTTATAGTTTCAGTATAAACTATTGGAACCATGGAGAAGCGTTGAGTTGGAACTGGATGTGCCAGCATGAGCTCATGGCTTTACAAATAAACAGATATAGATTGATGGAATGTGTGGATGTATATGTGGATCTATTTCCTAGTTCCTCTTGCCAAAGGGAAGTTGAATCTATGACACATGTACGGAAATGTATCTTGTACTCAGATCTTGATTTCCAAAATAGCATTCTCTACTGAAGGGAACTAGATTCCATTAGAAAGATGGAAGATTCTAGGGCTCAGCGAGGGAAGTACAAGATAAGCCAGGAGTGTCCTGGGAACCAAACACTAAAGTGCTCATACCAAAACTCAAAACTCATACCAAAAGTTCATGAGGCCAGCTTGAAAGGATGTCTTCTGGCCACCTGACAGTAGTCTGCAACCCTCCCGTCCATGTTCAAACCTGTCCAAATCAGAGCATCAAACAAGTAGTTACAGTCATAGGCCGTAAGTCCATGAATGGAATTAGAACCACTGAAAACATATTGACACAAATTATTTTTTTAACTGAAAGGAGGGAAATTGGGTTATAAAATAGTATACCAATTAGTAAATAAAGAATAAATGAACTTAGAAATTTATTACTTAGTAATCATCATAGTAGAAATTGAGTCAAGTAAAAAAGCCGTCAATTAATGGGAGAAGTTAATGAGAGAAAACTTGCTAGGAAACAGGATGTTTACATCATCTCAAAGCTTTCCCTATAAAACATTTGTTAATTATAAATATAAAATGTTTATGCATTGGTAAGTAGTAATTGTTAGTTACTAATAGAGTAGGTAAACTTTGCAGGCACTGTTTGACCAGATAACAAAATCTGACCCCGCAGAAATGGACTAAATGAAGATTGTGGGGTTTCTAATATGAACAATGAGAACACACCACCATTTCTGTATTTTTTCACAAATATGCAGCGCTTAATCCAGTCATTAAGAAGCATTAGACTCATTAAGAAGCATTAGACTAATCTAAACTGAAAGTCATTCTATAAAGCAATGAGATGATATTTTCTCCAAATACTAACATACCTGAAAGATAAGGAAAGAGTATCTCCCATGAGAGGAGAGTTGAACTGTGCTATGTGAGATGTAAGAGATATTCTTGGGCAGATTTCTAATGAAGAATCTGAATTTTGGTAGTTATACTTTGGGTTTCTAGGAGGGTGTTTTTGCTTCTAGGAAACATATTTTAGAATACTCAGGAGTAATGTGGCATCTTACCATATTTTACTCTCAAATTATTTAAAATGATACACACAAACAGAAATAAGGCAAATGTGATAAAATACTAGCCTCTGGGAAAATCTGAGTGAGAGTATAGGCTTCCTTGTATTATTATTTATATTAAAGATTCATTTTATTTTTAATTCTCTCTCCCTATCTGTCTATGTGTCTTTGTGTGGATATGTGCATGTAAGTACAGGTACCCTCAGAGGCCAGAAGAGGGCATCAGAGTCCTTGGAGCTGGAATTACAGCAGTTATAAGCTGACAGATGCGGGCACTGAGGACTAAATTCAGGTCCTCTGCAAGAGCAGTAATTAATCTTAACTGTTGAGCCATCTCTCCAACCCATCTTGTTTTATTGCTTAAATTTTTTTGTAAGTTTGAAATTAATTTGAAGTTTTAAAAGTTTTCTTTTACTAAAAAGTGAAAGAGTAAAAATATTTTAGATATAAAAGATCCTCAGAGAATCACCATCAAATCTTCACAAAAAGGAAGATACTCAAAATAATAATTATTAACAATAATTTTATTAATTGTAATTATTAAATAATTAAACATAATAATTATTATTTGTGGGAGCCTGTTTTCAGGTTCCTTGTGGCTTTACCCAGCAGGTCCACATAGAGGATGATTAGAACCACGGGCCTGAGTGCAGGTGTCTGAGATGGTCTGCACTTGGCCGTGCTGGGGGAGGAGGTCTTTTGCTCTACCCCTTGGCATCTCTCTAAATTCTCTGGGGCAGAGACAGTCAGGGCCCGTTGGAATAGGTTCCAGGCCCTCTCGAGGATATCCTGTATTTTCTATCTGTTTATCTCTACAATCTAAATTCTTCTATCTAATATTTCCTGCTGCTCTCAGTGAAGAAAACTCTGGGGAACTGTGGGGTTGGTGGGTAAAGGCCCTGCAACTATTATTTCTCCAAGCACTGAAATACAAGAACAAACATCAATGAAAAGAATAGGTAAGAGTAAAGGCACATGCATTTCTAGTGTAATGATGATTCTAGACTTATGAGTTCTAAAGATATGTAGAATAACACAAAATGTAGTAAACAAGTAAAGCTAGTCGATTGGAAGCCCCTAACAGTGTCACTGAATCAATAACAGTCTTAAGTTTGCATGTTCTAAGTGTTAAGCTAGCCATCAAAGACTAAGTGAAAAAATTTAGTGGAGAGGAAAACTGAATAACAATACTAACAAAAGAACTTCATTAATCCAAAAGAATGGAAGCAAAAAGAAAAGAAACGGAATATGTGGGCCAAATAGAAGACAAATTGCCACACCAAAGTACAAATATAAATGTGCATATTGCTTATAAAATTATATGTACTGAATACTATTGAACCTAAATAAAAATATGAAATCAAGTCATGGCTACTTTCAAAAGTCACATCTTTAAGCTAGAAATGCAGAAATATAAAAAGTAAAAGATTAGAAGAGACACATGTAGACAATAGCCAAAAGTTGATGGAGTTATGCAAATATTAGTCAAGGTAAGTTTTAAGATTTTTTTTATAAATAAAAAAATTATATTTGCCAAGATTGTAAGACAATTTCTAAACTTGTTTTTTTATAGTATTTTTATTTTATAATTAACTTAATTTCACATATCAGACACAGATTCCCCAGTCCTCCCTCCTCCCACCCTCAGCCCTCCCCCAACCCACCCCGGACTCCCACCTCCTCCAAGGCAAGGTCTCCCCTGGGGAGTCAGCCCAGCCTGGCAGACTCAGCCAAGGCAGGTCCAGTCCCCTCCTCCCTAGAGCAAGGCTGAGCAAAGTATTTCAGCATAGGCTCCAGGTTCCAAAAAGTCAGCCCATGCACCAAGGTGTATTCAATAACAGAGTTTTGAAATGCATAATGTAAAAAAATTATAAAACTAAAAGTAATAAATGAATACCAGTATGGAAAGCATTAACATAACTCTCATAATTGATTGTATATACAGGGAAAAAAATCACTAAGAACAAAAGATAACTAAACAATGTAATTCACAATTCCAATCTGACATAGGAAGAACACTATTAAGATGAAACATATGCTCTTCTCACAGGCATAGAGAAGTTACTAAAATTGATACACCCTAAGTTGTAAGCAAATCTTAAAATATATCAAAAGGTTGGCTTAAGCAATGATTTCAACCTGTGGATGGCAACTCCTTTGGGGGTAAAAAGACCCTTTCACAGGGGTCGCCTGAGACCACTGGAAAACACAGATATTTACATTAAAATTCATTACAGTAGCAAAATTACAGTTATGAAGTAGCAATGAGAACAATTTTATGGTTGGGGTCACAACAACATGAAGAACTATATTAAAGAATCGAAGCATTAGGAAGGTTGACTTAAAATTTTGAATGCAGCCAAATTAAGTTTAATTGTTTAATCTGCTACAAAAATATAACTATAACTATAATTTCTTGCAGATTAAACAATATTATTCTAAATAATCTCTAGGTCAAAAAGTAGTAGTAACCTTGTATATTAAACATATGCTGAATAGAATGAAAACTTAGATAAAGAACATTGAAAGGAAAATGGGTCTGAAAGCTTACATTAAAATAAAAGATATAAACTAAAAATAAATGCCCTCTATGATAAATGGCCTCAGTATCTATACCAAAATAAGCTTTAAAAGATAGAAGAGTATAATTAAGAGGAAAAATTAATGAAATAGAAAACACACATATAGTAGAGAATCAACCAAACCACAGGCTGGTTCCTTGAAAAGATGTCAAGCATTGGGCATGACCTAGGAAGGAGAGGGAGAAGAAAACAAACCCAGAACAAAGAAGAGATCACCACTAGGAACCCTACAGAAACCAGTCAGGAATACGATACTAGGAAGAAAAAAAAAAAACCTGCACCAATTAACTTACAATTTAGATGAAACAGACGAATCTTTAGAAAACAACCTTCTAAAGCTAATACAAAAGATTTAAAAACATGAATAGTCTTACATACGTCAAATAAATTGAATCTGATTTTTTAAAAGAGCCCAGACATACTTGAGTATCAATGCTTATTATAGCACTGTTCCCAAGAGCTAGTTTATAGAACTAGGAATCCAAAACCAGAGGAATAGATAGAGAAAATGTGCAATATACACACAGTGAAAATTTTCTGCCCTAGAGAAGGACGAAGGCATCTTTTCTGCAGATAAAAAAAAAAAGATGAAACTGAAAATAATCATATTTAAAAAATGAAGCCAATCCCAGAAAGCCAGCCATTGTACTTGCCTCTCATTTGCACTTCTTGGATTTTACAGGTTCCATTAAGTCATGAACACATGCATAAGGTGAAAGGAGAAACGAAACTGAGCAGGGGAACGAAGGGGGCAAGTGAGAGAGAGGAAGGGCTCCTGCTGGGGATGCGTTTGGAGCCTGAACAGCATGGTTTTTTTAGATCAAAAGTAAAAGAACCTCCCTCCATGCCCATACAGCTTCAGAGGGCAGTTCCCCTAACTCTGTAAGCAGAGTCTCAGTTCCTGAGGACAGAGAAGAAGCACTTTATAATTCTTACTGAGTTATAACCGTGCCTATACCACAGTGCCTATAAAATAACTTAGATGAGTTAATTACTTATTAAGAATTCTTTACAATGTACCAGGAACTACTGTAAAGATCCTTTACCATCCACTATAACATAAATATTAAGATGTTTTTATTAATATTAATCCAAATCTTCCTTTTGGTAACTTCCACCTGTAATTCCCATTTCTTCTTTAAATCTACCATATTTGTTTGAAGCAGTTTAAATTTGGTACCTCTTAATACAGCTTATAAAAAGCATGTTTTCTACCTTTGGCAAGGCCAAGTAGATGAATGGTAGATATTCTAATTCCACCTTCAAACTTTTTGTGACCTCCACCTTCCATGTCTACAACCTAGAAGAAAGAGAAGCCGAGGTGTCTACTTTGCACACTACATGAAAAAGATGTGGTAGGGTTAAGTGTGAGTTACTCAAATAATGGTGGCAACACTTGGCTAAACTGTACTCAGTACAAAGCTTTCTTGTGCTTCGTTAACACTTTCCAGGCCATGGCAAGGAAAGCAGGATACTTACTCTTCCTATCTCACATGGAAGGAAACTGAACTGAGGAGGGTCACATGCTGACCCAGACCCATACAGGTCGTGAGTGGTCATGTCTTGACCCAAGAGACCCCTTACTCCTAATCTGTGCATTGTACTTTATACCTCACAGCCCTTAAATGTTTAAATACTGTAATGGATGCACATGGACCACTTTTTCCAGGGATGCTCAGCCTAGAAAGATAAAGGCTAAGAAAGACTAGCTGGGAGAATGTAAGGAAAAATTATCATCTCTCCTTAACAACAGGGCTAGTATCTACCCCTCCATGAGAAGGTACCATATACATCAATGTAGCATGAGTCATGGACCTCCAAGGTACCATTCTCACTAATGTGAAATCTGCTTGTTTAGAATGTTGGAGAGCACTTTGGAATAAGTTTCCACAGTGGCTCTGCCCTGTGCGATCACCACTGAGCCACAGAAAGTAAATCAACCACGTTCTCTCTCATCTCCAATCCCAAACATTAAATTGTTGATTTTAATTGGTTCATTCATCAACTCATTCATTCATTCAAGAAAGGTTTTCTACGGGCCAAGCCAGCTTGAAAGACCCCTTGACATATTACCTCCTATGATCATTTGTGTTTTACCTGGGTATCTCAAAATAGACCTAGAGAAACATTTAGCTAGACTCAGATCTTAAACATCTCTGTATTGTCTGGGTCTAGCGTATCCCACAGCAAATAACAAATATTCAGTAAATAGCTGAAAGAAAGGACGAAGAGTTCCTAGGCCTTTTCTGTTCACAAGCTACTCACTCCATCCAGGTCCTCTCTTCTCCAACCACTGTGAGCTACCTACTTACTTGGTGCCTGAAGGAGGCTGTGCACGGTGTCCCACCATAGGTAGTGGGCTCCAAGGAGCCAGCTCATGCAACAGGGATACCTTGCGCAGCCTTGATACAGGAGGAGGGGCTTGGATCTGCCTCAACTGAATGTACCAGGCTCCGCTGACTCCCCATGGGAGGCATTACCCTGACAGAGGAGGGAATGGAGCATGGGTTGGGGGGGCAGGTTGGGGGCAGGAGGAGGGAAGAAAGGAGGATCTGTGGTTGGTATGTAAAATGAATAAAAAATTTCCTTTTTTTTAAAAAAAAGGATGCTTGCAAAACATTGCTCCCAATGTGTTCTCCATCCTCCACTGAAAATGCCTACATTCCACAGGGTCCAGCCCAGTCCTACCTGAATCCAGGCAGGGACTCAGATGTCCCCTAATGAAGACTTCCCTCTGACTGCCTGTCATGATTTAGTTGCTCTCCTTGGTCATCCTCGGAAGCAGTCCTGGACTGGTCCCACTGCCTAGCCCTTTGCATGCTGGACCTTCTGCTGGTGCTGTAAGTCTGGCTCTGTCTTTATATCCTGGCTTCAAGAAGCTGAGATTCTCCAAGCCCCAACTGTAAAGCAGTGTGGAAGCATATTAACAGGCATGCTTAGAATTAATTCATCTCAAAGAAACAGATCATTCTTTGGAAACAGCCTGCTGTTCACATGCTTGTGATGAATGTCATTCAGTGGTTGGTAACACTGTAGAGATTTGGGAACCGCTCAATCACCAGCCATTTCATTCTCCAGATGACTTTTTTTTGACACCAAGATCAGCAAGCAAGCTTTTGAACAATCCTCATTTCAAGTTCAAAATGTGAATGAGTTTCTGCCTGAAAGAAACAATGAATTCTCTTCCGAAAAACAGTGATAATTATTAGCAATTTCTGAAGGTGAACTAGCAAGGATTCATTCTCACACTCTGTTCTCAGCTGTCTGATGGAGATGGAAGGTTTATATAGGCTTGGCTAGTCCCCATGGCAACAGCCTTTCTCCTGGGTTACCATAGGAATGGTGAAGGCCTTTATAAGCCTCCATTAGCAGAGACTGGGCTGGCAGCAGTCAGAAACGACTGCTGGGGAAGACGCTGTGAAGTGTCAGTGCGGGCGTTTGAGAATTCATCTTACCCTGGACTCGCTGGGAGGTCTGTTTAGCACCCACTGCAGCAGCTTCCGACACGAGATAGCGCTAGGATCAGTCGGGTGTCTCGAACACTTCACATGAAGGGTTTTCCCAACTCAAGCTACATTCAGATAGGACCGGATTTGAAAAGATTCTGAGACAGAAAGAAGGCATCTCTTCTGATAAAACCTCACACTGGTAAATCAAGAGTCTAGCCCCCAGGACAGTGCACGGAAGCCGTATTAATAATTAATGTGCTGATGGCTGGTGGGCCTGGTTGCTGCTCTGGCTAATCGCTTTTTCCCAAATTTCATAGGTTGAAACTTAATCGACCATGTGATAGTATTAAGAGAAAGGCCTGGAGGCGGGGATGGGGGTGGGGAGGAGGTGCAACTAAAGGCTTAGGGCAGAGCCATTGCAGATGAGGTTAGTGTGTCAAACATAAGAGTGAGGGAGCTGTCCACTCTCCTGTGAGCCATTCAGCCTCCTGCTACGTGTGCAATGAGAGGCAACATTCACAAAGCAGAGGACGATTCTTCTTCACAAAATACAGAAGTCACTGCCGCACTGATCTTGAACTTCTCACCCTCAAGGACTGTGAGAAATAAATTTCTGTATAACTTAGTCAGACTGAAATATTTTGTTATAAGAATCGAATGAACTGCCAGTTGCATAACAGTATGAATGTCCTCAAAGTCCCCAAATTGTACATTTTAGTGGCAAATTTCAAACAAAATTTGTGCATCTATAGCAAAGTTTTTAAGATTAATGTTGTAATTATGGCATGACTATTACTGGACACGTGTTGTAGCTCAGGTACTAGAGTAGACTCTGCAGAAGTTTCATCCTGTCCAGAAGTCTGTTATCGTCATTCCTTTGAAGATGAGGTACCTGAGGTGTAGAGAAACAAAGTTAGCAGCATAGGGGTACACCGCTCAATACCAGTAGAGATGCAAGTCAAGACCAGGTCCTGGTACCGTGGCCCCAGCCATACAACTCAACCATTGTGGAACAGATGATTGGCATATTAAAGACACATTTTATTGGACTTACATGTGAAAAAGCTTTTGAATTCTGCTTAAATATCTGTTGTTTTCTCACTTGCTTTCTCTTTTTATATAAGTTACTTTATAAAAGATATTATATAAGGTATCTTTTAGTGCACAGGAATATATTCACTTAAACTCTAACCTTTGAATTCTTTTAAACTTAATATTGTATTATTAGGAAAGACAGGTATTTCCATGAAAACAGTCTGGTTTGTGCACATATTCATTAGTTCTGAGATGTGTGTATGTGCCACAGAATGTACGGGAGACTTTGATATACAGAGGACTGTTTAGTAAAAATAAATTCACAAAATTTGTTGGTAATTTTCAGGTACTAGAAAGCCCTCTTTCATCAGAGCAAAATATAGTTTCACTCTACAAAATGGAGAATACATGTGGTAACAATCACCATAGGGATTCCTTTTAGGCATTTAGTCAAGCTGCATGGAAATAAAAAAAAAAAAGGCTAGGGACAATGGATGTAAAGCCCTCCGTGATTTCATGCATTAAAAACAAACAAACAAACAAACAAACAAACAAACAAACAAACAAGGCAGCAACATGCACTGGTTATTTTCAAAGCAAGCCCTTGGTATGTGCCAGCAGAGAAAGCACACCTTCTTGAGTTTCTGTCATGTGCCAGACACAGCTGTGAGGGACCCTGACTGGGATCCTTCTGCAAAGAGTCTCAAGTCTGAGTTCTGTCCCCAGAGCTGTTCATGCTAACATGCACAAGTGACGGGAAGAAGTCTTTCTTCTCTGTGGAGGCATACACAGACAGGAGACATTGGTTAATGAGGAACACAAACATGCCAAACTGCATCTACTCTTCTTCACAGCTTTGCTTCCACAGGGCATTCTCCTCAAGAGCTGCAAATATTTCCATTTGGTGGCTGTGGTAAGCTTTTGTTTTAAAGAAGTAGAATTAAGGTACCCGGAGAGTTGTTTGATGTGTGCAGTTTCAGTCCTGCAAGATGGAGAGGTTCGGGGTCTGGTATGCAGCACGGACATACAGCAGGCTACTGAACTGTGTGCTTTAAAATGGTCAAGTTGACGATTTTTAAGTTGTGTGTATGTGCTTTAACAACTTTTTAAAAAAGTCAATGAGCTCTTAGTCTCCTCACAAAAACTACGGAGAACAACCTATGGGAACCCCAGGGAGTCTGCTACCATGACTGAACTCGGTCCTGTCCAGGTTAGCCTTTATTCAGCTTGTTCATCTCTTTCTCAGCAAGAAGAAACAACCCCATGTGTTGTTCATCCCTTCAGGGACAAAACCTTTGCCTTCTTCTCATGAGAATCTCAATCTCAGCCTCTGCCTTTTCCCATCACATTGACATTGGACATGATGAGCCTTTTAATTTCTTTTAGAGCCTCGTGCTGAACCTACACTTGAGTTAGATCTGATACCTCTGACTGTCTGGGCTTCCTTCTGCACTCCGATCTCTGCATCCTATCCTACCATAGGATCTTCACATTGGCCCGTATCAGAAATGGAATGCTTTAGACAGAAAGCTGCAAGTACCATTGGCATACTGGACCAAAAATAAAGTATAAAGCTTGGGGCTAGAGAGATGTCTTAGCAGTTAGGAGTGTGTGTTGATTTCTCAGAGGACCTGAGTTCAGTTCCCAGTATCCATGTCAAACACATCACAACTTCTTGTAGCTCCAGTTCTTGAGGATCCAGCATCCTCATCTGGTCTCCAAAGGCACCCCCACATGCCAATATCATCAAATACACACACACACACACACACACACACACACACACACACACACACACACACACAAATAAATAAATAAATAAATAAATAAATAAATAAATCCTAAAAGATTAAAATGACAAGCTAAACTCTCCGTAAACAGCACCCTAAACTAGTCATCCAATCTAAGATTTAAGAAGTGATATCTTGAGAGCAGATGGTATGATGTAGACTTTGGGGTTTTCTTAATCAATCTTTACAAATCCAGAACTATTCAGCATGTCATATAATAAGGCCACAAACACGACTAATATGATTGTCCACTTAGCCACAGCAGACAATCGCAAAATTTTTCTGCACTGGACCAGATAGAAAAATAGCTCAAACTGTAACAGGCCATAAACCTGAGTTGTAGCATTTGACTCTTCTGAAGTCTATTGGAGGCAGCCAGAAGCAACATACAAAAGAAAAGCAAAGCTGTGTTCCAGTGAAACATACATTATGCATCCTGGTGGCAGACATTTTTTCCTGGGGTAGTTTGACAACCCGTAGCTCCATCAACCAAAAGCAGAACTGAGACATGGGGCAGAGTTTTTGGTGCACTAGGCAGCATTCAGCCACAGCTGATACTGGAGTTCATTTCTGGGCATTAAAACCTTAAGTGGCCAGGGAAGGCCTTGTTATTGTTTATCGTCAGGTGATTAATTTATAAGTGTAGGGTCAGTTTGCTGGGGTGCTCTTGTTGTGTGTGTGTGTGTGTGTGTGTGTGTGTGTGTGTGTGTGTGTGTGTGTGTGTGTTTTGTCAGCTAAGACTCTTTCTACAAATATTGGCCTTCTATTTGAATTCACTGTCTGGCCCCAAGGAGGCTCTCCTTGACTCTCCATCAGCATTATGTCTGTATTTGCTCCAGGTAACTCACCTTTTCCCTTTTCGAAAATCCTACCTACTCATTGCTAGCTCATTGCAGTCGTCCAGCATCTTAACCATCTTACAGCTCCTCTAAGATGAACAAAGTGGTCCAGCGATCTCATTTGCAAGATCCTGCAGTTCTCTGCAACAGACTCTTCCCAAGCCTGGACACAGGAGGCTTGTGTGAACACATAGTTATTTCACTAGTTTGTCCTTCCACAATTGTTTTTACCTTTTATTTTCCAATGTTCTTCTACCCCCTGCATTTATAGAGTCGCTCTCCTTGGCAAAGCAAATGGGAGGCCAAGAGCTTTGGAAGGTCTTTGAAAGCATTTGCTTCACCTATTTTCTATTTATTCTTCAACTTGCTCCAAACAGAATTTTGTGTCCTTTGATTGTGTCCTGAGCATTCTCTACAAGTCACAATGGATCGTGATTCTTTGGTTTTCTGACATCATTTGCACAAGTATGTATTATCCTTTATGTGTCTTCTTTGGTTTCTGGTCAAGTCATTTTAAGATCTGAGCTCACATAATGGTCCCTGTGGAGTCACAGGATGATGGGAGTCTGTCTGTTGGGACAGCATTCCTTTCCTTTGTTGTTGGGTCTCTATGCTTTTTCATGAACAAAATATCCAACCCAATGACTTTCTCAACTCTTGAGACAGCTGACGCTTTAGAATTTTAAAGCAGTTGTATTTTTTCTGTCAGTTTCTTCTCCCAATCCCCTGGTGAACACAAGCTCTTTCGTCCAGGGCTTCCTCTCCCTTGGATCATAATTAAATCTAGAAGACCTGCATCGTGTCACCAGCCTGCTGGGAGAACAATCACAGGACAAGTAGTGTGTGTTGATTTTTCAGAGGACCTGAGTTCAATTCCCAGTACCCATGTCAGACACATCACAGCTGGATGGAGTCAAAGGCTTGTTTAGCCTGGTACTCTCTGGATTTTAGCTTTCGTTTTTGTTTGTTTGTTTGTTTTTTAATATGTCATTGAGGAGCTTCCTGAGAGAATTACTCAGATATATGTGACACGTTGAGTGACCGCCAAGTCTTCTGGAGCTGATTTACTCCTCAAGAAGAGAGACTCTATGGTACATGAGACATCAACAGGCCTGAGGGTCTCTGGGGGGCTCTGAGGACAGAGACCCCGATTCACATGGGGTGGGACCTTTGTTTGAAACTCCTCTGATCCCTCCATCCAGGTAGACACGTGCATCCTGAAGAGAAGGGAGTAATGAATCACCTTAAAGAGCCTTCCCCCCACCCCAAACCATTTGTGAGATCCTAAAAGAGACTGGACCAAGGGAGAAAGAAAAGGCCTGGCCACCAGAACAGTGGGCATCAGATGACAGAAAAGCCAGCCGGGCATAATCAAGTTCCAAACACCCACACACCTTGCTTCCTTAGCACACCTACGACACGGGTCAGGTGTCCATTTCTCCCATATGGCTAGATAATCCGCAGGATACTACTGTGAATTTCAACAAGAACTTCTTTTACACCCTTTCTCTTTTAAAGACTTAATTCACAACTCAATGCAATTTACTCAAATGTGTGTCCGATGATACCACAGCACCGCCGTATCTCTTTGGTATATAAGGATCCTACTGTCAAGTCTAAAGATTCCTAAGATAGAGCTCCCTTATATTAAGAGAGCATGCATTATGCTTCACACACTAAGAAGTCTCTCTAACCCCCTACTGCTTTTTATCTATTTCCCTAGCTGCTTCTCTTCACTCTTAGGCTTTCTGGACAAGTAGTAACCACTGTTGAGATTGTATTGTAACAATTGCTTGGGACATGATGATCTCACCAGTACTTCTGTAAACTGATTACTAGTAACGGTGATGACATATGCCAATTGCTAGATATGTTTTATATTGTTGTTATGTTATCTCCGTCCTCCCTCCCTTCTTCCCTTTCTTCTTTTTTCCATGCATAACTAGAGAGTAAACTGAGGGCCTTGTATATGCTATGCAAATGCTATACCTCTGAGCTACATTCCCAGACTTTTTAATTTTTTTTTTGGTTTTTCGAGACAGGGTTTCTCTGTGTAGCTTTGCACCTTTCCTGGATCTCGCTCTGTAGACCAGGCTGGCCTCTAACTCACAGAGATCTACCTGCCTCTGCCTCCTGCTGGGATTAAAGTCGTGCGCCACCACCGCCTGGCTCAGACTTTTTAATTTTTATTTTGAGACAAGAGGTTACTCATGATTTAGCCCAGGAAGGTCTTGAACTTGCAATTCTCAAGCCTTGGCTTCCTGAGTAGCTGGGATTTCAGGCATTTACCATTCCTGCCCGCCTTTTTTCCCCTAAGGGATAGATAGTTCATCCCCACTTGACAGAAAAAAAAAAAAAAAAAACCTTAAGACTCAGATACATCCTCAAAGGAAATGTTAAAGGGCATTTAATGAAGGAACAATTTTAAGGTATGAGTGGGGTTATAAGGATGATGAAGCAACCTATTGTTGGAAATAACAGAAAACTTTTCACCATCCTTGCGTGTGAAGGAGGCAAGAGGGATGGGTAGTTACTGTAAGCTGGCAGGTGAGTTATAGAAAAGAGCCGTGAGGCACAACTTGGTCAGAATGCAGCAGGCAAAGGGCACAGCACACACTCTACAGCGGATGTGTTGGTGCACACCTGTAACCCCAGCCCTCGGGAAGCTTAGGCAGGAGTCCAAGGCCAGCCTGGGTTACATAGTAAGAGCCCGTCTCAAAGATTAATAATAGAAATGCTACGTTAAATGGACCTATGCCCTGACCTTACTCCCCTCTTCTGATTACTTGCCACATTTCTCACTGTTGAAATTAAACAAGAAACAAGATAATAAAGCACACCAGCCTTCAGCACACAGAACTTGGTAGAAAAGGGTGGAAAGTGGACCTGGAGGAAAGCAGAGAATATTCCTCAGGGTATCTGAACTCTAACGTAAAAGCCTCCCCACTTTCCAACGCTCCAAAATGCCACAACACCTGCATCTCACACTAAGAACTTGGCGTTTTCAGTTCCAACAACATCTTGATCTTCAAATTCAATTTCCATTCTCAGACATGTTTCTGAGACTGCCACTAAGCTGCAGACAATCCTCCTTCTTCCAAGCTGCTCTTCCAAATGATAACATAAAGGAAGAGAAAAAAGACCCACACCGTTGCCGGCGAGTTCCACAGTGTCCTGCTCAGCACTGCACAGTCCCTGGAGGTGTGATGACAATATCAGCCCACTCAAATGAATCACTAAGGTTCGGCTGTCTCTGCAGATGCTGCCAGCGTCTGGCCACATCTGCTTCATGAAGTCAGTTCTACCTGTGGTTAGGAAGTGGGTCCCACTTAAAGTCCCTTCAAATACTTTAGACCTTCATTTTCCTCTTTGGCCTTCATTATTCTGCCCTGTCTTCCTTTTGTTTTTAAAGCAGAAATACCAATAGACATTCATCAGATCTTTTATATTCTCTTTAATCATGGAAATCTGCCAAAGCTCCCAGTGACTACTGGTTACTGACTTTGCATATAAATAGCATGGAGAGCATGCTTTCACATTCCCAAAGACAAGGGACTAGCAATTGGATCGGTCAATTCCCAAGGCATAAATTGGACTGTTTTTCCAAACACACAGTATCATTACTTTACATATGAAATGAAACAACTTTACATGTAGGAAATCCTAAGGGATCTGAAGCAAACACTTCTGAGTCCAATAAAT
The DNA here is from genome assembly GCF_049852395.1 of Peromyscus maniculatus bairdii. Taxonomy (NCBI): domain Eukaryota; kingdom Metazoa; phylum Chordata; class Mammalia; order Rodentia; family Cricetidae; genus Peromyscus; species Peromyscus maniculatus. The sequence goes on from NC_134853.1 coordinate 72,153,075, forward strand.
AAGGCCACCATTAGAAACTCAATACATGAAATCAGTTCTATTTTCTAGACTGGTAATGGAGAAAACAGAAAATGAAATCAAAGGGAAATGCCAGCTACAATACTGCTAACATGTGAAGCCGTTACATATGAGCACCAGTCACCATACTTGACCATGGAAGACTATAAGATGCTGCTGTCACCAATTCAGTGGCACAGGCCCCTGGGACTGCAAGCCCCAGTATTGGTAATGTACCACTTCTCTCTAAATTGATCTATAGATTCACTGTTACCCCGATCAACACTTCAGCCTTCATTTTTAAATGTCTATGCAATGGCAAATGATGATTATCCAAAACAGTTCCAAAACAACAGCACAAATTTTAATGACTCACCTGATTTCGAGACTCACTGGTAACTGGGTACAATGGTACATGCCTGTGGTCCTATCCCTTGGGAGGAAGAAGGGTCAGGGTTCAAGTCAGCCTGGATGACATAGTTAGTAAAGTTTCCTGACAGACTGGGCTGTGTAATATGATCCTACCTAAATAAATAGAGGAACTATAGTCATCTGGATAACAGCACTGATAAGGACAGACAAATGAATTAATGGGACAAAATAGATTTCACATACAATCAACTCATTTTCCACAACGGTATGGAGGTAGTTCAGAACGGGAAGGAGGACCTTCAGTAAACAGTACAGGAATGAGTAGGCACAGGTGTAAGAAAAAACAATGCTCTGCTGTTTTAGTTTGTAGCAGAGAAAGTAAAACTATTGAACTTGAAGAAGAGAACATGGGCGAAGCTCTGAGACTTTGAAGTAGGCAAAGCTCTTATACCCAGCTGTGGCTCTGGATGAGTCACCTCTGTTGACCTTTGCCCTCTGCTAATACAGGGTGTGTTGTATCAGCTAAAATCCTGGACTTCTGTGTAATGAGGAAAATGCCGAGCCCGGGACTGGCTTGGATCTCAACCTTACCTAACAGCAAAGTTAGTTTTTCTTTTCCTTATCCTTTGCAAACGTACATCTTCCTAAAAACAAAGAGAAAAAAAGCCCAGGCTGAGCCAGCACAGAACTGCTCTGTCTCTGGGTCCTAGATGGTAGAAATGTCTGTTTTGGAGTTTGGTTGTGATCCAGTCACAGGTTCTTTAGTTTGGGTGTTTTTGTGACTTCTAGGGAGGAAGACAGTGTTTATCCACCTGTGAAGGATCCACTGCTTAGGAAGAAACAAGAACAAGCTCAATTATTTCTTGAGCTAAAGATCTGTGTGTGTGCAGGGCTGGGATAAAGGTCAGATGGAAATGTCAGCTGCATACACACTAAGTTCTGAGTACTTGACACATGAGGGTGTTACACAAAACATGTCTGCCATTAGAGGCTGCGGTTGTGGGTTCTTCTGTCTGCAAACTAAGCACAGGAAAATGATGAGCTAACTAATTAGTAGAATCCTTGTTGAATTCTAGCTTTATATTAAAAACATAACTGCTTAACCAGTATACTGTCTTATCGCCCTAGTCTGTCATTAAAGATGGTGTTTTAACTACTTCTTTTGTGTATTTGCTCTGTTTCTACTTGAACAAAGTAGACCCTTGACCTACTTTGCCTCTATTGCTGTGATAAACGCCAACCGACCAATAGCAACTTGGGGAGGAAAGAGTTTATTTCAGCTTAGATCTACAGTCTATCATGAAGGGAAGTCAGAACAGGAACCTGGACGCAGGCGCTGAAGCAGAGGCCATAGAGGAGTGTTGCTTACGAGCTTGTTCCACATGGCTTTCTCAGCCTGCTTTCTCAAACAACTAAGCACCACCTCCCTGGAGAGATGGCACCGTCCACAGGGGGCTGGTCCCATCCACATTAACAGCCAGTCACGAAAATGTCCCCACAGGCGTGACTACAGGTCACATGATGGAAGCATTTCTCAGCTGAGCTCCCTCTTTCCAAGTGCCTCTACTTTGTGTCAGGCTGACCAAAATCTATCCAGCACACCCCTTTAACTAGCTTCGTTAGCCGTTCTTCTAGCCCAGAGGGTCAGTCCATGCTTTGAAGGTTTCAGAGATGACATCAAAATGGAACCTTCACCAGACTTGCGAGCCTTCCTGGTCTTAGCATTAACCATTCTACAGAGGAGAAGACACAGGAACCTGTCCTCAATATAAAATTTAGGCCTGGTAGCCGCCCAGTTTCACGTTGCAGTTAGAGTTAGATTCCCACCTCTCTCCTCTCATATCCACCCCACCCCACTCCTTTCCACATCACTCAACCCACGCCGAGCCAACCTTACTCATCTCATTTGCATACATGTCAGTCCTCCACACTGTATCTCAGTCTTACTTAAAAGAAAAAGAAAAAAAAAAACTTTTGTCTCTTTTGAAAAAGTCCCTTTCATCTAGAAAGGTCTCCAGCATTGTCTAATTCAATCTTTGGCATAATATATACCTGGAAATTGACCTCATACCAAAGTCTGCCTCAGAAAGATCCTTAAGTCTGGGTACAGCTAGCAAGGACTGTACACCCCATATCTGGCCTTGGAATGGAAGTAAAGTATGAAATGGCTACAGAGATGGGTTGCTACAGAAGGCGCCATTGCCTAAACCAGAGAAATGGCTAAAGCCTGTCCAGTCTCTCTCAGAGGCACCTCTGGGGACCTGCGTGTTACAGACCATTAAGTTTCACCTCAGTATCTGTTGGGACGACAGAGGGAGAATATAAAAGGGACAAACTAGTACAACACAGATAAGGTGGATGTGGCCGTGGGTGTCAGCCTGGCTTTCCCAGGGGAGCCTCAGCCTCTGTGGTCAGAGCGAGTTCTTTGATAAGGAGAATGAATGATCAGATTGTTCCTCATCTGATGTGAGCAGATTCGCTCCAGTTTTCAGCCAGTTCTCGTGGAACACAGGCACTCCCTGGATAGAAGAGCTTCATGGGATCATGCCCTCCAAACCCCCTCTGGACAGCTAACAAATGCCATTAACACAGGGTAGCAGCAGAGCAGCGGGGTGGGAATTCTTAAGGAGCCACTAAAGTCAGCCATGCTAGCCTTAGAGTTCTGTTGGTGAATCCCTACATTCTTAGTGACTATATTTTTGTTTGTTTTGCTTTTAGATCACTCAAAATCTTCTGAATTGGGAATGAATAATTCAGTCAAGCGCACCAAAATACTGATCATGTCGAATGCTAGTTATCGTGTTCAAACGCTTGCTGGATCGATGTCAGTCACTCACCAGCTTCGGAAAGCTCTTGCTAAAGCACTCACTTATCTCCCCCTGAAGCTGTGTCCCTATGCTTTTCACTGCTAAACTAAAGGCACCAGCCTTCCCCTAGTCGCAAAGGTGTGAGACAGAGGGACTTTCTTTTTTAAAAAAGTGTAAATACTTTCATTTGTTTACATCTGTGCATGTATTTGTGTGTCTGTGTAAATGTGCAGGGGTGCACAGTTCATGGTGTGGGTATGAAGGTCAGAGGACAACTGCCGGAACTTTGTTCTCTTCTTCCACTCGGGGGTGGAGGGGGGTCCTCAGGGGATCAAATTGTTGTCATTGGTGGCAAGCACCACTACCAACAGAGCCAGCCAGCTGCCCCACCACCACCACCACCACCACGGGCGTCATCCTTCATAGCTGGCTCTTCAGTCTTGCCCCCTTTCATTTCAGCTAGTGCAGCCCTCGCTCCGCCTTCACCAGGTCTCACTGACCTAAAGCAGCCGCTTCCAAATCTGTTCCTAGGCCTCCTCCCTTCAGACTCATTCACACCCTATACTGCTTCCGAGTCAATCTTCAAAACTCACAGCTGTAAGAATAGGGTCAGGGGAGACGGCCCAGGGGTAAGAGTACTTGATGCGCCGAAGAAGAACGGAAGTTCAAACCTCCAGCACCCACATAAAAAGCCAGGCATGACCACACACACACGCCTGTAACCCTAGCATTGCAGAGACAGAGACAAGGGGGTTGTTGGAGCTTGTTGGCTAGACCCAGGGTTAGTGAGAGACCCTGCCAAAGGAATAAGGCAGAGGGCAATATGGCAGAAACATGTCTTCCTCTGGTCGCCTTGCATGTGCAGCTGAGCATTCCTGTACACACATGTGCATATACTCCCCACCCCCACACACACATTCACATAAACAAAAAAACATTTTAAAAAGCTCATCTCTGTACCCATCATGGTCCTATTTGAAAACTTTCAGCAGCTCCCCATTTTCAGGAGGAAAGCCTAGTCTTTGTAACCTGAAACTGGGCAACTGCAGAGCTGGGTCCCAGGATCCTGGAAATGGTTCTTTATGTTTCTGCACACTCATTATTCCACACCTTTCATTCAAATAATACCTGCGACGTACTGATTAGAGGCCAAGTACATACACACTCGTTTGTCTGTCTGTCTGTCTGACTGACTCTTGCTGTGTTCTATAATGTAGAGTACAATTTGATTATGTAGATATAAAACAATTCTATGAGGTTTGTCTTGTGGTTGATCCCCACATGACTTTAGGAAACTGAGGCCCAGAAAGATAAAATATCCCTTCCAAAGGTCATCCGATCTGTGGACAGAAGGGCCACACCTGCCCCCCCCCATGAATCCCAAGGTCTGCTTCTCTACCCTGTGTAGCTTCTGCTCAGAGAGCACCTGCTGTGTACCCTCCACCCCAGAGAGGGCCAATGGCCAAGTTCCTCTTGCCTTGATGCTTGTCCAATCTTAACGTTTTCTCATTATACAACCTGGAGAGAAGGACGGGTCTTGTAGCTCCGATTTACTGTGAAGATGCGAGTCACCAGAACAGACCACTTCCAGCAACTGCTCAGTGATATATTTTTAATTCCTGTTAATGTGGCAGAGTGGAGCTGTTCCTTTGCATATCCAGTAGAGAAATAACTGGATAAATACTGTGTATTCACTTTGGGTAAATCACGTTGGTTTGCAAAACAGCATCTCGACCGTCCTTCTCCAAGGCCTGGTTTTCACATGGAATTAAGAAATGTGTGAGCTGTGACAGTTGGAAGGGCTGAGTGAAAGAGACACAATGTAGATCCTTTAAGCTTCTCTGGAGAAGTGTCTTGCTTTTGTTGATGTTATACTGGTGTTCTTGTCAAAGCTCTGAAGTAATATTAGCCAAGCCATAGCATCTACAGGCTCCTGAGCTAGGTTTTAACAGAGCTAACCCCGGTACTGTACTCTGCCAACCACAGCACTAGTCTGGCCTGCTCGCACTGCCCTATCAAAGTGCCTTATGCTAAGTAACATGTTAACCAACACATTTAACTCTCACCATTTAAGGATGAAAAGCCAAAGATCACTGGGAGGTTCAGTGTTTGAGGATAACCCATTTCTTCCAGATGGTGCCATGTATATGAGGATAGCCCATGTCTTCCAGATGGTATTGTGTCCTAACAGAAGGGTAAAAGACTCACAAGGTTTCTCATGATTTAATTATTCTCCCAACGCCCTCGTCAGTTCATACCATATATTAGTGAGTCAGCTTCAACATGACATGAGGAGGAGCATAAACATGCCAACAACACAGCACACACCAACATAAAGATTTTGGGGCAGATTTTTCAATGGCTAAGAAGTCTTGTTAAATTTTGTGCAGGATCTGCAATTGGGATGCATCTTTTTATCCTGTGTCTTCCAGGATATTCTAATAGTTTCATAGAACTTTGCAGGCTATAAGGAATATAAACATAGATTATCATTTAATTAAATTTCCAATTTAATCAGATTTTTCCTTGCAATGTAGGTAGAATAATTTTTGATAAAGAAGTGTAACTCAACCAGGAAAGATGACTTCTATGCATCTCCAGAATAATGCCTGGAAAAGAGAAACTTGAATTCTGGTTTCTCACACCTAAATCCAACAGCCAATGTAGACAGAGAAGGCTTCTGAGATGAATCTTGGAGTTGGATCCAGTCCTATGGAGAATGAGTAGACAATGATGGAGAATTCCCGGGAAAGGAAGGACCTGGGCAAGGGCATAGATCCTGCCTGGACAGGGTGATGGGAGGTGGGGACTCTGTGTCCTTTGTTGTTGAAACAGAAAGGGTTAGAGAAAGAGCTACTCAGCAAGATTGATGCCACCTGCAAGCTGTAGACCACAGGAGCCACTGTCTGGGAAGACCACCGAACTATTCCTGTAGAGGCCAGGGACTTCCGTAGATGCTTTCAGTGTAAAGTGATGTTGGCCTGAGCCAATTTGCATGTCATTAGATTTGCTGGCTCTACTGCAAGGATCGTGTAGAAGTAACTCGAAGGGGGGCAGGAAGGCCTGTGTGAGACCCATTACAACCACACAGGAGAGGAGAGGAAACTTAATTTGACCACCAGTAGGATGTGCCTAGCCATGGAGAAAGAAAAGCTGAACGTGACTCCTTAATGTCCAGACAAAGATGTCTGAGATGCAGAATTTAGGAGAAAGGGTAGTCTGGGACATTTAATACTTAATGTTTGAGGGGTGAGCTGGAATGATCAGGAGACTCCAACTCAAATGGAAATACAAATGAAGGAGAGAGACTCTCATTGTAGTGACTTATGGGTGCTAATAGATGTCGTGGGAATGTAAAAGTTCACCTGGGGAAAGACCGAGACTGGCAACTAGAATCTTCTTCACAGAAGAAAACAGAGACTTAAAAAGAAACCGAACTGTGAGGTGCTCTGAGAGTGAGAAGGTGGGTGGCCCGTGGGTCGAGGAAAGCCTGAGTTCAAAGCAGGAAAAGAATGAGTATCTGGTGCAGAAAAGACTCAGCCATCAAAGAGCCAACATCATCAGCTGGGGCTGGGGAGGCGGCTGCTGGTCCTCGGTGGTAGCCATTTTGGTGGGATGACTGGGGCAAGAAGTCAACATGGTGCTGATACAGGAGAGAGTGGAACGACGGAAGATGGAGCAAGGGATGTTTGGATGAGACACTAACCAGTTACAGGCGAACACAGACACCAAGGTCAAAGTTTGTACACTGTTGGGAGATGGGCTGAGATGGCTTTTGTGGGGAAGTGACTGCTGTACAAGCATGAAACCCTGAATTTGATTCCCAGTATTCATAAAAATCCAGGGAAGTCAGCATGCATCTGTAATGATGGAGAAACAGGCATGTGTGAGCAGTGGGGCACAGGGCTCACTGGACAGCCAATCTGGTCAAAACAGTGAGTTCCAGGTTCACTGTGAGAGCCAGTCTCAAATACTAAGGTAGAAAGTGTGGAGGAAGACACTGGATGTTGATCTGGCCTCCACACGTGCATATATAGGTGAGCATGCACACATGTGCACATGTGCATATCACACACACACACACACAAAAGGGAAGAAAAATGGTTAGGAGGAAGAAAAAAGCATGACAATTTTATTTTCAGAAAAGGTGTGTGTGTGTGTGTGTGTGTGTGTGTGTGTGTGTGTGTGTGTGTGTTAGAGGAAAAAGTACCATTGAGGAGCTAGGTCCTCTGAGACTGGGCAAAGAAGAGACAATGTATGGTCAGCTACAGAAAGCTAAGAAAAATGATTCTAGATCAGGGGTTATCAACCTGTGGTTGTGAACCCTTTGGGAGTTAAATGACCCTTTCATGGCAGTCACATATCAGATATCCTGCATATCAGATATTTATATTACAATTTATAACAATATAAAAATTACAGTTGTGAAGTAACAAAAATAATTTTATGGTTGGGGGTCACCACAACATGAGGAACCATATTAAATAGTTGCAATATCAAGAAAGTTGAGAACCACTGTTCTAGAGGATTCCATTTTCTCTGTTGGATGAGACACGTGACCTTCTATTAAGACGGTGAGATGTGGAGAGTTATAAATGAAGTCAGGGACAGTGGTAAAGGTACATGAGGGCACGAGGAAGCTAGAGGAGAGATAGAGACTTCAGATGACGTCGTATTACTCTGTTGCTACAAGAGTACCACAGATCGGGCAATTCATCAGCAACAGAAACAGATTGTCTCATGGGTCTTGGAACTAAGAGTTCCAAGACCATGGCACTTACCTGTAGAGAGATGAGCGAGCAGGGAGAAGGGAGATGCTAAGTATCTTTAGTAGAGACCCAGGTGGATGTAGCAGGCCAGAGCTGAGAGATGTGAGGCGAGTGCCCAGGTGGGTGGGTGCCCATCCCAGGGATATAGAAGGCTCTAAGAGTCAGAGATCCATTTATGGTGTAGACAAGGAGAGGCATGGTTAGAGCATGTGGGATGCGGGGAGAAGTAGTGAGTTCCAAGACCAAAGTTTCATGTGTGATGCTTCATTTTCCCATAATAAAGGTGCAAAGAGCAGATAAGACAAAGTGGGGGGCAAACTCATCTTTTTATGAGGAACCACCCCAACAATAATGAATCTACTCACACGATAACAGTCCTTATTTACTCAGGCAGGCAGAATCTTTGTGACCTAATAATCTCTAATCAGGCTCAGCCTCTCAACGTTGTTGCATGGAGGACTGAGTTTCTAGTGGAGACATTTTTGAAAGACACTAACTGTTGCAGTGGGAAACTCTTTTAGGAGACGTCCCTCGAGGGTCTGATTGAAATTGAAGCGGCCATCTCTAGAAACAAGGGGCTCCAGAACCGTGAAGCCAGGATGCTGGATGCTTTGCTTCTTTGTCTCTGGAATGTCCTCCTACATGATGGTAGAATGTTAGACAAAAGGTCACGGGCCAGGGGCTGAATCCACAATCAATGAACAATAATGACGAAGGAAAGAAGGCGGCACTAAGAGAAGAGACTGCGGGTTATGTAGACAGGCAGAATGGAAGGCAAAATAAAGAAAACAAAGAGCAGTTTTCACCAGGTGACAGGGCGGTGCCTGGAATAGAAAGACCCAGTGCCCCGTGGTGTGTGGGGAATAGGAGAAGGACCAGTCTCTGCCGGATTGGGCATCCAGAGCTCAGCAAACGAGGACATGGTGTTGATGAATAAGGACGCAGGTGTACAGGGAAAGAAATGAAAATGTCCATCAGGAGAGGCTGAGAGGGGTCAAGGACTAATGGTAGGAACCAGCAGGGGGAAGGAGAGTTGGTTGTGGCCTTTGATCTGGGGAGGGGGATACAGATGAGAGAGGTGGTTGGAAGACACCCACCATATCAAATACTCTAATTATGGCCCATGTGTCTGATGTCAGAATGGGAAAGTGTCTCAGTGTCTGTCTGGCCCCAGGAAGGCCATGGAGATTTCTGGAGACTTACAAAGATATCTCCAGAGCCTTTCTCTAGCTTTCTGATATTCAAAAAAAAAAAAAAAAAAGTATTCTTGGCTTATGCTACATTAATTTTTTTAATCCAAAATAAATCTTCCCATTTAAAAAAATCAAGTCTCAAGCCTTTTAAATATGTTAAATTAAAAATGTGCAAAACAACCACAGTTTTTTTTCTTTAAAGAGAGACAGAAAACTTTACATCTGCTTTTTCATATTCCATGGGAAGAAAAATGGAGCAAATGATGTGTTTGATGCCAAGGTTGTCTATAAAGTGTGGAAGCATCTTTCCCTTTCCTTTCCTAGGAGCTAAGACTAACACCAGGACAGAGCAGACATTTTAATTATAAGATGCTGTGGTTGTTAGAATGTAATTGGGCCCCATAACCTCATAGGGGGTGCCACTATTAGGAGGTGTGGCTTTGCTGGAATGGGTGTGGCCTTGTTAGATGAAGTGTGACACTGTGGGGGCAGGCTTTGAGGTTTCCTATGCTCAGGATACCACCCAGCATCTCAGACCACTTCCTGTTGCCTGCAAGATGTAGGATGCTCAGCTACTCCTCCAGTACCATGTCTGCTTGCATGCCGCCATACTCCCTGCCATGATGATAATGAACTGAACCTCTGAAACTGTAAGTGAGCCGTTCTAGTTAAATGCTTTCCTTGTAAGAGTCATGATGGTCATGGTGTCAATTGATAGCAACAGAAACCTTAACTAGGACAGATGGTGTGCTGGCTAGTCTTATATGAACTTGAAAATCTAAGTTATTTGAAAGGAGGTAAACTCTGTTGAGGACGTGCCTCCATAAGATCCAGCTGTGAGGCATTTTCTTAATTAGTGATGATGTGGGAGGGCCCAGCCTGTTGGGTGCCATGGTGTGGTGCCATCCCTGGACTGGTGCTCCTGGGTTCTATAAGAAAGCAGGCTGAGCAAGTCATAAGGAGTAAGCCAGTAAGCAGCACCCCTCCATGGTATCTGTATAAGCTCCTGCCTCCAGGATCCTGCCCTGCTTGAGTTCCTGTCCTGACTTCCTTGAATGATGAACAGCAATGCTGAAGTGTAAGCCAAATAAACCTTTTCCTTCCCAACTTGCTTTTGGTCATGGTGTTTTGTTGCAGCAATAGAAACCCTAAGACAGATGGGTTAAGACCTTACCCAAAGACAGTCTCATAGATCTCCAATGGCAGGCGATAGGTGACCCCAAAACCATTCTTTTTCATTTTTTAAATAATCCCCATGAAGCGTGCAGGCTGTGCTCAGGAGAAGGAGCATGGTGGTGCCAAAAGCATGTGACACTGGCTTTCAGCGTCTGCTCGATCTTTCCTTTGCCTCGGACACCTGCTCGTTATGTGACTTTCAGATTGGTTTCCTGCTTCCCATTAAAAACAAACACAACCCAACAAAAGGACCTGTGCTGTGGGGTACTGGGAGGATTAAATGAGGTGATAGGAATATCACCCTGTGAGGTGAAACCACTGGATGTTATTAATACCAGTGGAATTGATGTTTGTAAAACTGCTGTCTAAGCCTAGACTGAGTGAGTCACAGAAAAGAGAGAGCAAAATCTGGGAGGCAGAAGGAAGGAGGGCAGAGACTCCGGGTGAGGGGCCTCCTAAACATTTTTCAAATCACACTTCTAAGGAGTGACCTCTGCCTGATGACAGAATAGTGGACACTTGACCCTTCTTCCTCCTCATGCACCAAATAAGCCTTTACACACACACACCAGCTCCCTCTGAGGGAAGGCTAGGCACCACGCAAGTGAGGAACATCCGCATAAGAATGGATAGGAAATATGAGGCAAACTCAGTCATCCAAAGCTCTGAATCTTAAAATCAGAAAGGATCTTCAGTCCTACGTGTAGTTGGAAGTTCAGAAGTTTTCCTGCTCCCGCCCCCGGCTCCCGCCCAAGTAAACACACAGAAGCTCATATTAGTTACAAACTGTATAGCCTATGGCTCAGGCTTCTTGATAGCTAGCTCTTTCATCTTAAATTAACCCATTTCTATTAATCTATGTGTTGCCACGTGGCTGTGACGCTACCAGTCTGATGGCATCTTGTTGCTCCTTGGGCAGTGGGCTGGTGTCTCCTCTTCCCACCTGTCTCCTTCCTATATCTCTGCTTGGGTTTCCCACCTGCCTCTAAGCTGGCTTGTCATAGGCCAAAGCAGCTTAATTATTAACCCATGGGAACAACATCTATTCGCAGTGGGCAGAAAGACATCCCCCAGCACCTATGATTTTCCTATGGAAGTGAAATGTGTGGGCCATACATGAAGCATCTTGAGTTTTGTAGTTCTCACCTGAGGGACTACCCCCTGGCTCTGCATGCACAGGCCTCCGGAGATCTCAGAGAACAAAGATGGAGTGTCAGATGGGTGTGTGAGCTCTTCCGGTGTCCATATTTTGTGGGCCCAAAACAGAGAGGGGGCCAAGTGCTGAGCTTCCCGCTCTCTCCAGACGTTTATCTGAACACTTTCCCCAGGTGCTGCTTAATGGATGGACCTTTGCAAGCCTCCATCTGGGAGCTGATGACAACAGACCTCTGATGGTCTGTACCACCTCCTAGAGCTCACTTCAGAGACAAAAATTCCATAGATTTTACATAGAAAGGGTTTGTGTATGCATCAAGGATACTGATTCTCATTTAAGGATGGAGCCTTAATCATTTAGTTCTTGGGGTGGATGGGACTTTGCATTTGTGAGTTCCTTAGCCCACAGAGCAAGGAGGCGGCTTTTCAATAAGCATACTCCAGCTCTAGCCCCAGGTTCAGACTGTGTGGCATGAATAGGAATGCAAATATTGTGTAAAATTCTCAAAGAATAACTTTTGAAATTGAATGCAAATATTTGTCACAGATCCATCCTCTTCCCAGCTCAGTGCAGATGGAGGGAGAGGAGACAGGCTCTGAGAGCGTCTCTCTGAGGGCACAGAAAATGAGAATGCACATTGAACACTCAGTGTTTCTAGCTATGCCTCAAACAACTGGCAGCTAAGCCCCCTGAACCTAGCATCCCACAGTATCCTACAGACCACTAGGGGAAAGACAGTGGTTTGAAACCCCTGTGGGCAAATCACATGCCTCTCCCTCCTCGAGGCTGATTTCTGGAGGCTACTTTGTCCTTTATTTTCACTATCTCTCCCTGTCTCCTGGCTCTCCTTGGCTATGTTTCTGTACATTGCTTACCACAAGTGCCTCTTCTAGTCTTATAGACCAGAGAGAGTGGGTGGTGTGTTAAAAGTCCTGAAAGAAAATCAAACGACCACCCAAGAATTCTATATCCAGAAATGCCTGCCCTACAAAAATGAGAGATAAAGACCTTCTCAGGCAAAGGAAAATCGACGGCCTTATTGTCATGAGACCTGCCTTATAAATATACAATAGTTGAAATGAAATGATACTAAACAGCAATATAAGAACACAAGTAAATATAAGATTTACTGGCAAAGATAACTACATAAACATGAAAAAGTATTTATAAGCATAAAATGCTACTTTATTATAATAATAGGTAAATTGATTATAATGCTAACATAAAATGTAAAAGACCAAAAGTACTGAAAGCAACTAAGTTACTTTATCTTAATGAATACATACTAGAAATAATGTGAATCATGACATCAGAACCATATAATATGAGAAGAAATACTTTTTAAAAACCCAAAGAACTCTTTTAATTCAAGAAAGATAAGTATGGTGGTTTGAATGATAATGGTCCATAGAGAATCATATATTTGATTGTTTGGTCCTCAGTCAGTGGAAATATTTGGGAAGGATTAGGAGGTGTGGCCTTATTGGAGGAAGTATGTCTCTGGGGGTGAGCTTTGAGGTTTGAAAACCCCACACCAGGCCCAGTATCTCTTTCTCTGCCTGCTTTATGCAGACTCATATGTAAAGCTCTCAGTTACTGCTCCAGCACCATGCCTGTCTGCCTCCCACCATGACCATCATGGACTAACCCTCTAAAACTGTAAGCAAGCCCCTAATTAATTGTTTTCTTTTATGAGTTGCTCTTTGGTCATGGTGCTTCTTCACGGTAATAGAATAGTAACTAAGACAATAAATTGTTATCATCTCAAAGTAGACTTCTAATACTGTAAGATATCTTAATGTAAACCCCTTGGTGGCCACAAAGAAGCTACCTTTAAAATTTAAACCAAAGAGAACAATAAAGAATGAATAAATGTACCAGAAAATCATTAACAAAATGACAACAGTAAATCTTTCTTCTTTATCAATAACTACTATAAATATAAATGGGCTAAATTTCCCCAAAGATACAGCAGAGTTCGATGGATGTTTTTAAAGATCAAACTATATGCTATTTAAAAGAAATACACTATAGGTGTAAGAGCACACATAGGGAAAGTGAAAAGGTCCAACATCAGATCACATAAGTTTCTAAATAAGTATTAAGAGACTTTACAAGAGAAATCAGCAGCAATACAGTACATTCATAAATGGAAACTTCAAACCCCACTTCATATAACAGGAATCAAAGTCCAGACAGTAAATCAATAAAGAAGCAGAGCATTTGAATAACACTGCAGCTCAAACAGATTTAACAGAGGGCCATGTGCCATCCTATAGCAGAAGAATATACATGAAACAGTCTCCAGAATTGGTTCTATGTTAGGACACAAAACATGTTGTAAGTTGGACACTCTGGAGGCTGAGACAGGAAGATTGCCACAAGTTCAAGGCCAGCCTAGTCTAAAACATAAGATCTTTGTTCTCAAAACAAAACAAAATTAAGTCTTTAAAAGTTTAAGATCAAAATCGTAGCAAGCCAGGACTGGGAAGATGGTGTAGTTGGTAAAATGCTTACTGTGCAAGCATAAATACTCCAGTTTGATCTCTAACATTCAAGTAAAAACCAAGGTTCAGCAGCTCCCTGAAGTGGGATCCTAATTAGTCTTATTAAATAAAAACCTGGAGTCAGATATTAGGGGTGAAAGCTGAAAGATCAGAGAAGAAGAGCAGCTAGCCACCAGAGACTTCTTACCTCAGACTGAATGATATGGATCCTGGCTCTATGAGTCCTCAGACTGAATGTGAGAGATCCTGTCTCCACAAATCCTCAGACTGAATAAGGCAACCCTGTCTCTATGAAACCTCAGACTGAATGGGGGGAGATCTGGTCTCTACCCACCTTATATTCCTGTCTCCACCTATTGATTGTTTTGGGATGAATGTCATGAGCCTAAATGCTGGGATCAAAAGCCCGAGATCCCAAGTGCTGGGATTAAAGGTGTGCACCACTACTACCCAGCTCTGTTAGACTAGTTCAATCTCATGTAGCCCAGGGTGGCCTTGAACTTCTGATCTTCCTGCTTCCTCCTCCTAGGTGCTGTAATTAAAGGTGTGTGCAACCACTGCCTGGCCTCCATGGTTAATTAGTGCCTAGCTCCACCCTCTGATCTCTAGGCAAACTTTATTTGTCAGAACACAAACAAAATATACAATAGCTTACATCTATTGTTCAAGGCATGAGAAAAGAGAGTGTTGGAGAATATTATTTTAAGATGTGTTACATTTGTTTATGCTGTGGAACATTTGTTTAATGATGCAAAGATTTGTTGCATTCTTTTATGTTGCATTTGTTTAACTCAAGCTGTGTTACTTGGCCTGTCTAAAAAACGTGATGATCTAATAAAGAGCTGAACAGCCAATAGCAAGGCAAGAGGAAAGATGGGCAGGGCTGGCAAGAAGAGAGAATAAATAGAAGGAGGAATCTGGGATGAAAAAAAGGAGCAAGAAAAGGAGAAGAGGAGGGCTATAGGGGCCAGCCACCGAGCTAGCCATGGAGTAAGAGTGAAAGTAAGAAACACAGAAGTAAGAAAAGGAAAAAGCCCAGGGGCAAAAGGTAGATGGGATAATTTAAGTTAAGAAAAGCTGGATAGAAACAAGCCAAGCTAAGACTAGGCATTTATAATTAAAAATGGCCTCTGTGTGTGATTATTGGAGAGCTGAGTGGCTGCCTCCCAAAAGAGCAAAAAAACAACCAACAACAAGAGAGGGACAAAATCTCTAGGGCTTGCTGGCTGGCCAGACTATCAGAATCAGTGAGCACCACATTCAGTGACAGACTCTATTTCAAAAACAGGGTGGAGAATGATTGAGGAAGGAATCCAACTTTGACCTCTAGCTTCTACATGTGTGTGCACATACATATGAACACATGCACTCAAACAGCCACTGTTGCTAGAGTTTTCCTGCCTTGCCCACAGTCAGGACAAATCTCTGTCACCCACTAGTCCCACAGCCGCTCAGACCCAACCAAGTAAACACAGAGACTTATTTTGCTTACAAACTGCATGGCCGTGGCAGGCTTCCTGCTAACTGTCCTTATCTTGCTAACTGTGCTTTTATCTTAAATTGATCCATTTCCATACATCTATACCTTGCCATGTGGCTGGTGGCTTACTGGCGTCTTCACATGCTGCTGGTCATGGCGGCGGCTGCAGCGTCTCCTTCTGCCTTTCTGTCCTTTTATTTCTCCTCTCTGTTAGTCCCGCCTATCTTTCCTGCCTAGCCACGGCCGATCAGGTTTTATTTATTAACCAATCAGAGCAACTTGACATACAGACCATCCCCCAGCACAGCCAAGTGCAGACCATCTCAGACACCTGCACTCGGGCCCATGGTCCTAATCATCCTCTATACGGACCTGCTGGGTAACGCCACAAAGAACCCAAGAAGGGCTCCCACAGGACATACAGAACATCCCACAGCAAGCCACCACCACACCAAGTACCTTTTCCAACTATGTGATATGAAATTAGAATCCAAAGCAATAGAAAACAGTAAAATGTGAAAAATTCACAAAGACAAGGAAAGTACACAATAAATGTTCAAACAAATAGTGGGCTAGATGGGACACCAATAGCAACATTTAAAAATACCTTGAAATAAATGAAAATGATAGCACAGTTTACCAAACTGACAAAGAATGCAGTAAAAGTTGCACTGAGAGTGAAGCCATAAACTCATTCATTTCAGAAGAAAGAACCCCAGTGTGATCACTCAGGCCTGAGTTCCAGCACGTGGGAGGCTGCAGCGGGAGGACCACAGGTTCCAAGACAACCTGCACATACAGAGACCCTGTCTTAGAAGACAAGAGGAAAAGGAGTAGGTGGGAGGGGAGGAGGAGGAGGAGGAAAGAGGAAGGAAAGGTAAAACGGAAGGACCGAGAAGTTGTGTAGCACCAGGTTGCTTCCTGGTGTAA
The DNA here is from genome assembly GCF_049852395.1 of Peromyscus maniculatus bairdii. NCBI lineage: Eukaryota > Metazoa > Chordata > Mammalia > Rodentia > Cricetidae > Peromyscus > Peromyscus maniculatus. The sequence continues at coordinate 72,169,462 of NC_134853.1, forward strand.
TTCTACCAAACATCAAATATTAACTAACACCACATCTTCATAAACTCTTCCCCAAAATAGAAGGGAGACATCCAAACTCATTTTATGAGGCAAACATCACCCCAATGCCAAAGCAAAGAGACCACATTGGAAGAAAACTGTAGGTCTATATCTCTGATAACTGTGTATTCAAAACCCTCAAAAGGCTAGCAAATGGAGGGCTGGGGAAGATGGATTAGTGGGCACAGTGCTTTCCCCACAAGCTGACATCTGAGTTTGGATCCCAGGCCTGACATAAAAGCTGGATGAAGTAGTGCAAGAATCTGTAATACCAGGACATCAACCAGCTTGGCTTGCACAGCTTTGAACACACCACATTTCAAGGAAAGTGGAATGGTGAGGATCCATAACCAAAAGTTCTACTCTGACCTTCACATACACAGCATGATGTGTGTCCCTAACAACACAGAGGAACACACACACACACACACACACACACACACACACACACACTTCTATCAAGCTGAATCCAACAACACAACAAAAAGATTACTTGCCATGACTGAATGAGATTTATCCTAAGTTGGTTTAACATATGGAAATAAATCGATGTGATATTCCACATTAAAAGAATCAAAGATAAAAACCACAGTAGCCACAGAGAAAGTATTTGACCAAGTTCCACATCTTTTCATGATTAGAAACTCTCAAGGCTGGAGGGATGGCTCAGGAGTTATGAGCACTGGCTGCTCTTGCAGAGGACCCAGGTTCATTTCCAACACCCACATGTGGCTCCCAGTCATCTCTCCAGTTACAGGTGATCCGATGCCTTTTCTGGCCTGCAAAGGTATCAGGTATGCATGTGACATGATACACACCTGATGTATAGACATACATGCAGGCAAACACTCATACACATAAAAGTGATGAAAAATTAAAATGAAAAAATTAAAATTTTTAACAACATAGGCACAGAAGAAAATGTCCTCAATATAACAGGGACCATTTGCAAACAGCCACAGGAGGCATGGTCTGTGAGGAAAATGGAAAACTTTAATTCCTCTAAGATCTGGTAATGGAAGCCTGAGAAAGAATGTTCAGACTAGAAAACAAAAGGAAATGCATCCAAATCAAAAAGAGAAAAGTAAAATATCCATATTTAGATGACATTAACATACAGGTAGAAAACCATAAAGACCATGTAACACACACACACACACACACACACACACACACACACACACACGGACAAGACTAGTAAATTAACTCAGTAAAGTAGCATAATAAAAAAAATCAACATATATAAATCAATTGTACTTCTCTACACCAATAGTTATCTATCTGAAAAATAAACCAAAAGAGACATTTCAGCTTAAAATATCATCAAAGATGATAAAATTCATAAGAATACATCTAACCAAGGTGGTAAAAGATCTGTATGTGAAAAATACAAAACATTGGTGAAAGAATTTGAAGAGGCTACCCACAAATGGGAGAAATTCCTGTGTGTGGATTGTAATTGTTATTGTTAACATACCCATACTATCCAAAGCAATGTATAGACTCAATACAACCTCTATCAAAAGTCCAATGACATTTTTCATAGAAATAGAAAAAAAAATCTCTTAAAGTTTATGAACCAGAATATCTAAAACAAACAAGAAAAGCAAAGCTGGAGCAATCAGAGTTCCCAATTTAGAATTCTATCCCAAAGCTATAGTACTCACTCAACACAGTATAGATTCTGGCATAAAAACAGACACAAAGACCAATGGAACCCACAGCCTAGACATGAACGCTGGTATATACAGTCAATTGATTTTAGACAAGGTCCTCCAGAAGACACAGTAGGTAAAGGATAGTCTATAATAAATGGTGTTGGGAAAACTATATCTACTGCAAAAAATAAAACTGGACACTTATTGCACATAAAACGCAACCCAAAATTGGTTAAGAACTAAGATGAGGAACCATAAAACACCCAGAGGAAAGCTCATTGCTACCGTCTTTGCCAGCCTTTCTTTAGTATCGCACCCAAACTCAGGAAAACAAAAGTGAAAATGAGTGTGAAGAACCACAGACAGCTAAAGAGGAAAAGCAAAAGGATGTGTGATGATGACACAATGACACGTAGCAAATATGAGAAAATATTTGGGGACCATTGAGTCTAAAAAGGGGTCACCATGCAAAGAGCCCGAACAGAATTCATATAACTCAATAGTAAGGAAATAAAATACCCAATTTTTAAAAATGGGCAAATTAGGCTGGGGTAGCAGTTCAGTTGGCAGCATGCTTGCCAGATTAGCAAGGACCTAAATCCCAACCCCAGTGCTGGAGAAGCAGACAGACAGACAGATCCCTAGTGCTCATTCATTGGATACTAATCTGGTTGATTTGGTGAGAATTCTATCTCAAAAAGTAAAGTGGAGAGGGATTGTGGAAGATACCCAATGTTGATCTCTGGTCTCTTGTACATGTGTTTGTACATATGTGCATATGTACATACACATGGATATGTACACACACACACATATGCACACACACACGCATGCGCATACATGGCAAAGAACCTCAATAGATACTTCCTTAACAAGGCATAAAAATGGCTGATGAGAACTTGGAAAGGCACTCCACAGCACTGACCATTAGTGAAATGTAAAGCAAAATCAGAGGGGCCGCCTCACACCTGCTAGAAATAACATTAACAAAAGCCAAGAGAAAGCTTTGGGCGAAGGTGTGGAGCAATGCATGTCCCGCAGCCTGTTGGTGTGGGGTAAAGAGCACAACTACTATGTAAAATAGAATGGAGATTCCTTGAAAATCTAGAAACTGGCCTGCTTTATCACTTAGCAACCTCCCTTCTCTATATATCCTCAAAGGAAATGGAATCCTCATTGGGATATCTACACTGCTGTGTTGTCTGAAGGGTTAGTTATAACAGCCAAGACACGGAAATAACCTAAATCCCCCTTGATGGATGACGCTAGGAAGAAACGGTGTGTACAGCACTCACTCTCTTCTCTCTCTCTCTCTCTCTCTCTCTCTCTCTCTCTCTCTCACACACACACACACACACACACACACACACACACTCTGTGTGTGTGTGTATGTGTATGTGTTATTTAGCATTAGAGAAGGAGATTTTGTCATTTGCAATAATCTGTATAAACCTGAAAGTTATGATGCTTGGTAAAGTAAGATGAACAACCAAGCAAAATAAAGCACATGATTTCACTTCTACGTAATCTAAAACACAAAACTCAGAAACACAATTCCTGTTACAGCTCTCCCTCGGCATGTCCACTACTTCCTTAATCACAAAACCGAGAGAGAGAAGAAAGAAACTAGTGGTTAGGATTTCTCAGAGCATGTTGGCTAGCATGCTGGAGTTGCTCCCGTGGCTGCAGTCCAGGGAGAGCCGCTGGGAGCTGGGCTCAGCTGGGGCTCCTGACTGGAGAGCTCACTTTCCCTCTCTGGGGCCTCTCCCCGTGGCTTGGGCTTTCCAGAAACATGTTCTATGACACTATTCCAAGAAGAAACATGGCACGAATGTGAAAAGACTCAACACAATAGGTGGAGAGCAAGACAGGAGAGGATATGGTGGCCATCTTCAAAATAATCTCCTATCTGATTTCGATTCCTCTCTCCCTCCCTGTCTCTCCCTCCTTCGCCTTCCATTTCATTCAGCTTACAGTTGTTGAGTACTTGCTGTGGGTCAGGCCCTGACCTTGGTGCCAGGGACAGACAAGGCTCCTACTAGATGGAATAAACACACAGATGAATGAGCTCGTTCCACCTAGAATCCACATCTTTGGATAGGGAGGTGGATAAGAGACAGGAAAGACATTAGACCGAAAGGTCCGAGAAGCCTCTTGGGAGAGGTGACATTTGAGCTAAACTTGGGCACGGAGACCCACAAGCGTGGGGGTCCTGAGGTGGAAGCCGCCCGGAGCGTGCTGTAGCGGAGTAAGGTGAGGGAGAGTGGAAGAACTTTGGCTTTGTTGACTTGCTACAGGCAACGCTGTGCGGCAGCCTTTCTCGGTAGACATATCAATGCTGGTTTCATCTCCCGGGATTATCCCCGGGTTTATTGGGACGTGGGTGCAGTTGCTTCCCCCGTCATTCCCTTTCCTTCTGTCCCAGATGCCAGTCTCGGACTCGCTCACCTAGATCAAGGAGCCATTCTTTCCCTTGACTCTGCTTTCCTGCTATCACACGTGAGTTCAGTCTCCCCAAACTGCCCAAATGAGTTCTTGATGACACGACTTAGACACACTTTAAAAACTATTCACATCCCTGCTGCTATTGGAGGCAATTTAAACCCCTCTTCTTTTTCAAAGCCTGCTTAATCTGGCCCCATCTGCCTTTAGGACCTGTCCCCTGATCCTGAGTACAGACTCCACTGAAAGGACCAGTTTTTTGAGATTGGTCTGGTGCTTTCTCCAAAAATGCAAGTACAATGGCTGCCAAGTCTGCTGTTTCCATTCACCATGCAGCGTGTGTCGGTGAAGCATCTACGTGAGACCCAGACACTGAGCTGGAGGAAAATTCGATTTTTTAAAATAAGGAAATAAAGGGAAGACAGAGAATGACAGTTCATCTCAGAGACAAGGGCAAGGGACAAGTTTAAGTCTGGGTTTGGAGGGAGAATCTTTAAGGGATGAGCAATGTAGGTAAAACTTTGGGGAAATGCAAAGGTCAAGAGTGACTGGCCCAGTGAGTGTAAGATGGTAACCCACAAATAACCCGTAGACTGTCAGAGCTCAAAATGACACTGGAGGCCACACAGCTGGGTAACCAACAGGAGGACCAGGCTGTCAGGTCGCCTGGTTCTTCAGCCGTGGTACCTTGTGTTACTTCACACCAGTGTGTCCCTCTGCCTGCTCCAAGACAGGATGGCCTCTTGGAGCCAGACACACAACGTAACGTTGGCTTAGAATGAGGGTTTTCTCCAGGCCAGAGGGACTGTATCTTCCTCAGCATACAAAAGGATCCCCCAGGGCCTGAAGGGTCGGGATCAGACATAGACATTCCTTATCTTAGGCTGTGCTGATGTGACACACAGAGACACTGACAGGAAAACAACCAAGTCCACTGATGTGACTGCCATGATAAGTGACTTGGATCAACTCTGCAGCTGGACTGAGGAATTACTTGGAAAGATGTTATTAGGGTGGCCAAGAGAAAGGAATCCACGCCTGGCAGCCAACCCAGTGGCCTCTTCCAACTAAAAATAGCCCTTGCATCATAGTCTTTTAAAAGAGGTTTCACATCCATTACATGAAGTGGTCCATCCAACATGTCAGTGAAGTGAGTAGTCTTCACTATTTAAGGACAAGGAAATGAGAATCAGAGGACACACCCAAGGTTATACGAGCTCATAAGGGCAAACATTTGAATTTGGACACAGGCGGTTCCGTGACTTCACGTGTACATAATCTCATTCAGCCTTAAGAAGGCGTGAGGTGCCGACACATGTTGCCACCCGGATGGACTTTAGACGCCAGCTCGGTGAAATGAGAATGACCCGAAAGGGCACATATCCTGGGACTTCACGGACATGTGATATCCAGAGTTGTCAAGCTGTGAGATGCAAAGAATCATTGTGACCAGAGGCTGGGGGGAGGGGGAAAGCCTAATGTGTTCAGAGTAGGAGGGCAGAGAATGGAAATGTTGTGGTGATGAATGACGGTGGCAGTTGTACACACAATGTGGGAGCACTGAAAGTCACCAACGTGTGTCCTTAAGCAGCTAAAATGATCATCTTGCGATGTCTTCTTTACCACAGCAAAAATAACACGAAGAACAATTTAAGCACAAATGACTAATGATGCTGATTTTGTAACAATTTAATTTCTGAATCATAGAGAATATTCGAAATGAAGGAAGTCCTTATTTTATAGCAGAGGAATGAGGCCCAGAAGGAACGTGGATGAATGTGGGGTAGAGTAAGGCCACCACGTGTCCCCCCACAAGCATACATACTGCTGTGTAGTCTGAGCCCCTCTGCCCTTGGGGAACTTTCATGGATGATTGTTTTTACTCTGGTCCTGTTTTCATAGGAACCACTTTTCATCTTTCTAGTCATTTGACCAAGTGCCCTGGGGCTCATTCTTGGCTCTCGGCCTTGCCTGCATTCACTTAAACTGAGTCACTCCCATAGCTTTCTCCATGGTGAAGTTGCCTCCTCAGCTCGGCTTTCTCCTCTGACCTCAACACCTCCCCATTTGGAGGTGCTGAAGCATTTAAAATTCTATCAACATCAACATCAAATAAATCCGATGTCTCCCACCTGAACCTTGTTTTCATGCAGTGAATGTTATCTAGGTCGGTAAATGACAAGATTGCATGGAGTCGATCTTGCATCCTTTCTTTCCATCCCAACCTTTGTGAGCTCTCCTTTAAAACTATATCCCAAGTCTGGTCATTTTTTCACCATCTCTCCTGCAACCATCTAAGAACAAATTATCGTTGCCTCTTCACCAGGCTACTGTAATAGCCTCCCGTGGTAGGGGCTGTAACGTGCTAATCAGAGACCCCCTTCAGGATCCAGTTATTCATTTCCCTAACTGCTGGGAGTCAAGATGCTCAAGGCCCAAAGTCACAGCCCTCCTTGGGGAAGGCCCTTGGAAAAAAAGCTGCCTCACTCAAGGTTGTTCTTCCTCCCAGATAGCCACAGGAGACAAGTCTTCATTATCCCCAGGTTTCCGTCCAAGTGTCCAAGTGCCGTCTCATTACAAGGCAGTCCTTAACTTCTGTGCAAAATAATCGTCTCCTTATTCCAGCTCCTTACCTTGCTTTTCCCCTTCAGAACATTTGCTGCCTCTAACATTTATTTACTCATGTACTTGTTTATGGTCCTGGAGTCTAAAATGTAAATAAGTGAGATGTGCATATGCGCTATCTATCTGTCTGTCTGTCTGTCTGTCTGTCTGTCTGTCTATCTCTTTCTCTGTCTTATGTTTGAAGCTCCTTATCCCTGGCACTCAGAACATAGTCTGAGGCATACGGCGACACTTACGTGTTCATTTCCTATTGCTACTCTAACAAAACACTGGAACCTTAGTAGCTTATACAACACAAATTTGTCCACATATGCTATGGATGTCATAAGTTCAAGATGTGTCTCATACAGCTAAAATCAGGGTACAGCGGGGGCCCTTTCCACAGATGCTCTAGGGAAAATGTTACCTGACCCATTCCAGCTTCTAGAGGCCACCTGCTACCTTTGGCTCATGGCACCATTTCACCCTCTTCAAATTCATCTTCAACCCTCTCTTTGACTATGAGCAATCTCTCACTTCCTTCTCTACCTTTAAAGGTTTCTAAACTCGCTGGGCTCACCCACACGTACAATGCAGAATCGACTCCCTATAAAGCCAGCTGATTAGCTACTTAATTCTATCTATAGCCTTAGTTTTCCTTTGTCACATCCTCTAGCAAACTCATGGCTTCTAGGGATTAGAGCATGGACATCTCTAGGGTATTATTATTATTCTGCCAACCATAATATCCAATAAATATTTGATACGTGAATGAGTATCATTTCCCACTCAGAAATCCCTTAAAATAATACTGCTATTCTTCTGCTTTCAAGATAAAAGAAGGGTGGGAAATGGATCAGTCAGGCAAGTGTTTGCTGTTCAACCATGAAGACCTGAGTTTGATTCCCAGCATCCATGCCAAAAAAGAAACACACAAAGTGGCATGTGGTAGCACAGGTCTGTAACCCCGCACTGAGGTAATGAGACAAGAGGATCCCCAAGACTGTTGACTAGCCAGTCTAGGCAAATTTGTGAGCTCCTTGATTTGGTGAAAGACTTTGCATAACAGAAACAAACAAATAAGTAAGTAAGGTGAGGATCATTCAAAGAACACACACATAAACACATACACACAAAATAAGTAAACAAACAAATGTAAGGAGCTCTAGTTTAAAACATTAAGCTGCTTGTCAAATTCACCCAGGCAATAAAGAGTAGATATAACTTACATAAGACCGGCTGGCCCAAGTCAGCGCCTGGCCACACCCATTTGCTGTGTTTTCCTATAGCTATCAGCTCACAGGTCTGCCTCCTTTGTGAGTTTCAGGGTTCCGGAGGACAGAAGCCACATGGTCAGCTCCCAAGCCTAGTCTAGGACACGGCAAATAGAAAAGTGACAACGATAATTATGAGAATTCACTGAGTACTTGGCTTGAGCCACAGGTAGTTACAAGCACTTTCTGTCACTCAAAACTCTGAGTTACATAAATTACCTCAGCGGCTACGTTGTTAGCACTGTCTAGTAGTCAGGTTCTGAACGAAAATGTGCACTTTGAGTCTTTCTAAATTGAAAATACTTTAACACATCATCAGAGTGGATTTATTTCCATCTTCTGATTTGAATCCAGAATCCCAAGTCATTATCAATCATCCTGTCTAATGAATGAATACTCACTGTGAATAGATTGATCTATTCTAGATTAAGACCTCAACCTGACAAACTAGAGAACCGTGGCTTACACATTCAGAGACCCTCATTTTTCATAGCATTCTCGTACATAACATTTAATCCTCAGAACAGAATCATGTGTAGGGAAGAACATGTTATTTCTCTCACGTTATGACAGGAAATGCTAGACTCCAAAAACATGAACAGCTTGCCTGAGGTCACCCAGGGAGGTCCGCAGTCCAGACATCCTGATTTCTGCTTGCACAGTTTTCAAATATGTCGTACTGCCAAGTAGAACAGTCTATGCCTTTTAAAGGGGACAGTCTGTGTAGTGCACATGCATGCACACACACACATGCACACACACACACACACACACACACACACACACACACACTGACCCATGGGGACCTGGCCAGCTCCTCTTTCAGGTTACCCAGTTCTCCCATTTATGAAGTTTACAATTTCTCAGTAAGCACAATGAAAAAGCTCGAGGAATTCAATTTATTGCACGAAGTGAAAGGGGGGAAGTGGAGGGGAAGTGTAAGAGGGAGGAGGGACAGAGACAATTGGCATCAGAGTGGACTTTTTTTTATTTGCTGTGAAAAAAATACTTTTCCTGACTATAAATTCTGAATCACAAGGGATTCAGAACGGTAATCAGCAGGTTTGGAAGAGTCCCGTTCTGTTTTCTTTTTATCAGCTTTTCTAAGTAGCCGTCCTATTTCCACTGTGCTTAGAAAAAGACGAGAACTCGGGCCCTGGGGTAAAGAGAGAAAAGAGAGTCCTCGAGATACAGAAATGGGCTAACATCTCTTCTCCGAAGATCTGTGTGCTTCTTTGTATGACAATAAAGAGATGGGAAGAAGGGAATTGTCTCCACATTCTCCACCAGTAGGCCGGCTAAAAGGCCCTCTGACTGGGGGAGCAGAAGACTGGCTGCCAGAAGCTCCTCCTCTCACTTCTTCCCTGCCAGATGGCTCTCTTAGAAAATGACTCTGTGGCCCTGCCTCCAGCACTTGTCCCTGATTTGGGGGGACGGGAGCCGCCACAGGAAAAGTATCTAATTCTGTTTTCACACGCTCATATGGTCAGCAACTCAAATGCAGAAATCTATCTGGGCCACATTTTTACTACTCAGCTTAAAGGCATCCACACAGGAAAAGAAGCCCACCTATTGGAATCCATGAGGGATCTTCTGAGTCACTGCTCGGCTGGCTGCGTCTATCCTGAATTCTTTACCTCGCCAAATGCCCTCCAAGCTTTGGTATCTAAGAGACTGCGGCTTGTACGCCCCATCCATACAGAATCTCTAGCCAAGGAGAACTTTCCAAATCACAGATTCCTTCCCTTCAAATCTGTTTTCCGAATTGCCACTAAAGCAACTTTTCTAAAATATACACTCTTGTACTCGATGCATATAGATTTAGTTGCTGGGAAGAGCCAGACCTATGGATGGCAAATGACCAGAGCTCAAGACAGGAGGCACCTGCCTGGGTTTAGATGGAGATATTGGAACAAACCAAGAGACAGTGTTTCTCACATGCAAGTAACCCTAACAAAAGTGAATCAAAACGAGGTGGGAGTGATAATGGGCAGAAAGTGGCTTGGGTGGAGTGATCTATATAGATGACAAGTCACTTTGGGACCAGAGCTATAGGGACAAGAAGGAAATTGGATAGGATGAGAGCTGATAATTCCAAACAAAAGGAAGGAGAGAGTTGGGAGATAGAACAGGCTTGGGTATTAGAAGAGCACGAAGTCCAGGAGGCTGACGCAGTGAGAGGAGCTGGGGAATGCTTCTGTGGGTGAAGTGTTTGCCACAAGAATGAAGACCTGAGTTTGGAACCCCAGCACAACATAAAAGCCGGGCGGTGGTGGCGCACGCCTTTAATCCCAGCACTCGGGAGGCAGAGCCAGGAGGATCTCTGTGAGTTCGAGGCCAGCCTGGGCTACCAAGTGAGTTCCAGGAAAGGCGCAAAGCTACACAGAGAAACCCTGTCTCAAAAAAACAAAAACAAAAACAACAACAAAAAAAAAAAAATTGGAAGCTTGCTAAAATATTTCTGCATGTACATAAGAAGAGTCAAAATGGAGTTAACCTGTACTGTGGCAATATGGCTCCTTCTAGACACCAGAGACCAACAAATAAAAAGCCCTTTCTCAGGAATAGGTTGCTTTGGAGATGTTGGCTAGTGAAGCCCCAAAGACTCCTAAATAACACAAGCTGTTGCCATTGTTCTTGGTTGCCCTTCAGAACTTGGTAGTAAGGTCAGATTACTGATGACACCCCACACTTGAGTGATAGGACACTGAGAAATCAAGCTGATACTGACCTGGTAACTTCATCCCTCCTGGCTGGCTTTCATAGCCCCGGAAGTGCTATTCATGCTCCTGGATGAAAAAAAGTAATAATCAGTCTTACCCAGAAGTGAACTCTGTGAGCTACAATAACAGCCAGCCCAACGGGACACATCTGTGGTGCAATAATAGCACAAAGGTCATGAGAATAACCAATCACTTTCTTACTGGATTTAAAGCCCACCCCGCAAGAGGAAATCCATAAGTGACACCACTTTTTAGCCAAGAGCCTACGGCTAGACAGATCATAGTCTCTAGGAGAAAAGCTACTACTATTATTCCACTAAATGGACATCTTCTAATAACCTATCAATTATATCTACATATCAAGGTATCTCTAACCTTCATCAAAGGAACTTGTTTGCTGTAGATGATGATCAATAGAGCAACTCTTCCAGGAGAAACTGCCAATCAGTCCATGGGACAGTGGCAGTAGAACTGGACATAGAAACTCTGCTGTGGTTGTCCCTAAGAATAGAATGTCTCCACCTCTGTCTCCATCAGACCAACCGATCTGTCCACACAAGCTGACATCTTTCTTGAAAAACTTCTTCCTTGCATGCACAGATCTTTGGCTACATGTAGAATTCAATGGAGCCCATGAAATAAATATCTACCTCATCTCCCGATATATTTTGTCTTCTCTCAGTAACTACCTTGGTTGTTGGTAACTTCGAAGCCCACTGGCTTTAGAGGAAGGTGATTCTACCTTCAACCTGAGGATAGTTGCTTGTGATTTGACCTAAGGCAGTGGGCAAAGCCACAGGTACAGCTTCTGGGATGTGAGTCTGGTTGGTGACATGAAAGAAGACAAGTTCTGCAAAGGGACAGCTACCTTAGTCCTGTGGGACAGCTTCCAGAAGCCCTTCTCTCTCTACTTCTTGGCTGAAGTCTTATTCTCTAGCAGGAGTTAGTCTCAGCCTCCTTTTGCTGAGGCTCCATCCTAGACATTTTAGCACTGCAGAAGGCAGAAGAGAGAGACAGAAGATAGACTTCAATAATAGGTATAGACAACAGAAATAAATCAGTATTGGAATCTGCACAACTTCTGCATTTTCCTGTGCCTTCACCCAACACACCTTTTTTAAGGTTTAAGCATATCTGAGCCATATTTAGCTAATGACAATGAAATGAACTATAAATGATCAAAACTTCAGCCAACCTCTCTCAGGACTCATCTCCCAGCATCACCTGTGCCCAGGCACACAGAGTCACTCACTTCAAATCTCCACTAACCCAGTGAAGACTGCTCCCTCGGAGGGAATGCCCTTCCTTCCATTTGTCCTCCCACCTTCTTTCCTTCCATCTTTCCCCCTCCCCCTTTCTCTGTCTCTTCTCCTTCCTTCTCTCCCTCTCTCCCTTTCTTCCCTTCATCCTTTCATTCTTTGCGACTTGCCTGCTTTCTCCTGACCTGTAAGATCAGTAAGAAGGTGGCTAGAATGCCCCTTCCCTGAAGTCCTCCTGGATCCCTCTGAACTTGCTCTATTATAGCATGCATTAGTGTCTGACATTCATTACACTAATTCTGGAGGACATGTGCCCCTTACACTGGACCCTAAGCCCTTCGAGAGCCAAGATGGTCTTTGTTCTAGGTGCCTTTCACAGTCTTATGTCACCCTTTATATTTACCTTTGCTAATTCTCCAGTGCGTCCCCAAACTGTCACCTGTAGTGATTACCACCATTGTACCCTTGGAATCTCATGTACCAAGACAGTTTTCTCCAAACATCTAGTCAACACTCAAAGAAGAAAGTGGCCTTGAGAACAGCTGCTCCTGAAATCACCCAGTTCTTACAGCTTGCCTGCTCTACTGTGTCATGTTATGAAGGGAAGGCCAAAGACTTCAGGAAGGAAGTTGTGGAGATAGGGATAGAGAACCTTCTTGGGCTCTGGTTTCTTTATTCTTTCTGGGTGAGAGTTGGGCACAATCGGGGGGCCATTGCCCTTGCTGTCTTTTGTCCCTTCCCTTTGCTGCCCCGTATTTTGGAGCCATCTTGTCATCTGCTCCCCTCCAGTCATCTAGAAAAGGCACTGATGGAAATCTCACTTCCGTGGGTCATCACACTCCCGCTTACCTTTGGTAGGAAGGGAAAGACCTTCTTTTCTTAAAGTGATTTGTGAGTTTTCATTCAAAGGAGAGGAAGAGAGTTTTCTCATGACTCTGAACTTCACCCTCTTTATTCATCGCTGAGACACTGGATCCAGATCTTTGAAATGAGCCACCGGGTGGGTTTAGAAAGGCTGGGTGGAGGCTGTCTGCACATTCCTTAGCTTCCTCTCCTGTCTAGTACTAAGGACTCAGCTGGTGCCCTAGTTCCTTCTCCAACTCTGGCTGGTAGCAGCCTCCCAGGCAAGTGAGTAGCTGCTGCAGGTCCTGGAGAGGCAGCAAGTGCTGGCTCCTCCAGGATGAAAATGATTTGCATCCAAGGTGATGCTGGAACCTGCTCTCTAAAGACGAGCTGAGTTTTCAGAGTGACGGAGGCATGAGGATGGTCAGCAAGAGCGGGAGGAGGGTGTAAAAGACAGAAGAAAAGCATCCCAAGGATAAGCATGACTGAGGCTTGCCGTGTCTTAGGGGGGGAGTTGAGTGAAGAGGGGTTTGTTGCATATATCAAGTAAGGAAACCTCTGGGACTATTCCAAAGCAGTGTCCCACCCCTCCGACTCCTCGCCATGGACAGAACTCCCTGGTGTGGCTCCAGTCTAACTCACTCTCTGGTGCCTGGCCTTCCTACATTACAGTGCTCAGTGTGGCAGCCACGCTGGGACAACAGCCTCCTGTGCCTCAGCCGTCACACCCCTCCAACCTCTGCTGAGTCTACTCTCCTACCTGGAAAACCCCGCCACCATCTTCCAGATCCTTCTAAGAAGAGCTCAGGCAGCACTTTTTCAGATCTTCTGGGTCTTAACACCGTTAATGGAGTTGACTCGGTGTAGTCAGCCTGACAGCCCGGTGGCTATAAAACACCCAGAGGAGGGATTTCTGCCTTACTTCTATTACTCTCCCCCCCTAAATGAAATATCCTTGCCCTAACACCCAGAGCTTGAGAATGTGGACTTAAATGAGCTCTTTGCGAGGAGAACTAGTTAAGTCACTCTGATGGTTCATCCAGGATTCTCCAGGTGGCCCTGAACCCTGGGACAGGTGGCCCCATAGTAGGAAGGAAGAGGAAGTACGGAGCATAAGATAACACAGTGATACACAAGGGAGAAGCCCTGTGACAGAAGCAGCCAAGGACCGCCTGGGGCCAGCGAGATGGGAAGAGACTGGGAAGGAGTCCCCCCCCCTGGCGCCCTCAGTGGGAGTGCTGCCCTGGGCCCTTTGTTTCAGAACTGCGGGAGAATAAACTTCTGCTGTCTATGCCACTAACTTGTTGCAGCAACTCCTGGAAATACTCAAGTGACCAGAAGTTCCAGCGGTGATACAGGGCACATGGCTGGGTATACCAACTTCTTTCCATCATCCACAGGTCACTTTCTGGCTTCCTCCCTTGACAAGAAAAGCGAGGAGTGTTAGGGAAATCAGGCCCACATGAGGTTTCCAGAAGAGGCAAGGCCATGAGATGCTAATGGGAAGAAACATTCTTTCCTTAAGAGGACTGGGAATGGGATGGACTCCTGGATCTCTGTAAGCCTGAAGTCAGCCTGGTTTACACTGTGAGTCCCAGGCCATCCAGGGATACACAGTAAGACCCTGTCTCAGAAAAGGAAAAAAAAAAAAAAAAAAAAAAAAAAAAAGAAAGGAGGGAAGGAAGATCAAAATTCCCAGTGGCCTAGAAAGTACTTGAGGAAACTGAGGAAATCTGTCTCCCTGAGAGGAACCTGACCACCCAGCAGCCTCACATCCACCCAGGGGACCTCACCTCTCACTCCGGGTCCCTGTGCCTGGGAAACACTGAAGCTGGAGAAAGCAAGTCTCTGGGCAAAGGTGTGAGGTGAGGCCTCCACTCTGAGGTACAGAGAAGAAACTGAGACCAAGAGTACGCCACGAAGGGCCTGAGCAACAGTGGGCAGAGAACCCCTCAGGAAGTGCCTAAAGACTTTTCTCGTGTCAAATACGTATTCTAGATTTTTTGCGTGGCGACCCTGTGTGCCCCTTCCTGAATCTGGCACAGGGTGGGTGCCCTGGGGTGACACCAGCCATGTGTCTGCTGAAGGCTGAGGAGCAGCCTGGGGGAGAGGACCACTGAAGGGAAACTGGCCTTAGCCGTCTTTGTTCTCTGGGACTAGCGAGGTGCTGTCCCCTGTGAGCTTTCCTACGCAAGGGAAGTCTCCATGGGTGGTGACAGCTGCGACCCCCACCCCAGCAAACCAAGATCGAGCCTGGAAGGGCAGCCTCCCTGGGCTTTTTATAGCGCCTGCTCAGAGAGCAGTGTGGAGAGAGGAGAGGATGGAGAGAAACTGCTAACAGAAGGATCACATTCCAGAATGTTGAAATAACAGTCCAAGGGAAAGATGAAGGAGACCAGATGAAGGCAGAGCCCGTGTGGGCAGAAACTGGAGAGAGGGGGCTCCGACTTGGGACACGGAGCTCAGAGCTGTTCTGCTAAACCAAGAGCTGGCCCCACGTCAAGGGCTCGAATTCTCTACCAGCTTCCTGCTCCCTGAGAGCTGGGCAGCTGCAGCCCCAAGGTGTCTGAGACGTCGGGAAAGTGTGGACGTTTGCTTGCTGGAGGCTGTAACTGTTGAAATAAAAAGAAAGACATGCAGGGTGGGAAGGGCCAAATAAATACTTACTTTTCAAAAAGCATAGCTTTGAAGTCACAGGCACAATGCCATGTCTGTTTACTCTTCAGAGACAACCCTAGAACCTCCTCTCTCCTTAAAAAAATTATGTGGAGATATGTGTGAGATATGAGTGTGTGTGTGTGTGTGTGTGTGTGTGTGTGTGTGTGTGTGTGTGTAGGCCAGAGGTTGATGCCCACTATCTCAACTGATCATCTTACATACTAAGTTAGAGCCTCTCACAAAACTCAGAGATCACTGATTTGACCAGTGTAACTAGCTTACTCCATGGATTCTTTGATCCCTTCTCTGCCTCCCAGGCTCTACGCGGAAAGGATTTCTCTCTCTCTCTCTCTCTCTCTCTCTCTCTCTCTCTCTCTCTCTCTCTCTCTCTCTCTCTCTCTCTCTCTCCCCCTCCCTCCCTCCCTCCCTCTCTCTCTCTCTGGTGTGTGTGTGTGTGTGTGTGTGTGTGTGTGTGTGTGTGTGTGTGTGTATGTGTGTCTGTGTGTGTGTGTGTGTGTGTGTGTGTGTGTACTTGGAATCTGATCTCCAGCCCCCACACTTGCACAGTAAGTCCTCTACCCATGGTAACGGCTTTTGAGACATTTCCTCAGTCCCCTTTTCTTTTTATCTTTGGATGTATCGGTTCATCAGATGCTGTCAGGCCTCTAGTCCCATAAGGAGGAACAATTTCTAGTGGAGTGATGAGTTTGCCCTGGGTCTGGCTGTGCCTTCTTGAGCCAATATGCACAGCCTCGCTGGAGGAGAGCTTGGGAGGCCAGGACATGGCCCCTCTGAACCAGACAGTGAGGCCTGGCTGCTGATGCAAAGTGAACCCAGAAATACTGATAGAGGAATGATCCAAGGGTCTGGTGAAAATAAATACAAACCAGAGGCTGCCCCTGAAAAAGAGAAGCACAGGACGAAAACCCTGAAATACTCCTAGGCCCACTAGCTGCCACCACATAGTGCGGACATACCCTGTGATGGAAGTTGACGGTATGGAGTTGAATATACCCAGTCCTTCTAACTAACATTCAAGGAGGCAGCATATTCTAGAGGACTCGGGGCTTCCCGTCAGGTAGGATTATAGAGTAATTATAGAGCATTATATACCATTATGGAGTATGCATTTAAGCCTCGTGTCCATAACCGTGGCTTTTGCTGATTAGGAGGAGTCCGGCATATATTTTGAGTCTCTTCTTTGTCTCTACCCTTGGCTTGTGTCACGGGCAGGACAGGACAGTGAGAAGACACTGATGTGAGGTCCTGCAAACCTACCTTACCTCCTGGGGACAGCAGTGCCTGACTCTGAGCACCACTTTCTCCAGCTGTAAAACAGGATTGGTTTATGCAAATGATTAACAGACAGTCGCTGTGAAGGTGACTTGAGTTCTCAGAGCATCACAGCACTGCCTCAAAGCCAGATCCTCCTTGTAAGTGGTGTGGGAAACCCCTATGGCCCGAGCCTGAGCCTGGGGACTGTGGCCACAGCATTATGACTCGCGGCACAAGGTCCTATGCCACCACAACCGTGGAACTGCCCCTCCTTGTGACTGAGCACTGTGGCATGCCTTGTACCCCAGTTTCTCCTTTTCTACTGCCCGTACTCACCTGCCTCCTTCCATGACCTAATTTGGATCCGTTCTCATATACTTTGAACACCATCGTATGTCCAGAGCCTCAGTGGTATTTGGCAAACACATGGGCTTCTCCTGACCACTAACCAAACCTGGACAACTGGCTAGTGGGCACAGATATGGAGTAGAAATACAATCACACTGATTGTTCAACAGACATGCCTATCCAAACCCAGGCACAAGGTTCTGAGTTCCACTGGGTTGTCTTCAAAACCCAGCAAAATGGAGTCACCTCCACCCCCAGGAAGGCCTCTCCATGCCCCAGAAGGCTTTGAAGTCTGACTTCCCTCACCTCTCTAATGACTTTGAGTACTGGGGACTTTAAATGACAGTGATGTGATTCACACAATATTTCCCATAGAAGGACACCAGCTCCTTGAGCTACGTGTGAGCCTCTTACTGTGCCTGACATGTATGCTCAGGAATGTTTACTGCATCTATAAGATACATCTCCCATCTCCTACCTCATCACCAACAATTCCATTGCTTCAGAGGTTAGAGAACTACAGCCGACCCCCTCCCTCTGCCCCTGCTTTTGGAGAGGTTTTCACTAGCATATATTTGATGTCAAGCTCTGTTGTCTATCATGCATCTGTGGTAGAGACTTGGCAGCCTGTAGTTCCTAGCCATCTCTACCCGAACTTTTGGCCAGCCCTAGCAAAGAGGTCATAGAGAGATCACAACCAACATCACATCGGGAACATAGCAAATGGGTCACAGGAAGAAGGTGTTCTACGTGGAGTGTCCACCACATGAAGTGTCAGGTGATGATGGAGAAGGCTGAGAGTTCATCCACACGGGCAGGAAGGAGTGACCTGTTCCAGCTAAGCTGGTACCCTGTAAAGAGGTACGCAAATACAAAAATCAAGAATCATCCCTCAATAGACCAATCCACCCCTGCCTCTAAGATAGACCCACTACCCAATAAAACATTTAATCAGATGGGGGGGGATGGCTGCTAGAAAGAACGAAACAGGCCCCAGGGGTCCTGTTCCTCATTTGTGAGGAGTAGTCTAAAAAGGAAGTCCCTTAATTAAGGCCATGGGCTGATTTGGTAACTGCTGGCTATGGTAGCTAAGAATGGTTTTTTACTTGGTTTGATAGAGCTAACATGCAAATCCCAAAATATTTTCAGTTAGTATTCTGGATGGTTATCAGTATGGATCTTCCACTTCCTTGAGTAGGGGGAGTCCTGAGTCTCATAAAGACCCAGGAGAAGTGTGTCTGAGGGCAGGTGTGGGTACGGTCCTGGGATGACAGAAAAGGAAGCTTCGAGACTGAGAAACAAGCTGGGTGGTCAAGAGAACGACTGATGCTCAGGTTTGAAGGCCACGCTGTTTGGACTGTGGGCTGCCACGGGTTGGAAGTGCAGTATAGAAATGGAGAGAAGCCACCTCACACCAGCAAGCTCGTGTAGACGTGAGGTCTGGCTGTCTTTGTCAAAGCAGCCCCTTCCTTCATAGGTTTCTCCTCAGCCCCAGGCAGGCCTGTGGAACTCCAAGTCAGCAATGATAGCGGCTCTACTCACACCTCCTCACACTCATGTGATACCCTCTTGCCTGCTCGATCTGTAGGTACCCACTCTACCACCCATCCGGTCTTCACGCACACAGCACCTGGGGCCTGGGGAGAAGGCGGAGAGTTGCAATTCCAGTCACGCAGAGGAGTGAAAAGGTGTAGAGATGAAGCACTGTATATGGTTCCACCAGGAACACACAGAGAAAGGAACCCATCCTGGACCCAGCCCTTCAGCCCTCTCCCCACCATCCTGCTTGGATGGTGATGACTTCCAGCTTCCGGGACAGACCATAGAACCACGGAGGTCCTCGTGACCCCACCAGCCATCCTAAGGCCCGCCCCACATGCCGCTGACACACAGGCCTTGCTGTGGCTGAAACTAAGTACAGAATGCCCCCCCCCCCCCCCCCCGCCTTAGGGTTGTGTGAGTGCCATCCCGCTGCTCTGAAAATTAAATGAAATCTCTAATACTGGCACAACAACAATGAGTGCTGTAAAACATTCAATACTGATATTAGCGACAGCCACCATAGTATTGACTCCCCACTGCTGCTTCTAAGTAGAGATTGAATTTTAGTTTGGTGGTTATATTTGTCCCAGAAAGCAGCATATTCTGTGGAGGCTCAACTGCCTCTGTGTGAGTGACAGTTAACCATAAGTGACCTTCTGACCTCGCCATGCCTATGTGGCGCACTGAGAAGCTGGGATGCCACACTGGAGTTCAGAGGAGCCACTGCGGGGTTTCAGCTGCGCGTGACATGAGCTTTCGATCGTGTTTCCTAAAGGTATCTCTAGCAGTGTAATCTTGGACTAGAGTGGGCCGGAACCGGAGGCTGGGACACCGGTGAGGGTGAGCAAACAGTCCTGGCTGCGAGACCTGGATTAGGGCAGGGGGAGTCGGGGGAAGAGGACCTAGCAGGAGAGTTTGAATGAGGAGGGAAAAATCTGCTCCTCGCTCCTGGAAAAACAACTGTGAATCAGTGATACCATCTTTATCCCCAAAGGCAAACAGATCCTTCATTAGTGCTAGCAATTGAGAGCTGTGTGAGGTTTGGTACCCACTAGCTGCTAAACATGCATATAAAAGGAAGCACACCATATGCTGCGGTGAGTTCATGCCAATTGGCCCCACTCACATATACACTGCTTTAATTTTAACACTTCATTTGAACAAAAGTCTAGTTCTAATGAAGCGAAGGATTCCCAAAGAGATTTTTTCCCCCTGCAGGCCAACTCGACTTGATGTCTTTCCCCAGTACTGAAATGTCTCTTTCAACAGCTAAGGCAGGTGTCAACTCCACAGAACAAGTCACTTCGGGGACAGGTAAGAAAAGATGCCTTAGAAGGTAGTGAGTGCTCCATCATCTGAGGCATTCAAGCCAAGCCTGGACCAGCCACTTGATGGAGTTGTTGCTGAAACAATTCAGGTATCAGAAGGCAAGTGGGATGGGGATGTTAGACTTGATGACTTTTAAGGTCTTTCAAAACCATGGTATTCTAAGAGGTTGAATCATAAACGTAGTCCTGGCAGATCAGGGGAACCCCATCATAACAGTAGGGTGAGAATGAGGATCTAAGATTTTTCAAGTAAATCTAGAAGTTATAACCACCCCAGAGAAGAAGAAATCTGAACAGCTGCTCAACCAAGATGGGCCAAGGTCACACGGAGCTTGGCTGCCAACTTTGTCCTCAGAAGGTGGTGAGATCCAGAAACTTCTTTTTTAGGATGAGAGCTAGGAAGACACTGCTGTCCTCTCCTATGTAACTGACCACACTTCACCTCAGCTGTCAGGAGGCCCCTAACTTAATTTGCATAGGGAACCAGCAATCTTGGCGCCTTCTGTCTGCTTTTCATCGGGGCCTTTTCTCTTCCTGCTTCACCAACATCTAGCTTTTGGTATAAACATTTCATGGTCCTTTTTTTTTTTAAATCCATAGTATACATGTCTATTGAATACTTCCTGTAAGCTGCCTTGACTGCTCTGAGAAACAAAGAGGATATAAATGCAAAAGGAAACAATAAACCACGGCCTGGGAGGCCTTGTATTGATAGACTCAAGATACAGCAGGGGGAGCATCAGACTGGGTCCAGAGACTACAGTCGGGGGAGCCGGGGCGGGGGGGGAGGGGGAGAGAATCCTTGCTTTCTAGACTCAGTTTCCCATTCTGTAAGGTGACAAAGATGACAACCCAGGTCTCCTCAGGTATCTCCAGATGCTGTCCCTCTGCCACGTCCAGGCATCTCCCGCCTGTCTACAGCATCCTGGATGTCTTAGTTCTTTATTTTAACAACATACACAAGCAGCATCCGTTATGCTTCTTGCTAGGTTCTGAACACATCCATGGGGTAGTTGGCGTGCATTTCACGATGATATTAGGAGAGAGGTACCCTGACAGATAAGGGAACCAAAGCACTCGGCACTTAAGCAGATCCCTAGTGAGAGAAAGGTTCAGATTAAGCCAGTGTGGTGAAGACGACGGAGCAACTGCCCCGGCTCTCCTGTCGACGGAGCTGGGAGGGAGAGTGTCCCCACAGGGGCAGCAGAGCAGAGCACTCAGGCAGGAAGGGAACAGGCACTGGGACAGGACCATGTGATCCACAGGGTCTGGCCCCACCGGCCCCTGGGGTCTGCTCCGTGCCGCTCTTCCTCTTCAGACATTGGAGGCCATGCCTCTGCTAGGTGCCTTCTGCCAGTCAGGCCCAGTCCTAAATAAGGATATAGCCATCCACAGGACACCTTCGTCTACAACCTGGCCAAGGTACCAGAGAGAAAGAGGTCATTGAACATGACCAGCCCAGAAGGGAGGGTCAGCGGGCAGTACAGGAGCCTCCTTTATCTTCAGCTTCACTCTCTGCAGTTTCTGTTACCCGAAGGGAACTCCAGTCCAAAAATGTTACATGGAAAATTCTGGGATTGAACTACCCATAAGTTATAAGTAGCTTTTATTACAAGTGACTGCTGTAATTCTATTTTATCATTAGTTATTGATGTTAATCTCTTCCCAGGCCAAATTTAAAAGTTAATCACATATATGCATATGTAGGGGGAAAATCGGATTCTATCTAGAGCTTCGTACCACATAAGGGTTCAGGTATCCAACTGGGGGCCTTGAAAATAGTCCCCATGGGTACGGAGAGGGTGGGGACAGCCAGTCCCACAAGGCACTGTAGTAGACAGAGAGAGCTTCCTCAGTAAGGTGACATTTGAGCACCGATGCCAGAGCAGTGAGGCAGTGAGATATGCAGATATCTGGTATGGGGGTGTCGTAGGCAGGGAGAGAAAAAATGTAGGTGCCTGAAAAATAACTATGCTATTTTTGAGGAACGCGATATAAGGCTTGGGAGGAGATGGGGGGAAGGTGGTGAGGGACTGAGCCGACAAGAGATGCAGACACGTGGGGCCTTGCTCAAAGGAGTAGGGACTCAGGGTTTTCCTCCCGGTGCAGCAGGAAGCCACTGGGAGGCTGTCAGGGAGCCAAACCCGGACAGCCATGTGGGCTTTTCTACATCCGGGAAAAGCGGGTTTCTGCTTACACACGCTGCGCCCTCTGCCAGGAGGTCTTACCCTAACTCATTTTGTTTGCTTTTGCTGAAATAGGGTCTCAGCACATAGCATTGGCTTGCCTAGCACTTGCTGTAGCCCAGGTAGCTCTCGAGCTGGTTGCCATCCTCCTGCCTCAGCCTCCTGAGTGCTGGGACTGTAGGCATGCATTGCCACACTTTGCCCCTCCCCCCCCTCACCTGTTTACCCACCTTGGGGAAGCTAAATAGATTGGAATCCCCAGATAAACAACCTCACCATCCCATGATTCCCTTTCCCCTTTTCGTGGCAAGCACCAAAACTACCATTACACAATCATGTGAATAACTTCCATCTCTTACTACCTTTTTTTCCATGAAGTCAGTCTGTGTCTGTGCTCTGAGCCCTGATTGTTTTCAGGATCCAAAAATCTGACCCTTAGGGGGCTCGACACGTACTCACGCAAGTGGGAGACTAAATGAAGTGGAAGATAAGGATGAAAGCCACTGGGGAAGTGACTCCAGCCTGTAGACCATAGAAAGACCACAGGCAAAACATGTGACAAGTGTGGTTCAGGTACCATCCCGCCAAACCCCGATGACTGGGCAGGCATGGAAGAGACGTAGACTGGGGACAGAAAGGAGAGGGAGCTGTTTTTTTTTTGTTTTTGTTTTGTTTTTTCAAGACAGGGTTTCTCTGTGTAGCTTTGGTGCCTTTCCTGGATCTCGCACTGTAGACCAGGCTGGCCTCGAACTCACAAAGATCCTCCTGCCTCTGCCTCCCGAGTGCTGGAATTAAAGGTGTGCGCCACCACCGCCCGGCAAGGGAGCCATTTTTAAAGCTGATGATGGACTGTGTCTTGTGTATGTTTTCACAGGCAGGGATTTCTGTGTCGGAGAGGCTTTCCTGAATGTGAGGCTCACAGAGGCCTGAGTGTCCATCCCTCAGCTGCTGCTGGAGATGCTAACATATCAGTGATTGCTAATGAGACCGGTCAGCGAGCGCTGTGCAGCAGCAACTAGAGAGAAAGTTAGGAGACCCAGGTGTGCTCATTTACCTGCTTAGTCTGTCGTCAGTTTTGCAACAAAAAACGGACCGTGAAGCACCCCGAGGGCTAGGCGCTGTGTTTAGGCCCTGTTTATTGTATCTGTGCAAATTTGGATAAAGCGTTTATCTTTTCTGAACAATGTGGAAGGGGGATCGTTCTTATCTCTTAAAGAAAAACACACGGACGGGGATTACAGCTCAGCTGGTGGAATGCTCGACCACCTAGCACTCACAAAGCCTTGGATTCCATCTCCAATCCAGCACCACATACACAGGGCGAGGTGGTACGTGCCTGTAGTCCCCATGCTTGGGGCGTAGAGACAAGAGAAGAATCAGAAGTTCAGGTTCTCTGCTACATAATGAGTTCAAGGCCAGCCTGGGCTGGATAAGATCTTGTCTCATAAAAGACACACACAGAGCGGGGGGGTGGGGGGGTGGGGGTGATGCTGGCGGGGAGGGGGGTGATGCTGGCGGGGGGGGGGATGGGAGAGAGGGTTCTGGGGGGGATGGGGACAGACAGAGAGAGAGACAGAGACAGAGAGATCCTCAGAATCTGAACTCAGAGAGTTGAGTTTCTGCACGAGAAGAAATGACAGGATGCACAGCCTCCGTTCTTCCCCTTGAGTTTCCTCTCCCACATAGACTTCTTGCCCTGATTCGGGCGGCACACCCCGAAGGGACTGGCATGGTTTTGTTCTCCTGTGCTTGGTGGCCTAACATAATCCCTGCTTGTATCCTGAAGCCCAGTTAGACTTTTGACTCCTTCCCTGTGGCCCTCTGATCCCCAAATACCTTCCTCCTGCCTGTGCCGCTTGGACCACTCCGCTCCTCAAGGACTGACTTCTCCATCTACCAGTGGGCTTTTTGAGGACCATGCCTTCTTCCCTCTGCGTCCTCAGACTTGGGCTAAAAGTCCAGACCGGAACACACTCTCTGATGGTAAATGGATAAAACGCCAACAGGCCAAGCTGGGTATTGGGGTGCACACCTGTAATTATGTATCTGAGGTGGGGGTATACATTTGAGGCCAGGCTGGGCCATAGCAAGTTCCAAAACACACTGGACTGCACAGTGAGACCCTGCCCTAAGACGGAAAAATAAAGGAGAGAAATACAGAAGAAAAAAAAAAGAGTCTCCAGGCTAGTAAAGAAGCTTATGAGCCAACAGTGTCAGGAAGGAGCCTTAACCATGATCTGGAAATGATGCTCACTAACCCAGGCAGGATCATCAGTGACTACTGACTGAGTGACATTGAGGGACAGAGAGGCGTGGGAGTGGGGAGAGATTTGGATCAATGGAACACACCTATCTCAGAAGATGGAGTTTCTTTTCCTTAAGAAAATTACATGCAGACCATGCCTTTCATTTTAGAGGCCAATGACCCTTACCAACCTCCTGTCTGTGCAGAGATATGCTCCTGTCTGTGCAGAGATATGCTCCGGTCTGTGCAGAGATATGCTCCTGTCTGTGCAGAGATATGCTCCGGTCTGTGCAGAGATATGCTCATGTATCCAGAGGAGAATCTGAGTCCTGAGTAACATGCTCAATGGTTTTCCTGCTTCAGACATCTTCGTGTCTAGACTGCTACTGTCTTTTCTAACTGAGTGTAAACTAGTAAGGACAATGATATTGGTTCCTGAAGAGGGTAGTCATCCAGGTATGTGAAAGCCATGTGTCTTGCTACACTGCCTTCATATTGTCTTAAGAAATGAACTCTTGCCTGGCGGTGATGGCTCACGCCTTTAATCCCAGTACTCAGGAGGCAGAGCCAGGCGCATCTTTGTGAATTCGAGGCCAGCCTGGTCTATAGAGCGAGATCCAGGAAAGGCACCAAAACTACACAGAGAAATCCTGTCTCGAAAAAAAACAAAACAAAAAAACAAAAACAAAAAAAAGACCTCTTCTGGATGAGTACTGCCCTAGACAAGTTCTATGTAATCTGAAGTACTTATGAGAAAATAGGAGAAGTTGTTTTTATGTTCCCCCTTGGAGCAGTTCTCAGGACGAAAACTTGAATGTGTTCACAGGTAATGTTTTCATAGACCATTTGAGGTTAAAAAAAAGAAAAAAAAAGCACAATGAAGTGACGGTTGATGAAGGCTAACATCCCTCTGACTGACAATCAGCTGCTGTTAGAAGCAGTATGACATGTTGGGTAAGTATCCCTAACAGGACAGAATTGTTCATGAAAATAGAGAGTCTGAGGACAGTGTCCAGGGGCATCACAGCAATGACAAAAGCCACAACACGAAAGCATGTGATTAATTTTTCTCTGTCTCCTTAGAAAATCACCAGAAAACTCCTATTGCCCAATGCTCTTGGTACACGAGGATTATTTCACAGGGTAGAAAACAAAATCTGTTGTCTTGAAAGTCATCAGACATGAGAAGGAAGGCAGAAATACAGGTTCCATGGTGGGTAAGCATACTAACAGGACGGAATTGTTTAGTGAGGCAAATTTATGACTCTCATCTCTGGGTATGGGGAAATGCTCAATGCACAATACACACTTGTATGAAAATGTCCTTCTGTAGCACAGTATCATGTTAATTAATATAAACAATAAAAACAAAACCAAATATTACCTTCATTTTGCAGGTAAGGAAACTGAAAATCAGATAGATTGACACATAGGGCTTAAGGAGCTGTATAGCTATTCTCAACAAGTTTGCATGATTCCAAAGCCTAAAATCCTAACCCTGGACAGACTTTCTCTTTGCTTCTGGCCGCCTCTTAGGAAAAGTTTGATAAGTCTCATGATGTCTTTGACTGAATTTTAAAACCATATTTTTCAGCCATACTAATAACAGTTGTATGTAGCAAGGAAGGAGAGAAATGCTTCTAGCCCTGGGGTATAAATAGCCTGCTGATCTCCGTCTTCAGAGAGGGACCAGAAGTGAGACTGACTGCAGCAGGCGGAGTGACTGCACGTGAGGGAGCAGCCTCTTTGCACACATGGGCACACATTGCCGAAATGGGATTGGAGTCGTCGCTGCCATCTTCTCCACTAACGCCCACCGCCGAATGACATCACTGCCAAGCCCAATTAGCTCACAGAAGACCCTGGCACTCAGTGATATTTCTTCAAGATGGCATGAAGTTCCAAATATAAATTGGGTCCGCACTGGGCGATGATTCAAGAAATCGTATTGGCCAGTTCACAAGACTAGAAATATCCATTAGACAGGCTCTGGAAAGTGGATCACCCCCTGCAAAGACAGAGGTATAATTACAGTCCTCGCTCCTGAGGAAACATCTAGAAAAAGCAAGGGAGGGGTTCTTTGGCAAAGGTGTGGTTCTCCTATCATAAACTGTACTTACAGGAGATGAAAGGAAAGTTCACGGAGAGGCATCGTCTTCCTCGGCTGCCTTATCTTTTCAGGAAAACTGTTAACACTTAAAATAGCAAAGTTCTCACATTTGAATTGCTTTTTACAATTCGCTTGCATGTCCTTTTGGGATCTATATAATTATTGTTGCTATTTTGCAGAAGCAGCCTAAAGTTTAAGAGAGGTATGCGTTGAAGGTTATTTGAGAGCAGTGGTTTACATCCATCCTCAGGTCATCCCCTTGTATTCTAGGACTGGACATGTCCCAGCATACTTCAAATACCAATCAAATGGAAAGACATAGGACAGACTTGCCCAAGCCCAGAGTAACAGCAGCAGGACTCACAGCCCAGGGCTCATTTCTATGCAATGCACTGACACTGTCTTGGTCAAATGTTGACTATGACCTGTGTATGGCTGTATGATAAAAATAGAGACTTGGGAGAGCCCACTGTAATCACAAAGGTGTTTTAAAACGGAAGAGCAAGGCAGAGAAGAGAGAGAGCCAGAGATGAGAAGGCAGGGAGGACTTCACTCAATGTCTGTGGTTTGGGAATGGAGAAAGAAATGGGATATCGTAACTAGAAATAGCAAGGGAATCGATTCTTCTAGAGTCCTTGGAAGGAATGCAGCCATGCTGCCAGTTTACTATCAGCTTAATGAGAACCATTTTGGATGTGAGATGTCCAGAAATGGGTGATATTATATTTTTAAGCCTCGGTATTTGTGGCAATTAGTTATCACGATAATAGGAAACTCATATGGAGTGACAGAGGAATAAGCCAGGACACACTCTTGCTTGAGTCAAAAGCTGACAGTTCTTAGTACTTTTCACCTACCATTTACATCTAAACATTTGTGCTAAGAAAATAACCAGAATTCTCACAAAGGGTCGTGTGAGACAACGCATTTATATTATTATCTATTCCAGTTATGATGTACAATAATAAAGAATTGACAAACATCCACATAGCACAGTGTCAGGTGGCTACAAAGAAATATCCCTTCTCAAGCTAGGCATGCACTGCCTTGGTACAGTGCAGGCGTAGCATGCATAGGGCCCTGGTTTTGATCCCCAGGACTACATAAACTGGCCATGGGGCCTCAAGCCTATAGTCCTAGCACTTGGGGTAGATAAGGATAGATCACAGACACAGAAATTCTAACATTTATTATGTTAAAGAAAAAGGCTTCTGAGGGTGATTTGTGTAGAGTTGTTTTAATAATAAATAGAGGAACTACAAAGAGACACATGCCAGCGTAAAAACCAAGGGTGAAGAGTGCTGGAGAGAGCCAAACAGTGACCCCCAAAGCAGAGGTCCAGTTCGAGGTCATTGTTGGCTACATAAGTTTGGAGTCAACCTGGGTGACATAGGAAGATAAAGCCAATCTAGACTGAGATCCCGTCTCAAAAAGAGAGGAAGGACACCACACCAAAGCCAATATAAAATGCTACGGGGAAAGCTGACAATCAAGCATGTAAAATAACACACAATCCCAGAGTTATTAAGTGGGAGGAAATCTCTCACAGAGTTAATAATGGATTAAATTTTTAAGGGAATTATTGTAAAAGTTAATAATGATTGTCTTTGTAGGCTAGAATTCTGAGATGTTTAGGTTTCCTCAGCCATTTCTACATATTCCATATGGTCTATAATGAGCATAGATTGCTTCTATAATCAGAAATATAAACAATTTTTTATTATAAAGCAAGCCCCTTGGGTTATAAGAACTACAGAATTAATCATGCCTTTGACTGAGTAATCTCATTCATAAAAATATATCCTAAGGAAATAATTCAAAGAAAGAAAAAAAAAAGTCTAAAGTAAAAAGGCTCTTACAGCAATGTTACTTATAATAGCACAAAATGGGAAACAGCCAGAATATCCCGCAATTTAATTATGATAAAACAAATTGTAATGCATTTTCTTGATGGAATATTGTGCAGTTATAAAAATAATTAATACAAAGATTATCTAGAAATACAGACAGCGTACAATAATAAGATGTGAAAGATTCAAGCCCCAAACACAAATGTTCACAATTATAATTATTCCGCGCACATGGGGATAAGGATGAATAGCAGACACTGAAATTCTAACAGTTACTATGTTAAAGAAAAAGGCTTCTGAGATGCCAGCGTAAAAACCAAGGGTGAAGAGTGCTGGAGAGCGCCAAACAGTGACCCCGAAAGCAGAGGCAAAACCCGCAATAAGGGACACTCGACACCACCCACCAACATTTTAATCTATTCAACAAATAGCTCTTAAGGCTGTTTTCTTACATGTGAGTAAATCTGTAGTGACAATAAGAAAATGGCAAAGGCAAATTTTAGATTTAGCGTTACTCTTGGGGAAAAAAAAGAGAAGGAGCTAGTTCACTGGGGCGGGGAGGCAGAAAGGTATTTCAGGACTGGCAGTTGCTCATTTCTTAGTGGGGGAGCCTGGATCTCCTCCCCCTCCTCCTTCTTTCCTTCACCTCTTCCTCTTCTTCCCCTCCCCCTCCTCTCCCATCTTCTTCCTTCCCCCTTCTTTTCTCTTTTTCTAATATTAGTGCTTACAATGGTGCTTGGCATGTGTGCCCACACACGTGTGAGTGTGCCTGCACACACACAGTATTTATAGAATGAATGGATGAA
This sequence comes from Peromyscus maniculatus bairdii, assembly GCF_049852395.1. NCBI lineage: Eukaryota > Metazoa > Chordata > Mammalia > Rodentia > Cricetidae > Peromyscus > Peromyscus maniculatus. The sequence goes on from NC_134853.1 coordinate 72,198,652, forward strand.
ATGTTCCTTTAGATAAAGGCCAGAGCATTCCACTCAACATAAAGCCATTGCAGGAGTGCCTTCTCATAGCTCATCAACCTCCATGGCTCCCCCGCCCCCCCAAGCTACTTCCGTTCTCACTCATTTTCACCAAATACTCAGGCCTCTGCATACCTCTGAGATCACTCTGTCCACGCTATCTCTTCTGCCTAGAATGCTCTTTGTCACCTGCAAAGCCCTACTATCAGAGCCAATTTAATCATGGCCACTTTGCAAAGCTTTCGACCTTGCTAACTAGTGTCCTTTAGGGCTGCACAGCACTTGTCTTCTTAGCTGCTTCAGAAGAGGCAGTGTCCTAGGCTGGGACCATGTCTCCTGCAGGTGACTTACCATCTCACAGCACCCAGAGCTCCCTTATGTACCTCACAGACTTCTACATTCAATCCACACTACTTGCCACTTGTATAATTAGAAGGTGGAATGTGCTAAAAGGATTAATAGCAAAAGTCAATGAATTCAACAGAATGGAAGTCTCATCTCATCAAAGCTATTCAAAATAACAGGTGTATCTCTGTTGTCTCTAAAACAAGAACCACAAATTCCCTTTCTCTAATTCTCAATACCATAATAGAGTCTGGTAGTCAAAGGGGACTCATAGTGTTGAAAAATGAGTGAAGAATGAATGAATAAATGAATGTATGAATGAATGAATGAATGAATGAGTGAATGAATGAATATTCTCTCAAGAAGCATAATTATATTTCAGCTTTCCTGTGACTCTCTTCAGCCACTGGGTGTGTCAGTCCAACAGGACTGAGCACCAATTTATTCTGTGTTCAATAATCTGAATCATGAAGCATTTCTCTAATGCTAAAACCCCAAATGAAATATTCCTTTGTTTAAACCAATGAGCCAGTATCTATGTTTTCAACTAAGTGTTAAATGTGTCAATCAAGAGACCCCTGATTTTGTGTGTGTGTGTGTGTGTGTGTGTGTGTGTGTGTGTGTGTGTGTGTTTGACATTTAAGGCACAAATTATATCTGATTGAAATATGAGGCAGCGGTGTTTTCATTGTCCAAAGTCTCAGATCCAAGCCTTGGCCTACTCTGAAGAAATGGTGTTGATGATATGAAGGCTAGCCTGAGAAAAAGACACTGTTGGAAAACTCTTCAAAGGTCCCTGAATCCATCCTCGAAGACACCAGTGGCCACCGACTCTTTAAGTTGATCCTAGGAAACATGCTGTTGGCAAATTGGCCACAGGAAAAAACAGGCCTTCAGAAAACTGGCTTTTTAATAAGTTAAATCTTGGAGAACTTGCCTTAGGCCAAGGTTGGCTACCGAAAATCGGCAGTGTGTTGGGTGTCATTTTACAGCTTGGCTGTTGAGCCCCAGTATTTCTTCACTGGTCATGGCTTTTGGGTATACTTCAGGCAAAATATAGTTCTAGATTCAGAAAAAAATAAATAAACCAACAAAACACCACTTTGAATGGGCTGGGGAGGCAGTTCAGCAGTTGAAGCATGGTATAGCAGCTTATTTATAATTCCAAACTTGGAAGGCAGAGACAGGGAGTCTCCAGAGCGAGATGGCCAGCAAGGCTAGCAATATCAGCAAAGCTCTGAGTTTGACTGGGAGACTCTTCTTCAATGAATAAAGTAGATTAATCTGGGGAGATTCCCAGAATCAGCCTCAGGTCCTGGATACACATGGGCATGGACCTGAGCCCACATGCATGTGAATGTGTATACATACACACACGCACACCACACATGAAAAAATAAAACCGAGAAAAGGGCAGTGTTCACAATGGTGAATCTTTTAAATGCTGCCAAGACATATTTACCCTGGAATGTGCTTGGGTTCTTGTTCCAGAGCCTTCTGTCTTTGATTCGCTGTGTGAGCTCTCAATGTCTCTGAAAGATCCAGCTTGGATCACCCAGGTGACCCTTCCAAAGTTCCTTCTGGTGGTCTCTGCCATCCCCAGACCCGAACTGCTTCCATTCATTCATAGATTTACCTACTGTCTGCACTCTGTTAAGGGGCTGGGGATAAACACAGGTAAAGTCTGAGGTCTTACTAAACTCATGCTCTAGGAGGAAATGAGAAAATGCCAGTGACTGGGAAGTTGGACGCACCCTATGTTTGTTTTACTCATAGTCTCCAAGGTGTCAGTCTCTATCCCTTCTATTGTGCCCTTACACAAGCACACACTGCCAAGCTAGACAAATAGCACCCTGCCTCAGACACTCGGCAGTTCTTGGAAGAATCTGACTAGAAGAAGTGGACCAGGGAGGATTCATCTATTTGGTCCAATTTCTAAACAGAAATTCACAGTATTTGATGAATAATTAATGCAGATGAGAAAGGAAATTTTCTTACCTGTCAGTTACTTATCTTCAAGATTACATATCCATCCATGCTCCCCCAAGGGGCTAGATTCATCTCCATAGAAACTGGGGGCAACCAGAATGTTAATTATACCTCAGTGCCAGGTTTCTCCAGAATGTGACTCACTTGAAGAAGGCCTTCTAGGACTAATTTGTTCTGAAAGGTACAAATTTTAATTTATCTGACATATTTTTAAAAGTCCCTAAACATAAGATATCTTAGACCTAAAAAGCTCTCAGAAGACATATTTCCTGTATGTACACAGCAGGCAAGATGTTATTGTGTGAATATTTGTGTCCTCCCCAAGTCCCCATGTTGAAGCCTAAGTCTCCGTGCAATAGAAGGTGGTTGGGTCACAATGACCGAGTCCTCGGGAATGGCTGAGCCTTCGGGAGTAGGGAATACATTTGCCTTCTGCAGTATGAGGATGCAGCATGAATCCACCTTCTGTGTGGAATCAAACTCACTGGCTCCTTAATCTACGATTTTTCTGATCTAAGTCTGAAGAATATATTTCTGTTGTTTGTGAATTACGTGGCCTCAGGTTTTTAGCTACAGCATCCCAGATAAAATAAGACAAATGGGTTGCACAGAAACATGTGTATTCTATGGGGAAGAAGGTAAGAAAAAGTAGATGGTTGAACATATAAGTAGAAGAGGGAGTGTCTGGGGGAAACAAGGAGACCAAAAAGAGGTGGGGAAGAGGATGAGAAAGAATAAGGAAGGTTGGATAAAAACAAAGTGCATGATGAACATGTATAAAATGTTATAATGAAACACATTATTGTGTGCACTAATTAAAAAATAGATCTTCATCCATTGGCTGCGTAAGGGCCAGCACTCAGGACAGATCAGTAGGGATGCTCCTGGTGTATTGGTATTGCTGAGTGTCAAATTGAGTGCACCACCAGCTTTGGTTACATGTATTAACTCTCTCTGTTGTTATACTTACATTGTATGCAACATTCTTCTTATAAGCATTATTTCATTTATTCCTTATTTTTAAAAAAGGGTCCATAATACATTTCCCATAAAAAATTCTGAGGTACTAAAGTTCTGGGTGAACTAACCTAATAATAAAGCTTCATGTTTTTTTCTTCTGTTTATTTGAATGCTGATACATTCAACTGCAGAAATGTTGCTGTGTTTTCTTGGGGATGGTTTCTGAGGTCTGGGATTGTGTGTGTGTGTGTGTGTGTGTGTGTGTGTGTGTGTGTGTGTGTGTGTGTGTGTGTGTGTGTGTGTGTGTATTAACTGCCACATGTTACTTTTTGACACACTCCGAATTCTAAAACACATTCATCCACAATTTGGGCCAGTTTCATATTGTCTCCCAATTTTAAAACTGTGATCTTTAAGTAATTTTATCTTATATCATAGCATTGACATTGATAATGAAACCAAGGTCTTTCTTTTGTTCCCCGTAAACCAAAATGCCCAACAATCTAGACTGAGTATTAAGGTAATTGTCTATCTCATGAACATAAAGAAGTAGGATCAGGGCTGGAGAGATGGCTCAGTGGTTAAGAGAATTTATTTCTCTTCTAGAGGACCCAGGATTGATTCCCAGCACTCACATGATGGCTCAAAGCTATCTGTAACTTCAGTTCCAGGGGATCCAAAGCCCTTGTTAGGCCCCCATAAGCATAGTACACATGTGGAAAACATAGCACACATGTAGGAAAACACACACACACATTTTAAAATTGGGAGCGTGGTGCAGCAAAGTCAATCAGAGAGAGAATAAACCTAATATCCTCAGTGTTGGGGCTTCCTGAAAACAGTGAGCTAGGGCTTGAAGATGGAGTGTCATGGATTCGGTGCTCTGAACAAAAATGAAGTTGGCAGGGAGAGTTGACAGAGCTGGGAAGATGCGATGGTTAATATTGTCAACTTGACAGAATTTAGAGTCGCCCACGGAGCAAATCTCTGGGCAGGCTTCAGAGGAAGTTTCTAGAGATGGAAGGTTTATTGAGTTTATTTGAGGTGGAAGGCTCACCCTAACAGTGGGTGGCACCATTCCACGAGCTGGGGTTCTGGACCAAATGAAAAGGAGGGTGAGCGGAGCACCAATGTCCATCACCCTCTGGTTCCTGACAGTGGATGTGATGTGGACAGCTGCCTCACATCCCTGTCACCACGCCTTCCCCCACAGGGGTGGACTGTCCTCTGGAACCGTGAACCGAAATAAGCCTTGCATTCTTATCTGGTTTCATCAGGTATTTTGTCATGGTAACGAACAAAGTGACTAACATGGAAGAAGATACCAGAAAGCATAGAGAGAAGCAGCCAGCTAAGGGAGACTCTGTAAGGACAAAACAAGACACGCCCAGGAAAATTCACCAAGAGTCTTAAAACAGCCGCATCAAGGGGAGACACCAGCCCGCCAGTATCGTGGAGATGAGATGGTGGGTCATCCAGCCCAGCAGCACACCATTCCACTTCCTTCTTTATCTAAGTAAACAGGACCAGATGCAGAGCACTTCCTGTTTCCTGCCCTCAAGCAACATGCAAGGGGGATTTACCTCAGAGAGAAGAAAAGCAAGTGTTCTGGAGAGCAGCTCATCCACCAGTTACTGGGAAGAGCCCTAGGTGATCCACAACTTAGGTTTGTTGAACAGAGAGGGTGGTGTAAGAGGAGTGAAGTCCCTAGGGTTATTATTAGCATTTCATGGGCGAAGATAAACTATGAAATGAGGTAACTAACTTTCTGGGAAAAAAAAGTGGGGGGATATCTTGCAGCAAAAATGGAAGCCAAGTCACAAACCTGTGCTCTAGATTAGTATGAACACAGCCAAATTAGGCTTTTTCTGTGTGCGTACACATGTGCGTGTGTGTACTCTATGTGTCAACGCATATATGTGTGTGTATGTCGGCAGGGAGGGCGAGGGAGCGGACAGGTGTCCTGCCCTGGCGCTTTCCGCCTTATTTCTTTGAGACGGTGTCTCACTGCACCTGGAGGTAGGCTGGTAGCCAACAAGCCCTCCCCTCCCCCGTCCTCTTCTCTACGCCTCCTTTAGTGCTGGGATTACAGACATGTGTTGTCAAACCCAACTTTTTATGGCGGTCCTGATGATTTGAACTCAAGTTCTCATGCTTGCTCAGAAAGAGCTCTTAACTGCTCAGGCATCTCCCCAGGTCCTGGCTTAGGCTTCTGGAAAAAGAAAACATGAGAGAATCTGTATCTCTCTACATTGCTCTTCCATAATTTAAAGACAGCATTGCCCCTTTGGTAGGCAGAAGGAACCTTATCTGGGACTTTGACCAAAAGGTACTCTAGACTGGTCAGGTACCTTACCCAGCTCCAGGGCTCCCTTCCTCACACCTTCGGGTGTCTGTCTGAAGGTCACCTCTTGGCGGAGCTTACCCAGGCTCACACTGCAGTGTTTCCTTCTGAACGCCTCCTTGCTCCTTCTACAACTGCCCCCCACCCCACCCCACCCCATCTTGTTATGTATCACGTGCTTTGCTGTCTTGTTGTCATTGTCCCAGAAGCAGAGTTCAGATCTATTATCATGAAAACTTAGCTCCATGGGGGTTTGAAAAAAACATTTTTAACTGCCCCCACCTCCAGTCTAGAGATGTCTTATTTGAGCAAGAGGACTTAATTTGAGGATATCTGTTAACATCCTGAAATGATATCAATTGTGTGGGACAAGAGTCATTAGAATCTCAAAGTAACAGTTCACGGGGGTTAAAAGCCACTCTATGGTATATACATACAGTGGAATACTATTTAGCTATAAAAAATGAGGTTCTCTAACAGACTACAACATGGATACATGGATGGAGTTTATAAACACTATGCTACGGGTAGGATTCCATCTGTAGGCCATGTTCAAGAGAGGTAAATCCAGAAGCAGGAATAGCCAGCATTACCAATGGTGGAGCTGGAAGGAGGTAGTGTTGGCTTTCCTTTGGAGTGATGATAGTGTTTTGGAACCAGACAGTGGTGACGACACTGGAACACACACCTGAACAATTGGTTAGGTCGGTCTGTTTTCATTTTATTTCCCATGTTAGTGAAAGGATCACTGCGAGTACAGGAAATAAACAGGTGATGGTGTGTGGGGTGGAACTCCAGTCTGAAAAACCTCATGGAACTGGAGTTCAGAGTGTTAGGAATAACTGGTCGTCTATCAGGCGGCATAGTTTGGGACAGATTTCCAAATGTATTGTTTAATTGAATTCCTAGAGAAAGACCTGCATGATAATCAGGGCAGATTCCATCCCAGGATTATCTTCATTTAAAGAAGGAGAATGCATCTCAGAGACAGGTCGGCCAAGATTGCAGAGCTGCCCAGTGGACCGTGGGCATCTCTAAGCCCATATCTGCTTGTGCTTATGGCACTTTGGTTCCACCCGCTCTCCTCAGCCTTCCGTGATCAATCCAGAAGTCCCTGAGGTCACTCCGGGTGCTGCTTCTGTTTAGCTGGGAGTCTCGTTGTCTCAGTGAGGTGCCCCAGCACACTTCACCATGAACAGAGGTTCTGACCAGAAATGGTGAACAGCTCAGATAAATGAAACCCCCAGGGAAAGCAGAGCATTGTGTAATGGGTGAGCCTTTCCAAGTGTGAGGTCAATGATCAGAAATGCAATCAAAACTGATGAAGGAAAGCGCATCTTCTCAGGCTTCCTCATTTCACCACCAAGAAATTTCAGTCACGGAGAGGCTAGTGCTTGTCCACGGTGACACGGGGAGCTGATGTCATAGGTGGGATTTGAACTCGAGGCTTTTCTGTGCTGTGCAGAAGAAACGACCTAGTTTCCTTACTTGCAGTTGGTTTATTTATTATGAACACAGAAGGGAGGGGAGGGAGGAGATTCAATGGTCATCAAGCTACCTAAATGCTTGGTTTAGGCTCACAGGAGTCCATTGGCCAATTGTCCAGAATTTATCAGTCAGGGCTTATCATCACTGGTTATAGCCAGCTAAATAATCACAACCCATGGTGTCACCTCTATCCACAGGCAAAGCCTTTCAGAACTTCCAGTCTAGGGTTCCATGGCACAGCCACCTACCACCCAGTAGAGATGTTTATGCTGCCCTGAAACACAACAGGCTTAACTCCTCCTCTCCCTCCCCCCCCTCTCCTCCCCGTCTCCCCTGCAACCTTGCTCTGAACCACCTAAGATGAGATAAGGTTGAGGAGAAAAGTCAGAAGAGATGCTCTCTATCTTGGAGAGATGGCTCAGTGGTTAAGAGAACTGACTGCTCTTCCAGAGGACCCAGGTTCAATTCCCAGCTCCCACAGGGTGGTTCATAACTATCCGTAACTCCAGTCACAGGGATTTGATGCCTCTTCTGGCCTCTGAGGGCAGTAGGCATGCACATACTGTACACACACACATATATGCACACAAAATACCCACAATAAAGTAATAAACACATATTTAAGTGAATTTAGCAAAGTCCTTCAGTGAGTTTGTCTTGATGGTCAAAACTGTATGAGCTAAACCTGAATTCCTGATAAACCCTTACAGAAAGACTAGGGTCCAGAGAATTGACTCACCCTGAGCCACAGCCTCAGGAAGAATTGGAGTTGGGACTGGACTCAGGTTTTTGGAATACCAGTCCAAAGACATCAAGATTTCCCTCAGTCTTTTCCTTTTCTTCTAAACACAGCAACCATGATTCCGAACACAGCTGTACCATGTCGGGCAGTGGGAGCTGTGAACTGTTCACACATGTCAGAGGGATTATTTGTGCTCCTGTGTTTTTGTTGTTGTTGTCTTAATCACCTCATGATTGGCTCAGAGTCTGTTTCAGAGAAAGTGTGCATGTTTTTATTGTTGTTGTTTTTCATGAAATAGTGGATATTCTGGGTGGGGCAGGTGGGAAAGATAAAGTTCTAGCTTCATGGTATTTTTATTATGGGAAGACACGTTTTAGTTGTGTGTATTTATGAGGTGCAAAGTGACAAATACTTTGTGGAGTGATTAAATCCAGCTAACCCATCACCTGAAACACCGGGCTATATGGAGGTGGGGGTGGGGGTAACACTTCCGGTGGATCAATAACATGGAAATGGAGACTCCTCGGGGGTCACCAAATTCACCACAAAGCAGTAGAGCTCAAAAGGAAACAAACATGCCAGGCACAGTGGCATACAACAATAATTCCAGCACTCTGGAGGTGGAGGCAGGGGGTTCAGTGGTTCAAAGTCACCCTTAGCTACATAGAAAGTTTGAGGCCAGCACAGGCTGTGCCAAAGCGCGCGCACGCGCGCGCGCGCGCACACACACACACACACACACACACACACACACACACACACACACACGAGTAACCCACCACATGCCTCCTACTTCTCTGAGGTTCCGTGTCCCCTGGTTACCTTCCCCCTGGGTCCCTCAGCCTCCGGTAGCCACCTTCCCCTCTCCCACCTTCCCCTGCACTTCTGAGATCCTCTGGCTGAGTCTGTGCATCATGAATGTACCATCAGCAAGCACTCCCGCGACACTCCGTCCTCTCCTCAGGATGCAGAGCCTTCTGTCCCTTCTGCTCCCTTTTCTGTCATCAACTGAAAATTGTCATGCTCCATTCTGAAGCTGCCCCCTCCCTGTCTCCAGTGGAGAAGAAGCAGACAAGCCTTTGGCAGCCACCTGGCCTGGAATCTGACCTTCATCTTTGACTATGGCTTACCGATGAACGTAGGTGAGATATTCAAACTGTCCAAAATTCAGCTGAACCAACAGCTGTAAAAAAGTAGTTTTGTTCTCATTTGTATTTTTTAGCAGAAGAAACAAGTGTGTGTAAAGTCTACAGCTTGAAGTGTGGCACATAGCAACAATAGACTTTAACTGACAGGTAAAAATGTATATAATCGTGGTGCACATTACAGGATTTTGGCATATTAATCATTTTGGGATGGCTAAAATGAGCCAATCAATATACGTATCACCTCCCATGCTTACCTCTTTCTGTGGTGCGCACACTTACCACCACGCTCTCGCCAGCGTTCCAGATATAGTCTACTAACTGGAGCCACCACAATGCACAGATCCTAGCTCCTCGCTACTTGAAATGCTGTCACTTCTGACCAACGTCTTCTCAAACTCTTCATTTTTGCCTCGAGAACCACTTTATTCTGTTTCTGTGAGGCCAACATTTTTTAGATTCCACATAGAAGATCATGTGGTGTTTGGTATTCTGTGCCCAACTCACTTCTCTTAACATGATAGGCTCCAGGCTTGTGAGTGGTACTGCAAATGACATGACTCCCTGTTTTTTAGGGCTACATAGTACTCTACCGTGTACACATGCCACATTGTCTTTACCCATTCATCCATGGGTAGATGGTCCATAGGTTGGTCCGATTAGCTTGACTATCGTGACCAATACAGCAACTGAGCACCTTGGAACAGGTAAACTTGGACATACTGGTTTCATTACAAAGTGTTGATCCTCTCCACCTAAGAGGCACCCTCCCTTCACAAATTCTCATGACTCCTCGTTGACTCTTCCCTGGCTTCATTACACACCACTTTACAGACTTTCAATGACTTAGCAATACTTCTGTCTTCCCCCTAGATTATAAATGTTCCTGACAATATTCTTAAATCAAATAAATCTTTGTGCCCTCCACCCCATGGCCTCTTAACTTCTCACAGCATCTATGAATCAGGCTGGGCTATGCACATACGTAATCTCAGTACTTGAGGCTGAGGCAGGAGGATCACAAGTTCCAGACTAGCCTGGAATACACAGAAAGCTTAAAGGCAGTCTCGGTTACATAGAGAGACTCTGTCTCAATAAATAAACAAATAATTCCTAGCACAATATGGCCCCAACCATACATATTTATATAATTTAATTGAGCTGTCTGTATGCAGTGGCGATGGGGTGGGTGTTATACACTAAGTAGGCTTTTCAGATATATTGTCTACAAGGGCATAGCTCTTCTGCCGGTGTCTTCGGCGTTCCTAACACTGTGTCCATTTGCCCCAGGTGGGACGCTCTTCCAAGTGAACAGCTGAGAGCTGACAGTCCCTCAGTGAGGGATGGAGCTGCCTCTCTGTGCTGGCTCCACATGCCATCACCAAGAGGAAGTGGTTTTGGGAACAGCAGATGACAGAGTGACATCATCCATCTCCGTCAGTGTTCATTTCGTTTCTTCAATTTCAACAAAGACATGATAGGAAAGGCTGTTCCTCTCTCAGTGGTGCGACCCATCTTATTTGTTATCAAAAATAGAGGAAGGCTCTCCTCTCCCTGCCCTGCTTCTCAGAGCTTCCCACCTCAGCCCGGACTTTCTGGAAGTATTAAAGGTCAGTCTCTGAAGATGGAAAAATTCTACACCACGTCCACTCACAGGGTAGGTCTTTAAAGGAAAAAAGGAGCTAAAGTGTTCTAAGAGCATTAGCAGGCATGGTGGCTCCTCCTGGAATTCCAAGACCCGGGAGACTGAATGGGGAGAATTGCCGGGACTTAGAGGCCAGCCTGGGCTACACAGTGAGTTCCAGTCCAGCCCTGACAATAGAATGGGACCTTCTTTTCAACAATAACAAAACATAAACAATACAGATCCAGAGAAGTGAAGTCTGTGTGTTCTAGGGTAATCAGAAAGGTTAATAAATGTCTGTACCATTGTCAGGGTTAGCAACTGTCCAGCCACTATCATAGTCATATAAAATCAAACCCAAAGAGGAGCTGCGACGGAACCCTGAAACCTGTGTGTCCCGAAGATGATCGTGAAAGTCAGCAAATGTCTACAAACTCTCACTGTCAGGTAAAATTGATGGAGTTGATACCACGGTCACGTTCCTGTGCTTTCTGTTTAATCAGCTTGCCCACTCCTCAGCCAGCCTTCTGTGGAGGGCATTGTCCATGGCTAGGGAAAGTAATCTGTCCCCACGGAAGCTGCCATGAGGCAGGCTGAGGCCCCAGCTTGTCTCTCTCAGGTGGCTGTGTTCACAGCTGCTCCCTGCCCTGCCTATCAGCTGGGCCTGGGATGGAGTTATGAGCCAGTGATTGAAAAATTAATACTAAATAGCCCCTCCCTCATAGAGAAGCTAACCGTTACAAACACACTGGGAAACTGGAGAGATGGCTCAGTGGCTAAGAGGGTCGCTGCTCTCCCAGAAGACTAGAGTTCACCCGTGCTGGGAAGCTCACACTGCCTGTAACTCCAGCCCTAGGGGATCAGAAGCCCACTTCTGGCCTCCATGGGCACATACACATAAATAAATAAATAATTTAAAAATAGTATGTTCATGGTATGGATGCATGTGTACATACTTCATACACAGCCAATGCATATTATCTATAGACTGAATCCATATGCATGTGAAATAACAGTGATTGGCGGTGTATCAATGCTATCAGCAGTAGGCTACAGAAACTCTCAAGGGACATGTAAGTGGCACCTTAGGCCAGGGTATTGATAATGGAGAGAATGAGCAGATACCAGGTTGTCCTAGGTCTGATATCACTTTATTGAATTTAACATGCCCCCCCATGCTGTAAGTGGGCCACACAATCCCTATTTTACAGAAATGGAAAAGAGTTTCCTGCAACAGTGAGTGATAGACAGCCGAGTACTTACCCTGTACTGGATGCTGTCCCAAGTACCTTGCAATGATTCATTTAATCCTCATAAGAATTCCACTGTCCAGATGCAAGAGCCCAGTGCTCGGTGAGGAAGCTAGAGAGGAATCTAGAGTTCAAGGTCATTTACACGAGATCTCACCAACTACAAGAGGTAAATCCAGTTGGCGAGGCTCCTGAGCCCATGCTATCAGCTGCCCACAGGGAAAAAGGAAAGTGCCCAGAGTCGGTAGCCAGTGACTAAGTGATCAATGGCATACCCTTATGTGGTTTGGAGAAAAAGGGGTTTGAACATGGGACTTTTGGAGGCCCGTCAACACACCAGCCAAGCCAAGTTGCAGAGGAAGCCAGCCTAACTTGAGGATGTAAGAGTTACTCAGCATCCTGATTTTAAGCGGAGACCTTTGCTAAGTTGCCATCAGGATTCAATAAGCCAATCTGATCCTTACAAGCTGTCCTAGCCACTGAACAAGTAGCTTTGACATTGTTTCAAAACATGCACAGTATGTCATTCATAGGCCGCCACCTCATAGCCACAACTTTAGAGCTGAATTTGGGGGTGTCCTTCCCATAGACCTTTTTTTTTTTTTTTTTTTTTTTAATTAAAGAAACACATAGGAGCCTTTGTTCTGCACTGACACCTGGTGCTCACTCTTTCCTCCTCTGGATCCCAGGTGTGGCCATTCCTGTGACTTCCCATTGCGGGTGTGTATAAGTGATGAGGGTGGAAATCCCAGCAGGGTCAGAACACAGCCCATCATAACCTTCTTCCTTCGAGCCTTGTCTGTCTTCCTAACCAGTGTGACTGTGTCTCCTGAGCCCCATCCTGAGGCCCCTGGAGCACATTGAGCAGTCTGGGATGTGAAAGAGCCAAGAAAGGCTCCATGACCTTTGATCTGTGCACTCAAGGTCGTGGGAAGCAACATTGAACGTCCTCTCTCTCTTCTCCTTAAGAACACAAATGAGGGGACTCAAAGAACATGACACATAACCTGGGCATGCTCCAAGAAACCAGAGTGGCAAATTTCCTGGATTGTTAGCCGAAGTTCAGAATGCCAGAGTCCCCCCAGACCACGGAAGGTACCTGGCCCATCTTTAGTTTTGAAGGGGAGTGATACTGCAATAGAGAAAGAGCTGCCGTATCTTGTCATGACATTGCTAAGCTTTTGCAGAAGAAATCATAGATAAGAGAGAGCTCTTTAATCTTTCCTATTGTCACTTGTCAGACAGACTCCCCATCCCCCAATGTCACTAGTGGGTGTCTGCTGGCCTTTTTCTAAAATTTCTAGAAATGCAACACTCTGAGGCCATCTTTGAACAGATTAACCTGCAGGTGACTCGTGTTACTGAGCCCAGATCTGGCTCTATGCAGCCCCCGTCACCAATTCTCACCATGCCTTCCTAAGTATTATGAAAGAAGTCTGACTCCCCTCCTCCTTGGTGGCCTTTGGGTGTTTGAAGATAAAAAGGACCTTTGAGAGTATCTCACAGATTAGGGATTTGGACCTTCTGGTGGTTCTCATCAGCATTGCCACCTGGGTTAAATCCTTCCTGGGGCTCCTCATTGAAATGCAACCCTTTAACACAGTGGTTCTCAACCTTCCTAACACTGCGACCCTTTAATACAGTTCTTCATGTGGTGGTGACCCCCAACCATATATTGCTACTCCATAATGTGATTTTGCTATGGTTATGCATTGTAATGTAAATATTTTTTTGAGACAGAGGTTTGCTAAGGGGGTTGAGAACCACTGCTCTAGGCACTCTGCTCTGGGCCTTTGACTTGTCATGGAAGCATCCCTGACCCATCACTACCTGGTGGGAATGGTGAGCGTGGCTGCTTCCTAGTAAAGACAATACCTCCTTCCAGTTTCCGGCTGACTTACCCATTCCTTCCTGGAGTAAACCCCACATCTGTTCCAAGAAGCCTTCCCTGGCTTCCTCCCTGGTCCTCCCGCAGCCGGCCACTCTCTATTTGCTCCCAAACCTCTAATAGGTCTTGGACCGAATGCACAAAAAGACAATCCAAGAAGCCCCAAGCATTTGCCAAACTCCTTCCAAGGGAAGCTACTCTGCTCCCCCCCCCCCCACTTCCTGTGGCTGATCCTCTCTGGATACACTTGGAATAAAATCATTACAGATGTCCTTATCACCAGGGCCCCTGGGGAGGTTCTTACAGGAGCTGATTCCATCCAGTACAGCCATCCAAGGCATGACTCCTCATTGAAAGAGTGCTGCCCGGTTGACCTGATCAAGTCTTGTTTGGTAGAAAGCAAAAGGAAGTACATGAGCAGAGAGGACCACGAGGTCTTCCAGGTTCTCGAGAAGTGCTTCTTCTGATTAGGTGGAAATGTGAACTGCAGAAACAGAAGCCAGGGTGACTGAGTGGTTGATGAAGGGATAGTCCCCCATTTTCCCTGTAATGAATCAACTGTCAAAACTTCATCATGGACAGTTTTAGACTTTGTTTGTTCCTGCTTTTCACAACCACAGCTCCCCCACCCCACCCCACTAAAGTGGAAGGGCAAGATGTTTTCTTGGTGACTTTTCTCTGCTCTCGTTGTTTTAAAAGCACCCCTCCACATTTAGGACACCCCCCCCCATCCATTGATTTTTCTGTGTGTGTGCCTGCAGGACAGGGGCTCAGGGTGTATATGTAAGAGTCAGAGGACACCCTCGGGTGGCAATCTTCACCTTCCACCCTGTTTGAGACAGGGACTCTTGGTTATTTAATGTTGTCTATAGCAGACTGCTTGGCCCAGGAGTTCCAGGGAAGTCTCCTGTCTCCACTCCACTACCTCGCCATCTTGTTATGGGAGCACAGGTGGGTGCTGCCCCACCCAGTTTTACGTGGGTTCTGGAATTCAAGCTCAGGTCTTCACACTAACACAGCAGCACTTTACTCCCCAACCAGCTTACCAGCTCACGGCATTCTCCCCCAGAACACTTGTAATAGAGTTGAACTTTCCCTTGTCTGGTAAGTGAGAGACACCAGAGCTGGAATTTTTCACATCAGACTCTGGGTACTAGGAGAACATAGAAAGGTTTCAAATTCCTTGGGGTCCTGGCATATTTGGATGATTAGAAACATAGTGAATATTGTAGGACTTTCCTCCAGGAAGAAGATGCTGTCCCTGTGAAGTCCCAGAATCAGAGTTTCCCCTCGGCCTCTTTTGTTGCTTTCATTTTGGAATGTGCCAGGAGGAGGAATGGGCTCTAACTGTAGAAATGTAAGATTAGGTCCCAGCTTATCTCCAATTCAGAAGCTTCTCCTTTGACAGAAATAACTACCTCTCTGTCTCTACAGCTCAAGTTCACAGGAGATGTGTTCAGGTGGGATTGGATTTAGTCAAAGGAAATTGTTGGACAATTTAATTCAGAAACTGTCTAAGTGTGTAGATGTAGCAATGAATAAGACATACAAGACTGTTGTCTTTGTAGCGTCTGTCATCAAATGTTCCTCGATGCACCTGAACAGAGTTTACAGGTAGAGGTCTTTATTGAGAGTGCCGTTGACAGAGTAATATGCATCCATGCCTTGACTGTTCACCTGTGGCTAGCCCTAGGTGCATGCCATCAAGGACAGAATTGTATTAAAAAAAAAAAAGATGTGCAAAATATGGACTCTACCATGATGACCTCAAAATCGAACCGGGAAAATAGGATGCAGTAGGCTAACAGAGTAACTCATGCTATACTAGATTAACTGCTACAGAGAGCTAATAACTATAAAATGTACAATAAATGTGCATTATTATGGTAATAGCAATACATTTTAAGAAAGACTGAGGAAAGATGGGTACAGAGCTATCAGGGGGAAAAAGACTTTTTGGAGAAAGTAGTACGAAAATTAGGTTTTGAAAGATGGGTGGGAGAGTTAGGCTGCAATAAAGGCAGGAAGCAAAAATAGAATCTGACAGCCAATGGTAAGGGCAGCCGAGGAGAACTAGTTAAATAACCACAAATTGTGAATGTTATAAAACAAAACCAAACAATTCAAATCACACCTAACAAACAAAATTATAATAGAAATACTATGTCGTCTCCCCCAACACATGCACATTCTAACACATTCTTGGAAAGAGTGCTGTAACGTTGATTTAAATCTGACAGTCCAAGTTTAAAAAAAAAATAAGGAGCTGCCAAATCTGCCTATATAAATCCCAGTGATTTCACATGTTTTCATCGTATGAACTGAAGGCAGCGAAAAGAGATTTAAGCCTTTGAGACAGTAGACAATAAAATGGCACCCCAGTGGAGCTTCTCAGAAGAAACATTAAAATCATATTTATCATGTCTCAGACTGACATTAATTCTAACGTGCAGATACTCTTCAGCATTCAGATGCAGGATTTAGAAAAAAAAAACAACTTTAGCAGGTGTATTTATTGAGTTATGCAGAGGTGCATTGAGTCGTACAGAAGACCTGCACAACTGCAATATTACTCAAGCCGGACACTGCAAGAGCCACGTTCGGTCTCCTCTGTAAATGCATGATTGACTAGACCGTGTTCTAAAATCATCCTGGATGAAAGCACTTCTCGTTTGCCTGGTGACATCAAGCCTTTAGGCTGTGAAGGCCCCAAACAACTGATTAAAAACCAAACTGTACCCAAGTAAGACAGGTGTGGGCTACACCTCTAGATCCGACTAGCTGGTGAAGAAGAGGGTTAGTTCTCTGACTTGGCAAGATGAAAATTTCACCTTCCACTGCCAGGTGGAGGCATCAACACCATTGTCATGGCTGTATCCCAGCTTATGAAAGGAGCAAGAGAGCTACCCAGCTACCACACTGATCAAAGTCCCGCGAAGACCAAGGATGCCAACACACGGACTTCTGGGGCAGAGGCAAACCATCGGCATGTCAAACAGCCTTCCCAGGTGCCTTTTCTAAAGTGGCCAATCATTAGTCTGGTGAGCATCCTAAAGCATAGATTCTCAGAACACACCCCTGACCCCTTTAATGGACACTCCCCACTTTGGGTTGTGACTGGCTCCTTGGTTATAGTGCTGTTCCAAGTGTCTAATGACAGCAGTGATAGATCCCAGTTCTGTCAGTGACTTCTTACTAATGGCTTCCTTTGATAGGAAAAGGAGAGTCAGGCTGTGTTTCAATTCTTGCCTTGGATACAAAAACAAAACCTGAAAACTGACAGTAACTTTTCCTGGTTTAGGTTTCTAGGTAAAATTGTTTCACTTTCAATTATTGGCTACTTTCCTTAAGCATTTTTTAAGATATTGCATAAAGAAGGCAGAAGTTAAAGGAGGTATTAAGGCTAGGATGAAAAAGCATGCAATGTAAATAATCCCGATTCAAGCTCTATCTTGCATCTGAGATGAGTGCCACTTTCTCTGGTCAGCTTATAAATGAAGATGAGTATTTCATCCTACAGCTTTACAGCAATGATCGGGGTCCTATCAGCCTGACTCTTTGGACAAATGAGAGAAAATGAGGGACCAGGAAGTAAGCGATGCTGAAGTTGAGAAGAGGACTTGAAGCCTTGATCCACTGACCCAAAAATTGTTTCTCTGCCCTCCTCCCTCCTGCCAACGAATTGGTTAAATAGACCAGCTGTGGTAAACACAGGGCTGGCCCTTCAGTCACAGAACAGGGTCAGAAGCCTACAGCTGGATGCCAGTGGGTGTCATTACCTCCTGAGGGCTAGTTCTTCACTTTGGAATGGGGTTAATGGCTGCAACCTTGCCTTTCTCTTGTGGTCATTACAAAAATGGTTTATGAAAAAATGAAATGTTTTATAAGATGCAAATTATTTAACAGCTAATGGAAAGAGCTCAATGATGATAAACAAAATATCTTTGCCTGTGATAACCAATCCCTTCAGTAGGTGGACATTTATATTCCTTCATAAAATTGGTGGATTTTAAGAAGGAGTCTATTCTAGCATGTAACTGAAGTTAACACATCACTCAAGAGAACAGTGGGCAGGTGAGGTCCTCAACCAGGAAATGAGTGGTACTGGGATAATTCTGTGAGTACTGTACTCACTTCTTGACAGCTCACTGCCAAGGGGCTTTTAGACCTGCAGAGTATCCAAAAGCAGATAACAACCAAAGTAATGAGAGCTCTGGAAGTCACATCCCACCAAAAATAGTTAAAGGAACTTGGCCCATATAAACTGGAGCAGGCTCAGGAGACATGGACTTATCTTTAGTTGTATGTAATGACATAATGTTGTCATGTAGAAAGGGATTCTTTTTTTTTTTTTCCAGAATGGAATTCCCCAACTTGTGAAAAATTCTGGAGAGATGATGTCAATTTAGGGAAGAGAAATTTCAGAGTGGAAAACATTAACAGGTGCAGAGGTTTTCTGTTTTGGATGTCAGCTGGCAAGGGTTTCCAAAGAGATTATTGGCCTAAGAGAAAAGTTGTAATAGATCACCTTTAACTATTCTGACCACTTGACATCATAAGCCAGTCCCTTCATCCTTGACAGAAACCATTTTTCATCCTTGGCAACCAATGAGAATCCTTCCAGGAAGAACACGAAACCAGTTTGACTCCGGGTAGCAGGAGCTGAAAGTTATTTCGAAGTGAGCTTTGCTTTGAGGACTCTGAACCCATCACCTGGCAGAAGGCTTGTCCTTCAGCACCTTCTATGCTCAGCACTTGCCTGTGATTGCCTGGATCCCGCATCATCACCCCCTACCCCATGCTGCCTCCCTTGGCACCCCGCCAGGGAACTGCCGCTGCCATTTGTGTTTTCATTTAGTAAATAAAGCTCTGAAATGGCTGCTGCTTTCATAGATTGAAAACTCGGGTCTGCAAATAAATATCTTGGGGGAATTAGAGAAGATTTGGAGAACAACAGTCAATCTCAATATAATTAAAAATAAGCTCTCACCTGCTACTGATTTCCTCCTTGTTGCTTTGCTAACAGCAATCTTTGTTTGAACAAAGAGGTAAAAGGCACAGTGAGAAGCTGTTTATATAGTGCAAATGAGAGTGCTAATTGTAGGGCGCCTGCATGTTAATGAGAAAGAGGTTACTTATCAGTGTGAAATTCTGAGTGCAATAAATTGCAGGTGATATTTCAGGAAACATTCATTTTCTAATGATTTCTTTTCACCTCCAACAGTGGCCTCAAATCAAAGGGCAGCGTGTCATAATGAAATGAGAATTGGTCTGGAAGCCCCAAGATCTGGTTGTCACCACAGCTAAGTGTAAGCTGCTGTCCTTCAGGGTTTCAGGTTCCAGTCTGTGTAAACTAGAGATCTCCTAGTTCCTCTTCCCACTGGCCATCACATGTGTGGAAAACACTAGGGATAGATCCACCACTACTGAGAAATAAGTTTCTCTTTCTTGGGGATAGAGTTTGTTGTTCTGAAACCAATCTATAAAAATCTATTCTTGGAAAGGGGCTGGATGCCTAGTTGGGTTTCCCCTACCCCCACTTCTAGAGTTCTGTCCATTCTTTCTGAGGAACTCTTCAGGCATCATTGGAAACAAGCCTCCATCATGGTACCACAACATCACTTGCCTCCCACTTGCCCCTTCCATCGCTATCATCCAAACCCTGAAGAGGTGGTTGGAACCCTGGTCTCCCAGTGGCTCACTCACATCACATAATAAACAGCGTTTGAGCACCTGCTGTGTGCATGGTACCAAGGCGATCGCCAGGAATAAGGAACTCTGCTGGGTAGACCTAGGCCATGTCCTCATAGGATTGTTAAAAGAGAGTCAGATGTCAAACGTAGAATCGCCCAAACTACAGTGTGAGAGTGCTATGTGGCAAAAAAAAAAAAAAAAAAAAAAAAAAAAAGAGGTATGGGGTTGCTGTGTTCTGAATGGCTTAGCCCTTTTACCTGACTGGGGGTGGAGAGGGAATGAAGAAAGGAGAAACACAAAGACACCGTACAGAAAAGGCTGGGGTCAGGTGGACTGTGAGAGCTACAGTGAAGTCACACCAACTATGCAACCTGGAACCTCAGCACGTTTATTACGTACAGCACTTGGGTGAGAGGGTTGACAGCTCTGGACAGAAGGTCTCTACAGGCAAACCTGGGGAGGAGGAGGCTGCAGGTGCTGGTTTTTACACACACTGACCAATTGTTCATAAACATCCATACTTGCACACGCTGTCAACAGTCACACTTGGTCCAGAGGAGGGCTTTGCTAATTCTGAGTCTGACCCATTTGGAGAAGGCTTTGCCAGCTTCCCACAGGTCTAAAGCATTGCTTCTTAACATGGCTCTCCTATGTCAAACGCTACATATTCATTCAGGACTTCATCTGCACATTTACTCAGGGTCTCTTTGGCTCCCCACCCTGGGATACTATGACAGGGCACTTCACTCATCCTGAAGATGTTGGCACTAAATCTAAAGGAGATGTAATCTAGTCATAGGGGAAGATGGGGATAAGCTGAGGAGACAGCAACAACCAACACCCTGAGTAAGAAGGGGCCAGCACATCTGAGGACCGTCAGAGGGCTTGGAGTGAGCAGGGAATGGATGGGTGGCCCTGGAGATGTAGAAAGAACCAAATCACATAGGTTTCTGCAGGTCTTATTAGGACTTTAGACTTTGCCCTAACACAATCAGAAGCCATTACTGGGGATTGGATGTGATCAGATGGAAAGGTTTTATTAATCTCTTAATTATTATGTTAGAATTCTGGCTCCTAAGGGACCTAGCAGGACCCCTGAAGTCACTCCCATCCATTAGGATATGCATGTATCATATACCTATCAATGTGAAGCTCTGAAAGCAAAGTATATCCCAGTGTTCCAAGAAAAAAATGCATCCACAAATAAGTTTTGCCACAATTCTATTGTGATGGTTAACTCTAATTGTTAGCTTGACATAGCCTAGTATCATCTGAAGAAGGTTTCAGTGAGGGATTGTCTACATTAGGTTGGCCCGTGGGCACGTGTGTAGGGGACTGCCTTAATTAAGTGATGTATAAAGACCTAATCTACTAGAGGCAGCACCACTCCCTAGGCAAGGGGTCTTCAGCTGTGTAACAGTGGACAAATCAAGCTGAGCACAAGCAAACCATGAAAGGAACATGCATGCATTCATTCCTCTCTACTCTTCACTATGAATGTGATGTGACTAGATGATCAAGTTCTGCCCTGACTTCCTGATAGACTCTAACTGGAATTGTGAGCAAAAATAAACCATTTCTCCCCTAAGTCACTTTTTCTCAGGGTATTTTTATCATAACAACAGAAATAAAGCCAGAACAGTCACTATTAGAAGAGAATTCAGATTTCTCTACTAAGAACATTTCTCTGAGATGCAGAGACTTCAGGGAGCCCTAAGGTCTCTCCAATTCTCCTTTCTCAGATGTGCTGGGTGAATGGGGTAGGTAATCACAAAGGATGCCAGGCTGGGGGAAAATAGCAGCATGAATAGCAGGGAAACACTAATTGGACACTCAAAGGCCACAGCACCACGTGGGATCAAAATACAGGCAAGGGTGTAGAAAGAGAGGACAGCTGTGGGCAAGGTCATGGGGAGCTCTCAACTCCCCTTCCCAGAAACCTCTGTTGCCAAGCACCGAGGGGGGATGGGTGTGTCTCTCAGAGGCAAGAGCCAGGTGGCAGGTACTGCAACCAGGCTTGTCCCATCTGTGGAGTAGGCTGGAGGACAATGCTAGGAAGATAGACTCATGCGTCTCATAGTATGACTCACCAACCTCATTTCATAATCACAAAGGGTGTGGTCACCATGCTGATCCCCTGCTGTCCCCAGAATCACTCTGCTCTCCTACGACAGACAGACAGTGGGTATGGAGAGATCAGAGGACAGGCCCTGAAAGTCAGACTCGGGAGTTTCAGATCCTGATTCCTCTCCCATTTGCAGCGTTGTGCACTCAGATGAATTGCCGGGTGTGTTGCAGTCTGTTTCCTGGCATGCAGAATGGGCACTGTGCTCTTACCTATCTCATGGAATTGCTGAGAACTGTGGTAGCTGAGAAAAAGTGCTTGGACAGCCTGCCCTCCCGGCCCACTGTAAGATCCTGACAGTTGCTACCTATTACAACTGAATCAGAATATGTAAACATGGGCCTGGGAACTTCATGCTGAATAAGACCCCAGCAGGATCCTTAAGACCACATTCATTTTTTTGCCCTCTTTCTATGGACTCAAGCTAAGCCTTTTACACATTTTATCTCATCAAATCACAGGAGATGTCAGAAACATTTCCCACCTTTCAGCTGGGAAGAGGTTTCAAGAGTAGTTCAGCTGCATGCCCAGGGTCAGGCTCTGAAGTGTTAGAACTTCCTTAAAAACATCGTATTCCTCGGAGATGGAGACAGGAGGGAGTGGGCATCGGGGGCTGGAGCTGAGAGTGCCTGTGAGCAGCATGGGCAGCCTCTTTGCCCTGGGGGAAGAGCTGAAACTGATGAGTAGACCTGGTCCCCAGAAGGGCCTGTGTTACTGCCAGCCCTTAAGGCTCAGCTATGTCACCCCTCCAGCCGTTTGCTGCCTCCCCCACAGCACAGAGTCTTTTGCATATGCAGTCATTTATGACCACGTGACTAAAGTCTGGCTATATCCTCAAAGTCAAGTGATACCTGAAACACAGAGACATGAACAAATGAAAAAAAAAAAAAAAGTCATTCAGGTCAAGAGTTCAATCCTCCTAGTGGGAAGCATTGTTTTCTTTTCTCATTTCCCTGACAAAATCTCTGACAAGAAGGAATTTTCTGGCTTTTGGGGAGATGCGTTTCATCATGGCAGAAAAAAACCGGTCGATTGCATCCATAGTCGGGAAAGCGCAGAGTGATGAAGGCTAATACTGTCAGCCTAGGACCGCAGCCCGTGGAATGCTACTGCCCACACTGAAGGTGGGCCTTCCTAATCTAGGTAGCGCATCATGGGCATGCTCAGGCACGTCTCCTAGGTGGTTCTAGATTCTGTCACGTTGACCATCAATATTAGCCGTCATGTGGCCCACAGAAACAAGGCAGGTGGTCAGAAGCGCATCATTTCCGTTCTGTCTCTGCTGTGCTCTGACTATGGGGAAAATCAGCAATGGTCTCAAAGTCTGCCTCATTGTCTGTACCATGCAACTGTAATCATTCCAGTCAGAAAAATGATTGGGAAGAAACCTGCGTATGAGAAACTCAAAGATAGGCTACTTGCTTAATACAATGGCATGTCGAACGCTGGAAAATGTGTTACGTGCTTAGAGTGTTGTTGCTCTCTTGGCATCCCAGAAAGACCTGACACTCCTTTCTTTGTCTCTTCCTGCCCTCTGCAGCCTCCCTTCTATGAGGCTTTATCGCCTACTTGTTCAGGTTCACACACCCAGGGTGGCCGTGGAAACCAGCCTAACGCACCAAGAATGACCCACTGAGCAGCCTGCTCCTTTGGAATTGCTCTAGCGACTGCTCCACCACAAAGTCCTTGGCAAAAGGAATTGAAAATTCCTACTTTAGATCAACAAGTGTCCCCTTCTGTGAAGGAGAAGGCTTCAGTACCTGTGTAGCAAAGGGTTATACAGTGGAGTCTCGTGTTTCTGGCTACTTGGAACCAGGAACCCCACCAGGGCCAACCCTGATCCATCCAGGAAAGCACACAGTAGGTACTTGAGGAAGGTTTGTTGAATGAACAAATGAATGGTCCTTCCCAAAGGAGAGCCTTCTTGTTCCAGAAATTCCCAGGGTGATATTTCATACCAACTGTGATTCTCTGGGGGCAGTTTTTGTAGCAGGTTGCTAGTCCTCACAAAGTTCCATGCATGTTCTGCAAAGCAAAATTGCCTAGGCCTGCCATGCCCCTCCCCCTGGTTCTCCCCACTTCCTGACTGTCCCTGGCCCACTCCCTGGTGCTTTTGACTTTGTATTTCATCCTTCAGGTCTAAGCTGAGCTGAGAGGTCAGCCCAAGAAGCTTGGGGAGGGGGGTGCTCACATTCTTCTGAAGACAGGGCAAATGTTTATCAACAAAGGCAATGGTCTATATCTGGGGGCCAGTCATCTCCAAAGGCAGGAACGTGAAATCCCCTACTGGACTCATTAGAACTAATAGCATCAACCCACCAGTTTACCAGGAATAACAGTAAGGACAGAGGAATAGCCAAGCAGGATTAAAACCAGCTCTTCTGCAAAGGCAAAGAAATGAACCAACAGACAAATTTCTGTGGCAACACAGGGAAATTTCTGGACTCTCAGAAGTCAGCCCACTCATTGTACAGAAGGGAAGACTGATCTTCCAGGCCTGCTTCTCTTCCTACTGGTCATGAAAACAGTGTTACACATTACAGATGGTCCCCACCCAAGTCACAGTGAGAGGTCTCAGAGAAATAACGTTGACTTCCGAGAGACAAGAAAATTATTCTAGGGGATCAGAAACCTAAGCTAATATTCATGGCCTGAAGAACCGGCTAGGGGAATGGAATGCTCCCATTGGGTTTTATCATGATGGGAAATTCTCAGGATTTGTTTGTTCTTTTAAAGATAACACCTTGTGTTTCTTATCATGAGTTCAGTGAGACAGAATAAAAAGAAAGTAGGAAAAATCTTGTTACTGTACACACACACACACACACACACACACACACACACACACACACACACACACACCTACCTCCCAGGGAGCAAGAGAGGCACGCTTCCTTTTCATGGCTGATAAACAAATCAGAGGGTCCTGTTTTCTAAAATCAATCATCCTCCAAGACTCACTCTTTGCCTCAGCATCCTGTGCTGGGAAGGTCAAGGGCTCTGAGGCCAGACAGGGATAGGTAAGAAATGCTTCCAAGTCAGGCAAGCAGAGACAACTCACTTGGCCTTCTGAACTTCCATTTCTTACCTATTTGCTTTTCTCTCCCACCCGTTAGACCACACTGGTTAGAATGCAATCTAAATGACACGTGTGTATCTTCTTCAGCCAAGTCAGCCAAGGCTTTGACATTAACCACAACACTAATTTAATTAATTCATACTTAGTATTTAGGAGATGTGCAGAGTATAAAGTGTTATAATAAAAACATGGGTCAAAACATGGAAATACATCCATAATAAGATTGGAGAATTGAAGGTGTGAGTAAAAGATGAGTTAAGGGGTATGAAATTCCTTGACCTCAGGGAAAAAGAACCAAATGTATGGTTTTACTGTGTTCTTTAAAACATAGACAAAATAATTCAGAACATGATTTGTAATTATAAAAATAATGACTCATAGGATCTCTAATAAGGTATACATTTACATATATACAAACATAAATAGTATAAAATGTATACATATATTCAAATGCAAATATAGATATTCAAACACAAATAGGATATATGTACATATATATTCAAACACAAGTAGAATATATATATATGTTCCCAAATAATAAAGAAGTTAAAAGGAAATAAATTATATATCATATGAAAAAGGCACTTTAAAAATATTTAATTTGAAAATTTTATACATTCATACAATGTACTTCAATCATATCCATCCACCACTACCTCCCTCTGTCTCACCTAGTGCCCCCACTCTGCCTCGCTCCTTGTTTACATCTTTTTCTGTTATTAATAAGTCCCTGAGTCCAGTCAGTGCCGCTTATATTCATACAGACATGGGGCATCCACTGGAACTTGGGCAATCCACCAACAGCCAGGTCTCCAAGGAGAGTGATTGCCTCTTCCTCAGCAGCTGTCAACTGCCAGTAACTCCTCCACCAAGGGGTGGGAGGGGGTTCAGACCCCTCTCCCAGGCAGGGAAGAATTATGTTTGGCTTGGTCTTGTGCAGGTAAAAAACAGTGGCTATGTTATAAAAACCTGACTCTCTTAACGTAAAAAAAAAAAAAGTATCAAAAAAATTAGTGAAACAAAATGATAAATATATATAAATATACCTGCTTTATCAAAAGCATGTAAACAGGTTGCAGTCCCACCAAACATTCTGTTGGTTCTATCCCTGTTCTGTTGGTTGAGCCCTGACAAGTGTCAATCATCTATTCAAAGAGTCTTAAGTTGGGTCAAATAATGAAACCTACTATTTGCTTAACTAAATAAAATAATCAACTTAAAAATGTCAAGACTACATGAAGAACATTATGTAAATGCATATAAAAGTAAAAGATGGTCCCAAAGTAGCTATCAGATATCATCAGGCAGATGTAATAGTAGTTCTTGTTTTATGTGAACAGAGTACAAGTTACAGTAATTAACATATAAGGAAGGAATAAAGGATAGACACCCACAGCATAGCCCACGGACACAAAAATCAAATCGCTGGAAGGAACTGGTGGAAATATGGAAACCCTGAAGGAGAGAAGACACCTGTGGGGGGTGACGAATGCTACACAACATGGCCTTTCAAGTGTGTTCCAGGCAAACAGAAGCTCAGTGGCAAGGACAGCACAGGCCCACAGGGGGAATGACACAGTGCCAGCCCATTGGTGCCCTAGAAATAGTAGAATCCCTTGGACAGTGTCATGCCTTCCTTCGTTCATAAACATGACCTCCATGTAGAATAGGAAAAAAGGTTGCCGGGACAGAATGCTAACTATCCCTATATCACTGCAGTATAAATGTAATTATTGTCCAATGGAAATACAACACAAGCCATATGCATCATTCTAAGTCATGGCAAGCACAGATTTAAAAGGAAATTAATACCAGTATTAAATTTAATATACCCCAAATGTCATTTCCATGTGAACAGGAGAAAACACATCTTTAATAAAATACTTTGTTATTTAATTTCCAAGTTGCTAAAGTTTTGCATGAGTATCACACTAACAGCACATCTGGATTTGGATTGGCCACACTTCAAATATTGAGGCGGTCATACTGAATAACAAAGTTCTAAATTATAACTTACATTTGTGTTCTAGAAAATAACAAGTATAATGACTTAAAAAAATGATCTAGTCTCTTCAAAGCAGTGTCCTGAAGGTTAGAGTCCGAGGAAAACGGAACCCTCTCGCCAGGAGGCGGTCTTCTGCGACCTTGTGTGGTTTCAATCACAGCCACCACATTGGACAGGAATGTGAGACTTATTCTGTAGAGAGCTGGTCAACCCTGGCTCTTCTGAGTCCTGAAGCTTACCTGGACACCAGCCTCTACACAGAGAGCCTGGGTGCAAAGAAATCTCCCTATCACTTCTCAGCAAGCGGTGGTCAGAAAGCAGCTTTTAAAAACACTGCTCATCTGTGGAGCCATCAACATCTGGTTGAAAAGCATTTGTTTTTAATTTCTCCATCAGATTGTGCTTTAAAATGTACACAACAGGACAGTATGGCATGGCAGTGAGGGGTCAAGGAATTTTAAGTCCTCATTTTATTTGAGATCTATATTATCTTATATCATTATTGCATATAATATACAATATATAATATTGCATAAAGGGAATAGTAAGTTTTGTTGGAATCAGCTAATCATTTGGAGAGCTTCATTCTTAATAAGCAACAGAGAGATGAGCCATTGTTGACATAAAGTTATACTGTGTAGATTTTTATGTATGTATTCTGTATCACACACTTATATCCTCAGCATTTGTGGGGGGATTATTTCCCTAAGGGTGTGAAATCTGTGGATATTCAAACTTCTTATGTAAAAAAAGTGTTATTTGCATTTAATCATCTGCTTTGAATCATCTCTAGATTTTTTCTCATAGTGAAGATACTATAAATATGTAAGTGGTTATTACACTGTGTCATTAGGGAATTATGACAAGAAACAAACTTAAATGTTGAGCACAGAACCTTTTTATTAAGTATTTTTAATGCATAGTTGGTTTCATCTGCAGATATAGAACCCAAACGTATAGAGGATCAGTTTTGCAGACACACAAACATGCACACAGATATTCAAATTGCACGGAAGAAAATACATGTTGGCTTGTTAGCATATGTGAAGATAGATTTGTCACTGATAGTGTTTCAGGTGGATGGTCTTATGTCAACTTGATACAAGCTAGAGTCATCTGAAAGGAAGAAATTTCAATTGAGAAAATGCCTCCATAAGAGTCTGTAAGGCCTTTTCTTTATTAATTGATGGGAGAGGGCCCAGCCCATTATGGGTGGTGTCATATCTGGACTGGTGCTCTTGGATTCTATAAGAAAGCAGGAGCAAGCCACGAGGAGCAAGCCAGTAAGCAGCACTCCTCCATGGCCTCTGTGTCAGCTCCTGCCTCTAGGTTCCTGCTCTGTTTGAGTTTCTGTCCTGATTTCCTTCTAGATGAACAGTGATATGAAAGTGTAAACCAAATAAGCCCTTTCCTCCCCAACTTGCTTTTGGTCATATTGTTTCATTGAAGCAATAGAACCCTAACTAAGACAGTGCTTTTCTCCATCAGTATTCCAACAATGGCCTTGATAACTGAAGAGATTAAAAATAGGTTCAATCTCACTGTAAAGTTTATATATAGTTTAGCTGCAAGTGTAACTTTATCCCAGGAAAGTGAGCAACATCACTCATGCTCATCTCCCCATATCCAGGCAGTTGTTCCAGAGTATTCACTTGTGTGGTACAGGTAGGAAAGGTGGTCTTCACTGGGATGCTGCTGGAGAACTGAAGACATTTGCTTTCTTTCTGTTACAATGTCCCTGTCACCTGTTCCAGGCATGCTTAGACATTTTGACACACGAAAATTCAGTGTTAAAGAAATCAGAAACTTTCTCTCAGACAAAAATATTTGAAATCACATCAACCCCACCCCGTGGCTTGATTTTTTTTTTAGAAAACCAGAATTGAATGTTCGAAGTTGAATGTGAGAGCAGCAGTCATATATATGGTAAATGTGACATTGTCATTCTTTATTAATTGTTCATTTACAGGACTAGGAATTGAGCCCAGCATGTCATGTATGCTAAACAATCACTCAACCGCTATGCCATGTCTCTAGCCTTCTTCACATTTTTTATTTTGAGACAAGACTTCATTAATCTGACCAGGATGGCCTTGAATTCACTGCGAGGCAAAGCAGATCAGATCCTGAATTTCTAAGTTCAGCCTCCCAAGAAGCTGGGATCATAGGCACTGGGCATCTCCAAGCACCTGCATTTAAAAAGAGTCCAAGCTGTGCAGGATGGCCATCATCTCTTTAAAGAGCTACTGCAGGATCATAGACTAGGTCATTCGTATCTCTGGGACTGAATACACCTGTTGAACTTGCACTGTGCACACACCATTCTGAGAGATACCTTTGGAAGTTTCTGCTGTCAGGGCTGCATAAGACAATAGTGAGGGATTGCCCAGCAAGGAGTCCATGACACCAGCCAGACATGGGAAGTCTCAACAACCGTAATCTCAGGAAATTCTCATCAGAAAGGGAGAGTTGAAGTTATTAATGGGAGGCAAAGCTGATGAGTCAGGGACCCAAAAGTTAGCTTTGGTTGTGTTTTCATAATGGTGTAAATGGGAAGCCAGAGAAATGGGTAGATACTGAAATAAAAATGAGCTGTGACAACACCTGGAGCCAGACAAATAGATAACATCCAACCCACCATCACATCTTTCGGGTTGCCTTGAGCACAAGATAGGCTCGAATATCTCGTAGACCTTTGTAAACCATTGTTTTTCTAACGTAATTGGTCATGGATTTCTCTCAAGGAGATTGTTTTGTTGCTGTTATTTTTAAAGTAAACTGGTGATTCTGACTCAGCAGGTCCCCAGGTATCAGATGGAAATTCTGCATTTTGAATGAGCTCCCAGATCATGCCATGATTTGGGCTACATTTTCAGTAGGAAGAAATTTACAAGTCAGTAATGGTTGGATTACCTGAACAGCTTTTTGAAAGACTTTAGAATCTGTGTTCTTTAGGAATGATACACTATAAAGAGTGTGCTGAACTGGGCAGAGTGGCTCAAGCTGGATCCCAGAATTTGGGAGGCAGACCCTGTAGGTATCTATCTGTCATTCTAGGTGATCCTGGGATACATAGAGAGTTCCAGGCCAGTCAGCACTACATAGCAAGACCCGTGTGGTGAGCCCTTGTATGGATAACTTCCAGGTGAGAAACACTGTGTCCTCAAGAAAGTCATGGTGTACAGGAGATGTAGAAGAACTCTTTTGACTCCTTCTCATCTCAGGAGTAACCTAGAGCACAGAAACTGATAGAAAGATACCTCAAAGAGGACTGGGAGATAACTCAATCGTGAAGTGCTTGCCCTGTGCCAGAATGAGGACTGACTTCAGACTCATAGCACCCATTAGAAAAAAGTCAGGTGTGGTAGCATGTGCCTGTAATCCTAGGTTTAGGAGGATGAGATGGGAGGATCTCTGGGGCTTGATGGACAGTCAGTCTAGCCAAGTGGTGAGCTCTAAGTTCAGTGAGAGACCTTGTCTCACAAAAGTAAGTCAGAGAACAGTTATGGAAGACACCTGACTATTGCCAACAGTCGCATGGAGATTGATGATGGCACCAGAGACTCAACCCTTACAGTTGCCTCTGAACTTCGGCTTACCAGCACTTTGAGGAAGAAAGCAAAAACAAACAATTCCAGTTACAGGGTCATTGAGGTCTAGGTACAAATCACCAAATCAGTGACATCATCAAGTCCAGATTCATAGAACTGCAAGCTTTGACTTGTGAGTCAATGTGAGCAAAAGGCGTCCAGGGAAGAATATGGTATTTCTGGGGAAAGCCACCCCTTTGTCAAGAAATCACTAATAGATGATTTTGTAAGTGTTTGATATGGATTACCTTAGTTAACTCTCACACAAATACCGCTGTTAACGAACAGGTGAAGGACTAGTTCTGGACAGATTAAGTCACAAGTCACACAACTAGTAGGAAATAAGCTAGAACTCCAGACAGAAATGGGTTGATTTTTTTCCCCCAATAAACATTTTTTTAATTGAAAGTCATTTTAATGCCTTGGCCAAAATATAATTTTATAAGACTGTAACATCATCTACCCAAACTACTTCACAGCGTATTCCTGAAGTTTTAATAAGGCAAGATGTTTGAAATGACTTGAACAGCATCTGTAGACAAAATGGGGGGGGGCAAAGAGGAGAGGAGAGGGGAGAGGGAGAGAAAGAAGGAGAGGGAGAGGGAGAGAGAGACAAGCAAACAAAGACACTTTGGGAACCACAAAGGGTGTGTTTACTTGCTGATGTGATTTATTACTACAGGTTTTGGAACTATGGCTGCAAGTCAAGACTGTAGCAGAAATCAATGTTCCTTCCAGCACCAGGAGATAAAAAGGTCTCGTTTGAACTCAAAACTTCTTCTTTTGGCCTTGGTACAGCCTCTGCTGGTTTGTCTAAATGGCTTTAAGACAATTACTTTCCTGTTTCCTAAGAAAATACAAAGAGTTTCTCTCTCTCTCTCTCTCTCTCTCTCTCTCTCTCTCTCTCTCTCTCTCTCTCTCTCTCTCTCTCTCTCTCTCTTTCTCTCTCTCTCTCTCTCTCTCTCTCTCTCTCTCCCCTTCATGTGTGTATGCATGTGACAAATTGCTGAGAATTAATAAATGTAAAGTTTATTTTGCAATACTGTGAGCAAAGAAGAGTCAGTGAATGCTATTCACCTGGGAATGCAATAATGAATGTTCAGCTTAGGAATGATGGTCGGTCATTTTACAAAGAAGCCACGAGAGAGGGACGCTGGCTAAAAAGGAAGTCAACGCCTTGCCCAGAGGTGCAGCCCTGGCCTGCATGGCCCCAGTGCTGCGGAGTGCTGCAGACGCTTGACCCGAACCTGGCAACATTTGACTGGAATGTGAGCGTGAGTAGGCCTCAAAGAAAACCAGAAGTTGGCTTGTCAGGGAGAAAGAGAGCATTCCGCCAACACATGAGACTTAAGGGACAGACTGGGTTCAATGGACAATGTATAGAAGTCGCATGGTGCTGGAAGAGAGCCAGTGACAGAGTTTACAAACCCAGTGAAGTATTCCACCAGTGAAGTTTCAGACATTGTGCCACGGAGCTGGGACATAAGACTTTATACTATAGGTAGGCCAGTCGTGTTCCTCCCAGCATTTGGTGTCCGCTCTGTTTGAAGGTGAAAAGGGTGCCTCCTGGGGCTGTCTCTTCAAAGCAGAATCAAGCTTGGGAAGAAATTTCTAAGCTTCTCTCAGAAGGTATCCTGGACATCAGTGAATGGGCATCCCATGGCTTAAAGTTTATGGAGTCAGAAGCCTCCCCCATGATGCCAGGTCTATCCCTCTTTACAAGGCTTCAAGGATGCTACCAGGAACCATATTCTTAAGTCTCTCCCTCTAGGCACGTCACTCCAGGGAAAGTCTGACCTGCTGTTTTTAGTGGTTTCTTCATTTGTGATCACCTCTGAGTCATAGGTCTGTGCCCGGGACTAGGAAGATGGGAAGAAAATTCGACATCATTCCTAATATGGAAACCATGCAATAAATTAGCCACAGAGACAAGGAGAGAAAACCCAGGAGCACCAGGAAGGAATGTGGACAAAATGCTGAAGAACTGGAAAAGAAAAAGACAACTTCCATATGGAGAAGAACAATACTGAGGAGATACCTTGAAGGTGAAGTAGCCCCTCAGGCTAAGGTGAGGAGAAAGTAGACAGTGAGACTTGGGTGGGATGGGGGGGGGTGGAGTCTCCAAAATAAATGAGTTGGAAATCCCTTTTGTCTATCATGCCAAACTTGAGCTTGAACCTCTGGGGATTCAAAAACCCTCCCTCACCCAACAAATACAAGTTACCCAGGGAGAGTCGGGGTGTGTGGTAACATTTTTGTTTGGTCGATTAACTGCCTTTGTTTCTCACAGGTCTTTGGTGTACAGAAAGGGCTCTCTTTTGTCAAGATCTTGGCTCTCTCCTTACCTCCCGAAACTCTGTAGGCCCAAAGGGGAAAGAAAACATTCATTTGGGGGAAAACTAGGAATAAACAGCTGAGATGTTGAAAATGGGTGCATCTGATGGTGAATATTTTTAATGCACCATAACTTGTTTGAAAAGCCTTTAAAAAGTAAATCAATTTCAGAAATATAGTCGTGGATGCTGTAAAAAAAAAAAAAAAAAAAAAAAAAAAAAAAAAAAAAGCACTACTTTTCCATTCAGCAACCAAACCATGTCTGACACCTTGATCTTGTGTGGGGAACATCGATGATCCGGCTGAAGTCAGCACAGCTAACCAGAGTGGCCTGACACTTTTCCCAAGAGGCATCGGGGCAATCTGGCCAGTCTCTGACCTTCACCCTACTCACTCAGCTTCTCTGTGAAGGGCGTTCAAGTCCATAGAGAACCTGCTGGGAGAAAGGGCTGGAAGGAAGCCGCACAAGGCTGTATGGGCTTAAAATCACGGGGCCCGGCCAGACAAAAACACAGAAAGAAGTGCAAATGCCACCGGCTTCTGCGGGGAATTGGT
Source organism: Peromyscus maniculatus bairdii (assembly GCF_049852395.1). Lineage (NCBI taxonomy): Eukaryota > Metazoa > Chordata > Mammalia > Rodentia > Cricetidae > Peromyscus > Peromyscus maniculatus. Next base: position 72,231,827 of record NC_134853.1, read on the forward strand.
GTGTCATTGCTTGAAAGTACTAGGAGGGGGCTGGAGAGCTGGCTCAGTGATTAAGAACACTGGCCGCTCTTCCAGAGGACCCAGGTTCAATTCCCAGCACCCACATGGCAGCTCACAACTGTCTGTAACTCCAGTTCCAGAGGATCCAACAACCTCATAATGCAGGCAAAACATCAATGCACATAAAATAAAAGTAAATATCTTTTTAAAAAATTTAAAACAATAAAGTATTAGGAAATCCTGACCGCCATGATGAACTAGAATGAATTCTGTAGTTCAGAGGTCATGTTATAATGCTGTAGTGTATATCCACCAACCACCACACACACAGTTTGGCATTTGAATACCCATGACAACTTGCCCATCATGCCCTTGTCTCTTTCATATAACCATGAAAGCAAGCAAGTCAATTCTAAACATATAACTGGGTGGCAAGGTAGTCTCAAAAAAAAATCGAGGTTGCCTTGATTCCTCAACCTTCTTTATTAAAAAATCTTCCATTCACAGATCATCCCAACTGCCTCTAGTTCCTCATACTTACGTGGGACCCACCAGTGTGGCTTTGTAAGTGACTGGCACACCCATCCTCTCCCATGTGACACCAGTCCATATCTGCATTCACTCCCCTCCCATCATTTAGAAAAGTTTGAGGAACCCTTGTATTTGAGTCATTTGAAGTGGCAAGCACCAGCTGTGAAGAAGTTACAAAACACATCTGCTGGCTTTTCTGGCACATTTAGAGGCACATATCACCTCCTCGTGAAGCCCGGCATCACTCCTTGTTTTCTCATCTTTGTGGTGCTCTGGAGGCCAGTCTGGCTTTGCAGTGCTGTGGGAGAGAAAGTAAGCCCTCAAGGCACATGCACCTCTAGAAAACATCACCGAGACCTCATGATGTAATGAGCCATCCCCAGGTTTTAGCAACGTCTATTTGATCACACCACAACACTGTTGCGGTTAATGCAATTATCTGGGGAATTTTTTTTTATTTACAAATCTAAAAAGAGTAAATGTCAACGTAAGTTCTCTTAGAAATAAGTGAGTCAAATATAAAACATGAAACTTGATCCCTCAGCAGCCGGAAAGGAGTTAGGAGATGGCAACTGTACTTTTGAGTGGGATCCCCTCTCTGGAACACAAACATGCAAAGAGGTCCATCAAGAACAATGGATCTTATACACTCCCCTGATATAGAAGAAGCCAGAAGTATAAGTCTCCTCACTCAGTACATGTCTGGCCATGTGTCCTGAAATGTACTTACATACCAAAGGAGGAACTTGAGCTGTAGGATCATGTAGTTGCCCAGTAAGTCTTGTTTAAGGCCAACAAGAGGGCAATCCCATGGTGTAAAAGATTGTCTAACTAGCTTCGGCCCTTCACAGCTCTCAAAGACCCTACAACCCCTGTCATTCTGCAAGGACAGGGGCTTGTTTCTATAATTCCACTATGTATTATTTTTTACATTATTCCTTTATTGATACATTCTCCATGGTAGTGTGGAAACACTCAGGTCCTCTCCTGCCAGGGGGTTCTTTAGGAATTGTTGAGAGCTACTCTGTGGGCTGTGTGTGTAAAACCTAAAATCCATGTTGCTCAGATATTTATTTTTTACCCTCTGTCGCAACTTTCAGTTAAAAATCTTTGTGCCCCTGAGGCACAGAGTGCTTGAGGCAGGTGAGAGAGCTGTCCCTGAGGTCATAAGATGGGAGACCTGGTCCTGCCCCCTACCATCTGCAACCCTTGGGAGAACAGGCCCTGCACCTCACCTGGGCAGCACAGTAGTGCCAAGCCTGGGATGTGGGCATGGGAGAGCTGTCCCCATTGCTCATCTGTCATGTGGTGGCATGGGCTGGGGAGAAATGCTCCCCACTCTTCCCACCCCTGCCCATCAAAGCATGAGTCAGTGGAGAAGCTGGCCCTGAGATCATAGGAGCGAGAGAACGTCCTTGCCCCTCATCAGCTGCAGCACTCAGAATAGTGGCCCCTACACCTCTCCTGGAAAACACAGTGGAGATGACCCTGGGGATATGGGTGTGGGAGAGCCCACCCTGAGAATGTGGGGATGGGAAGGCTGGCCCCACCCCTTGCTCTTGCTGCAGGGGGTGAACTAGCCAGGGTGATGCTGGAGAGTTCACCCTGGTGATAAAGGCAGGGGAAGGCTGGCGGGCTGGCCAGTCCTACAGCTGCCCAGGTCCAAAGCTAGGATTTTGTGTTGGCCCATCCCATCATCCACCCCATCTGTAATCTGCTGGAGCATGGGGATGGGGTAGTGGGGTTGGTCCTGTGGATCCAGGGCTGCAGGATCTCCACTACATAGGGCAGCAACAGGATGTCCAGGAAGAGCCCCATTGAGGGCCAGTGTCAATGGTGTAGCAGAGACCAGGGCCCTTGAACCAGACCAATGATTCTTTGTCATTAACACCTGCATGTAAAAATGTATGGATACAGGGGTTTACTGTGTGATTCCCTGTGTTACACTGCAGCTTCCATGATGAGGTTTCCCTTTCTCCCTCTATTTTTTCCTTTCTTCTCTTAAACTTTGTTTTGTTTTATTCTGGGGTGTGGGGGGATGGGTAGGATTTCGAGGCATAATGTGAAAGACACAAAGAATAAATAAAAAGCAAATTTTTAAAAATCTTTGTGGTTAAAGTAGATAAGTCTCCCATAAATCATCATCATCTCTGTATTTATAGGAAATATTCAATAACATAGTTTAAACCACTTTTGTTCCCAGTTAAGTGGAAAAAATAACTATCATTAATTTCACGTGGTTCGCAGGAATCCAAATTCAAATGCCTTCTGTTAGTAAATTCATGGACAATGATTACAATCGGAGGGCAAGTACAGGTTATGGAAGTCTGTAGAGATGACAGTGGGACATGTCTGGAGAAGCAGACATTACTAATGACATTAACTCAGGAAAAAGTAACGAGTTAGAGGAGTTTGGTGAGTCCATGCTGCTTGCTCCATTCCAGACGACAGACATTTTCTATTACATTATATATTTCTGGTTGACAGCATGGAGATCACGACCTCCAGCAAACAACTGTTCCTGACTCTGTATTCTAATGTATATTCTTTTCTCTGCTCTTAATTCCTTGAAATTTCCTGCAAACAGTCTAAAATAAGGAAATACTATTCCTTAGAACTCAACCATTGGAAATTGGAAATTCCACTTAATAAAATATTGAAATGTGCAATTTTAAATTGAGCCATTGAACTTGAAATCACTAATAAATACTCAGGACTGTGTCAAACAACTTCAGGGATGCTATGCTATGCACAAAACCTTTCATGTTGGGAGACTCTGTAATGTGGAAAGTGGTTTATTTACCCAGTCTAGTTTCCTCAAAAGTATAGGCTTTCTTCAAAGAAAAGTTTTCTATAACTTTTAAAGCATTTACTTTATCTTATGTCTAGTGTCAAAGTGTCAAAAATATTGTATCTCACAAATCTGAATTATAGTTCTTTTAAAATTTTATTTATTTTTATATTTTTATTTATGTGCTTGGTGTTTTGCCCACAGTGCATGTGTGAGGGTGTTGGGTCCCCTTGAACTTGGAGCTATAGACAGGTGTGAGCTGCCTTGTGGATGCTAGGAATTGAACATGGGCCCTATGAAAGAGCAGCCAGTGCTCTTAACCACTGAACCATCTCTCCAGCCCTGAACTACAGTTAGCAGTCCATCAGGGAAGTCCCTAAAGATCTGAATTATTATGGAATTATTATAGCTTCCTAGAATATGCCTTTCCATTAACTGTATCAACTACAATTTACCCTCAGCTTCTTCAGAAAAAGAAACAATTGTGATCAAATGGGATAGAATGTAAATATCTAAAATGTCAACCTATTTATAATATATGACCAACAAAAAAGATAGGAAAGGGGAACTGAGAATGTATTGTCAAAAAGAAAATGACTAAAGGGAGATTTTGATAATTTTTCTAAGTTTCTGAATTTGATAATTTTCATGATGATTATGAACATTGAAAAGATTATGAAATCACAGTGTAGTAAATCTGTAGACGATCTAGGAGTGAGGAGCTGTGGGGGTGGTGAACAGATATCCATCTCATTATTAGAGTGTCCTGCTTTCATAGCTCTTGTTTATATTCCTTCTCATTATACATCACTTATTTGATTATATTTCAGCATACATTCATTCAAAATAGTGGGTTTCATTATGAAATTTCATACATATATGCAATGTATTTTGAGCATACCCTTTTTATAGCTTTGAAAACAGCAAAATATCTTAAGTAACTATTAGAAGCATGAGGCTTTAAAAACCTGAACATAGAAACCTCTGAGAATTTCTTCAAGCTTGTACTCTATTTTTTTTTAAATTATTTTTCCACATCTTTGTATCTAAGAAGTTATGATTTGACCCAAGCCATTCATTGAGGAAAACAGTGGATGTAAATGTGGCTGAAATCAGTACATGATTAGCCCTTCAACCAGATGGTCACTGTGGGCAGGTGTTGCTTCATCTTAACTGAGTCCGAAAAATCCACGCTTGGAAGTGCCAAGCTCTGGCTACCATGTCTCTCAAGAGGTAATGGAGGAGCTCCTTTCCCTGGGTTTGTGACTCACACACTTATTTTTTTAAATTTTTTTCTTTATTTTATTTTACATACCAACCACAGTTTCCCTCCCTCCTCTCCTCCTGTTCCCTCCCCCCACCACGCCTCCCCCCATCCACTCCTCCTTCCTCTCCATTCAGATGGGGTAAGGTCTCCCTTGGGAATCCACAAAGCACTGCACATCAAGCTGCAGCAGGACCAAGCTCCCTTGGGACCCAGGATACCACTCTTGGGCATGTATCCAGGGGATGCTTGACCATGCCACGGGGCCTCTTGCTCCACTCACACACTTATAGCGTGATCAGCTTCAAGTCGTGTTCCCTCTATTGTCCCTTCAGGGACTACAGGAACCAGAAGCTTTCCACACAGGTCGGGTAGAAGGCATAGATATCAAACAGCACAATTAGTACCAGCGATGGGAAGAAAGGGGAATTCTCAAACGTCCATCTGCATTCATCTAAACACATCAAATATGCACGAGGCACGTTGCTATATGAAAACAAACAAGCCAGCATCTATCCGGGTTTCCATTTTATTCTTGCTTCACTTTAGGCTGCAAAAACAAAGGCATTCTCACAACAAAAAAAAATTTAAAAATATAAATTAAAGTAAAATATTTGGACAAAGGACAATACAAATTAAGTTAGAAGTGTGGCCAGTGAGAAAGCAGGTACACCCAGTGACTTCAAAGCTCTCTCACACTGACCTGTGACTCCAGTGGCAACCAGAAATGTCCCCGGCTCTTGAGGACCCACATGATGAGATCAACATCGGAATCCCCAGATAATCTAGGATAACCTTCCCATCTCATGATCTTTGGCTATATACAGCTACAAAGCACTCTTTGCCATGTAACGGAACATATTCACCAGTACCAGGAATTGGGATGTGGACACCTTTGGGGACTACTCTTCTGCCTCCTCATGACCTTTAGTAGCAAGAGGTAAGAGATGGGGTAAGCAAAGGGATTCCAAGGGGAGATGCAAGCCAGAAGAGCATATGCTTTTCCTTAAGTCCAGTGTCGAAGTGTTAAAGGGCAGATCAGCCAGAATCAGCAGGACCATCACTAACTGCCTCTCCACACACCCACTAGACCCAAGCTTCCTAGTCTCTGTGCAAAACACAGCATAGTTAACACAGACTGAATCCTGAGGCCGGTGGGATGCTATGTGACATCTGCTCACATTTGCTGCTCACAGAGGAGTCCCATGCTTACCAAGAGTCACCTTAGTTCCTGCCAAACGTTTTCAGACCAGTTGTGTTTGTCATTGTAACACATCATTTGATCAAATGATACATAAACAGGAATGACTATGAAAAGCCAATTGAGTTGCTTCTGTGAACATACTCATCAATTGTGAGGTTACTAAAAGTTTATTGATAGTTTAGGTATGGGCAAGGCAAATACCAAACATAAAATCTGGACAGGGTCATCCATACCCATAACTCCCGTCTTGGGAAACAAAGACATATGGATCCTGAGAGCTCATTGGCCAGCTCAGCTGGAATGCAGGTTTCAGGTTCAGTGAGAGACACTGTTTCAAAAATTAAGGTGGAAAAATAAAAGGAAGACACACAAAGTTCTCCTCTGATCTCTGTGTGTCTATGCTCTGAGCATACTCACCACGTTGTACATACACCCTCCAACACACCCTCCAACATACCCTCCAACACACACACACACACACACACACACACACACACACACACACACACACACACGCTCGTGTGTGTATTTTAATAGAGCTGGGCTGGAGATGTGACTCATTTGGTAGAATTCTAGAGTTCTTGCCTAGAATGCACAAGGCCCTGGGCTTGATTCTAAGCACTATATAAACTAGATACGGTGATGCATGCCTGGACCTTCCCACCCCCCCACCCCCCGACCCCACCCCATACTCGCTGAGTGAAGGCAAGAAGATCAAGAATTCAAGGCTATGTGGCAAGTTTGAGGTCAGTCTAAGCTATGTGAGACCTTGACAGGAGAAGAAGAAGAAGAAGAGGAGGAGGAGGAGGAGGAGGAGGAGGAGGAGAGGAGAAGACAGGAGAGGAGAGGAGAGGAGAAGAGAGGAGAAGAGAGGAGAGGAGAGGAGAGGAGAGGAGAGGAGAGGAGAGGAGAGGAGAGGAGAGGAGAGGAGAGGAGAGGAGAGGAGAGGAGAGGAGAGAAGAGAAGAGAAGAGAAGAGAAGAGAAGAGAAAAGAAAAGAAAAGAAAAGAAAAGAAAAGAAAAGAAAAGAAAAGAAAAGAAAAGAAAAGAAAAGGCAAAAGGCAAAAGGCAGAGCTGGTGTGCTGAGAGCCATGGGAAGGTGGAAGGACACAGGAACACACATGGGCGTGGGTTAGTCAACACCGCCAAATGACAGGATGAGGAATCTGAACACGGCAGTGGAGTGAGGAAGAGGTGAAGGTTACGGCTATTGCTTCGCTGTCTGGGAGGAACTGTCTGAGCAAACCAAGGGAACCGCTCAAAGATGCTAACAATCAAAGGCATGCTTTGTGAAGGTATCTGGCCGACGGCAGCCATGCTGGCTTCCTTCTCTATCTCCCGGTTGTTCCTCCCTGAAGCAAAAGCTACTGGCGTCCCAGCCCACCCCCAGCTGCCCTCCTCCTTCAGGGCCACACATGCACTGCCAGTAGGGTAGCACTATGCAGCTATTGTACACATAATTGTGGTTGGTCTTGACCAAGATGTGCTGTAAGAATAAAATGAACCCCACTCTAAAGCCTATGTGGGAGAAAAAAAAGTTCAAAAATCTCTTGAATGATAGTTTTACTGATAATGTGTTGAAGTGATACTAGTTAGCTTATATTGGATTAATTAAATAATGGATTGTTTCAATTAATTTTGTCTATTTATCTTTTACCTTTTTTTTTTTTTTTTTAATGTAGCTACTGACAACCACCACTGGGGCTCATGTTCTATTGCTCTTGGGGACAGTGAAATTGGAGTCTGGATTACTCCTAACAAGAGGCCGAAGGACTGAGGCACGTAAGGCACATCATCCCCCTGCCTACTCTAGGGACTCACAGGCATCTTATTGCATGTCCAAACCGAGATGAGGCATCTGCCACTTCCCTTTCTCCACCCTGGGAGGTTATCTGGTTTCCCTGGTTGTCCCCGCAGCAGCGTATTTAAGGCTCAGCATGCTGCTCTGTGGAGATCTGATTTCTGTTGTGTTTTTCACCTTTCCCCGAGCCACGCTTCCTCCTGGTGAGCACTGCCTGCTCCCTCGAGAGAACAGAGACCTGCAAAAGAATGGAGAAAAAGAGCAGAGCCCCGTTCCTGAGAAAGACTGTCACTGACTGAGTTGACAACTGAGCCACCGTCAGGACGCTCACAGTGGTGACCCCACAGGCCTGCAGAGCACAGGTCCCCACGGCTCAAGTGTGCTCATGTGGATGATGCCACACCATGCGGAGAAGAACAGAGCAGCCGCTCTGGAATAGCCACACCAATGACCCTGCCACCATGCAGAGCAGAGGCATCGTCTGATTACCCCAGACTCAGAGTCAGGACAATAACAAGCAAAGCACATGCACATCGCAACTGGCTCTTCACCCACTAATTTAACTAAAGCCTTCGAGAACAGAAAGCCTCCTCCCTGCCACTTACCATTCCAAAAAGGGGTGTTAGCAAGTAGACACTTTTTTAAAGAACACATAGCTAGGCGGTGAGGATCACAGTATGTTGAAAAAGAAAGAAGCCACTGTGTGGCATAGAGGCTGTTTTCAGAACTGAGAAAGACTCCCTTGCAAATCACCCCACCCTTGGTTAACAAAGCTGAGACATCCTGATTTATTGCCCACCCAGGGAACTGGACAGTTTTTCTAAAGCCCTGGAGGGCTGCTTTTGTGCTCAGGTTGCCTATGGACGTGGCCTGGGAGACCAGTATTCTGATTCTTGTTTTAGAAACAGCTTTGACTTTGACAGCCGGCTTTCTAACCTCGGTAGAAAATGTTGTGGTACCTAAGGGCACACGCAGAAGCACAGCTGGGTACATGGACAGGGACATCACTGTCGTGTGTGTGTGTGTGTGTGTGTGTGTGTGTGTGTGTGTGTGTGTGTGTGTGTACTCACGCATTGATCTGTGGACACATTAACTCATCAAATACAATTGATACTTAGGAGTATTACACCAAGAAAAGAAAATGAGCCATTGGCTACAAAAATAGCACCAGTGAAATCAGATAAATATATTTCAGCTTTTGTTTCTGATTTTTTAAGTCCCTAAATTCCACTTCATACTTCATAGTGGCAGATTACAAATTACATCCTATATTTTTGTCTTAAGATGTTTGACATCTCCTAAGAAAAATTGGTTCTTTGGTATTGCAAGATTATCATTGATTTTACCACAGCAGCATGGCACAAGATAACATTTAACATCCCTAATTCTCAAAATGACCTTCCATGCAACCACATGGCCAAAATAGAAAAATAAAAGTGGCATAAAGGATCTTTCACGGAGATCCGGAGTGTAAGGCTGGACCACGGGTGAACTCAGGCAGAACTCTGTATGTGTGTGCCCATGGCCGTGTCTGTGAAACAGGGTTCATAACCTGGCCTGCCTTTCTCACAAGGTTTATAAAAAGTAACTGGGAATGGGCTTTGTAAATTCAGAAGGATTAAGTAGAAATAAGGATGGGTATTACTGCCACTCCGATTGTTACAGAGTGACTCACTCCTGAAAGAAGAAACCATGATGAGCATTGAGGAAGAAAAGGCGTTCGATTCTGACACCCACCTGTCCTGTGACTTCATTCACTAAATTCAGGGTGGAAGTTTAAGAGTCTTCCACAGGCTTCTCATTAGAATGACATTGGCTTCAAAGGAGGCAAGAGTCAGGATGCAACAAAGATTTTTATTCTAATTTGTTCTGAAGTCTGGGGTTTCAATCATCACGACTCCTTAAATTAGAATGATCTTCCAAAATAGATACATGCAAACATTTTTTTTCTAATTTTTTTTCTCATGGAGAAGTATGCAGCCTGCTATATAATGTCACACATTAAAATAACATTGGCATCGAATGGAGATAAAATCCTTTCTCTGGAAATAAGCATATGTTATTAAAATTATATCATTTGTAGCCAACTACGAGAAAAGACTCCACACTGAAGTGTTTCAGTTCAGGATTGATTTGGATTATTGTGACATTGTGCAATAAATATAGGACTAAGAGGCAGGAGACTTGGGCTCAACTTCCAGACAGCCCACTGAAACTTGGGGACCTGAATGCAGTGTTGACTTCCAGGAGTCTTAATGTTCTCACGTATAAAATGGATTAACATCACATGCCCCCTTGCCTGTTTCACAGAATCCTTATGAGATTTGAGTGGAAATAGCTCTGAAAGCGCTTTACCAACTATAAAATGGGATAGAAAAAAAAAACAAATTAAATGCATTTTAAGGTATGGTGGTACATGCCCTTAATTCCAGCATTCTGGAGGCAGAGACAGGAGGATTGGGAGTTCAAAGCCAGTCAGTCCGAATAGAGAGTTTGAGGCTAGCCTAGGCTATAAGAGACCCATCTCACAACGCATAAACCAAAAACTGTTATGAGAAATACACTTTACATATCAATTCTTATTGTTTATCATGGTTCTTCATTATATGCATGGATTTTTTTCACATATTAATCATTTTTTTAAAATAAAATATCACTCTATAACCCTACTCCTGGCTCTCCTGGAAGTCACTATGTAGAACAGGTTGGCCTTGAACTCAAGGGAAAGCATCTATATATTTTAAGGGACATAAAGATACCCTGTCTTACTCTGTTTTGAGCTATATCAGAATATCTGAGATCTCCAGGGAATACAGAAAGAAATGTACTTTCTTGTAGTTCTGTGATGGAGAGCCCAGCCCAAGATGGCAGCTGCTGGTGATAGTGTTCTTGCTGAATCGTCACTTGAGGGAGGGAGGGAGGGAGGGAGGGAGGGAGGGAGGGAGGGAGGGAGGGAGAGAGAGAGAGAGAGAGAGAGAGAGAGAGAGAGAGAGAGAGAGAGAGAGAGTGTTAGTTCATATAATGATTTAACCCCACTCATGAAGGCAGAGCCCTCATATCCTAGTACCTCTTAGTGATCTCATTTCACAATACATTGGTAATTAAATTTCAACACATTTTTAAAGTGAAAATACATTTAAATCATAGTGTAACTCAAACAATGCACAGCTAATGGTGTAGTCTATGGTTTTAAAAACAGAGAAAGAGAGAGAGAGGAAGGAAGGAAGGAAGGAAGGAAGGAAGGAAGGAAGGAAGGAAGGAAGGAAGGAAGGAAGAGAGAAAGAGAAAGAAATAGCATTTCTCTGTAATATCAGGAATAACACAAAGATGCCCACTAAAACAAACCTAAATCAGAATGAAAAGAAAATAAAGTGATTTTTATTTGTAAATGATATGATCTTACATAAAATTCTAAAGACACCACCAAAAAATTCTGGAAACAATAAATAAACCAATTCAATGATGTTGCAAGATACAAAAGTAACATACAAAAATACTTGCATTCCTATACAATAATAACTTGTCTCAAAAGGAAATTAAGGAAACAGTCCCATTTACAATAGCATCAAAAAGAATAAAATAGTTTGGAATAAATAAAGAAGGCATAAAACCAGCACAGTGAAAACTATAAAATACTGGTGGAAGACAGTAAGGAAGACAATGGAAATGCATCCCGTGTTAACGGATGGGAAGACAACATTCTTAAATTCCCAAGTAGTCCACAGCAATTGATAGATTAAATTCAAAGCCCATCATAACATTTTTAAAAGGCATTTTTAAAACAAATTTTAAAAAGTCAACTTTAGTATTCATAGGTAGCCACAAAGGACTCTAGCTGAATTTATCTTGAGGAAGAAGAGGTGTCACACTTCCTGACTTCAACTTCCACTAAAAAGCTATAGACATGTAGATCCATGGAACAAAATGAAGTCCAGAGTGGTCTAGTTATCCTCACATGGACATGGGACAGCACAAGTGGAAAGACAGTTTTCCCACTAAACATCGAGAGAACTGGACCTCCGCACACGAAAACAAAATGAAATTGGCCTCTTACCCTGCACCATGCACAAAACTCAGCTCAAAATGGACTCCGGATGCGAATATACGGCCCCCAAACAGCAAAACTTCTAAAAGAAAACGTTAGGGGGAAACTTCATGGTATTGGTGTTGGCAGTGAATTTGTGAAGGAAACACCAAAAGCACAGGCAACAGGAGCCAAAACAGATCGGCAGGGCTACATGGCACCAAAAGCTTCTGCACTGGAAAGTAAACAACCACCAGCTTGAAATGGCAACGGGGAAATGAGAGAAAAAGACTGTAAACCACACATCCACACGAGGTTCATCTCCAAAACACACAAGGAATCCCTACAACTCAGCAGCAAAACCCCACAGATTGCCCTGCTGAAACTGACCCAAGGACTTGAGCAGAAAATTCTCCAAAGAAGACATAGACATGGCCGGCAAGTTTGCAAAGCAATGTCCAGTATCATCTTATCACCAGAGAAATGCAAATCAGACCGCAGCGAGCCATCCCTTTCTACCTAGACTATACACCTTAGTGAGACTTGCACAGTCCTACCATTGCATGATACTGGCAAGAATGTAAAACTATGCGGCCATATGGAGAATGCAATGGAGTTTCCTCAAAAAATCCTGAAAATAGGACGTATATATGATCAGTGACACCATTTCTGGATACTTGTCCAAGAGAATTGAAACTGGAATCTTGAAAAGATATTTGCATTCATATATCTATCACAGAATTATTCACTAACGATAGGCTAAGATGTGGAAAAACCTAAATGTCCAACAATAGATGACTGCCAAAAGAAAATTTGGTATATATGCACAATGCAATATTATTCAGCCTCAATAAAGTGATATTTACCTTACACAATAACATGGAGAACATTTTGCTGGAAAAACAAGTCCAGCCCCAGAATGAAATGTAGTGTATGTCCCTACTTATAGTATCTAAAAAAGCAGAAAAAATGGTTGCCAGGAGGGAAGGGAAAAATGGGATTTCTGTCATAACTTTCAGATTTTGTTGTACAGTATTATGTCTATATACTTAACAGTATTTATTGTCCACTTAAAATTAAAGGTATCAGAATAATAAGTATGTATAATGTTGCATATGCCCACATACACCATCTCTCTCTCTCTCTCTCTCTCTCTCACACACACACACACACAGAGTCTTTGTGGTAACAAAGACTTGTTCACCTTCATCCAGGTCTTTAGCATGTAAAAGCCTTCCTGAGATATCACAGGCAATTAGGAGACATTTGTAAATGAATAGAGCCATTAATTTCTACCTCAAAAGACAACTCAAGCAAAAAACAAAAAGGAAAGGGAAAAAATTAAATATGCATACTGAAAAAACTGAGCTTTTAGTAACAGAGGAACAATAAAAAAATTAATCAAGAGTAAAATACAGCTAAATCAAATACAAGTGAGAGATAATAGATAACCAAAATCAAAATAAAATGAGTGAACAAACAGTTGCATTAAAACGAATTTCATGTAACAAATAATTATTGCCAGCCGGTGATGGTGCACACCTTTAATCCCAGCACTTGAGAGGCAGATCTCTGTGAGTTCAAGGCCAGCCTGATCTACAGAGTGAGATCCAGGACAGGCACCAAAACTACACAGAGAAACCCTGTCTCAAAAAAAAAAAAAAAAAAAAAAGCAAAAAAATCATTGTTTATAAATAGGAGAAACTTAAAAACAAATAAAAAATAATGTCAAAGGTGGCAGAAGTCCACAGATAAATTTGAGTCCATAGATAGTCAGGAGATAGTATCATGGTTATAAAAACCACTTTGGATATAGAAAAAAAGATAAAATGTTATATAAAATATGACCTAGGACTTAAAACCTGAAAAACAGAATACAAAGTAAGCTAGGGGTCATTTCATTTGTTATGTATAAAAAATGCTAAACAAAACACAACAAAAAAATAAACTACTTACTAGAAGATCATACATTGTGAGTAAGGGGATCTGCCACAGAAATTGGAGAAATATTCAATTGAAGAAAAAGTATCAAAACAATATACCATATCAGTAACAAGCAATAAAAGCTGTATATAAATGACTCTGTGGGGAAAAAAAAAAGCACCTGAACTTATCAGTAAGTAAAAGATGTAGAGGTAGAAAAATATTTCATTTTAACTGTTTAAACTGTTGCTGAATATTTACTGTGTGGCATTTTATTCAATTAAAGGAACATCTACTTGAAACTGCCAACTAGCATTCCACACACCTGAGACAGCACCAGACACGCCCTCATAAGAACAGATTTAAATGCCTGTTTTCACTCTTTACCAATTAACACCTTTCAGTCTCACAAATGCGATGACACTTAGGGACACCTTAATACTACAAAATAAGAGAAAATGTTAGTTGTATATTTGAGGGGAAAAAACAGCTCTAAAATTCTAAAAGTGGAAGAAGAGTCCAACAAGAATACCAATCGGATGTGACAGTGTTTCCCTATCATTTCTATTTTTAGAAGCATTCAGCAATCATTCAGGAGTTTTAATCATGTGTGTGGGGGGGACAGGTGTGTGCACAGGTGTAGGGGTGCCCACAGAGGCCAGAGCATTAGGTACCCTGGAGCTGGAGTTACAGGGGGTGGTTAGCCACCTAACTTGGGTACTGTGAACTGAACCCAGGTCCTCTGCTACAGCAGTACATACTGTTAGTCACTGAGCCTTATATCCATCCTGTGTAGAATAAGAGATTTAAGTACAAGCCAGTTAAGTACCAGTAACCAAAATGTAAAACAAAAACAAAAACAAAAAAGCCTTAACACGACACAAAATTGATATCAAATTGTGAGTAAAAGTTCCAGGATGAAAGGAAAAAATAGTGTAACAATGGAGCTGCTTCACAGGTTGATCTAAAAATTAAAGCAACTCAGACGACAATCTCAACTATTTTGTATACGACTTGAAAGAAAAATTATTTTTAAATTCTCGTGCAATGGAATTCCTTTTTTTAACTGGAATCAAATTAGCAAACCCTGCTGCAGTTACTTCCAGCAGCCCAGTAAGATTACCAAGAAAGCGAAGTCTCCAGATGCAAGGCAGCTCTGAGAGCTGAGACAGGAGACGCACTCACAAGCTGGTTGTCAGTCTGAAGGGAGCGTTCCCTGTCTGCAATGGTGCTCGGTGGAGAGCAACAGCTGGGGGCCGCCTCTTGTTTCATACCAACAATAAAAAATTTTAAGGCCAAACAACACAAAATAAACCCTGAAGGGATTCATCTCTCACTAAATCTTTTATGTTAAAAAAAAATTAAAAAAAAAAAAGCAGGATTAGGACCAACCAGATTCTCGAGTAGACATCCTTCTCCTGTCTTGCGATATTTCATCTTCATGGCTTTTCATTCAACCTCCTTTTTTATCTGCCTTCAGAGAAGGTACCTCCAGAAAGGTACTGTAAAAGGGGTGGGGGAATGTTTCATTTCCAAAGATCAGCCCCGGGTGTATTATTCTGCTGGAACGGGACGTCTTCTCAAGTAAAGGATTGTAAACAGATTCATATTAAGCAGCTGAGTGTCACTGGGAAGGGGAGCTAGAGCTTGTCAATCACTCCACTGGGTCAGGATATCAGAAAACCGGGGAGAGAAATTGGGATTGAACACCTCTAGGGAGCAGATCTACGCTGAGTGGGGGTCGGACCAACACTAAGAACTGGGCTCATTTCTGCATGCAAGAAATTGTAGGTCTAAGAAGGGTCTTGGCACAGAAGACGGAAGAGGAAGAATGCATTCAATTTCCGTCTTGTAATCCCTCTGCATGAATAAGCATCTCAGTTTAAAATGAATAAATAAAACACACACACACACACACACACACACACACACACACACACACCCTATGAAAATAACAGAAGAAAAGAGAAAGTGTTTCAACTTAAAAATTAAAAGAAAAAAATTTGAAATTACTCTGCACATATTTTTTTTTTCTGTAATAGTTCTGTTCAGATGCAAAAACAAGGTTTCCATGAAAGAGGACACAGAGCCATTAAAAAAAAAAGCTAAAATCTGAGACATAATAAGATCACAGGAATTAAGCTTACATCTAAGTAGAGCATCGTGATGCAGCATTTGGGAAGTGGAGGCTGAAGGATCAGAAGTTCAAGGCCATCCTCAGTTACATAGTGAGTTTGAAGCCAGCCTGGGCTATATAAGACTCTGTGTGGGAAAAAAATAAAATAAAATAAAAAATAAGCCGGGCGGTGGTGGCGCACGCCTTTAATCCCAGCACTCGGGAGGCAGAGCCAGGTGGATTTCTGTGAGTTCGAGGCCAGCCTGGGCTACCAAGTGAGTTCCAGGAAAGGCGCAAAGCTACACAGAGAAACCCTGTCTCAAAAAAAAAAAAATAAAATAAAAAAATAAATAAAATCCCCCACAATTTTAATGTAAACAAACCAAACTTTCAAGGAACAGATAATCTTATATATAAGTTGTTTTAAGAATGTAGAAAAGGAAATAAAACTATCTAACTCTTCTAAAGCTAATATAATCTAATTTCACAATTAAGAAGATGAGGGGGAAAAAAGGAAAACCCTTGGCAGGGGACATCTGCAAATATAGATGCAAAACTCCTCAAATGAAATATTAACTTACTAGATTTAAATAAATACTCATCTAAAAATTACACATCATGATCACATAGATGCCCCTCCAAGATTTCAAAAGAAATCTATCATTGTAATTACCACACTAAGTAATTTAAAAAAAAATCATGCTAGTCTTTCAATGGGTTTTGTAAAAGTGTTTGGAAGAAACTTACCTCCAAGAACAATGTAAAGGCCTCTACAAATTTGTCTTCATAAAACCAATAAGAATGTTAGGAGAGGGGGTCATAATCAACCTTCCAGAACTAAAGAGTAGCTGGCTTTTTGTTTATCTCAATTTAAAAAAAAATGTGTATGGATATTTTGTCTGTATGTCTGTTCACTGTGCATGTGCCTGGTGCCAACAGAGACCAGAAAAGGGCATCAGATTGCCAGGAACTGGAGTTAAAGATGGTTGCCAGCCACTGTGTGGGTGCTGGGAATCAAACCTAAGGCCTCTGTAAGAGCATCCAGTGCTCTAAACCACAGAGTCAATTCTCTAGCCTCAGTCTCAACTTTTAAAATAATTGTCTTAGTGTCTACCCATTGCACGAACTGACAGAGCTCATCAAGACACTTTCATTGCTGGGCGGTGGTGGCGTATGCCTTAATCCCAGCACTCGGGAGGCAGAGCCAGGTGGATCTCTATGAGTTCAAGGCCACCCTGGTCTATGGAGTGAGTTCCAGGACAGTCAGGGCAACATAGAGAAACCCTGTCTCAAAAAACCAAAAAACAAAGACTTTAAGTATATCATGTTCTTTAACCATATATATTTATAATATATTGATATTTCCTAGTATGCTATATTATATATTCAGAAAGCATACACCATATATATTTGCACACATACATCCACAAATACATATGCATGTTTATGTCCAAAAAACACGTACCATATATATTCACATATATCCATAATACATACACATGTATATGTCCAGAAAGCATGCTCCATGGCCATGGGCCTGACAATGACTATATGATCAGAAAGCCCTGCAAAACTCCTGAAAACCCTGAGAACCAATGCCCCATTCTGTTACCAGCCAGAGAGAACTGTAGCTGCCGTACTTCTGAAGAAATCATCCACTGTGATGCTCTACTCAGAAGTCCTTGGGGTACTGGGGAAAGGACCCTCCACTAGGCTGCTGTCTGAACTTGCTCCTTGACTTGTGGACTCCCTCTAGACTCTAGAGTCTAGAGCAGTGGTTCTCAACCTTCCAAATGCTGTGACCCTTTAATACAGTTCCTCATGTTATGGTGACCCCCAACCATAAAATTATGTCATTGCTACTTCAGAACTGTAATTGTGCTACTGTTAAGAATCGTAATGTAAATATCTGATATGCAACACCCCCACCAAAGGGTTGTGACCCACAAGTTGAGAACCCACTGGTTCTAGAGTCCATCTGCAGTTTGAACTCTTGGCCTCACCTGATATTCATTGTGCCCATGGCTTTAGTCAAAACAAAGCTTTGCTTCCTGCTCTGCCACATCAGATGCTGCTAATCAACTCCTGTAACCACCTGTTTTCTACCAAGACTGTGTCATCAACAACTAGACGGTTTTCCTCAAGGGAGACCATTGATGGATTGCCAGTGCCGAAAGCGAGCTGGCAGCCTACACTCACTGAAGTTGGCCACTGTTTCTGCATGTCCACTACTTAAAACCCCGTTCGAATGAAATCTAAACTCTTCAGGTTGGTGTCAAGGTTATTCACACATGGGTTCTAATCTGCCTCCAGCCTCTTCAATCCACATCTCGCACCTATCCTCCACCCAGGTACACCGTTGTATCTGCCTTCTAGCTGGTCCCTCTGTTCAAACCATTCCTCCATGCCATCTCCCTATCATATACCTGGAAATAATCCTCACATCCCGTACGATCCCTTTTGAATCATTGTTTCTTTGGCGGCTTTCCCCAGCTGGGTGGCTTGTTCTCCAGCCTCCTTGCTGGCTGTGTACATTATTCATCCTTTGTGCTATTACCCTCTGTTTACAGACCTGCCTTCCTCATCGGACTGAGAGTGCTTCCAGGTCGGGTGACGGAAGAAACTCACCCTATCATCCTTGGTGGTTGATACACAGTGAATATTCAGTACATTTTCAGAAACTGATGAATCCAATGAATAGATCCAACCAGAGAGGCCGCCACACACCAAGTTTGGAGGGGTTATATGTACAGTTTCCCTAATAAACTGTAAGTAAACTAAACCTGTTTTTAGAATGTCTATTTCCATCTTTGTTTCCCAAAACATGCAAACTTTGCTGCCGATAACAATCTCCATTCTCTTTCTGTGCTCGGAGACAAGCATAGTCTGAGCACCCTTCTGTGAGCACCCTTCTCTTTCGGCTCACAGAGAGTGATGCAAAGACTCTTTGGGTCCTTTCACTACAACCAGAAGGACATCACCAATTTATCACCTCCTATTTTAATATACCACAAAATCAATTAACCATAGAGCCCCAGGACCAGAATATCAGAGATCTTTGGGTACTGGACATTGTACCAGGGAGATAACTGAGGCCTGAAGAAGTTACCACCTTGGGAATTAGTAACACAACTCAGTCTGTTGCTTACCATCTCACCAAACATTCTCACAGTGATGTAGATGAGTTCTCCCACCCACACACAAGCTTTTCAAACACTGATGCACTTACACTATGAGCAACCATCAGTAAACACAAACGGTTTGGGATACTAATCTGCAAAACAGCCAACAACACACAATAACCGATACACCCTTATTGCTACTGGATCAAAACTGAGTGGTGTGTGAACCAGTGTTCTCCAGAATCAGTTCCCAGGCTCTGTTTTTGTTGTACGCATGTATGTACATGACAGCTTCTTCCCTGATTCTTATTAGTGTCATACAAAAAAAAAAAAAGGAACTTGAAAGTCTGGAGGCTTCTATTGTTGTGCAGACATGTGACTCTTACTTAAATGACATTAAAATTGTTCAGATGGTGAATGGAAAGCAAGCATGCCTGTACCTACTGCATTACGTAGGGAAACCAATGTAGGCTGCATTGCGTGCCACCAAATGCCCCACATGTGACATACAGAGAGAGTGACATAATCCAAATATTCGACAAAAGCAGCCCACAGTAACAAATGCATCATTTCTGAAGAGGAAGAGAGAGCAGATGGCTTAGCAAACAATTGTAGAACAGCCAGCTTCCCCCTCCAAAACACCTCCAAAACCAAATTGCCTCCCAGTGTCTCATCTTAGGCCCTAGGGAAACTCAGAGACAGAGCACTCAAGGATGGCGTTAGCAGCACTGTCGGGAGGAGTCCTCAGTCATGGTGCCCTGGGCTTCAGTCCAAAGGACCCGAGCTCACAGGAGGATGCTTTCTTTCCTTGTATGTTACCTGAAGCAAGCTACAGAATTTCCGTATCCACAAAATAGAATGAATACCACTCTGGGATGTAAGATATTAGAATAACACTGTTTAAGGGCCTGAAAAGTATAAACGTGAAGTCTGTTCCTTAAAATACAGACTAGTGGAAATCAGTAGAAGGCGACCTAAAGCTCGTAGGATTCATCGCATGTTGGGAGAGTGCTCGCTACCGCTGGTCTCAGTTTCGCAGATCCTTGCTAGCGTTCTGCCGGGTTTGGTTGTCTCTGTTTTAAAAGCTGCCTTCACTGTGCTCCCATCACAAGGGTGGGATGCGCCTGTTTCATTCATTCTTCATCCAAGAGTGTTAACAGCTATTTCACATCCGCTGTGAGCCACGCGCTAGCTAAGTGACAAAAGATTTGATTTGATTTGCTTGCTACTATTTTAAAAAAATGATTCTCTCCTTTTCCTTTTGTTGCTATTACTGAAAGGGCAAGCATGGAGGAAAAACAAAATAAATATATCGGGAAAGGCTAGAGAGACTATTTCTGTATGGTTTGTGCATCAGCCTGAGAAATAATGGCTTACATTCATTTTGAAAACCATGATTCTTGGGATGTTGACTGATTTAATCTGCATACTGGCCTTATTAAGTAAGAATTAGTTCTGATTCTTATAAAGCTGGAACACAAATTCAAGTCTAAGAAGCCGCTCGCTGTGCCAAGTTGGCTCATCAAGGTGGAAAGAGCGAGGTATCCTTTGGCAAGGCAAATCGTAATTAATTTCTAATACTATAAAGCAAATTGCTGGAGCAGTGAACATCCAAGACTCAACTGTCCTCAAACACCATTAGTGATGGAAAAGCACCTAAAAGAAGCATTAGAAAAGTCATGAACACAAGCTAAGCAATTTCAATAATCCCTTTTGCTAGTTTTAATTCTATATAATGTATTTATTTTATTGCTTATTTGCTGACATCCTGCTAATGATAACAGGCTCTCCCAAAAGCTGAGACTAGACCAAAATAGTAGAACGCTAATTTGGTGGATCAATAAAGTACTCTACTCTGTTTTCATAAATAGACATTTTGATGGCAATCCTTTGCTTTGAGGTAACCAAAATAGATGAGCTGGATCTTCAATAGATGTATATAAGAAGAACCACAGACAATATGCCCTGAAGAGCATCATTCTTTTATTCAGGCAGATGGTAGGAATGGAGGGGAAATGGGGAATGGACACTCTTGGAGCAGCTGCAGGCCCCATGTCATGCCCTCTACATAGTTCAACTCTTTGAAGTTTCATGACAACCCCAGGTTCAGTCTTACAGAGGAGGACATAATCTTAGAAAAATTAACTTGAGGCCCACTCCATGAGAGGGAGCCCAGGAATGACACTGGTTGGATGGCCAGAGACATAGGGTAGAACCAAACACAACAAGTAAAACAAACAAACAAATAAACAAACAAAAAACTGATTCCCAATGATATTCTGCTACACTCATAGATCAGTGCCTTGTCCCGTTGTCCTCAGAGAGGATTCCTCTGGCAGTAGATGGGAGTGGATGCAGAGGCCCGCAGTGAGACATTATGATGCAGAAAGAGTCTAAATTAGAGGTCTCCCGAGAATCCCACAGCAGAGTGGGAGGAAAGACAGTATGAGTGAGAGGGGATG
This sequence comes from Peromyscus maniculatus bairdii, assembly GCF_049852395.1. Classification (NCBI taxonomy): domain Eukaryota; kingdom Metazoa; phylum Chordata; class Mammalia; order Rodentia; family Cricetidae; genus Peromyscus; species Peromyscus maniculatus. The sequence continues at coordinate 72,253,064 of NC_134853.1, forward strand.
GAGGACTCCAGGGGAACATGGCTCACCGAATCAGTGGCTTCACAGAGGCTGAAGCTGCCAGCAGGGAGCCTGTGTGGGTCTGCACCAGTTCCCTATGTATATGTTATGGCTGTTAGCTTGGTGTTTTTGTGGGACTCCTAACAGTGGGCGCGGGTACATCTCTGACTCTTGTGCCTTTTCTTGGGACTCCTTTCCAACCTATTGAGCTGCCTTATCTAGCCTTGATATGAGGGCTTTTGCCTTGCCTTATTATATCATGGTTTTTCATGTTTGGCTGTCTTCTCTTGGAAGCCTGTTCTTTTTTGAATGGAAATAGAGGGGGGAGGATCTGGGGGAGAGGGAAAGTAGGGGGAAATGGGAGGGGTGGAAGGAGGAAAACTGTGGTCAGATGTATTGTATGACAGAAAAATCTATTTTTAATTAAAAAAAAAAGGAAAATTCAAAATCAGTCCAACTTGCACTGCTCTCCACTGCTTCGCACAGCTTGGAAATGCTCTGATATGGAAGGGCTAGCACATGGGCATCTTGCAGGAATGTCTTGAGGGAAGCTGTGATTCCAGGCTGGGTGTTCTACCAAGGTCATTGACCCCTTGGTCTATGTACAGAGTCAACCTGAGAAGAGTGGGGGTAAGAAAGGAGTCTTTGAAGCATAACGTTGGGTGTTCTAGAGAGAGAGAGAACAAAATGTGAGGTGGGAAGAACCAGAGAAGTGCACATCCATGGAAGCGAAGGCTGCATGAAGAGTGGATGGCCAATGCCAGGAGGAGTGCTGTAGTTTGGATGTTGAATGTCCCCAGCAGCTCATGTTTTAAAGCTTGGTTCCTAAGATGGCAGCTTTGGAGGTGGGGCCTAATGGGAGGTCTCTAGGTCACTGGGACTTTGTGCTCCAAGAGGCTTGTAGCACCTGGTCTCTGCTTCTCTCTTTGCTTCCATGATTGCATGCTTTGTTCCACAATGCATGCCTTCCCTTATGTGCTGCTGGGTCTGTGACACTATAGGAAGTGCGGCCTTGTTAGAGTTAGTGTGGCCTTGTTGGAGGAAATTGTCACTGGAGTGGGCTTTGGGGTTTCAGATGCTCAAGCTCGCCCAGGGTGTCTCACAGTCCTTTCCTGTTGCCTTCGGACCCAGATGTAGCACTCTCAGCTACTTCTCTGGCACCATGTCTGCCTGCATGCTGCCATGCTTCCTGCCATGATGACAATGGTGAGTAAACCTCTGAAACTGTAAACCAATCCCAGTTAAATGTTTTCCTTTATAAGAGTTGCCATGGTCATGATGTCTCTTCACACCAGGAAAAACCCTAACTAAGACATAGTCTCTCTTCTATTTTCACAACTTTTTCTTTTGTTAGCAAATTATCTCAGCTGCTTTATTACATATATGGAAAGTTGACTAATAATGCTCAATGCAAATGAAGTCAAAGGAAATGAACTTAAGAGGTAGGATATAGTTTCTCTCTTATAAGATAAGAATACCATCAAAAATGGAATTAGCTACTTTTGAATGATGATACACTCATGATCTTTTATGTAAGTACACAAAAACAAAAAGAAGTTTCACCATAATTCTACCATGACATGATCAACACGTTTTTATACTTAACGTTTTCACCCATTTTTTCCTAGGCTTCTGAGAATTTTTTTCGAATGCTTGAGTTCACAGCATGCAATTTCATGTGCCTATTTTGGTGTTTAACATTGTTATTATCACTTGCCCATGTCTTTAAAAATTCTGTGACCAGTTGATCTTGAATGCTGTTTAGACATAGATGTTACTAGCAAGGTCAATGCCTTATTCTTTATGTATATTTCAACAGAACTCAGCCCAGACATTAGCAGAGAGGCTCCATGTGTTAGTTTTCTGTCACTCTGACAAAAGACCTGAGAGCAAAAGAGGAAAGATTTATTTTATTTCCACTCCCAGTTTTGGAGAGCTAGATTCATGGTCACCTCCTGCATTTCTGGGTTGGTAGTGAGGTAGAATGTCATGGTGGGAAGTGCTGGTGGAGTAAAGGAGAGAGAGAGAGAGAGAGAGAGAGAGAGAGAGAGAGAGAGAGAGAGAGAGAGAGAGAGAGAGAGACACACACGCGAGAATGCAGAGGGCAAGAGACAACCTTCAAAGCCACTTTCCCAGTGACTGACCTTCTTCACCATGTCATACCTCCTAAAGTTCCCATTATCTCTCAATATCCCATTAAATTATGAACTCCTCAATGAAATCCATTGATAAAGTCAGAGCCTTCATGATCTAATGACATCACCCCCCAACCTTGTAAAGCCCCACTGCTGAACATTGTTAGGTTGGGACCAAGTCTCCAATATGTACTCTTTAGGGGGACATTCCAAGTGCCAACCATAACTAGGTATCGAAAGAAGTATTTATTGAGTGGAATGTTAACATTAGTGGGCTGCCATTACTTTGAGGTCCTGGACCAATATTTCATTTGCTGATACAGTGTGTCTCATCTCAGAATGCTTCAAGGTAACCCTCACTACACAGTATATTTCAAGGGGCAAAGAATGTGTAGCTGCATTTCTCCTCCCTCCCTTTGATGTTTGCCTTTACCAACAGTGTCTATCCTAGTGTTTATTCCACAGAAAGCAATCTTGCTAAATAAAACATGCTATATTCATAAAATCTTAAAAGAAACAAATTGCTACATTAAAATTGCTAATACTTCTACCACTGCCTCTAAGGTTTAGTCTCTCGTATGAAGTCTTCTTTAAAAGTTATAGTTTGTAAATAAAGTTCATTCAACTAAGGAAGCAGAAAAATACTAACTTGGGAAATGGCTATTGAACTGATATTTGAGCTTTTACTTGCTTTCAAAATTTTTTATATATTCATAGGGTATACTGTGATATTTCAATAGATGGACACAATGTATATGGACAAAATCAGGGTAACTAGCCTCTCCATCTTCTCGTTTTTATTTTGAAGCCTCCAAGCTCCTGTCTTATAGCTTTTCATTAAATATGTAATAGGTTATTGTGAACTGTGGTCACCCTGCTGTGCTATAGACTTGTTCCTTCTGTTGAATGGTATTTCTGCACCTAGTGTCCAATCTCCTTCTAGGATAAGGATTTCTCTCTATAGCCCCCATTCTTTCCAGCCTCTAGTGATCTATTTTCAGATGGGTTAATTTAGCTTCCACATATGAGAGAGAACATGTGGTATATGTCGTTCTGCGCCTGGCTTGTTTTACTTAACACAATTTCCTCCAGTTCCATTCACTTGGCTACAGATGAAAGGATTCTGGTCTTTTTACAACTGAATAATAGCCTATTGTGTATATATACACAACAGACTCTTGTCCATTCATCCACTGTCAGGCATCTAAGTTGATGCCATGCTTTGGCTATTGTGAATGGTCCTATAATGGACTTAAGAGTGCAGGTATCCCTTTGATACAACAATTTCATTTCCTATGACTATATGCCCAAAGTGAGATCGCTGGATTGTCTGCCACATCCCCCATACTGTTCCCCATAATGGTTATGCTAATTTACATTCCACCAAGTTCCCACTTATTCACATCTTCCAACTCAAATTCTTTCTTCTGTCTTTACCCTCTACTTTCTCTCACACATAGAATGAAATAGTATGAGTGTGTGTGTGTGTGTGTGTGTGTGTGTGTGTGAATTTGTGCATATGTGTGTATATCTAGCTAAATGGCTATCTATGTTTTAGCATTAGAAAAGCCTCATAGCCATTATCAATACATAAATTAGAAACTATAATGGAATCTCACTCTTTCTTTGCATTCCCAATAAGTCATCAAAATAGAATCATTTTAATCACAGGAAGTAAAATGTTCAGAACAAGGAAGATAACATCATGGTCTCATTTGTTGTGTAATCCCAGGAAATACTGTCCTTATTTCCAAAGCATGAAAACATGAAGCGAGAGTTAAGAGGACAGTAACAGTCACAGGGAAGTGCCCAGGAAGGTGATGTGCACATACATAAATAATCATTAAGGGATCTGATTTTCATGGCAAAGGCAAATTAAAATAATAGAATTTGTAAGTCATGGTAAGTCATTGAATTTTCTCTGAGGGAGCTGGAAAATAGAGTTTGAGAATAAAAATGGCATGATATGACATGTTTTTAGATGGCCATGTCGATGAAAGCAGAATGTAGGCAGAGAACAAGAAAGAAGAAACAGCTAGGAGGCTGTTACAAAAATCCAGAGTCCTGGAGGCTGGAGAGATGGTCCAGCAGTTAACAGCATCTTCTAACTTTTCAGAAGACCCAAGTTTGGTTCCCAGCATCTACATCAGGCAGCTTACAATTGCCTGTCACCCCAGTTCCAGGGGGATCAAATGCCTCTGGCCTCCTCAGGCACCTGCACTTATGTGCACATTCAACCTCCCTTCCCCCCACACACAGAAAATTAATATTTTATTTTAATCCAGAGTCTGGAATTCCAAAGGACATTAACATCCACGGGTGCAAGAAGTCTCAAGCAGGCAGTAGATGGACTGCCTCAGAACACAAGGAAAAGTCAGTAATTGGAGGTGTGTGTGTGTGTGTGTGTGTGTGGCCATTTGAAAGAACATTGAAGAGACTTTTCAGATAAGAATCTTGTCCAACAATGACTCCATGACCTTTACTCAGTCTATCACATGCCCTCAGACAACCTAATAACTCCAAAGCTATGTTGATAATGTATTACTTATTATAAAAGCATAGTTCATGTTTGCTAGACACAATTAGAAATTAGAATCATAGGTAAGCAAAATTAAAAGAAATAAAAAATTTCAACATTCAGGGGTAATCAGTAAATCACTATCTATCGCATATATGACATATATATATTCTCATAACTAGAAAAGACTTCTATCTTTACAGTATTTGTGCTGGGTAGTCTTTTGTCAACTTAACACAAGCTAGAGTCATTTGAGAAGAGGCAGCCTCAATTGAGAAGATTCCCCTACCGAATTGGCCTGTGGTCAAACCTGTGGGCCACCTTCTTAATCAATGATTGACATGGATGGGTCCAGCTCACTCAAGGCAGTGCCACCCCTGGGGAAGTGGCTCACGATGGTATAAGAAACCAGGCTAAGCAAGCCAGTAAACAGTGTTCCTCCATGGCCTCTGCTTCAGCTCCTGCCTCCAGGTTCCTGCATTGAGTTCCTGCCCTGATTTCCTCAGTGATGTTATGTGACCTGAGAGTTGTAAGAAGAAATAAACTCTTTCCTCCCCAAGTTGTTTTGGTCAAGGTGTTTTGTCATGGCAATAGAAACCTTAAGACAGTATTTTATAATCTTCTTTTAAAATATAATATATAGGGACTATATTGCCCTATCAATTTTGTATCAGAAATTCCTTATAACACCCTTATAAGCAATATAAGCACAATAGAAACTAATAGGATACACATAGGGTTAAGATTTAAATGATGAGACTGTGTCTTCCCTCAGGGCCTCCCACCTAGTTCTCAGGGGTTTGTTTTGAACCATCTCTCATTACAATGCTTCACAATCCTCTCCTGGTTTCAATACCTTCTCTCCATCATCCTAACCAGCTCCATCCAACATCAAGTGACACGAACACAATCAGAAGAGAACATCAGAAGAGCATCTGTCATGCTAATTGAGCCTCAGGGGTCTTACCTTACCTTAGCTGTGTTATTTCCTGGGCCTGTGCGGTATCACAGCCATGATTCATTCCCTGAGCTCCTCAACATTTCCAAGTGACTCTGAGCTTTCTCTGTCAGCTAAGCACCATGAGTAATATCTCTGTATGTCTTTAGACATGGCACCCATAGATCCAGTCAACAACAAATATTTATTGAGTATCTCTTTGGACCCAGGCACCATACTTGAAATTTGGGATAAAGCAAGGGAGAAGAAAGGAATGCTCTTTGTCTATGGGGAACCTTTATTTCTGTTGAAGAAGACAGACAACAAAAGCTAATCAACTCGATTAGATGGTGATGAGCATTGTGAAGAGAAGGAGACAGAAGAGTAAGTAACAGCATGAAGGAGGGAGGGGAATGTGACTAAGTATGATCAGGAAAGTCCTCAACATAAAAAGGTAGCTTCAGTAGGGAAAGAAGGAAAGAATGGACCACAGGAGTGCCAGAGCATTCCAGGCAGTGCCCTGGGGCAGGGACATGCTTCTCAGTAGAGAATGAAGGCCAATAGGCCTGGAATGGGAAGTTGGGAAGCAGTAGATGATGGAAGAAGCAGTCAGAAAGTCATCTAGAAGCGAGGCCACAGGACTTTGCATCATTTTGTCTGAGGGACATGGAACCCATTTGTGTTAATGAGAGTAACAACACATGACTGGGATTTAAGAGGATAACTTCAGGGCAAAAATAGAAACAAGAAGCAAACCAGGAGCCTGGAAGAATTCAAAAGACCGTGACTTGGCCCCAGAGAACAGCTGTGTGGATGGCAAGGCGCAATCAGACTGTGCATCAAGTTTGAAGAGACAGCCTCTGGCATGGTAACAGGTTTTGTTTTGTTTTGAGGGCAGGTGAGAAAAAGAGATGCGTTCAAGGATGTCATCAAACTGAAAGATCAGGGCATCGATGAAAGGATCAAAAGGAAGACCCAGCCTGTAAAACAAGCCATATGCATTCAAGTGAGCCTTTAGAGGACTCCTCAAGAATTCTGACAAGTCGTTTATAATGAAATACAAGACTAAGCATACTGTAGTGACTAATTAAGAACAGAGAAATGCAGCTATAAATTGCTGGAAATGAAATGTGTAATTTAAGAAAGTACCCAATGAGAATAACACCATTAGTAAGCGAATGGCATAGCTTTTTAAGCATGGGAGATATGTAGACCTCCATATAATACGAAACAGGTGCATAGACTTTCCAAGAGTTTAGAAAAGGTAAGGTGTGAAAGTGAGGAGATGGCCCTGTGAGCAGAGTGCTTGGGACACAGGCATAAAGACCCGAGTTCACATCTCCAGCAAATATGCAAAACTTGAGCATACTGGTACGTACCTGTAACCCCAGAGCTAGAAGGCGGAGACAAGAAGATCCCTCTGGGGGACTTGCTGGGCAGGCAATCCAATTGAAATGATGAGTTTCAGGTTTAGTGAGAGACTCTTGTCAAAAAATGAGGTGGCGTGTCTCACTCCCCCTCGAGGTAGGGTAGGCTTTGCTCAGGTGGTTATGATCCTATACACAAACTTTGTCTCACTCATACTCTTGTAAACTTGGGCGGGGGAGGCTACCCACCACTCCCCCATTTCCCCAGAGTGTTCTTGAGTAGGAGCAGCAGGGGATATTAGTTAGAAAAAATAGAGGGAGGAGATAAAGACAAAAAATAAAGGATAGCCTTGAGAGGGCCTGGAACCTATTCCAATAGGCCCCAACTGTCTCTGCCCCAGGGTATTTATAGGAATGCCAAGGGGTGGAGCAAAAGACCTCCCCTCAGCACAGCCAAGTGCAGACCATCTCAGACACCTGCACTCAGGCCCGTGGTTCAATCATCCTCTATGCGGACCTGCTGGGTAAAGCCACTAGGAAACCTGAAAATGGTCTCCCACAGTGAAAAACCCTAATAAAATGGATTGGGTCATCCAAAGAAGGACATGGAAAAAGAAGAGGCAGGGGAATATCAGGAGAAAAGAGAGGTCAACAGGATGGTAGTAAACATGATAGAAGCATGTTACAGATATGTATGAAAATGTCAGAATAAAACCTATTGTTGTGAAAGATTAATATATGCTAGTAAAAACATTTGTAAAATAAAACAAAAACAATCAAGACATCAAACATTGGCCTCTAGCCTCACTGGCACACATCAGAGCAAATGCACATACATGTTCATACACAGGCATATACTACATAGAGACATCAGAAAAGCAAATATACATTGAGGACTTTGTCTATGTTTAAGGGAAAGGACAATAAAAAGGCATGCTGGATGAGATCAACCATCCTTAGCTCTGTGTGTCCCAAGGGTCACTTGTACACACACAGACTGCAGTGCTACCAAGGAAGGACTAGAGAGGGACCATCTTGCATGTCCTTCCAGCAGTGGAATTCACTGCAAACTGGAGATGGCTCACCAAAGTTCCTTGAGGTCTCTCAGCAGATATTAGCACCACTATTGACTAGCTAGTAAGGGAGTCAGATTCTTTTCACTGGTTGGTCCACTCAGCATTGAGATTTCTTGGAGGGAAATAGGAAACTTTGACCCCTCAATGAATTGCTCACTCATTGATAGGCAAGCTTCTAGGGCACCTCTGGCTTAGTCAGTGTCCAGTCTGTAAGCCATACTCAATATGATGTAATAATGGCCACCCGAAGAGGGAGTGGAAAGACTATGAAAGCCAGAGGGCCAGAATGTCTGCTTTGAGATTGTGCCTTCTATATAAGACAGGAAGCTGCACCATGCCTAATCCAGTCCTGAACAATGAAGGCCTCAGCTGACATGTCAGTGTAAATGGGGGAAATCTCACAAGGTCCCACCCCTGGATGAAGAGCTACGGGCCATTAATGACTGCTGAGAAAAGGTGAATTAATGTTTCCCTCTGTGTGCCCCCTAATTTGCTATCCAGTTAGATTTAGTAGTCATCCCTGAAATCACATACATACAAGAAAAATTAAATGAACTCAGCAGGCTGTATTTATGTATTTATGTGTAGATACATATTTGTAACAGTAGTAGTTAAAGAAAAAGAGGTCATGAATTTGAGAGAGAGTGGGGAGAGAGGAGGGGAGGAAAATAGGAGGCATTGGAGGGAGAGGGGAATAATGTAAATGCAGTACATATGAAATTCTCTAAAAAGAAAATAAAATTTATAATAAAATTAAAATTTTCAAAATATCTCACCTATGAAGTGCAGACACTGGTAGAACCAGTGTAGACAGTCTTCCCTAATGTTCTCCCTCCTTCTGACAGCTAGACACCCCACTGGTCCCTATTCTGGCTTGAGACTTCAGCATTTTTCCTCATTCAAGCCCCAGGAGTATAAAGAAAAAAACCTGGGAACAAAGTAACCAGGGTCCATTTGTCCTAGTTTCTCCCATCTACAGAGCTCTTCAGAAAGTGTCCCCTCACACTGAGGCCTCTCCTCATTCAGTCTTGGAAGGAGATCCTCCTTTTCCCCATTCCCATCACCCTGCCTCAGCCTCAGAGACTCCATTCAAAAATGGAGACACGGTAGAACCTGCAGAAAGATCTCACCTGAGCCTCCTAGTGACCCCAGGAAGAATACACGCACAACACACACACACACACACACACACACACACACACACACACACACACACGTGCACACACACACGATGTGCACTTACAAAACTGAGAAAAACTCCCACTTTTAAATGTGAGGTCTGTCTTACTCCTCCAAAAAAGAACAGTGCTTACTGAGACACATGAAAAGAAGGTGATTTTTCAAACTCCGTGTGACTAATGTTAAAAAACAGCTGTAAGCAATACTGGGTAATCACATATACACAGCAACCAACCGGGAACATTGCAGGGCTCTACCTACCATAATTTAGATCTCCATCCCCATGCAGCCATTTCAAATGGCAGCTGTGATCTGGGGCCTTGCACATTAGAGACCATTAGGAAAAGCAGTGTGATTCATCATCTTCTGTTTGCGTTATTTTCACTTAGTCATTTGGGGCAGATCTTCTGAGACACTAACAATAGCCTGAGACTCCATTGATTTTTCTCCCTTAAATAATTTGTGGGTTTTCACTGTTAAATTTCTGCCATTCCAAAGACATACAAAGTCTTGAGTCACAGGGAGCTTGGAGGTGACCTCGAATGCTCTTTCATCCCCACCCAAGTGTCCCCTGCACCATCCCTGCTGGCCCTGCAGACCCTCTTGAGTTCTTTCAGCCTGTGCTGAGAAACGCACCACTCATGAGGAAGGCTATTTTGCTTTGTCAAGTACCCTAATTATTAGAATGCCTCTCCCCCTGACATATCCCTATATAATGAATCACTCGGCTTTTTCGACCCTCACTGATTCATCCAGAAGGGCTCACAGTTTTTCCAAATTCCCTTTACCCTCGGCATCCCAGACACCATCCTTTGAATGAATATCTCTTTCAGAATATGTCATAACAATCCAACACACAGCTCCGGATAGGACCTGGCCAGGGCAGAGTACAACAGCTCAGTGTTAAAGGTGCCACCTGAGCTTTCCAGGAACTGTGCCACCCGACTCTCCCATCTGAATGTGCAGACATGAGGCTCACAGGTGTCCTTTCCAGACAATATCCCTTGCTGTCTAGGGCATCCCAGGTTTTTTTTTTTTTTTTTTTTTTTTTTTACACAGAAGCACTATATTGTATACTCAAGCCTTCTAAATTTTGCCTTGTATGCATTAACCCAAACAACACACATCAGGGTCATGTAGTTATTATGTACTATCTCTCCCAAATTCTCATTCTAAAAGAGAATGTGAGCTTCACCATTGATGTTGACCCTAAGTATCCAACAACATAATAGAGTGGTTAGTTAGCAAATCAACTCTGTAGCCAAGGACCAGTTGTCAAATTAGACCTTCATGGCAAAAGTCTTCCCCTGATTAGCAGAGTTGCATATTTTCACATCATTTGTAAGATTTCTCGGCCCCCCATTGCCCATAGGATTGCTTCCCTCATAAAGCTTTGGTCCATGCTCTTGAAGCTCATTATTGTACTTCACACAGGATGGACTGAGCAGATGGAGCACTACATGACATGTGTCCTCGTTATGGGGACCCAGAAGAATCTCTCTGCTCTAGGTACTGTTTTTCTTCATAAAGACAATTTTATTTATAATGTTTTCTCTTTGCTTATACTGTCAGAAGCCCACAGGAAAATTTGCAAGCTACCAGAGGATGGAATAACAGTACATCGTGGCATATGTTCCATAGACCAACCACGTACTTGGAGTTTCATTTTCTTTTCCCTAGCCTTAATTTCCCTTTACCTTAGCCTTATCTTACTGAATTTTATGCACTATTAAAGTCACCAAAAAATCTTTTAAAAGGAAAGATTTAAAAAATGGAAGATGAGTGGGTGGGTCTGGAGAGATGGCTCAGTAGTTAAGATCCTGCTCTTGCAGATGAACTCAGAGCCCCAGCTTGTGAGCGTTTGAATGAGGACTGCCTCCCATAGGCTTGGATATTAGAACACTGGTCTCCAGTTGGTGGGGATCTTTGGGGAAGTTGAGGAGGTCTTGCTAAAGGTAATATATCACTAGGAGAAGGTTTTGAGCCTTCATTACCTCACCCCGAGTCCACTTTGCTCTTTTCTTGCTTGTGTTTGGAATTGTAAACCCAAGTCAGCTCTTGCGTTTGGTCACGATGTGTTATCACAGAACAGAAAAGCAACAAATGTACAGCACTCACACCAGGGTGCTCACAACTGTCTATCACACCAGTGCCCGGAGACCCAACACCTCCCGGCCTCCACAGGCACCTGCACTCCTGTGTGTGTACCCACACACAGACACACAACTAAGGGTAAAAACAGAGGAGAGTAAGTAACCCAGACCACATTTTCTAAGACGTTATCCACAAAGACCATATGAGAATTTTTGACACATGCTTTGTGAGGTCGTACATGCAGTACCTTTAGTATTAATGTGAGCCACAGGACTTAGAAATTCTTAAGGAAAAAGGAATTTCCCTAGTCCTGGCAAAACCACAGCATTTCTGAATAGCCACTGTTTTTGGAGTGCTTCCAATTTCTAAGTGGATCTGAGCTTTTAGAGTTACTATCATTGTCAAGTCGGCTCTTCTAAAATTTGGGATTAAGGTGGGCACTTACTTTGCTCTTCCTTTAGAAATTTGGAGCCCTGGCTCATTCCAAGGGTCTGGAATTCCTGTGCCCTCCATGCCTTATCAGAGATCACTGACAATAGTCAATTTTTGGCTATCAGGTTCTTCAATATTCTAGGGCAACTAATAAATGCAGTGAACTTTATGTTTAAGCCTAAGAATTAGATATCATTCTTTTGAGGATAAGGCTTAAAGTACGTAACAAGCTGTTATGGTGATTAAATTATAATAATTAGTATTTTACACAAATAATTGTAGCACAAAATTTAAGCCTCAGGGGAGAGAAGTGAGATATCAGAGAAATGAAATTTACTGAGTACCAACTTTGCACAGACATTGTCTTACTGCCAGGCTGTGAACCCTTACCATACTTAATAACCATACTATAAGCCAAGTTAGCATGCACCTTATAGATGAGGAAGCAGATTTTCAGAGGTTGTGATCTTAATAGATTATAGAAATAAATTGCAAATATAGATCTTAAATCCAAAGGCCACACTCCCTTTTCTCAAATCAGGTATGTGAATTGAGGAGGGGTCACATAATACAGCCACTTACACGTCTATCTAGTTGGAAAATGATAGTCATATGAAGTTTATGCAGGCTGTGGCAATCTTGGTCTTTCAACACAAAAATAAATCTTAGAACTAAGAAAATCTGCATCAAGAATTGAGTGTCCCCATCTGCTCCTAGCAGCACCAATCTACTTTATAAAAGGATGATGGGCATTGAAGAACCTCCATATGGAGTTTACCGTCATTGTGGCAAAGCTAGTTATTTGGGTAAGAAACTGATCTTGCCTCAACTGCTGACAGTATGCTGTCCAAATAGGATAAGCAGGACACAAAGGAAAGTGATTGCCGAACTTTGCCAAGACAAGGCAGGACAGTACTTCAAAATTCCTGCTTCATAGAAAAGTCTGCCAGATATCTTAGGCCTGTAGGCCAAAGATGAATACCCCAATGTTGCAGAGGAACCTTGGGTGACTGTCCAGGCAGCCAGATGTCTCTGTTGTTTCTATAGTTTTGGAAGTGGCTTGCACTGTGCTTCCTATTTACTCGGATAATATTATATCCTTCTGAGGTCTTTGATGAAGTTGAAAACTAGATATTTATAGTTAGTTTTCCTTAGTTATGATAGAAGGTAAATTAGGTACAGAGTTTTGGACTCATCAAGATAGAATAAATAATAGAGTATTTTCTCTGAACTTGCCAAATACAAATGAAGTGGGTATTGTAAATGTGATTCTTACTTGATAACTATTCTTATTGTATATAGTCTTACTATATTAAAGTTAAAACCTTCCTTTTTTATTTAGACCAAAGGGGGGAAAGGTTGTAGAATATAGTTCATGTAAAGATGTGTTGCATTTGTTTAACAATGTAAAGATGTGTTGCTTTGCCTCACTAAGGCATGTGAGTGGCCTAATAAGAATCTGAAAGCCAATAGCTAGGCATAGAGAGATAGGCAGGGCTGGTGGGCAGAGAGAATAAATAGAAGGAGGAATCGAGGGAGGAGAGAAAAAAGAGGGGAGAGAACAACAGTGAAAGAGGAAGATGCCCAAGGCCAGACAGACAGACATGGAGTAGGACATATAGAATGAAAGAAAAGTAAAAGCCCCAAGGCAACATGTTAATGAAGAGAAACAGGTTAATTTCAGTTATTAGAGCTAGTGGGACAAGCATAAGCTAAAGCCAAGCATTCATAACTAATAATAAGTTTCCATATCATGATTTGGGAGCTGGCTGGTGGTCAAAAGAAAGCCTGATACATACTCTTCCTACTGGGTCACCTTGCCAAGCCTTAATACATGGGGAGGTGTTTAGTTACATTACTAAGCATGATATGCCATGTTTTATTGATATTTATGGGAGACTTGCCCTTTCCTAGATGGAGGCAGAAGAGGAAGGGATTGGGGGCTGGAAGTGGGGAGATGGGGAGGAGGGACTGTGAGGGGAGGATGAGGAGAGGCTATGGCTGGGATGTAAAATAAATTGATGAATAAAAAAATAATTTAAAAAAAGAATTGAAAAATAAATTACACTAAGATAGATAGATAGATAGATAGATAGATAGGTAGATAGATAGATACATGCTTACAGAGATATACATAGATGGTAATATAATACATATATACATACACACATATACATGCATAATAGATAGATACATAGATAAATTCTTTTTCCAAAGTACTAAGATTTTGGCAAAGCAATTCATACCAAAGTTTGAGAGACAAACTCACATAATGAGAGTCAATCCTTATAAATTAGCATGAGAAAAATAAAGCAATATCCTTACAGCAAAGTGAAGAAAAAAACAGAACAATTCAAAATTAGATCAGACAATGCCAATTTTATTCAAACCTTAATTAAATCAAAAGTATTTAGACTTAGTTGTTTATGCTTTTTAAATTTTGCTTTCATTGCAACTGAAGCTAGAGCGATCCAAATATAAAAGAGAGAGAAGCTGGAGGCAGGGTTGGGTGGTAGGCATCCTTCTTTCAAAGGTAAGACTGCCTAAACTCAGGTGAGAAGTTTAGGCTACTGATTTTGTACATCATGCTCCAGCATTCAGGGACAAAGCAAAGCAAAGTGCTCCTTTAAAATTAAGATTGGGGAACAATAAACATGTCCTAGATTATACGGCATGAAGAGTAACCCTTCACAGTAAGAACTGTGTGAAAGTATTGCTGATAAGAACCCTGTAGCTATCAAATCCGGTCAGAGTATTTCTCAAACCCGTTCAAAGAAACTAGAATAAATTGTTAGGAAGACTCAGATGAATGAAATAGAGGCATTATTAGTTACCCGGTTCAAGGTCACATTGATAACTGATTATAGAAGAAACTGACATGCAGATATTTGTCCATTTTTAGCCAATAGTATACAAGAAATTGTGTTTCCATTGTACATAGGCAGCATTTACATATAATCATACCTACACGAGAGAAGTCTTTCCAGGGAATTCTCCCTCATGGAAATGGCTCTTCCTTCCATTTTCATCTCTTCCTTCCCATTCCAGACACTCACAGTCACGTCTGAACCCAACCAGATTCAAACACTGGGGGTGTGGAGTCCATTCTATGAACTTGTGTATTTTACTCTCTATTCCTAGAATCTAGGACCCTTCTTTCCCACTCATGGGGAAGCAGTGAGAATTATTTACAATGTTCCAACAGGTGTTGGGCTCAATTAAACCTCTCACACTCTTAAAAACTATTTACAATGCTCCCCTCCATTTTAAAGATGAGTAAACAAACCACTTGAGAGATATAAGTGACAAACCTGGAATACAGTCAACTCCAAAGCCTACGTTCTTTCCTACAGGTTACACTGCCCCTCTAAGTATAAGAAGAGATCTTCCTGTCCCACACACATCTCTCCTTTCCTGATCATTCCTCTGTATTAAGCACCCTGCACATGCCATATAACATATCTCCAGAATCAAATATTACACTTTTCTTGTTACTCTGCATCCTAAGTAGCAGCAAACATAACTCCAACTGGCTTGAGCACTGACAAGATTGATTTGGTCTATGTGACTGGAAGATAGAGAAGAAAGCATGGATTTTGCTTTGCTCAGGACTCCTGCCTCGTTTCTCTGCTATTCTGCTGGCTGCGCTCCACATCATAACCTTACAGAATGGTTATCAGCAAAACATTCACTGCTTGAATTCAGGGAAAACAAGATGTACTTCAGACAAACCTCAAACAACTCTAATAATAACAGGAAATGAGTCTCGATGGCCATAGGTGATGACCCGAGATTGCTGTCTTCCGTCTAGGTTCTCCATCTTCAGAACAGTTTTTGAGGGAAACATCCTAGCAAGAGGGATTAAACCAGTTGGGTTGGACTAGTGAGTTTTAGCTGAGGCTGTATATTGGCATCACCCTCAAGGAACAAGAAACTGCCTTAGACATAGGAATGGGCAGCAGAAAAAGAAACAAAGGGCTTAAGTTTACCAGGTACTACTTCAAGAATTTGGTGTAACAGCAACCCCACCCACTCTACACTCCCTACCCACCCTACAGTGCTCCAGCTGAAGTGGGATGGGTGAGATGAACAGGAAAATGGGTCTCCACACACACTGCTGCATTTACCTATGTGTTGTTATAGCTTCTTGGAGTTCATTTGTAATTTTTATTAACATTTATTAATTACACAAGATAATGGGTTTCATGATGACATTTCATGCATATAGTATAATTTAATTATCTTAACCCTTTCTTACCATATCCTGTTCCCCCATCCACTGCTCTCCTTCTGTTATCTCCAAATCATCTTTCCACTTTCATGCACTATCTCTATTGTTTCCTTTTTGTTAATTATTACTGTTACATTTATACATATAATAATATATACATAATAATTTATAATAATAATAATTTATACATATAAATATATAAATGCAACCTGCTGAGTCCATTTAGTGTTGCTTGTATAGATATAATGTTAGGACCAACCATTTGGGATTGGATGGCCAAACAGCTCATTCATGAGAAAGACTGGTTTTCTCTTTCTGAGCAGTCATTGATTGCTTATAACTCTTCATCTAGGGATGGAGCCTTGTGAGAGTTCCCCAACCACATTGGCATGTCAACTGGTGTTTTCATTGTTCAGGTCTTATTTAGGCAGCCATATTGTTGAGATTTCATGGGTGAGCTTTCATGTTCTATATAAAAGAGTCTCTCAGCAGATGTCCTGGTCCCCTAGCTCTTTCAATCTTTCTACCCTCTCTTCTCTGATGCCTTACCTACAGGAGTTGTGTTGTAGATTTATCAACTGGGCCTGGGCACCCCGTGGTCAGTTGTTCTCTGCGTTTTGACCAGTAGTGGCTTTCTGTAATGGTCTCCATCTGTGGGGTGGGGTGGGGGAGAAGAAAGAAAGAAAGAAAAAAGGGAGGGAGGGAGGGAGGAAGGAAGGAAGGTAGGTAGGTAGGAAAAGAAAGAAATAGCTCCTTCTTTTAACAGCGTCTCCTCCCCTATAGACCATAACATTAACTGTCAGGATTTCTCACCATCTACCTCAGCACCTAGAAAGTAACTGAATAATGGATGAAGAAATACAGGGTCAACCAGGCAAACAAGCTGTATTCTCTTTTAAATAAGTCAGATATCTTCAGTAGGTTAACCTCCCAGAATTTCTCAAGGATTCTCCTCTGCCTGCATCATGGTATCTAGCTTCTTTGCAGTGTGTTTAAGATTCCAGTGGCTGATCTGCCATCTACTTGTTTAGTCTCATCTCTGAGGACTACCTACACTTAGAGAATCTTGTCTTTACTGAATTCATCTCAAATGCGTTCAACCTACCAGAGGCTCACTTGATTTGTTATTCTATTTTTTTGTTTGTTTTGACAACACAAAGAGTGATTATATAAAGTAAGCCTATTTTCAATCAAAAATTACACTAATGCTCTCTAAAGAGTGTCTTGGGAGTGGCAAAGATCACAATGCAATAGTAAGAGCAAACAGTGTTCTTCTATCATCCCAATGACCCAAGGAGATGGATATTACTCAGAGTTTACTAGATGATAAACTAAGACACAGCAAGGAAGACTGTACGTCTCATCCAAAGCAACCCAGCTATTTAGGTGGCAGAACTGGGATTTCATCCTAAAATTATCTGTCTCTAGGACCAAGGCCCTTAACTGTAACAACCTTGACTGGCATTCAGAGACAAGCAGGGTATCCCAAGAGTCTGAACCAAGATAGCAGGAAAATGAAAAAGAGCCCATCCATGTACTCTCAGAGGGGTACCACAAAGGAAAGACCAATGCTGCCATAGCAACAGCAAACCATAAAAATGAACTCAAATTGCCATACTACAGGACAAAACAGAAATCTTGGCAGAGCACAGATAATCTTCAAAGGTGAGCTTTTAAGCAAAAGTATTTTTAGGTCCTGAAGAGTCATAG
This sequence comes from Peromyscus maniculatus bairdii, assembly GCF_049852395.1. Lineage (NCBI taxonomy): Eukaryota > Metazoa > Chordata > Mammalia > Rodentia > Cricetidae > Peromyscus > Peromyscus maniculatus. The sequence goes on from NC_134853.1 coordinate 72,270,740, forward strand.
TGTCTAGGTGGCTACTGGATATGAAGGTAACCAGTGTTCAGAAACAGGCACAGAATTTGAAGGTTGGAGTTCCGGATCTATTGTCTAATACCTGAACCAAGCTGTGGCTCAAAAGATGAAAATTTCAAAAACAGAACCAACATCTCAGAGGTCCAGCCCATGTGACATGCATCCTCTTGAGAGAGGCCCCTGGATTTCAGAAGTCTAGAAATGTGTGTAGAGAAATAAGGCAAAACACAGCAGGTGATGCCAGCTGGAACCTTCTCTGTTTTATTCATGCTTCACTGCCAGAAGGCTGGTTCCCAGGAGGTGGCTGAATCTCACAGGGTTCAGATGTAACAGGAAACAAATAACCGATTGTGCAGCACCTCAGCTCGGACTCATTCTGGGTGTGGACGAGTGTCTGTGTCTCCAGAGACTGCAGTGAAGTGGAAAGCACGGATTAGCCAGCTTGGTGATCTCAATTGAACAGAATAATTGAATGGTTGCCAAACCTGTGGGTGACGAGATGTCCTGTGTGAGCCAGGACGGTCCTGAGCAATCGTGGCCATTGTCAAACATGGCCTCCACTTGAAAGGTAAGGCGTGTCCCCATTTTCCCCTGGTAACATAGTATGCATTTCTCTAAACTTCACTTAAATCTGGTTAAATTCTATGTGTTTTTTCATCTGTTTTCTACCTAGATGAGTAACAAGTTGACTCCCTGCTGTGTCAAAGGGCACTTCCTTTCATGAGTTTTGAAACTACCTATTTGATGCACCAAGCCCCATCTCCTGCCCTAGTTCAGTTCAGAAGCCAGAATTAGAACCATTTCTGACTGCTCCTCTGTCTGGAAGAGCTTCTGTTCAGAGGTGAACAGGTGACGGGAGGGAGGTGAAGGGAAGAGAATGAACAGGCTGGCCTCTGCCTCCAAGCACCTCTCAAATCACAGGGATGCAGACAGAACTCAACAGAGCAGAAATCCATCAAAATAGTGTAATTAAAAGGACGTAAGATCTCGAGTGGTGACTCCGTTTCATAGATTGAGAGGAGGGCTTAAAGAGAATAATTCGTAGTTTGACCTTGAAAGTAAAATCTCAATAGGAAAAGAAAATTGTAGTTGAAATCAAGTTTCCCTTAGAGATAAGGTGTGATGTAAATAAAGAAAAATACGTATTCATGGCGTGGTATTTGCAGAGAGTCAATACAAAGATATCTGGTGGGGGGTAGTTGTCAGGTCAAGACAGTAAGTACAGACATGACGACTCATACCCTCGGAGATGGGCAGAACCATCGGGGCAGGCCGGAGACGGCAGGTCAAAAGAGCTGGGGGAAAGGAGACTGAGCAAGGAACCTGAGAGACACTCACGTTTAAGGGAAAACACCATAGTGGAGTCAGAAACATGCTCTGTGGAGCAGGGCTCATCAGGGCGGATGGTGGCCAGCGTGTTAGCAGAGACTTCTGAACGCCGATGTTTAGTAGGATGAGGACTGAGAAGCGGCCACAGGATTCAAATTAGAAGGCTTCACATGAGTGGGGTCCATGGAGCTGGGAAGGAGAAGCCTGGCTGCAATTAGGAAACGAGAGGGGCTCTTTATTTCTTTAATAGTGGGAGTAAAAGCACAGTGACATCACAAATAGAAATGTGGGTAAAGAAGCAGGTTTTCTGGGGCTGGAAAGACGACTCGAGTTAAAAGCATTTGCTGCTCTTCAGAGGACTTGAGTCGGGTTGCCAGCGTCCACAACTGGCTCATAATCAGGCTTCCTTCCTCACACTTGGGATCTTGTGATTATTTTGTTTTGTTTTGTTTTTTCCCATATACACTTTCTAAATATTTATTAAAGTATGTTTCTAAAAATGATGTCTCTATTTTTATTTTATGTGCATTGATGTTTTTGCCTGCATGTATGTCGGTGTGAGGGTGCCAGATTCCCTGGAACTGGAGTTATAAACAATTGTGAGGTGGCTGGGAATTGAATTCCAGTCCTCTGAAAGAGCAGCTGTTGTCCTTAACCTCTGAGCCACCCTTCCAGCCCCTTAAAGTATGTTTTTAATTAGTTATGTCCTTCGATGATTTCATCCCCTTGTACAATGCATAATGATTATTCCTTGTCTCCCTCCCCACCAGCCCATCCCTTCTCCACACACCTGGCTCTCTTACTGGCCTGTCTATTTGTTTTGTTTTGTGACCCGAAGTTTAGTCAGAGCCATTTGTGTGATGGATTTGGAGCCGTACATCTCAAATCAATGCTGATGGGACATAAACGAAGTAAGAAACCTCAGAGAGACTGGGGAACTCCTGACATGGCTGAGGACCGAGGCTGAGTTTTGAGGAAGGTGGTAAAGTTGAAGGTTTAGGGCCCTTCTGCTGCAGGGATTCCTGCAGGAACTCAAACTACTTTACAACTTAATTTTATGTTTGTAATGCCATGTACTCATTCTAAAGGAGAACCTCCAAATTATATACATGATACATTGTATATAATATGTGATATATAATGAAAGTCGAGAGTAAAATTACCATTGATAAAAAAAAATTAAAACAGCCACCATTTAAGGACATCACGGGCCAACATGGAAAATAACGAAATTGTTGCCAAGGTGGGTGGCTGAGGCAAGGTTGGACCCATATGAGAGGATGGCCCAGAAGGGAAAGAGTCTGACACTTGGTAGTGAATGGCATGTGTGTAAAGAAAGCTCCCTCCCACTGTGGGTTCAGCATCTAGAGGTTGCTGTTTTAGACATGGGTCTGTTTTAAATGCAGTACTTCTTGACTGTTCAGGTGAGCACACACATACACACATGATCTTTACAAGCTCATGTCTATATGGAGACATAGAAAATGCTTACATGCCTATATGCATATAAAGATAACGTTATACATGATCTGGACACATGAGTTCATTATGACAAAAATGGATTATTTTTTAAGTTACCAAGATTGAGGCTGATTTCTCCACCAACCCACCATGTGTTCAACTTCATTCTACATTTCAAGAAACCCAGTGCTTAACTTGATGTAAGCAAACAAAACAGCCATCTGCCTGTTGCCAGCAGTTATATTTTAAAACTTCCTTTAAATTTTTAAATAAAAATAGTGGTTATCCATTATAATATTCCTAAGATTTTCTAATCTACCCCCATGACAACTGTTATTGCTATGTTAGTCTATGAAATTGAGAAGTTTACCACCGTTTATTATGAAGCAGTTTATACATAGAAAATAATCATTCGTGGAAGGTTGCTAACAGATTATGTGCAATTCTGTCAGCTTCAGGCCTGTCTGGAGTTAGCTGTCAATTTTTGTCGTTTTGTTAGTGGTTACTGAAGGTTTGATTTTCTTTCTCTGTGTCAGGTAATTTTGTTAATATTTCTTTTCCTAGAAAGTTATTTATTTTATGCAGATGTTTTAAAAGTTTACATGATATGTGTCAATTATTATTTTAATAATCTAACCTTTCATTTCCTTAACCTTTCCTTAACCTTAACCTTTCATTTCCTATCTAACCTTTCATTTCCTTAAATACAATTTCAAAATTTAAATACAATTTCAAAATTTTCAAATCTTTACCAGTTCTTAGAAGAAAACTCTTTAGTTTACTGTGTGATTCCATAATTTTTCCATTTCATAATTCACTAGTACTATTTTCCCAATTCTGACTTTTCTGAAGTATGAATTAATATTTCAGTAGATGTCAAAGAGTCTTGGTATGGCCTATGAGAGAAGTAAATTGAGCATAGTCATAACTAACACATGACACAGAATGTGTAATTGGAGTTGTACATGGAAACATGAGATGTTCTTCCAATTGCCACCTCAAATACACCATTTGCAGTGGTAATTCAATGTAAGGTTAAATTTCAGCTTGCATTTCTTTCTATATTTTTATTTAAAGAGTGAGCTGAAGTATAATATTTCATAAGCATATCAAAATAAATGTTTCGTGTCTGTGAAGATGATCTTATACCCCATAGAAGATGACACAGTTGACAAATTTCTCATAAAGACAGTAGAGTTTCTATTTTGTGGGCCTGTTTCCTTCCAGTTAAAGCTTCCCTCGGGGAAGGAGAGGTTCACAAAACACACACACACACACACACACACACACACACACACACACACAAAAGACTGAGAAGACAAAACTTACTCCTGAGGCCCCCTCAGGTTATGCAAGGAGGAAATAACTGCTGGGGTGGTTGTCTGTAGAAGAGCTACTTGCAAGTTGTTCAGCGATGTGACTTGTCAGTGATGTGGCCTCCCAAGAGTCACCCGTGCCCCTGTAAGTCACAACTCACTCATGCTCCAGTGCTGCACCACATATGGTGTGACATCAAAGGCAGGCTATGGTGACATCGAGGTGGCACCCTTGTGGGTGATGACACACGCAACTGAGGCTGTGCTACACGCCCAGAGCAAACCTGATCGTGTAAGGGAGGAATTGCAACAGAAACAAACAGACAGACAGACAGACGAATGTGGATGCTAGGGGAAATGACATGCAATTTAAAAACTAACAACCTCCACACTAGCCTCTAAATTGTCAAGAAAACCGGGGTAGGGGAGGTGAGTTGGCTTGTCATCTCTTAAAGGAGGTGGGCCCTAATGCAGAGAGAGCACAGATCTGATCTGTGTGAGACATCCAAACACTTGGAATCCCTGGGAAGAATTGGGCAGAGCAGAGTGAGAGGGCCAAGTTGAAGGGGTAGAACACACAGCTCAAGTTCAACTTGTAATACAGAGGAAAGGGGAAAGCCATGATTCAGCGTGCAGACTGGGGCCTTAATAATAGCCCAACACAGGAAAGGATGACAATTAGTGCAGATTTTGCTTCTGAGCTGCGTGAGTTTTAAAGAATAAAAAGATAAGACCCTCTTCCTTGGGAGGCTCTGGGATGTGGGGGAAAAGAGAGGGTTAGTTTAAGAACTGTGTAAGATGAGAAACTGAACAGTTTTCCATCCCTCTTTGATAAAGGAAGCATAATTGAGGCAATAAGAAGAGAAACCAGTACCTGGACTGGTTCATATGAGCTGTTATGGACTCTTCATTAGCTCAAGTCCCTATAAATATTGAGGATCAGAAGATTGTAGAAGATAGGCAAGTATAATTTAGGTACATAGCATGTGAGAGGCAGTGTTTGATGCCCAGTGTGTGGGACTAGTCAAGGTTGAGTTCACATAACAGTAAGGAAAGAGTTAATTCAGCAGGGATCTTGGGACTGGCATAGGGCTTTAGTGTTTTTGTTGTACCCCATGGTAGGACACAATCTTTATAAGATAAGGGATTGTCAAATAACAATGACTTAAACTGACATGAAAATTGGGTTCATAAGTAATAAATCACTCAGGAGGGAATGAATAAAACAAGGAAATCAGATAGTGAGTCCTGTCTAGGTCATTCAAAAGCAATGTGGCAAGAGTTGTGGTAAGCTGTAATTCTTAGTGGGAAAAAGTGACAAGAAACCAAATTCACTGCTTATGGGTCTCTGGAAGGCCTTAAAGTATGAGAACCAATTCACTGAAGTCATGAACAACAGAGTGCTTGAGGTGTAAGTTAATCCTATCTTGGTGTATTCAGTCATTCTCACAGAGTATGTCATGCACAATTATCAACTCAAAGAGAACACACTTAGGGTAGAGATTGTTTCCCCGGCCCAGGGCCTTTCAGCAGGCGATCCAGAATCTGTGGGACTCGGGGAAGCAGCTTGAGCAGTAGACATGCCAGGTATAAGCATGTCCCTATTTCCCCTTGGCCCTGGGCCATGCTCTACAGAGCAATCAGGAGATGTGCAGTACCGTCATGGCAGTTCCCCAGGATAAGAAGATGGATGACTCATGGAGAATGACTATGGACTATGTGGAGGGCCTAATGGAGCAGTTTCACCCATCCATGACACCATATTCACCTTGCTCATTTGGTGGAGCCATGCCATGCCACTACCGTGGTCTGCACACTAGAATCAAACTGTATTGATCAAACCCTATTGCTGAAGTCACTTCGAACATATAGCAATCAAGCTAGGACTGAGTTTTTCCCTACTGACTGGCATCCATAGTGCCAGCAAGTATTATGTAGGCTTTGAGAGGAGAGTGATCAGCAATAGTTCAGTTATCAGCATGAAAAGTAAGATGTGCCTGACTGTGTAATAGTGGCACAACTGTTTAGGATACAACCAACTACTCTCTTATTGTATTTAAGGCCTGTTTATAGAAAAGAACTTATGTTTTATACTGCAAGTCAAGGCAAAATGCTATGGCAGGGGTGGTCATAGGCCCCAGTGAGGAGGCTATTGTCCTTTTATCAAATGGATACAATATATCTATGAAACTGCCTTCTAAACATTTGTGTTTATAGCCATATGTTACTGCTATTGTCAGCCTTGACTAGAGATTTCATTTTGTAATGTGTAGTGATTATTGCAGAGACTCATCTCCAGTCAACTGGCTAGAACAGGTTACTCTTGATCTTGCATACAAGTCCAAAGCTCAGCACCAAATGGAATAAACTAATCACACATCCATACCACCCACTGTATGAAACACTATGGAAGAAGTGGAAAGAATGTAAGATCCAAAAGAAGAGATAGCATATTGTGCAGCTGTTTCCTCTAGATAAAAACATTACCTAATGGAGGGAAGCAAAGGTTCATGAAATTCACATAGAAGATTAAGAAGAACCTCAAAGCTTATAAAAATCAGAAGACTTGCGAAAGGTCCCTCCCCAAGGTTGAATAAACAGGAAACAACTACTGAAGGAGAGAGGAGTCTTTGGTGGAGATGACTGAAAGTTATGCTTGATTCATATATCTTTTGAAAGGCATCACTCGTACTAGGGTAGACTTTTTCATGAATTACTACCCATGTTGTGGGAAAATAATACATCCACTCAAGAATTGCGCACGCTTCTATAAGTGATCCCTCACTCATGCTTCTACACATAAGCCCACTACTTACTGGACCATCAAGCTCATCTCGGATAGAATTATTTCTAGGATCTGCTATTGCCCTCTCTATCTGGGATGAATGGAAACAGGCTCTGCGAGAAATGTCATCTAACAGCTTGCTGGGAATGGCTGAGTTTTAAAAGAGGTTTTAATCTTGCTGTGTACTTCAATGACAGAAAAATATTAATTTGTCCCAATAGTAAAAGCAAATAAATACCTTTCGGGATGTTTTCAAATTAAACCATCAATTCTAAAGATGAACAATGGTTTTGGTCAGGTGGAAAAAAAATGAAAATATGTCACCATATGCTATACAAAATTGGTAATTACAAAAGTTTACATGCAGAAAGGTCTTCAGACTTTAAGTGTAAAGAGAACCTAAACTATAAGAGAGTGACACTATTGTAGAAGAAAGTAATATGTAGTTGTGTTGATGAATACACACTAAACAAACTTTTTTGAAGATGTCATGGTGATTGTGTATAGAAAATTCTGAGACTACCCAAAAATATATTAGAAATAGTAAGTTGGTTTTATTTTTTTGTTATTTATTTTATGTGTATATGTGAGTGCTTGCACTTTTGTATGTTTTTCATGAACATGCAGAGGCCAAAAGAGGGTGTTGGATCTCCAGGAGCTGGAGTCACAAGTGGCTGTGAGCCACCTGATATGGATGCTGGAAACCAAACCCAGGTCCTCTGGGGGAGCAACAAGTGCTCAGAGGTCCAGAGTCATCTCTTCAGTCCTGGAAGTTGATTTCAGCAAGGCTACGGTGTGCTGCTTAGTTTTACATCAATTTGACACAAGCTATTGTCATCTGAGTGGAGGGAAACTCAATTAAGAATATGCCTCCATAAGATCAGGCTGCAGGCAAGCCTGTATGTAGAGCATTTTTTAATTAAAAAAGTTGATGTAGGAAGACCCAGTCCATTGTAAGTGATCTTAGGTTCTACAGGAGAGCGGGCTAAGCAAGCCAGTAAGCAGTACCCATCCATGGCCATTGCAATAACTCCTGCCTTCAGGTTCTTTCCCTGTTTGAGTTTCTGTATTGACTCCCTTCAATGATTCACAGTGATATGGAAGTGTAAGCCAAATAAACCTTCTCCTCCCAAGTTGCTTTCGTCAAGGTGTTTCATCACAACAATGATAACCCTAACTAAGACATACAATACACTCAAATATACAGAGATTGGTTGCATTTCCATATAGTAACTAATGGTGAATTATATTTTACAAAAATACAACACAAAGTAAATATACTAAACCAATTATGTTTTCACATGATCATAAGAACAAAAAGATATCTAACAAAATGTTATTTTCTACGTCTGACAAAAGGTAGACCTCTCTCTACCATGAATACCAAAAATATGCCTAGGAGAAATTAAAGAAGAAATAAAGGACACAGATATAGCTCGTGTTTGTTGTTTGGAAGTCTTAACATCGTTAAAATTTCAGTTCTCTCCAAATTGATATATAAGTTTAGAGGCTGTCAAGTAAAAACAAGTGGATTTTTTTAGGCCAAGAATTGAAGCTGATTCTAAAACATATATGAGACCACAGCGATCTAAAATAGTCAAAAAACGGTCTTGAAACAGTAGAACACAGTCAAAGAAAGCACAGTGGCTGCTGTCAAAACTCACTGTAAGAGTGGGTGTGGCGGTACACACCTGTACTCTCAAGCACTCGGGCTGAAGCAGGACTGTTGGAAGTTCAAGGCCAATATGAGCTACCTAGCAAGAAATTGTCAAACAAGAAAGAAGGAAGGAAGGCAGACAGACATACTTACCATAAAGTTGTATAATCAAAAGGGCATAAGGTAAAAAAAAAAAAAATGAATCAAATGGCATCCACAAATAGTCCTACTATGGCCAACTACAGCAATAATGCCCAGGCAGATCACTGGGGGAAGAAAATTCTTGGCAATGAGTGGAATAATGGAAACTAGATAACTGTGATAAACACACTGAATTTCAAATCCTACACCACACAAAGCTCAATTTCATACAAATGATATAACATTCCCAATGTCGAACATTTTTATAACTTCTAGAATAAATCATAGGGGAATATTTTCATAACTTTGGCATAGGCAAAAAAAAAAAAAAGCAGGAATTGAGTTGCCTGAGTTATCGATGTACTTGCTATGCAAGCAGAAGGGCCTGAGACTGGATCCCTAGCACCCATATAAAAAGCAGTCGTGGAGGTACATACCTGCAATCCTAGGGCTGGGAGGTGGAGACAGGAGCATCCCTGCAGCTAGCTAGTCAGCCACTCTAGTGCAATCAGAAAGCTCCAGGTCCAGGGAGAGACCCTGCTTCAAGAGATAAGGTGGGAAGTGATTGATGGAGGCATCCAATATCAATCCTGTCCTCCATATGCATTTACATGCACTCATGAATACATAAACATGCACACACACATGATAGCACATGCAGAAAAGCACTATTATATAATATTACTAAACTTGACTTTAAACAAAATTTCTGATTATCGAAAGGTATCATTATATGAAAAGATAAGCTATAGACAGGGAAACAGCATTTATAACACACATCTGAAAGTATTTACAATACACACACATCATTCTATAAATCAGAAATTAAATAAATAAACATTGAGACTTGGTATATGAACAGCTAATAAGCACATGGAAAAGTGCCCAATCTCATTAGTCTTTGGGGGAAATGTAAATGTAATCCATGATGGGATACTGTATCTTACTCATTAGAATGAAAAAAAAGCACTTTAAAGCAAATGGCAAATGTTGGCAAAGACATGAAGCAGCTAAAATTCTCATCACAGCTGGTGTAATTTACCAACTGATTTTGAATATGATAGTATGTCCATGTTTAATAAAGTTAAATCTATACTTCGAATTCATATGTTGTTAAAATGCATCAAATTCCACTTGATTCTTTATTGCATGCATAGCATACCTCAATATAAATTTTCAAGTAATCCTTAACTGAATTTTTATAATTATAAAGGGCTGAGTTTAGAAGATTTGGAGGTACCGGTCAAGAAGCGTGCTGCCTAAAAGCATTCTCATAATTCCTTGTTTAACGCAAGATTCAATTGTTAATTTCTATTTTTATATGTTGTAGTCAGAATGCAATTTATAAAATTTCTGCTATGCATGTCTGTAACAATTATTCTTTCACAGTTAATGATGACATTCATGAGGCTGAGGCAAGTGGATGTTTGTGAGTTCAAGAACCAGATTGATCTACACAGCAAGTTCCAAGCCAGCCAGGGCTACATAGTAATCTTTTATCTCAAACAGTGAAGCAAAACACAAAACTACCAAATAGTTAATGATACATTTATGTAAAGCTATAACTAGCATTTTTAAAAGTCTGAAATATCCATATAGAGGTAGCAAAATACAAAGAATAAACATATAATTATATATTTAAATAAAAATTTAAAAATAAAAATGAATAAAAGTTGAATAATATTATATACATGAATGGAAACTAGAATGAGTTTCTTAATAAAGTTCTCAACATAATCAATAAATAACTAATTTTAATTTAATATTGACAAATTTATACAACATGCTTCAAATGAATATTATTTTGTCTGCTTAAGTATATTTGGAATTACATCCCTTATTAAAATAAAATTATTAATTTTTGTTTTAAACTCCTTATATCACTTTAGAAATATTTCCTACAAACAGAACATAGTTTCATATTGTTCTTAAAAACTCAAGAATTTTCATCTTGTAAAATGTATCTTATTGTGGCCAGAGAGATGGCTCAGGGGTTAAGAGCACTGGCTGCTTTTCCAGAGAACTCAGTTCCAGCACACATGGCAGCTCACAACTGTCTGTTACTTCAGGTCCTGGGGATCTGATGTCTTATTCTAGCCTCTGTTGGTACATGTGGTGTGTGCATGTGCACAAGGGCACACACAAACACGCGCGTGTGCATACACACACACACATACATACGCAAAACACTCATAAACATTAAATAAAAGTAAATATTTTTAAAATGCAGTTTATCTGAACTCTAGTAACTACAACTTACTCTTTCATCTTATTTTATGTCATCATATCTTCTTTTTTATTGTATGATGATTCTTTCTTACAAGATAATTTAGATCTTTTTCTTTTCATGTTTTTCCTAATTGTGTGTGTGTGTGTGTGTGTGTGTGTGTGTGTGTGTGTGTGTGTGTTTCATTTTAGTTTTCAAAAAAGATTTTTCTCTAGGTTAAAGATTTTAAGACAGAAATTTTTCTAGCCATAGATTTGTCCACATCCCTGTTTTGGTTGGTTTCAACTCTGAGGATGATCTACGCAGGACACAAAGTCTCCCGTTCATTGCTTTCCTCTCAGGACATCGTTTTCAAGGAGGTGCTCATTGCTGAGTTCTTGTGTGTCTGAGATAATCTTCTGTCATTTCTCCACTTATAGACGACAAGGCTGGGTATAAAAGCAGTAACTTACAACTTCAATTCCCAAAACTTTGCATACAATGCATCACTTTTTTCTAAATTTAAGCATTTAGAGTAAAAGCCAGAGAACAGCCAGATTTTTGATATATTTTTAGGTACTCCATTTCTTTTGCTTAAATACTTATAAAAGATTTTTCTTATGGCTGTGAATTAAAACCGTTGCCAGGATACATCATCATGTGTGCCTTTGTTCATTGATTTGTCTGGAACACAATGATTTTTTTCAATCTGGGTCTTACTTCTGTTCATGAATTTTTTTTCCTGTTACTTCTTTAATTATTGTGTTTCTCCCATTTGTTTCAGTATTTTCTTCAGGGGAACCAGTTATCCATATATATACTCTCTCTTTTGCCTTCCACAGGGGAAGTCAAACCATGCCAGAACTCCTTTGGTAGAGCTGCGGTTCCCTTGGCTCTATGCTGTACATTGGTGTGCATAGCATCTGGTCCAGGGCTGCTTTCTATACTATACATCTCTTCTGGAGAAGTCCCATCATGCCCCACAGACACTGATTTCCTGATGCTGTGAATCTGCAATGCACATAAAAATCCGCAATTCCCAGCATGTGTTGTCACCACGGTTTCTCACTGTCTTATTTTTGTTTTCATTTCCAATCCAGCTGAAGAGCTTTACCTGCAAGAAATCCTGCTCTGAGAGTGTGAGGGTTGACCAGTACTCCTGGTGGCCAAACCTGGCCTACCGTCTGAGTCTTTTTCTGATTTTTTTTAATCTTTCCAGATATGGAGTAAGATGACAGTATTCTCAGCAAATCAATCCATGTGGGTCCACACACCCAGATTCTCATTAGTGCTAGGCTTGAATCTCAAGTCTGAAGATGGGTAGAATGGTGAGGACCTGAACCTTCCCTCCTCATTTTGAGAGTGTGTCACAGAGAAAAACAAAGGACGTGTCTCAGCCTTGCTCTTGGTAATTGCGTAGTTTCTTCCCTTTGAAATTATGTTGGCCGTTGTTTTTGGTTTTGCTTTTAAAGTACCTATTTTCGCTCTCTGTCTCGATAGTCATTTTAGAGGAAAGTTGAGAACACTTCATGGGGGGCTGCTGGCCAGACTCCATTTTTAGCTGGAACTCCTATGGCTTCCTAATGAATAATTAAAACATGACTAGGGAGGATAGTCAGCAACTAAATCAATGCTGGAGATTATTCACCGAGGATGTGAATTCAGGGTGTCTCAAAGTAAAAAGAAAGAATGTTATCTTTCAGGAGAGAAGAAAAATTCCTAACCACTGACTAAGATTCCTAATAGAAATGATGACAGAGAATGGTATTCCTAAAATAAAAGGCTTAGGCAGAGGGCTCGAGATGCTTTCCACCAGGACAGAATTAAGAGTACCATCCTGCCCATTTGGGATTAATGTCACTACCTCAGGTCCTCACTATAATGCAGGCAATAACGTTTTGTAAGAAAGAACACCATGTGGCGGCCTTGTTAATCTTTGGGATGAAAAGCAGTTGGAAGTTGGCAACACACATTGGCATGCCTTGGACTAAAAGGAGTTCTTAGTATGACACAGCAGATTTTAGGACTGCTCAGAATTAGTATGAGAGATGTGGCCAAATATAGTGTGGAACACAGGCAACTGTTGATAGTCAACTAAACGAGGTCAAGTGAAAATTTCAAGACGGTGTAGTCCGGGCAAAAGCAGTGTGATAACTACATGAATGAGACACAAAAAAATGCTGCCACATGAGGGGTCTCTTGAAGTAAAAATTTTGCCATCAGTTTAGAAAATAACTTCCTTAAAGACCCTCGATCAAAAAATGGATAAATGTGTCATTCTGAGAGCCGAAATGCTTTCACCAAGAATAAAATGTTTCCCCATGAGAAACACAAGCTCTCCATGTTCACTAAGTGAAGGAAGCCCATTGCCTAAGCACGGCCATTGTTAAAACCCCACCTCCCGGGAGTGGAGCAGATCCAAGGTGAGAAGAAATTGAGCAGGATTGAGTTTGCCTTCAACATTGTTGCTAGAAACTGTCCTCCAAGCCAAGCAGCCATCAGCGTGTTGAGGAGCTCATCTGCCCTTCTTGTTAAAGAACCACGCCTGCTGGGCTTATTGGCTGTTTACACCCAGTCGGGAGGGATGGGGAGGGTCACGAGACCCCACACACACCCCTGAATATCCACCAGCAATCTACCACCTTCTGTAAGCAATTCTGCCTTATTAAGTGCATGTGGCCTTAGAGAGGGAGGGGCTAGAGTGTATTATATAAATATATAGATAAGTGTATGTATGTATGGATGTATGTATGTATGTATGGATGGATGGATGGATGAATGGATAGATGGATGAGAGAGTATAGAGGGGTTAGGGAGAACACTGGTAGGGGCTCCATTTGTGTGGCCACTGAAAAGTCCTTATCCCTGTTGGATAAAGCTTTTCCAAGTGCAGCTAGGGTCAGGGAGCATCCACACCTATGTAGTTATCCCCCTCACTTATCTTCTGTGAGAAAGCCCAATAAACTCATTGGTTTCCCAGAGTGAATTTTGGCAGAGTCATGCCTCAGATTGTCATTTGTATCTTAGGAGCAAGAATAGACATTGTCGCAAAGCTACACAGAGAAACCCTGTCTCGAAAAACCAAAAAAAAAAAAAAAAAAAAAGAATAGACATTGCTTACATCTCCTCTGGGAAAGCATTTTAACAATGAACCTGTTAAAGAAAGGCTAAAAACACAGCCTGGTTTAACTTAATTTCCCAAGTAGGAGGCCCCAGAAAGCCAAGTGAGTGACTGAGACTGAGATGGGGTCAAGAGGAGGCAAAATATTTTAAAAAGCAAACCCCTGGAATTAAGGCCACTCATCACAAGGCAATGTCTTGCTTGAACTAGTCTATCCTTTCAATGGAAGGGGCCTCACTGATTACAGGATTAAATTATTTTAGAACCAAAAGGGAATTTAAAGCTATTCTAATACCACCCCACCACTGGAGGACACTTAGGCCCTGGGAGATTAAATGCTTGCTGCACTCACATGTTAAACTGGTTACAGAAGTGGAATTATGACCCAAATTCTCCTGATCCTCGCTGAGGAAGTTTTTCCATGACACCATCCTTCTCATGCCTCCTCTTTGGAGATTCTAAGGGAAGCAGCATACGGTGGAAAGAGACCTCTAAACTCTAAACTCTGAGTTTCTCATTCCTTGTTTGAGTAGTAGAATTATGGAAGCCATAACTGCCTTTAGCTCATCTTGCATGAAACTCACATATTAGTAATTTCTAGATGGGCAGCAAGCTTTCATGAACCTCTTCAGGGCTATAGACATCTGGATCGGCCAGCTTTATAGTGCTGTGACAAACACCTAAGAAAACAGCATGAAGAAAGAGGAGGTTTGTTTTGCCTCACAGTCCACAGTCAGTCGGCTCATTGCTTTGGGGCCTGGGGTGACACAGGACATCACCACGGGAGCACAGGGCAGAGGAAGTCCTCCCACCACCACAGGAAGTGAAAGAGGGGAAGAAGACAAGAGGGGCAGGGTCCAGTTTCTGCCAATAGCGCCATAGTCTGGGGAGCTGATGAAACCCGGGGGAAGCTCTCTTTGATGGCTTGAAATCAGCTTCCCTGAAACTTATATTTGTATTTCTAGGAAAAGGCCTTCACCTCTTTTTACGTGACACCCCCTACCCTTTACTTCAACAAACTTGCTCTGAGAGACCACTCACTTCCTGGGTTCTGGTCTACATTTTGGCTATAAACCTAATCTTCCCCCATGCAGTCTAATCTGAAAGATGATAACTATTTACTGTTAAATACAATAGCACAAACATTAACTGCTAAGCACATGTAAAAACTCAATAACCATTAGAAACTTGTGCATATTTTTAAAATGTGTGTGTGTGTGTGTGTGTGTGTGTGTGTGTGTGTGTGTGTGTGTGACTACACATGGGTGCATACGCCAGGACATGTTAGTGGAGATAGAGGACAGCTTGGTTTTCTCCTTCCGTCATGTGTGCCACAGGCATCAAACACAGATCCTCAGACATGGTGACAAGCATCTTTACCCACTGAGTTACATCTATGACCTGGGTGTTTGTTTGTTTGTTTGTTTGTTTGTTTGTTTGTTTTAAGAGAGACTCTTGCTATGCAGCCCCGGCTGATCTTGAATTCATAATCCTTGCCTGGATCCTCCTGTCTCAACCTTCCTGATGCTGGTATTATAGGCTGGTATTGTACCAAACCCAACTTAGATGCTATTTTTTTATGAACTATTACATCATTTATCTTTTCTTATGTGGGTCTCAAACTGAACTCATAACATGTTGTGCAGAGCATACCTTTAGACCAGAGGTTGGAAATTCTTCTATGAAGGGTCAGGGGGGTCAAGTGTTTAAGTTTGGAAGGCTCCCAATGGCGTCACAACCCCTCAACTGCATTTCTAGCATGAACTCTACCACAGAGAAGATATCAGTGTGACTGTGTTCCACAAAAGTTGGTTGGATATGACCTGAAGGCCACAGTTTGCTACCTCTGTTCTAAAAGCTTCATAAATGTCACCATCTTTCTTCAGTTTGCCGATGGCCCTTTACAATGTGTCACCAAAAGCTCTGCACACCTTGCTCTAATGGTGGCTGGAGTGGTGTGGTAGAGTTATAAATATGGTGCACGGGCTATCAACCACGTGTTTCAGGTGGTGAGCTTTTTAAGTAGGAAGAGTGTGTACATGAACAGGCAAAAGCGCTCAGCATTCAAAGGTGACAGCCGTCATTAAGGCATGCTGAGAGTGGGAGGAAGGGTTTTTCCCAGGGATGGGCCCCTGATTGATTATCCAGTTCTGAATGGTCAGTCCTGAAGTCGTATTCACACAAGTAACACGAAAGGACTGGGAAGGTTGGGCATACATACATGTAACAATTAGAAAAGAAGGCCATGATATTGAGGAGCAAAGCGGGATATATGGGGGGAGGAATTGGGGGGGGGAGGAAGGGGAAAATGATGTCATTGTATTTTAATTTAATTTTTTTGTTTAATTTTTTAAAGAAGTATTTGCATGCAGATGCAGGCCTGATGATTTAAGATTTAAGGTAGAAGGAGAGGCTTGAATGCCAATAGTTGTCCTCTTGACCTTCATACTACCATGCACAGGGCCCATAGCTACCTGCATGCACATACAAATAATTTGTGTAATAAAAAATACTTACATTAACTCTTCTTTTTAGTTTCAAAACATACTTTCATCATACTCATTTCATTTATCCGCTGTCACCACATGTTGGTTTATACTTGTCTTGTGGCCACCTAGAATCTTGATTGGTGAGAGTAAGAATGGGAGTGATGTCTTACTGAAATAGACAGAGCAACTCAGCTGTGAGCCTCCAGCCTGCTCTTCCCCAAACAGCTCTCAACATTCTGAGAGGGATGCTTAAATCTATTATCTCTGCTAGGGCAAGAGATGAAAGAATTCCACCCTGGCAAAGTACACGGACTTTAAAAACAAACAAACCTAGCATTTAACCTTCACCAAAGAATCTGTTGTTTCTCAGTAGACAGTGAAGACAGCCTCCTCTGTGGTTAGACTGTCCACAAATGAGAGATTTTCACTCATTTTTTAATTCATCTGTATAAAATATGGATAGTCAAGGGTCACCAGGCACTCCAGAAAAACTCCAATATTTAAATCAGAAACCAATGTAAACATGCTAAAAGAAGCACAAACTAGAAACAATGTAAGAAACCTTCTGGAATGCGCACCTGCGCGCGCGCGCGCGCACACACACGCACACACACACACACACACACACACGGGGGGGGGTTGGGGGGAGAGAGAAAGTGAGTGGGAAAGAGAACAACTTAATATCTTCAGTGAGAGTTAGGGAAGGGTATTGAATGATAAAGCCCCTTCTCCAAGGGGCAGGTTCCAAGACCTCCCAGGAACCCCTGAAACTACAGGCAGTACTGAACCTATGTATGTTCTCTCTCAAATAGAAATTAATTATAATAAAGTTCAAATTTAAGTAAGCAGAGTAAGAGATTAACAGTGATATGATATCATAACACACTTATGATAATATACTGCAATAAAAGTACATGAATATTCTCTCTCCTCCTCTTCCTTCTCTCAGAATATCTTATTGTATAACACTACCTCTCTGGTGTTTATTCACGTTAACACAATACCCTTGTGATGAGATGTGGAGAGGAAAGAAGACCTTGTGAACATGTTAGGCTGAATGGCGGTTATGTAAACACAAGCACTGTGATACCCGTCTGGTCAGTCTGACGATCTGTAGAGCTGCTATGTGACTAACAGCATATACCCGGTGGATACTCAGAACCGCAGATGATTCATGTCCTGGTCAGGACAGAACAGGACAGCAGAAAGTTTTATCACATTGCTCAGAATGACATGTAATTAAAAACTTACTAATTATTCCTGGAATTTTGCATTTCCAGACCACAGTTAACTATGAGGAACAAAGCCATGAAGAGATGCTCTCTTGGATAAAAGAGACTGTTGTATCAGCAAAGAGGTAATCAAAAAGTAATTTAGACAAAACCCTAGAACTGAAGAAAATACATCCCAGGTTGAAATAGCCCACACTGGTGCACCCCAATGCACACTGCACTCCATTTCCTCACACAATGAAGCTTTGCAGGTCAGACTGGTGGCCACACATCGGCAGGAAGAAGAAGGTCCCTCACACAAAGAGATTTGCAGGCTAATGGTGGGTCAGTGCCACCCACGAATCTTCACTAAGTTACGTTTTCGTCATGAGCCTCATGTAGATAATTGACTATTCTGTCCCATTATTATGACAGACAGATTTCACTCCAGGCCCCAGGATGGTGGGAACTTAACTCTCCCACTCTGGGAGAGGGGAGGGCTCCCCGAGTTCTCTGAAGCAAGCTGCATGTAAATATTTATGCTTGCTTCTTGCATCCCACCTTGACGATGCACCTTCCGTGGAGTTGACAAAATGGGAAAAGCCACAACATGGAAAGCAAAGGTGTGACATGCACATCTGCCCTCTCAAATACCTTTTAAAAGACAGGATCTGAAGGAGCAAATGAGTATACACCTACAGATCCTCTTCACAATGGAAAGAATGTGTGTGTGACCATTTATAGACAATGTTTAAAAAGGTTTAAGGAGCTTACCCAGGGACCCAGGACTTAGAAATCACACCCAAGTCCTCTGATACAACTTAAGTACATCCTTCCACTGCACATATTTAATTGTTGTATGAACACACATTCTCTCTCTCTCTCTCTCTCTCTCTCTCTCTCTCTCTCTCTCTCTCACACACACACACACACACACACACACACACACACACACACACACATTTGGATAAATTGGCATTTATTTGTAAATTAGTTACAAAACTCATCATTAGTATGCATACTTCACAAACTTATCTCTGAATTGATGCCTTTGAAGATCTGACATTGCAGAAAGGTATCTTTGAAGTACTGTGACCTGATTTGAGAGAGACAAGAAGCTGGAACAGGAAAACTCAATGGCCTGGGGAATCAAACATGGGTCACGGGTCTGTCTCAAACACAACCAAATCATAAAGCCTGCATGACTTGCTGGTCTTTATCTACAAAACCAGGGTCTCGCTTAACTCAGCTGAGTTCCCTTCTAATCAGAAAATACCTAATGCTTTCTTTTGTTAGGAGGGGAGTAAAGTGGTAAAGGACTTGCTGAGCAAGTGTGATGGCCTGAGTTCCATGCCCAGAACCCACAATGCAGGGAGAATTCTCTGCCCTCTACAGAACAGGGTAGCACTCAGTCCTCACTAATCACTCACATGCACACGCATGTGCCTACCCCCCCCACAAATAATAATAACAATAAATAAATAAAATTGTAAAGCAATAAATAAAATTATTGAAACTCACTAGGAATCAAAGTAAAGATTAAATCAATATATTTGTTTGCCTATCAAATTATAAAATATCTTTATATTTTAATATTTTTTCTAATACCCAAATAATACTTATTTGCAGAAGAGAGAACTAAGAATTGGAGATATAGGGAAAAAATTACTATCGATAATTCTACCAGACAAAAATAACTGTCAATATTTCTTTTGAGACAAGGTCTTACTGTATAACCTAGGTTGTCCTTGAACTCATGATCCACTTGCCTCAGTCTGAGTGCTGGGGTTAGAGTGCACTGCCCGCCCCCCAGCTCCTTATAATGTTTAGTGGGAATCCTTCACAAACACTGCGATCTCCTGCAGTATCTTCTTTTATTTAGATCCAGAGGTAATTATCTCTTACATGATTTGTGTCATAATTTAACCAGTCCCTGTGTTGAACAATATTGTTGTTTCATGACTATCAAGTAGTGCAGAGCAACCATCTCCATATAGATATTTCTTGCTCTGCATTTCTAGGAGTGCAATGGCTGGCGTGTGCACATTGGCCAGTCCCCTGCCCTCTTCCACCAGCTCGATCTGAGTCATACAAGCTCGCCAACATGCAGTACAGCTATCTCAACTTTGGTCAAACTGACAGATACAGCTGTCTCTCATGGAGCTTTGTAAACTCTCCCATGGCTATCAAGCATTCTCTATTCTTTCCTTGTCTATAACTGTTCTATCCTTTGCCTGCTTTCCCACTGGTTATTGGTGGATAGTAAGAAAGAAGAGATCTTACATACAGATGTTTGAATGAGCATGTCACTGGATAAGCATAGAGGCTGGATATTGCCATATGGAGGGCTCTAGGCTAGAGATAGGATTTGGGAGTCATAAAGGAACACATGGTGGCTGTATGTAGGCACTTGAATAAGGCTCCCTGATAACTGTGCATGAACACAAGGTTCAGAGTCAAACTCAGCGACACACTAATACCTAAGAGGAAGAGACAGAGCCAAAGTAAGTGAAAATGTAGGACTCCTTGTTCAAAATGCACAAGACAATAGTTAAAGACATATGAAGCATTTCCTACACGCTCTCTCTCTCTCTCTTGCTGGCCTCACAGCTTTTGTTTGCTATTTAATGCCATTTCCAAGAAGGAAATGTTTAAATTATTAGCATGATTCTTTTTATCATTTCTCTTTATATTGTGCTAAAGTTTAAATTTTCATGGCATATAGTTTACACATAATAAATTTAACCATATAAAGTACTTTCATGGAGTTGTGCAATGATTTCCACAATCTAATTTTAAAACATTTGCATCACCCAGTAAAGCAACACCCTCCTTTCCATTAACATTTCCAATTAGTCCCTTTCCTACCCCTAGGCAATCGTTAATTCTTCTGTCTCCATATTCTGTTCGTTTAGGATACATAGAATAAACTGACTCATATATATATGGTCTTTCACTATGCCTGTTTTTAGTACAAATGTCAGACTAATGTAGATGTGATATCGTATATATTCTTTAATTTGTAAAATAATAAAATTTGAGTGATGGCTCATTTCTGGAGGGTCCCTTTAGCTAGACATGGGAGAGGAGAGATCCTGTTTCAAACAAGATGGAAGACAAAGATTTACAGTTGTTCTCTAATCTCAACATGGGCTCCATGGCATGCAAGTACCAACACTCACATACACAAACATACACATCATACAAACAAATCACAACGCAAGCTGTCATAATAAAACTAGCAATAACTGCTTCATGTTACAGTACTTGAAAGAGTAGCAGAATCAGAGCTTACATATTTAAATAGCAGAAAAGCAACATTTAATATAATCAGAGAAATAATGAATTAGTTTGAAAGTTAAGTTATATTTTATAGATTAGTAAACACACTTGAAAAAGAACAAAGGGAAAAATCTAGAAATTCAAACCATCAACTTTGAAATCAAAACCTTAATGGAGGGACTTCAACAGGAAATTAGGCACAATGCGAAGGAGATGCAAAGAACTAGGAGACAGATCTCAGTGAATCAAGAATGCAGAGTAGAGCAACTACTGGGGAGGGGGATGCAAAGCAGGGGCTGAAAACCTGTGTATGAATAAACGCCTGCCATGTGTCTGTTTGGAATTCTATACTGGTGCCATTGCCCTTCTTAACTGGGATGCCATAGTCATCACTAGAGAAATTGGACATGAGATACGAAGTTTCTGCGTGAAAGAAAACTCCAGCTCCTGATTGCTTCTCCAATGAGTTCTATCAGCCACAAAACATAATTCCACAGGTATGGAAAGCTTGCAGAGAGTTAAAAATAAGGGGCTGCTTTATAACTTTCTTTTCCATTTTATAAGGCAGAGATTTGCATGATTCTAAACCATGACAAAGACTAGCAAAAGATAAGTCAGGCCAGTTTCAACCAAGAGTGTGGTAGCAATGTATTAGTTCCATGTTAGAAAAATGATCAATGTAATTCTCCTCATTGAAAGGAGGAAAATAATGCAATTATCTTGATGGGTAAAAATTATGAATGAATAAATATTCATTTGTGTTTTCTTTTTAGAAAAATAGTAGCCAGGTAGTGTTGCACAACTTTAATCCCAGTACTCAGGAGGCAGAGCGGGTGGATCTCTACATTCAAGGTCTGGTCTACAGAGTGAGTTCCAGGACAGCCGGGTTACACAGAGAAACCCTGTTTCAAAAAACAAATAAACAAAAAAGCATACTCTCAGAAGTCCTCAGGACACACAAACACTGGAAGTTTCCCTTTGCCATAGATGAAATAACAAGCCTCCTATTATAACTATCACAAGAAAACACTGCAGGAGAAAATCCAAACCTGCACAGGAAGGCAGGAAGAGAAGCAACTTACATGATGGTTAGATAAGAAAAGCTGGAACTGTCACTTTTTGCACATGCTAAAATCCAAAGCAATTTGCAGGTAAACCATTAGAACTAAAAATAAAATATAGTTGTTTGGTCAAATACAAAGCCAATTTACAGAAGTCAATTGTATTCCCTATTACAGACAAAAAACAATCTTTAGAATATTCATTACATTTTTAATTCATTTTTATTTTATGTGCATAAGTGTTCTGCCTGCATATGTGTCTGTATGCCATGTGCTTCCCTAGTGCCCACAGAGGCCAGACAAGGGTGTTGGATCCCCTGGAACTGGAATTACAGATGGTTGTGAGCCACCATGTGGATGCTGGGAACTGAGCCTGGGTCCTCTGCAAGAGCAGCCAATATTCTTAATAGCTGAGCCATTTTTCTAGCCCCTGCTTTACATTTTAAAAAATGCCATTTTCAACAGTATCACGAAAACACTTAACCAAAGATGTGTAAGTCCTCCACTAATTGTGTGTGTGCGCGCGCGTGTGCGCTCGCACATGCACGCGCGTGTGTTTTACAAATTATTACAAAGTACTCAAGAATACCCAACTAAAATGAAACATGTATCATATTCCCTGAACTCAAGAGTCAGTATTTGGAAGATGTCATGTCCCCCAAACTGACTATGGATCAATAAAACTCCAAATAAAATTCAACAGATTTGTTTGCTTGTTTACTTTGCCATGCCTACTCAAGACTAATCAATGTATTCTTGAAGAAAATCAAAGGAATTTGTTTTACCCAATACCAATGCTTTCTATAAAGCTAATTTTTACAATGTAATGTTGGCTTGATAATAAATTAACCAAAAGAATAAATTATAAAAAATAGAAACTGGCCCTCACACATATGGAAACCTGGTTTAAGACAGACATCATTGTAGATCTGTGAGGAAAAAAAATGGATTTTTATTGCCATTCTGGAACAATTTGTCATTTTTATTGATGTGGCTTGAATCTCCCTTCGCAGGCTTGAGCAGAGGTTTAAGTGCCTCTGTAACAGTGTTAAGGGGCAGGGCCTTAAGAGATTGGCCTGGCAAATGGACCCATGCCATTATCAAGGAATGAGTTGGTTTCTTTAAAAAGGAAAGCCCAGGCCTAATTGGGTGCCTTCTCTACCTTTGACCTCCTACCCTGTGGTAGCATATCAAAAATCTCTTCCAAGATGGAGACTTGTTAATCTTGGGCCTCTGAGACTCCAGAACCATGAGCCAATCAAGGTCTGTTCATTATGAATTATTCAGTTTGTGACAATTCGAGATAGCAGCACAAAATGTAAATGAAATGAAATGAATGAAAAAGAAAGAAAGAAAAAGACTTTTACCTTGTGTGACAGAGAAAACCAATTCCAGGTAGACTAAGAGTCTAGCTGAAGAAGGCAGAATTGAAATGGTTTTGAAGAAAATGCAAGAGATGTTCTAACATCTAGAAAAAAGAAAAATATCAACCAGACATGGGGCATGACTATCAAAAGAAAAGTTTTTGTTTTTTTTTTTGGTTTTGTTTGTTTTTGTTTTTGGTTTTGGTTTTGGTTTTTTCGAGACAGGTTGATAAATGTGACTACATTAAATTTAAGGTTGTCTGTTTATTGCTAAAACCACAGAAATGGTGAAAATATTTGAACCCACATAACTCAGGGAATTAATAATATTCAGACTCTACAAAGAACTGCTCTAAGAGAGAAAGAAAGGGTGTGGAGCTGGGTGGGTAGGGAGGTGGGGAGGTTCTGGGAGGAGTTGGGGGAGGGAAAGGCATGGTCAGAATATATTGTATGAAAAACTTTTTCAATAAAAAGAACTGCCATAATCCAACAAAAAGAAAACTAAAGATGGCTATGAACAAAGTGTTTTAATAAGCACCTCACAAATGAGAAACTGTATGAAAATATGTTCTGCCTCCTTGCTTGCTGGGAAAATATGTTAAAACCAATTAAGAAAGTGCATCCCCACTCACAAGATTAGCAACAGTTCTACTCTCGGGTTTACGCAGCATGGCAAGCTTGTGAAACAATTGGAATCCTTGTATACTCCTAATGGAAGTGTAATCTGCTATAATCACTTAGGAAACAATTTGATATTATTTCTATTTTTGAAGAGCTACTTACCATCTGAACAGCAAGGTCAATCATAGATATAGATCTTAAAGAGATTCTTGGTGATTCATAATAAAAATTATGTATTTGTACATTAGTTAGGCTTCCATTTATAATGGTTAAAAATACAAAAAGCACAAATGTCATCTTGGCAATAACTTACGGTTTCTTCATAAAATAGAATATTTCAGAGCAATGAAAATGAAAGCCACACACAATGGCACAGGAAAATACTTAATATTGGGTGAAATAAAAGCAAAAACAAAAATCAGGTGGAATAAGTCCATTTGAATGTAGACAAAAATATCCACTGGGTTGCATGTCTTAAGGGTATAACTAAGTATGGAAAATTTTATTTTTAGTAGGTAATATGTGTGATGGCTATTTCTGGTTGTCAACTTGTCTACATCTGGCATTAACTAAAACCCAAGCCACTGGGTACACCTGTGAGGGAGGTTTTTTGTTTTTTGTTTTTTTTTTCTTAATTATGTCATTTGAAATGAGAAGACCCACTTTTAATGCAAATCTTTTGAGGTGGGAAGATACACCTTATCTGGGCCACGTTTTCTGCTGGCAGCCTATAAAAAGAATATGAAAGAAGGTAGCTGGCTCTCTCTCTCACTGGAAGTCTGTCCCTTCACTGGCATTAGAGATGACTTCTTCAGGATTCTGACATATACAGAAGACCAGCTGAGACACTCAGTCTTGTGGACTGAACGGCTACTGGATTGTTAGACCTTCTGTTAGTAGACAACCACTGTTGACTAGCTGAACCACAGCCTGTAAACCATTTCAATAAATCCCCATTTTATATATGTATATATATTTACTTTACATATTTATATAATATATTGGATATTGAATATTATATATGTAGAATATATAATATTCAATATTTTATGTACATTCATTTTACAAGTTCTGTTCCTCTAGAGAACCCCGACTATTACAGGTTTGGGTACTAGAAGTGGTTTCAGAGCAACAGAATTATAAGGATAAATTTTTTAAGTGTATGAAACAGGATTTCCAATTTGCCAACAATTACAGTTACTGAAGCCTCTCCTAGAAGCTTGGAGAATACTGAAAGTCCGTGGTATGAACAATTTTACAAACTTAAGGAAACAAATGCATTTGATTATTCTGAGTCATCAATTGTAAGAGGCAACAGAGTCGATGACTCTGTATGTAAAACTTACAACAATTTGTGGAAAAATAAGGAAAGTGATGATGCTCGTCAGTTGCTCCTAGTATCTCTAGACAAATTGACAAAGGAAAAGAATGAGCTCCACGATAAAAATTAACCAACTCCTAGTATCTCAGAATACAGTGATGCTGAACGGCGGTGGCACATGGCTTTAATCCCAGCACTCAGGAGGCAGAGCCAGGTGAATGTCTGTGAGTTCGAGGCCATCCTAGTCTACAGAGCGAGATTCAGGACAGGCACCAAAACAACACAGAAAAACCCTGTCTCGAAAAACCAAAAAAAGAAAAAAAATACAGTGAAAGACAGCAATGGGCTGAGTGATAAATAGACAGGGTCCAGATGTGCATAAACAGCCTAAAAGTATCTAAGTTTCCACAGAGCTCAAGTTGTGGAAAATCAAACTGAAGCCCTCATTATAAGATTGACTGAATTAAAGTGAAAATTCAAGTTCCAGACTCAGAGAGTGTCAAGAGTTAAAGTAAGGGCATTAGTAAAGAAAGGGATCCTGTCACTTGGCATGGGAATGTGTCAGACCACTCCATTGAAACTGAAAACTGAACCCTAAAATTCTCAAGGGTTTATCTCACCTGAAGAAGTAGTCCCTCTACCCTCAGCAGAAGATCTACACCTACTCTCACCCCCTGAAATATTGCCTTTTCTACCTTTGACTGAGGAAATTAACCCGTCGTTGTCTGCTAAGCCAGCATCAACTTTCTCTGAAGGAGGTGCTGGGCAAGATAATACTGATGTCCCTCAGAGCACCACCAATAGTTGCTTCAACACCCCAACAATAACGAGACAAGACTAAGCAGGCTCCTGGAGGAGAGACAGAAAGTGTAGTCCGTGAGGAAGTGTGCTGCACTACAAAAGAGTTTAATGAGTGTGCTCATTCATTCAAGCAGAAGTCTGGGGAATACGTGTGGGAATGGATTTCAAAAGTGTGGAATAATAGTGAAAGGAACATAAAACCAGATCAGGATGAGTTTATTGATATGGGCCCAGACTTGAGCCAGTTTGCAGACCCAGAACCTCTTAAATGAATGGTTGATATTTCCCTGAGGGAATTTTATCTTAATAAAATACCTCAGTTTTACCGTTTAGCCTTTCTCCAGTCCTTTTCTAGAGGTACCCATGACCTTTTACAAGGGTAACTATACATTGGTGGGGGGCTAGTTTCCTGGGTCTATTGGATACTGGTTCTAAATTGATGCTGATTTTAGGAGACATCAAGAAATATCGTGGCCCTCCAGTTAAAGTAGGGGCTTATGGAAGTCAGGTGATTAATGGCATTTTGGCTGAAGTCTGACTCACAATCAGTCCAGTGGGTCGCCAAATTCATCTTATGGTTGTTTCCCCAGACCCAGGATGTATAATTGGGATGGATGTACTTAGAAGTTGGCAGAATTCTCACATTGGTTCCCTGACCTGTTGAGTGAAAGGCTATTATGGTTGGAAAGAGTTGCTTCTGCCAGGGAAAACAGTGAATAAAAATTGTATCACCCCCCTAGAGAAACTGCAGAAATTAGTTGTACTATCAAGGACTCAACAGATGCAGGGGTGGTGGTTCCACCACATCTCCCTTTAACTCTCTCTGGCCAGTGCCGAAGGCAGATGGATCATGGAGAATGATGGTTGACTACTGAAAACTCAAATAGTGACTCCAGCTGCAGCCGCTGGACCAGATGTGGTGTCCTTCCTTCAGCAGATTAACACATCTCCTGGTACATGGTGTGCAGCTATTGATCTAGCAAATGCCTTTGTCTTACCAGAAACAATTTGGCAAGGCCAGCAGTATACCTTCATAGTTTTACCTCGGGGGTTTATTAACTTTTCAGCCCTGTGTCATAACTTAGTTTGAGGAGGTCTTAATCATCTGTTTCTTTTATAAAATATTACATGAGTTCACTATACTGATAACATTATGCTGATTGGACCAAGTGAGCAGGAAGTAGCAACTTCTTTGGACTTTGTTGGTGACACATGTGCACATCAGAGGATGGGAAATATATCCAACCAAAATTCAAGGGCCTTCTACCTCAGTGAAATTCTTGGGAGTCCAGTGGTGTAGGACATGCAGAGTATTCCTTCTGAGGTGAAGAGTAAGTTACTACACCTGGCCCCTCCCACCACCAAGAAAGAAACAATGTTTTGTGGACCTATTGGGATTCTGAAGACAGTACATTCCTCCCTTTGTGTTCCCCAGACCCATATACCAGGTGATCGGAAAGCTGCTAGCTTTGAGTAGAGCCTGGATCAAGAGAAAGCTCTTCAGCACCTGTGCAAACTGCTCCACCACTCGGACCATATGGTCCAGCAGACCTGACGGTACTTAAGGTGTTGGTAGCAGATAGGGATGCTGCTTGGAGCCTTTGGCTTTGGGATTTGGGCACAAGGCTTTATCATCATCTATGGACAACTACTCTTCCTTTGAAAGACAGCTCTTGGCCTGCTTTGGGGCCTTAGCGGAAACTAAAACGTTGACAATGGGCTACCAAGTTGCCATGTGACTGAGCTGCCCATCAAGAGTGGGGTATTAAATATTAACTATTGTATAAAGCCATAAAGTAGCAATCCATTATCAAATGGAAGTGGCACATACATGATTAGGCCTGAGCAGAAGCAACTTACATGAAGAAGTCACCCAAATGTCTATGGTTTCTACTCCCCTTACAATGCCATCTGCTTCCAAGTATGCATCTGTAGCCTCATGGGGTGTGCCCTGTGATCAGTTAACAGAGGAAGAGAAGACTAGGGCCTGGTTTACTGATGGTTCTATACATTATGCAGACACAACCCAGAAGTGGACAGCTGTAGCATTACAACCTCTTTCTGGGACAACCCTGAAGGACAACAGTGAAGGAAAATCTTCACAGTGGGCAGATCTTTGGGCAGTATACATGGTCATACATTTTGTTTGGAAGGAGAAACAGCCAGATGTGCAATTGCCCGCTGATTCAGGGGCTGTATCCAATGGATTGGCTGGATGGTCAGGGACTTGGGAAGAGCAGGATTGGAAAATTGATGAAAGACATCTGGGGAAGAAGTATGTAAATTAATCTCCCTAAATGGGTGAAGGATGTAAAGATATTTGTGTCCCATTTAAATGCTCATCAAAAAGTGACTTCGCCTGAGAAGGAGCTCAATAAGTAGATAGGATGACCCATTCTGTGGGTAACCAGCCTCTTTCCCCAGCCATCCCTGTCATTTCCTAGTGAGCCCATGAACAAAGTGGCTATGGTGGCAGAGATGGAGGTTATGCTTGGTCTCAACAACGTGGGCTGCCACTCAACAAGGCAGCCTGACCTGGCTATAGCTACTGCTAAGTGCTAGATCTGCTAATAGCAGAGACCAACAATAACCCCAGATATGGCACAATTCCCCAGGGTTACCAGTCAGCAACCTGGTGGCAGGTTGACTACATTGAACCACTTCGTCTGTGGAAAGGACAATGCTTTGTCTTTACTGGAGTAGATATTTATTCTGGTTATTAATTTGCCTTTCCTGAATGTGATGCTTCTGCTAAAACCACCATCCATGGACTTACAGAATCCCTTATTTACCATCATTGTATTTCTTTTTTTTTTTTCCCCCGAGACAGGGTTTCTCTGTGTAGCTTTGCACCTTTCCTGGAACTCACTTGGTAGCCCAGACTGGCCTCGAACTCACAAAGATCCGCCTGCCTCTGCCTCCCGAGTGCTGGGATTAAAGGCGTGTGCCACCACCGCCCGGCCCATCATTGTATTTCATACAGTACTGCTTGTGACCAAGGAAATTATTCCACAGCCATAGAAGTGTGACAGTGGACCAATGATTATAGAATATATTGGTCTTACCATGCTGCCCACCATCTTGAAGCAGTTGTCCTGATAGAAAGATGGAATGGCCTTTTGAGGACAAAAGTTACAGCACCAATTAGGTGGCAGCAGCCTGAAGGGGTGGGGCAGTGTTCTCCAGAAGACTGTATATGCTTTAAATCCATGTCCAATATATGGTATCCCATAGCCCAAATCCACGGGTCCAGGAATCAAAGGGTGGACCACTCACTATGACCCCTAGTGATCCACTAGGAAAATGTTTACTTCCTATTCCTGCAACGTTAAGTTCTGCTGGCCTAGAAGTTTTGGTTCTAGACAGGGGAGTGCTCCTGCAAGGAGCCACAACAAACATTTCATTGAACTGCAAGCTCAGGTCTACCCTTATCACTTTGGGCTTCTAAGCCAACAGTTTAAGAAAGGAATAACAGTGTTAGGCGGGAATATTGATCCAAGGGGAAACTGGATTGCTTCTCCACAATGGGGGTAAGAAAGATTATGTCTGGAGTGCAGGAAATCCTCTAGGGCAACTCTTGGTGCTACCATGTCTTGTGATTAAAGTCCATGGGAAACTACAACTGTCTAATCCAGGCAGGATGACAAAGGGCACAGACCCATCAGGAATGAAGGTGTGGGTCACTGCTCCAGGAAAAGAGCCAAGACCTGTTCAGGTGCTTGCTGAGGGTGGAGGAAATACAGAATGGGTAGTAGTGAAAGGTAGTTACCAGCTAAGACCACATGGCCAGTTGCAGGACTAAGATTATTGACATCAGAGTTTCTGTCCTATTTTGTTAAGAATGTGTTTCTATAGATATTTGTGTTTTCTTTCCTCGATTTCTTTGACAGGTAATGTAACATAATTAAGAGAATATCAGTGCTTATCATATTTAGGTTTGAGGTGCTAAAAATATGTCCCTCAAGGAACATTGCCACCTGTTCTAAAATTTATGATGCATTTGTGGCTGTACCAGAGATAGTTATATCATTTTTGGCATAATTATAATGTAGTTAAATATATTATACATTTGTGACAGTATGTGGGATAGTTATATCTTTATATACCAAAAGGTATAATTATGACCTGATTGTTGTTTTCATTTATAAATTAAGTATGACATAAGAAGGTATAATCATGTGTCAAGTTGATAAGGGATGGATTTGTGGTGGCTATTCTTGGTTGTCAAGTTAACTATATCTGGAATTAACTAAAACTCAAGCAGTTGGGTATACCTGTGAGAGATCTTTTTTTCCTAATTAAGTCATTTGAAGTGAGAAGACCCACTTTTAGTCAAGATCATTTGAGGTGGGAAGACCCACCATTAACTTAGATCTTTTTGTTTTGTTTTGTTTTGTTTTGTTTGTTTTTTTTTGTTTTTTTTGTTTTTTTTTTTGTTTTTTTTGTTTTGTTTTGTTTTTTTGTTTTTTTCTTCGAGACAGGGTTTCTCTGTGTAGCTTTGCGCCTTTCCTGGAACTCACTTGGTAGCCCAGGCTGGCCTTGAACTCACAGAGATCTGCCTGGCTCTGCCTCCCGAGTGCTGGGATTAAAGGTGTGCGCCACCACCGCCCGGCCAACTTAGATCTTTTAAGGTAGGAAGTGTGATGGCTATTCTGCGTTGTCCACTTAAACTAAATCTGGAATCAACTAAAATCCAAAAATAAAGAGCACAACTATAAAGAATTTTTGCTAAATTTGAAGTAGGTAGATCCACTTCTAATCTTTATCTTTGAGATAAAAAGACATATGCCTTTAATCTGGATATTGAGGCAAGAAGGCACACCTTTAATCTGGGTCATATCTTATTCTGGAAGCCTATATAAAAGATGCTTTTGCTCTTTGCCTGCTCTCCCTCCCCTTGCTAGCAAGTCCATTCCTTCACTGGCATTAAAGTCTGCTTCTTCAGGATTACAGCATATACCATAGACCAGCTGAGACATCCAGTCTTGTGGACTGAGCAACTACTAGATTCTTGGACTTTCCATTCATAGCCAGCTATTATTGGGTTAGCTGGACCACAGCCTGTAAGTCATTCTAATAAATCCCCTTTCTATATATATATAGAGAGATTAATTCTATAAGTTCTGTTACTCTAGAGAACCCTGACTAATACAGGAAGATACACCTTTTATTTCAGCCCACCTTTTGCTAGAAGTCTATATAAAGGACATGGAAGAAGGAAGCTTGCTCTCTTTGCCTGCTTGCTCTCACTCTCACTGGCAAGTCCATTCCTTCACTTGTATTAGAGCCTACTTCTTCAGGATTCTGGCATATAATGAAGGCCAGCTGAGACATCCAGCCTTGTGGACTGAACAGCTACTTGATTGTTGGACCTTCATTGGTAGACAGCCATTGATGGACTAGATGGACCACAGCCTGTAAGTCAATCTAATAAATCCTCTTTATATATATATAATCTGTGTGTGTGTGTGTGTGTGTGTGTGTGTGTGTGTGTGTGTGTGTGTGTGTGTGTATTCTGTTCCTCCAGAGAACCTGGACTAATACAATATAATAAATAGTGACTAAGTAACCTATGGATGAAGCAAGAGGATGAGGTAAGAAAAATACATAGAGCCCTTTAAAGATATAGATGATAGTTCTTTATTTCCAACTGGATGGCAAATATACTGGATATTGGTGTTTTGGTAATTCTTCGTAACTTGTGGATAATTTAGTAAATTTTATATATATTCAATATTTAAAAAACTGGTTTATTTCAAAGAATGTCTATCAGTATGTGAAAACACATGACATATCAAGTTGGTCTTACAAATTGTCTGTAGTAACAAAAACATGATTTCCATATGTTATTTAAAAATTAGAACAGAAAGCCAGGTGTGGTGATGCACAGTTATCATCAACACTCAGGACACTGAAGGAACAGGGTCATAAATTTGAACTCATCCTGGGCTACATAACAAGAATCTCTCTCAAAAAATTAAAAAATGTATAAACTAGAAAAGAAAATTATGAAGTCTATGATTAAAACTCCACATAAATTATAGCAAGAGAAAATAGAAAAGACTTGATTTTCAGTTTAATTTTTCTTCTTCATTTTCATTTCCATTAATATGGCCATAATTCTGTGCCAAAAATTAAATGATACAATTAAAACAAAAAACTCTGATGCTCTGTGCAGGTCTCTGTCAATACTGTTTGAACCAGAGCCTAAATAACTCAGGAACAAACATTTACCTGGGACAGCTGGTATCGACTATGAGGTATCTAAGGACAAAATCGTCCTCTCAACTGAGGCACTTGGAAATCTTACTTTTTACAGCACTTACGATGGTCTGCAGCCTCCTTTGTCCCTGCTACCTTAATCCTGGCAGCCAGAGCTACAGCACCTGCAGGGACCCTGCCCCTAAATCCTTCCCAGGCCAGTTCTGCAACCCAGTGACCACACTTGGTAAAACAATGAATTTCGGGCTACAGAAAAGACTATGACCAACTGACTCTTTGTTGGGGGGACTAGGAAGAGGGAATGTGCTTTAAAGAGACAGGTCCCATTTGACTTGCAAACAAAATTATTCTTACTGTTAGGCACTGAAGTGCCCTAGATAATTCAGTCATCAAGATACTTAATCTCAATCATTGCAAGAGATAATTGAAATGTTTCTCAAAGAGAAATAAAAGCGAAACAAGGAACATTTATGCTTGCTGTTGCACCTGCTCAAACACCTAGATTTGAGAAAGAACAGAAAAAAGAAGTGGAAATTATTGATTGTGCTAGAAGGTCTCTAAACCACAACCAAAAGCTCATGCCATCAAACTTAGAAAAAAAATCAATACTGCTGTGTTGAAGTTAAGAATAAATTAGAGACATGTAAAAGTCTGGAATAACAATATGCTATAAAAATTACTGATATAAAAATATGCCATTTAACAAATTTGATACTACAGAGGCATAAAATTCTACATAGAGTCTGGAAGCAACCATGCGAACATAAGGAGGTAACTGGGGTAATGCCAACATGGTTAATTCAGAAAGAAACTCAAATTTATAACTGGTTAGGTTTAATTTGTGTTTTGAAGATAAATTACATGCCAGAAATCTATATACTTTAAAAATGTTTTCAACTGATATTTAAAGGTAAAAACTGGACAATATGAAAAATATATTTTCAGTAAATATCTTCTCTCTTTTCTTCCTCAAATCTCAGAATGCCAACATTTATACACACACATATGCATCTACACACATACATATTCATTTGTACATTGTAGATTTTCAGCAATGAACAATTCTAGGTTATGAACTATAAAATATAGATTTAAAAACATTGCAATAATTAAAAAATTAGCTGTGCCATTTTAGTGGTTCAAGAATGTTCAACAATTTTTAAAGAAATATATTTATGAAAAGTTGGAAAAGAAGCCCAAGTTGATTGACAGTTTGGAGTTTGTGTTTCCACCATCTGATCATAGCCAAAATGCAAATGGGATTAAGTTCTGAGAGACAGGAATCTGTGGAGTGTCTGCAGCTTTATTAGAGTATTCTCTTAGGTACCAGCAGCAAGGTCATCGAGGGCGACCTTGTGGCTTCTGCTCTCAGGATGAGGGAGGAGGAAATAATCTTATCCTAAGGTGGTTCACTGATGGAGTCATTGGAAAGTGGGGTTCTGAATTCATGTCTGAGATCACGAGGGAAAAGAACTGCCGTGGTCTGCCTGGAAGGGTAGGTGGGAACTAAGGGTGGCACAGGACCCTCGTGTGCACTCTAAGCAAATTTTGTAATTATTAACATCTTTAGAGGGCAAAATACATACACTTAGGCAAACCATCACAAATACACAGAATACTTAAAGGTTGAATAAATGTAAATAGTATAATTATTCAGCAAAGGTACTCAGTCCTTTGATTGAAAAACTTACTTTGTGGGTTGGCAAGGTGGCTCAGTTGTAAAGGTGTTTCCTACAAATCCTTACGACCTACTGAGCTCAGTCCCCAGACCCCATGTGATGGAAAGAAGAGAGCCAAGTTTTGTAAGTTGTCCTCTGACTGACACATGTATACCTTGATAAACACACACACACACACACACACACACACACACACACACACACACTAAATAAATAGATAAATAAACAAATGTAAAAAAATTAAATTCACTTTATGTCTGAGAAGCTATTATATTTATATGTCCCACATGTTGCAAAATAAAATAATAAGAACTGATTTACACTCCAAACAGATCTGTAACCAGCAAATGCTCTGCCTATGGAAGAAATTCACAAAGTATTAAGTAGATGTATAGAGAAAACAACCAAGTCTTCGTAAGGGAAACTTCATTTTCTCCCAGGAAACAGCATTGCTTCTGGTCTTGAAAGATGGGAAGTATTTGCCAGGAGAGAGATTGGCAAAGGCATTCTCTTCACCAATTAATCAACAATTTAGTTTTGCCAAAAATCTATGCATCTTATTGATAATAGAAATAAATACCAAGTCCTACCTTTAGGGAGAGGTGTGGGGATAGAGGCAGGTGGTCGGAGTCAACACCAGGACAGAGTCTCAGGTGTGGTAATGGGGTTGTAATGCAGATATGACAGTCCCTTGCTACACAGAGTGAAGACCATGGTTCTAAGTCACCATGGTGGGACTGTTTCCACATGGGATGTAAAAGCTGGAAAAGATCTACCCAAGCCTCTCAACAATAAGACCCTGGATGGACCACAAGTCACAGCCCCACTTGAGCCATCAAAACATGCAGGAGTGGTCTGAACTCAAGGAGACATGGCTCTTTCTGAAGAGAGCAAGGACGTGAACTGCCATTAGCCAGACCTCTGGAGGAGAGGGTGGATACCACATGCGAAGGATAAGAACTGGGATTTTTGTTTTAATTAATTGCAAAGGATTCAATGTAAGATGGCTTTTTCCACTTTCGGGGCAGCTGCCACACAGCCATTTGAAATAACAGGCTGGGGCAGGAAGGCAGCAGCTTATTTGGGATCTGGAGCAGACGGTTTTCCCAACCCTGCCAACACCCATGCCTCTCCAGGCTTCACTGTTCCCTCTGTTTCTATTCTCAAACCAGCTAATGCTTCCCTGGTTCCACTTCCTTTGTATGTGACATTGCTTACTGCAGGGAGTAAAAGCCAAGGCACACAACACTCTTTGGCTCCTGGTAGCCACTTCCCCCCAAGGACTTCCATGAGAATCAAATAAACGGCTTTGTGTTCACTAACACGAGAGAATCTTTTCAGTGATTTTAAAAGTGCTTACTGGTGCTGAGACATAGCTAATCAGTCAAGGCTAGGGGTGCTTACCACCCCTGTAGAGGACCTGAGCTTGGTTTCTAGCACCCAAATTGAGT
Organism: Peromyscus maniculatus bairdii; assembly: GCF_049852395.1. NCBI lineage: Eukaryota > Metazoa > Chordata > Mammalia > Rodentia > Cricetidae > Peromyscus > Peromyscus maniculatus. The sequence goes on from NC_134853.1 coordinate 72,306,267, forward strand.
GGCTCACAACTATCTGAAACTCCAGCTCCAGGAAATGTTATGCCACCTTCTGGGCTCCATGGGTACCTGCACTCATGTGCACATACCCACATACACATAATTTAAAATAAAATTAATCTTCTTTAATGTTTAATATAAGACTGACCTAATTCATAAATCTCTGTATAGCTAGGAATCTCAATCCATTTCTGCTTCAAAATCATTGCTAACACTTTTAGAAGACATGGCTAAGAACAGAATAGAGTCCAGAAATAGACCCACACACCTACAATAAAGTGACTTCTTTAATTCAATAGCAGAAAGGAAACTTCAAAAACTGATTTAGAATATCTGGATGCAGTTGGTTTTTTTTAATGGCAGAAAGATTTGACCCATCTCACACTGTACACACACACAGCATCCATTTAAAATGGGTCAACAACTTAAATGTGAGAGTAATACAATAAAGTCACAAGGGAAAAACATAAAAGTCTAAAAGAAGAATACTTTGCCCCCTGGCAATGAGCAAAAGTTTTGTGAGAAGGACATAGATGACTCATAGAAGAAAAAGCTTGATAAATTGTACTCACTCAAGCCACGCAATGTTTGCTCATCCAACACATCAAGAAAATAAATAGCAAGCCACACACTGAGGAAGAATCACTATATGTGTTTATATATGACAAATATATTGCACCCAGAACATACAAAGAAATCCTATGATTCAATAATAAAGAGATGACCTAGTTTTTAAAATAAGAATAAGACTTGAATAGGCAGCTCACAAAGGAGACTCAAGTGGCTAAGGAGCACAAGCGCAGGTATTCAGCGTCTTCAGTCTTCAGGCTGGCACAAATTAAAACACCAGTGCACACTCGAGAGCAGGCATGCATGGTACATACACACACATACACACACACATACTATAATTTTTTAAAAGATCAATACCAGCAAATATTAAGTAGAATATAGAGCAATGCAAGTTTTCATTTGCTTCCATGGAGTGAAGTTAAAATGGCATAACTCCTTTGGAAACTATTCAGATGTTTTCCTTCCTTCATTCCTTCGTTCCTTTCTTTCTTTTTCCTTCCTTCTTTCATTCCTTCCTCTCTTCCTCATCCCCTCCTTCCTATCTTCATTTCACTCTTTCTGTCTTTCTTCCTGGACTTTTTCTTGAGACAGGGTCCACTATATGCCCTTGCTCGCACGGAACATGGTCTGTAGAGCAGGCTGCCTGCATTTCACAGCTATGTCCTGTCGTGCTTCCTGGGTGTTAAACACATTCACTCTAGGCACTTATCATGAGGCATACATGGACACTACTTGAAATCTAAGCTTTTATCAACAACATTTATTATAACACTGGGTTATAATTTGTATACCATGGAATGCTCAGATCTTTAAACTCAAGTAATTTTGAGTATGTTTACATAAAGCTTCATATAAGAATGTAATAGCAGCTTTGAGAACTGGAAAAATCCAGGAGAACACTGGCAGAAAAAATGGATTGTTAAATGGCATATTTAAAGAACGAAATACTACTAGGCAATAAAAAAGAATGAACTGCTGTTACATACAACATGAATACATCTCAAAAACACTATGATAGGTGAAAGAAATAAGATGCAAAAGAGCACATATTGTGTGGTTACAAAAACAAAACAAACAACCCCCCCCAAAAAAAACCCAAAACTCTAGAACAGACAAAACTCATCTCTAATGATGGAAAATAGATCCGCAGTTGATTGGGGGTAAGAATGGGGAGCCTGAGGGACATGGCAGGCTGATTAAAACGTCCTGTGTCTCAATGTCCTTAAAATGGATTAAATTTGTGGATGTTGGGTATTTCCATGTATATAAATTACACATCAATATTGTAAAAGCTTCCAGGTGGTTCCTCCCAAGACATAATTGATTAAAACTGAAGCCTTCCCTGAATTCCCTACTGTGTGCTAACTTCTGGGGTAATTAAAGATTGATTTAGCCCAGACTTTGCTGGACTTAGGTTGGAGGTGGAGTCATTTTACCCACTTGAAAATTTGGTCAGATCCTGTGATGGGGCAAGTACCCTTTCAGAAGAATCGAAAATGGGGTGGAATGAGAAAGGAGGACACTTGAAAAAGGACCAGAGCTTTGCCTTGTGAGAGAGTGGTCCAAAGCTACAAGGCCAGTTGCAGAACTATGTTAGATGGTTGTAAGAGAGTGGTACCCATCCCCACATCTGTTAATAGACACAGAAGGGTGATGCTGAGGTCTTGCTTATGTTTTCAATGAACTTGTACAATCCACATGGCTCATTGTCTAAACGTTTCCATTTGTCTCTAGAACAGGACAGTTTTGAACTTGATCTTGGCTGGGTGGATCCAAGCTTTGCTCTCACAAAAGACTTTACAAAGAGGGGAATACAATTCACTTTCACCTAAGTGCTTCATCTTGCAAGTGCATTGAGTCCTTGGTGCCAGCCTAAAGTTGGTTTCGCATCCGGAAATAACTGATTTGGCTCGTGGCTCCTGGTAGCAGCTGGCACAGAGTCTGCTACTGTCTTCCTGAACTGATATCTTGGGGCACACCTGTAAATGAAAGAGAAGGTCTCAGCTAAGAAAGTCATTTTTAATGTGCTAACTCAACATTGAGACAAGTGTCCCTGGATTTTAGAAACATTTGGACTCATGGTGCAAGTCTGCTGTGCTTTGGTCACAGGAACACACTGTGACTTCTCAAATACAGAAGCAAATTACTAATTCTTTAGAGAAAAAGAAAAGGAAGCATCTTGATGGTTTAGGGTCATCAGTCTATTTTTTTTTTCAAAGGGCTGGGTCTTGTAGGATTTAATTCTGGACCACAGTATTCACACTAGAAAAAGCTACAGTGCCATTCAGTATGGTTTCTCTGCTTGTGGCTAAGACAGGCAGATGAGGAGTCTCTCAACTCTGGGCTGGAGCTAGCCTTAAACTTGATTTGAACCCATCTTTAAACAAGCGCCACACAGTTAGATGAGCAACCGTATTGTGGTGACAGCAGCACTTGAATTGCTCTCCTAGGAGAGCTCTAAACCGTAAGGTGCTGCCTAGCCCAAGCTTCCTGGCTTGACGTTACAGGACGCTTCTCTCTGAGTGGCCACTTCTTGCAGACTCACCTTCCCCAGGGCTCCCATTCCACACACTTCAGTCCCTGTCCCTCTGTCACTCTTCCTCAGTACCGCCATCATTTAGAGATGGCTGAAATCTCCTCGTTTTGACGGACACAACTTTATGGGTACTTTTATCTCTTGCCACTGCAATTGCTTGTCATTTGTTTGTCCCAATGCTTCCTAACTGTGCTTTCACTTCCACTCACCCTCCCACTTCGTATCCCAAACCAGTGCCATCACGCACTTCCACAATTGCCCTTTCCAGGACCACTGGCAGGAAGACACCCTCATCAAAGCCTTTCTCTTTACTTTTCAACTTCTTTCACTGAGCATGATGTTTTTGAGATATATTCCTGTTGTCTGTAACAGTAGTTCATTCCCTTTTACTGCCGGGTAGTATTCCGTTCTTTGACTATACCACTTAACAACAATCCATTTTTCTGCACTTCTGTCCTATCTGCCATCATCAAGTCCTGGGGGTCTCCTAATATCCTATCCTACCGCCATCTTCATTGGTCCACCCAACAAGTTTCCCCCTGAACCACACAAGCTCATGCCAGGTTTCCCAGGTGCCCACCGCTCTTCTGCTCTCCACAAGGTGGCAAGGGTACCCATTGCAAAATGCAAAATGGAACATGGCACCTCCTATGTAAAGTTGTCTGGTTCCTTCTTGTTCCTGAGATAAAAAACAACAGACCCACCTTGTCATGTGGCTCCCGACTTTGCCTCCAGCCTCATCTCACGCCTCTCTCCCTTGCTTGCTATTTCCCATGCTTCCCATCACCTCTAGGCCTTTATACAAACTCATCCCACATCTGAGACGCTTTGGTTTCCTTGCCTGTCCTTGCATGGTTGGCTCCTACTCACCCTCCCAGTCTCTACTCTGAACACCTTTCTTTTGATGTTTCAGAAGAAGCCATTCCCGATCCCTGTACACCCAAACTAGCTCAGACATCATTGGTTATGTATTCTCATATCAGCTTGAGCTTTGCATTTATAGAATAACAACAATATGTGTTCATTTGGTGAGTGACTGGCTTTATGATGACACACCTATATGGCTTACAGATCACCAGCATCGTCCACAGTACCTCGTGCTTATTAAACACTGGAAAAAAAATGGTTGTAGAAATACTGAAGAGACTCTTCCATATTTGCCTTTCTTTTTCTTACTGCTGCTACCACCACTACTCATATCTTTTTACATAGTATCTAGATAACTAAAATAGTTTCACACTTGATTGGCCAATCCTTAGTCACTTAGCTTCATGCTTAAGTGATCATCTCTGGTCTCCAGTACCCAATCTGTCCCTTTCAAACTTAACGTTCATGTCTCTCAACCAGTCATCTCAAATCATTTGTTTAGGGTCTACAAATTAAAGTTAAAAATCCTTACCCTACCTCTTCTCTCCACAGTTGGAACCTGAATGTACTTCTCTGGGTTTCTGTCTTGCTTCTCTCCTGAACGTTCCCACTTGGTCCTGTTGATGTAGCATCTGGGGGCTGCCCCCACAACATCATGCAAGTTGTACACCAAACAACATGGAGGATGCCATTTCTATCAAAGACATCCCCGGAGTCATGTGGGGCACAAATGATGCAGCCCAAAGCAGGAAACCTGGGAGCATCGCACATTCTACTTGCCCTGTTAGGTCTCACCTTTGATAGAACATTTGCTCGTGTGAACCACCTTCCTTTGTCCCATTCAACCCACTCTAACCCATCTCCATATCCCACCTCCCACTACAGTCAGCCACAGCAATCTGCATCAAGTTTAGGACTTGAACTTGGGAACTGATTAAAACAGCTGCTTCCACCACATAGGTGAGCACTGTCTCATCTACAGAAGGCTGAATAGGACGAAAAGGCTGAAGGAAGGTGAATTCCTTTTCTGTCTAATGGCTTGCCCATGGACATGCCCTTCATGCTCCTTCACTCGGCCTGAAGTCTGCACAGTCAGCTCTCGAGCTCCCAGGCTCTCGGGCCCTTGAATTACACCACTGGTTCCCCCAGTCTCCAGTTTGCAGACAGCAGATCATGGGAGCAGCCTCCACTGTTGAAAGAGCCAAGTCTTTACAATAAACCGTGACTTATTAGTGATGATTGCTCTGTTTCCCTGGTTAATACAATATTATGCAAAGTATCTGCTGCCAGTTCTTGCTTTCCAACCAGTCCAGAAACTCCTTGCTAGAGGGGTAGTGTCCTTAAGTGTCCTTGAGTGCCCAGCATAGTGTCTTCCACGTGAGACATGGTCAATAAACATTGAAGTGTGCCTGGAAACCTCAGGCCACAGATATTCATGTGTACAGCTCTGTGGCTCACAGCTGCCAGCCAATCCACCATTGCTGTGTTCAGCCACCTCCCTTTCCCTCTCCTGAGGCATCCACTCTACAACCTGCATATCCTAACCTTGCTTGGACACCAGCTCTCAGGACACAGCCATGAATTCTGACACCTGCTCCCAGGGAGGCAGTGACCCTGATACTTTCCATTTTTCCCATTTGCAACCCAGAGTAGAGGTAGTGGTGATAACATGGTCATCTAGAAATTCTGCTGTGGTCTCTTAGACAGCGTAGAAAATGGTACCCTGAGTTTTCCCGGGAGGTCACTAAGGGCTGTGAGTTTTATGTGCCTGGGAATTACTGCCGAATAGAAATCACACTTTAGTCTGGAGTTCTTATGTAAATGTTTAAATCTAAAGATCTCCACTGAGGAGATGAAGCTAGGGGGTAGGAATGAGGGATAAAAAGGCCAACTAAAATACTTAAGACAGTCCCTAGAGTCTTAGATGGAAAGAGATCTTCGGAATCTGAATCCCAAACCAAAACCAACATAAGTATCATCATACCTGACTGCCCCCTGTGTCTCAGGGCCTCACTTCCAGGGACAGGCAGTGCACACAGAGGCCCACAGCCACTTTTTACTTTAGAGCATGTCTGGACTGAACTCTGATTTCAGACAACAAAGTTGAGACCTGAGAATCAGGCTCGTCTGTAGTGCCAGGGCAGGGAGAGTGGCTTCTGTCCCTCTCTGCCCATGACAGAGCATCAAAGCACTTCCACACCTGTCCTCTCCGATGCCATCCCTATGCTCCTGGCTCTGTCGGTGACAGAGACTCTGGTTTTCAAGCTTTATTTCAGCTTCTAGCCCTGCTTTCAAAAGAAAAAAAATCCCAGACTCTCTACGCCAGCCTTTTGTATGTTCTGCCCTTGGCATGGTTCTATGCCCATCACCACGGTCAACACTTAAAATTGTAGGAACACCCAGAATTGAATGTAAAATCCCGAAGTAAAAGAGCAGATTTCAGTGTTGGACAGTCACTTCTACCATTGTGCCAAGGACAGTCGTATCTCTCGTGTGTGTGTGTGTGTGTGTGTGTGTGTGTGTGTGTGTGTGTGTGTGTGTGTATGTGTGTGTATGACGGGGGAGTGTTGCATGTGCACATCTGCATATTGAAGCCAGAAGTTGGTGTCAGGGGTCACTCTCAGTCATCCCCATCTCTTTTTTTAAACCATGGTCTCTCATCAATTCATCCGTTGGTCAAAGACCCCCAAATATCCGCATGTCTCCACCTCCCCAGTGCTGGGATGGGATTACAGGGTGTGTGCCGCCATACCTGGTGTTGCTTAGGTGCTGGGACTGGACTCAAATCACCATGCCTGTGCCGCAGGCTCTGCCCCAGTGGGGCCAGCTCCTCAGCCCTGCCTTCTTTTGGCTGTTTGAGCAGCCAGTGCCTACTTAGCCAGGCACGGCTCTGAGTACGTACCTTAACTTAATTCTAACCATTCGAACCACGTTAGCTGGAGCTTTTCACTTTGGAGCAGCCCCTTGTCTCTGTCACAGGTAAGGAAAACGGAGCAGATTTTAAGAAACTCAGTCAAGATCACATCGCTAACAAATGGCAGCGCCAGAATTCTGACCAAGGCAGATGGCTGCGAAGCCTGCACTCTTAATGCTGCAGCCAGCTTAATGGAAAATAAAAGTTGTCTCTTAAAATTTGCTAATTCTATTCATCGCCGCGAGGATATCTCTTGCAAGCAATGAAACGGAGTCTTTTGTGCGCTTTGCCTCCATCCCACTTGAATTTCGGATCGTGAGTTTGAATTTACTGACTTCTTTCCTCGGAGTTCTGTCCTATGTAATCCAGAATATTAGCTGCTTTTCCTGAGGCTGTGACACCTTCAGATTGGACAACAGATTTTCTAAATGCCCATTTATGTTTCTGATTTAAAATATGGCTAACTCAGTGGACAGGGAAAAAAAAACTAACCTGTTTTCTGACCGATAGCTCTTTATTTTGCAGAAGGATATGATAAATGCATTTTTTAACACTTACTTTATTGGGGCTGGAGAGATGGTTCCATGATTAAGAGAACATACTACCCTTGCAGGGGAACCTCTGTTTGGTTCCCAGCACCCACATAGCAAATCACAGCCATCTGCAGCTCTAGCTCCAAAGAGATCTAATGCTCTCTTCTTGCCTCCTGGGCACTGCATACATGTGGTTCTGGCCACCATGGGTACCACATACTTGTGGCTCTGGCCTCTGTGGGCACTGCATGCATGTGGTTCTGGTCACCATGGGCACACATACATATATGCAGGCAAAACACATAAACATAATTTTTGTAAAAATATTCTGTTTAATTTCGTTTATACCTGTGTATCTCTGTATGGGTATGTACACGTGAGAACAGGTACCCAAACAGGCCAGGAGGAGAGGGTGTTGGATCCTCTGGAGCTGGAGTTAGAGGTGGTTATGAGCTACCTGGTGTAGGGGTGGGAACTGAATGCAGGTTTTCTGCAAAAGTAGCACTTGCCCCTCACTACAGAGCCATTTCTCCAACCCTGAGGGAAATAAGCTTAACAAACACAGTATAAAATCAGGGCATGCCAAGACTGCAAGACTTATAAATATTATCTGCCTGGGCCACCATTCAACAACGAACATGAAGGAAGTCTTTGTGAAACCTATGCTATTTCCAATTTTTTATAGCAGGTAGTAGGCTACTCAAAAACCACTATCAAGCCCTTTGTTTAGAAATGGTGCTAGAAGTGGCCGTGAGACAGACTGACCTCTCCTGCCCAATATTCACTTCGTACAGCTGAGTCTAAGACCTAGAACCACTTCAGACGCTCACCTCCAATTGCCTACTTGAGGTCTTTATTTTGGTATTGACAAAGTATTTCCAATTTATGTTTCAAACAGTGCTTCTAACTGTCAACCCATTCCTAAATCTGCCCCTCCCACAGTCTTCCCAACCCCAGTAAATGACAAGGCTAATGAGCTATCCTTATTCTTCTCCCACATTCTGTGGGTAATCTGCTTGAAAATCCTGTGGGTTTTTGCCTTCAAAATACATCCAGAATGAAAGCCTTTCTCAACCACCGCCGCCCACCACCACCGCCCGCTATATTCTAGTCTAAGCCAAAATCACCCTTCTTCTGGACCAGTAGGTCTTGGCTTCCACCCTTAGGTCATGCAATGCTGCTATTGGAACCCCAGTTGGCAGGTGAGCACTTCCTCCAGCTGCTCTGAGTGAGTTTGTGAAGATTTATCCACAGGCAATGGAGGTCATTGCTCCTAGCAGTACCTGGAATTTGTACTGCCCAACATGTTCCCAAGAATGTGGCCAGTATCCAGACTGGAGATAAAAGTGCCTGTCTGCTGTCTCACTGTGGGAATAATTTCTTCCTCAGGCCTAAGCTGTTCACTGCCAGACACCACATTACTACCTCTCTCCTTCCCATCTGCCACCCCACATCCCTCACCTACTTACCAGCACTCTCTCCATAAATTATGCTCATGCAGGTTCTCTCACTGAGGAGATCAGCATTATATGTTCCTTACTGTGGCCACACTGACCCTGTCAGAATGTCCGCATCATTTCTCTGCTTGAAATCTGCCTTCAGTATCCCACCTCACTAATAAAACAAATATCTAAGGATTGGGACAATGGCCCAGAGGTTAAGACCACTGGCTGCTCTTGCAGAGAACTTGACATGGCAGTTCACAACCATCTGTAACTGCAGTTCCAGGGGATCCAACACTGTCTTCTGGCTTCTGTGGGCACTGCATGTGGTTCACATACACACATACAGGTGAACACACATACACATAAAACAAATGTTTTTAAATATGTAATGTCTTTATTGTAACTAGAGGAACCTGCATGTAGTAGAATATTATTTTACGGTGTGTTACTTGTGTTTATGTTGCATTTGTTTAACTCTGTGAAGCAGTATTACTGTGCCTGTCTAAAACACCTGATGGTCTAATAAAGAGTTGAACAGCCAATAGCAAGGCAGGAGAAAGGATAGGTGGGGCTGGCAGGCAGAGAGAATATATAGAAGAAAAAATCTGGAAGAAAGGGAAAAAAGGAAGAAGGAGTCAGAGAAGGAGGAGGACTTCAAGGGCCAGCCACCCAGCTACACAGCAAGCCACAGAGTAAGAAACAAAAAGAGGTATACAGGAAAAGCCCAGAGGCAAAAGATAGGTGGGTTAATTTAAGTTATGAAAAGCTGGCTAGAAACAAGCCAACCTGGGGCCAGGCATTTATAATTAAGTATAAGCCTCCAAGTGTGATTCATTTGGGAGCTGGGTGGCAGGGCCCCCAAAAACGATCAAAGACCAATCAACAACATTATGGGGCTCAAATATCCATCTAGAGCCTGAGAGAAAGCTGAACAACAAAAAAGAAATATGGCTCCTTTAAGAGTTTCGGCCAGACAGTTTCTGCGGGTCACTGAGTCCCTGAGCAGTTAAGTAGGGACAAAGAACTAAGTAAAACATGTCACCCACGGTGCAAGCATTGGCATTCTAGAGCTCTAGGAAGGTTGAATGCAGTTCCTGGTCAGACAAACCTCCAACCAATTGGCTGAGAGTTTCACGCTTGGTTTTCACAAGCCGAGAAGTGGGAGGAGCCAGTTGAGAGCCACATGTGGAGGACCCAGGTGTAGGTTAGCAGTTTAAAGATTTGCTCATGTGGTCAAAAAAGACTAGAGGTATGCAGTAATAGAGGTCCAGATTGGGGAAAAAAAAAAACCTCTAAACAGGTTACAGTGTGTTTAACAATGTGTAGGCTTAAGAAAAGGAAAAGGAGCCGGGTGGTGGTGGTGGCGGCGGCGGCGGCGGCGGCGGCGGCGGCGGCGGCGGCGGCGGCGGCGGCGGCGGCGGCAGCGGCGGCGGCGCACGCCTTTAATCCCAGCACTCGGGAGGCAGAGGCAGGCGGATCTCTGTGAGTTCGAGGCCAGCATGGGCTACCAAGTGAGTTCCAGGAAAGGCACAAAGCTACACAGAGAAACCCTGTCTCGAAAAACCAAAAAAAAAAAAGAAGAGGAAAGGAAAAGGATATAGTCATAGAAAAACATGAATAGTTTATAGTCTTTAAAGAGAGAGTAAAAGAAAAAAGGCCACATAAGACAGGAAATTCACAGATAGTCTGGATCCTGTATGTTATTGTGTTGATTTTGAATTTTTGATTGTTGAAAAGCAAAGGACAGCTGCAAAGAGACCTGGAATTGAAAGAGGGACTGTTGGAATAAATCAGCCTATATACTTTAGGAATGCCTTAACTTAAAAAGTCAAAAAGTATATTTGTCAAATGGAAATAAAAAATGCTTTAGAGTTTTGTTCCCACAGGAGATGAGAGGCTATGGATTCCTTCAGGGTTAATATGGATCAGATTTGATCAGGCAAGACTTTCTGAATCTTGACAGGTGATATCTATCAGCAAAGGTTACTGCTGGTCTTCCCAGGACTTGGCCACTATCTCAAATTTTCTCTCTGAGATCATAAAGATACTTCATCCACAGACAGCAGGAAGCAGTTTGGAGAAAACTACACCCACATTCCCAAGAGTTGGGGGGTGTGGGTGGTTTTTGGTTATTTGATGAGTTATGGATGTTTGTTGTCACTTAGAGAAATATAGAATATTGATACAAATTTAAAGTTATTTTTGTTATACTGTATATATGTCTCTACTTTTGTTTAAAGGATTTCTGTATATTATAAAAATTTAAGGTTTTATTGCAATATATTGTATGTTTCTATTTTTGTTTGAGGTATTGTGCCCATGTAGTTCATTTAGAAATGTAAGGTGAAGTTTTAGTTTTTAAAAGCAGTTATTATAAACTATATAGGATAATCAGGAAACATATGTTAGTGGTTAGTTATTTATAACAATTAAAATTGTAGATATGTTAGGGATGCTTTGCAGATCATACAGAGATATATTTTATTAGATTATCTTCAAACCTTTCAAAGACCTACAGAATATGGCATTTAAAATGTTTTGTTAACTTAGGGCTTTTCATGATGATGAGATACAGCTGCTCTTGGCAGCAACAATTTACTTCAGAGATGATGGGAATTGAAGAAACACCTTATGGAGTCTGCTTTCATTGTGGCAAGGTTAGCCACTGGGCAAAGAAACTGTTCTTGCCTTTGACTGCTGACAATGTGCTGTGCAGACTTGACATGCAGAACACAGACAAAAGTGACTGTTGAACTTTGCCAAAACAAGGAAGGACAATCCTTCAAATTTCCTGCTAGACATTCTGCAGGACACAGAGGAAATTAACTGACAAACTTTGCCAAAACAAGGCAGGAAGGTCCAAACTTCCTGCTTCATAGAAAAGTTTGCCAGATATTCTGGGCCTGTAGGCTGAAGATGGATGCTCCAACATTGCAGAGAAACTTTAGGTGACTGCCCAGGCAGCTAAATGTCTCTGTGTTAGATAATATTACATCCTTCTGGATCTTTGATGGAGTTGAAGACTAAATAGTTATAGTTGTAGTTTCTCTTAGTTTATGATAGAAAGTAAGTTAGGTGTAAAACTTTAGATTCACTGAGATAGGATAGATAATGCACTATTTTCTTTGAATATGCTAACTGCAAATGGACTGAATATTGTAAATTAATTCTTACTTGATAATTGTTGTATGTAGTTATACCATGTTTAAGTTAAAACCCTTTCATTTTTATTTAGACAAAAAGGGGGAAATGTAGTAGAATATTATTTTAAGGTGTGTTACTTTTGTTTATGTTGCATTTGTTTAATTCTGTGAGGCTGTGTTACTGTGCCTGTGTAAAACACCTGATGGTCTAATAAAGAACTGAACAGCCAATAGCAAGGCAGGAGAAAGGATAGGTGGGGCTGGCAGGCAGAAAGAATATATAGAAGGAGAAATCTGGAAGCAAGAGGAAGAAGGAAGAAGGAGGACTCTAGGGGCCAGCCACCTGGCTACACATCAAGCCATGGAGTAAGAAACAAAGAAAGGTATAAATTAATAGAAAAGGAAAAGCCCAGAGGTGCTGTGGGATGTTCTCTATGCTGCGGATGTTTTGCTATGATTGATTGATAAATAAAACACTGATTTTCCGGTAGCCAGGCAGGAAGTATAGGTGGGAATAGCAGAGAAAAGAATTGGGGGAACAGGAAGGCAGAGTCGGAGGGAAACTCGGCCAGCCACCATGAGGAGAAGCATGATGTAAGACACCGTTAAGCCACGAGCCATGTGGCAAGGTATAGATTTATGGAAATGGGTTAATTTAAGATATAAAAACAGATAGCAAGAAACCTGCCATGTCCATACAGTTTATAAGTAATATAAGTCTCTATGTATTTACTTGGGGGTCGCTAGTGGGAGAGATTTGCCCCGACTGCTGGCAGGTCAGGACACAGGAAAACTCTGGCTACACAGAGGTAAAAGGCAGATGGGATAATTTAAAGTTATAAGAAGCTGGCAAGAAACTAAGTCAAGCTAAGGCCGGGCATCCGTAAGTAATAACAAGCCTCCATGTATGATTTATTTGGGAGCTGGGTGACGAGCCCCACAAAGAGTAAAAATGCAACAACACCTTGTGTGGCCTTCCCTATCAAGTATCTGACTTCATCCCCTTTCACTCACCCTGGCATCCATTCCACTCCACTCTCATGGTCACCTTGACATTCCTCAAAACACAAGGCATTTGCCCACGTCAACATCTTGGTACCTGAGTTTCCTCCACCAAGAAAGCTCTTCATATGGATGCCCTTGGCCTGTACATGTCTTTCAAGTCTTTGTTTAAATGTCATTTACTGTAGACACCTTCTGAAACTAGTATACAGTGGCACACACACTAATTTTGTGTCACTCCATAATGTGTCTCTTCCTGCCATGAGAACGTAAGTCCCCTAAGAACAGGAGCATTGCTCTAGATACCCTTGAACTCCAAGAACATCAAATAAGTCCAAAATACCTTAGGCATTAAAACATTTGGTGAAGAAAAGGTATTGGGGGTTGACTATAATTTAAGTACACCATGTACATGATGTACATGTATGAAAATGACATAATGAATCCATTGTGCATAACTAACGTGTGCTAATAATTCTTAAAACTGTTGTCTTATTCCAACAAGCTGTCTTTTGAGTCTCTGGATATAAAACACACAGGCACAGGTTCTGTAAACAATATTTGTGTGTGTGCTTTTTTAATATATACCTTGGGAACCATCACCTGGAACAGAAACAACAGAAGCACAACAGAAATTGAGTTGTTATGACTTCCCTCCCTTTTAAAGTCGCCTCTGCTAAAAAAGAAAAAGAAAAACCCCGTGGATAATATGTGGAAGTCAAGAAACAATAGAGCTTTGCAATCCAGAAAGCTCGTGGATTGTGTTGCTCGCTCAAATGGCTCCCAGTCAAGTTGCTAGGCAGAAATCCCCAAAATATGGAGCACGGTTGCTATCATTAGTGAAAACTCAAGAAGTGGAATTTAAAGTTGAGAACATTTTATGTAGCAGAAGCCATTGATATTTAGGACCAAAGGAAGCCCCATAACTGTTCAGTCATATATAAAATAGATGTGTTTCAGTGCCCATAGGAAGGGCTCTGTGACAGGTTTTGGAATACACAAAAAGTGACACAGGAGAGTGTTGGACTTGTAGTGCTGTGAGCTCTCAGTGGGCTGTGGGAATGAAGCAAATGTGCATCTATCCTTTCATATTTACGCATACAGAACTTCCCCTTCCAGCAGCAGGACTGAGAACAGCAGGCACAGTTGACTGGTAGGGTGATGTCACACTCCACTTAGCTCAGAAATCTAGTAAAACACTCCTTCCCACATACTTAGGATAGCTCCCTCCATTCTCCAAGAATGTTAGTATTTCTTCTTCGTTACCAAAAAAAAAAAAAAAAAAAAAAAAAAAAAAAAAAAAAAAAAAAAAAGGTAAGTCAAGACTTCTAGAAGTCTGTCTTCACCACACATGCACCAGTAAGCAGACTACAGGCTGAGTGATTGCCGTTTCTGAAGGGAGTGGTAAGTGTGAGCTGCTTCCTACACCAGGCCTCACAGATCTTCCACTTAGTGGTGTTCAGCTCTACTCTGAGGCTTCATGATCCCCCACAGTGAGGCCCCCAGAAACCACCTCTCTCCTACAGCCCCCTGGCAAAGCTGCTCACCCCCACAGTCTGCCCTTCAAATGCCCTCCCACTATCATGGGGGAGCGATTCCCCTGCCACCTTCTGCTCTCTCAGGCATCAGGTCCCTCTGTTCTTCTTTATTGATTCTAGTGAGGGAACTTCCCATGACAAATAGACTTCTCACTGATCCCAGAGAGAATCACTATTGTTTCCCAGAGGGGACCTCTTTCCTTCGACGTCCCCCCAACAGTTCGCTCTACAATCTGTTGCAGTATTTTCCAAAGAATAGTCCCAGACTCTCTGAGCCAAGAACCTGGATCTGGACAGAGATTCAGGGCATTCTGTGGCACTTCTAACAAGCTGCTGGGAGAGTTCACAGGATTGCTAGCTTAAGGATGTGCCCCCCATCCACCACAAGGGAGCATCTCCATGGCCCTTCTTCTCTCCCAGAAGTCTCCATCCCACCTCATAGGTTTGCTTGGTGGTAGGAAAGGTCAGGATTGGGGTCACTTAAAGGTTAAATTAGGTCCAGTTTCTGAAAAAGTCAATATTTTAGGAAATGAAGAAATCTCAAAACCACATTATAAAAACCAGGATACATCTTAAAGGGTTAATAGGGATATACAAGAAATAGATACATAGATACAGAAGCATGAAAATACACAAGCATATAAATCATAAAATTCACAGAAAACTAGGACACATCCTAAAGGGTTAATATGGATAAATAAATAGATAGATACATAGATACAGAAGCATGAGAGTATTGCTGTCGTATCCTAGCACAGCAGAATATGTATATGAATTATAAAATTCACAGTACCCAGTAGCTACTGTCATCCTGTCAAAGGGCACCAGTTTCAGGTGAAGTGTGACTTGTTTTTTTTGGTTTTGTTTTCAATTAGTTCCAGTGTCTATCTAATCACATTTGAAAATAGTATCAAAAGCCACAATTTTGAGGCTGTTGTTGAGGGTGAGACTTTGACGATGTGACCCTTTGCATGAGTACCCTTCCGTGAATAAGCTCCTGAACCAGAGTAGCAAAGTTCACACTCCTGAAGAGAGGTGTGCAAGCCCCATGCAAGTGGGCAGCTGGGATCGCTGAAGGCGAGCATCCCCCTAACCAGGCTGTTCTGCTTAAGGGCAAACTCTGACTCAGCTGATGGACTCCTGGGAGAGAGGCAACAGTACCCACTGCGTCAGGTCAGCATATGCTCTCCCTCTCTCTCTACTGTGGACACATTTCTGTCATCTCTTTCCTTCACTTGAACCCCATCCCGTAGGTAAGCCTTGGGTTGACTTTCCAGCCTGGTCTCTTTGTGTGACAGGAAATGAAGAAAAGCTGGAATGCCTGTCTGGACCACTGCTGTACTTTTTATGGCTATGGCAATAGGCAGTGAAAGGTTCCCAAGGAGGAGGTGGATGGCAGGGTCCCAAGCCCCGCCCCATCGAGCCATAGCACCCTGGAGGGCTGGGGTTTGCACACAGGAAGGGAGGTTGCTCTGGCTGCCTTGGAGACAATCTTCCTCCATACTCACTCACCTCACGTGAATCCTGGCAACCAATGGCTCTCACTGAAGAAGAGACGCGCACTAAGGGGAGGGACCTTACTGTGACCCTGAAGAGGCAGGATGGCATCTGACGGGCGTTTGGGATTGTGTTCGTTCTCTCAGGATGTTTTCTCCCCAGAGAAAAAGAAAAATCCTCCTCACCCCTGAAGGTGCTCTGCTTCCCTGCCGTCGTATCCCAGCACAGCAGAATCCCCTTGGCAACTTGCTCCTGGGTTAGAAAAAGGAGGAAAGCCTGGGGCAGATGCCTCCAGCACCCGGGGGGGGGGGGGTGAGGACAAGGGTCTCCACGCTGACTCCTTCCTCCACAAAACCCGGTGTTCTGGCACGCCAACCTATCCATAACAGTGGATTTATTTAGCCGCGATGTTATCATCTCCATTAAGCCACAAAGAAGAGAAGATTCTCTGATTTTATTTATAACCTGAAGGGATTATTTTTGAGTTAAGGCTTTAAGAATTCAGATCTATCAGGAAAGAACAGCTTGTGTAACGAACTTCCTGTTTTCATCATATTTGGACACCGAGCCTCCTTGTTGCCTGTTATTATTACACAGTTAATATGAACTGCCTGCAGTTTATTTTTAGCAGGGCTGACTCTATTGTAAGGACTACATAACTGCTTTCAAAATGGGAAAATGTAATTACGGGATCTAACACTAAGTTGAGGATATTCTTAGGTCCTTTCATGAGGCAGTGGCTGAAAAAATGAAAATAAGACTATTTTAAATGGCTAAAGAAAACAGAGTTATTTGATCCAAAATAGCCCATTGAGTCTTTTACAAACTACACACTTCACAGAATAAAGTCTCACTTGAGTTGAAGTGACCTAAACATAAGAATTTATTTCCAAATACAGGGAAGCAGGAGAGTAAGAGGGCAAACCAGTAAAGAATGAAAGCAGAAAGGTTGTGAGCATCATTCACAAATTAGAAATTATTAAGATGGCCCTAAAAGTCCCCAAACACCTACAAGGATTTGAGACCTGGGAAAATATAAATCTCCACACTGCGTGTCTTCTGCCCTGTGTGTGGAATGAGTAAGTCTATGTTTCATGGGCACAGATGGAGTCCGTGGCCAGTGTGCTGTGTAGGATTGCCTCTTCACATTTGCTGTGACCTAGATATAGTCTTTCCCACAGGTCACAATGCCAGTACCCACTGCCTCCATGATTTCACACATTTCCATTTCATTATTCATTCAGACACTCAACAACAACACAAGTCTCTTGAGTATCCAAACATGCCAGCCTCTGGGTACTTTCCAGATGTATCAGAAATAAGTTTGGCGTGTTCTAGAAGTACAAAGAGGAGATACCTAGCCCTAGGGGTGAGCTGGGGAAAGCATCTTATAGAAGATGACATTTGAAGCCAAGTCTGAAGTTCAAGTTAGACTTATGGGGAGGGGGGATAATAAACAAAAAAGAACCTGATGCAGAGACTCAACCATGAAAAAGTCTGTGACAACATCAGTGGACACCTGTATGAGAAGAATAAATAGGATGAAAGCTATAGTGTCAGCTGGAGCCCTCAAATCCACAAGAGCAACGAGAATGCATTTCTGTAGTTATGAGTGATGGTTTAATTATTCCTGTGGCTGCATTGCTGTGTGAAAGGCCAGACAAAACATGGTCCATATATATAAAATCAACTGTCATTCAGTCTTAAAAAGGAAGGAAATTCTGACCCATTCTCCAACACAGACCAACCTTGAGCACACTGTGTTAAATGAAATAAGCCAGTCACAAAAAGACAAGGATTGTATGATTTCCCTTACATTGTGTGTAAAGAATTGAAACTCATACAGACAGAGTCAAATTGTGATTGGCAGAGTCTGAGGAGTTCCTGTTGAAAGGTCACAGTTTGATGCAAGGGTAATGGCTGGTCACCCATGTGAATGAATTCAATGCTACTGAACTGTGCCCTGAAAATGATTAAAATAAGATTCATGGTATTCATGTTTTATCACAAGTTTTCAATTTAGAGATACCACTGCAGTTGCTGGATTGATATATCTATCTAGAGATAGAGACAGAGGAGGAGAAGGAGAACAAAGTCAGGAGACCAGTTCAGTAGTAGTTCTTGCAATAACAGAAGAGATTAAAAATTGCCTGAACTTAGGCTGTATGAGTAAGAACAAGAGAATAAGACCAAGATTCCTTTTGGCAGTATCACTATAAGAAAAGAAAAAAGATGAAGTCCAGATTTCTGGACTAAATGGATGGTGATTGGATCCAGTCATTAGGAAGAGTGATTGGGGAAAAAAAATCTAATTTCCCAATGGAATCATTTAGAAAGTGTGTAAAGTTGGGTCATTCAAATAAGGAAATTCACCTGCGACTTAAGTGACATAACTTGGACACAGTTAAGACTGGAACTAGAATTCAAGTTTGCCTTGTGAACCTTCAAAAGGAAGCAGACACGAGCATAGATAGGATAGGTGATGCTTAGGGTGAGGTGAGGCTCAGAGCCTCTGAGGCTCAGGCTGCGCCCTGAGGACGCTGTGTCATATATTGTGAGTAGTTTGTCACGTGTTTTTGCCTTTTGACCACGTGTTTTCATGTGGCTGCTTCCAATGAATCTATCACCATGTCCTGCACCATTCCCAAGTCACTTTCTACTCCCCCCAAGAGGATCTCTCCTTCTCACTCGTATAAACCCACTCACCACATTCCTAAGACACAGTGTACTTTGCTGTCCTGTAACTTCTCACGAGCTCATGCATCTTTGGATGTCTTATCCTACTTGGCCTGAAAATGTCCAACTTACCCTTCAAGAGTCACTCCTCTTAAGTCTGCTAACTTCTTTTGACCCATGTTGGAACTGAAAGGATACCAGTGAACATGACACACCTCTGCCCTTGGCAAGTCGATGTCAGGTAGGGCAGACCATAAATCATTATAATAAAAAAGTAAAAAAGGTACCATGTAATCAAGAAGAATGGAAATTTAGCAGAGGAAAATGAGCTGCATCACTGGGGCAGGGGAGATGAGAGGGAAACACACACACACACACACACACACACACACACACACACACACACACACTACACACTACACACACTCAAATGGCACCTAACTAAAGAAGCCCTCACAGCTTTCCAAGAAATTAGCTACCATTTCCTGCTGAAGCTCATTGTACTTTGTTTTGCCACTGTAAAGAATTTAGCACAGAATACTACAGGATTAGATCAGTTCTTCTATTTAGCTGTGAGCTTCTGAAGTTCATAATCTTTCACTGAACTTTCATAGTGCTCAGTCCAAAGTATGTATTCATTATATGTTTGTTGGTTGGGTGGGTGGATGGATGGAGATGTATTATCAAACCTCTACCTTACTGTGACAAGAAACTCATTGAAACACTGTTACTAGTTGTCTGTGAAGTCTACACACATAATAGACATAAATTAATATGATTCTCTCATTAGTGGAAGCACTTTAGAAAGTCTGATCTTTGATAGTGTTC
This sequence comes from Peromyscus maniculatus bairdii, assembly GCF_049852395.1. Lineage (NCBI taxonomy): Eukaryota > Metazoa > Chordata > Mammalia > Rodentia > Cricetidae > Peromyscus > Peromyscus maniculatus. The sequence continues at coordinate 72,325,816 of NC_134853.1, forward strand.
CATCCCTTGAAGCAACCAATATAACATTCTTAATATTCTAATGCCACAATACTTGATGGGCATATGCTTTCTATTTGTTGGATAGATTCAATATACAAATGGAATCTCAGTGGAGAAAGATGTGATATGAACACATTTTCTTCTCCTCATTTAATAGCTGCTCTCCACTCCGTTCCCTAAGAATATCATGATGGAAAGTCATCTATTAACTCAGCCACTCTAAAGGGTTAAGCAGAGTACGAATTTCCCTGTCTCAGTGGTGTTCATGGTGTGGAGAAAGATGGACACCTTAGGAGCAAAATTATCCAACCAGCAATTCTTCTCTGAGCGCTGCTGTACACAATATATACAGTCTGTGTCAAGTGCTTCTGGAACTACAAGGGATAATGCATCCTAGCCCTCAAGGGTTTTACAGTATAACTTAGGAAGAAGCTATAGACCAATGATATTTGAAAACACAGTTCAGGAAAGGATGTTCACAATGGTCTATGGTACATGGGATATGGAGAAATGAAAAAGAATGAACCTTAGAGGAAGCCACCTCATTACTTTGCTCCTTACCTGTCTCCTGCCTTTCCTCAAATGCACCAAGAACACACCTGCTTTACAAGTTTTGCACAAACTGTTCCTTCGGCATGGAAACTCTTCCTGGAGACACTCACGTAACTCTCTCCTTCCGATCTCTGCTCAGATGCCACCTGATTACGCTGTTTAAAATAGCAAATCCCACCCCCACACCATTCACCTTCTCCCTTCCCTACTTGACTTTTCTCCATAGCAATGAACACCAACTGTCATTGCATATAATTCTTAATTTATTTTTATTATTGACTGTCTTGCCTCACTAAAATACACATTCCATGAGGGCAAAGTTGGGGGGCGGTTTAATCTGTTCTGTTTAGTGTATCCTAGACACCAAAGTGATCTCTAGATGATATGAGGCCCTCAGGTTGAATGGGTGAAAGAATAAATGAATGAATTCTGTTCCTGGTCTGTTTATAGAGGTGAGACACAGAAATGATTCTCCACAGTTGTTCACAGTTTTCCTTCTTGATACTTACCTACCATCGTTCACTAATTTCTTCCTGGGATTTGGGTGAAGTTATTGAGTTAATTTAGTTATGAACCTTATGTCATGATTTCCTTAAATAGTAATGCTCTAGATGCTATAATAAAATGAATCTCTTCAAGACTTGAAAATCCACGAAGAACATCCTTATCTAATTTTAAATTTTAATGAATAGCTATAACGATGAGTAATTAATTTTGATATTTATAGAAAATTAAATGCATTTTTTCCTTTATGAAAATCTAGCACTTTAGGAACAACAAATTCTTGGAGGAAAAAAAATTCTAATGAGATCATTAGAGTTGAAAACATCTCTCCCGGCCATAGTATGCATTGCAACTGAACAGGCATCAGTAGGCTCTTCCTCCTTCTGCCCAAATGTTCCAGCTGAACACATCTGTTTCTCTAATACGTGAGAAGCTGTTCTCGGAAGAGTAGTAGGATGGTTAAGCACTAGATTCATGGTAGCTGAAGCATAGAGAGAAACAACATTTAACAAGCTAATGTCCTCAATCCAGAAGGAACTTGTCATTTTTTTTATTTAAGAGTCTTACTGTGTAGCCCTGGATGACCTGGATTCACTATGAAGAACAATCTGGCCTCGAACTCAGAGATCCACCTATCTCTATGGCCCCGGTGCTGGGTTCAAAGGCGTGTACCACCACATCCAGCCCTCACATCATTTTTTGAAGGATGTACTTTTAGGTGACATAATATAAAACATCCACAGCAATGTTATTTGAAAAATAAAAAGGAAAGGAAAGCAGGGGAAGGCAAACACATCATTCCAAGGGACCATCCTTACACTGATTCTCAGAGAGGGTCAGAGGTAATACTACATAATTCCAGACGTTTAGCTCCGTGAGAGCATCTCCATCAGGCACAAGGGCAACCCTGCGCATGTGCCTCACTGTCTGACACTACACCAAATTACTACCATAGAGATTAGTGAAGAGAAACAGGACCAGGCTATCTATTAAATCACCTCCCTGGAGCATCCCGCATCTCGGGTGAGCCGTTGGAGGGCACACAGCCACAAGCCACTTCAGGACGGGGTTCACTGACAAGTGCCTGGATTGCCAGTCCTCTGTCGTGTTGATTATGCACGTGCTTGAAACAGCAGATGTGCAGGAAGAGAAGCTGGCGTGCCACCGGCAAGCCTCTGCGAGCCTGACTGGTGCACCCGCTACCACAGGTCTGCACCAAGGTAAGCCGCAGGGGTTCTCACGTGCGGTGCCAACATTTCCCTCAAGATGGATTCCAACACACTTTGACAAATGCTCTTCCTTCACGGGACCCAGAGTTTTCCTCCCTATTGCAGGAGATGACTTCATCTTAGGCCTTCCTGAGGTCGAATGTAACCCATCAACCACATGAAATTTTAAATTAAAAAAAACAAAACCACCCAAATCCCTCATTATGGCCTCATTTGAACTGACTCCTGTTATGCCTGTCAGAATGAGTTAGCTGTGGTGGAAAAAAAAAAAATTCTTTGTATGGACTTGAAGGAGTTGACTTCATGGTCAAGGTTATCAGATATCATCGCGTACATGCTGGCAAGTGTCTGCCCCAGGCAGCAGCTTCAGCTCTGAGAGAGCTGACGCAAAGCTGCTCTTTCTAACAATAGTTAGTCAGCGGGTTCAGCTGCCACTGTCACAGTATTGTTTATTACAAACATTACAAAAACATTAACAAAGCTCAAAATTTAAAAAAAGGAAAAATTCACCCAAAACTCCGCCATCCTACAAACCAAACTGTTGACAATTTTTCCCCTGTTCCCTTGCAGTCCCTGTCCATATGCAAACAGAGTTTTTAGTTGTGATTATAGCAAAGACACAGTTTGGTGTTCAGGCTTGTTTCGATTAGAGTTTTGAAAGCATTTTTAGAGTTTTTTAGATTCTGTGGCTGTGAACACTTTACCATTCATAGTGACTCCAGTGAAATCTGGAGGGGTGGTGATGGATTTAAAAGAATCACCAACAGAATAAGGGGAGAGGGCTATTTTTAAATTCCCAATTGAAAGGATGAAGTCTCTAGAATTAAATTTGAATGGAAAGGATTTCTCTCACCCTTTGTTCTCCTATCTGATGATAAAAATCGTCACTTTTTCCCACCATCAAGCATGGTTTTGCTCCCTTCAGAAAGTGCTCTTGCTGCTGTTTTCTCAAGTACCTCGTTCTGAAATCCTTTTCAACCCTCTAGGACACTCACAAAAGAGACGTCTTTCCTTGCATCTACTCTAACAGTCCTGTATAACTTGGAAATTTACGGGGTAAGCACCACATCCTCGTGAATGTGAGGTGGCGGCGTACTGAGCTGTCAAAACATCGGGCACCCAAATGCTTCCCATTTTAACTTGCAGCATATCAGACTCAAGGTCCAGAAGGCTCAAAGACACAGACCTTACGACTGACTCACTTGCCACATGCTTGCATGGTTCCAGGGACAGACCTGACCAGGGCAGAAAGGAATGAAGAAAAGGCAAACAGACACACAGGCAGAAGGACAGATAGCTGAGGTGGGATAGACTGGAGAAGCCGCAGCACACCAGAAGCTCAGCATGTTTATTATCTAGAGTTGAACAGAGCAGGAGTGTTATTGAATATGGTTAGACAAGGAGGACGATAATAAACAAGAAGGCAGGGTTTATGTTATACATCTGGATCAAGGAGACAGGTTTAGCTAACCTCGAAGTAGCTTCTGTAAGGGATCAGTCTTCATGCCACAAATATGGAAGTGTGGTTATGGTGGACATTTTCTGCGCAAACTATCAACATCCACACCTGGACCAGAAGGGAAAGCTTTACCATTTCCCTCTGAGCCTCACCCAGGGGTGAGCACTTTGCCATTTTCCCGAAGGCCTAAGACTAGGGTCCTTGACGTGACTATGCCCATGTCAACAACACACATTCACTCAGGACTTCACTCATGGATGGCTTCCCCTGCTCCTTACACTGACTGACCCTTGACCTTGTAAAGCAGAATCTCATACTCTGTGGACTGATAACATGATAAGTCACAAAATGTCAGAATTCTCTCCTTCCTGATAATAGCTCTGATTATTATGAGTTGTGCCTTTTAAAGCGAAGGAAGGAAGAACAACTGGAGGATGTGAAGAAGGGGTGGTTGAATGAGAGAAGGCTGTGGCTGCTGTGAGCAATGTTGACATCTCTTTGAGCTAGGCAGACACCAAGCGCCAATCACCTGCTCTGGTAATCTTGACACACAGCATGAAGTCAAGAACGTCCCATGTTTTAAGCTAACCTGACCTCAATCTTTTATACACAACCCTGGAGCCAACACATAGGGTTTCAAAGGGAAATAATATTGGAGTAATGTCAATTTTATTTTAATCACACCATTTGACTCTAGGACGCTTTCACTTTTAATGCTATATTCTATATTGTTTGTATTTTTTTAACATGGATTCATTTACTAATCAGATCATTGAAGAGGAAGTTATATGCTTATGGGTGGTCTTTCAGATAAATGGACCCCCTGCCTTCACACTTTGTTCCAATCGGTCCTTAGAACTTGGCCAATCAGATTGCTCATCCTTCTTCTTCAGGGAAAACAGTGAAGGGGCAGTGGATGGACATAAGAACAAACTCCTTCCCTATAATAAGAGGGGAAAAAAGCAATATGGGACAAACAGAAGCAAGGGAATAGAGGCACTTGATAGCCTAGTGTGTGCAGAACAACACTCACCCCTGTTTATAAGTGCTGGGGAGCTGTGAACCCTCCCCTCAAGGACATGATTGGAAGCTAGACCTCAAGAAAAGCTTTCAGGTCAGATCCAGCTTGAATCATCTATGCCCTGTGTTTTATTTTGCTTTGGGTTCCCAAAACCAGGAGTAGGGGGACGCACTGACAGTCAGCAGGGACAGACCAGGGGTGATGCTAAAACACCCCACAACACACAGGACAGCACCCCCCCTCCAAAGAGTTATCTGACTCCTAATGTCAATAGTGCAAGACTGAAAAGCCCTGCTGGAGAGTAAAGCATGAACCAGTAGGGAGCAGGTAAGAGAGGAGCCTCATTAAAACTGGATAGTGGGAAACCGGATTTTTCGCCAAGGAGTTAGCAACGCTTAGAAGAAAAAGTTGCTGAAATCATGATAGAGGAGGCCATGACTGGATGCAGCAAAATCCCTTAGAATTCTGCTATGAACGCCCAGAGAGAAATGTCAAGCCTAAGCTAGAAGGGATCCCCAGAAAGGGCTCAGGGAGAGAATAGTCAACACATGTGTAAGATGTCAAAACCAGCAGGTACTGGAGAATGATTGATTGTAGGAGGGTGGAGGAGTGCTGGACTTGAATGATTGGGTAGATTATGTTTAGAGGCACTGAATACAAGAAGAAGGGGAGAGTTGAGGTGTCAAAATAATGCATCTAGATAGACGTTTTAGAGAGATCTCGGGGATTCTCTGGAGGAGGTACCTAGATGGTAGAATCCACTCAGCCAGCAACTACTGAACCAGCAACGATCAGTAGTTAACAGTTAGAGCCTAACTGTGATTAGCTCCATATGCAAGCAAACTCTTAGATAGAGATTTAGCTCCCCAGTTGAAGAAGAAATTTGGTATTACTTTGGAGGAGGTCTCAAAGAGCCTTAATGGTTCTGTAATTTCATGAGATGGAGGGTTTCCCCTTTTGAATCTGGAGTCAACTACACTTAGAGTTCCTCTTGAGGGAACTATACCTGTGGAGCTAATTAAGGTAAATAGGTTGGCAAAGGTTTCAGCCAACTACTCAAGCAAAGTTAAAATAATTTGGGCAACAGAGCTTTTCTTCTGGAGCCCTTACAGCCTTCAAAGGTGGGAGGTTTTTAGGCTTGATGAAAGTATTGGAGTGCAGCAATGAAGGGGGCTGGAGACAGGAAAATGCAGAGAGGTAAGGCAGGAACTTCGGTGGTCTGTTTAGTAACCAATTCACACACGTGATTCCGAATGTCTTCGGACTCAAATGCTACCAAGGAAGAGCAGTCTCCAAATCTGCATGATTAGCATCCCTGTCGTTGAGCCCAAAACAAATAAAAAAATACTTTATGTAGTTTAGTTTTGGGAAAGGATAAGTTGTTTTTGAAACAGTTATAACTTAATGAGTCCTTAGATTCTTGACCTCCGTTATATCTGAGATAACATCTTGATAATATGGCCTGGGACTTATTTATTTATTTTTGTTGCTTTCTGATCTCTTTTATGAAGCAAGAGATAAAAGGTTGTTCTTGGATAGTCCAGAGACATGGTAATATAACCACCATTTGTTAATACTGTAAATAGTTATTAATGAGGCCTTCAGAATAAAATATGTTCCATAAATTTTTGTAGGTAATAAATTTGTTCCCTTCAGTTTAACTTTATCCCTGAAATCTTACAGACTTAATTACATACGGGGGCAGAGGTGGGTAAGGATGTAGTTCAATGATTGAGCCCTTGCCTACCATGTATAGGGCCTTTGGGTTCAATCCTTAATACCACACATACACCAAAAAGTCACACAGGCAATAGACGCAAGGACAATTTTGAAAGTTCAGATCAAGTTTAAGGGGAAAATATTTACTCTCCACCAGTCTTTTTCTATTCAACACAAAGATGAAGATAAGTTCCGAAGAACTAATTCTCCCATCATCAGAACACTGCTGCTGGTTGGGTTGGAAACACAGGGAGAGTTCACAGCTTGTCCCACGGCGGCCATTTACCTTTATTGGGCTAGGATTCTAAGTGAGTTTGACCAGACCCTTTCGTCTTTAATTCAGACGGTCGTTCCTGGAGAAGTACCTTAAAAGGAAGAATCTAACTATTACAGTTTCCTAATGGATGCTGCCCTGGCAGAACCGCTGCCAATCCTGGCACTTGAGTGCCCTGAAATTATGTCAGCTAATGAATAATTAGAAAACACAAAGTTCAGAAGGCTGTCAAAACACAGAATCATCTGAGGTATTGTACAGCCTAATAGAAAAGCTCTATGTGAAAAGGCCCAGACGGGGCCTCACCAGGAGCTGTGTTACTCTTTACATTCTGTGAAATCCAGAGAGGATTTTTATTCCTCTAGTAAGTGCCATTCCTGTTTTCACACCGCATCCGTCTGTACAGCAGTCTCCTGACCCCGTCTCTGAGGCCTCCCAGTTAGAGACTGGAGAGCCAAGTCCAAACCCCTGAGTCATCTTTCTAATAATCGTGGAGAAGGGGTTAATCCTGATCTGAAAATCAGTCTAACCTTTATCATTACACTGTTCTACATCCCATAATGCTAAGTTCAGGAAACCAAACCTAATAAGGCAAACTCATTTTTCTTCCTGATTTAGTTCCTTAAAAAAAAAAAAATGACAACAAAGCAAACAAACAAAAACTCTCTCTTCTCCTCAGGACCAGTGAGTCATCAAATCCCACCAGTCCCTCCCTCGACATCCTTGCTGGTGTGACCTGCGCATCCTCTGTGCTTCTTGAGGTCTGGTTAATCATGACAGCATCTCTGGTCCATCCAGACTGATCAGAGGGCAACCCACACTCTGGCTCCTAGGTGAGTCATGCACACTGGAGTTTGAAGACTACATCCCCAGAATAAATGAGTAGCTTCTCTCGGTCCCTCCTACCACCATTGCTCACTGGACTCTCAAGTCTAACCAGCAGTGTCTACTGATGTCTCAGTTAGTCTTGCACTCTTTTGGTCTCTCCTCAGCCCCTCGCCACTCAGTTCCCATCTGGAATCCACCAACAGATTAGAGCCTCTCTCTACCACACGTGTTCCTCATCACGCCTTCCAGCCAACCTATCACCCTCCACTCAAAATGACTACGGGATCCTCAGTACCTGCTAAAAAATCATAGTAGGGGTTGGAGAGATGGCTCAGTCAGTAAAGTGTTTGCCTTACAAATATGAAAAGCTGAGTTTGATCCCCAACATCCACGTGAAAATGCCAGGCATATGCTTAGACCCAGCTCTGGGGATACTGAAACAAGAGGGACTCTGGGACTTAGTGGCTGGACCATCAGCTAGTTCCAGGTTCAGTGAGAGACTCTCTCAAAAATAAGGTGGAAAGCAATTGAGGAAGACACCAGACATTGACCTCTGGCCTCTGCATACATGTGTACAGGAACCTGTACACACAGACACACAAACATACACACAGAGACAAACAAACGTACATAGACACACACCAAAACATTGTTTTTAAAAATGCTCTTTTTTCTTTTGTTTTTGTTTGTTTGGTTGGTTGGTGGGTTGGTTGGGTGGCTGGCTTTAGTTTTTCAAGAGTGTTTCTCTGTATAGTCTTCTTGTCTCTCCTGGAACTCAATCTCAGAATATTCTGCAAGAATTCTACATAAAATTGCTGTCATAATTGTCTCTAATTTACAGAAGAAATAACTAAGGTTGAACAAGTTTTGGAAACTTTCCCAACCAACTAACAAATCAGAGAAGCACGTCCAAGTCTGCAGCACACTGCTTCGTGTTGACCCAATGTCTTCTACACAGGCGTGCAAGAGGAAGACGCCTTTGTCAACCCAAGAGCTGGGCAGGGAATTCGCATCCAGTTCATCCTCCTTAACCACAAACAAGTCTGAAGCAAGGTTCTGCTGTTAATACCCCACATCTTACAGATGAAACTAGGAATTAGAGAAAAGTGAACCAAAATTCAGTTAATGGCAAGCCTAATACACTTTTTACCTCCTAGTAATATTTTTCCTTCCCTACATTCCTGTGTGCCCTAGTTTTACTATCCTTTTGTTTGTTTGTTTGTTTTTGTTTTTCAAGACAGGGTTTCTCTGGATAGCTTTGGCTGTCCTACCTCTGTAGACCAAGCTGGCCTCGACCTCACAGAGATCCACCTGCCTCTGCCTCCCCAGTGCTGGGATTATAGACGTGTGCCACCACTGCCTGGGCAATTTTACTGTCTTTTGAGGAAAACACCAAGCTTCCCCGCTTTCCTGCGGTTAGCCGTCCTCTCCTCTCGAATCTCGCCCGTGTCTGCCCTCACTTTCCTTTGGGCTCCGGTCTCCAGTGCCCTTGCGCATGTGCCGATGAGTCTGTGTCCCAGGCCGGAACACGCTTCCCTCCAGCAACTGGGTATTGTTCTTGAATCTTTAGAAGATTGATCTAAAGAGACAAGGAAATTAGAGGCACGGTGGCAAGAAATTTTAATGTGAATATTCATGAGCAGAAAAGAAAGGCAAGTGTGATCATTAAAAATTGAAATAAGAACTATTACCCCTGGTAAGAGTCTGAAAAACAGACAAAAATTAACATTTACTATTTTATTACTTCTCCTAAAATCAAACAAAACCTTGTTAGGAGTTAATTTTCATGCAGGATGTTCTCTGAATTTCCTGCTAGCTCAGTGGTCACTTTCTTCCATGTTGTCTACAACATTCCCTCTATGTTCTATTCCTTGATAGCCATTACCCATTATAAACAGTCCTTCTGGGTGGCTCCCATCTGTAATAGACCCAGAATGACCCCAGTGTATTCCAACTTTTTCTCACACCCTACCCTATGACATCTCAACAAATGCCACACCTTAAATGAAATGAAATGCAAAGGAAATGAAGTGGCATACTTGGATTAAATGTTTTAAGGACTCTGGAAACACTAGTAAACCACGGACAAACCCTAGGTGTCTTCCTCAGCCTCTCTCCATCTTACTTTTAGATACATGGTCTCTCACTGAGCCTGGATCGGGTTGATTCACTAGCAAACCCCTGCGGTCCTCTTGTCTCTACCTCTTCAGCATGGAGAACACAGGCGTACGTCACCACACCTGGCTTTTTATGTGGGGTGAGGGGATCAGAACTCAGTTCCTTGGACTTGCACAAAAAGCACTTTACTGCCTGAGCCATTGCCGTAGTCCATATACGGTCTTAGAATTCAGTGTTGTCTGAATACTGATTTTCACATTTAAATCAAGATCAGCAACTGTTGCTTTAAATCTTTTCTTTAAAAAGAAAAATGTGCTCTAAAAACTGAGATCCAAAGTATGTTCCCAAGAGTATTCAGAGACTAGCTTTCAAATGGGACATAGCTTGTGGCCTGAATCCTTTCAGGCCTCTCTAGTAGAACTCCCATTAGAGAAAATTTGAAGTACTTGTTGTAAATTAAATACAACAAAAAGTCAGAAACAAACTTCAGGTATGTTATAAGTTTTTTTTTTCTATTCCCTTCAAAAGATCATTGGAAGCAAGTAGACAGGCATTATACATATAGTGCTGTGAGTTCATTAAGGGCCCTAGAGTCAGTGGTTTAAAGCTAGACTGTACATTTCCCAGCAAGTGGCACAGTGCCCATCACATGATACTGCTTTACAAACATTTGCTGGGTAGATCATCTCTCCCAATTTTGCAGATGAGGAAATTGGGGCCCTACGAAGTCCAATGACTTAACATAAGCTACACAGTGATCTTGTACCAGACCATACCAGAATTGCAGTCTACCATCCTTTATTTGGTGTCATGGCTGTCTATTGATTTCAACATAAGCAAATGTGTTGGGGTGGGGCTAGAAGTAAATGAATAGTAAAATTAAAAATGAGCTGCCTGGGGACTGTTTTCATAACACCTCATCAGAAGTTACACATTCAAAAACACAGTTGTACTTAAGACTGGGATGAGAGCATCCACTCCAAAACCAATTAAAACTCTTCCAGGAATAAACAAACAGAGCCCATTCTGTACAACTGATGGCCAAAATGATAATTATAGGGATAAAAATCAGTTTTTAGTGATAGAAAATTAGCCCATATAAGGAAAACATATAAAACTACAGAATGCAGCAGGTTGGCTATAAACTGAAATCTAGACCAAATATCACTTGAGGATACTTTGAAAAAGACTCCAGTGGTAATAAAAATGCTTTTTATGACACATTTTTAAAACACAAAATGGACTGGAGAATCTGCATAATGATTTAATAATTCAGGTCTAAAAGAAGTACATTTGGGGAAAACCATCAGATAACAACTGGAGTTAATTAATCATTTTCCTTGGTCATCATGGGGGTGGGGAATAATCCAAGGAAGATTCATGAAGCTTTGTGAGTGTTTTTGGTATTTTTTTCAAGCCTACTTTGGTGTCACATAGTGCAAACACCCATGAGTGTGCAGGAAACTGGTGAATAGTGAATAATATGTGTAAAGTACATACTTGTACCGCTGAGAGGTAACTATTCTCAAAGCTATACTATGACACCACTTCAATAAGAGAAAGGACAGAAAAATGCCTTGAAGACTATTGGCCTAGAAGAACGTTGCAGCCCAAAATCCAATTAAAATACTGCTAGCTAGCATCAAGCAAGGTGCTGGGGGTGGGCAGAAAACACGGCTGAATTCCATCCTAGGGGAAAACTCATCTCTGCCTGCTTATTTTAGTAATAACGTAAAGGAACTGAACAAGGACAGGCAAAACAGAGAGAACGAAAGCAAGTAGAGACAGCATGGAAGGAACATAGACCATCAAGACACTCTCTTGAAAGTTGTGCTAATCAAAGAAGTTACATAAAACTCTGGCATTCCAGTCCGGTCTGTGAAAGATGCTGCCATTTTGCTACATAAACACACTGAAGAAAATATGAGCTTCTCTTAACAACGGGTGCTGGGGAAATTGGATTTCACGTGTACAAAACTAAATCTCTCTCTGTCTCTGTCTCTCTCTGTCTCTCTGTCTCTGTCTCTCTGTCTCTCTCTGTCTCTCTGTCTCTCTCTCTGTCTCTCTCTCTCTCTCTCTCTCTCTCTCTCTCTCTCTATCTCTCTGTCTCTCTCTCTGTCTCTCTCTCTCTCACCCTGTACAAAAATCAGCTCAAAATGCACGTAAAGCCTTTGCAAAAGGCCCTGGACCCCATGAGCAGAAAGCATAGCGGGGACATGTCAAAACAGATCTAAGCAACGCTTTGCTGAGTACAACTGCAGCTGTTCAAGAAACCGAAACAGTACTAAGAGCTAGAAATGCATCAAATTACCACATTTCAACCTAGCAAACAGAACATGTAAGAAAGTAAAGAAACAACCTATAGGATGGAAGAAAACTCCCCCAGCTATTTATCCAACAAAGGATTAATATCCAGAATACATATAGAACTAAAAAAAAGAAAACCAAATAGTAAACAAGGCAACCAATGAACAGGTCAATGATGAGACAGACACTTCTCAAATAAAGAGCGTGTGCAGATGATCCAATGACCGTCTTTTACCCCATGGATCACCAGGGTTGATTCTCCTGACCTGATTGGCTGGGCTGGTGTCCCATTCCTCCCTCACTGCTCCCTGTGCATCACCCTGCAAAGCTGCACTTTCTCAAACAGAAGAGGACCAGTCTTCAGTCAAGGGTATCCAAGCAGCTGTGCTCTCCTGCTGGAACCGCCTCTAGCAGTTCAGGCTCTCAATGAAGGAGAGCCATCGGCCAACATAATGAAAACTGTTCACCACCTCGAGTCACCAGGGAAATGCAAAGGAAAACTACACTGAGATCCTACCTCACCCTGTCAGGATGGCTGTCATCACTGGGACACCAAACAGCAACCAACACTGGTAAGAACGCGGGAGGAAAGGAACCTTTCCTTTATAGTCTGGGAGGCTATGGAAAGTAGCCCGGCCACTATGGAAATCAGTATGGAAACTGGGGAAAGAATTGCCGTATGGCCCTGCTGAGACAACGACCACATTTTTTCTAGTGTGTGCAATTTAGAGGGAAAGAAAGAGGAGAGCAAAGGGGAGGCTATCCTGAGCATGAAGCGGGGGAGAGGAAGAAGGCAAGAAAGGATAATAAGGTGCATGGGTATGATAAAAGTATATGAAAAGCATACGTGGAACTATCCTAATGAAACCCATTACTTTGTACAAATACATTAATTTTAGAACGAGTCTAGGGCCCAGATTGATTAATTGTTCCTATTTCATACAGTAAGTAAGAGCCGGGAGATGTGCCAAGAAGTCAAGCTTCTCTAATGAGACTTTAACCACTGTGTCATGCCACCTTCCCCGCCTCAGTGCTGGCCACGAGCTGAAATGCTGCTTCCTCCCCATGGCCAAACACTGTGCTGCCAGACTGTCTCACTGCATCTCACGATGGTATAAAAAAGTAGACAACTGTAATTTTGTTGTTGCTGTTGTTGTTGTTGTTTGGTTTTTTCAAGACAGGGTTTCTCTGTATAGCTTTGGACCCTGTGCGGAACTCACTCTGTAGACCAGGCAGGCCTCGAACTCACAGAGACCCACCTGGCTTTGCCTCCCAAGGGCTGGGATTGAAGGCATGTGCCACCACTGCCTGGCAACGACTGAAACTCTTGTGACTAGAAGTCAAGTTCACTATCAAGGGGCTGTAATTCTAAGTCCATCAGTCCTCCATAACCGCAAGCTACACATCAGTGAGTTCAATAAAGAAAATTAAATTTTTTTTTTCAAATTTGTGTCTGAACTGAAAATTTATAAACAATACATAGGATTTACATTGCATTAAGTATTAAGACAAATTTAGACATGATTTAAATTTTATAAGAGGGTGTGCCTATGTTGTATGCAAATACTGTGTTATTGGACACAATGGACTTAAGATCTGTGAATTTGGTATGTGGAGTTCTGGAGCCAAGCTCCGATGGCTACCAAATAACAAATGGTGTGCACCAGAGGGACCATGTTTTACTTCACTTCAGGTATCCAAAGTCTAACCACCACCTAGTTAGTACAAAGCAAGTGACCAAGAGATGCTTACACAGCAAATCTCTGATTAGACGCATAGGTGATGTGCCACCTAGACTGTTAAAGCTGAAGCTCACAGGGCTGGTAGGATGGCAGTGGGACCTCCCTTCAACCAGTCCATTTGCTGCAACATAGAGGCTGCCTGTGTGGGAGGGGCAGAACGGGACCAGCGGATCTCAGAAAATCAGTGCACCAGCAAAGCTTCCAGATGTCAGTCAACAGGAGCCCAACCCTGGCCAGTTACGGTGAAATGTAAATTCAATAAAAGCCACCGGTAATGCACAGAATCAACACAGCGGCTAAAGAAAGGCTCTCAACACTTTGCACAGCCTTGGTGCAGGGAGGAGGGGCTTGGACCTGCCTCAACTGAATGTACCAGGCTCTGCTGACTCCCCAGGGGAGACCTTGCCTTGGAGGGGTTGGGAGGCGGTGGTTTGGAGGGAAGTGCTGGAGGATGGGAGGAGGGAGGACGAGGGAATCTGTGGTTGATGTGTAAAATGAATGGAAAATCTCTTAATTAAAAAAATGAAAAAAAAATAAAAAAGAAAGAAATGCTCTCAAAATGCAAACAGAAACCAAGAACTGTGATCAGAAGTCCTGGCAAAGCCACATGTCAGGAATGCCTCATACCTTGGGCCCTCCCTGATGAATTTTGAGACATTGCTTCTGAACTTTACATGCCACAGCAGGCTCTACCATTACGTGAAGCCTACTAAACATGCTTATGTAGCCACCACAGGCAGCTGCATGCCATAGCCATCACTGTGGCTGCAGGACACCTTACCATACCCTTGCTTCTTTAGATAACCCCTTTAGGATTGCAGCTCTGCAGCAGGGCTGAGGCCAGGAAGAAGAAAGAACAGACAACTGATGGTTGTGTCTGTGTCATGGAGTAGACCCTACTTCTCTCCAAGACACAGACATACAAAGCAAATGAGAATGCTCGAGAATCACAACATGGTAGTTTCTACAAAATCATGATCTGAGAAAAGGACCTACAGTCAAATTAGAACCTGTCTCCCATCTAAAGGAGGCCCACCCAAGTTTCCTAAGGAGAAGTACCATACTAGGCTGACCCTGTCCAGCAAGAAAGAGGGATACATTTCTGGAAAAGATAGCCTTTTCATAAAGTTCTACACAGTACATTGAAAATTTGAGTTTCATTCCCTTCCAAGTCCCTGAAGTGATGAAATGTCTGTGGCCATAATGTCTTAACCACATTGTTAGGACATCTGTCAAGTACTTCCTCCTCTGCCGCACTGTTGCATAGGATGCCATTCATAAAAAACGATAATGGTGGTTATATTAATCAAGTCTTTGCTAAGTACAGAGCAACCATGCTATGGGTGGTAGGTATGCACACATTTCGTATTCTGAATTACTTTAGTCTCATGACTCTGTGAAATAAATCCTGCGGAGAAACCTATTTTTATGGATGAAGAGAGTGAGTTGAGAGAGTCCTTAACTTACCTAAAAACATGCAGCAAGTTAGCTGCGGGACTAAGAGAGACCAGTGTGGCTTTCACACCTGCTCTCTTCACCAATGTGTGTGTGTGTGTGTGTGTGTGTGTGTGTGTGTGTGTGTGTGTGTGTGTGTGTGTGTGACTATGTGCTCATTGTCAGTTTAGGTATGTGCATGTACACATGCAAGTGTGCACATTACAAGTGTGGGTGTGGAGGCTGGAAGTCAACATCAGGTATTTTTATTTTCTGTTTTGTTTGGGTTTTTTATTCATCTCTCTTGCTATGTAGCCCTGGCTGGTCTGGGACTTCCTCTACAAACCAGACAGGCCTTGAACTTGCAGAGATCCACCCACCTCTACCTAAAGAGTGTTGGGATTAAAGGCATGACCAACCATGCCCAGCTCTCTACCTTTATCTTTAGAGATGGGGTCTCCCACTGAACCTGAAGCTCGTCAGTTTGGCTAGGCTAGCTGTCCAACTAGGTTGAGGGATCCTTCTGTCTCCCTGGCCCCCATCGTCAGTGTTACACGTGTGTGCCACCATGCCCAGCTTTTTACATGGGTGCTGGGGATCCAAACTCAAGTCTTCGTGCTTACATGGCTGGCTCTATGCCGACTGGACCACCTCTGCAGCCCCACCACCTTCCATCTGAAGAATTTCCAGCAAGTCCTGGTGGATGGCTGGGATTTATCATTCACTTCCTTGACCAGCTGTGCACTACAGAAAATTGGCCTCGTCCACATCTGCACTAGTACAACTATTTCTGCACACCCGAGTGCTTGCCTTTATCAGCATCCCTTGGGGACCAAACAAGCTTCTGGCTGACTGTGAGCTGTTGATGGGTCTCAATATGCTGCATTTAGTGACAAGTCATGAGAAAGTCCTATATTGCCATACTTTTTAGTGATACCATGACTGTCCACACACACACACACACACGTTTTAATGTAAAATATTTCTGAGATATCACTATTTGAAATCTGTACTCCCTGAGGACAATATATTATTTGTCATTTATTATGAGTTGGTAATACATTTCTATTAAGTAAGTTGTTTCATGAAAATCATTCAGTAAAATATCTGTTCAAATTAATGGATTTATTGGATACCTTTTTTATCAGCTGCTTATTTTTCCAATATTTTATTGTATAAATTTTCAAAGATATTAAAAGGTTGAAGGAACTGTACAATGGGCATCCAGACACTTACCAGCTGAACCCAACGCCTAACATCTTCCTTATTGACCTTCTTGTATCTGTGTGTTCACAGTTCTCTTCATTCATCAGTCCATCCTGCACATGAAGTAACCTACAGTATCAGAGCCTTTTCCACTCATGCGCCCCACCACGTACCTCATTAGCTGGAGTTTAGCCCTTATTTACAGCTCCTCTTTGAGACAAAAATACATGTTTAGTAAAATACAAACTCTCCAGTGTAATACTTGAAGAGCCTGACAAATGTATGTCTGCTTAACCAAATCCTTATCGAGTTATGTAATATTCCTATCATTTAAGAAAGTTCCCTTCTGTTCCTTTCCAGCATCTCTCAACCCACACTCCCCCAGAGATAATCACTCATTTTTAAATTTTGTCATTATAGATAACTTTTTCTTGCTCTAGGAACTTCATAAAAATGGAGCCATAAAGTACTAACTTTGTCTATTTTTTCCCCCACTGGGTATACGTCTTGTGTTTGAGATTTTTTGCATGCTCCTGCATACATGAGTAATTCGTTATCTTTATTGCTGAGCGGCTTTCGTCATTTGAATACATCATATTTATCACCGTTTTCTTGCCTGTTCTGTTGTAGATGGACAGCTAGGCTGCTTCCTGACTTTATTTATTACAAGTTAAGCTGTAATGAACATCCTTGTGTAGGTGCTTTGTGGATTGTATTTCATTTCTCTTGGGAAAATTTTTTTAAAAAATGGAATTCAGTAGCATTGTTGAATGATAAATAAGTTCGGTATTTCACTGGTAAGTAATTTTTCTGACTACTTTCCAAAGGGGTTAAGCCATATTAGGCACCCACCAATCATAAAGAAGCATTCTAACTGCTTCCCATCCTGTCCAGCATCAGATGACACAAGACTTCTTATTTTTCCATTCTGTTGATTTCTGATATTATTCACAGGGTTTTAAAAATGTTTATTTTTATAATTTTTAATCATGTGTGTCTGTGTGTGTATGTGTACATGACTGCGGGTAACTGCGGAGGCCAGAGAGGACATTGGATCCCCTGGAGCTGGAGCTATATGTGTTCTTGAGCTGCCATGTAGGTGCTAGAAACTGAAGAAAGGTAACTAACTCCCTTTAATGTGGGATATAGTCACTTTCAATCACATGAATATACACACCATGCCTTATTTGAGGTGGAGAATTGTAAAAATTGTTGAATCAAGCTGTTCTTTCGCTAAAACTTAGTAATTTACCTCACTCTAAGCAGGTAGGTGAAATTTGTATTCAAAATAAATGTATTTATATGCTGAAGCCAAAAAAGTTTCATTATTTAATTTTTAAGGCATTGTTTCTATTATATTCCATATCTTCAATTAATGTTTGTTAAATAAGTAATTTGGGACTCATGGAAGCACAAAGAAAACAAATCCCTTCCCTAGGACAAGACAAGGCTTGTGAGTTCATCAAGGTACCAAGGCAAGGCAAGGAGCTGCAGCTAAGGGAGAGCATGAAGTCTGGATGCCCATGAGATGCCAAGGAGCTCTCTGCAAAAAGGAAGAGAGGAGACACGGGAGCGGTGGGCTCTGCAGAAGGAAATGCTGGCAGAGGTCAGCTTACAGGGGCTTCACACTAACAAACTACGAGAGGGGTCTAAACATTTTAAAGCTGCAAGTGGGTGAGAAGGGGTGGGAGTAATCCTGTTTGCAGTTTTCCTGTTTTATAAAAAAAAATAAAAATAAAATAAACATGCTGAGAAGGTGGAGAAATGACTCATCAGTTAAGAGCATTAGCTGCTCTTCCAGAGGACCTAAGTTTGAGTCCCAGCATCCATATGGTGGATAGTAACAGTCTGTAACTCCAGATCCAATGCTTTCTTCTGACCTCCACAGGTACCAGGCACACATGTGATACACATACATATATGCAGGCAAATTACTCACATACTTAAAATAACAATTAAAATTTTTAAATCACGCTAAAAGGATTGAGGACATAAATTGAAGAGATCCAAGCCAGAAGCTTACAAAAGGGTAATTCTTTACATGAGAAATAAAAATATATAAAAAGAGCTAAGTACATACAATGGCTGCTTCACTTACAGTTGGGTAACTATAGGCAATGGAGCACTTACAGGATCATGAGTGGAAACCCTCTACTTTCAGCTCAGGTGGGTAGTAGGTTTGGGAAGAGCAAAGACCTCTTGTATGGAAGTCCTCTCTGATAGCCATGTGCCAGATGAAGTGCCTGTACTAGTGCTTGAGTAGAGAGAGCAGGCGTTGAAGACCCTGTGAATGGACTGCACCATGCCCAGTTCATGAAAGGAAGCCATAATGACAGGAGTCATGAGTTAAAAGAAAATGGAGGGCTGCAAGCCATTGCTCCTAAGATACTGAGTGCTATGAGAGCAGTAAGTTGTGGCAAGAAATTCTGCAGCAGGAAGAAAGGCAGCTCTCCAAAGATCCTATGGACTCATATCAGTGGCCGGAGTGATAGGCAGAGAGACAGTTATACAACTTGGATGTGGGCATCAGGCCAACTGCCTTATTGTTGAAATAATAATCTTTGACTTGACAATCTCTAAGAGTCAAATTGGTTTTGTTCTTGGGTTCTCAAAAAAATGTACATTTTTTTTTCCATTTGACCTAGACTTACTGCAGGAAACTTGTGAAAATTGTACAAACCAGAGACACATATCAGCTCACACAAGAAAACCATGGCTCCTCAGTCCAAGCATTCATCCAAGAAGTTAGTTTTTGGGTGATGTTGAAAGATAGCCAAGGAGTGCATATGCCAAACAGACTCACAATGTATTTGGACTCATAAAAGTATTTCTGAAAGAGTATTGTCTACTTTCCGCCTTTCTAGGAAGGATGCTACAAACCCTTACATTCCACATCCAAGGAAACAATAACAGGTGCCATTTGCTGAGTGTGTACCACTTGTCACTAAGAGTAGAACTCACAGCAGTTTCTACATATCAAGGTCACAGGGTATGTGAAAAGTTTTTTTTTTTAATCACTGTGACAAAATGCCTGAGAAAGCAACTTAAAGATGGAAGATTTATTTTGGTTTATGGCTTCAGTTCATTGTCACTTGGCTTCATTGTTCTTGGGCCTTAGTGAGGTAGAACATTATAACATGAAAATGTGGAAGAGCGGCTTACCCTATAGCGGCCAGGAAACACAAAGGAGCAAGAAGGGACTATAAATAAGACAAACACTTCCAGAGAATACCTCCAAAGAGGACCCCCTCCAAAAAAAAACAAAAAAAAAAAAAAACATCAAATTGTGAATCCACCTAAGTATTCACATGTTAAGTCAGGACTCCTACCCACATGCCATGATTCAATCATTTCTCAAAAGCCCTGAACATTTCACTGGAGACCAAGATTTTAACCTATGAACCTTTAGAAGGGACATTTATTTTTCAAACTAAAACACATAGTTAGAAAGCAGTATAGATCCAAGACTCAAAGCCAGATTTCATTGGCTCCAATGCCCATGGTTGTTCCCTGGTGGTACTGATGGCTGCATACAGTGACCTGCTGAAGTACCAGCTGTCTTTCCAGAAATGATAAAGAGCATACTTTTTCTTGCAGGAGAACCAAAATAACCATTACAAGAGCTGACAAAGGACCCAGATGCTGAGTTCATGAGAAGGAACTGCCTTTGCTCTAGGCTAGCAGATACATCAAGCTCCAGCCCCATAGCACACCATTTTGGTGACAGCCAAGGTAGACCTTCTGCCTTTCCACTGAAAATTCTCACCTGAATGTGAAGCTGTTGTTCAGAATTCTGGATACAGGCTTAGCAATGGGGAGCAAGCAAACGTTAATGTTGAAAACATGAAGTAAATTACAAGGGGTCTGCACAGACTGAACGAAAGATAACTTGAACAAACAGTTCAAAAGCAGCCACTCTTACTGGGAAAGACAACTGGGATCTCTGGAATGAGCTAGAAACCTAGAGCAATGGGAACTCCCAGGGATCTATGAAAGTGTCCCTAGCTAAGACTCCTTGTAATGGGAGATGCAGAGCCTGAACTGAGCATCCCCTGTAACCAGGCAAGACTTCCAGTGGAGGGATTGGAGCACCAGCCCAGCCACAAAACCCTTTGACCTATAATTTGTCCTGTCTACAGGATGTGCTGGGTTAAAGGTGCCACAGAAGTTGTGGGAGTGGCAAACTGAGGACTGGCCCAGCTGGAGACCCGTACCCAGAGAGGGAGCTCACCCCTGGGGTCCAGGACCCAGAGGCAGAATACCCCAGAGAGCGAGGATAGAACCAAGCACAAATGACCCCCGCGAAAAAATGTCAATGAAGTGATTCCTAATGGTATTCTGCTCTTCTCAGAGATTGGTGCCTCGCCCAACTGTCATCAGAGAGGCTTCACCCAGCAACTAATGGGAACAGATGCAGAGACCCACAGCCGAACATTAGGCTATGGAAGAGGGGGAGGAAGGATTGTAGGAGCCAGAGAGGTCAAGGGCACCACAAGAAAACCCACAGAATGAGCTAACCTTGGCTTATAGGGGCTCACAGAGACTGCATTGACAGCCAGGGAGCCTGCATGGGACTGACCTAGGCCCTCTGCATATATCCTACAGTTGTATAATGTGGCCTTCTTGTGAGACCTCTAACAGTGGGAGCAGGAGCTGTCTCTGACTCTGATGCCTGCTTCTGGCACCCATTCCTCCTACAGGATTGCCTATCCAGCCTTAACAGAAGAGGAGGAGCCTAGTCTCACTGCAACTTGATATTCCTTGGCTGGCTGATAGCCATAGGAAGCCTGCCTGCCCTTAACTGAAGAAAAACAGTGGAGGAGGAGTGGATGGGATGGTGATGGAGGGGAGGTGGGGGAAGGGAGGAATTGGGAAGAGGGGAGGGACTTTGGTTGCGATGTAAAAACAAATAAATAAAAAAAAATTTAAAGTAACCACTCTTGACTTACTTTTCAAATGAAGAACCAGGGAGACATACAAATAAGGACATCTGTGGGTACTGACTAGAATTTTAGGTCAATCAAAGAGCTTAGCCAGCCAAAACAGGACTTCATGCAGAGATGCCCAATGTCTCATCACAGAAGCTACACACTCCTTGATTAGGAATACTTCTGAAATGCAGACTACCCCTTCCTAAGCTGAATCGTAAGAGACAAGAGAGGGTAGGAGATCCACTGTCCCCTGTGGAATTATGAATCAGGACTGGCGGCAGCAGTAGATATACACACACATACTGGTGTGTCACACACATACACACACACACACACACATCAGTAGACATGGGTATCATTCTCATTCAGTCTGCTCTCAGGAGAATCTGCCAGTTCAGAAAAATGCTAAAGGTTTCAGTACCAGCTCAGTGTAAAGGGCTCTCCTGAAGCCCTCGTGGAACTCAGCCAGAAACACTGAGTCATTCCTTTCCATCTCCTGGGCAGGAGGCCAGGACAATCTCTGACCCCACCTCATGCTGAAGCCCATGGACATCACTGACGACATGCCCATCTGCTGTCCCAGCAGGATGGGGGATAACCAATGATTACAATGTGCTTTGAAAACACAAAACTTGCATCTTTTTTTCTGGAGTCACGTTCTGTTTAGTTTCAGCCACTAATATTTGAAAAGCAAGCAAGAAAAAATATGGACCCAAGAGTTGCACATATGAAGTCACAGTGGTTGTGACAGCGTGCACAAGACCCATGCAAGCTTAAGTCAGACAAAAATCCCAATATGGCTAGGGGAGGTGGGCACAAAGTCCCATGCTTAGTTCAGACACTACTGGCAATCGACATCTGCTAGGAGAGGAAGAACAAGTGTTCGTTAAGGCTGTGGCCCACCTCTGGGAGATAAACCACACTCCAGTGAATGACCATGCACCCAAGAGCATATGGACTTGGGTTTGATGGGTTTTAAAAGCAAAAGAGAGGACTCAGTCTTGGGTGGGTAGAGAAAGTGAGTGTGGGTCAGGGAGGGGTTGCAGGAAGGGGATGAATATAATCAAAATACATTGTGTGAAAATCTCAAAGAACTAATGAAAAACCAAAAATAATAAAAATCTAGAGACTTTGGTAGTCAGAAGTAATAATAACGTCAGGCATATTACTGCCACGGTTGCCTGTTCTGTTACTACTTACTGCCCATGAAGATGACATAGATATGGTCTTCAATCATGCCATTTGGCCCCAATGGTCATTTCTGAAATTCAGTTTAGATTATTATTTGATGGTGGCTACATACAGATAAGAATATCAGGCCAGTTCTCCCTCTAAGGGGATTCAACCTTTCCTGAAACTTCTGGGAAATGAGTCTTCAGACACTCAAAACTTCCTCTGTAAGATGACTTACAGAAATTTAAGGAACTAAGTCTTGAGATCTGGGGATACACTCAATACTGTTTAAAACACTTTAAATGCTCTCATTCCATTACCAGAAATGACCAATTGCTTCTGAACCTGTGATTGATGTCCACAGTGAAACCTAGACTTTGATTGCAAAATGGGCCTGGTGACAGTTCTCTTCTCTTTGATGATGAGTGAACTGGCAGTTGTTACATATAAACCACACACTCAATTTTCATATGCGAACTGTGATTGTTTAAACATTTGACGGAATATTCTCACTCACAGCACGCACTCTGATATACAGGATATTCCTGAATCATTTCTTGGGACTCGCTGACTCACTCCCTGCCATGGATGTTTGTTCAACGTGCACAGACACTGACCTCTTGAGTGGGTCAGGCTTCAGACTTAACCAGCTCCCTAAATTAACTTCATAGGCAATTATCACACCTATTTCCCAGAAAGAAGTGGGCAGGGGTTAGAACACCAACAAATTCGTGAGTAGGATGCTAAACTGCTCTGGAACTAAATTCCTGTTTGTAAAGTAGTGTGGGAGGGGTCAAGTGTGACGCTGGGTACTCCCAGACCTGGGATGGCTTTCATTTCTTGATTCGTTTCTGAATTCCTGTCTGTGTTTATCTCTTCATTACCCCTATGAAAGCCTCTTTTCATTTCTCATGAAAATATGTTTCATCCCTTTAGTGGCCTTTCAAAACTTTCTCTTCCTCTAGGTGCCCAAAAGCCCCATCACAAGAATCCACTTCCAGCTTGCTACTGTCCTGAGGAATTTTTTTCACTTCCTTTCTCTTCCCTTCTGAATTCCTCTGTACAGTGCATTATCTTTCTTTCTGTCTTTGGTTCCGTGTCAAAATATCTCCTGGTAGGTTTATCTCTTTGACCTTCATCCGGAGAAAAGGTGGGGTTGGGGAAGGAGGGAAAGAGAACTAACTCCCTGCTGTCCTTGTTCCTTCAAGTCTTTCTCGAGCCCTTGGTCCTTCTTCTTTCTCAGCGACCCCAGCTACCTCCCCGGAGCCCTCCTTCGGCCCTGCTGGGCCTCCTGTCATGTCGTCTCCATTTATTTCTTCAATGCCCAGGTTATGATCATGGTCTGCATTCATTTCTTGCCTAGCCCCTTACTCACAGCTCCTTCTAGGATCGTGGACAGTCTGTTCCACACCAGACCAACTCCGTGCCCCACGCTTCCCACAGCTCCTAAGCTTACTGATGCCTTATGCCTCCCTTCCTTTGTCTTTGTTTTTTTAACCCTGTACTTCTGCAGCTCTCCATCCTGACCCGGCGTCTTCTAGAGCGTCCTCCTTTAAGGCGTCCCCATAGCTTCCCTCTTAGTCCCTGTCTTTACACCCTGCCCCACTCTGTCCTCCAATACCTTAGCTCTCCCAGGTTCTGCTGGAATATACACTTCTAGCCCAAAAGTTTCCTCCTAAACATAAAAGTAGAAGCTGTTCAAAGGTGCTTATCATATCTTATTCGTTTTTCTACTGTCCAGAGAGCTAGGGGCAAGGTAACAGAAACTCAATAAAAGTTATTTAAACTGAACTAAATAGTTTTTTTTAGACAACATCTGAAAGTCCCCTGAAACAAAACTAAACATTTCTTTGGTTTTCCACACACCAAGCAACCTCAGTTAGCTTCAGCCACTTCCCACATGCTTAATCTTAACAAATTCCTCAAATCAGTTTCTTTCTTTCTTTCTTTTTTCCTTCCTTCCTTTCTTTCTTTTTCGAAACAGGGTTTCTCTGTGTAACAGTCCTGGCTATCCTTGCTCTGTAGACCTGCCTGACCTTGAACTCAGAGATCTGCCTCTGCCTCCTGAGTGCTGGGGTTAAAGGCATGCGCCACCAATGCTTAATATACTTAAATCATTGCACATCTCAAAAATTGCTAATGTTGGCCGGGTGGTGTTGTTGCACGCCTTTAATCCCAGCACTTGGGAGGCAGAGCCAGGAGGATCTCTGTGAGTTCAAGGCCAGCCTGGTCTACAGAGTGAGATCCAGGACAGGCCCAAAGCTACACAGAGAAACCCTGTCTGGAAAAAAACAAAACAAAAAAAAATGCTAATGTTTATCCCTTGTCTAGAAAACTCTAAAGGTCCTCACAATATGACCCCAAATATCTATAGGCCAGGAATCTACTACAGTTAGAAAAAGGAAGAAAAAGAATATGTGACTGTCAGAACACACGAAAGCCTTAGAACTCAACCCTCCCTCACCGAGGGCTGGAACTGTTGCTTTTCTGTTTGGTTTCTCTCCTCTCTGTCCCCAGCTTCCTCTGTGACTGGGTTCCCATGCCCAAGTTTCAGTTTGCATACATCACAGTCTAGCTCCTCCCAACACCTTCTGAACCGTGAGACCTGAAGTTTCCTCCCTGGAGTCTCTGTCCCCACCCTTCACCGGTTTGATCTCATTTCCCAATCCTAAATTCTAAAGACTCCATATGCTCATTGCTGGTCACAGAGATGTCACTACACAGCCTGTGGATCGCCAGTCACTCATGTCACATGCTCAGCTAATCCCAGTCAGCTGTGATAACCACTGCCCGGGGGAAAGGCCAGAGAGAAGGATCGAGAAACGGATTCTTGAGGTACCTCTATGGGTACTCTTTAGGGTATGGAGGACAGACAAAGACTAGCACCTCAGACACACCAGGACACTGTGCTTCACATTCACTGAAACACCTCACTTTGCCCTGTAAATATGTGATTATGTGCTAATCCAAAAAAAAGTTTAGAAGACAGAAATGTTAGCTACTTTGATTTTGTCATTATACACTATCTTCATATCTCAGATTAACACACTTATTCTATAAATGTGTACAGTTAAAATAATTGTTAAGAACTTTAATCTCTGAGGCATTACTTTTTCTTGCCTGGTCTAGGTGTACATCACAACCCTGACAAAATGCATCACTGTCTCATGAACTCACTACACAGTTTTGTTATTCTGCTCCATGCCTCTGCTCAAATCCAGAATAATTTTTGCCATCATCTGGTTAGGTCAAAATCTAAAAACCAAGGGTGTGAGTGGACATAAAACAATTCACACACACAAAAATCCCATGAACAACGAGAAATGAAAGTCATCAAAAATCACTTGAGCACAAAGAATGAAACTGGAAAATGAAATGTGCTCTGTCAGCTTAGGTAGCACATACTTTATGGTGACAGGTCTGTGAAAATACAGTGGAGAGTAAATACATTTAACCCCTGTCAAAATTCTACAAGTATGTCCAAATACAAACTTTAGAAGAAGAAATACAGCTGACATCAAGAATTTTTAAAATAATAGGACCACCCAAAGCAGCATTGAAAATCTGTATAAGCTGCTGTTCTTGTCCATGGCTGCTGGCATTGAAAAAGAATGAGGTCCCAATGGGTGGTAGTGATGCACACCTTTAATCCCAGCCCTTGGGAGGTAGAGGCCTGTGGATCTCTGTGAGTTCGAGGCCAGCCTAGTCTATAGAGCTAGTTTTAGAACAGCCAAGGCTACATACACAAAGAATACCTGTCTTCAAACAAACAAACACAAGAAGAAAGAGGTCCCTTTAAAAAACACTCTCCTGACATGATTTATTTAGGAAACAGAAAAACATGGAAAGGAAAAGAAAATTACTCTTCAATCTGGATGTCTAGAGAAAGGCACCCTCAACATTTCCATTCTCTCTTACTATGTTCATGCTTAATTTCCTTCTCTTTTTGCAGTGCAACTTGAATCAAACTAAGTCCATGGTTTACTGTTCTATTAATTTTTAAGCTGTCTCTACCAACAACTTTTACTTATATTATCATCACTCTTCAAAAAACACTGTTTTTTAATGGTTTAAAGTATGAACAGGTAATAGATTTGGGCTTGGGTTGGTTTGGACTGAGTTTGAGGACAGAGTCTTGCTATGTTGCCCAGGCTGGCCTTACACACCTGGGCTCTCTCATTCCCCCCACATCCACCTCCTGAGTAGCTGGCAGAACACCTGGCTAGATCATTAACAACAAAAAATCTTTCAGTGCTGAATTTTTAATGCCGGTCTATGTTTCTATGATAACTCATAGACTGTAAGGGGAATCTGTGCATATAAACATACTGTACACCTCTATAGTCTCTCAACAAAAACCCAGCGATACACTTAAGACAAAAAGTAGAACAACACAAAACAAATTTAAAGGACTTCTAAATGTTAACATAAGGACTAAAGATGTCACTTGGGAGTCCAGTGCTTGCCTAGCATACATGATACCACAGGCTTCATCTCCAGCACCACACATCAAAAGTATCTTGTCTAAATATCAGTTTAACAAAAACTGTGACAGGCACAGTCACAGATGGACAGAATAGATGGTAGCAAAAGCTAAAGCCCCATCCCCATAGTAGGAAGTCATTAACACAAAATATATAATTTTAACCAGGCAGTAAGTGGTATACACCCTTAATCCCAGCACTCAGAAGACAGAGGCAGGTGGGCCTATATAAGTTCAAAGCCAGCCTGGTCTACAAAGTGAATTCCATGACAGCTAGACACCCTGTCTCCAAAAAAGCAAAATAATAGTAATAGTAATAATAATAATAATAATAATAATAATAATAATAATAATAATAAGAAGAAGAAGAAGAAGAAGAAGAAGAAGAAGAAGAAGAAGAAGAAGAAGAAGAAGGAGAAGAATTTTAAGTTAACATAAGCCTGCCATGTACAGCTAACAAAACAGAAGAATGAACAAAACCCAGACACTGAAAAACAGACTCAAGACGTATGGTATTCTTTGTTAAGTCTTGTTCTGTTTGAATTTTATATTAATGTTATAAAGAAACGAATAAAGTTTAAAGATTTTTTTCAGAGCACTACTTAGCCAACTTGTTCAAAGCTAAAGTAAACTATACCCATCTCCTTTTAATTTAACTTACTTATTATTTTACATCCCAACCACAGCCTCTCCTCCCTCCACTCCCCCCAATCCACCCCTCCTCCATATTCTCTCAGAAAAGGGGAGGCTTCCCATGGGCATCAGCAAAACATGGCATATCAAGCTGCTGTAAGACCAAGCATCTCCCCCTGTATTCAGGCTGGGCAAGGCAACCCAACATAAGGAAGAGGTTCCCAAGAGCACCAGGGACAGCCCCAACTCCCATTGCTAAGAGTCCCACAAATAGACCATGCTGCACAACTGCCACATACATACAGGAGGCCTAGGTTGGTCCCACTCAGGCTCCCTAGTTGTTGGTTCAGATGCTGAGTTCCCATCAGCCAGGCTAGCCATTTCTGTGGATATCCCTGAACTCCCTGGCTCCTACAATCCCTCTTCCCTCTGCTCAGCAGGACTCCCAGAGCTCTGCCCAATGTTTAGCCATGGATCTCTGAATCTGCCTCCATCAGTCACTGGATGTCTCTCTGATGAAAACGGGGCTAATCACCAGTCTGACCACAGGGGATGGCCAGTTCAGGCTATGCATCTACTGCTGCCAGGAGTCCTAGCTGGGGCCATCCTTGTACACTTTTGGGAGTTTCCCTTGTATCAGGCTTCTACCCAATGCCATAAAGTACCCCCTTTCCAGTCATCTCTCTCAGCACTCTCCCCCTCCACCCATCCCCAACCTGATCCCTCAAGTTCCCATGCCCACCTGCGCCCAGTCCACCCAGGAAATCTCCTCTATTTCCCCTTCCCAGGGAGATCCATGCAGCCCCTTCTTGGGCCTGCCTTGTTATCTGGCCCCTCTGGGTCTGTAGATTGTAGCATAGTTATCCTTTACTTTACAGTTAATATCCATTTATGAATGAATATATACCATATTTGTCTTTCTGGGTCTGGGTTATCTCACTCAGGATGATATTTTCTAGTTCTATCCATTTGCCTTCAAATTTCCTGATGTCGTTGTTTTTAACAACTGAGTAATACTCCATTGTGTAAATGCACCACATTGTCTTTATCCATTCTTCAGCTGAGGGGCATCTAAGTTGTTTCCAGGTTCTGCTATTATAAATAATGCTTCTATGAGCATAGTTGAGCAAGTGTCTTTGTGGTATGATTAAGCATCTATTATAAAGACTGTTCTATCGGAATTACACCTGACTTCTCAATGGAGACTCTAAAAGATAGAAAACCTGGACAGACCTCTTGCAGATTCTAAGAGACCATGGATTCCAGCCTATAATTCTACATCCAGCAAAACTTTCAATCACCATGGATTTCAATCACCAGAGAAAACAAGATATTTCATGACAAAGTCAAACCCAACTCTACAGAAAGTACTAGAAGGAAAACTCCAACCCAAGGAAACTAGCTACATCCAAGAAAACATAGGCAATAGATAATCCCAAACCAGAAAGAAACACACACAACAACAACAACAACAACAACAACAAAATAACAGGAATTAACAATTACTGGTCGTTAATATCT
This sequence comes from Peromyscus maniculatus bairdii, assembly GCF_049852395.1. NCBI lineage: Eukaryota > Metazoa > Chordata > Mammalia > Rodentia > Cricetidae > Peromyscus > Peromyscus maniculatus. Next base: position 72,354,950 of record NC_134853.1, read on the forward strand.
CTTAATATCAATGGACTCTCTCCAATAAAAAGACACAGGCTAACAGAATGGATACAAAAACAGGATCCATCCTTCTACTGCCTACAAGAAACACACCTCAACATCAAAGACAGACATTACCTCAGGGTAAAGGGTTGGAAAAAAAAATTTCCAATCAAACAAATCTAAGAAGCAAGTTGGGCCGGGCAGTGGTGGTGCATGCTTTTAATCCCAGCACTTGGGAGGCAGAGGCAGGTGGATCTCTGTGAGCTCAAGGCCAACCTGGTCTACAGAGTGAGATCCAGGACAGGCACCAAAGCTACACAGAGAAACCCTGTCTCAAAAACCAAAAAAAAAAAAAAAAAAAAATCCTAAAATTGGCTGGGCAATGGTGGCTCACGCCTTTAATCCCAGCACTTGGGAGGCAGAGGCAGGTGGATCTCTGTGAGTTCGAGGCCAGCTTGGGCTACAGAGTGAGTTCCAGGAAAGGCACAAAGCTACACAGAGAAACCCTGTCTTGGGGAAAAAAAAAAAAAAAAGATGTCGTTTTTCTAGGGGTTGGGGATTAAGTTCAGTGGTAGAGTGCTTGCCTAGCAAGCACAAGGCCCTGGGTTCGGTCCTCAGCTCCGGAAAAAAAAAAAAAAAAGAAGAAGCAAGTTGGTGTAGCTATTCTAATATCTAACAAAATAGACTTCAAACCAAAATTAATCAAAAGAGATGGAGAAGGTTATTTTATATTTATCAAAGGTCAAGTCCACCAAGATAATATTTTAATTCTGAACATCTATGCCCCAAATACAAGGGCACCCACATTTGTAAAAGAAACATTACTAAAGCTAAAATCTCATATCAAATCCCATACATCAATTGTGGGAGACTTCAACACCCCACTCTCATCAATGGACAGGTCATCCAGACATAAACTAAACAAAGAAATAATGGAGCTAACATGTCTACAGAACATTTCACTGAAACACCAAAGAATATACCTTCTTCTCGGCATCTCATGGAACCTTCTCCAAAACTGACCACATACTTGGTCACAAAGCAAGTCTCAACAGATACAAGAATATTGAAATAACCCCCTATATTTTATCAGATCACCATGGATTAAAGTTCAACAACACAAACTATAGAAAGCCTACAACTCACGGGAATTGAGCAACCCTCAACTGAATTATCACTGGGTCAAGGAAGAAACAATGAAAGAAATTAAAGACTTCCTAGAATTCAATGGAAATGAATGCACATATCACTTTTTGCTTTAAATGCTTGAATACAGAAAAATACATTGTAAACATCAGATGTGATAGCACACACTTGGACACTAAAGTGCAAAAACTGAGAGTTCAGGTGAGCCTGGGCCAGACAGCAAGACCTGTCAAAAAAGAGGAAGAAGAAGAGGAAGAGGGGGAAGGAAAATTTGAGACACAAACTACTAGTCAATAACCGTCATTGCAATGCTGATGAATTCTCTTCAAATCTTTTTATTCATACTTTAATAAAGAGAGGAGCTGGGGCGGTAGCTCAGTTGACAATGTTCTTCCCTAGCATTCATGAAGCCTTACACCCCACCCTGAGTGCTGCACAAAACTAAGCATGGTGGTGTACACCTATAATTCTTCCAGTACGTGAAGGTAGAGACAGGAAGATCAGAAGGTCTTAGCCTAACTACATGGTGGATCTGAGGCAGTCTGGACTATATGAGACCTTTTCTATTAAAAAGGGGAAAGAAAGGGAAAAGGGCAAAAACCAAGGGATTGCGTTAACCCCCAATCCCCAGTGACCTAACTCCACAAAGCATATCTTCTCTTACTATCTGTTTACCTGGCTAGTAAGGGTTTATTCCTCAAGATCCAGGCTAATGGACACTCCACAAGATGCAAATCACACTACATGTACAATTTTATTCCTCTCGCCCTTAATTTTTTTCTCAAAGGCTTCCCACATACACATAATTAAATCTCTCCATGAGCATATAGGTTCAAGCCTCCACTCTCAAGTCATTGTTTCATTGTTATAAATACTGCCTTCTGCCATGTCTTTTCATGAGTGTTTAACATGTGTTTCTCATTTAATACATATAACTAGTCTTTGAGGAAGACATATAGTTTAGTGCTGGGTATACTATTTATAAGGCTGAACATTGACTTGAACCAAAGTCACTTTTCCAAGGTCTCACAGCTAGTAAGTCACATAGCAGAGTTCAGGATTGTCGGACTTGAAAACCTACCCTGGTATGTGTGACTTACAGACCTGTGCTCTGGGTGTGGAGCACACTTCTGCGATGGGTGCTTGACCAGGGGTGAGAAAGATCACAACCAGCAGTGGATGGAGACCCAGGAATGACCAGCAACCTGTGGACAGCAAACGCTATGGGACCCACCAGCAGGCCGGTAAAGTTTTCCAATGCCGGGGTTTGCTGGGAGAGCCTGTGTGCAGCATGCTTGAAGCTATGAGTCCAATTTCTAGCACAAAAAGTAAAAATAAAATGAATTTCCATCATTCTTCTTTTTCTGTGAGATCTTTGGAAAGATAGTTGGTCTCTTTGAATTCATTAAGGACCCTGGATCCTTAGACCATTCGGGAGGGCGGGGAGCCCCAGGGATATAAATACTATTGCTACTCCAGAAATCTGAAGTTAAGCCATATTTCAATCAGAAAAAGAAAAAATAATAAATTTTAAAATCTTCTCTTAAATTAACTATATATAGTTTACTTAATATGTGTTCTTTGTTTAAGATGAGAATTGATATGGTCCCAGTTATACAATCTGTAGTGATTTTCATATATTCTTGTCTTGTCAATAATTCTACAAATTGTAGGACTCATTATGGATTGTCATACAACTCAAAATTATTAATGAACTAATAGATTTACATTTTCAAATGCTAATAGCAGTCATTTAAATGTTATCATCACAATTGTGCTCTAAGCTAACAAACTAAATCTCATACCAAATTTTGTCTCAATAAGGCCGTTTCCAAAGTTATCATTGGAACAGATAGACATGTGACAAATTTTAATATAAATCCTAGCTAGTTTTACATCAACTTGACACAAGCCATAGTCATCTGAGAGGAGGAAACCTCGACTGAGAAAATGCATCCATATGATAAGCTACAAACAAGCCTGTACAGCATTTTCTTAATTAGTGATTGATGGAAGAGGGCCCAGCCCACTGTGGGTAATGCCATCCCTGGGCTGGTGGATCTGAATTCTAATAGAAAACAGGGTAAGCAAGCCATGAGGAACAATCCCATAAGCAGCATCCCTCCATGGCCTCTGCATCTGCTACTGCTTCCAGATTCCTGCCCTGCCTGAGTTCCTGCCCTGAATTCCTTGGATGATGAACAGTGATACGGAAGTGTAAGGCAAATAAATCCTTCCCTCTCCAAGTTACTTTGGTCATGGCATTTCATCACAGCAATGGTAACCCTAACTAGGACAGAAATTGGTACCAAGATAGTGAGTTATTGCTGTAACTGACCTGACATGTTATTCTGGGGAGGATTGTGGAAGGACTCTGGAACTTTGGGCTAGAAAATCAATTGAGTATTCAAAGCTTGGTAAGTTGTTTTATGAGAGCTTGGGAACTAAGTGTTGAGAAAAACGAAAACAATGAACCCTGGATTATGAAGTTCCAGAGGGAAGTTTTGATAGTCATGTAAAGACTCTACAGGGGCCATTGCATATTTTGAGTTAAGAATCTGAGGTTCTGGTCAGCTGCAGCTGAAGAATTGGCCGTAATTAACAAGAGACCAGAACTACTAATGTAAACCTTTGCTTTTCTGGGACAATCAATGCTGGTCAGCTGAAGCTGAGACATTAGGGGTGACTAAGAAGAGGCATCATTGAGGTGAAAACTTCTGGGAAGTGTTTCCTCAGAGTCGATACACAGAAGCTGTGTTCTAGAGGCAGCCAAGGTTGTACCTTGTATTGGCAGCACCCAGGTGGTACTGGGTTTGAAGCTATGAAGGGGTCATGGGAATCAACTGAAGTTTGGCACTTGAGAGGCCAAGAAAGGCCATTGGTAAAGACGCAGTAGTAGTTGAAGTGCCATGACTAAAGGCGTCACACAGGCAAGTTGAGGCTCGTTGGCACCCTAGAGACCCAGGAGAGGCTATTGGTGAAAGCACAGCCCAGTTGGAGCAGAGACACAGTAGGCTGGAGATTCCAGTGCCATGGGATAACCACAAGGACAGCAGTAGCCATCGATTGGAGCCAGCCTGAGTCTTAAAGACCAACTGTGTACACTGCCAGGGTAGATCCTGAGAAATGACCCAGGCCCTTCTGGGAAGCCTGGAAGATTGTGAGTGGATGGATATTGAACACTGAGTGATTTACACTGTTAGAGTTTGGTTTTGCTCTATTCAGATGGTGACTGTGCCTTGGTCCTTCCCACTTGAAGTAAGAAAGTACTTAATTTATTTTCTTTTTTCCTTTTTCTTTTCTTTTTTTTTTTTTACTTTCATTAATTCTTTGTGGATCTCACATCTTGCATTCCAACCCCACTTATCTCCCTGTCTCCTCTTTTCCACTCTCTGCCCATACAACCTCCTCACAACACAAAACTAAATTTAAAAGAAAAACCAAACAAAACAAAGAACCAAAACAAAAATTTTAAAAAAAGAAGAATCTTGTCATGGAAGCTCTAGTGTGGCCCGGTGAGTCACACAGTTTACCCTTTAGTCCATACATCTTTACTTGTAAGTATTCATTGCATGAGTCATTGGTCTGGTTTGAAGTCTCTGGTTCCTCTTGTATATCCTGTTGTTGTCCTGTGTCATGGAGGTCCTGCTGTTTTGGATCTGTAGGTTCGTTCCCTTCACATGCTCCAACAGTTCATAGATAGGGTGGATGTTGGGGTGGGTCAACTCATAGCCCTGGTTCTGGGCCTGAGTTGGTTAGCTTGCCAGCTTTCCCTCATCGTCACTACCCAGATGAGCTCTCTAGCACCGCCTGGGCTAGCTTACCCAATGCAGCCTACAGCAAAGAGCAGGGCCAGTTCTCCAGCTCTTGGGCCCTCAGATCCGGGTCCCCTTCGCTTACCTTGCCAGGGTCAGCTCTACTGTTTTGCCCAGGCAAGGTGCAAGGCCCTCTTTCCTGATTGCTGTAGGGGGATGGGAGGTAGGGGTCAGTTCTCCTGCTCTCATGTCCTCAAGGTTGGCTCACCTTCATCCCCAACAACAGGGTCAGCTCTAGTGTGCTGCCCAGATAGAAAATAGAGGCTGCTTTCTCATGCGCTGCAGCCAGTGAGGGTCACGGCTAGCTTTCCTACTCTTGTGATCCCAGGGCCAGCTCTCTCGCCTGCCACAGGTGGTAATGGGTAAGAGGGGGAGGGTATCTTTCCTTCACTCATTCTACCGCATGGCAGAGGAGGTTGGATGGGGTCAACTCTCCTGCTCTCATGCCCCCAGGGATGACTCACCTATGTCCCTGACCACAGAGTCTGCTCTAGTGTGCTTCCTAGGTGAGGTGCATGCCTATGGTGAGAGGTGAGGTCATCTTTCCTGAGTGCAAGAGGAGTGCTCTCCCCTGAGGGGTAGGCCGGCTCACCTGTTACAATACCCAGCAAAGGGCAGGGCCAACCATCCCAGGGCCAGTGAAGGGGAGGAGGGCTGTCCCCATACCAGCCATGGACATCACCACAGACCCCAGCTACAGCAGGACCATGGACCCAGACATGGCCCTCAGCAGCAGATTGGGCCCGGATACCACATGGCCCTGTGGCTGCACAGGCCCCTCAAATCAGCACTGTCCCAGCAGCAGCATGGCCCCTGAGCATCAACATGTTTCCAGAAAGCTGGCCAGACCTTGGGCAGCAGCATGTCCCCCAAGCATCAATATGGTCCCAGGTGGCTGGCCAGACCCTGGGCATCTGCAGAGCCTTCAGTGGCAACTGGAGCCCTGGACACCACCCCAGGCCCCAGCCTCCATAGTGCCATGAACCTAGGCATGGCCCTAGGTAGTGGCCCATGCCCAGAAGTCTCCATGGCTCCCCGTGGCAGCACCCAGACCAGCATGGCCCTGGATGTGACATGGTTCTTGAACACCAACATGGTCCAAAGTGGCCAATCAGACCCTGGTCCTCCACGTGGCCCTTGGTGACAACAGGAGCCCTGGACATCAACTCAGACCCTGGCTGCTATAGGGCCATGGACCCAGACATGGCCTTCTGCAGCAGCCCTGGCTCAGATGACACCATGGCCCCAGGTGACAGTGCAGGCCACTCAAATCAGGATGTCCCTGGTGGCAGCACAGCCCTTGGATGCCCTCATAGCCATAGGTTGTGACCCAGACCCCAGCCATCTATGTGGCCCTTGGTGGCAACATGGACCATGGAAATCAATATAGACCCTGGCTGTGGTAGGACCACAGACCTAGTCATGGTTTTAGGCAGCAGCTCAGGCCCAGATGTCACCATGATCCCAAGTGTCAACACAGGCCATCAGGATGAGTATGCCTCCCCCCATAGCAGCATGGCCCTCTGATACCAACATGGTGCCAGGTGGCAGCCTGACCCCTGACATCAGCACAGTCTTCTATGGTCTCGGGAGCCACAGACATCAACACAGACCCTGGATGCAGCAGGATCATGGACCCAGACATGGCCCTCGGCTGCAGCTCTGGTCCAGACAATACCATAACCCCAGTTAACAGCACTGCTCACCCCAAATTAGCCTGGCACTGGCAATGGCACAGCCCTCAGATATCAACAAGATAACAGGTTACAGCCCAGACCCTGGCATCCATGTAGGCCTTGGCGGCAACATGGGCCAGGAACATCAACACAGACCCTGGCTACAGCAGGACCATGGAACCAGACATGGTCTTCAGCAGCAGCCCAGGTTGTTACCAGGGGCCCCAGTGGCCATGCAGGCCACCCGGATTGGTACGTCCTCTGAGGCAACACAGCCCTCCAACACCAGCGTGGCCCCACCACAGGCCCCTGGGCAGCCCCCAAGGATGGCAGGAGCCACAGACATCAACACAGACCCCCTCAGCTGCTCGAGGGCCCCAGATCCAGACCTGGCCCTTCATCATAGGCTAAGCCCAAGTATCTCCCTGGACTTGGGTGGCCAGCTGGCTATTCACATCAGCCCATTCCTCACCACTCTCACCTCTCTGGATCTGCCTGCCTCTCTCCTAAGCCCACAAACCATCCCACCTCTCTTCTACCTCCCCACCTTGTGCTCTCTCACCACAATGGTGCCCAACTGCTCAGTGCTAGGGCTCTTGGTTGGAGAGCAAGTGGTGCTTGGTTGAATATTGCCCATCCCAACCATAAGGGATGACATGGAGTTGTTACCCTTCCTCTCTCCAATGCCCAGGCCTAGAGACCTCAGGCAACACTTGGTATGATGGTACCGGATTACCTGGTGCCAGAGGCAGGTTGATTGTGGCCCCCTGCAGACCCAAAAGTCTGGTAGGAGGACGTATGCCATCTGTATCCATTGCAGGATAACTATTTTCTGTTTTATAACAGCTCACAGTTGAGAGGCTTTAAACTTTTTTAAAAAACGAGATTTTGGAGTTTCACAGAGATTTTGGGTTTTAGAAGAGACTAGATATTTTTAAAGAGGCAACTCTTAAAGTGTTGGAATTCGTAAGGTCGTGAGTTAACAATGATGTGTTTGTATGTCAAGTTGACAGGGGGTCCTGCTGTGCAACAGTAACCCTAAGGAGAACAATAGTCAAAACCTTTCTCCTCCACACAAGGGGTTGGTAAAGAAGGACCCAGAGGCCCCCAAAACAACAGAGATTATTGTCATTGTTCTTGTTTGCCCTCTATAATTAGACGATGAAGCCCCATCGCTGGAGACACCACACATTTGGATTGCAGAACATACAGAACTCAAACTGGAACTGAGCTGGCAATGTCCTCCCCTCTGGGTGGCTTTTATAGTGCTAGAAGGTGCTGTGCAAGCTGCTGGGAGAGAAGTCATTAACTGTCCTAATCAGCTCTGGATCCCACCAAGTAGTGTTCAAGCTCCCTGGCATCTGTCCACTGGTACAAGAGTGGGAGGACTGTTGTAGATGTAACCAACCACTTTTTGATTGGATGTGGCCCACCCTGGAGGCAGGAATTCTGTAAATCTAGTCAAGAGCCAGGAGCTGGAAAGGTCAGGGGCTCTCAAAGGTAAGCCTGAGACTGTTGTCTTGCTAACTGGACATGGTGTCAAGCTGTCTTCTAAATACTTACGCTTACACACATAGATTACTGCTGCTCTCTGCCTGTATCAGAGAAGCTCCCCTTTGCAGTGACCAGAAGTTATAGCAGATTCACAATTGGTCAACGAGTGCTAAGAAGAAACGAGTGTGGAGTCCTCTTCCCTAAACAGGACATCCATATTCACCCCTGCAAAGCTCTGAGAATGACGTGGAAGGGCTGGGTGGAAGGACCACACAAGTCGGAGAACGGGAAGAGCGCTGAAAGAGTGCCTTCTGACATGATGAGGCCACTATACCCATGAACTCACCACAACTGTGAGTGTTGCACAAGACCTGCTGACGACTGGGTCCATTGGGCCAGACAGAGGTGACGCACGCCTTTAATCCCAGCACTCAGGAGGCAGAGGCAGGTGGATCACTGAGTTCGAGGCCAGCCTGGTCTATAGAAGGAGTTTTAGGATAGCCAGAGCCACACAGAGAAACCCTGTCTGGAAAAAAATCCAAAAAAAAAAAAAGGGGGTGGGGTGGGGGCAGGAGGACCCATCACCATTTCATCATGCATGGAGGAGGGGTTTATGAGGCCCATCCTTCCCTGAGGGACTGTCATAAGTTAATGGTTGCTGGAAGAAGATGAGTTATCAAACTTCCTAATGCGGCCAACAGTTCCTGATGTTTTAGTGCCCCCCCCCACCATAAAATTATTTCATTTCTACTTCTTAACTGTAATTTTGCTACTGTTATGGATTATAATGTAAATATCTCATATCCAAGCCTAAGGGGTTCACGAGCCACAAGTTGAGAACCACTGTCTTGAGTGGCCATAATTGCTGATGAAATTATCCATGCTCTAGTAAATAACCTCCCCCCATATTCATGCTCTCACCATAATTACATTCAAGGAGTCAAATGGAAAAATTTAAACATAAGGTAGGAGGGTTGCTTGTTAGGAAAAGGAAGAGTTTCAGCAGGAAAGAGAAGAAAAAAAATGGGAGGTGGAAATGACCAAAAAATCATTATATATTTATATGAAATGTTCAAATTTTTTTAAATTTTGAGACAAGGTTTTGCTATGTAACCCAAAACAGGCTTTGAACCCAGGACTTAGAATTACAGGCCTGAGCTACCACACCCAAACTAATAGTCATATGTTGTTTACTGAGATGTGTTTGTTTGCTAAGATGGCCATAACAAACTGTCATAGAATTACGTGGGTTAAAACAAGAGAAAGGGTACTGTTGTCCGGCTTCTGAGGCTGGAAGTTCAAAATCAAGGTGGCAGCAGGCCCATGCTCTTTTTGAAGGCTCCAGGGGAAGATCTTGTCATTCCTTTTTATAGTTTTTGGTAATTCCCAATAATTTGGGGCTCTCTTTGATTTCTTGACCCAGACACACAACCTCTGCCTCTATTGTTATGTGATTTTCTCCTTATATCTGTGTCCAAATTTTCCTCTTTGTTGAGGACACTGAAACCTACCCCAATCCAAAAATCACCTCATCCTAAATTATTTTCATCTACAAAGAAAGACCCTCTCTCCAAACAAAGTCACATTCACAGGTATCCAGGATTCCAACATCTTCTATGGGGAGACAATTTGACTCACAATGGCATCTATAAATACAGCTTCATGTCTTCCTGGAGATGTGGGCAAAGGCTACAGAAATAGAATCTATATCCTTCCCCAACTCTAGTGGAAGACTCTGCTGAGTCAGTAGATTTTACCCTTAGACCCCCAGCTCTCCCATAAGGTGAAGGTTAAGCACATAGAGTTTCAGTCCTTGAATAGGTTAGGGAGATTAAAACAGAGTGAATATTCACTCATATGTAACATTTTTTTAACCTCGTATTAACCAATAAAAGAAGCTCCAGGCTGCATGGGGGGGGGGGGTTGCAGGCCTGTAATCCCATCACTCAGGAGACAGAGACAAGTAGAACTCTGTGAGTTCAAGGCCAGTTTCATCTACACAGTGAGTTCTAGGTTTGTCAGGGCTATATAGTAAGACCTGCCTCGATAGATAAATGGATGGATGGAGGGATGGGTGGATGGTTCAATCAAACTCCCTTACAAACAAAATTTGACAACTAGGCCATTTGAAAGCTAAGAACTCCCTAGAACTTTGACCATTAATCCTTTTTCTCTGTTTTTCTGAAAGCAAGAATTCTGTTGTTCAATCCATGGTATTTAAATGTTGTTGGACCTTACAGTAGTCCTTGAATGAAATAATCAGGTATCAAAATTGACCAAGTGACGATGATGATGGTGGTGATGATAGTGATAATGTTGATAGCAATACATCTAAAGAGACATTGCTAAGAATCTGGTGGCCTTTGTTTTTATACGAACAAATAACTTAAAAGTAGAAAAAATGCATTCAAATGTTTATCACTCCTTATATAATAAGCACAGATAGAGATCTGGAGCTTATTCTTAAAATAAAATAAAATTAACCAAGGCTCAAAATAAATATATTCATCAAGGAACAATAGTCTTGTAACAATGTCGCCTTTAGCAGAGTACCTTGGGGTGATGAATCATTGTACTTGCTGATCTTACAAGTTCACATGTAATTACAGAGGCATGGAAGTCAGGGGGCTGGTGTGGTTGTTTCACACAGAAGCCTAGCAGCAGACATCTAATAAACACAGAGAGGTTTGTACTCAAATTATGTAAGAATTACAACAACTCTACCGGAAAAAAAAAAATCTCTAGTCAAACTGTAAACTGATTTTTCACTTCCGTTTCTGAGTCATTTATTGCAAATAGCAATCCAAAAATAAAAGCACACAATTGGGAAGGGAATCAAGCTAATTCTGTAATATATATATATTAAACTATTGATTTCCAGAGAAACAGGATCTATCTTCCCCCTTCCCCCGACTCTGTCTCCATATTTATACATCTGAATAGATTTGTTATATATAGTCTTTAGTGTATATGTTTACACACAGAGAGAAAGAGAGATGGAGAGGAATATCTTAAAATGTATATATAGATATATTTAAGATGTGTTTATGTATCTAAAATTTAAGAAAAGTTTACATGGAATATTTTAAAACTTACTAATAATGTGTTTTTCTTTTAGCTTATATTAATAATTAAAACTTCCAGACACCAAATTTTAGTTTCCATTTGTGTTAATCACATAATATATGCCACTCTTTTCTTCTAAAAATGAAGATCTGTTCCCCAGAGCCTGACTCTTCCAGTTACTGCCCTGTCACCTTGCTCGGCTCCGTGTCTAGCTGTCCCTCTTTCATCCCTTACTTCTTCACAGCCTTATTCCCACACTTCATTCTGGATGCCACACCCAACTGTTTCTCTGTCGGAACTTGTCACCATCCAGACCTGGCCCTCTCAGCTTCAACTGATTACCTTAAAATGTTCCAAAATGCCCAATAAGCTTTTACCTCTGCTCACAAGCAAAGCAGAGAAATGAAGCTCGTACTTTCCAGAAGCAAATGAAATCTCAAGATCTGAATTCACAAGAACTTAGCCATGTCCAGCCCTCCTCTTACTCATTTACCCTCCTCCTGGGTACCTCTTTAGCAGGGCTTGAAAGGCCAGCCACAGTGATGTCTCCAAGGACTGTAAACTATGCATTCTGGGTAGTTGGCCTATGATCCCCAGGTTGCCAGACTCTGGAAACAAGCCCTGCCTATTTCCTCCACCCTGTCCTGAATCTACTAAAGAAATCTCTGATATATTGGGTAAGACTATCAAAAATCTCTCAATTCCACAAATCCTAGAAATGTCAAAACTCCAGAAATGGTTGTCTAGTTTTCCCTAAATCCCTAGGCACCCACACAGCTGTAGCTCTTTCATTATTATATCTGGTTCCTGGGCATCACAAAATCTGTTTTCCAAAGAAACCTTCCATTGTTGTCTCTGTAATCTCAACAAGTCTGTGGCCCAACAAGTCTCCTTCTTCCATACCATCTACAAATCAAACCTCAGCTGAACAAAACCCAATGGTTTTTGAACCATTGGGTTCAAAAATGTGATACCAACACATTTCTGCTTGTGGTGAATGAATGAGGAGATACAATGGTTTGGTGACTGAAGTTGACAAACATTCAGTGCCTATCACACCAAGAGAGTTGGGGACTAGCAGGAAAATTCCATGAACTTTGCTCAAAGAAATTTAAGACACCAAATTTTGATGTTCCACTGTCTAGCAATAAAGCGACTATTCCTTTGAGTCCTCTAGACTAGACAGACCAGGGATCCAAATGAAGGCAGAGATTGGATAAGTCGGTGAAATGCTGGAGAGGCTACTTAGAGCATTGTTCTGTGAAGCTGGGCCACAAGCATGATTTAACAGCTACAAAATTCAGATTGAGTATCACTGGGCAAGCAAGATCTTTGTCCAAAGACCAGCATGCTTGAATGGAAGGAGTTACTTTATAAATAATGTCTAGAGAAATGAAACTTCTAAGCACAGATCTGAAATGGCTTAATTTTGAACATGCATGCTGGCTAAATACAGTCTTGTGTGCAGACAGATACATCATTGTTAAAGCGAAGAGAGAAAAATCTATTAGTGAAATTAAAGAAGACAAATCCGTAACAGTCTTTGTCATGTTTAATCTCACAATTCTGGCCACTTGCCTTTATGTGATAGATGAAGCTGATAACAGAAGAATTACCAACTGGGAATAAGGGCAACATTTTTCACTTGGAAAATTGAATTTGCTGAATTAGCAGCCACCAGCCTGTTGGACGAGAAACACAGACACGCACTAGTAGCAAGAACAAATACAACAATGATAACAACTAACAGCACTAGAAAGGGTACAGAGCAGGCCTTCTCTTCAATTCAGTCTCCTCACTGATGAGACTAAACAGAACACCAATTGTTTCTTATCAACACCCATGGTGTTGTACTTTGACCCCATACAGAAAAACTGAGTTTACATTTGCAGGAAATGACCAAGGTGCCCAAAAGAGATGCCATAGGTAAATACACAGTCCAGAAACTCAGTATTCACATTTCAATACCTCAAAGCATTGAGAGAATCTCTTTGGTATTCTTGAAGTCAGTCACAGAGATTATAGATAAGCAGAGTTCATCATACATGAGTTTAATACATGATCAGTGTAGACCACCAATCAGTGTGGTGAAGAACTAGAGCACAATAAGTAGGCCTGTGCACACCTGTCTGAGCCTCACAGATAAGTTTCAGGGGGATAGCAGAGTTCAAGATACCAAGCAAGCTTTATCTACAATCAAATATAAAAGTCATGGGCAAAAATGTCCAATGGGAAAAAAAATCATGACAGTCATCTTAAAGCTCATGGACATTTTCAAAGTAGAAGACATAAAAATCAAAATGCAAAATACAGATGAGAAAAGATAGAGTAAATATAACTGACAAATAATCAATATAGCCAGAGAATACACAGTAATAAACAAGTTATGAATGGCATAAATAAATACTTTACCAAAGTAGCAATGCCATTCACAAACACATAAACATGTAAATCATATTTAACAAAAAAAACTAATTTGAATAAGTTTTTTTGCCTACCCAACTAGCAATAATTTTTTTCAATAATACTTAATTATACTTCACCCCTGCCAAGACCAATATAAAAGAGACAAACAGAGACTTGCTGCTCTAAGAAATGTCTGAAGAGCCCTCTGGTGTAGGAAGGAAGTTGTAGGGAGCTGGCTTCTTGTCCTCCCTCCCTGAGGGAGCACTATGTCTGAGGCTCTCTCTCACTCCAATCTGCAATCCTGTGCAGGCACTCCCCAGATGATTGTGGACCTCATCTCTCAAATCCAAACTTCAGCCATGCTGTTCTGTGCTAATCTTTAGTTATCACACTCTTAGGCCTCAATCCCTGACCTTGTACTTCTGTCTCTTAAATGGACTTCTGCCGTAGCTCCTGAACTGGAGCTCTTTCCTGCCTGTGTCACTAATAGATGCTCTTTCTGTCTAGTAGAAAGCCTAGTTCTGGCCTCCCCTGCCCAGTCTTGACATGTTGTAGTAGGCCATTAATCTATGTCGTAGAGTTGACAAAAGTAGTCAACCTTATTGTATACTTTCTCCGGTCCAGACATCGCACATTACTCAATGGAGTGCTCACAGCCTCTGAGATCAGTGAGTGGGAGGTATTGTTTTCATTTTACCTGTGGGGAAGATGTGAATTACTTCCCAGCTTCATATAGCTGCTGATTGCAGCCAACAACATTTTGACTCCAAAGTACCCCCCTCTTTCCCTCCCCAGACACCCAGAGCTTTGATTATACTCAACACATCTGAAGGCTGTGATTTTACTTACAAAATAAATCTCTATTATAATAAACAATATAAATATAAACTCTTACTGCTTTCACAGCATCTAGCTAGGACTATCAACTATTTCCTAGGAAACCAGTCAATACTAAAGAAAGCAGAGCCTGATATTATTTTTTATGAACCATTATTTTTCTATGGCCTTTCTAGGAATGGGAATTGACAGGTTAAAAACAAAAATCAATCAAACAAAAAGTCACCCCATTCCATAACACTGACTGGCCACCGACAAACAGGTAAGCACTATCAAATGAAAATGCCGGGATGTTGGGTGGGGCTTTTCTGTGGTCCCAAGATGGGCACTTGAATTTATAAGTGAAACTCACACACTAACTCTCCATACATGGAGTGTAGACACCTTCCTTGAGGCTCACTGGAAGGCAAGAACAACCATACTGTGCAAACCACACCCTTGTTCCGGTCCACCTGAGAAGCTGCAGAAAAAGGGACTAATCAGAGCACCCATTCCTGTACACAGTGCCTTATTCACAATGAGGACATTTTCTTTACTCTGTCCCACAAAGCCCAGTTCCCTGGGGGAGCAGGGCCATGTGGCACTCTCAAACAATTCCCTGCAGAGCCAGGAAAGGCTATAGGAAAGAAACCAGGCATACCTCTGCCTGGTGAATGGACAAGGTAGAGCTTGGTAAAGGAGTTATCTAGGGAGTTCTTGATCCCCGAGAATTGAGCCCACTTTAGATTCCAGGTTTCTGAAGGCAAGGGTTTCATAGGGCAGCCCTTTAAAGGAAGAGTAGACAGCCTGGTGGTACCTCCACCCTTCTCATTCCACAAGTAATGGAAGAAAATCTCCACGGCTTCCATTACAGAAGAGGGGGAAATGGATCAACAGTGCCAGGTACACAGCCAGGAAGAATAAAGTGACCCCCTACCAGAGTGGGGTCTCTGTGTGTACATAGCAGAGCTGCCCCTAACCTTCTCTAAGAAGCTCAAGTTAGAAGTTTTAGAATATCACATTAGCAGAGGACACTGGAATTATCAAGAACCAGAGTGACCAGAGGCAGACCAAAGCACCTCCCCCAAACTGGCAGGTGGGTTAGTATGTGAGACTGTTGTCATCCCCTGTATCCAAGTAACCCCCTCCAATCCTCAGTCCTCCAGCCCCAGGCTCTCCCTGGCCTAGACTGTAAAGAGAAGGAAAGGGCGGGGACTTTAGAAGCTGTGTTCTCCCTTCCTTTCTTCCTTCCTGTGCTGACCCTCTTCTCTACCCTGCCCTTCTTTCTCCCCCTCTGATCCTCTTCATCTCCCACACCCCTTCTCTCCCCATTTCCCTCTTCTTCTTCCTCTTTTCCTCCATTTGTCCTTTCCCTCTAATTCATTCTCTGGCTCCCCCAGCAATTGGTTCAGGGGAGAATTTTACATGGGAGGTTGAACTGATGAGGATGTTGGTAGTTGCAGGGGGTTAAGGAGAAAGGACAGAAGCACAGAGGGTTGTGTAAGGACAGAGAAAGATTCTATATGATGCTCTGCTGGCAGATAAATGTGATAGTTGTCCAAACCTAGAAAATGCACAACAAGACCGGGCCTTGATGTAAACTATGGACTCTGAGTACCTATGTGTCAACACAGGCTTACTGGTTCTAAAACATGTGCCACTCCAATGGAGGATGCTGGTAGGGAGGAAAGCTATGCATGTGTGTGCCTGGGGGGCATATGGGAAACCTCTTCCTCTCAATTTTGCTATACAACCATAATTGATTTAAAAGACAATAAAGTAGAGCTGGAGAGATGGCTCAGATGTTAAGAGTGCTGGCCTCTCTTCCAGAGGACCCAGGCTCAATTCCCAGCACCCACATGACAGCTCACAACCATCTGTAACTTGTGTCCCAGGGTATCCAACGCCCTCTTCTGATCTCCACAGGTACTGCACACATGTGGTACACAAACATACTTTCAGGCAAAACATTCATACACAGGAAATAAAAACAAAATTTAAAATCTCTAATAATAATAATGTGCAGAGGAAAATAAAATGGTACATGGTTGGTACTTAATTTATTTTTCTAAAAATGTACCTTATACATAAAACTAATCAAAAACAATAGTTCTGTCTTGTCAACTTCAGTAAAGTGGCATCAAGTCAAAAGAAATGGATGATTGATATGGATAACTGCAAGGATTAATCTCAAACTGATTACAGAAAATCAAACAAACCAGGTTTTAAGTGGCAGATCCTTTATGTTTCAATTTCTATGAAATTCTAGGAAATAGCAACTCATCTTTAGTGGTGGGAAGTAGCTCAGGAGTCTGGGCAAAGGGGAGAAGAGACAGGGGGGCACTGGAGAGCTGGAGAGTACCACTGTTCACAGGTACACACATGTCAAAATCCATCCAGATGCCCTCTTCAGACATATGTGGCTTCTTGTACGTAAGTTGAACCCCAATTAAAATTCAGATATTAAAGACGCCATGAAAGGAAGTGAAAGATTTCACAGAAAGAGAGTAGAAAGCCATGATGTGGGAAGTGAAGTCCTTCACATCCCCCATCTTAGTTATCTGTAGATGAGTCACAGCACACTACATTGCAAGCATCCTTTTCTGAACCTCCCCTAAGATGACCATGTTAAAGAGCAATGTGAAAAAATGAAGAGTCAACTCTGGTTTTCTAATCTTATCTGAAGAAAAAAAAAACTGATACAATTGCCTTTCTATCACTTAATATGATCACTAGAAACCAGGCTACCACAAACTAAAAACCAAAGTCAAATAAAAGAGAGAAGCCATATTTTAGCATGGCAGATAAATCTTAGATGGGACCTAATGTGTGAGTCATCTTAAACCCCCAGAGAGCTGTGACCCTGTGTCCAGGAGTCAGCCATACTGTGCTGTAGTGCAGATGGGTCACAAGAAACCTGGCCAGCTACACTTAACAGCCTCCAACCTCCTCCTGTGAAGTTGGCCCTTTTCTTTCTGCTCAGCTATATATTTTTTCTTTTCTCACTGATATTTCTTCCCCAAATCCATCCTTATTTGAATCAGAAAAATAAGAATATCCTATCTGCTGCCCTATGAAAAGCACACTAAGACTCAAAAAAAATCATTCTAACTACAAAGTGACTCTACTATATGTTGCTTACTTACAAAACTAAAATGAATTTTTTTCCTTCTACCATAAAATGGTCCAGATTCTCAACAGTATCCTATCTCAGTTTGATACCATGATTGCCATAAATAAATTTCTTACGCACTCAAACCAGTTTTGCCCTTTTCCCAGGAGGCTTTTGCAACGCTCAACATAAACTCAGCTCCCTCGTGTGATGCAATTGTGATTTAGGAAAAGCAAAGACCATCACCAATACACAGTTTCATCCGCCCACTCCAACAGCCCAATCTAACTGCAGCCAAGTCCCCAAACCCTGGAACTCCCACCCACAAGCTGCCAAACCCTCTGGTTGCCCTATCACTGGCAGATGCTACAATGCTCTGTCAGTAAAAGGTTTGTGAGAAACTGAAAAGTGTACAAAATCAAACAGAATGCAAAGACAATTTTACTGAATTCAGTGTTTTAGGTTTCTGGTATGCTTAATGCTCCAGAACTGAGAGATTTGGGGGCCCATAGTCCTCTACCCCTCTTTTTTTTTCTGTCCTGAGGAATTGGAAATGGCAATTAGGAAAGAATTTGAACTTGATGTCATGAAGCACAGTAGATACAAACAGCTCTACAAGGTACCCTGGCCACTGAGCACCGGCACCTGCTATGGTCATCACTTCTACATTTAAACAAGATGGTGAATACTCACAGGTAGAACACAGTGCCTCTGCTGAGGAGGAAGCCATACTCTACTGCTTACCACAGGTTCTAAATGAGGCTGAGCCCAAGACACTGACCTCATACTACTGAAATACTGTAATCCACAGTCATGTTATTCACGAAGACCTCACTGGGGTCCTTTATCAAGTCTCATAGGACTTTTTTAATCTACAAAGAAATTCCAATACTCTGCACCCCCATTTTATACATGGAAAAAGTTAAGACTAGAAATTTTCAACATTTGCCCCTGCCAAAGAACTCAGATAGAAATGTAGACATCCTACACTTCTACAACCTTTCTGTGTTCCCTAAACCCATCACTGGCATGTGTACTTTCCCATCCAAGCCTCACCTCTATGCTAATAACTCATCGGTCCCAACTCCTTAAAACTGCTTCTAGGATCACATGGGTTTGGCCTGACTCTTTTCTTTTAAAGGATTCTTTTAATTACATTTATTTTTTTATTTATCTTACATATGGGTACGTGTGTGCCATGGCGTGTATGTGGAGGTCAGAGGGCAGCTTGAGAAAGCCAGTTCTTCCACCATATGGATCCTGAGGATTAAACTCAGGTCAGCAGACTTGGCAGAAAGAATCTTTGCCTACTGAGCCATCTTGCCAACCCTTTCTCCCTAGCATGCATCCCCTTGTCCATAAGACCCTAAGTCTAAAACTCAAGCTTCTTGCCTTTCCCAACCCACTACCTCAGATTTTTCTTCACTCAGTCCCAGGATCCTCTTCACTGATTCCTGAGCCTTGAGCCTCCACTAATTATTGAAATATTATTGCTGCAGGAGTGTATCTGTTTTCAGTTTATCAGCATGGTATATGACTTCTAGCATGCCATAACAAATTAGTACAAATTCAATTGCTTAAAACAGCACACATTTATTATTTTGCATTTTTATAAATCAGAAACCCAACATGGATCTGACTTGACTAAAATCAAGGTGCTGGCAGGGCTGTACTCCATTCTGGAGGCTTTAGAGAGAACACATTTCCTTGCTTCTCCTAGCTTCCAGAGCCCACCCACATTCTTTGACTCATGGTCCCTTCCTCCTTCAAAGCCAGTACTGGGATACCCAGCTGTCATCCCCTCGCTTTCTCTGCCTCTCTCTGCTACCTTTAAGGACACTTATGATTACATGGAGCCATTAGAACAGGCCATGATAAACTCTTTGTACCATGTAAGTTGATCAGAGTCTTAATTCCTCTTTGCCATGTGACAATGTTCAGATTCTAAACATGAGGTGGACCTCTTTGAGAAGATGGGGTGCATTATTCTGCCTACAAGGCTTATGTCTCAAATTTTCCTCTTCTTTTCAGAACCATCAACATTCCCAACCCATAAGTTCCTTTTTAGAATAGAATCTGAACTAACTGGACCCTCAAATGACTGACTACAGGGCTGTCTCCTATTTTTCCTGCTGCCATCAGCCAGGCTACTCTCCATTGGCCAGTTCCCTCTCCATCAGCCAGGCTACTCTTCATATGTCAGGTCACTCTCCATCAGCCAGGCTACTCTTCAGCCCTTTGCATGAACGTTCCGGAGCCAGGGGAGACTGGGGAGCCTCAAAGCAGAGAGAAGTAGGGCATGCTTTGGAAACCAGGCATCCAAAAGGATCAGCACTCACTGTGTGATTTCGAAGGCTGGCCTTGATGCTGATCAAACACAACACAAACTTGATAGACAACACTATGAAAACCCACTGCACAACAAGCACAAGAAGGGAACCTGCACCTTTGGGGGATAGGGAGGCCCCCACTCAGACAGTTATGAAACCATCCTTACAGAACCTTATGAACCATCTTGAAACATTTACATATATTTTGTAATCTTTGAATTAAAGACTCACAAGGTACTGCAATGGTAGAACAGAGGGGTTCTTCCCACCCACCACACTGTATCCCCAAATGGTTGCATCTTACCTACCTAGAGTATAATATCAAAATCAAGAGACTAATATTTTTCCAATATGTATGTACTTCTACACCATAATTCTTACACTAAAATCCATAACTGTACAAATGCATATGTCTACACCCACTGCTCAGCTGGAATCCCACACAACTGGCCACAAAGCAACTCTGTGGGACTTTCGGACTCAGCTTCTAGAAGCCGTCCTGGATCTAGTGGCTTCTAAGTATATAGTCGAGCACAGAGAACTTGACAAGAACCCACACCATCGTGTAAAAGCAAACCACAGACTTCCTCTCCACTGCTGGGAGCCCTCTGTCGCCTGGCACACCTGCTGAAATGAGGAACTGATCCGGGAACATCTTCATGTGGTTCTTCCTGCATATGGGAACTGTCTCCAAAGATGCCAGGCACCTCAGAGAAGAAAGACAGGAGGGATGCCTAAAATGCCTCCCCAGGGCCTTGTTCTGTTCTGTCTCCAACAAGAATTCCAGAAAGTTCCTCTAAGTCACTTCCACAGTATATCATAACATTGCTCACTGAAAACGTCCCAGGAGACCTAGTTTGATCCAATGTTTTTATTCTCACATCAGGAAAGGGAAACTTGAGGGGCTTAGAGGGAAGATAGCTCAATCATAGACCTGAGTCTTCTGAACATGCGCAACCAACACAGTTTCTAATATCCATGTATCTGTCTTTAGAGGTGCTTCTAAAGCCTCTTCAAACTGTTGAAACTTCAGCAGCATGTGTCTGAAGATAGATCAGATGCACAGCGTTGTGTATAATAAGTCTGAGTGAAGCCAAAGTTGGTAGGAGGAGGCCAGTGAAGAGCCTAGTGGAGGACCAAGGATGTAGCTTAGTGGTAGGGGGCTCTCCTAATGTGCATGAGGCACTGGCTGGATCTCAAGCCCTGAAAAACAAACAAACAAACAAACAAGCCAACAAAAAAGGCTGGTGGCTTCAATTAAAATAATGACAATGAAGTCATAAAGAAGCAAAAGCATTCACAGTGTTTGCTGAGAGTAGAAACAGAATTGACTGACCTGTGGCTATCTCACTCATCAACTATCACCCAAAGAGGCCCTAAGCTTCCAGGAGGGTTCAACCTTCTGACATTGCAGTGGTCTACAAATGTGTTGGATTCTGCCCCGATTCGTAGGCTGCATGCCATCCTACAGGTCACATGTTGGAAATGACTGATTACTGTGAGTAACCTGTGCAGAGTTAGGTCTGAAATGTTACACTGTTTTCACTATTATTATTAGGACAAACCCAACAACCAACAAATACTTAGTGAAGCTGCTCCACTTGTCCTGACTAGCACATCTAATGTTCTCATGTGTTCATAGAGTGAGCTTTTCCCACACGCTTAGAGAGCTTCCTGGCTAGACATAGTGACAGACATCTGTAATCCAAAAACTGGACAGGCTGAGGAAAAGGAATCCTGAATGTGAATGAAGGCTGGGCTACAGAGTGAGATATAATGGAGCACAATAATGTTCATATGGAGTGAGGTAAGCCAGACCCAGAAAGACGAGTGCATGTTCTCTCTCATCCTTGATGGTTAGCTCCAAATCCTCAGATGTGAGTATACAAACTGGGGTAATCACAGAAATAGGAAACTAAAATGGGATTCTGCAGATAAAAGAGCAGTTGAAAGGGTATTAGCAGGTATAAGAGATTTGAAGGGGAAATGGGAAAAAAAAATAGTGGGAGCTTTAGTTAGGGGAGGGGAAAGAGATAAATAAGGAAGAAGGAGGAAAGAAGCAAAACGAGAGTAAGAATGTCGGCCGGGCGGTGGTGGCGCATGCCTTTAATCCCAGCACTCGGGAGGGAGAGCCAGGCGGATCTCTGTGAGTTCGAGGCCAGCCTGGGCTACCATGTGAGCTCCAGGAAAGGCGCAAAGCTACACAGAGAAACCCTGTCTCGAAAAACCAAAAAAAAAAAAAAAAAAAAAAAAAAGAGTAAGAATGTCTGAAAGGGTCATAAGGAACCAAACTATTATCTATTTGCCTAAAATTACATGTAATGAATATAAATCTGTGTATACATATATAGTTTAAATGAAAACTTCCCATCTGTTCTGACAGTTCTTCCTGCCAATACCATAGACTACTAACAAAAACCAGAACACCAGGAAGAGAAGTTCCCTTTTGGGTTTTTGGTCAGGGTTGTCCAAGAGATAGACTATGATGTTGCCTTTGGTTGCATCCCAGAAGTTTAAGGTAAGTCTCATTGGTAAAGGCACCATGTTCTTTGGACACAAAACTTGAAGCATCAGAGCTAGATCTGACCTGAAAGCCTCCTCCTTGAAGACTAGCTTTTATGGTGTCAGAAGGTGTCATATAAGCTTCCGAAAGTAGGAAGCAACCGATAGTCTTCCCAGCTCTGAGGTCTATGAACCTACAGCAATTAACAGCTTGTCACAGTGATCCTAAGGGTGCAGTAGTGGCACACATACCTTGGAGGTAACCAACAGCTCTCTGATTAGACTTAAGGTCCATTCAACAAGAGGGAGATCATGTCAGGTACTAGAAACGTAGCCAGCTATCTGGGGCTAGTGAAGTCATGGATCTTTGAAGGGAACCCACAACTGCTAGTTCACTAAACCAGCATAATTCCTAACTATATTCTAAATACTCATTTTTTTTCTTTTTTTTTCCCTGAGACAGGGTCTCTATGTAGCTCTGACTGGCCTGAAACTCATTATGTAGCCCAGGCTGGCCTCAAAATCACAGAAATCCATCTGCCTCTGCCTCCCAAGTGCTGGGATTAGAGGTGTATGCCACTTGTTCTTATACCTACAGACAAAAATCATCACAGGAAACCACAACCAATCAAAATGCAGAGAACAAGTGACAGTGTGTGCCCAGTTCCAACTGATATATCTGTAGCACCATTACTGAACCTAAGGCTCAGGGATCATTGATAATGGTTGAGGGAAGATTTTAAGAGCCAGAGGAGTTTGCTATGCTGTGGGATTGTATCTCCAAGAAATGTCAGAGAAGCTATAGCCATAAAGATCATCAATATTCCTGCCTAAACATGACCTGAACAAGAATGGCATCAATACGGAAATGCTAACATGGAAAGAGGAAATCTCATGAGGCCCCAACTCTAGATAAAGACCTATAGGTAACTAAGAAATACTGAGAACAGAAGAAATAGTATCCCCCAGGGAAGATTCCCCCAAATTTTTCATCCAAAACCAAGTGGTCAGCACTAAAATCATGTAAATACAAGTAACATTACATGAGCTAAGCAGATTGTATTTATATATTTAGGAATATGTATGTGTATATAACAACAATGGAAGAAAAGGAGTCCATAAACTTGAGACATAGCAAGATGGGTTACATGGAAGCAGCTGGAGGGCAGAAAGAGAACTGTCTGGTGGTGGGTATATTTTTCTATGAAGCAGAGAGCAGCCTCTGTATTGAGGAAGCAGGAGTTAAGTACATGTTTATTTTCACTGTGACTTGTTCGGTACCCCATTTTACAAAAAGGTTTGTTTGCTTTACTGTTGTTTTGGAAAGGAAAGCTTTATTAAAACTGTTTTAGCTTTGGACATATAATAGTTTTATTAATTACAGCTTTATTTTGGAAAACTCCTGAGTTTTAATTCAAATGTTTGCCAAAGTAAGGTGCTATTCAGTGACCATTGTTGAGATCAGATGGCTTACAGGCATTTCTGGGGTGGTCACAATTTAAGATTCCTTATTAATGGATGCCTTTGATTTAACTCTAACCAAAAACTGCAACATTATTCTTAGTACATTTTCAGTATATAGTGTTAACAAGCTTAGGTGCAAACAAATAAAATACTTAAGCTATTTGTGAAAAAAATAAAATATGTGCATAATGGCATACCCTGTTAATAGTTTGGATCTAGAAGGGTTTCTGATAGATCATGTTCTGAAAGGTTGTGAAATCTTGGAGGTGGAGCCAAGCTTGCAGAAGTATGTTACTATGGGCATGCCTTTCAAGGTGATAATCCTAGCCCGTGACTCCAGCCCCCAACACCATGCCAGCCCCCTCTGTTTTCATGCAATGTTCACTGTAACCAATGGCCTCCCCACAACGGACTGAGCCCTCTGAAGACATGAGCTAAAATAAATGTTTCCTCCCTTCAGTTCTATCAGGTACCATGGTCATAGTCCCAGGATAGCAACTGATTCCTGCTCCTTGAACAGTTTCCTAGGACTTAGCTGTGCATTTGGAGTAGCTACTGATTACCCTTATGTCAATTTTGTCCTTTCTGGCCATAAGATCTACCCACAAGTTCAAGTCCACAGGAAGGGACACAAGAACTTCCTACTTTGTGTGCCCAGAAAAAACAAAACAGAGTCAGCCCTGGTGTTGAGGTAAACATCAAGTGAAACATGGAATGTGTGTGGATGGAACTCACGCCAAGTTCATGGATCTACCCTCTGTCTAAGATCCCCCAGCTCCCTGAATGAGCTGGAGTCCATCCCTGAGAGTCTAACCCGTGGCCACAGCAACCTGGCCTCCTATCAGTGGCCCTTTACTAAAACTGGCTTTCCACACTCCTCATCTTCTTCCCCCATTCATCCTAGGCTGGCAACCCAAATTCCACTGCCACCCAGAACAGTAGCTGTCCCTAAATCGCTGTTGTGGTTATCTGCATGTTTCTCTTGCATGAGATCCTGGACCACATGAGAGGTAGTTTTTGCCACACTCTCTTGGGTTTGTGTGTTCCCAGAGAGGGAAGACTGCCTTGTCTGTTTTCTGTGTGGTAGAAAAGAGAAGAGTAGCTGTCACATACTGCCATTTGAAATGCAAATTCATGCGAGAGAAATTAGGAAAAATCCTGAAAAGTTGAAGATGCATAAATTCTATAATCTTATGTCTAGGTAGTATATGCCCCAGGGAAATGAATGTGTCTACCAAAAAATTGTTCATAGCCACTTAATTCCTATGTTAGTACATGTATATATGTGTGCACAGGCACATGTGTACACATCCTCATAGAGGATAGAGGTTAATGTTGGTTGTCTCCCATGGCTCTCCACCTTATTTTTCAAGACAGGATCTCTCACTGAGCCTGGAGCTCTCCAGTTGGTTCATATGGCTGGCCAATAAGTACTAGAATTCTCCTGTCTTCATCTTCCCAGAATTGGGATTACAAACATATTGCCAAACCAGGTTTCCCACATGAACTTTAGGGGTCCTAATTCACATTTACACAGCAACCACTTTACTGGCTAAACACCTCCCCATTCCCCATAGTTACTTTATCCTTAATAACAGAAACTGTACGTAGTCCAAATGTCCAACAAAAAGAAAATTAAGTGTAAACAAAAGATGGAATATTTTCCAGTATTTTATAGTGACTAATACACACAAGAATATGGATGTCTCACAAATATTATTTTGAGAAAAACAAACCAAACCCAAAAGGTCCATGAAGAGGCAGGGTTTTTTTTTTCTTTCTTTTAGCTTATTCTTTCACAATTTCATTACAGATCAATTAGGAAGAGAGAGGGAGAAAATAAAATTAAAATGAAAGATTAAGGTTATAAATTTGCCACCCAGTGATGGCACACACCTTTAATCCCAACACTTGGGAGGCAGAGGCAGGTGGATCTCTGTGAGTTTGAGGCCAGCCTGGTCTACAGAGTGAGTTCCAGGACAGCCAGATCTACACAGAGAAACCCTTCCTCCTCCCAGCAAACCCTCTTCCCACCACTCCACTCCTGATTTCACATCTTGTTTGTTTGTGACCCACTGCATTTAATAAATGCTGTCAGCACAGGCAGGAGCAGGGGTAATTTTCCTGAACAAGGGCAGCTTAGCAGTGGCTACATACTGAGGAATGGGACTCCCTCCCCCTGGCGACCATTGCTTACAGAGCTTTAGAGCAGGTGAAATTGATCTAGTGGTGGGACATGAGTGAGCTCCCAAGGGGACTAGTATGTGAGGGAACTCCCCGGAGTGACAGAAGTGCCCTATATCGTGATCTGGGTGGTGTCGGTGTGAAAGTTTATTAAACGACACACTTTCAATTCATGAGCTTTAAGGTCAACAGGCGATCACTAGATGGTGTGTTAATGAGTAAAACGGGTAGGATTGTTCATTTCCTGAGAATCAGACACAACTCTAGGTACATTGTGTGGCTGTAGTTTTCACATAATACTTTTTGAATCAATTCTTGCCTGCTGAACGTTTTCATTACTAATTCAGTGATAAAATTTAGGGGTTTCCCCTCATCTACATTTATCTATATTTGTTCTATAAACCACAGGGAGAGTTTTTTTCCCCTTGTGCTTTACCTCAGACACACTCACTTTCTGGATGCATGTGTGTGGTAGGGGCTTGTGGTATGTTACGTCAGGTGCACGTGTGCTTGTCATTGTGCATGGAGGACAGAAGTTAATGTTGGGCGCCTTCCTCTATCGCTCTCCACGCAATCTTTTGAGGCACGGTCTCTCTGTTTTGACTAGACTGGCTGTCTCTTTCTCCCTCTACCCGCTACAGCCCCAACACGCATTGGGGTGATAGACACACCCTGCCACACCCAGTGGTGCTAATGTTCCAGACTCAAGCACTTCACCCACTGAACCAGCTCCCTAACCCCATCTTTAAATGACTTTCCAAACACTCGAGTGAAGCACGAGGGTATATTTTTGCTGTACAGAACAATGGATATTATTCTGGTGTCGTCAGCCTTGCATGCACAGCACTCTGACCATACCCACCACTCCCATTGCCCTTTGCTGTCTTGCCTACTCTGATGAGGTCCCTTCCTCTTCTCAAATAATCAATTTCTACATGTATGAGAGGAAATAAGTAATATTTGTCTAAATCCAGCTTATTTCTTTTAACATGATAACCTCTAGTTCTATCTTTTTTTTCTTGCAAATGACGTAATTTCATTCTTCATTATAGCTGAATAAAATCCTAGCATTCCTCTGTGCCACATCTTCCTAATCCGTTCCTCTGTTGGCAGACACCTCCCCTGGCTGAGGCGAACACAGCTGCATAAACACATGAGTGTTCCGGATCTCTGACCCATGCTCCCTTGGGTCAAGCTGCTTTCATAAGAAGTAAATTTTTCACCACATCTCAGCCATTTTGGATGAGATCAAATGTAAGAAAAAAACTTTTACTAGCATGAACCTTGTCTGAAACAAAGTATCCAGGGTTGAGAGGGGCAAGAGAATTAAGGAAGGGATAAATGTGAGCAAAGTACAATGATGCATGTATAATGATATGCACATGCGAATGAACAAAACCCATTATTTTGTATTCTAGCAAAAACAAACATGGCCATAATTAAAGCATACTTCAGAAGCCATGCCTGCCTGGCATGTTTCTTCCCATGTCTGCTTTATTTCATAATAAGATCCTTCAGGTTCATTCATGTTGAAGCTTTCTTTTTAAAAATAAATAGTACTCTATTGTATGAGTATCACGTTTTCTTTATCCATCCATTTTATGATGGACACCTAGGTTGCCTCTGTGTCTTAACTGTTGTGAGTAATGCTGCAGTGTCCCCTGCCTCCTCCCTCAAGCAGCCCTGAGGGACCCTAATGGTGCCCAGTCGGTCTGAAATCACTGTCTCCATTTCACCTTCAATAACTGCATGCCAGTTCACGAATGATCCACAGTTAATGTAACAATGATGAAATAAAAGCATTAAGTAGTCACAGCCTCTTCTTTCCATCCACAAAAGAAATTCTACCACTGCCTGATGATAACTGACCCCATTCATCACACAGCCCACCGTAAATAGCCCTCAAAAAGGAGTATTTTGTCTATCCAGCAAAATAAGGACAGTTTAATGAAGATGAGGCATTAGGCCAAAAGATTTGTGAAATCCCACACTGGAAAAGAAGAGAACTATCAGCCTGGAAACAGATTTGGGAAATAGAAAACCAAGGAGAAAGAAGACAAAGCTGGGTCTGATAGTATGTGGAGGCAATGTTGGATAAAGAGGTAGTTAGAATTGCTATGCAATGTATTTTCTTTTTTTCATCTAAAATCTTTACTGACCTATTAGGTACATTTTCTATCCTTCTGACTCTGACATTTCTCTTATTAAAATGTTTATAATTTTGTTATTCATAAATAATAATTGTTTATGCTTATAGGGCACAATACAGTGTTTTGATAAATGCTTATATTATGTAGTGATCAAATCAAGCTAACTCACAAATCTGCAGCCACCGCACTTGGGATTTTTTTAGTTTTTCTTTTTTATTCTTCTGTCATATATTACATCCTCACCACAGCTTCCCTCCCTCCTCACCTCTCAGTCCCTCCTCCCCCAACACCTCCCCTCTTTCCCAAATCCATCCTCCTTCATCTCTCTTCTTAAAAGGACAGCTCTTCCAGGGATATCAACCAAACATGGCATATCAAGATGCAAAAAGACTAGGCACCTCCCCCCATATTAAGGCTGCCCAAGGCAATCCAGTAGGAGTGAAAGGGTCCCAAAGGTAGGTTGGAGTCTCACTGTTAGGAGTCCCACAAGAACACCAAGCTGCACAACCATAGCGTATACACAGAGTGCCTAGGTGAGTCTCATGCAGGCTCCCTGGTTGTCGGTTCAGGCTCTCTGAGCCCCTATGAGCCTTGGCTAGTGGATTCTGTGGCCCATTTTCTTGTGTTGTCCTTGACCCCTCTGGCTCCTACAATAATTCCTCCCCCTCTCCCACAGCTCACTAACAAATGTGCTGCCACTACACCTGGGGTTTTCTTGTGAAAACATTTAAAATTTGCCATTTTTGTCATTTTGAAATACGGAAAGCATTATCATCATTGTCACTGTTGTGTGCAAGAGATCACTGAGTGCATTCCTCCCGTCTACTGAAACTTTGTACCCTTTGATCAACACAAGCCCATTCTCCATACATCCCCGCCCTGTCCCTGATAAGTACCACCAAACCCCTTATTTTCATGATTTCAACTTCTTCAGATTATACATACAAATGTGGTATTGCCTTTCAATGGCTGTCCTGTTTCACTTAACATCATGTCCTCCAGGCTCATTCATGCTGTAAATGACGGGCTTTGGTGATGAATAGTACTCTAGTGGGATTTATTTTAAGTGTATGTGTGTGCATACGTATTCACACAAGTGTATGGCTGCTGCCTGTAGAGGCCAGAAAGGGGTATCAGATCCCCTCGTGGTTGTGACACAGCAGATATGGGTGCTGGGAACTGAACTCCAGCCATCTGGATGAATAGCAATCACTCTTAACAGCTGAATCATCTCTCCAGCCTTGTTCATTCATGTTACAATGGACAGCCAGGTTGCTTTTGTGTCTTGGCTGTTGTGGATAATTCTGCAATGAACATGGAGGTACAGATAACTCTTCAGGTTACTGTGTACTAACTGGATGACCAGATCCATGACAACTCTGTTTTCAGTGCTTTGATGCATAGTGATGAGATTTAAAAAAAAAAAAAAAAAAAAACCAAACCTGCTGGCCAAGAAATTCTTTAAAAAAGATAATCAACTAATAGCCCAATGCAGTTTTTATAATTTTGTACTTCCCCAATTTAAAATTTATAACTTCAGTTTTTGCTAAACTTATGACTGTTTCTATGTGTCTGGTTCCATTCCTGTGGCTCAGGGAACAAGTTTCCTTACGTCATTACATGTCTTTAGAACACACAGTACAGGCCTCCTTTTGACTGCTTTTTAAAATCCTTTTTCTTAGGCATATATGAATGTTTGTAGTTCCATCTAAACTTTAAAATCACATTGTCAAATTCCTAAGACCTACCTTGAGACTAGTTAGAATGTAGTGAATGTTTTGGAAGAGAGTTATATTTCAGCAATTTTGTGCCTTTTTATTCAAAGCTAGGCTCTGTCCCTCCAGTTTTCCAAGTCTTCTCATCTCTCAAAAAGTTTGTTTATTTTTTCATATACTTCAGTACATTTCTTGTTAACTCTTGGGATTTTGTATTTTTATTTGTGTTTGCGAAAGGGATATTTTCTATTATATTTTCTAGTTGAGCTGTGTTAGTTTCTAAGAATGCTATTACAAACATACTTGTACACATACATGCATGTATATGTACCTATGTAAACATAGCTGTACACACACACACACACACACACACACACACACACACACACACACACACACACTATTAAGCACTTGTATTGGCTCTAACAGCTTTTCATTTAGTTCCCTCATATCTTCTTAGTATTTTCCAGGTGATGATTCTTTTTTTTTTGTCTCTTCCTTTCCAATACTTATTCTTAGTTCAAAACAATAGCCAGGAACCCACCTGATAATTTAAATATTTCAGTAACATTTGGCACTTTTAATGGAATACACCTAAAACTTCATCATTAAATAAAATCTTTATTCTTAGTTTCTCATGAATAGGCTTTAATAGGTCAACAAAATCTGCTTCCAGCCCCTCCTTCCTGGAGCTTATGCAACAATGGGTAGCACATTTCACCAAGTGTCTTTTTTTGCACCTCTTTTAGTAGTAATGACCTGCATTAATACATTTCATGTTAAACCATCAAAAATGCCTGAAATAAGCCTAGGATGGTGGTCCAATTATTTTAGTCTAGACTCTAGTGCATGAATCAGTTTTCTAATATTCTCATGGAATATTTGCACTATTTTCATTGGCATAGGTGAGCTTCATGCATTTGTGTATGATAGCATATTAGTTTAGTGATATTTAGAACCCAACCTATATATACTTCAAAAAGTGAATTGAGCCAGACATGGTAGTGCATGCCTTTAATCCCAGCACTCAAAGCAGAGGCAGGCAGATCTCTGTGAGTTCGAGGCCATTGGTCTACAAAGCGAGCTCCAGGACAGCTAGGGCTACACAGAGAAACCCTGTCTTAGAGAAGAAAAATAAAAGTGAATTGAGAGGAACTCTATATATTTCTAATATCAAAACCATTTCCTTTAAAAGAGACACTTAGTCCCCGGACATCTCCAGGTACTCTACATAGCTCACTCGTCTTATGCTTTCTGGGTGGAACAGACCGTTTGAAAAATAATTGACTGTATTATTTTCTTGTATGGCTCTTGATGTGTTTTCTTTAATTAATTTTGGAAAATGATTTTCCCACCCTTAGTTACAGATGTATCATATCTTCTCACTCATGTCTGTGGTGTCGTGACCCTCGCCAGTTCATTGTCGTGTCCACTTTCCTTTCTTTGATTTTCCTGGGGAAAAGCCCACATGTTTCTTTTTAGTATAACAAATGGATTTATTATCCATTCTTTGTAGATTTGCCAACTCAGTAATTTTTACATTTAATTATGTCAGTTCCCATTTCCTAATCCTCAGTGGTATTCACAGTTATGTTTCCAATTTCTTCATCCATTCTTCTCATTTTTTTATGTAATAGTAAGACATCTGCTCTGAGTTCTACTTACGACACACTGCAAGGTGTTTTTTCTATTCGCACATGTTCTTTGTATCATATATGAGTTTCACTGTCCTATATCCATGTCCAACACACGGTTCATGCATCCTCATCCTCCGTTCTAACTTCTCTACCCTTTGCTCTGTCCCCCCCACTTCCATTCTTTATAGTAGTTCTTCTTTCAGGTCTAATTTCAGGTCACTTTTTTCTGTTTTTCGGTTTCAATATATGTATACTTGTAAGTTTTTAGGGTAAGTTTCATTGGTATTAGTATGTACATTTTTCTCTTTGCTCCAAGAAGGCTTTTTTGTTGTTGTTGTTGTTTTGTTTGAGAAACTGTCTCATTATGTAACCCAGGCTGGCCTTGAACTCACAGAGAGCCATCTGGCTCTGCCTCCCAAGTGCTGGGATTAAAAGCATGCACTACCACATGCAGTCCTGAAGTGTTTTAGGAGACTGTCTTTTAAAGTATCCTAGAATTTAGGTCTTTTTCCTTTTGTTTGTAAGTCTTCAATCGTCAATTTCACATTGCCCTAACACTGTGGTCATAGACTCTGGCCTATATATTTATGACTTTGAGACATTTTCTGTTTGGCTCACTGTATATATTTTGTAAAAGTTTAATGTAGACATTAGGAAAGAGCACATATTGCCTTTTCTTCGACCTAAAGTCTTATATATAACTTTTTCTGAGAATCTCATATATAAGCATTATATTTATATCATTTCCCACCTCCCTCTCCAGCCCTCCAACACCTCCCATGGGCTCCAAAGTGATTTGCAATTTCATATTCCACCAATAGTTTCTCCACAGCCACACCATTTGTTATAATCCATCTTTTTAACTTTAGCATTTTATTTTAATGAAATAGTGTTTCTTTGTCTCATTGTAATTTTTTCCCCCAAAGAACAACAGTATTGAGCAATTTTATGTGTTTACTTGCTATTTGTCCACCTTCCTTCCTGACCAATCTGTTCAAACTTTTTGCCATTTTTAATAGTTTGCCTGTTTATTGCTGATATGTAGAAGTGTTTTTCATTATAGACTTAAGTCCTTCATCAGATATTTGCACTGCAAATATTTCCACCCATACTTTTTCTTTTTATTTAGTAGCGTTGATAAACAAAATTTTTAAATTTCAACTCATCCATCTTTTTCTTTCTATTTGGTGCTGCTATATATTTAAAAAAAATCTTCACCTGATCCAAATTTGTGAAAATATTCTCCTGAATTTTCCTCTAGAAACTTTATAGTTTAAATTTCATGTCTGGGTCAATGATGCATCTCTAAATATTTTAAGACGTTGTCTTATGAAAAACTGCATTATTGTCTTTTTCCAGTTATTCACCAATGATCTATAAACATAAAATTAATTTTGGATGTGTTTATTTAATATTATGTGCATGACTGTTTGGTCTGCATGTGTGTGAATGCACCATGTTCGTGCCTGGTGCCTGCAGAGAGTAGAAGAGGCTCTGGATTCCCTTGAGGAGTTGTAGATGATGGTGAGCCACCATGTGGATCCTGGATACTGAACAAAGGCAACAAGTGTTCTAAACCACTGAGCCACCTCACCAGGCCCACAATCTATTTTTACATATTAACCTTGTATTGTGTGCTATTTTAAAATTCACTTATTAATTCTAATTGTTTTGTAAGAGTTTCTGTGTAAAAACTTGTTTCTATTTGAAAATAAAGATTTTGGTTCTCCCTTTCCAAGTTGTATATCTTTTAATTATTTTACGTAACTCATTACAAAAAAAAAAAAAAAAAAAAAAAAAAAAAAAAAAAGCACCAAGACCTCCAGAGCAATCAAATAGAAATGGGCAGAAAGGACATCCACAGGGCATTCTCAGTCATGAGGGGAAGGCTTCCATTTTCTCGGTGTCAAATACAAATTCACTATAGGAATTTGTAGGCTAAATTTCCATTCCTAGCTTGAGGAATCAAGAAGTGTTGAGTTGTACGCAAAATGTCTCTGAAACTTGAGAGGACTGCATGTTAACATGTGAACTACATTAACTGATTTTTACCTTAACAATCTCAAATTCCTGGAATAAAGTCCACTTGATCTTTACTAGATTTGACCTGCTAATGCTACATTAAGAATTTTTTAAGATTTTTTAATTGTATATATATTGTTAATTTTTAATTGTATATATATATATATATATATTGTTGTGGGAGGGTATATGCATTTGAGTGCAGGTACACAGATTTAGAAGAGTGTGTTGGAGGCCCTGGAGCTAGAGTTACAGGCATTTGTGGGCCACCCAATGTGGGGGCTGGGAACCAAACTCAGGTCTCTTGAGAGCAGTATGTAATTTCAACTTACTGAGATCAGTCTTAATCTTTTTTTGTTTTGTTTTGTGAGACAGGGTTTCTCTGTATAGCTTTGCACCTTTCCAGGAACTCACTTGTTAGCCCAGGCTGGCCTTGAACTCACAGAGATCCGCCTGCCTCTGCCTCCCGAGTCCTGGGATTAAAGGCGTGCGCCACCACTGCCCGGCCAGTCTTAATCTTAACTTAGTCAATTTTAACTGCTGAGCCTCCTCTCTAGTCCCTTCATTAAGAATGTTTGTGTTTATAATCAAAAGGAATATTGATACTTGAGATATTTTTCTTGACCCACTTGCCATAACTTGGTAATGCTTGACTCATTAAATTAGGCACCTTTATTTTCAAATTTGCTCAACATTCATTTTATTTCTCCTAAAATTGCTCAGTGGTGTTTGCCTGATATGCTTTCTTGTGAGAATTAAAGATTTAGCCACAAACCCATTTTTTTAAAGGTACAGTATTATTTAGATTTTTCTATTCCACTTTTCATTGGCTTTTGTTAGCAAGTTGTGGCTAAAGGTATTGGAAATTATCTAACTTGCTGAATTTATCACTATAAAATGTTCATGACATTCCTTTTTTCTTTGCATGTTAGGAAGGTCTATTAGTATATTCCTATTTCTCTGCTAATGTTGTCATTTCTGTTTTCTTTCTTATCAGTGTTCTTAGGGATTTGCTCTTTGTTACATTGTTCAAAGAACAAATCTTGCACTTTGCTAATCTCTATTAACTATCTCTTCTCTATATGTCTAGTTTCCGTTCTCTTTACTTACTTTGGGTTTAATTTAGTCACCTTATCCATGTTCTTAAGGTCTGGAGGCAGAGCAAGCAGTGAACAGATCTGTATGTGAACATACTGGATATCACTTGTACTTGAGTCTTGAAGACAACTTCCAGGCCATACACACACACACCCTCACACTGGATGCTTGATCATTGGAAGTGGGCATTCTTCATCTTTAGACACTGGGTAATTCTGCATATTGCAACATATTAAATGAGATTCAGAACCAAAGTTTGAAGGACCAGGCTCACTACATTGAACATGCCTAGTTAGTCAACTGATGCATCATTGTGGCCCAGTCTGGGCATGGGTCTGGACATCCAGGCAAAGGTAAGATCCTAATGTTTGAACTTGTTTCCTGCCATTTCCAAGGGCCTAAAAAACCAGCAGAAGTGTGCAAGGAGGTCCCAACATCACTGTCTACACAAACCCAACCTCTTTAGGAATAAGAATGATGAAATTTATCTATTTATGATCACCAGGCTTGGTAACTATAGCTCCAATTTTGTAAATTTTAGCACATTGTTCAACAACTGATATCAACCAAAACGAGGTAATTAAAATCCAAAAATATATTTGTAGTGATGGAAGAAAAGGGATGTGGGCAAGTTGGGAATGGAGGACAACAAAGGGACAAGGTTTCAAAAGTGTTGCTGTGTGAGCAAAAGCTAAGGAAAACTTCAAAGTTAGGAGAATGCCAGTCTGCTAGTTAGAAGTCTACAGAACGAGTGATGTACATGGTGTCTTAACCTAGAATTTGCATTGGAACAATGAACTTGAATTTCTTAGTTATCTTCTACTTCCTCAAATTGTTTCCACCATCCCTTCCCCCCACTGTGTAGTATGCCTTTTCCGACGTATTACTTTCTCTTGTGGCCTTGAATCTGTGGAGACTTTCTTACTGTGAAGTCATACAAATTGCAAAAGATTTTAAAGAAGCAACAGATGCCACAGGGCAGACCCGCCTCCAATATGGAGCTCTTCAGTATTCTCTTCATCACTTGGGGTAATTGTAATCACGTGATTATAGAAAGTGTGGAGCCCTTAAGGATAATGTGCTCTCATTAAAAAAATAATAATAATAAAGCAAGGTAGATTTTTGTGCTTTCTATAGTGTGCTGAGATATTGAATCTGTATGTTATATTTATTCTTTTTCAATAAATTTGAAATAATTTATTGAATGTCTATATACACAAGGTACTATGCAGGGGATAAGAGGGGAAGTCTTGAATACAAGAAACAGGAAACAGCAAACCAACAGTTATGAATGGAAAGGGTGGTAATGGAGACAAAAAAAAGTCAGGAGCTGGAGCATCCCTTATTATCAAAAATACTGCATGTTCTTGGGCCCTTGAATCAGAGATTTTAAAAAAGTAGTTATGCTAGACCCATGCTGCATGTATGGCTGGGAGAGGTGTGTGTGTGTGTGTGTGTGTGTGTGTGTGTGTGTGTGTGTGTGTGTGTGGTGGGTTTTGGAGAAGATGAGAGAGCATAAGGAGAATACCTCAATTTCTGCCCAATACAAGTGGGAGGATGGAATCACTGATGTTCCAGAAGCTAAGAATGGAAAAATGTAAATTATTTTCTTTACGCATGTGGTTTGCACAACATCCTCCAACATAAGACTCCCACTTGGGCCCTAAAGTTGGAAAAATCTGGGGAATATGGGGAAGGGGGGACAGAACAACAAGGCTTTGGCAGGATGTGGCAGATGTCCAAGCTAACAGACCAACTCTGAAAGGGAGACTCACATAAGAAATTCTGCAGGCTCATTAGGAGTCTACAACTAATGTCATGACCTGAGGTCAGAGATGGATTTCTCACATGACTCCTTAGGGAGGAGTGCAGAAGAGCGGAGTGGAAAAAGCTGAAGAACACTCATGGGAACTCCCAGACCGTCTCCAGGGTGCCTGGGATGTATTTTGTTTCATAGGTTCAGAACTTGTCTCTCTGTCACCATCTTACTGCAACCAAAGGTGCACTTACAGCCTGGAAATGCGAGTGAGGATTTGAAGGTGGCATTGCTCACCCTAGGCTCCCACACAAGTCACATATGTGGCATGGTAGTGGTTTCTTAATAGTTAGGAATGACATAAACTGTGCAGATAGTCCTGCTCAGACTCCCAAGCCACAATGCCTACCTCAAAGTTGCACCAAGATGTGAAGATGTTGCTTACAGATCTGATGGTCTTCAAAAATTGTCAATGCTATTAGTAAATCTTAATTATTACTTTAGACAAATGAATAAATTTAAAAAAAAGTAGAACAAACCCAGTTCAGCTTTATTGAGCCTTGATGACATCTTAAGTCAGAGTTAGGTGACAGGGTGATGAGACAACTTGATTTCTACCCTCAAGTCTACAGAATCTTAACTTCCTTATATTGTTCCTCTAGCCAAAATCTTGTTAAAAGTTTTGCATTGCTTTAGAAATCTCACATTTAGCTGGGCAGTGGTGGTACACACCTTTAACCCCAGCACTCAAGAGGCAGAGGCAGGTGGATCTCTGTGAGTTCAAGGAGTCTGGTCTACAGAGTGAGTTTTAGGACAGGCTCCAAAGCTACACAGAGAAACCCTGTCTCGAAAAAACAAAAACAAGCAACAACAAAAGAAATCTCACATCTCAGGCTTGCACAGGCAGCCCATCCCATTTCCACCCTTTCTCATTCTCTGCCTTCATCTCCAGCCACTTCCCCAGTTCACACTCCGGACTCAGGTACCTGTCACTTCTCAGATCTGTCATACTTTTTTTACATTTCAATGACCAATTTTGCTGTACCAGTCTATACATTTACCATCTTCACCACCATTTCTCCATCTCCAACATTCAAGTCCCTTCCCTCCTCCTCTCCCATCTTTCCCCATTCCCCTTTCTTTCTCTGCTCCCCATCCTCTGATTCCCCGTGTCCTGCTAAATGAGCTACCCCTTCCCTGCTCTCATAGAACCCTGCACACACACTGCCCCTGTAACATGGTACTGAAACTGCCTGCTTACCCGCCTCCACTATTCTGTGAGCTTCTTAGTGGTCTCTTGCCCAAGCTCCCAGAATAGATGCACAGTAGATAGCCAACATGTATGTAGAGTGGATTTCATGAAAGAGTGGGAAAAGAGAAAAGAAAAAAATGAGATCATAATGATATTGATGAGGAAGGCATCTCCTTGGGAAATAACTGTATCAGAGTTCTCCTGAGAAATGGAACCAATAAAAACAGAAGAAAGAGAAAGGGAAAGAGGGAGGTAGGAATGGGGAGGAGGAGGAAGAGAGAGATTAAGATTGATGCTATGAGATACCACTAAATTCAGGAACAAGACAAGGCTGTCCACTCTCCCCATATTTATTCAATATAGTACTAGAAGTTCTAGCTAGAGCAATAAGACAACAAAAGGAGATCAAAGGGATACAAATTGGCAAGGAAGAAATCAAACTTTCACTATTTGCAGATGATATGATAGTATACATAAGTGACCCCAAAAACTCTACCAGGGAACTCCTACAGCTGATAAACTCCTTCAGTAAAGTGGCAGGATACAAGATCAACTCAAAAAAAATCAGCAGCCCTCCTATACACAAATGATAAAAGGGCTGAGAAAGAAGTCAGAGAAACATCACCCTTTACAATAGCCACAAATAATATAAAATACCTTGGGATAACACTAACTAAACAAGTGAAGGACCTTTTTGATAAGAACTTTCGATCTCTAAAGAAAGAAATTGAAGAAGATATCAGAAAATGGAAGGATCTCCCATGCTCATGGATAGGTAGGATTAGCATAGCAAAAATGACAATCTTACCAAAAGCAATCTACAGATTCAATGCAATCCCCATCAAAATCCCAACACAATTCTTCACAGACTTGGAAAGAAAAATACTCAACTTCATATGGAAAAACAAAAGACCCAGGATAGCTAAAAGAATCCTATATGATAAAGCAACCTTTGGAGGCATCACCATCCCTGACCTCCAACTCTACTATAGAGCTATAGTAATAAAAACAGCTTGGTACTGGTATAAAAACCGACATATGGACCAATGAAATCGAATTGAAGACCCTGACATTAATCCATGCACATATGAACACCTGGTTTTTGACAAAGGAACCAAAACTATACAATGGAAAAAAGAAAGTATCTTCAACAAATAGTGCTGGCATAACTGGATGTCAATATGTAAAAGATTACAAATAGATCCATATCTGTCACCATGCACAAAACTCAAGTCCAAGTGGATCAAAGACCTAAACATAAATCCAGTTACACTAAACTTAATAGAAAAGAAAATAGGAAGCACTCTTGAACGGAGACCATTTCCTAAATAAAACACTAACAGCACAGACCCTGAGCACAACAATTGATAAATGGGACCTCTCGAAACTGAGAAGCTTTTGCAGGGCAAAAGACACAGTCAATAAGACAAAAAGACAGCCAACAGATTGGGAAAAGATCTTCACCAACCCCACATCTGACAGAGGATTGATCTCCACAATATATAAAGAACTCAAGAAACTAGACATCAAAGTACTGAACAGTCCATTAAAAAATGGGCTAAAGAGCTAAACAGAGAATTCACAAAACAAGAACTACAAATGGCTGAAAGACATTTAAAGAAATGCTCAACATCCTTAATCATCAGAGAAATGCAAATCAAAACGACTCTGAGATACCACCTTACACCTGTTAGAATGGCTACGATCAAAAACACCAATGACAACCAATGTTGGAGAGGATGTGGAGCAAAGGGAACACTCCTCCACTGTTGGTGGGAATGTAAACTTGTACAACCACTGTGGAAATCAGTATGGCAGTTTCTCAGAAAATTAGGAATCGAACTACCTCAAGACCCAGCCATCCCACTCTTGGGCATATACCCAAGGAATGCTGATTCATACCATAAAGATACATGCTCAGCTATGTTCATAGCAGCACTATTTGTAATAGCCAGAACCTGGAAACAACCTAGATGCCCATCAACAGAAGAATGGATGAAAAAAATGTGGTACATATACACAATGGAGTACTACTCAGCAGAGAAAAACAATGAAAGCATGAAATTTGCAGGCAAATGGATGGAACTAGAAAAAATCATCCTGAGTGAGGTAACCCAAACCCAGAAAGACAGTTATGGTATGTACTCACTCATAGGTGGATTCTAGATATAAAATAAAGAACAATCAGACCACAACCCATAGAACCATAGAGGATATATATATATATATATATATATATATATATATATATATGGCATGGAGGTCCCTAGGACGACTGTGGCATATAATAAATTTCAGTTTTACTCAATTATTGAAAAAAAATAGCCAAATGAATGGAAACACATGAACTATGAACCAAAGGCTGGGGGCCCCCCAGCTGGATCAGGCCCTCAGAATAGGTGAGACAGTTGATTGGCTTGATCAGTTTGGGAGGCAACTAGGCAGTGGGACCAAATCCTGTGCTCACTGCATGAATTGGCTGTTTGAAACCTGGAGCTTATGCAGGGACACTTGGCTCAGTCTGGGAGGAAGGGGCTGGACCTGCCTGGAGTGAGTCTACCAGGTTGATCGCAGTCCTCGGGGGAGGCTTTGCCCTGGAGGAGGTGGGAATGGGGGGTGGGCTGGGGGTAAGGGGAGGGGGTACGAGGGGGGAGAATAGGGGAACCCGTGGCTGATATGTAGAACTGAATGGTATTGTAAAATAAAATAAAACAAAATTAAAAAAAAAATTGATGCTATGAGAACCTGGCTCTCATGAGTAGGGACTGAGAGGTCCTGGGTTTGTGGGCTGTAAACTGGAGGCCCAGCAAAGACGGTTTCAGCATAAAGTCCAAGCCTGAGACTCCACACTGGGAGTAAGAGTTCTCGTTGAAGTCCAAAGGCCCAAGAATGGGACCGCGGTGTGATGTGTCCCCCTCCACCCAGAAGCCCAAGTCCCAGTTCACGCGGTCAGGTGGGAAAAAATCACACTTCTTGAATGTCTTTGCTCTCTTCAAGTCCTCTCTGGATTTCATGATGCCTACCAATGCTGGGGAGGATAATCTGCCTAAGCCACAGAGTCAAGTCTCTCTCTCTGTCTCTCTGTCTGTCTCTGTCTCTCTCCCTCTCTTTCTCAAAAATACCCTCACTGCCACATGGAGAAATAAGGTTTAACCACATAGCCTAAACATCATGTGGCCCAGTCAAGTTAACAAATAAAATTAACCAGCACACAGTAAAAGCCTGATCGATGGTTATATGCAGAGGAGTTCCCAAAAAGAAAAGGTCTGAGGAAAGTCCCTAGAGCACACTTCTGGGTTATAGTAAGCAGTGCTCTTGTGACTACAGGGCAGGAACATAGGTGCAAATGACATGGGGGGTAAAACTGGGAACCGGGGACCCCAGACCATTAAATCTATTCTCAAGAACTTTTTAACTAAAAACCTATATTTGCAAATACTGTTCCCAGTTCCCCACTCTTTTGTGTTCTTTCTCATTCACTTATAAGGGACTCCTAAAATCCTACATGAAAAATACATTTTAGTGTACAAGAAATGAATTAAAATGGAGAAAAATAGAAGGAACTAGCACTTCATTATATCACGAAATGGACTATATTAACAGTATCAGAGGGGACCATGTCACCAGCAGCTTGATTATTTCTACATTTTTTTAACATGGTCCTGCTTAGAATATATGTTTCTGTGACTGTACCATGTGACCAACTTAAGATGCAGAGACAGAGGTCCCAGAGACCACCGGGATCATTTTAGAAAGGAAATATTGGCATGTGTTCTTTGAACTGCATCTTAAAAACCATAGGCATTACTAACAAGTCAATGATCTCTGAAGTCTGGTATTGAAGTTGGTGACATCACACAGGGGCAAAAAGGCCACTGTGCTCCCTGCCCTAAGTGCCAACTCAGTATTTTCTGCGCATCTCTTATAGGAAATACATTGTTCTTAAAGAGGAATACCTAGATGAATGGTGTGACCCAGGACTCCAGGACTCAATGACATTGAGCATGGTTGATATATAGGAAGTAAGGCATGGACCAAAAAAAAAGGAGGCATTCACTAATCTCACTAGGAGAAACAGGCGGAGGCCATGTAGTAGGACCAAAAGACTCCTTTTAAAGTTTCACTTACTTTTGTAATTTTAAAAAACTATTTTGCAGGTGACGTGTACATTATGAAAGGTTGAAAACACAGACAAGCAGAAAAACACAAATGAACTATTATGTTTTTATATGTTTTATTTATGAACAAGACCATACTGTCCATGCATTTCAATAAACCGCATTTCTCAAGCAACAGTACATTACAGCCACCTTTCCGTGTTCTTTACTACTCCTACAACTGATGTTTATAAGCAGGCGTACAACCGAGACACACAGAAGTATACACAGTGCAACTATGTCTCTCCCGGACTCTCCCGCCATTCCTGCAGAGTGAATCAGAAATGGCCACTCTTACCTGCTTTCTGTGATCCTTCACCGATTTTGTGATCCTTCTACAAAAAGTCAACGAATGAATGAGCATATATATATTTTCTTCCTTTTAGATGAGTGGTAACCAGACAGTTTGTGCCTTGATTTTCTCTCTAGAATCAGCAAAACCATGTCCCTGCCTTTTTCATCTTAGTGGCTACAGAGTACCCCCTCTGTATGGATACGTAATATTGTACTCATCCAGTCCCTTTTTAATGGACACTCAGAATACCTCAATCTTTTATTACTTCAGAATTGCTAGATGTCTCTTAAAATGTAGTATGAACACATTTGCAAGGAACCTTTGGGGGGGGGGGAATGATTCAGGGAGAATTTTGAGA
Source organism: Peromyscus maniculatus bairdii (assembly GCF_049852395.1). Taxonomy (NCBI): domain Eukaryota; kingdom Metazoa; phylum Chordata; class Mammalia; order Rodentia; family Cricetidae; genus Peromyscus; species Peromyscus maniculatus. The sequence continues at coordinate 72,397,386 of NC_134853.1, forward strand.
CCAAATGATATGTTTATTCTCAAGTTCAATATAAATTGCTACTGTGCCCTCTGTCAAAATGTTCCTGAATTCCACGCCTGCCAACTACAGATAAGATTGTTTATTTCCTTACCCAAGGCTGCCCAGCCAGATACAACTTCCCATTTCCACCCTGCTCCCCAACCCACACACCTTGCACACAGGTGAGATCACGTGTCTAGACCTGGGCAATGGAATGTGGAACAATAAACAGAATCATGTGTGTCCCATACAGGCCAAGGTGACCTGAGAGGAAACTGAACATCCTCCACCCTAGTCTGCAACGTCATCATCTGGAAGCAGAAGAATTCAAGGCCGTGGGAAACAGTGGAGTCGGGTGCTGAAAGGAGCCTGTGTGCCTGAACTACCACACAGAGAATTATTGCTGAGGGAAGAATGAGTGCCTGTTGTGTTAAGCTGCTGACATGGTGGTACTTGTTATAAGATCTTGTGGAAAGATTAAGATCTTTCCCTTTGCCCTCACTGTTTGTTTGGTTGGTTTGGTTTGGTTTTCAAGATAGGGTTTCTCTCTGTAGCCCTGGCTATCCTGGAACTGGCTTGTAGACCAGGCTGGCCTTGAACTCATAGAGATCCACCTGGCCCTGCCTCTCAAGTGCTGGGATTAAAGGTGTGTGCCTCCACACCCAGGTTTTTGGGGGGATTGGGATAGGGCTTCAATCTCTTAAAGCTGTATATCACACTAATATTTCCCAAAGGATAAGCAGCCTCACATTTCTGATGTAAACTGTGTTTACTTTATGCTTTACTCTTTTGTGTTATTGAATTCTAGAATTAACAACAAAATAATAGATTGGTGAATTCTTTAGGCATGGTAAAAATTGAAAATTCCCAAGGAGAAAATAAAATGTGTAACAGATACAGATCCTCCAAAGGACAAATTTGTTATTTGCAAAACAGTGAACGATGGCCTGGAGGTGGTGGCACACGCCTTTAATTCCAGCACTTGGGAGGCAGAGCCAGGCGGATCTCTGTGAGTTCAAGGCCAGCCTGGTCTACAGAGTGAGTTCCAGGACAGGCACCAAAGCTACACAGAGAAACCCTGTCCCAAAAAACCAAAAAACAAACAAACAAACCAGTGAATGAGGATCACACTATCCAAACTAAAAGTAAAAACAGTAAAAAGAAGAGAACTAGAGCGCAGGGCTTCCAGGGCTGGAGAAAACAAGTACGTGACAAAGTGGGGAAGAGAGAAGGTGACCTGCACACACAGGAACACATCCCCCGGGAAGACACAGCCGCCAGGGAGGCTCACTGCTCAGGGTTAATGAGACAGGCATGCACCTTGATGTATTCTGGGAAAAGCCTAAGCTTTCATAAAGAACAACTTACATACAAAGAAAAGGAGCAGGAAACGGTCCAGTACCGAACAGATTCTACTCACATCCAAGATTCTCCAGAAAGGAAACAGTATGGGACTTGGGACTAGATGACCTGGGCGTCACCAGAGTGATGTCATTTACATAAGTGTCATCTGAGTGCATCTCCCCTGGAAGTCCAACTGCAGACGAATGTCACCAAGTCCCTACCCCCAAAGAATTTACATACACGGATCATCTTGACTTACAGAACCCAAATGAGACATTCTAAGGTAATCTAATGGAAAAACCTGATCATATTGGCTAAAACCAGTTATAAAGGCTCCCCTTCCCTACTCCACCTTTTAGTCTCATTACACAAGAAATAAAAGTCAACTTTTAACATTACCAATCACGCAAAACTGAACAATACTTTAACTTACTTTAATAATCTATAATTTTGTAAATGTAAATGCTAGCACAACAATTTGGTGGAACTTCTGCATGAATTCCTTTGATTCAATATGGGAGTTTTCTTAGTAATGGCCTTGTGGAAAGAATAACACATTTCACTTTATACCAAACAACTTACTCTGTCTGCAGTTTATGTTGACGATATCTGACCTCTGAAAGTTTAACACGCACTTAGCACCAGCCAGAAATACTGTAATGTTCCTCTGCCTTCCGGCTGAAAAGTCCCTAGCCCACTTGGCCATTCTCCCTCACCTACCAACAGGACCCCAATCTGCTGACGAGTGGAAAGGCAGCAATGGACTTAAGAAGACCAAAGAGAAAACACAGGTTAGAAAAGAAGACAATGACACAGCCACAGAGGCAGAGAGTGGAGTGAGGCCACCACAGGCCAAGGAACGCCAACGGCAACAGGAGCTAGGAAAAGCAAAGAAGAGATGCTCCCTGGAGCGCCCAGGGAGTGCGGGCGGCCCTGCCAAGGTCTGCCTTCCAGAACAGTGGGATATGGTTTTGTTTCTTTAAGCCACTCTGTTTACAGAACTTTGCTATGGCAACCACAGGAGACTAGCACAGTGAACAAAGCATCTTGGGGGGAGGGGGGGCTGGGTCTGTGTCCACCTCCTATCATTTTAGCCCTATTTGCTCTAATTTCTTACCCCCATTATCCCTTCTGAGCCTCCAGATGCACCACTTTCTCTCAGAGATCTTAGTAAGAATGAGAATGCATAAGTAAAAATGCTCAGAAAACCATATCTGTGAAAATAAACTATGATTTATACCTGATCCTCACATGAAATTTTAAATGGGGTTTAGAGCCTGGGCCCTCTCTACTCAAGCCATTTACTGCAAACCTTTGCACAAATCAATTCATGCCTAATTTTGGCAACACCATCATCATATCAATTCTTAATATCAACTTTTATTTATAGAAATAAGCAGTCAGTGATGTAAATGCTCTTTCTTTGCTACTGGGATCTAGTCACACTAATTCAGTAGAGATCATCTGACCAGGTTTCTACTCCCATAGATACTAACAAACCATTTTGAGTCAATTTGCTTCCCACGTTATCTGTGAGATCACTTACCATAATCCTAAGTCTCTGTCTCACTGGCCTAAGTTACTCTACCAAGTTCCTCACTGACCTCTTCCTCCTGTTCCTGGTTTTCCCCAACAGGTGACCCTGACCTCCCACCAACCCTAGTTCCTCTTGCTTGAGAGATCAAGTACCTTCATGGGGTACAGGCATAAACTGAGCAATCAGCTCCACAAAAATCACCTTCAGCATGCCACAATCTCACTTTGTCCATGTTCACATAAAGTGTACATTTTTATTTTCTGGGTAATTATTATCATTACTGTGGCATAAGAATTGCTACTATACATACTAAAAATTATGGAAAGGATGCTCTTCTACAAGCCTCAAATTTCTTCAGGATAAGAATGCTTAACATTATAAAATAAATAAATGAGGCTAGGCATGGAGGCATATGCCTTTAATCTCAGCACTCCAGATGCACAGGCAGGTTGATCTTTTTGAGTTCAAGGCCAGACTGGTCTACACAGTGAGTGCCAGACCAGCCAAAGCTACATAGTGAGAACCTGTCTCAAGTAAATAAATGGCATACTGATAAATATATTCTTGTACCTCAGTCACCCTTTTCTGTAGTGGAGACAAGTGGTATTAAAATCTTCTGAGATATAACAGAGTGTCCATGAAATCTTATTCTCTGAAATTTTACTTCTTCAGAAATCTTTAAATCAGCCTAAAATAATTCTCCCCAAGCAGAAGTTAAAGCAATAACACTATACCCGGGGCCAGTGAGATAGCTCAGCAGGCAGAGTGCTTGCTCTCGAACCTGCCAACCTGGCTTTCATGCCCGGGATCCACACACTGAAAGGGGAGAACCAACCCCCAAGCTGTCCTCTGACCTCTACATGTATGCTGTGGTGTGAACACCACTCAGACACACCTGGAACAAATAATGCAATAAAAAAAGAGAACTGATCTAAAAAAGACATAACTGGACTTTGAGATTTATAAATGATCACAATCTCTATTATTACATCCATAACATGAGACATCTTTCAAGTACACTGAATCATGGGAAATATGCTATTTAGTATACTCAGTTTCGCTGCCTTTCCATAGGAAGAAATCAAATCATTCCTAACATGAAAATTAAACATCTGTTTTTCAGAATCACCACTAAAAATTTCCAATCAAATCCCACTTCAGAAATCTATAGCCACCATGCTACATGAATATAGATGAACACCACTGCGTGACATTACCTATGTTTTCAATTTTATTTATATTGTGCATGTGTGTGTGCATGTGTGTGTGTGACAACTGTGGACACCAAAGGACACTTGCCTGAGATGGTTTTCTTTCTACTGTGTCATACCAGGGATTGAACTTGGGTCATCTGGTTTGACAGAGAGTGCCACTACCCTCTTAACCACCTCAGAAGACCCAACCTTCAACTTTTAATAGGATTTCTCCCCCTCTGGGTAGAATTAGAAAGACACCCACTGTATCACTTCTTTCTTCTTCCTTTTTTTTTTTTTTTTTTTTTAATCCTAGTGTATTGGACACAGGACGGCCTGGGAATTGAACCCAGGTCCTCTGGAACATCAGTCGGTGCTCTTAACCACTGAGCCCTCTCTCTTCTCTTGTACCACTTCTTTCTAATAATAAGTTTAGCAAAACTGGTCTATCTCATGATCGTCCCACGGCCTTCTTAAAAGTGAACGCTAAATTTCTCCCCGGTACTGTGGCCTCTACAGTTTCCAATGGGTTTTTATCCTAATAAACGTGTTGGCTTTCCCAGTAAGGAAACCTGCCCTGAATATCATACCTCCAGATGCTCAGGATTCCTTTTAGCAAACAGACATCTCAGAAACTATCCACTCCAGCACTCAGCAGCCAAGTGTAGAATCTGGCCCCTCGCCACTAGAGGGGGTATTTCACTGTCTCCTAATTTGGCCGACCAGAAATTCTGGTCCAACAAGAAAATAAGCCTGGAGACTGGCATGCTGACCTTTACCTTCCCTTGTACTGTGTGGCCCTGTCTTTTCTTCTTCAGGCTTTAAGTGATCAATAATACAAATTTCAGTTCCTACCTCTCTTATTCCTCACATCATACCTCATTGCCTTTCTCCAAACAGACTACATTATATACAGAGCTCACTATAAAAACCTACCATTAATTCACTGAAAAAAAAAAAGAAGAAAAGAAAACCAACTAAGCCTACACAGATTTTTTTCTTTACTTTTTTTTAATTTACCAGGCTCATTGTCTCTCATTTAAGTCATAATAACTACAAAAAATAGGAAAAAAATTATACTGTAACAGATTTTAAATAAGAAACTCAATGTCTTATGGGATCTGCGAGGTTTCCAGTAGCAAACGGTGAGGCCACAGTGAAGGCCATTTCTGAGGCTGCTTATTCTTTGGCTTGTGTAAAATGCGCTGGGTGAGAAACAGACCAAACACTGACCTCCCTCTTCCTGACCAGAAGGGTCTAGAACAGTGGTTCTCAACCTTCCTAATGCTGCGACCCCTGGTCATAAAATTATGTTGTTGCTACTTCGTAACTGTAATGTTGCTACTGTTATGAATCATAATGTAAATATCTGACGTGCAGGACATCTGATATGCAACCCCTGTGAAAGGGCCATTCGACCTCAAAGGGGTCATGGCCCAGAGGTTGAGAACCACTTGGTCTAGCACAAACAGCTGGGTGGTTACTTCCCACTGGCCCCACCACGGATGGCATCCAGTCACTAAGTGAGGAGAAAGTGAATGAAGGAGACAAGAGGAAGAGGAAAGGAGAAGAAGGAGAAGGAAACAAAGCTATCATCTGGAGTCACCCCGGCCCACGCACAGGGATCCAAGACCAAAGCCAGCAATAAGAATAGAATGAAGAATGAATGGCAAGCCGGGCAGTGGTGGCGCACGCCTTTAATCCCAGCACTCGGGAGGCAGAGCCAGGCGGATCTCTGTGAGTTCCAGGCCAGCCTGGGTTACAGAGCGAGAGATCCAGGACAGGCACCAAAACTACACAGAGAAACTCTGTCTCGAAAAACCAAAAAAAAAAAAAAAAAAGAATGGCAAATGGAATGAACCCACCATAAGATAATCAAAGTCAAAAGGCTGCCATGGAGATAGTATTGCTCATTCTCTACTGTTTTTGTGAAGAACCCTGAGCTACAACATGGTCACTGAGAGAAGACAGCAGCAAAAAAATGGCCAGTTAGGATCTGCATCCAGGTGATGAAGTCAGAAGGCAGAGGACACAACTGTGATAGTGGAAAGCTATCGGAATAAGATCAAATCCTCAGGACTTGGACCTGCTTGGTACTCGGGATCCTTTGACTGCAAGCGGCAAGGTCCCAGATCTTGCTAACTTACACAAGGAACTGTGTTATCTCACAGAACTGGAAGTTCAGAGGAAAGGCACAACTTGGTCAGAGACTCAACAAGGTCAACCTCAGGTTTCTGCCACCCTCTCTCTGTTCTGACATCCTTGAGACGGACTCCATCTCAAAGTCGCTTTCTCAGTAGGCCAGGTGGCTAGGGTAGTTCCCGCCAGTATACTCCTGTACGTCAAAATAACGAGGGGCTGCCGTTGCCGCCTCTCCCCTCCTGGAATGCCAAGGAATTGTTTCCTAAAACTTTTTGTCCATCTCTGCCTCCACATTGTTCTCCATATCTTATTGGCCAGAATAACTTACAGGTCACCTGACCCTTCATGGACAGAAGAAATGGGATTACCCATGCTGGTTCAGAATAATCATATGAAGTAGAATGAACATTGGGGTACCTATCACTGTGGCAAAACTGGGTAACTTCCGGTAAGGAGCATTCCTGTAATATCACTTCCACTCCACACCAAGTGTACAGCTGTGCTGCCGCCAAGACCATAACTAACATGGTTGAGATTTGCATGAAACTCAGATTACGATTTGCCCACTTCCCAGCATGAACTTGTCAACTATAAGACATAGTAACTTTTTTGATCAATCTGCTTTGGAAAAAAAATGTAACAAGGGCTGGAGAGATGATGGCTCAGTAGTTAAGAGCACTTACTGCTCCTGCAGAGGACCTGAGTTCAGATCCCAGCACCCACATGGTGGCTCACAACCATTTGTAACTCCAGTTCCAGGGTCCAATGCTAATTTGTAACTCCAGTTACCGAGGCTCAGTGCCTCTTCCAACCTCTGTGGGCATCTGCACATATACAGCACACACATATACACTCAGTTGCATGCAAATACACATACACACACACAAATAAAATAAAATAAATATTTTTAAAAATGTAACAAAGCAAGAATGGTAAGTAACTCCCACAGCAACTACAAAGGGGACAGCTTTCTAGGGCCTCGGTTTGAAAATTATTTATTCCAACATTGGATTAGATCTGGAGAGAAATGGTAACTGATAGGTTTATGTACTATGGACTCAGACTAGCGTACAACACATAGCATATATTTGACAACTTTGTTTTAGAGAAAATCTCTCTAGTAATTTCCTCCATGCTAAGTGTAGTGCTACAGACCTGTTATTCCTTCACTCAAGAGGCTAGAACAGGAGAATCTCGAACTGAAGACCAACCTAGACTAAGCAACAAGATCAAGTCTCTAAGAGCAGTAACTCCCTCCATTGAGATGGATTTCTCTACAGCAAGCTGCATTCACTGTAAGGCGATCTATCCCTTTGTATCCACTTCCACTATTTAATTTATATGCATAACATTCGGCAAGCATGAATTTCAAAAATATGCTATACAGAGAGGTGGGAGGGACGGAAGCAGGGAGGAAGGCAGTAAGCAGGAAGGAGGCAGGAAGGGAGGCAGGGAGGGCAGGTAAGTTCCACAGAATCCTCAACTGGTTCCATTTGAGAACTGGAGAGAAAAATTTGGTAGAATGGCTTCATTTACACACTGTCCTACTTACAGCAAGCAGGAGTGTCTTGAGGGCCCAGGCTGGATACAAGCTCAGGCAGAATGGACAGAAGGGAAGAGAATGGCAACCTACTTAATGAATCTAATTTTACTTCACTGAAAGTGGACTGGCCCACAGGTGTACGACAAAAAGCAAAAAGGGACAGAAACCTAACCTGGGCAAAAGATGATAACTTAATATTTGAAGAATGCTTGGGTCAATTGTGGCAAATAATGACAGTAAGCAGAGTTAGTGTATACAATGCCTTCAAATCAGAGAGGACAGCAGAAGCCACTTGGAAACTCATTTGCAGCCCTCTCTCTCTCTGTCCTTCTATTCCTTATCTATCTTTTTCTGAGTGTCCTGTACTGTACAAGCACGACCTTTTTAATGAAGGGGAAAGAAAACAATCAAGCCAACATGTTTTTTATCTTGTTTTTAGATGTTTTGATTCGTTCCAACCAGTCTCTACTCTACTACCTCTTAGTTAAGATCACATTTGTCCACTCTCTCCAACTGCTGGGCAGCTAAACTAGCTTGCTTTAATGTTTTGATGTCACAAGCAACAACATGCTGCTGTAACTAAAAGTTAGAAGATTAGAAGACGCCTAGAGAATGAGTCACAAGTGTTTGATCACTCCCATAATGCACTAATAATACTACTCAAAACCTAAGGACTTAAGATACATTTCTTACCAAATTGTTGTTCTAACCAACTTTTCTAGTTCATCGGTTTGCATTCTACTAAAGTATATTTGACCAAAATGACTCCTAAGTCAGAGTGGTACTGAGCAGAATGTCCCGCCGCCCGCCCTCAGAGGGAGGTCTGAAGCCTGAGATAACAATCAGGATCAAAAAGCAAGGCTCAACAATAAAGAACAGGCAAGGTGGCCTGGGCAGGGTTGTCAGAGAAAGATGCCTGGGGCAGTGGTTTAAAGTGGAAGGATGTATTTTTAGTCAAGAACACCCAAAGGAGCCAGGGACAAAGTGGTCCAGCTCTCATGGCCTGGCCACTCTCTCCTGGTGGGACAAAGCTGGGGTGAAAATAATCTGCCTCTCCTTCCAGTGAGAGGTTTCACCTCTTTCATCCACAGCTACAGTCCCAGTGCAAGAAGAAAAAATGAGCTGGTCAGGGCAGAATAGAGACACCAGCACTGCCTTCTGGCCACCTGGGTTTCCTGGAAAGTATAGGAAGTAGAATCCTATTGGACAGACAAAACAGAGGTGGTCGATGAGAGGACTCAGGAGTAGAGGCCCCAGACAGTGCAGCTCAGCATCTAGAGCTGATTAGCAGTGGCCGTCCACAGCCAGGGGCTAGCTCAGGTTTGAAGAGTCTTATGAATGAACCTTAGTATACTTAGGATTCCTTTTGCGCCAGTTCCTGCACCATGAGAACTGGCAAGCCATCCGGGCAGCCTGTATCCACTCATCAAATGACTGCCAGGCTGCTGGAGCTGCTGAGGAAGGCAGAGGCAGCATGGTGACAGACCCTGGCACCACTGCAGAGGTGCTCTATGGGAGGGAAAGCGGGATTGTAGTCATGCTCAGTCTCAGCAAAGAAGGTGTGAGAACAGCAAGTGGATGAATCAGTCCTGCTTCAATAAGCAGCAAACGGGAGAGACGCAGACCGCTGACAAACGGTGCCGAGGCAACTGGGTAGCCATTGGAAAGAACACTAAGTAGGACCTACTCCGTAACATACACCAAGACGAATGAATCAAATACTGACATCTAAAATAGAGACGATACAAGGATACAAATCAACATGAATTCATTCATAAACTGGGAGTGAAGTGGGTTTTTCTAACGGACAAATTCCAGAAGTCACTGAAGTGAATACTGACAAATCTAACCACATGTTTTTCAATCTATATAACAACAAGACCATAAGTAAAGTTCAAGGACAGAGGAAAACGTGGTGAACTCAGATCACACAGGCAGAGATCCACGTTGTAACAGAGACTGCACGGGAAGGTTTAATTCCCTCCACCTCCCAAAGCATGCGAAGGGTCTAAGAGACACTTCACAAAAGAGGAAAGAGAAATGGCTCTGAAGTATAGGAAAAGGTGTTCACACTTACTCATAAGAGAAACAGAAAGTAAAACCACACCAACAGTTTTCACTTACCAGACTGAAAAAAAAAAGAAAAAAGAAAAGAAAAAAACCCAAGGTTAAAAAAATGTACTTTGTTGGCAAGAATATGCATAAATCAGACATTTGCCTTGTCAAGAGAAATTTAAATGTTATAACTTCTGTGGAAGGCAATTTGGCATTATTTATCAAGCTACTATGATGTTTACTCTTTGGTCCAGCAACCCACTTCTAGGAATTCTACAAATATACTTGCACAAGTTTGAAATTATCTCCATAGCATAATCTTTATTGTGACAACTTGTTTTTGTTTTTCAAGACAGGGTTTCTCTGTGTAACAGTCCTGGCTACCCTAGAACTCACTTTGTAGACCGGACTGGCCTCAGCTCAGAAAGATCCACCTGCGTCTGCCTCCCAAGTGCTGAGACTAAAGTCATGTGCCACTACACTGGGCTCAAACTGTCTGGCCCCCTTTCTGCTCTTGTTATTTTTTGTTGTGGTGGTGGGGTTTTTTGATCGTTTGTTTTTCTCAAGACAGGGTCTTACTATGTAGCTCTGGCTGTCCTGGATCTCACTCTATAGACCAGGCTGACCTTGAACTCACAGAGATTCGCCTGCCTCTGCCTCCCAAGTACCGGGATTAAAGGCATGCACCACCATCCCTGGATTGTGGCAACAATTCTAACTACAGACTTGAAACTTCCCAAATGTCTATCAGTACAGAACCAGCTAAATAAATGACGATACAGTGCCAGCATATGGGGCAATCTCTAAGACACATTATTAAGTGGAAGATGTCTAGGGCTCTGCCACTGCTGTGGAACCAACCCCAAGATATGCTGTTCAGTGAAAAAGGCAGAACAATATGGGAATGCCCTGTGTGTGTAACAAAGGACTTCATACCTGTAACGGCTTTGAGATGTAGCTGAAACTTGTAGGAAAGCTGGGCATGATGGTGCCGGCCGCGATCTTGGGAAGCTGAAGCAGGACTGCCACAGTGGGAAACCGGCCTGGACTCCTGTGAGGCCTTGGCTCAAGGGGAAAGAGTCTTTGGAAGAGAGGTGGGTAACTCAGCAGGTGGGGGTGGAGAAAAGGAAACTTTTCACTCCCCAATGTTTAATTATTTGCACCATGTGACTATATGAACTTTCAAAACTTTAGTCTTAAGATGTAGCTATAATTCAAGAGCCTGGCCAATGTTCCCCAGCCTATGGCCCCTCAGCCTATGGGTGGTACACACATGGTGACTTGAAGGCCTTGAAGAGAAAGAAAAGGGCTGGAAAGCACAGTTGAGAGTCACGGGTGGAAGTCTGACCGCTACATGCGAGAAAGTCACTGTTGCCAACACATACACCAAGGCCCGGGGCAGTGAAGAAGAGACTGGAGAATGAAACCTTGCAAAGGCATCCATCACAAGTGGCTCATTAAAATAATCCATAATCCCTGGGCTGGGGAACTTGGGCAGAAACCACGGGAGTCTCAATGCTCACTGGCCAGCTAGCCCAGCCCAGTCTATCAACTCCAGGTTCAGTAAGAGACCCTGCCTCAAAAAAAAAAAAAAAAAAAAAAAAAAGGTAAAGAGGGACAGACCTCTGACCTCTGGCCACCACCCCAGACGTGAACACACATTCTCACAACCAAACATAGACATATAATGCACAAATATCTGTGTGCACATACAAAATAGTGCAACAAGTCCTTTGAAAAGCTGAATTGGTTCTACATTCAAACATGGATGTCAGTATGCATTACTCAGAATCATCCCCCAGTCTCTGCAGGCTAGGCACACTGACTACACCTCTTACTCCTGCATCATGAGTCAAACGACCTTGGAAAGCTGGTAAGGCCACAGGCCAATAAGGATGAAGAAAAGAGGATAATACTTTTAATAAGCGTCTTGCCATCGAGTATCACACTGTCATCAAATGGTCACAGAGCACTTAACGCTGATAAAGAACTACTTTTGAGTTAATTCATTACAAGAAACGGTCACTTCAAAAAATACTGTGACCCAAGACACCTGAAACAAAAAGCCAATTTAAAAGAATTTGAGACACTGGGCGTGGTGGCGCACGCCTTTAATCCCAGCACTCAGGAGGCAGAGCTAGGGGGATCTCTGTGAGTTCAAGGCCAGCCTGGTCTACAGAGTGAGATCCAGGACAGTCAGGGCTGCAGAGAGAAATTCTGTCTCGAAAAGAAAAAAATGTTTGAAAAATTTAAAAAAAAATCAATTTCACAACTACAAAAAGGTATTGTACAATGGTAAATACACTGCAAATTTTTATTCAGTTTTTGTTTGTTTGTTTTTTGTTTTTTCCGAGACAGGGTTTCTCCATGTAGTTTTGGTGCCTGTCCTGGATCTCGCTCTGTAGACCAGGCTGGCCTCGAACTCACAGAGATCCGCCTGGCTCTGCCTCCCAAGTGCTGGGATTAAAGGCGTGTGCCACTGCTGCCCCGCTCTATTGTTATTTTTTTAAGATGGTGATTTAACAAGTGAATTTAAAACAATGATTTTCAGAAATCAGAAAAACAAGACGGTTTATTCAATTTTACTCCAGTTAAATAGCAGGAATCTTTCTGGCTTTCTATTCTCCTCACCGCAGTTGATAAAACAGGAAAACATAACTGGATAGAGAACTAATCTAGAACAGATGTCAGGAAAGAATTTTTCCAGTACTGAACTATAAACATGCAGAATAAATACTGGAAAATGTACTATGGTAAAAAAAAAATCAGACTCAGTTACTAATTACATGATCTAAGTAGGAAACCAGATACCTAAATATGTGGAACAGGCTTTTTAAAAATAACCCTAATGGACAAACTGTGTCTTTACTATCCAAACCTGACTTAGACAATGCAGAAACCTGCAATCTGCTAAAATTCAGAACTTTCCTATGCCTACAATGCTGGGCTATTCATCCAAAAGATGAATCCAACCACAGAGCAAGCCAGTTCCCAAGCACAGTCCACTGTGCTGTTCCTCATCATGGCCAGCATGACTTCTACTTGATATGCTCCTGGGACTTCCCAATGACTTGTTTTTACAGTCTCCTTTCTCTACTCACACTCAACTGGACACAGAAAGACTTACATCTGTCTCAGCATCTCAGCATCGCTGGTCCTTCTCCTCCTTCTCCAGGAAAAAGCCAGAGGCCAGCTCGGGCCTGGCTCCACTCCTGAGAAATGGCTTATGCCTCGCATGCTGGAAGGATCAGAAAGGCATGGAGAACAGCAAACAACAGAATCAGCTCTGAGAAAGTTTGCTAATTTGTATGAAGTCGATTTGTGACTCATCCATATTCAGATGAATGTTCAAAGACAAATTCCAAGACTAAATATAAAATGACTTTTGGACTCTCCAGGCTTCTGCTCCTTTCTCGCTTGCGGACAGGGCAAGGGCTGTGGTGCTGCCAGTACACTGACTCTCAAATCACTGAGACCGACCCCCCCCCACTCATTCGATGGCTGGAGTTCATTACCATTGGAGCCAATGCAGCTTAACAAAGTACCACTACCAGTGGAACAACACTACTGAAAGCATATGTGTTACAAAGGAGAGTTAGTGAGCCGCCTGACCACAACTGTCCGCAGTTACTTAAGGACTGGGGCAGGAAGACTCATGATTCACAGAATTTAACTAGTTCAAAAGAGCATTCAACTTTAGGACCTACAAGATCATAAAGGAAACTCAACACTGTCATTTACAGATCCTGCCAGGCTCCTAAAAGATTAATTTACCAAGGTTAGGTGGCTTCGAAGTAGCCAAGGCCAGCCCTAGCCTCTGAGAAACAGCCAATAGCTCTGGACCACATAGCCTCTCACTTTTGGAGAAATGGAAGGAACTGAACTTGTACGTGTGAGGCAGTATTATTTTCACAGCTGGGATAATGGACAAGAACTGAACAGGTAGCTAAAACCTAAACTGCCTAATATTATACATGAGCAATAACCTTTCCCTTCGAAATGACTGCAGTCTTCCAGCTACCAGTGACTAGGGAGAACATGATTGAGAAATCAAATTATCATTTAAACCAGATTACAAGGCTATCCTAGCCATTAGCATTACAGGTGGATGGGAAGCCATTAATGAGACCGTAAAATATTATTAGCCCTTACACTATAAAGTAATCTCTCCATCTCAGGTTTGTACATGTTAGAAATTTTTCTATAAAATCAGAAGGCTTTCCTGATTTGTTGTCTTGTCTTTTCTGTGTTAAAGGAGGATTTACTTTAACAAAGAAAACTAAGATTCTAAGTCACAGGAAAACATAACGAATCGTACTCCCCAAATCTTTGCCCTCTTCATCTCCCCACATAACAGAGTGGCATACAAGCCTACTTCAGCATTTGAAAAGGGTAGAAATTCAAGAAGTTTTGCATTTGACTGACTGCGCATAGATGTCACCGTTCCCAGTTTTCCAAGTATTAAAGTATTTCCTCCCGAGAAGGGCAGTAGCGACTGCAGGCCTACGGCACCCGTAGTTCACTGTTGAAGGCAGCATACGAGAAAGACACATAGAGAGGAAAGAACTGAGAGCACAGTAAGAGTCAAACCAAAAGTCTGCCAGGAAAGAAAAGAAAAGATCATAGCAAAGCTTCTTCCTACGCAACAAGCCAAACTGCCACTTCCTTGTGTCACCACGCAGCTGTCTGTGCTCCTGGCGGGCACCTTGACAAGCTGTGTTCAGTCAGGAAACAAGAAAAGTTCAGGTAAAGCAAACAACGCCAGTGACCTCAAATATACTCATCCACGCCAAAAATGCCCTATCCACATGTCTGCCATGTAACTTACTGTGGCAGCTCTCTGTCGACATTCAAGTTGGATATGGCATATTTGATGGCTAGCTATTATCTGTGAACATTCTTGGGTCCCACAGAAATTTTGGAGAAGCGTGAGGCAGGTTTTTGAAGCTTGCGATAGGACAGGGTTGTAAGTTATGGGCAAAAGAGAATTAAAAAGCAGGAAAATAAGAATGTTATGAAAGACTCCAGCACAGTCTGGTTCTTCATAAGCTCATTTTAGAGGTTGTGTAAGATTTCAATAAGTGGAGAAGGAGAAGGGTGTCCATTAAAGAGAGAGAGAGAGAGAGAGAGAGAGAGAGAGAGAGAATGAACAAATGTGTTGAAGGCTGTGAAGAACAGAGAGGAGAGCCGGTTGGCTATGACAGGAGGAGTCTAGAAATAATGGGCCTTTGGGCTTTGAGGAGACAAAATCCAGCTGCTGAAGACTTTTAAGGCCATGGGTAACTACACAAAAGATGTATTTTAGGAAGACTTATCTGACACTGATAGACTTGATTTAAAAGTTTACAGTGGTCCTAGATTCCTGATCCAGGTACAGCTGAAAAGGGAGAGATACAGAGACAGAGACAGACAGACAGACAGACAGAATGTCGTGAGTCAGCTGAAATTTTTATAAATACCTGTTAGTGTGTGTACATGTGTGTGTTTAGTATAGGACCTCTGCATTAGTTTTAGAAAACCTGGACATATATTCAAAACTTATTTTTCTTAGGTGACAAGTTCTGGCGTGCAATTTCAGTGTGTGTGTGTGTGTGTGTGTGTGTGTGTGTGTGTGTGTGTGTGTGTGTGTGTGTGTATACAATGTACACAGGTGCATGTATGCTGCATGAACGTGTGTAGGTGTACATTCATGTGGAGTCTCTCAGAGAATCAGAGTTTCTAGCTGGTTTGGCTAGACTGGCTGGTCAACAAGCTCCCAGGAGCTGCAGGTCTCGTGTCCCCCAGAGCTGAGTCACAGGCACAAAGCCACGCATGGCTTTTAACACGGGTGCTGGGAATTCAAACCCTGGTCTTCATGCTTGCATAGCAAGTGCTCTTACCCATGAAGCCACCTCCCCAGCTCCTGGATTATATTTCTTTTTCATCTTTCCTTATTTATAACAGTAATCATTCTTTACACATTTGCAAAATCAACAAGATTACGCGTCATTCTTCTTAGAGCAGTTTTTTAAATCCTACTTTGCTAAAACAATTGCTTTATATCACACACACGCAAAATTTCCTCAAATCCCTCATTTTATTTTGCAAGAGAAATGAATCTTTCTTTCTTGCAGGCAGTTTAGAGCTAGCTACAAATCCACAGCAAAATGAAATAAATGAAATGGTTATCTTACAAATCTATACTGTATAGAAAGTTTTTAACAGACTGTCTGTTCTAAAAGTAGAAATTGCTTTCTTTATGTGTACAAACTAGAACATGCATGAATGTCCTTTTTCCTAGAAAAAGAACCAAACCTGGAATGTTTTCATTATGTCACAGATTAAGATACTTATCATATTTAGTTTTTCAAAATTGGAGATTTAGCTATATCCAGTACTGAATTTCACTTGGTAATAAAAAAGTAATTTATATTTCTAAAAAAAAATTATTGCATGAGACTCAGAATATTATTTCCTATTTGTAATAAATCAGACCTTTAAAACACAGGAAAGAATGGATTATGAACATATTTCTTTTTAAAAAGGAAATTTCTGTTTGGGTCATGGAAAAAACTGCATTCGCTTGGAGACCTTTGATTAAGCAGAGGAGGGGGTCCTAGTCTCTAAGAGAGCCCTATCTCCACTTCCATGATTTTCCATTTGAGTTTCAAAGACTTGTCAGTTATCAGTGACCACTGGAAACTCTCCATTAGTGAGTCCAGCTTCCCACTCTGAGGAGCCCCAGCCAGGAACAGCAGACTGGCCCATCCCAACTGAGCATCAGGGAACTACCCCTGGTGATCTGACTGATCCCCGGGAAGGAAAGGATAAAAGAAAACACAAAATTAGCCAGGATAGGTCCCAAAGGCACTCACTCAAAGGCAGAATCTATACCTAGAGAGTCTGGGCTAGCTAAGGATGAAATTCATTTTTTTTTAAGGTAAACAAGGATGATGGTTCCCCTCCACTACCACCGCACAGAAGAAAAAAAAAATCACTGTTTTTATTTATAGCACCCTAAGCACTTCAGTACTGAGAGTGGGAGAGGATACTTCTTCAATCCAGGGGCGTCTACAATGTTGCTTTTTATTACCAACACACATGCAAGTGGTATTATCATGTATGTGGTAAACTATGACAATGAATGGTTAGTCTCTCTGCTAGAGCAACAAAGTGAACTCCAATCTCAAAAGCCTCCCATTCATGTGAACACAGTTAGTGACTCTATAACAACCTGAGTGAGCAAGGACTTTTCACATATCAAGTTAGCAAATGTAACGGATTCTATAAATCCACGGAAAGATGTCATGTCTCCTAAAAACTGTACCTGATTTTAGGGTTCCTGGTTAAGGTGAGTCCAGCTCTGTATGAGATTTTTTTTTAAAGTGAAGGGGAATGGGTGGGGTGCAGAACACAGACGAAACTTTTACAGCATGGAAATAAAAGTATTTTTAAACCTTCTTAAGGGTGAAGAGTTAGGCAAGAAGTAATACGTGGAAAACTGTCAAGTGCTTCTCTACACACCCACCCACCAGATACCATCGCAGCCGGCTGGGGGAGTCTCCCTCTTCTTGCCTGACAGCTTCACTTTCTTTGAGGTCTGGAACTGGTGATCACACTGGTCCTTCATGGTTATTTTCAGTTAACAAAGCAGTTACTCAATGGGGGGGGGGGGGGGAGGCACAAAGGAGCAGGGCAGCTGCTGCTGCACCCATGATGCCACCGCCGCCTCGGCTCCTCCGTGACGTCCGGAATGGGTATCCCCGGCTCTCAGGAAGTGGTGGCCGCGGGCAGCTCCGCCCCCTCCGCGAGTCGGGGCCCGCCCGGCAGGCCCGGTGGCGAGACCTGGCCCAGGGGGCTCGCGGAGCCGGGGCGGGCGGATGGGCAATCACCGCGCTCGGCCTAGAGAGAGAGAGAGAGCCCGCGCGCGCGCGCGCCACCAGCAGCGCGCGCCCGCTCGCGCCTGCCCGCGCCCGCGCCTCCTTTCCCGGTCCCCCGGCCCTCCGCCCCCACGTTGCCCGGCACCAGACAGGGTCGAGCCGGGTACAAGATGGCGACGCGGCCGTCCGCGCGCCGGGCCGAGCCGGGGCGCCCCTTCTCGCGGCGCGAGCGCGCTCCCGCGGCCCCACTAAAAATAGCCGGGCCCCGTCTATATTTGGTTCGCCGGATTCGAGGCGGCCGCGCGCGCGCCCCACCCCGCCCCGCCTGGCCCCGCCCCGCGCCGCGCCGCGCTGAATGGAGACGGGCGGGGGTGACCGAGGGGAACCTACTCCGCTATCTGCCGCGCGCGCGCCGCCGCCAGGGCCCGGCCAACCGCCCAATTTAGTAACATCGCCTGCGTCAATCACGCGCCTCGCGTGCGTCAGCGCCGCGCGGCTCCAGGTCCTGCTCTCCCAACCCCCAGCCTTTGAATGGCTACAATGTAGGAGCGCCCTCCTTCCTTCTGGGCGGGGATGGGAACGCACCCGCAGGCTGGGGGCTCAGTTCCTCCCGGCTAGGGCAACTTTTCGGAGCGTCCTCTCCTAGTCTTAGGCACACTAGCCTGCCGAAGTGAAAGTGGAGGCGTAGACTTTCACATGATGCACAGGGTGTGTGTGTGTGTGTGTGTGTGTGTTTGTTTTTCCCCCGAGTTTCTGGTCCTAGCTCGAACCTTCTTCGATTCTGAAGCATGTGCTACGACAAGGGGGAGAGGGGTCCTCTTCCCCCCAACTTGGACACCCACACGCTCAAATGTTGGGAACAGGTCAAAAGAAAATGCCAGCTGAGATTCTAGCAGGCCACTAGAGACCGCAGCTGCCTGCATTGTTTCATTCAAACATTTCCTTCGTAAAAATTATTTTCCGAGAGAGGTTGCTTTCATTCAGCAGCAACCTTTGGAACTAAGAGTTCTTAACTTGGATACGTTTTTGTTGTTTTGTTTTCAGCGAGAAAGTGACACCCTAAGTTCATTTCCAAGAAGACATTGCTGTCCCTCGTATAATTGCCCAGGCTTTCCGCACAACCAGGAAGACAAATGTGTCCCGGGAGACCATAGGAAATGCCCTAGAGACAGATTAATGAATCCTGCTGATTGATTTTGAAATATTTCATTTGAGAGAGGGGAGGGGAGGCGTCTACAACCCTCAAAAAAGTCAAAGCGCGAGTGGAGTTCCATGTCTGCCCGGGGTGCTGGGGAAGAGAGACGCTCTCTTTAACAGTCACACTCGCTCAGCTGTTCAACACGTGTGGTGTGTTTGTTTTATATATAGTTTCTCGTGCAGCGCGCGCGTGGCTGGATGTGCACTTCTTGGGGTTATAAAGTGTCCGGTGAAGAACCCCACACCATAAGTGTAAAGAAATAATAATAATAATAATAATAATAATAATAAAAATCTTGTCCCTGGAGCCGTCTGCATCCCCGTGCGAAACACCAGCCACAGACAGGAGGAGGAGGAGGCGGCGGCGGCAAATTAGCCTAGGCGCAGAGGGCCAGAGAGACGTAAACAGCCTCCGAACCATTGCATGAGGAAAGCACAGCTGCACCTCGGGGAGTCTTCGGGCTGGTGCCAGACTCCTTCAGCAGCGCCTGCCAGGTCACTCGGAGAAGCTGGCTGGCGGAGCCTTCCCTTTCGGAAGAGCTGTCCTCTCTCTTACCCCCTCGACCTGGCTCGGTGCCTCGGGGCAGCCTCGGAGGCCAGCCAGCAGCACTCCTCCAACTCTACTCCACCCGGAGCCTGACAGCTGGGCGGTCCGCCTGACCCGCAGGCTGGCTGCGGCACCCTCCGGTAGACATGCGCCCTGGCGAGCGGCTCCGGTGCGCGGGTCGGAGCAGGCTCGGGGCTGGGGTCCGCAGCTCCCCACCGTTTCCATTGTGCGGCCGTGCGAATGGCCGGGGAACGCGCGCGCACACACACAAGCACACACACGCGCACACACACACACACACCCTCGCACACGCGGAACCGGCTGGGCCAGGGGAGGGAGGAGGAGGGTGACGTAGCGTCCCATGGCGTCACATTGACGTCTCGCATTCCAGGCACTCTATGGAGAGGCCGCTAGGGCTCCTGTGGCATAAATGACGTGCCGAGAGAGCGAGCGAACGCGCAGCCGGGAGAGCCGAGTCTCCTGCCTCCCGCCCCCTACCCCTCCAGCGCCTGCTCCTCCTCCGTTCCCCATACACAGACACGCTCACACCCGCTCCTTCACTCGCACACACAGACACACGCGCGCTCACACGCTCCTCGCACACACTCCACTCTCTCCCGCGCGCTCACACCCCTCTCGCCCGGCGCCCTCGCCGGTGCCGCGCGGCGCCGCAGCCGGACGCCCCTCCTGGGCTCACTTTGCAACGCTGACAGAGCGGGCAGTGGCCGTGGAGGTGGGAACCGCAGCGACATCCTACCCCCGGGTCGCGGCAGGAGACTGGACGCCGGCGGAACCTCTCGGCGGCGCTCTCCCATGAGTTGGGATCGCAGCATCCCCCGCCAGCCGCTCGCCGCCTCTGGGAGCCGCTGGGCTTGTGCACCGCAGCCCTTCCGGGACAACAGCTGTGACTCCCCCAGTCCAGATTTCGGGACCGCTCTCTAGAAACTCGCTCTAAAGACGGAACCGCCACAGCACCCAAGTACGTATGATTTGCCCAGTTAATATGGGGACTTGCTTAAAAGTTGGCGCGCTGGGAAGCGTCGCTCCTTAAATTGACAACTTTGAGTGTGGGGTGCCCCCACACACACTCGCCTCCCCACTCCGGCTTTGCTCGCCAAGCGGCGGGTGGGTTCCAATCTGAAACTTTTCTCCTGTAGCTACTAGCCCTTGGGGACTCTGGAGCGGGTGAGATTCCTCTCCCCACCCAAAGAGGCGAAAAGCCTCTAACAAAGAGGAGGACCTGGATTTGTGCTGTAGCAGCTCCAGCGTTGTAATTCAGGGTATTTCGGCTCTAGTTGTCATGGTAATGATGCTCTCGGCGGCGGCGGCGGCGGCGGTGGCAGAGAGTTGGAGCCCCGGTGATGAACGGCAGTAATTTTCCTGCCTTTTACGTGGGATTGAAAATAGGGACTCTGGTGGGTCCAAGTTAATGTGCCTAATGGTGAAACGGAGCTGGTTGTCTGGGAGAAAGCTTAGGAGGGACGGTGCCTGGGCAGCCGCGGCCGGAGTTTGCAGAGGCGCTGAAGGAGCTCAGCAAAGAGGGTGTAATTGTAGGAATGCGGCTTATTGTATTGAAATGAGCCTGGGGCTCCACTAGGCACGTCTGCCTGGAGTCGCGGACTTGCTGGTTTACACTTTTCCCCACGGAGGTAATCGGGTGTAATTGCCGACTCTCGCGCCCCGACACGCGTGGGGACGGCGTCCCTCTTCTCCGGGCCTTGGCTGGTGTGGAAAAGGCTTGTGTTACTTTTCAATGCGCTTTCGGAGAAGTTGCTCCGAATGTTTTACTTTTGGTAGAAAGGAAAGTTCTCGGTGGTGAGAGGGAGAGCTGAGCAGACGAGCGAGCGCAGCCTGCGGAGACTGGCTTTCAAAGGCACATCTCGAACCTGTTGGAGGCTTCCGGCAGTCATGAGGGAGCTCATGATCATTGGTCCCTTGATTTCCAAGAACGTTCTTGGAGGTGGCCTTTTGTTTATGTGCCCGGGTTCTCCCGAGGGAAGAGCCGCGAGGAGTGTGGTCATCAGTACTCTGGAGCTGCTTATCCTGGGGCCTTGGGTGCTGGGAGAGAGGTCACTGGGTTCGGTTCAGTCCTTCCCTCGCTGTTCCAATTCTAGTGATCCTCTTCCAACAACCGGGAAATGTTTCTATAGAACCGAGTTGGGGAAAGAAAAGCCGCTCAGCGCGCATACTGGACACAATGAATGAAATTACTTTATTGGAGTTGTTTTAACCGAATAAGCATAACCTGAAAGCCAAAGACTCCCGGAGCCATAGCTCCCTCCCTCTACAGAACCCCCCCCCCGCTCCGCGCCCCCCCCCCGCTCTCCCCTGGGACCCAGCACTCGCTCACAGAAATTCTCCCCCGGGGTTTGTCTTGGCTCCCTCGGTCTTTCTGAGAATCTCAGTCTTTCCCTTTCTGCCTGTCTCTCCTCCACCTCTCTTGCCCCCGCCCAACCTCCGCCCCCGTCCCCCGAGTTGGAAACTCCGCGGAGGAGCCCGGGTCACAATGGTGTGTTTCACGGTTTCCTCCACACACTTCACCACGGGGAGGGGAACACGGGGGTGTTCCCTTCGTCTGCCCCCGAGAAAGAAAGGGGCTTTGACAGAGGTAGTTATTTCTTCCTAATTTACAACCCCGAGGCTCTGTGCTCCCGGCCCCAGCGGCCACGAGCCGGAGCGACTGAACGTGTTTCCAGGCGCAGAGGCTTTGCCTAGGTAACCGGCCGAAGGGGGGCGGAGAGAGCGATGGGGTGCTGGGCTGGGCTGTAGGATGGGCGGTGTGCTGGCCTCCGAGAGGAACCCCTTCCCTGGGGAGACGCGACTCCCGCCCACCCCAGTTCAGAGGCCGCCCCTTAGAGAAAGACTACTCTTGAAAGGCTCCGGGGGAGGGTGGGAATACCCGCACCCAGTGGAGGGAGGGGTTGCTGGAACCCCCCTCTTTTGAAGATGCGAGAGGGGGAGGGCGAGAAGCACATGCTACAGCTGTGGAAAGATCCACTCGTGCCAGCGCTTCAGCAAGCGCAAGATTTCCGTCGGAGAACCTCGGGCTGGGGATGGCAAGGGAATCCCCCATTTCCTGGCCATCGAGAATTTCCTAGACCTGGGGAGTCCGAGCCCTTTCCTCTCTACAAGCAAACTCGGGGTGCGGGAGCGGCAGGAGATGAGACTTACCCTACCCTTGTGTCCAGCGCTCACCACAAGTCTTTTGGTTAGTTTGAGGGTTGGGTCCCCCAACCCCGGGGGGGTCACGTTCCTAACCTGTGAGCTGTGCCCACCCCGGACAAAGGGGGCGCTATAAGCCGGAGTTTGGGGCAGTTGGAGCCCTCTTTCCTGCCAGGCAAGCTGCGCTTCCAGCTACAAAGTTTCACTAGGCTGTGCACCGAGACCTTCGCCCGGGAGCCACTCTGGGCGCCCTCCGGAATGTACCCCCTCTGAGCCACCGGGTGGCCTGGAGCCTTAAAGCCGCCCACCCTCGGGGATACCGCCCGCTGAGTGCCCGGGACCTCCCTCGGTCCGCAGCAGCAGCCGCCTAAGCTGTCTGCCGGAGCGCGCGGCTCCCAGAACTGGCCTTCTTCCCTCTGTGCCCTTTTGTTTGCTTGACCCCTGGCCCCCGAAACTCGCGACTAATAGAAAGGAAGCTCCATTAGCATTTAGAATGAAAAGCGCAGACTTTCTTAATTCCTCCGGGCATTCATGCATTCGTTCCGGACCTTGTGCGTTTCCTACGCGGCGTGTAGGATTTGTGTTTGAGGAGTGGGGTCTGTCGGAGTTGAAAAATGGCTATTTTCTTTTCCTGAATACTCATTGACACCACCACCCCTCCAAATTCGGGCCATATTCGTTCCTCGAGTGTTCTTCCTTCGATCTCCCTGACTTCGCAAGCAGGGAACAGTGAGTGCAGAAAAGATCAATTTCTGGGCGATGACAGGCCGTGGGGGGTTTTAGCATCAGACCGCGTCCTACAAAAGGACTGTGAGCTCACTGGGTGATGGCAACCTTCCCTTAGCTACCCCACGACAATGTGATGCTCCTTGCCCAGGGATTCCGTGAGCCCTAAGCACTTTCACTTACCCTTATGATAATTCTTTGTTATTAACTAGCATTTTCTATAGGTTCCCCCCACCCCCACCCTATTCACCCAACTGCCTGGAACAGACGACCCAGCCTAGTCTTACCACAATCTCTGTCCCCTCTCTCGGTGCCTGCAGAGCCCACTGCGGGAGAGCGCAGACCGACGAGCCCCGGCGCTGAGCCTGGATCCTCAGCAGAGCCGGGCAGCACAGCAGCTGCTTTGCCTAGCCCGACGTCCCCGCCTCCTACCCTCTCAGCCTCCGCTGGAGAGACCCCCAGCCCCACCATTCAGCGCGCAAGATACCCTCCAGGTAGGTCTGAAGCCCTTATTCCTCCCGAGCATGGGAAATGGTGGGGGAAACCAGCACCCAGCAGGCAGTCTGGTCCACTTGCCCAGTACCAACACAAGGCTGCTGGCCCCGGATTTCACAGCACAGGTGGCTTCCTGGCACGAAGCTCCGCTGTATACCACACCCTGTTGCTACCAAGCGGAGCAGTGAGATTACATGAACCATTTGTCAAAATTATGTTTCCTAAGAAGAAAAGCAAATACTCCAAAGAGATTAGGATATTTTGTTTTTTAATGGCTTTATTTTTGTCCTTTTATATCCAACATATTCATTTAAGGAATCACTTGAAGAGATAGGGGACATTTTTACTGGTCTAAAACTCAAATCATTTGTGGTGCAGGAGTTTGGATGACTGAGGCTCAAAGACAAGGAGAAACCCATGTGGACTAAAGGCAGAGATGTAAATGTAAAGGCCTCAGATTTGGTTTGTACAAATTTGTTAAAGGGATGGGAAGAATCAGGCCTGTGTAGGCACCCATGAGACAGGGATACACTCACCCTCCTGCTGGAGACTTCAGAAAGACAAAGAGCAATGGGGGATGGACAAATGTCAGATGACTCTGAGGGACAAGTCCTGGGGATGCAAAGAGAGGGCCAAGATGGAAAGACTAGGCTGTGGTCTTTCTTTTAAATGATCAGTTTTCATTTCAGTCTAAGACCTAGACTCCAAGATAAGTAATCCCTTAGCTTCACGCTAGCTCCTAAGGCCTCACTTGAAAAGAAGGCAGGCTTGAACTGGCTCCTCCTCACCGCTGCTTCTTCCAACAGGCCCTCATCACCCTTTTTCAAGTCAAGATTTCAACCCATACACGCATGACTCAATCAGATTTGGAAATGTGGGTAAGAGAAAGATGTCAAAGGAAATGTGAAGCCCTGACTAGCTTCTCTGTTAGTCACACCTTCACACACTGCACCCTCCAAGAAGTGAAGCACCTGGGTTTCCTTTGCCTCGGAAAAACCAACCACCAGAAACTCCCCATGTTACCACTTTGATTTAGCCATAAAAAAGGAAAATTATTAGAAAAATCATTCACTAGAGCCAGTAACTATCAGGGCCTTCTCAGCCACCTCAAACCTCTGTGACTATAGAGCAAGCGCCTCAAGATACCAGCTGCCCTGAGGGCCCAACCGAGGCAAACTGGCAGAGAAAGTGCACCTGCTTTGAAATTGCTCTTTTCCTTTCCTCCCATCATGAGAAAATACCTAGACTAACTTGCCTGTTAGAAGAGCTGCTAACTGTTGTCATAAAACGGCTCTCATCTTCCTAGATCAGAATATCGTCTTAGTCAGAACTGGGAGGTGTCTACATACATGCATCCGCGCACACAGTATCGTAGCGAGCAAGCAGGTTTGGTGGGTGTGCTGTGTTGCAGCTGATCTTTCTCTTTGCAGATGGCATCAACTCCCCCGAGTCCATTTCCTGGGCCTACATGCCCACCCCACCACTTAAGCTGGCTGAAGTCATCAGTAGGGGTCCAGTTTGTGCAGGCTGCTAATCCTGTTTGGAGGAGTGGGTGGGAAGCAGCGACCACAACTTGTGTGGGCAGCCTTAGTTGGCACTCATAAAATGTTAGCATGTCACTGCCTCCCTTGTCCCACACGGAACATCTTTTTCACCAGCTCATGGGTTTACAAATTAATGTGTGTAAGTCTTGGGGTGGGGGGGAGGCAATGGCCTCCTTCTAACCCAAATGAACTAACAAGGCATTCGCTTCCTTTCCCTTGGCCCTGCCTATGGCTAGGGAGACCACTCCAGTTGGTTTTTAGGACTTCAACTTTTTTTTTTTTTTTTTTAATTCTCTGGGCTTAGGAGAGAAAACATTTGTATCCAGATCTGGTGAAGAGAGCAAGGGAGATCTAAGTCAGCCCCAGGAGGTCAGGTTCTATTGTCTGTGGCCCCTTTGTCAGTCAGGGACTCAGCTGCCTTCCCACTAAGGAAGAAAGTAAGCTTGGGGCACTCAGTCTTTGCCAGCAGGTGGGAGAGGATGCCACTTCCTCTGTTTCCTGATTCAAGAGCAGTGAATCCAGCTGGCAAAGGAGTGTCGCCTGGCTTCTGAGCCCTTTTCTCCGTCCCTGCAGATATGCCCTGCGTGCAAGCCCAATATAGCCCTTCGCCTCCGGGGTCCACTTACGCCACGCAGACGTATGGCTCGGAATACACCACAGAAATCATGAACCCCGACTACGCCAAGCTGACCATGGACCTCGGTAGCACAGGGATCATGGCCACCGCCACGACGTCCCTGCCCAGCTTCAGTACCTTCATGGAGGGCTACCCCAGCAGCTGCGAACTCAAGCCCTCCTGCCTGTACCAAATGCCGCCTTCCGGGCCGCGGCCTTTGATCAAGATGGAAGAAGGCCGTGAGCACGGCTACCACCACCACCACCACCACCATCACCATCACCACCACCACCACCAACAGCAGCAGCAGCAGCAGCCGTCCATTCCTCCTTCCTCTGGCCCCGAGGACGACGTAGTGCCCAGCACTTCCATGTACTTCAAACAGTCTCCGCCGTCCACGCCGACCACGCCAGGCTTCCCCCCGCAGGCGGGGGCGCTGTGGGACGACGAGCTGCCCTCGGCGCCTGGCTGCATCGCACCCGGCCAGCTGCTCGACCCGCAGATGAAGGCGGTGCCCCCAATGGCTGCAGCGCGCTTCCCGCTCTTCCACTTCAAGCCCTCGCCGCCGCACCCTCCGGCGCCCAGCCCAGCGGGCGGCCACCACCTCGGCTACGACCCCACAGCCGCCGCTGCGCTCAGCCTGCCCCTGGGAGCCGCGGCTGCCGCGAGCAGCCAAGCTGCTGCGCTCGAGGGCCACCCGTACGGGCTCCCGCTGGCCAAGAGGACGGCCGCGCTGACCTTCCCACCGCTGGGCCTCACAGCCTCCCCTACTGCGTCCAGCCTGCTGGGAGAGAGTCCCAGCCTGCCATCGCCACCCAACAGGAGCTCATCCTCCGGCGAGGGCACGTGTGCGGTGTGCGGGGACAATGCCGCCTGCCAGCACTACGGGGTCCGCACCTGCGAGGGCTGCAAGGGCTTCTTCAAGGTGAGAGCATGCCTCCTCCAGGCGCTTCCTCTGCTCTGCAGTCAGGCCTCTTGCTGGGGCATCTAAGTAGGGGTAGCAAGCCTCTTGCCCCTGGCCAGTATGAAAGCTCACTCACTGCGCATTCCTATTCCTAAGCTAGAACTTCAGACCTTTCTTTCTCGGGGCTTTTAAACTCAAAGTCTCGAACAAGCAGCTGTCCGTGCACTTGATGGGTCGACCCCAACCTCTTGACCTGACATTGCCTTCTGAGTGCTTTTTTTTTTCTGAACAGGGGCTTCTGCAAATTCTCTAAAGGATCCAAACTTCAACAATGCCCAAACATCATCATCCCTTCCCTGTACACCCAGAGTGCCTGAGAAAATAGTACCTGTATGTCAGGCCAGGGCATTTGTGTCTCAATCTTCACAGGAAGAACTGCTAGTCTAGAATTAGTCAGACTTAAGATTGAATTTTGGCCCCGCGGTGGTGGCCGACGCCTTTAATCCCAGTACTGGGGAGGCAGAGGCAGGCGGATCTCTGTGAGTTCAAGGCCAGCCTGGGCTACAGAGTGAGTTCCAGGAAAGGAGCAAAGCTACACAGAAAAACTTTGTCTCAAAATAAACCAAAAAAAAAAAAAAAAGATTGAATTTTGGTCGCTCGCTAGCTGTTTTTATTCAGTGTGCTTTGAAGATAGAGGATAATTATGCTTGTTCCTTGAAGAAGAAAATGGAGGTTCAGAGAGGTCATTCAACTGCTATAGAACTTATAATCAGAGAGTGAGGTGGATACGGGAGGTCAACTCATATCTGTGTGCTCCCAACATGCCTCCTTTTCCTAGCTCTGCAGTGGCAGAATTGGGGTGGGAGCAAACTGGCTAGGGGCATTTTGGGACAGCTTCCTTCATAGAAGGGTAGAAGGCAGAACTCAGGCCTTGCCAATCTACCCGGTCCTCTAGGAACACTTGCCTCCCTGCATCTGTGCGCGCACACAGTACCCACGTTGATCATTCTCTCATAGACACAGTGGAGGATTTTACAGTGGGAGTGTCACCAGCCTTCCCATATTTATCAGCAAAAAAAAACTGAACCCTAGAGAAGCATCCCTTGGGCGGGCGGGCTTGTGCAGTGAGTGACGTGGCATAGGGACAGCTGGCTTCTCTTGACCCTGGAGTTCAGTAGTCTTTCCATCCCTGGTGTATGTG
This sequence comes from Peromyscus maniculatus bairdii, assembly GCF_049852395.1. Taxonomy (NCBI): domain Eukaryota; kingdom Metazoa; phylum Chordata; class Mammalia; order Rodentia; family Cricetidae; genus Peromyscus; species Peromyscus maniculatus. Next base: position 72,425,451 of record NC_134853.1, read on the forward strand.
GGTGTGAGTGTGTGTGTGTGTGTGTGTGTGTGTGTGTGTGTGTGTGCAAGTGCGCAGGGGAGTGGGCCACCTTACTTATTCTCTTGTCTTCCTTTTGTCATTGAGTCTCAGACAGTTCTAGAAACTTCTGTCTTAGTCTCCTCACATCCTGACCTACTGATACTTCAGGCATGCGCAGACCCACACAAATTTCATAGGCGAAGTGGAATGCTGATTGGGTGACTAGGATTTGGGAGGCAAATAGAGTATATTTAGGAGCATGCTGGAACTGGGGCTGGAAGATTCAAATAGGAGCCCTAACTTGTCACCACCTACCAGTTTATAACATTGGACATAAGTCTTCTTCCTAGATCTTAATTTCCCAACCAGTGGATCAAACTCAGAGAAAGGCGATATTAAATAAGATATCAACATATAAAAGCACCCACTTCCTAGTCTTTAAAGAGCCATAAAACAATAGTTATTAATGAATGAAAACTCGGAAGTATTTATGACAATGCACATGTTTGTAGTTGGACATATAAACCAACAGGGGGTTATTTCTGGTGTGACAATGAGTATCATGCCACTCATTGAATTCTCTAGGTAAATGAAAGGATGCTTGGATAAAGATGCTGCCATGTCCAATGCCCCACAGACACACAAGCTGATGGCCATTTAAGGGCAGAACTTCCTTTTAATAAGACATTCAGGTTAGCCTCTGTTTTTTTCCCTCAGTATTAGGGACTGAACGGGGGCTGCTTTGTGCTTGCTAGGCAGGTCCTCTATCACTGAGCTAGAACCCAAACCCAGGTTAGCCTCCTCCCTTTTTCTCTTTCTCCCCCACCCCCAGTTACCTACTCAAGATGTCCCAAAGCTACTTCCACATAACTACATTCCTTTAGTGGGTTTGATTTCTTTTATAGCATTTCAGTGGAAATGCTGAAGGGTCAGCAGGAAGGGAGAAAAGAAAGACGCTCCAGTAAGCATTGAGTGAAGACTCTACCGTAGAGCCATCCCTAAATCAATGAGAATTCATCACAGCATAGGAGTGTCACATCCCGAGCCTAAAATCGTGCCCTAACCCTTCCCCAACAGCTTCCCTCTTCTTCAGCATTCCCTTGAAAACAGATCTATAATTGAAAGGGTGGGGGCAGGCTGGGGTAGGACCACCACACGGATCTGTTAATTAAGGGAACTGGAACCGGATTTACCCAGTGGCTTTCTACCATTAAATTGAATTCTTTAAAAATGTGACATGAAGTGCAGTTAATGATGGGAATTCGGTGATTGAACTGTAACGATCTCTCTGTCCTTACACGGTGCACACACACACACACACAAATGTGCAGAAGGCTTCGGGTTATTGGGAAAATGTATACCTGAAGCAAAATGCCACAAGTGCTTAAATCAGCACGCTGCCTTGAGGACAGTGAGGAGAAAGAGTGCTAGGAAGAATGGGCATCTGTGAAAGAGTGCGTCATTCAAAGGCTCCTATCAATACAGACAGCTATCAATACAGAGAGGGAGATGCTGAAAACCCAGAAGTCTTTCAGAGTTTTGCATTTAAACCCAGCAGCCATGTCTTAGACTTGGCATAGGTTGGGGATTGCATATATATAATCATTCCCTTACATGAAATGAAAAGGTGACAGGGTAAAACTGAAACTTGGGAAATAAGAAGAGTGGAAAAGAAAGGATAAAAGTAAAACTAGAATTCTGAACCCAAAACACATCACTAAGCACAGCTTACCTAAACTTCTTTTAAAACATAGCCCAGATTTCCCAAATAAATTCAGTGTTCTGCTCTGGGCAGAGTTGTGTAGGTCTGTGTCCTTTCAGAACAATCCATCCTCAGTGGTGAACATGCAACCATTTGCACAAAGATTTTCATGGGTTTTTGTTTTTGTTTGTTTTCTTAAAGCATCATTTTACATTTGGAGCATAAGATTACGTTTAATTATTGCTCTGTGTGTTATTTCAAAAGTCTATGTGATTCAGAAAACTGTGATGTTATTTTTTATCTCCAATATCAAGTTTTATGATGTGTCTTTGACAATGTGGTCTTTTTGGTGTCTGTAATAATAGTCATTTATGAAATACTGGGATGTATATGACTTTCATATTTCTTTTTCTTGTTCTTACCCGGCTTTGGGTTTTCTTTCTTGGAGATGATAGTAATTTTTCTACCCAACTTTAAGAATTGGAAGTCAGAAACAACCAGCTTATTATGTGTATCCTTTAAAAGATAAAGTGAGCTAAGTAGTGCAATCATGTGGATTTCTTTTTTAATTAAAACATGATTTCCTATTTGTTTTAGAATGAAAACATTATTTCCTATATGTTTTAGCGAGACAGACCCTGATTTTGTTCTGTACGATTTCATCTCTATTGAGTAACAAAATCAGTTATTGTGATAGCTGGCGTACAATAGTGATTCCATCCATAGGACAGCCCAGATAATTCTGATTTTATTTTAATAAGGTCAGCGATAATCAGGGGAGTAGAACAAGTAGAAAATTGTTCCCAAGGGGATATTAAAAGTGGAGATAATCTAATCCTCTGAGGTACGATATGTTGACCTGGTAATTTCAGATATGATTTTATCATTCAGAGTTGGGTGCCTCCTGAGACTCGCTTCAGAACAACCCAAGATGATTTTCACTGTCAGCCAGGAACACTAATAAAATTGTTTTTCCTGCAGGCTAGCGTGTTAGGAAATTAAATTTATCTAATTATACAAATTGCACTGTCGCTTTTCACATTGTAATTAAAATACATCTTGTCAGGTCTTACCTCTTTCCAGAAACTATTAGTTGACTATCTCTGTGTTATATTTTCTCAGAGAACGGTGCAGAAAAATGCAAAATATGTTTGCCTGGCAAATAAAAACTGCCCAGTAGACAAGAGACGTCGAAATCGATGTCAGTACTGCCGATTTCAAAAGTGTCTCAGTGTCGGGATGGTGAAAGAAGGTAAGGACATATGCTTTTCATCCAGTTTGCTTATGCATATCCTCAAACAGCCAAATCTGCTAATATTTACACTGAGGCAGCACGTTTTCCTAGTGTCTCTTTCTTTCAAACATTTTCTTTTTAATGGTATTTATATTTACACTAAAGTAACATTGAGGACTGCTTATTCTAATTTCTCAAAAATCAATTTTTTAAAAAGCCATTGTTCTATTGAGAAGGAGATTTTCAGAGCTAGCATGTAAGTATGGGATATCTTTTCCCCCCCTCATTATTTCAACTCTCACTCAATCACTGTTGAGCATTATTCCAAACTTAACACTGCTTTGAAATGGTGGATCTCATTCATCATTGCCAAACTCTAATGTGTTTGGATTCCTTTTCGTGATTTATGCCTATTCTGAATGTGATCTTTAAACACTGGTTTCTTCTCTCTCTGTGTCTCATCAGTGGTGCGTACAGATAGTCTGAAAGGAAGGAGAGGCCGGCTGCCTTCCAAACCAAAGAGCCCCCTACAGCAGGAGCCCTCGCAGCCTTCCCCGCCATCCCCTCCGATCTGCATGATGAATGCCCTTGTCCGAGCTTTAACAGATGCGACACCCAGAGATCTTGATTATTCCAGAGTAAGTTCACTAAATGCTCTTGAATGATTATGCTACTCCATTCATGACAATAGTAACCAGAGTTGATTGAAGGACTGTGCCTGGTACTGTGCTAGTCGGTAGCCTACCTTTTCTATAGTTTTCATTTCACTTAGCAACTAGTGCATTCACTGTACCAAATAATCTTGGCCTGATTGACTCTCTAAATGCCGTAACAATGACCCTGACAGGGCTACACCTGCCACACGGTGTGGTTGCAGGATCCCTGGTGGTGCCAATGAAAAGATACACAGGTGAACTACAATTTGTAGTTCTTTGATGCTTTAGAAATTGTGACTATTGTGAACAAACCCTCTGGGTGAATCCCAGGTTATCCTTAAGCAGGCTACCCAATTGCATCCTCATTGATTAACTTACTGCTTATCTGGGGGGATGAGACCCTGGGAGAAGCAAGCCCTGGCCTTGGCATCAGGGGCATCAGGAGGTCTGGGATGGAATGCTGCCTTTTCTGTTTCCTGCCTGTATCGCCTGGCTCCTGTTCTTGACTTTCTCCTCCCCACAGTGGGAATGATTACCATATTTAACACCAGAGGAGGGTTCTGAGCATCAGTCACACAAGGATGAAAAAACATTTTGAAAAACATAAATGATTACCAGTGTTGTTATTTCAGTCAACCAAAACATATCAACATATTAATTTAACATAGGACATCATAAAAAAAAATCTCACCAGTATGAAGCCTGCAAATTTCTCTAAGAAGACTTTTGAGAAAAATTACAGCATGATAAGGCCATTTTTATAGGACATTGAAAAGCAGAATTCTAGTAAAATACAGTCAGTACAGATGGAAGAGGAGGAAAAAAATAGTCCTAGTTACTGAATAAGTCTTCATGTTAGACACTGAATCACACTGTCTCATGCACCCTTGAAAGAGCTATGAGCTGTCAGGGGTATTACCTCCACTTGAAGACAAGCTTAGAAACACAAATGAAGAAAGGCCAGTGTGGGGATCTCCCATTGGTTGATCTGATTGCCTTCCCCATGGCTAATTCAGCATTTCCAGCATCTGGGTGAATGCTTGGCAAGGAACAGGAGTATGCCTTTGCTATGTGACCTCCTTTTAGGTTGCAGTGTTGACAGAGATGATGGCATACCTGCTGAGAGCCTCTTGCCTCCCTCCCTACCCTCATCCTAGGCAGCAAAGCCTTCTCTACACCTGATCACAAGCCTCCCTATAAGTAGCATGGTAGATCCTTAGCACCAAAGGTTGAGGACTCTTATTCTGATTGTAAGTAGCATCTCTTGATGAAAGTCAAGTCTCAAATAGTATAATGGTATAACAGAATAATGCATTGACTAAGGGCTGAGACTTTGAAAGCAGGCAAGTCTAGATGAAAATCCCATTGCCCACATTTACTAGCTGGGTGACCTTGAGAAACTGATCTTTGAATGCCTCAGTTTCCTCATCTTTCTTATTTGGTAATATTATCTGCTTCCCAAGATTGTTTGTGAAGATTAAATGACATTTGTGATGACATTTGTCAAAACTTCAGCATGTTACCTTGTATGTCATTACTTTCATCAAACTTTTTACTCTGGCCATTTATCAAATGTACTAATAAGTATAGACACGACACAGTCCAGTGTCATGTGGCAACACCGTTAAGATAAGGAGTATTATCCCCATGGTCCAATAAGGGAATCAAAACAAAGAGAAGTGAAAGAGTTGACTGGCCCAAGCAAAACACATCTATTAGAGGTCAAATTAGGAGTCATACTTCACAGCCTCTGGTTGCAATGAGGGTGGGAACTGCTATTTGGACATGAAGACTCTCCTTCCCCAAAGCACCTCTGCCTCTCCCTCTGCAATTCATCTTTATCAATGAAGCTTATAGGTGCTGCTTTAGCTAAAACTGTGGCATGCAATCTGGCATCGTCCCAGGGCATTTGCCATTGCTACTGATGGTCAGTCCAGAAAAGTTGCCTCCCCCAGAATGATGTTGTCTCCCCCAAACTATCTAATTATCAGTCTCCATGGCCTAATTTCTCATGCAGTGGCAACATCTCCCCAGTACGTTGAGTTGTCCCAGCTGGGAGCTGTCTCTACACTGAAAAAAATCAATCCAGTGTGTTTGCTTGTCTCTGCACTGTTCAGTCTGTTAGTCTGGAGTCATCATCTTCATCAACAAACATTTATCCAATTTAATTGTTAGCTTTGCCCCAAATACAGATTGCCAATGCCAAAGTCTGGGTCATGCTGATGCTACCTACAAGGCCTAGCTCAATTTTATAAAGCATATTTATTTTAATTGCATTGTTTTGGAATCAGGTTGAGCTTCATCGCTTGGGTTCTCCTGCATTTAGCTAGCTCTACAAAATTATCAAAAATTGGACCAAAATCAACTAAATTAAAAGACTTTTTAAAAAATACAGTGAGCTTTCATCAAAAACTTGGAAGAAGACACAGGAGCATGCTGATCACATTTGCAGATGACAGAAAGCTGGGAGGAATCTGCTAATATGATGGATGTCAGTATCAACATTCAGAACGATCTCGACAGGTTGGAACAGGAAGGGCTGAAACCATCACGAAGAAAGTTAACAAAAATAAATGTGAAGCTCAACATTTAGATTTTGTTAAAGGGGAGAGCCTTGGCTTGTCAGTGGTTCATTCAGGAGTTTATTCCACAGATACTCAGTATGATCCAACCGTGTGTGAGTATGTGGAAGCAGGGAGGGGTGATACATTACCTGCTGTGGTAGTAGAAGTATGGGACCAGAATTCAATTCCGTGTGGTCCCATGGACTCTGTCCTTTCAGATCACACGTCAAGGATTGAGTCAGATCCAAGACCAGATTTAAGGGGGAATGTAGCTACACTGTTTCTGGAGACTTGTAAGAGATGGTTGGAGAAAGAGGAAGATATATAGACAGGAAGGGAGGCTTGTAGGAATTAGGTCACTCTCACTCTCTTTTCCCTGTATCAAAAAGAAAAAGAATACTTCTGTTCCCTCAGGCAAATCTAGAGGAAGAAGGTAGGGGTGGGGGTGGAAGGACCTGCCTTCAAAGCTGCTCTGAGGGCAAGTTCTCTGATCCAGACCAACGACTGTCAGAGTGAGGTCAGCAAACCAAGAAGTAATCAAGGACAGCATATGACAGGATTCTCCACAAAGGGAAAGGTTGTCTGCATGACATTAAGTCCTTTCCAACTCTTAAGACTTGATGATCCTGAGGTTTACTTTTTGGTTCCTTAATATAAGCACTTACTTGCAGAAATATACAAGAATGTGTATTTGTGTGTGTATGTATATATATATATATATAAAACTTACATGATTATGTAACATGACTTTATTATCTATCAAAATACTAGAATTGGGCCTAAGGAGATATCTAAGTTGGTAAAGTGCATACCACCCCAGTGTGAATACCTGAGTTCAAATCCCCAGTAGCATACATTTGAAATTCTAGAGCTGGTGAGGTGGTAGTGTCCCAGGATTGCTGGGATTTGCTGGCCATCCAATCTAGCCAATGGTGAGCTCCAGGTTATATGTGAGATTCTTTCCCAAACATAAAATGGATTAGGGAGAGGAATTGGGGGTGAATATAATGAAAGTATATTGTATGCGTGTGGTGGTTTGAATAAGAATGTCCCCCATAGAATCATATTATTTGAATGCTTAGTTACCAAGGAGTGACACTGTTTGAGAAGGATTAGGAGGTATGGACTTGTTGGAGTAGGCGTGGCCTTGTTGGAGGAAGCATATCACTGGGGATGGGCTTTGAGGCTTTAAAGAACCAGGCCCGGGTTCTTTCTCTCGGCCTGCAGATCAGGATATAGCTCAGAACTAGTGCTCCAGTACCGTGTGTGCCACAGTGCTCCCTGCCATGTGTAAACCCCCAATTAAATGCTTTCTTTTATGAGTTGCCTTGGTTATGGGGTCTCCAAAATAATAGAAAGTGGCTAAGACAATGCATCTATGACATTTTCAAAGAATTAATATTTTTCAAATGATTAGAAAATCTTAAAGGTGGAGAATTGTCAAGGAACTCACAGGACATTGGCCTCTGGTCTCCACACACACAGGCATACACACATATGTTTATACCTTTACATACAGATACACAGACACACACTTAGAACAAAAAGTTGATAAAATAGGCAAGATGGCTCAATGTACAGGCTTTTGCTGCCGACCCTGATGACCTGAGTTCAATTCCCAGAACCTGCATGATAAATGGAGACAAACAAACCCCACACCATGGCACTGGAGCGCCCACACACATACACACACACACACACACACACACACACACACACACACACACACACAGAGAGAGAGAGAGAGAGAGAGAGAGAGAGAGAGAGAGAGAGAGAGAGAGAGAGAAATAAGAAAAAGAAAAGAACTTCTCTAAATGTGACTTTGAGTCAGACACCATCGTAAATATTTTCACATAAGCCCTCAATTCTGCCACCAAAACTATAATGTCAGTACTTTATTTAAAGATTGTCGTTGCCTGAAATTAAGCTTGTATAATACCATTCCCTTAAAGATTTATAATTATGAAATCACAGCACTGAATGACCTTGAGATCATCTAAGACAACCCCCCTCTTCTTGCTGTGTTTTCAGAGAAATAAATGAAGGCTCAGCAGGGGTAATTCTGTGGCCTGAGACTGGTGTCAGGGCTGAGATGAGATACAGTCACTCAAGGGGATGCCTCTGTGTCATCATACTATCCCTGCTAGTTAATGACAATTTACTAGGTTTTTTTTAAAGTAGAAATTTCATTTGATTTTTTAAAAAACTACAATAATAGTAATATGCATTTATATTATACCATCATGTTTATGGTATATTAAATGGTAGTATTACATCATTTTTATTAGATTTATTTTTTATGTATTTGAGTGTTTTCCTTGTGTGTATGTCTGTATACCGCATGGGTACCTGGTGCCCGCAGAGGTCAGAAGAGGGCATCTGATCCCTTGGAACTGGAGTTAGATGGTTGTGAGCCCTCATGTGGGTGCTGGGAGTTGAACTTAGGTCCTCCGAAAAAGCAGCAAGTGCTCTAAACCTCTGAGCTATTTCTCCAGCCCTTTATCCTTTTTAAAAAAATCAATTCATTCAGAAGTAAACACAAAGAAACACGTTGTTTTCTGTACATTGGCAGTCACCCCATCCCTCTCTCCGCTACTGATATTAACATCTCAGTATGTATTCATAGCTTATTGTATGTTAGACAAGAAGTTGTCCTGTCAAGTTGAGCCTGACAGTTGATGTGGCCAATACAATCTACTAACAGTACTAGCTGCCCCCCCCCCCCCAGTGATTAGGTCAATAGAGAAAGAAGAAAGCATCTGCCAGCCAGTGCCTTTGAATCTCCATGTAGCAGGATATGTGCCTTAAAGGTAGAAAATGAGTGAACCCTCTTCTCCCTGAATGTGGAAAAAGGGAGGATTGTGTTCCAAGTCACAGAGGGAGTGAATGTTTTAAGAGGCCAGGATGAGCACTCCTGAGCTCTGTGACGCATTCCTGGCTCTGGAGCCTTCACTTCTCCTGTGGGCCAAACTTCTCTCCCTCAAAAATGAGCTCAGATCATTGTACATCAGCGCAGTCAAAACATGTCACATTTGATTTGTTTCTACCCGCGATGCTGCTATTCCCTGCCCCACAGTTGCTTTTAATTTAGCAATACGAGTATATATAGATACCGGGCTTGGCTTCAGCGCCTGCATAATTACTAATGAGGAAATATACTTAATGTCCTCATTAGCTGGTCATTCCAAGTATTTTTTCAGCACACTAGGATGTTTTCTGGTAATCCGTGCCACTTAGTGCAGTAACAGACTGCAGCTACGAGAACCATTGCTCACATCAAACCAGACACCAGCAAATGTCACTTAAATGCTAATGAGATAGCCTTAAGACCCAACATGGCTACCACATGTTAGACTTACAGAGACCACAGCATGAAGGCTGCAAAATACTGGTTTCAAGACGCTTTGGGGAAGATGTTTCCCAGGCAATTCACTGAGTGGCATCAGCCAGCTCCCACCACGAAGGCCTTCAGTTTGAATGGTGAAGAGGTTAGACCAAGTGCACTGCTGTGATCCCTCCTAGTGCTCTTATTCCCTAACCCTCCCATCACTGCAGCTGAGCTGCTACCTAGAGTTACACTATGAGTATGGACCAGAATCTCCCTGGTTGTGGTACCCAGACTACCTCCAGGCCAGCATCTCCTTGGGTGTGGTACCCAGAATGCCTCAACCCCAAAGAACGGCAGTGTTTGCTTTAACATGCAGGTCCCTCCTGCCCCCCACTCCCGCCCCCGGGTCACACCCAGACCTACTGATTTAAGACTTGAAAGCAGGAGGCCAGAAATAATCTTTATCTTAAGAGGAGCCTCAGATGATTCTTTGGCTTTGTGAGGTTTGGGAGCCACCAATGTAGCTTAATAATGACAATTCAACTGTACTTTGAATGCCCCAGTTTTTCTTAGGGACGAGAAAGAATGAGCTATAACATTTCCAGGAAGCACTAAATTCACTTAACAAATATATAGGGCAGGGGGCCCATGGATGGTGGATCTGACAAGGCTCTGCCCTCTTGGAGCTTACCTGCCATTGAAAGAGAAAACAGGTACTGAGAACATGACCTGCAGTCATACCATTAGTGGCAAGAGGGACACTTTGGGTTTTGGTTTTTGATTTTTGTTTTGCTTTTAGTTTTTTTAATAGAGGGACACAGACAGATCAAAAAAAAAAAAGAAGAAAGTTGGGAAAAATATATTTATCACCAATCTTTTTCACTACCAATTTTTAAAATGTCACTTTAAATTTATTTTATTTATCAGCATATGTGTATGTGTAGTATATGCATGTGTGGGGTGAACATGCACATGGCTTGTGGAGTCCAAAGGCTGATATCTGGTGTCTTCCTCCATCACTCTCCACCATAGGTTTTGAGGCAGGGTCTCCCATGAACCTGGAGCTAGCTAATCCTGCTAGCCAGCTTGCTTCAGTGATCCCTTGTCTCCTACACCTTTAGCAGGTTAGGATTATGGGTGGACCATCGTGTCTACCTGAGTTTTATAGACATTCTTCATGATTGCATAGCAAGTGTTTTATGCACTCAGCCATTTCTCCAGCCCCAAAATGGCGCTCTTTAAAGTACAAAAACCCAAGACTATGTATACACAGTTCGACTCATATAATGATCACATCTATCATCTATAGAGATATGAAGGCTGAGAGAAGAGTCACATACTGAGGGGGGTGGGGAGGGAATCCATTTCCTTCGTATATTTCACATATTTATCAAGGGCTGAAAGTGCGATACATATTCAGCTCCGTTCTGCTGTTACAGCATCACGTGACTAATTTTTCAGAGTGCTTTTCTCTAGCTGAATAACTTATAGGCCTGGGCCACTGCTGCAACCTGACCCCCACAGTTGCTGCTGAATGCATTGTGCAGGCTGTTTGGGTTAAAACCCGTTTCCATTTGCTGTTGTCTGCAGCAAACAATCCTCCTTCTAGGGCCTTTGTAGAAATCTCCATCTGCCGGGGCTGTCAGTGAAGGTGCTGCTACCTCTCTGACTATAGCTAAAGCCAGACTCTGATGGGTCAAGTGTCCTCATAGGCTGGCATTAAATACTAGCAGAGACAGAGAGAAACGTTTGTTTAAAAACTCTTTCTCTATGATTTGACCTATGTTTCAGTGGAATAATCAATGAACAAATACCTTAGAGTATCTTGCCCAGAGTTGTGGGGACTGTATGCAGGCACAGATGGGGCTCCAGCTCTTCCACTTCCACGGTTAAGTGGCTCGGCCAGGCGGAGGAAGCCTTGGCCTGGAAGCTTTGGCCTGTCTCTTTAAATTCCGTGTTCAGAGGCACATGCGTGATCCTTCTCTCCCACCTGCTACTGGTAGCTCAGGTTGCATGAGATTTTGGTTCCAGAATTCTGGGACTTGGACAAGAATGACTGCAGGTGAATCCCAAAGGGTTTGCAGTTTTGTGTTTTGCTGGGCCTACGGGTTTTTGTTCTGTGTTTTGTTTTTTTATTTTATTTTATTTTTCCTTGCTGAGTTCTGTCAAAGTAAAGTTCATGCCCCAAGCAGGCAGGGACTGCTCTTCCCAGTGCAGGAGGCATGAACTGTAAGGCCAGCAGAGCTTGGGCCTGCAGAGAACCCTGGTGAAAACTGCTTGCTCTGGTGGGTTCTGAGCAAATACTGGAAGCAGAACTGTTGCTGATTCCTGAGCCCTGGTTTTGGGGAAGCCAATGCAGGATGTGGTAAATTGCGGTTCCTATTCCCAGTACGGAGTTTGCAAGTCCTTTAGGTTTTTCTCCCTCCACTCAACCCACTATTGAAAAACAAACTCATGCAGGAGTAGCATCCAAGTCTAGGCCATAACATCATACCTGATGTGACTTAGCAGTATGTACAACCTTTGAATGAATGAGGCAGGGGAATCATAGCAATTAGCTAATCCGCTGGGCACCCAGAGACTACAACGGGCACAGAGCAGTTGCTCTGTGATTTGTCTAGAGATGCACAGCTGATCTCTTTTCTCAACTCTCCTCCAGTTAAGAGAGTACATGTTTAAAAAAAAAAAAGATGGCGCACTCACTCAGGGTCTCATGGTCTTTTCAAATGTCCTCCAGAAGGGAGCTGCCTCCCTTTCCTGGACTTGTTCCCATGCTCCGTGATACCACCCAGTATCTGAGACCTCATAAAATCCCAGGCAAACCGTGGGATTGTTGGGAACAAAGGAAGCAGGGCTCTGAACTAGACCTGATGTTACAAGATCTTAGAAGGTTAAGGTGAAAATGGGAAAGTTTCTGCTTAATACAGTGCAGTCTCCATTCAATAAATGTGGAAGGTGAGGGCTGGTGACCCTGTCGGAACTCTTTATCAGTAACATCACTGTCATCTGCTTTTTAACTCACTCTACATCTCAGGGCCTTCCCAAAGAAACACAAAAGAGCTTCAAAGATGTCATTATCTCTACTCCATAGAGAAGAAAACTGGGCCCCACTACAATATTTTACAAATTAGGAGCCCGAGTAGGGTAAAGGTCCGTGGGCTCAGCATCTGATGTCTATACGTTCCTGACTTACTGCTTCTGGGTAAACAGAAAAAACAGACCCATTTACTTCTAGTGGCTCACATGGGGCAGTTTCTGCAGGAGTGCCTTGCTGTCCTTTGGCTGCTCATCAGCTGTTTCTCCTCCAATCAGGTCTGGGCTTTGTGGCAAAGGAGGCACCCACCCTGGCTATTCTTGCACTAAAAAGAAATAAAGTTGGTGGGGGTGTAGTTCAGTGATAGGGCACCTACCTAACATGTACAGGGTGTGGGGCTGATCCTTTGCATCCAAGCCTTTTCGGAACATGTGAGGGGTGCTGAGGATTAAACATCAGAGCCTTAATCATTCCGTGTAAGTAGTAAGCTGCATCCCCAGCCAGCAAAAGACATATTAACAGTCAGCTTGTCGTCCCAGTACTCAGGAGGCAGAGGCAGGAGGGTTGCTGCAAGTTCGAGGCCAGCCTATGTAGTGGTCTATGTAGTGAGTTTCAGGCCATGGCCTGAAACTGTGGCCCCATGGTAAGACCCTGTCTCAAAATATAAAAACCAAAGTCAAGAGGCATAAAAACCCCAGGCCTTGAGCCCTAGCTTACAGTTGTCACTTAGGTAACCCAGAAAAGTTTCACAGCTCCTCTGAGCCTCGTGTCTCTGGTCTCCTCACTTATAAAATAAGGAGGAAAAGCCCTGCCTGGTGAGGATCAAGGGGTGGGGCTACAGAGCTGCTTTTCCAGGTGAACACCAGGGAAGGCAGTGGTGCACCTGTTCACACTCAGCTCTCACATCTCTGTGCTATCTTCTTCCCTTGGTCTTTATTGTGCCACGTAGATCATCCTGCCTGATGCAGAAACGGTTTTGCCTCCATTGAGTCAGGCAAACTGTACCTTTACCAGAGTAGCCCAAAGCTTGGGAGAGACCTCCTCCCCCTCATCTTTCTCCTCCTCCCCCCTCCTCCTCTGTCTTCCTCTTCTCCCCACCTTCTACCCCCAGGTTCCTAGGTCTGGTCTAGTATGTCTTTCTGTGATGAAGAACATGTACCCCACCCCACGTGACAGTTAAGCACCTGAAATATGGCTAGTGTGATAAGAAACTAAACTTTTGATTTTGTCTGATTTTGATTAATACAAGCAGGCACAATCCCCAAGTCTGGTGGCATACAGCTGTCTGGGCTCTGCAAGAGAGGAACTCCCCACCCAACACATACACTTCCAGATTTATCTCATAGCAATCCATCAGCAGCTAGCAAAAGTTAATCATCTTTTCTCCTCTTGGTTAACTATGTGATTTTCACACTTCCATGTACATTAGAACCCTCAGCTTTGATAAGAAGTGGTCTGTTGGACCCACCTCCAGAGTTTCTGATGAAGCAGGCCTGGGATTGCCATTTCTAGCACAATTCCAATGTTGCTGACACTACTGGTCTAAAAACTATACTTTGAAAATCTCTGGCTCCTTACTGAGGGCGTCTTTTTGGGATGCCACAATGCTACAGCAGAACCCACAGAGCCAGAAGGCCTACTCAGACCCAAGACCCGAGGGCAATGGTTTCCATGTGGGCAGTGGTTTCTCCCATGGGATGCTCTGCAGTATCATCTGTGGCACTTTTAAAGTTCCCAACGGGCAGACCTCACTCCAGACCACTTATGTTGGCCTCTCTCGGGGCAGAACTGAGACACGAGTGCTTTACAAAGGTCCCCAGATGACGTCGACAAACCCCTGCACTGATGGGACTTGAAGGGACTTTTATCTATTGGATAATAACAATAAATTCATTTTATTTTATGGCCCAGGGCCATTGGAGGATCAGATGAGGCTGTGCATGTTAATAGGTTTTATAAAGGGGGCGGTACAGTGTAGGCATTGACATCTGGACAGAGCCAGTCTCAAAAGATGGCGCCGTCCCCATGCAGTCAGGTTAATGCTGTCTGTGCATTTCTTTCCAGTACTGTCCCACCGACCAGGCCACTGCCGGCACAGACGCTGAGCACGTGCAACAGTTCTACAACCTCCTGACGGCCTCCATTGACGTGTCCAGAAGCTGGGCAGAAAAGATCCCAGGATTCACTGATCTCCCCAAAGAAGATCAGACGTTACTTATAGAATCAGCCTTTTTGGAGCTGTTTGTTCTCAGACTTTCCATCAGGTATGTTCTATTATTTTATCTTCCCTCAGCCTTCTCATTTGTAACAGTGGGGGGTTTATTGAAGAAATGGAGATGAAATGTATTCAAACATTAAAACACTGAGAAGTGGGGACTAGAAAGAATGATGGAGTAGCATCCAGGACCCCGGGTTCCAGTCTGAGGTCCACCAGGGGTAGACACAGTGTAAGGCTTGGAGCAGAGTGTTGCCTCACTAGGAATCCAGATCTTTTCTATGCAAAAGGGAGGGTGGATGTGGTGGTCCCTTAAGTCTGTGGCTCTAGGACTGTTCTTGGGGTGCAGATGGTGTTTGTGGAAATGCTGGGTTTGCCTTATGAGTTTTTATTTCACACGTGATTGTTGCAACATTCTTGATGGGCCTCTGAAAGTTCCACAGCTGAGTTCTTGGGTCAAAAGATTTGGTCCACTCTCTAGTGTTCAGTGGCAGCAAACAGGAGGATGATGTGAATTTTGTCTATCATCTAGCTAGCTAGCTTTCATTTCTTTCTTTCTTTCTTTCTTTCTTTCTTTCTTTCTTTCTTTCTTTCTTTCTTTCTTTCTTTCTTTCTTTCTTTCTTTCTTTCTTTCTTCCTTCCTTCCTTCCTTTTTTCTTTCTTCATTCATTCATTCATTCATTCATTCATTCATTCATTCATAGATAAATAGGTCCACTAGGTAGCTTAGCCTGACCTTAGACTCACAGCTGACCTTGAGCTTGGAATCTTCGCTGTTCCAACCTCCAGAGTGCTGGGGACTCAGGTGTGCACTGCCATGCCCAATAGGAAGTGACTTTTCAAATAGCTTCAACTTCAGACCTACGCTCCTCTCCACACATTATATATATATATATGGATTTATTTATATATATATATGGATTTATTTTTATATATGGATTTATTTATATATATGGATTTATTTATATATATGGATTTATTTATATATATATGGATTTTTTTATATATATATGGATTTTTTTATATATATATGGATGTTTTTATTCACCCAGGGCATATTTAATTCCATCTTCCTTGCTTCATTTCAATACATATTTCAGAGATTGTACCTGTATTTCACCAGATATTATAAGAAAAATCATCATTCCCCTCTTTCTCTCCTCTGCCACCTGTTTCCGTTTCACATTGTAGCATCAGGAACTCCTGCGTAAAGTGTAGCTCCTGTGCCTTGAGCGAGTGGGCTACAGAACAATACTGCAATCTGCACTTTAGCTATACTCTCTTGATTCTGAAGCCAATGGCTGAATGTCCACGTTCAAACTCTGAGGCAGAAACATTCTGTCCATCTGCCCCCTGTATGGAGGGATCTGAGGCCGAGATGGGAGAGAGCTGTAGCTAGAGTGCCAAAGTTTAGCTTATTTTGCAGCCAATCCAGTGCATGAGAGCTGGTAGAGATGTGCCTGTCATCTGAGGCACGTAGCAAGGGATTAGGCCGAAGATAAGCTCCATGCAGGTGGACGCCACACTTCACCAAGCTCTCTGTAGTGCCTGTCTCCAGGAACAGCTCATCCTTGGTGCTCAGTAAATACCGGCTGAGTGAAGGAATGAATAAAGCTATTCATCCAGAAGCACGGTTAGAAAGACTGGCTTGTGTGTGTGATCGACCTAGAGAGAGGAATATGGAGCACGATATTTCAAAGTTCAGAAAAAGTCAAGATTAGAGTAAGGATCCCACAGAATTGAGAAGTAGTTACACCTAATACTCTGAATCCTCTTGTGAGCTAGGCACTGTGCGTGGGCTTTCAAAAAAAAAAAAATCTTCATTTTCTTTAATTCCCTCCGCAACCTTAGGAAATTATGATTAAATTCCTGTTCCATAGATAAGAGAAAGGAAGTCCAGAGAGATGAAAGGAGGCCCAAGGTTACCCTGCTGAGCCATCATGGCCAAGTAGAGCTTTCAGGGCCCCTTTTAGGAGGGAGAAAGGGGATGGTTGCAGACACAGTATAAACCACTGGCAAATTTAGAAACAGCCCCCTGTAGCCCCCTTATTTTAGTTACTCAAGGAGGTAGTGTGCTCTGCCACCTCGGACTCTGTGATCAGCACTTGCAGAAACTTGTTGCTTTGAATTTGCATAATGGAATTGTAGTGTCTAGCCTCTGGCCTTATCAGCTTCTGGCATTTAAGAAAATAAGGGAGCAGCCTTGACTCAGGAGCCCCAAAGGGAAGTCTCCTGCTCACTGCAGAGAGAGGCCATTGTATGACTTTTCTTGAGGAAACCTCCTAACAAAGGTCTGTTCACCCCAGAGAGGGGACCAACAATAAGGCAAAGAAAGGTTTTTATCCAAGTTCAGGATGGGGAACCTGTATATTTACTGGATTAATAGGGGCATATGTGAGAGTTTGATTTCAGGAATGTGGGTGCCCCCCCAAAGATGTATCACCGAAAAGTCGCACCTAGCATGGATAATGGCCTTGCAAAAGTTGCATAGATGGACACCCCTCTTTCAGTCAGTTTTCTACCTTCTATTAACTTCACCACCTCCCTTGACTGCATGTAACAGGGTGTGGCAGTATTATGCACTTCTAAGTGTATGAAAGCAGGAGGGAGTCAGTGGCTGTGATCTCAGGTGAGGGTCTCATGACCCTCTCCTCACTCCTGTGAGGGAACCCTAATAGGCCTGATGTTGTGAGGGACTCCTGTGACCCCCCCAACCATACGATTACTTTCATTGCTACTTCATAACTGCAATTTTGCTACTGTTGTGAATTGTAATGTAAATGTCTGATATGCAGATCGTCTTAGGTGACCGCTATGAAAGTGTCATTCGACCCTGCCAAGGGGGTTGCACCCGACAGGTTGGGAACCACTGCCCCTAGATAGTCTCTGAGGGCTTGCTTCTCCACATTCCACCCCGGACAAGCCAGCAGCTGACCGATTCTAGCACTAGACAGCAGGTGTGTCCGCCCGTGTTCCCTAAGGACATGATCACGGACAGACAGACGGTCAGGTTGTTCGGCCCCAGGAGCCCGCCTTCGTTCATGGCAGTACTGCACACACTTTCCAGTGCTGCCCCATGCTGATGTTGGCACCTGTGTATTATGATGTTGCCATGTTAGCCAGACTGAGAGGACCTATTTAATGTGTCTCCCCCTCCTCCGCCCACCCCCAGGTCAAACACTGCTGAAGATAAGTTTGTGTTCTGCAACGGACTTGTCCTGCATCGACTTCAGTGCCTTCGTGGATTTGGAGAGTGGCTCGACTCCATTAAAGACTTTTCTTTAAATTTGCAGAGCCTGAACCTTGATATCCAAGCCTTAGCCTGCCTGTCAGCACTGAGCATGATCACAGGTAAGTGCCGGCTTCCGAAAGTCAGCGTCCGTGTCCCCTTTTCTCTTGCCTGTGTCCAGGTGGCTCCTGGGCTTCTGTACAGCTAACTAGAAAATGACTGCCCCTTTCCTGAAGTCCACCAAATTCGACCTAGTTTAAATAAGGAAAGCACGCATCCACAACTTACTCCTAGGAGCGTGTAGGAGAGAGGGTTGGTACTATTGAGTTATCATCAAAACCCGATTGCTCTGGAGCTCTGCTGGCTTTTGGCCTGGCTACTTCAAGGCTGTTTTTACAAAAGGTTTCCAGGAGGATAATCTTAATCACCCTGCTATTCCTATAGGCCCCTTCCCAGTTCTTGCCTAGAGACCTAAAGTGAAGAACTACAGGCCTATGGAAGACAGCTTCCACTTACTAATCCTGATTGAGAGGGAGTTGAGAATTAATGTGTTATTTGTCAAAAACGAAAACAACTCAAATCCACGGCTTTTTAAAATGTTCAAAAACGGAAGTATAAAACTTGTTCAGTTTCTGGGGCTGAGGAGTTGGCTGGGGTGGTAAAGGACTTGCCTGGCAAGCACAAAGACCTGAGTTCAATCCCCAGAACCCATATAAAGAAGCTGGATGTGGTGGCATTTGCCTGTGACCCCCAGCACTGAGGAAGTGGAGACAGGAGGATCCCTGAGGGCTCACTGGCCAACAAATCTTGCCTAATTGGGTGAGCTCCAGGCCAATGAGAAACTCTTATCTCAGGGAGGGTAGGTGGTATTCCTAAGGAAGATACCTAAGGATCCAATGATGTCCTCTGCCCCCCTACACACACACACACACACACACACACACACACACACACACACACACACACACACACACGCATGCACGCACACACGCACGCACGCATAAAAAATGTTCAGTTTCTGTGTTATTCTACTCTCCTACTACTTGTCCCATCACCCTGTGCTCTGGGTCTCCTTCGTCCCTCATCCTTGAAGTGCCTTATTAGGTTGCATCTTAATCAGTGATACCAGAGCCTAGGGAGATAGTGACAGGATCTGAAGCTTATCCCTATCTTCTGGGTCAGACCCAAGCCCAGCTAGGCTGATTGGCTGAGGGTCCAGTTCAGACTGGATATGCTTTTGACTAGAGGAAACATTTCCCAAATAGGTAGGGAGTACTGATTGTGTCCTCAGCACAGCTGGCCTCTCCTTTCTGATGCAGCCTTGCTCTGCCTGGTTCAGTGGTTCTCAACCTGTGGGTCATGACCCCTTGGGGGCAGGTATCAAATGACCCTCTCACAGGGGTTGCCTAAGGCCGTCTGCATATCAGATATGTACATACCAGTCATAACAGTTGCAAAATCACAGTTATGAAGTAGCAATAAAAATAATATTATGGTGAGGGGTCACCACAACGTGAGGAACTGTATTAAGGGCTTACAGCATTAGGAAGGTTGAGAACCACTAGTCGAAGCACTACTGACATGCATCTGCTCAGGTCAACTTCTGTGAAGCAAAGTTAGACGTATTTATGTGCCTCTAGAGGCCAGGCCAGTCATGTGCCTGACTAATTCTTCCTGGTCTTTGGTCCAGGGTAGGAAGCTCAGCTCTTGTTAGAGCCACCATAGTCTTCCAAGACTGAAACAAAAGCAAAGATGGCCTTAAAGAGTACAGATTCCACTGACAGGGCTTGCTTTCTGATGTCAGAGCAGAGCGCCTAAAAAATTGGTGTTTAAGACCCAAGCCCAAGAGCGTCACTCCCAAGACTAATGAGACTAAGCCCCAAGATCATCCTGTCCTCTAGCTCTTCAGCTCCATTTCAGACCCCCATTCAGCATTTCCGGGACAGTTAGACTTCCAAAACTGCAAAGTATAGAATTTCATCATTTCCAAAAGATGAAATCTTTTGAGCCTGCGTTAGCTTTCTGCGACCAAAACCAGTTCATTGCCATGTCACTATGGAAATGGGAGCTGAATATATGCTCACTGGCCTAGGGGCTGTCTCTCGCATGTCACTGCATTTCCAAAGCTGATGACGCATCTCTGGAGGAGACAGAATGTGTAAATTAATCCATAGGATGCAGAGAGTTGAATGGGGACCAAGTGTCAAGAGATCATAGGTGAGGGAGCAGAGCGTGTCTCCAGGCTACCATGGAGGGATTGTAGCCATAAATAAAAATGTCCTGAAGCTGTGGTGAATATGACGGACCCAAGTTTCACAAAGGAAATGGTGATGAGAGAAGCCACTGGATGACAGGAAGAGTGTTGCAGGACTCAGGGTCTTTCCTCAGCCTTCCACACCTAGTCAGGCGGGTGGGATCTGTCCTGAGAGGAACAAGATGGCCAGCCTTGCATTCTAGAATGATCTCCAGTGGTAGCTGACTTTGAGCACAAAGAAAGCGAGGGAGGAGAGCAGGAGGGAGTGGGCAGTGTTGGGACTGCAGCTCACAGTGAGGGCCTGACCAGGAGGCCCAGTCCTTGTTCTGTCTCACTCTGTGGAAGCTAATGGACACCAGGTACCTACAGAGTCCAGAGTAGGAACTAAGAGCAAGATGGTGCTGGCCTCCGCATCCCATCTGTGCTGTGCTGTGATCAGAGCCGACCAGCCCACTGTCCACTCAGGTAGACATTTGCTGGAGGACCAGGCAGTTTGGCATGGCAGGAAAAGCATGGGTTTCCAGTTCTAGCAACTCTTCTATTAATCTGGAGTCTGGTGTTTCATCAGCAAGGGCGATTGAATAACATAGTTCTCTTCTCTGCGCTTCTGTTTCTTCATCCACACACTAGGAATAATAACATCCATTCCATAGGGTGGCAGTGTAGGTTACAAAAAACTACATTGATGATGTAGCCAAACTGGATTCATGACAGACATTAGATCTACTTATGTTTCTCCTTGGAGTGGCAATAACAGAGGCCCCTTCCAGCTGGGCTCATACATGTCCTTCTCTTTGGAAACTTTGACCAGTGCAAAGTGAAACTCTTTGTCATGAAGAAAAGTTGGTAGCTTTATAAGGCAATATGAGTCGGGCATGATGACTCACACCTATAATTCCAGCACTCGGGAGACAAGAGGATCATGAACTCAAGGCTACATGTCCTACCTGGTGAGTTCCAGACCAGCCTGTCTCAAACAATACAAAGCAGGCAGCATAGTATATGTTAGGTGATGACTTCCTTAGGCACTTGAGAGACTCAAAGGGGGACAGCGATTACAAAGCACTTATGCCAGACCGGCAATGGGCTGAGTGATTTGTCTGTAGGTCTTTCCTACAGGGCAACTGCAGCTCCTGCCTTCACTCCTGCCAGCCTTCAGAGTAAGCCATCAGAGGTGCTGCACATATCACACGAGCAGAATCAGCCCTCCAGTCTCACAGAGCTCTTGGAATTTGGTGTCTGGGAAGGTTTGGGATGCATGGAAACATTAGACAATAGGGGATGGGGGGGAGCCTAGAAAGCAATGCCCTCTGCTGCGAATATCCATTAGCATTTGAGTATGCACTCCCAAGAGCCTGGCATCTCAGGAAGCCTTATAATCAGAAAGAGTGGTTGTGGAGCATCAGATGAGCCCTAGGAATGAGAAAATGCACCCACAGAACTGTTGGGTCTGAAACCAGAGAGGGACTTGTGAGAGGGAAAAGGTTTTACACCATTAGCCAGTCTCACTTTTAGAAGACAGCTCCAGGAAGTGGATGGTTTACTCAAACATGGATGTCTCCCCTAATTTAGTTTCTTCTTCCTCCCTTTCTCTCTAACCCCCTCACAAAACACTGAGTGGTGAGATGGGACAGGAAACAGTTTCTTCCTGATCACTCTCCCTTCCTACAGTAACAGGAAGTTCCCTACAGTTGTGGTTTTCACATGTTTTCTGGGTCCCCAGTTCATCTACCCTAACTGTTGTCTCTTGCCAAAGTCAAATCCCTGGAGCAATGGGAAGGCTTTGCTTCTTCACCACTGACAGGGTACAGTGTGTTGTTGCTATCTGCTTGTAATCCTCCAAACAGAAAGTTAGTGTGGATGTATCATTTTATAAATATTGGGTGTTGGGGCCTCTCCATGCCAGGCTGTCAGTGTGTGGGGAAAGAGGAGAAGAGCTGGGCATGCATCCTGCTATCAGGAAGTTTGTAGTCTCAGACAGAAGACAAGGAGCTCTGTGTATGGTGATTAGTGTTTAGGCTCTTCTATTTGAGTTTGGTTTGATTTGGTTTGGGGTTTTTGGTTTTTTGCAACAGTGTCTCACTATGTATCCCCAAGTGTCCTGGAACTCACTATGTAGGCCAGGCTGGCCTGGAACTCACAGAGATCTGCCTGCCTCTGCCTCCTGACACCACGCCTTTAATTCCAGTGCAGAGGAAGTCTGGGTAATTGCTGTGTTTTAGGGAATTACAAACACTGGCGGTAGTGGTCATGAATAAATTCCCAAAGCAGTAGCATGTAGACATAAAGGATGTTCCAACTCAGGGGAACCAGAGGTCCAGGGTATGGCCATGAATCACCCCAGCACAGTTGTGGGAAAGTCGTGGATGGCCAATGACTTTCCTTCTGCATGACCTGAGCAGAAAGATGAGAACATTTCACAGAGTCCAAGCTATGATTCTGAATGACTGAGTGTTCTGGAGTAAGCACCAGGTAGAAGAGGAGTCCCCTCTGGAGACACTAGCTTGAGTGTCTGAGCTCTGGGAAAGAGTAAAGGATTTTCAGAGAAACAACTGACTCTTGAGACCTTTACCTTGTGGCCTCATACTGTGAATTAACCTTGGACTATAAGCTTTTATTTCCCATCTAGTGATTGATAGGGGAATGTGATCAAACAGGTCCTTTGGAGTCAGATTGTAGAGGACATTTTGATGACCAAATGGAGTTTTTTGAAAATTCCCCAAAGCATTCCTTTCCAGACTCAAGTATTCTGTCAGGCAAAATAATGAGCCCTTTCTCCCCTAGCTGTTTTTCTTGGTCTTCTTGGGACATAGCCTCTAAGACAGAGGAGGAAGAAAGGCAGATCTAGGGAATGCGGCGGGGTCAATAGTTGGCTGATCTCCCCCTGCCTTTCTAAAGCTCCTCTGCTCACTTTGAATACCTGACCATTCTGAATTCTCATCAAATACAGCTATCAGCTACATGGCAAAGGAAAGTATGGGTGAAATTTGGCAGAATAATATAGTTTGGAAAATAAAGGGGACAGTTTCAGGGTTTGGAGATTAGAGACCTAAGTTCAAGTCTTTATCTGGCCACTTCCTAGCAGCATGATTTTGGGCCATCCCTCATTTTTTCTGAAAACTATTGTTTTCTTTCTCACAGAGATAAGGTCTTAGACCATTTAGGTTGCTATAACAAAATACCACAGCATGGGTAACTTATAAACAACAGAAATTTCTGTCTAGCACTTCTGCAGGCCCCTTCTAAACACCCTCCCCAATGCTATCACATTGAGAGTTAGACTTCAGCACATGAACGGGAGCACAGTAAGATCATAGCCAATAATAACATGTATTTGTAGGTTTCTTATAAAGAATAAACTAGTGTGTAGCCCTACAGAGGGGGGAAAAATCATCCAAACCTTCACTGTTATTATCCTAAATGTTGGTTTCCATCAAGAGCTAACTGTTCTCAGAATCTATGAATGTGTTTAGTTTCCATACAATTGCATGTATATGATACATTGATGGCTTTTCTTTGTTTATGCCTTTTTATGGGCTTCATGACAGCAGGGCAGTGATGCCAATATCTTGGCTTATTGTTCTCCAGTCTTTGAATATGCAATGCTGCATGCGTGCTTTCCCTCAGACAAAGCAATGGCTGGAGAGACTCTAAAGAAGTTCCATTACATTCCTCCTTCCCACTCCGTGTACTGATTGTGAACATTTTTCAGTGTCATGATTTTCTGTGGTGGCAAGGGTTTTATCATTCAGTTCACATCAGTGTGATAGTATTTATTGAACCTGGGGAGATAGCCCAGTGGGAAATGACCTCAGTGTAAGCATGAGGACCCGGGTTCAATCACTAGCACTCATGTAACCCCAGCAATGTGGAGAGGACAGAGAGAGGAGATCCCTGGAGCTCACTGTCTAGCCTGCTACCTGACTCAGAGAGTTCTAGATTCACTGAGACTCTGTCTCAAAAATTAAGATGCAGAATGATAAAGCCTCCACATACACATGTACACATGCACCCACACATACATACAAGCACATATGAACACACACTCACAATTTCCTACTGAGGCTCATTCTAGGCTCTTGGGGTATACATTGGTGCCCAAACCAAAGTATTAGGGCAAAGAGAATTTCATTGATCTCTAAAATTACCTTAGTACGTGACCAATATTAATTGAACAAATGGCTTGTAAATATCAGCAAAACTCTCAAATTAGGAAAATCTAAATTATTTTTAGCCTACCATTGTTGTTAGAAAATAGTCTGACTTCCCAAGAGCTGCCTAATTTCGATGTAGATGGAATCAGTTGATGTCTGTGGTACACCTGCCACAGGCCAGGTGCATAGTCCCTTACCCTTAAAGAGCCGTGGTCTTGGAGAGACAGACACCCACTCAAAGACAGGAAAGCGCTTGTACACCTCAAGCTGACTTGTGGCTTCCTGACTAGTGTGGGTTCTGGGACTGCCCACCAGTCAGTCAAGGACATGCGACATAGCCAAAGGCTGACGGTGGCAGCAGGACTTCCTAGAGAAAGAAGTGAGGCTTAGAGCAGGAAGTCCTGTCTGCTGTTTCTCTTCCTCGTTGGCTGGAACTCTGCTATCTCTAAGTTGACCAGTGCCCCAAGACCTGCTCGGAAAGCTGGCTGGGGGGGATGGGCCACTGCTAAACACTGTCTATCCGTTTCTCCATCCACTGCTCTCTGCTCCCAGGAAGAGAACCTGGTGCTTCTTTGATCAGCCAAGAGGCCCTAGTGAGAACTGTAAACCAGCAAAAGTTAGCTCAATATAAGAAGCTAAGACAAAACCGTTTGAAATTGGAATAACCTCCCTTGGGAGGGAGTTCTCATAGGCAGAACCATGTGCAATTAAAATAAGCTGCCTTGGGAAGTGAAGTTTACAGAGACTAGGTGACCACAGGGTAGAGATGCTGCCCAGCAGCTCTGAGGGACAAGGATTGACTAGGGTTGAGCTTCTCCGCCCTGCATACAGAGCACTGGACACAGTGTTGTATGTTTTGGCTGTGTGGGCCTCAGGCAGGGCCCAAGGTTCTGTATTTCTCCCAAGCAAGGAAGCCAGTCAAAAAAAAAAAGCAACTGAAACAACATAGGCAGCAGATAGTAGAGATCTTCTCCAGAGGAAGTGGGAATTGAGAGAACACAGATGTAAGGAACACCACCCAGAGAGTAACTGAAGTTACTGGGATAGGTTAAATTAAAGCTGCCCCCTCCCCAAGAAGGGATCCCCAGAAGAGTTTAGAGGAAGATTTCCACACAAATGAACTCAGAGCCACGGGCAACATGGATGGTAACGAATTGAGTTTTAAATACAGAGAGTGTTTGCAAGTATTTATTAAGCGCCTACTATATGCTTGGCATTATTCCAAGTACTCTGCATGTAAAGATCATTTCATTCTCACAGCAAGACAAGAGGCAACTGCCACTTTACCCCCCTTTCAGAAGCGTGGAAACAGACCCAAATTGCCCAGATAATAGCTGACAGAGCTGACGGAAACAGGCCCAGTCGCTCAGCTAATGGCTGCCAGAGCTGGTGGAAACAGCCCCAAAGTCACCCAGCTAGTAGCTGCCAGAGCTGAGAGGTGCAGAGAGGGAGTGTCTGCGTGGGAAGTGTGAGTGTGAGCGTTTATAAAGTTCTTTACTGTTGTGAGTGTCTTAACAACTCCCAACTCATCCTTTCAATCTGAGACACTTCCACATTTAGTGTCTATTTAATCATTTCTTAAACAGCTTTGGTCTTCCGTCTTACAGATTCATCTATCAGACGCGTATTAGGTGTCCCTGATGTGTTAGGATTGGTGCAGGAGAGGGGAACCACAGTGAGCAAATACAGGCCATTTCTCCAGGGAGCTTAAATCTAACGAGGGAGGCAGGCAACTGTCACATGAATATCGGATTTCAAACTTGCATGTCCTGTATTATAAAGAGAATCTGACCTAGACTAGGAGCCAAGAAGGAAGCTTCCTTGAGGGAATATTGGATCTGAGATGAGTGGATCTTAACTAGCTGGGGGGGGAAGAACATGAGCGTAAACTTCAGTGTCTCCTTATTTCACTTAATCCCTCCGCTCCCTCTCTCCCCTCTTCTCTTCACCTCCTCTCTTCCTTCTTTCTCTCCTCCTACCTCCTCTTTCCCTCCAACTCCATCCTGTCTTCCTCCTGCCTGGCAGAGCCGTTTGTGACAGGGATAGCTAACAGGCACGGGAATCCAAACCCACCGGGGAGAATGCGCTGTTTTCGTCACTGCTCTGCCCCCACCGTCTACAGCACTGTTTGCCACAGACCCAGTACTTGATAAACATCTATTGAAAGAAGTTTAGCCACTAGTTAATTAGATTCACATAAAGTAAGAGGATACTAAAGGAGGGACGGTTTATATCAGAATGAGAAGAAACTTTCTAACCATTAGAGGCAGTGAAAGGCAGATACAGCCGCCCGTGAGCGAAGTTCTCCCGGATTTGGTTTGAAAGAAGCTGGCCACTTGTGAATTTCAACCCTAGGCAATTCACTTAACTTTTTGAGTCTTCTTACATATTAATTAAAGATAACAGATCATCTTGTCTCTTTCTGAGCTAAAATAGTCTAAGTAAAAGAGTATAAACTAAGGGCTATTAGATGAGTTTTATCAGCAGGGTGAAATGACTGACCTGCCCATCTAGCTGGAACCTGACTCTGGTTTTGTAGTACCTTTGAGTGGACAGTCTTCTCTTAGGTGGGAATTTAAACAAAGAGGATCAAATCCCTTCCAACGTACATACACAATGTCTGTGACGCATGTCTAATACTTAACTGTGACTATAAATTCTGTTTTGACGTCTTGGAAACATAATGCTTGAGTTAAAATACTGAAAGGCAGGGTTAATATTGTATAAATCCAATGCAAAAAGCTGAGGATCCAACCCAGTGCATCACACATGCTAGGCAAGAACTCTACCACTGAGCTGCATCCCTTCTGCCCAGAAAAAGCTTAATCTTCTATACATAATTCTCTAGGAAAGGAGAAACCCAAATATCTGACTCCCCCTCTCTCTCTGGATTTATGAACTCTGCATTTCAGCTCTGTAGCTGTTTGCCAATTTTCAAAGGAGGAGGGGGAGGGTGTCCCTTCAACTAAATGTCAGTGATTAGAATTTTAAGAAATTTTAAACTGCTGAGAAGGTTCCAGACACTTGGTGACTCCCTGGTGATCTGAAAACCTTGCTGGCTGCTGGCAGGAGTATACACAGAGACTGAATTTTTATCTTAGCCCCTATGGAAAACTAAAGAAGCCACAGACCTTGTGAGTGGCCACAGCAACAAAGAAGGAGTGAGGTGCCTTTGGCTCCTAACAGGAGTGTCTATGAATTCCTCAAGGAATTCCAGGCCTGGTTGATCCAGCTGGCAGGAGGTATCGATCTCCACTTCAATTCGCTGAATAAATAATGGTTGCCATAGTTATTGAGCAAGGCGACTGGCTGGAGAGCAGAGAAAACTCCATGCTCCCGTCTGTGAGTTTGGCCATGAGAAAGTCTGGCTCTAAGGTCCCACAATCAATCGGCCCCCCTCCCGCATCACACCCGACAAATTGCTCAGTTTCTTCATCCTGATAATGAGTGTGGGATCTTGGATGCTCTGTGAGACAGGAGGCCCTGGAAGGATAGGAAAGCCTCTGTTAATGGACCGGCATTTGATTGTGAGAGATGCCTCCTCTCCCGAGCTTGTAAATCAGATTTAATGTGTCTCAGTGCTAACAGAATTTAATATCAGCAAGTTAGTGCTTGACCGTGTTATACATATGACAGGGCTTCATAAAGGACAATCTCCCACCTTGTTCTATTTAACAGTATTCTCCAAATAGCACTAATATAGAAATTTTAAAAGAAAGGTAAAAGAGCCATCCAGTTTTCTCATGACTATTTTCACACTTTGTTTCTTTTCATCCTTTATGTGAAGAAAAAAAAATTTACACATATGTATTTCGTGTGTATGTGTGAATGCACGTACACTCCACAGTGTATTTGTGGAGGTCAAGAAGACAGCATGGAGGAGTCATTTCTCTCTTACCATGTGGAGACCCTAGACTAACCTCAGATCATCAGGGTTGGCACCAAATGCCTGCTCAACCAGTCTCATCAAACCCAGATTTTTAGTATTATTTTTACACACATGCGATCACAGCCTAGGTACTCTTTCATATGCTCTTCTTCGTTTAATGTTACTTATATTTTTCCATCTTGTTTAATGATCTTCAGACTTGTCCCTGATCGTTTTAGGATCTTATGGCCATGGCATTATTTACTCAACAGTTCCCCTCTTCTCCAGCTCTGTATCTCTCCCAGAGTTTCCTCTGTTTGGGTTCTTGGGTGTGGAGCGAAAAATAGATAAATGCTGCCCCAAATATTTCCATCCATACAAGGTTGTTGTTCTCACTTGGCTTTCTTCTTTGGATAAATTCCCAAGAATAGGGTAGCTTGGTCAGGGGCTGGGAACATTTCCTACCTCTTGAACCTTCCTGCCAAATTTGCCACCTGGTTCTATGCTTTGAGGAGAACAACTAAACCGTCCTGCCCAACCCCACTGCAAGCGGGACTCCTCCAAACTCACTCTCAGTGTTTCCCCTGAGCTTGAAGCACAGAGGCGATGCTTTTAGTGGGAAGTTTGCACCTGCCTAACCAAGCTAAGTAGGCAAGACTGCCTGGCCAGCAAGCCTCAGGGATTTGCCCATGTCTGCCTCCCCACTTCTGGGATGATAAGCATGTGCCACCACACCTGGCAATTCTAGGGAATCGAAAGGAAAGCAGGTCCTGACAGAGCCACTAGCTGAGCTAACACCCAGTCCCACAAAGGGCACTCTAGTTGTAAAATGCCCAACCCGCCTGGCAGAAAAGGAGAAAGAGCCTGAATAGGACTTCTAGTGACTTTTGACCTGCGCCCCCAAACTTACCCTCCTCTGTCCTTCTGCAGAGCGACATGGGTTAAAAGAACCAAAGAGAGTGGAGGAGCTATGCAACAAGATCACAAGCAGCTTAAAGGACCACCAGAGGAAGGGGCAGGCCCTAGAGCCCACCGAGCCCAAGGTCCTTCGTGCGCTGGTGGAACTGAGGAAGATCTGCACCCAGGGCCTGCAGCGCATCTTCTACCTGAAGCTGGAGGACTTGGTGGCCCCACCTTCTATCATCGACAAGCTCTTCCTGGACACCCTGCCTTTCTGAGCAGGGGACCCCTTGCTCTGCTGGCATCTGACCATCAAGCTAGCAAAAGGATGGGTCTGACCACCTGCCCCTCCGTCCTTCCTTCAGGGGAAAAGCAGCTCCCATAGAACGCAAAGACTTTTTTTTTTGTTTTTTGGTTTTTGGTTTTTTTTTTTTTTTTCCTGGCGCCTTTCCTTACGATCGAAAGCCGGAAACCTTGCAGAGTATTGTGTTGGGTTTGTGTTTTATATTTAGGCTTTGGTGGGTGGGGTGGGAGGGGGGGGTAGAGTCGATGAGGCTTTTCTAAGAAATTGCTGACAAAGCACTTTTGGATGATGCTATCCCGGCAGAGGGGGAAAGGATAATATAACTGTTTAAAAACTCTTTCTGGGGCATACAGTTATGGTTGCTTTGTGTTCAAAAACAAGAACAGCCAAGGGCTGTTCACCAGGGTAGACTGTGTCTTAAGACTGATCCCTTTACGATATACTTCCTGTATCAAGGGTACATATGTCATACAAGCAAGGCAGAAAATTCCCTTTCCTTCATTTCTTTCTTCTTTAAAAAACAAAACAAAAACAAATGGCAGAAGACGGAAAATTATCTACCAATCAGACTTAGCAAAATGATAATGGCTGTTTGCTTCCATATACAAGTGCAATTTTGTAAAGTGCTGTCTTGCTAAGTCTCGTTTGTGAACTCTCCCTTATTTCATATGGAAATAAGGAGGCAGTCATGTTAGCAAATGGCACGCTCATTTTCCTAGCAAAGGCTCGATCCACCTGCCCTGTAGAACCCTTCGGAGGTGTGGCCCACCTAAGACTTTCAGGCCGTTCTTCATGGAATCCTGACCCCTGAGGACTCTCCAGCTGTCCTGAAGGGGATCAGGTTATAAAATGGATTGCATACGACTGCATTCGTTGTATCCTATCAACCTGGACAGAGCTCTCTAAATCTACTAAGGTTGTAGCAACGTCTGGTTCATCCATTCAGAAGCCCAAGGAGTGTTGGGAGAATCAGTCAAGTATTTGCTTCCCCTCAAGGAGAACATGCAAATAAGTAGGAACTGGGTCATACAGGGTAAGCACCAGAGGTGATAAGGATTTATATATATATATATATAATTTTTGTTATTGGTTAAAGAGACAATTTTGGAAAGCAAGCAAATCTTTTTTTTTTTTTTTTTAAACAACAACATAGTATTAACGTGAGTACTAGAAAAGATTAGTGGGTTGCGGTTCAACATTCCGTGTTTGTGCCCCTTTTATATGTTTCTACTGTTGATGCCATATTGTTATGAAATAATTTGTTGCATAGTGTCCTTATTTGTATGAAATTTGTATGCACGTTATATTGTAATAGCTTTGCCTGTATTTATTGCAAGACCACCAGCTCCTGGAGGCTGAGTTACAGAATAATCAAATGGGGTGTTCGTGGTGACTTGGATACACCAATTAGAAATTAAATAAGCATATATATATATAAACATAGCAGGTTACATATATATTTATAATGTGTCTTTTTATTAACCATTTGTACAATAAATGTCACTTCCCACGCCATTATTTTACCCTTCATTTGCAGTGACCTTTAAGGCAGCACTGTTTAGCACTTTGATATGAAAATTTTGCTTATGTTTTGCTAAATTCAAATAATGTTTGAAGATTTTTAGGTCTAAAAGTCTTTATATTATATACTCTGTATCAAGTCAAGATACCTTTGGCCGTTTTGCTAAGAATCAAACTTTGAATGTCAAACTGATGTCACAGTAGCTTTTGTTAGCTTTAAATCATTTTTGCTTTAGTCTTTTAAAAAATAACAAAACTATGCTGTTTATATTGTCATTAAATTATACAATCAAACAAATACCAAATGAATTGCCTAATTGCTGCAAAGTATAACCCAGATAACAAATCATATCCTTTCCTCTTTTTTTTTTTTTCAAATCATTCGGATATTTGACCGTGTATTTTGTTTGTGTGAGATTTTATGAAAGATATTTCTTTCAAGATGACAGGGCCTGGAATGTTAGGAGTTTGAACTTCAGACTTGGAAGGGGCCTGGCTCATCATCTGGTCAGATCTCCTGAAATTCACAACGGAGAAAAGTGGGGCCCATCGCAGGGCAGACTGCTACAACAGAATTGAGACTAGGACTTAATTCACCTTTGCTTAGTCTTTCCCTACAATTCACTGCATCTCTAGGAAAATAGACTTTTAAACAGAGTCACTCGTATTAACATTTTACCTGCAGACAGCCTTGAATAAAGTAGTACTTTGGCATTAATTTGTTGAGCTTATATGCAAACATAATAAACATTATTAAATATCAGGAAAGCTAACATTTCACACCAGATCGCTTCAGACCAAATTCAAATCGAATTTGAATAAATTAGAAGTACTGAGCGTACATAACCTTCTTGTGCACCTTGAGTATTCGAAAGTTAATCCTTGTTTTGGTCCTGTCTGAGAAGCAGAACAGCAGCACAGTGCTCTAGGGAAATGCTGTTCCTTTTGGTCAGCCCTTCTGATTGAAGGGAGAGGACCGTCTAGGCGGCGTATCTGCTGGTTTGAAGAAATAATGGCACTGTGTTAGTTCCAGGGCCAGACACTAGTGCTAAAAGAAAAGACCTATACAGCCAGTGCTCTTCTGTCTTCCATAGTTATCACAACTATGAGAGCTTCTCAAGTCATCGAGACGTTCAATTTTTTAATTTTTTTAATGTTGACACACGAGTGTACGCAGAGTGGGTGGCACACTAGCTCTGAGGAGGACAAGCATTAAGGCAGGGGATTCCTCCCCTGGAGGGAGTGCTCTCTCAGTGCGAAGCCACCCTCCGCTGGAAACCCGGAATCTACCCGCTGTTACTGGAGAGTGCCTTGCTTTTGTTTCCGATGGCCGAGTCCCCCAAGCCCTTCTCCTCTAACAGCATTGCTTTTTAGTGTGTGTTAACCTGTGGTTTGAAGGAAATGCTCTTGTACATTAACAATGTAAATTTAAATAATTAAATTAAATTACATTTTACCAATGGCTACCGGTGTGTTGAATGGGCATGCTTCCTTTAACAGCTTTCCCTTAATCGGTATAGTAATATTTACTGTGAAGTCTTTAAACGCCTCCACAAATGGATTTTTTTAAAGGCTTAGTGATGCTGCAAAGTTAATAGATATTCTGAATTGGGAATAGATTAAACCTCAGCGATTGGGAAGAAGGATGCTCTAAATTCAATAACCATTTATTGACTGTTTCCTGGGGCAAGGCATGCTGGTGCACCTAGGACACAACACACACACACACACACACACACACACACACACACACACACACACACACACACTGTGTGTGAAACTACATTTTTTTTCCAACTGCAGATAATGTGGATGGAACTAACCATTTGTTGCCTAGTAGTCTTTTTAGAGGCAAGGAGGAATCATTTTTGCATCAAGATGATGTTGTTTGTGAACTCAAAATTATAGAATTGAGGCTGTAGTCTTCCAAGACTGAGCAGTGTGCTCTGCTCTGCCCCCACCCCCTCCTCCTGGTTTATTTCATCGCCGCTGCCTGGACCAAAGCTCCTTCTTTCTGAAGCCTGCAAACTCATCCCCAAACCTCAGAGAATCTCAGTCTTTGTGAGCTGATACTTTGAAAGTAGAAATACTCTGGTTGTTCTAAGAAAGTTCAGCAGTCCGCACATTAGGCATTTTCTGTGACAACTAAATCCACTGTGAGGCTTAGGCGTCAGGCCATTCTCTCTACTTGTCAACAGCAGGTTCATTAGCTCAACTATAAAATACGCTTAGTAAGAAACGAAGGAGAGATATAGCAGATCTCCATCCATATATGAATTAAAATCAATTGTAAGCCAAAAGCAAAACCTTTAATAATAATAATAATTAATGAAGCCCTTTTCTGGAGACCATAGGGACAAAGGCCTGGTTTGAATAGGAAGGAACAGGAGACCAGGGATAAATAAATCAGATTTGCCTGTAAGCGAAATTTACAAATGTACAGGGATGTACACAGAAAGTTCGATGTTGACTTTTTTCCATTGCATGAGGCCAACATTACATAAGAAGGACCACCACTGTAACTGCACAGTTCAATAGTGGTACATACATTTACACTGAGCACGCAGTTGCAAGAATTTTCCCATCTTGCAGTGCTGAAACTATACCCATTAAACAACAGCTCCCCATTTTCCGCTCAGAGCCCCTGAGAACCATTTCTGCCTCTGTCAATTGACCACAGGATTTGCCCCTCTCTGTCTGGCTGATTTCACTTAACATTCTGCAGCCCGCGCCACAATTTATTTCTTTTCCAAGGCTAAATACTCTATTGTAATGTCTAGTCCACATTTTGCTTATCCACTCCTCTATCAGTGCATACTTGGACTATACTCACCTTCTGGCTGTGGTGAATAACAGGGGAATAACTAAAAGGTGTTCCAACGTCCTAACACCATGCTTTCCCTTCTCTGGCTAACTGTTGGCCTCTGGGCCTAACTAGGGTTTAAATGCTTTCCAAGGAGAGTCTTGATTATATGTGCATTTTGTTATTGTTTTGGCTTAGTGACTTGGGGTTTTGTGTTTTGCCTTAGCTGCTGATTTCAGGGGGTCCTCCACTAGTTCCTTCTTTTAGGAAAGATCTGAAATTTTCTCCCCAATCATGGCTATTTATAAACCTTCGTTCTAGAGCTAGACTAACAACTGAAAAAAACTGAAATCTAAGAGGCTTTCAGTACTGGCCCAGATATTTGTCTTTGAAAGCCCTCAGCCAATTGAAAAATTCCCAGGTATTAAAGGATGAGTCTGCATGAAGACCACCATGGAAACCAAATCCCTCATGCAAATGCCAAGAGCCTTTATTTTATTTTCTTTTTTTTTTTTTTTTTTTTTTTTTTTTGGTTTTTCGAGACAGGGTTTCTCTGTGTAGCTTTGTGCCTTTCCTGGAGCTCACTTGGTAGACCAGGCTGGCCTCGAACTCACAGAGATCCGCCTGGCTCTGCCTCCCGAGTGCTGGGATTAAAGGCGTGCGCCACCACCGCCCGGCGAGCCTTTATTTTCAAGCTTGAAGCTTGGAGCTTGGACTCTCTGACGCAGTGAGAAGAGCAAAGAGCCCCATGTCCACGCAGAGTGGGCTTTTTTTTTCTTTTTTTATCATAGCAGAGGTTGGTGTGAGGGGATTTCCAAGGTTCAATATCCTGATTGGCTGACATTTGTCTAGGGGTATAAGGAATATTTGGAATGTCAGGTATTTCTTCTTAGCTGCAGGCCCTCCCTGGGTGGAGCCAGCTCATGGCTTTTTCTGGATGTGGTTGTTACCTGGCAGTTAGCCTGTTAAAGAAGCTGTGTCTGGGCCTCTATGCCTGTCATGGCAGTTGTGTGGTCAAGCTGTTTTGGGCCATCCCCAACAACTCCACAGGGTGGACAGAATTTGTGGCAGTTTGTAATTTGACCCCCATAATCTCACAGGGATTGGGACTATTAGGAGGTATGGCTTTGTTGGAGTGGGTATGGCCTTGTTGGAGGAAGTGTGTCACTGTGGGGGTGAGTTTTGAGGTTTCCTATGCTCAGGATACCACCCAGTGTCTCAGTCTATTTCCTGTTGCCTGCAAGATGTAGGACTCTCAGCTACTTCTCCAGTATCATGTCTGCTGATGGACTGAACCTCTGAACTGTAACTGAGCCACCCCAGTTAAAGGTTTTCATTTATGAGTTGCCATGGTCATGGTGTCTCTTCACAGCAATAAAAACCCTAAGATAGAATTCTTCAGGAAATGTTTCCCAGAACCTTCCTCAGCATTGTCCCCAAGTTTTTCTGTGACACTGATGGGGATACCATGACTCATGTAGCTGTGTGACACCCTCCCAACCTTACTTATTGCTCCCATCTCTATATCAGGACCATTCCATGGTTCCATTAGAGTCAAGGGGTCATCAGTCCCTTCTGTCACCAGCTGTGATGTGTCCACCCCTCACACCTCCAGAGGTGTGTGATTTTGGGGGAAGAAAAGAGAGATCTAACATTGATTGAGCTCCTACTCTTTACACCAGAGATTCTAGCAAGCCATCTAATGCTTAGCATTTCTCAGTATGGTTTTCCTCGGTCTAAAAAGGAGGAGGGAGGCTGGGAGAGGTTAAAGCTATAACCCAAGGTCCCACAGACAGCCTGTGGGATTTGAATATAGGCCTGCACCTCCCTGCTGCCCCTCATTGCCTTCTGGAATCCACTCACTAACTATCTGCTCCTGCATAGAACTGAAGCCACATAACCTCAGTTCCCTGCTCATGAGCAAAGGGTAATAACTCCACTCCAGTGCCAGAGCCATACTCCAGTAAACATTTGTCCTTCCTGCCTCAAACTGCTGGCCTCTCTACGGCACTGGCCATACTGTCCCTGCAGTTCTCAAGCCCCATCCCCCACTAACCTCAGGCATGCTGGACTGTGTAAGGACCAGGTGCTGGCTTCTTGGACTCCCTTCAGGTGCTTCTTTCAAAACACCAGTATTTTCTCTCCTCAGAGCAGACTCTACATATCATTATTGCCTCCTAAAGTTCAGAGGACTTAAAACTTGCATTCCTGAGGCTCCACCCCTATCTGAAGAGCTATTGACAGTTGATGGCTGCTGGAGGAGGGAGAGTCACGAGTCACTTTTCTTTAGGCATGTGGCCACCAGTAGGCTTCCCAAGCCCGGGTGGATGATGCCATGCCTGTGGGATATAGGCAGCAAGAAATGGACTTAGTGGGTTAAAATAAATAAGTAAAACATTATATATATAATATATGAAGCTGAGAGAGAGAGAGATACAGATTCCTGGGGGGAGCTGGAAGCGGAAATAAGGGGCAGATATGATCAAGATACATTGTTAAGTCCCTATTGCTGAAGACATCATGCACTTCAGACACAGGGCCCAGAGGACCCTGAGCTGGAACTGACCTGAAAGCCTTCTCCCTGAGGACTAGCTTTCATTGTACCAGAAGGTGCCACTCAAGCTTCCAGAAGGGGGAAGCAACCAACAGTTCTTCCCAGATCTGATGCCATGAACCACAACCAGCATGGTCATGAAATGTGTACCTTGGTGGTTACCAATAGCTCTTCAATTGGACTTAAAGCCTGCTCAACAAGAGGGAAATCATGCAGGGTACTGGAACCCTAGCCAGCTACCTGGGGCTGTGAAGTCATCAGTCTTGGAGGAGAACTTAAAATGTCACTCTACTAAACCAGCATCAATCTAACCACGTCCTAAATAATTGTCCTTATACCCACAGATAAGTGTGATCCTCATCCCTCATCAAGGAAACATCTCTTTGTGGCAAGTGGAGACCAATATAGAAAAGCACAACTAACCAAAATGCAGAGTTGTGGAGCCCTGCCCCAATGGATACATCTACAATACAACTCCCACACCTAAAGCTCAGGAGTCATTGTGAACATAACGATTGTAAGAACCAGAGGATCAGGGAGTTTGCTATGAGATTGTGTCTTCCAAGAGTGTCAGAAACTACACCCATAAAATTGCACCAACATGAGCTAAACAAGGACAACAACAGATACACCAAAGTGGATGGGAAAGTCCTCAACCCTGTACAAAGAACTTTAGGGAATTAAGGAATTCTGAGAGAGAGAGAGAGAGAGAGAGAGAGAGAGAGAGAGAGAGAGAGAGAGAGAGAGAGAGAGAGAGAGAGATGATCTTTCCTAGGGAAGAGTACCCCAACTAGTTATCTCATAACAAATGGTCATCCCTGGAAACATATATGCAAGTAACATATAGACTGAGCAGGTTGTATCTATGTATGTCTACATACATACATATGTATATGTGTGTGTGTTTGTGTGTGTGTAACAACAATTAATGAAAAAAGAGGCCACAAATTTGAAAGAAAGAAAGGAAGAATGTAGACAACAGTCAGACATAAATAGGTATATAGACCGCATTAAAGACCCTGGTGGTCATACCTTTGGTCCTAGCATTTGAAAAGCAGAGGCAGGTGGACATCTGGGAGATCCAGACCAGCCAGGACTAAATAGTGAGACTGTGTCTGAGGAAAAAGAAATACACACTGTATACACATATGAAATTTTCAAGGAAAAAATTTTAAAAACAAGGAAATTATTGTGCTAGAGTGTACAGTGTTGTTCCATCAGTGACTTTGTCGATCTCGTGTTTACTGTGCCTTCTGTTTGTATCAGAGACCAGGCATCGTGACTGACCCACACCATCTGTGAACACACACACACACACACACACACACACACACACACACGTGCGCGCGTTTGCATGCTTGACACATTACCTACAGACCATTCTCAGAACTTATTTTTGATTGTCAACTATTTTGGTTGTCAACTTGACTACTCTGGAATTAACTAAAACCCCCCAAAATGGTTAGGCACACCTGTGAGGGTTTTTTCTGTTGTTGTTGTTGTTGTTGTTTTGCTTAATTAAATCATTTGAAGTGGGACAATCATATTGTTGAGGTGGGAAGACATATCTTTAATCCGGGTCACACACAGCTTATATAAAGGACCCAGAAGAAGGAAGCTTTTATTCTTTGCCTGCTTGTTCTTGCCTTGTCTAGTAAGTACATCCCTTCACTGGCATTATATTCTACTTCTGGATTCCAGTGTATACTGAAGACCAGCTGAGACATTCAGCCTTGTGGACTGAGCAACTACTGGATTCTTGGACTTTCCATTCATAGCCAGCTATGGCTGGATTAGCTGGACCACAGGCTGTGTATATATTATATATATATGATAGAGATTCATTCTATATGTTCTGTTACTCTAAAGCAGTAGTTCTCAAACTTCCTAATACTGTGACTCTTTAATACAGTCCTCATGTTGTGATGACTCCCAACCATAAAATTATTTCATTGTTACTTTATAACTGTAATTTTGCTATAGTTATGAATCATAATGTAAATGTCTGATATGCAGGATATCTGATATGCCATCCCCCAAAGGGGTTGTGAGCCATAGGTTGAGAACTGCTGCTCTAGAGAATCCTGACTAATACAATATTCCTATCATTAAATAATTCATGCCTAAGTGTACAAGAGTGTGCTCATATATGAGAGTGTATATACACATGTATATCTTCCTAATATGTCTGCTTTCATGTTCCCTTGTCAATACACATTTATTTATTAGGATTTCATTTTTATTATTTCTGGGGAGATAGTGATTTGTGTGTGTGTGTGTGTGTGTGTGTGTGTGTTTACCTGTGCACTGACATACAGAAGCCAGAACTTGATGTTGAGTGTCTTCTATCTTTCTTTCTCTCTCTTTCTCTCTTTCTTTCTTTCTTTCTTTCTTTCTTTCTTTCTTTCTTTCTTTCTTTCTTTTCTTTCTTTCTTTCTTTATTCATTCATTTATTTATTTATTTATTTATTTATTGAGACAGTTTCTCACTGAACCCTGGAGTTCACCAATTTATCTACACTGAATGGCTGGCAAGACTCAGGGAATCTTCCTGACTCTATTTACCTCCCCACCCCCTACCTGCACACACAAGCATTGAGGTTACATGGCCCTAAATTTTTACATGGGTGTTATGCAGGGATCTAAATGTACAGCAAGCATTTTAACAGCCAAGTCATCACACCAGACCTCTACAGCTTTTATGATCTTAATCACGTATTGATTTTTTGATGTTTTTACTTTAAATTTTTTGTACTTTACTTATAGGGAGCATGAATGATATGAAATTCACATGTAGGCCAGGGAACAATTTTCAGGAGTCACTTCTCTTCTTCTACTATGTGAGTCCAGGTCATCAGACTTGGCAGCAAATTCCTCTACCCACTCAGCCATTTTGCCAGCCCAGTCTTTCTTATTTTAAAGGGATAGTTACCCTTACATTTATATTTTTGGTTCTCATGTTGCCAAGTTCTATGGGAAATTAAAATAATATAATAATTGGAAATGCATAACTGATTTAAAAGTGAAATATTTAACATATACAAAATGAAATCTAGTTAAAAGCTAAAAATAATTAAAATATTTTATATTATCAAAAAGAATAATATAACAAACATCTCTGAACTTAATCGCCAACACGAGGACATCTAGAATTCCCCAGTGTCCAGTTAAATTTCCCTTCTTCCCTCTTATTCTGAATATTGGATTACCATTGGCTATGACATGTATTCCTGAGCAATGTCTGGCTTTAATATCGTGGGTGTATAATTAGTATTCATAAATTAGATTTTCCTTGGGTCAAAACTATATTAGAGATACATCTATGGTTTATAGAGCTCTTTTCGATTAATTTTGACTATTACTTAGTGTTGTGGAGTATTATTTTAAAGTGTTTTGCATTTTTTCCTACTGCTTGTGTTAACAATGCAAAAATGTGCTACATTTGTTTGATTAAATAAAATTAACCTGTGAGCAGGAGGCTGAGTCAGCAAGTAGCTGACAGGAAGTGATAGGGAGGAACCACTTATAACCAGGGTTCTGAAGTGGGGACTAAACGGAAGGACGGTCGGGTCTTTTGGAAGACTCCAGCAAAAGGAGAAGGTGAGCTACTTGCCATTCAGCCTCTCTGAGTGAGCAGAATTCCACCTCTACCTTTGAGTCGTGAGTTCTTTAGAGGGATAGAGTTTAGGTAAGTTCCCTTAGTAGCTTTGAAAGAGAGGGTGCCTGAGGGAACAGAACCCCCTCAGGCTGTGGCCCTTGCAGCCTAACTGCTGCTGACAGCAGCTGAGTTACAATCTGATTACGACAGCCTTTGGCAGCCACGGTTATAAAGGAAAACAACTTAGCACCTCTCTTAATATGCTGTAATTTCTCTATTCATTTTGCTTATGCCAATGCATTGTTTTCAGGCTCTCACTCTAAACTCATGCTGTGAGCATTTTTTATATACATCCCTTCATGAGCACAGATGGGAATTCTTCCAGGTTTCTAAAGTACAGTCCACACACCAGCAGCATCTGCCTCCTCTGAGATCATTCTAGAAATGTAACTTTTTGACCCTCATCCCAGACCAATGGGATCAGCATCTTTTGGGGGAGGAGAGCCTACTAGGTTACATCTTCCCCAACACTTCATCACACACTATCTTATAGTTATTAACTAGTGGTTACAAAATAAATCTTATGGTATCTTATATCTATTCTTTTTGAAGAATAAACTTAATCTGCTCAAAACAATGCTAGCCCCTTACCTTTCAGAAACAACTAACCAGCCCCCCATTTCCCATTTTTTTCTACTCCCCATTTCCAAGAGGGTGAAGTTTCTGCCATCTTGAAGACTAGAAATGTCTTTACTATATTCACATGCCATGGCATCTTCTAGATGGCATTTGAGACAGCACAACTGTTGCCTGGCCCAGAGATGGCTCTGTGTGAGGAAATATCAACTTGGAGGAGAGTCAAGGACACTCTCATGATAGGCGGTATCTTTGGACGGTTTATAAATAAATGAAAGACTGGTATCGGCGGAATCTGTCTGATTTGTATTGTAACCCATATGTTAGCTAAGGCCTTTTCTCCCTGGGATCTAGAAGAGATTATTTTAAACTCTGTTCCACAAATAGGAAGGTCCAAAGACCTCCTCAAGATAGCTACAGATTCTGCCAGTTTCTGTACCAGCTCTGGCTTCAGGCTCCCACTTCTGTTTCACCAGCTCTGTTCGTGGCTCTTCTTGCTCTTTTCCTGGTGTTGCGTCTGTTTCTTGTGCTGCTCTAGAAGGACTTAGATCTTTCACATAATTTCCGCTCATGAATTATTGATAAGACTTTTTCAAATTCTACAAACCTTTCTTAAGCGACAATTGGTGCTTTGTACCTTTCTTCTCCATCCTTCTAGCCTTCCTTCCATTGGGGCTGTGAATGCCCCCTTAGGCCATGGAGATGAAAGTATCTCCTACAGACCTTAGAGAAGTGAGCTGGAAGAGATTGAGTCCCTGCGGGCTCTATGAAGCAGAGCTATTCTGTCAGCCCTGGATAACTTATCAGTAGACTCTTCCCGAGAGACGACAGAGACTCTGAGTTAAATCATGGTTGTACCGGAGCCAAACTATATCCCAAACAGAACACACAAGATGCAAGAAAAGTACTTGTGTAAAAGACAGGTGGGAAGATTCAGGAGTGTTAAGGACAATGACTCAATATGAGTCATCATGTTTTGAAGATGCTAAAAATAAACCACCAAGATGTCTGTTCTGGTGTGCTTTCTGATGCTGTGATAAAACACTGACCAAAGCAGTTTGGGGAGGAAGGATTTATCTGGCTTATCCTTAAGGTCATAGTCCATTATTGAAGGAAATCAGAGGCAGGAGCCTGGAGGCAAGAACCTTGGAGGAATGCTGCTCGCTGGCTCACTCTCAGGTTCATTCACTGGCTCATTCTCAGCCATATCTGAGAGAGAATTTTCTTATATGCTACTCACAGTAGACTGGGTCCTCCTGTATTAGTCAACAATCAAGACAGTCTGCCACAGCAAGCCTACTGACTAGCGTAGTCTAGGCAATCCTTTGACAGAGACTCTCTCCGAATATTCTGGACTGTATCAAGTTGAGAGCTAAAGCCACTGAGGACACTGTCTATGACCACATGGATTTCTTCTTTATCCATTCAGTGTTGAGCAAGCAAGACCTTGTGCTTCTCCTTCCTCATAACTTGTAGACCTGGTGGTGTGTCCTCAACATTTTCTTCTGTTTTATGGTTTTCTCTTATTATGTTTTTATTTATCCCCAGGCATCCCATTTGGCATTTCTCAATTCCTGAGAGAGAAAACCTGATTAGTCTGCCTTAACTTATTGTGTTAGGCCATATTGCAGGTGCTGGACATTCAGTAGTAGGTTCCTTTAGGTAACTGATCCACTCAGCTGTGGTTGAAGAGTACTGATCCTTTGGAAAATCTGTGTGTGTGCTTATATGTGTGTTCATATATATGTGTGAAAGGACCAAGCAGACACCATAACAGGCTACTCAGTCTTCTCTCAGAGATCAGGCCTCAATTTCAGTTTCCTGAGACTTGAGCAAGCAGTTTCTGGGAGGGCCATGAACAAAAGACATAGTCCTTGCAGTAGCTCCCTTTCTGCACGTACTCTGACTGCTCAAGGTTCAGCCAGTTGTTTACTGTCTGGGACCCCTCACCAACTTAGAGCTACATGCGTGGGTCAATGTGAACTGTGAGGCCAGCCAGCCTTCATGGCAGCTCAAGGACAGAGCCTGGGCCACTGAGTCAGCCCCCACAGTCAGTACATGTGAGGCCAGTCAGCCTCCATGGCAGGCCAAGGACAAAGCCTGGGACTATCCATGCCTGCCCCAAAATGATAACTGTAACCCCCAACCAGTAAATTCAAAGGTTATACACCTCACTCAATCATATGATGCAAACACTTGTACCACCCCTCTTGTGGCTTTTCTCTTTAAAAACCCCCCATTCTGAGAGCTCAGGGCTGTCCTCCTCTACCTGCTAGTCAGAGTGTTGGACATGGACCAAGCCAGGGCTTGCTTGTTATCAATAAACCCCTGTGTGTTTTGCATTGGATATCGGCTCTGTGGTGGTCTTGTTTGGGGAGGGGGGGGGTCTTCAGACATGGGCATTACATGTGCACATATACATTCAGATGGAGACCAGAGGTCAATGTCAGGTATCTTCTCTACTTACTCTCCACCTTACTTTTTTGAAACAGGGTCTCTCAAGGAACCCAGAGCTAGCCAAATCATCCAGGCTGACTAGCCAGCAAGTTCTAGGTATCTGCCTACTTCTGTGTCCCTAGCCCTGGAGATCACACCACCATGCCCAGCTTTTTATACTAGTACTGGTGATCCAAATTCAGGTCCACAGCAAGTACTTTACCTACTGCTCCATCTCCCCGATCCAAAACATCTTGATTTGGACAATTGCACTATGGAGAAGCTGGAGACCCTGAAGAGTCTTGTGTATGGATGGGATGGATAGAAGCTTGGCTTGGCTTAGGGGCAGTCATGGAGCTTAGTGGAGTCATCTTTTTTCCTCTCTCCAGTACCAAACACAACACCTGGTTTAGGGGAAAACATTCTTAGAAAATTCTCATTGAGTGAATTCAAACTAGACATTCGCTGATGGGGGTTGGAAGTGGAAAAATGTGAACATTCCCCAAGGAAGAAAGCATGCCATGATTTTCAAAGTTGGTGTCCAGAGCCAAAGTGTCTAGTTTCATCTTTTTCTGAACTTTCAATGCAAAAGAGCGAGCAAGTGAGTGAGCGAGCGAGAGAGCAAGCGAGCAAGAGAAAATCAACACAACCCCGAGGAAGGTTTGTTTTTGCCTTCCCTTTAGAAAGCAGCTGTCAGTTTAACTTATTGCAAAATACTGTCAGTGATGAGCATGACTGAAAATGCGTTTTATCTGTAATTAGAGAGATTACATTAAACACTATTATTTGCAGACACACATTGAATTAACCCTAATCGAGGCTAGCAAATAGTAGAGCCTGCCTATTTTTCGCCTCAAAATTTTTAGAAAATTGTGACAGTTGACACACAGGGACAATGCTGACGAGATTTCTTTCTGTCAGATACCAGACAGTAATTGTAATTGCCTTTAAAAATGTTTTAAGCAGTTTCGTTAGTAAATCAGAAGTTGCCACAAATCAGGCTGATAGTTTTGAAACATGGGGGCTGTTGACTGTGCATTCCAATATGAGTTTAATGAATTGATTTTCTAAGGAATGTAACTTTGCATCTGTTTTCAGGTGTAATTAATTCGCTCTGATTAATGTGATTAGCATGGATATCGGTGGATTACACAGGATGCCCCTTATTTGTTCACTTGTTTTTAATCTGCCATGATGTCCTTTGGGAAATTATATAAGTGATTTGGGGGGATATGTCTTACTGGTGGCTCTGATCACATTGAATTTCTGCAAAAGAAGAATCCTGGTGGGAATTCACTGATTATTCACAGACAGTGCAGCCATGTACTTTTGTTTGAGGGACTTATTGAAGTTTACACAGTCCCTGTCTTTAAGGAGCTTATAATCCAGAGGGGAAGATGAGGCAAACATTCCAATGCAAGTCACTCACAAGGAAGAATGACTGTCCTCCAGTTCTTCCTCTGTACGGTCCTCCCCATCTCTCCTGAATCAACACTGCTGCTGAAGGTGTGTCAATGGCCACCTCACTGCTAATGCTTCCCACTCTCCTGAGCTGTCTTTATGGTGTCAGACACTGCCCTGAACCCTCCATCTCCAATTCTCTTTTCCTGGGAACTCTAGGCTTGGGAGGGGAGCACCAGATGCTTCCAGATAGCTTCATCTGCCTATTGCAAAGGTAGTCCAGCACCCAAACTAACCTCTGCCCCTGTCTAACTGCAAATGGCTCTTCCATCCACTCATGCAAGCTAACTACTGTGAGCCTCGGGACAAGAAGGCATTCATCTGTAGCATGCAGTTCTTAAACAGTAATGCTCATCTTTATAATCATAGGGAACCATTTAGAAAGTTTATTGAAAGATAGTTTCTTGGTTGTCATGCCCAGAGATCCTGATTCAGTGGACTGAAGAGGGGTCCATGAGTTTGCATTTCCCACGAGTTCACAGGCAACGCCAACGCTATTGAGCCAGCAGTGACG
This sequence comes from Peromyscus maniculatus bairdii, assembly GCF_049852395.1. Taxonomy (NCBI): domain Eukaryota; kingdom Metazoa; phylum Chordata; class Mammalia; order Rodentia; family Cricetidae; genus Peromyscus; species Peromyscus maniculatus. The sequence goes on from NC_134853.1 coordinate 72,470,416, forward strand.
TTCCGAGAATGATTTACCTTAGAAAACAAAGAGCATGCAAGGGCTGCCAAGTCACCATCGTGTAAGTGGTCACTGCTAGAAAATGAAGGTCCAGAAATCCAATCAGGCAAGAAGAAGAATGACAGAGCGCTGAGCTAGGCTATGAAACACAACACTGGGTAAGGTTTTGATACAATGTGTGTCTGCAACCTCGGTTTCCTTGGGTCATGTCTGTCTCACCTGTAGGAGTGGGAAATAATGCCACTGTGCACCAACTTTATGGGCCATACTCAAGGACTCTATTAAATACCTAATTCAGTGCCTGGCACATTGATTCTCAATAGGGATACTTAATAAATTATATTAGTTTGTATTTAACTTTGGAATTATCCACCCCTAAGTGATCTGTAAATAGTAATTGTCACATGCTTGTTTGTTTGGGTACTGGAGACTGCTCAGTTTGTGCTTGCCCTCAGTTTTTGTGGCTATCGTTGCTGGAATTGTGTCATTGCTTTCCTTGGTAAGCTTACCCTTACCCAGGTTATGGAGCAATTATGAGAGAAAAAAATTTCAAGTAACTGAAGACATGATGAAATGCCGAGGTTTTATAGGGTTATAAAACCTAAAGTTTTTTTTGCTCTTTAAAATTATTGAGTTTGGGGTATTGATAAACTTGACAGTTCCCGTGAAAGGCCTTTTTCCAAACTTTTATACTATTTTACTACCTGTGATTCTTCCGGGTAAATTAAAACTAGCTCAGGACTTCTGGGTAAGATGGCAACTTAGAAGCCACTTCTGGATGTGTAGCCGATTACAGTTGGAGAAACTGAGGGAGTGGAAATATTTTATCCTTCCATCGGTGGCATCTCCAGGCCCCAAAACAACACTCCCACAAACCTCTTCTATTGTCAGACCCAAGAAGCTTCTCTTCCATCAGGTTGGACTGTTTTTGCAAGCTGGTTAGAAAACCCTCATGAGGAAATCTAAAGCTGCTGGCGGGGGTTTATAGAAGGGGTTCCCAGTGACTACTGCCAGGACCATAATCAGTACTTGGACAAAGAATTAAGCCTAAGCTGTAAACAGTGCCCTCCACTATTGCAAAGCCACATCACTGCTGCCTGTTGGGTACGGATCACAACAAACGCACCTGGGCTATCTCGCTCACCAAATCAAGAAAATGCCACACAGAAGGGGAGCTGAAGTCCATAAGAGAAAAACAAGGCTGGTGAGTAGAGCCCAGACCAGGATTGTGGAGACAAAGCAATAGGTCCACCAAGGAGACCGAAGGGCATCCATGCTAGCACGGCTCCATGTCCTCATCAGAGAAGCTTCTTAGTACAGTGGATAGTGATTACCACAGAGGCTCACCACTGACCAAACTGCTGAGAACAAGTGGTTTGTGGAATTCTCATCCATGAATGAGATATCTCTATTGCACCTTCACCCAAAGCTCAGGGAACATTATGGAAGAATTAGTGGAAAGATCCTAAGAGCTAGAGGTCAGGGAGGAATGCCATGGAACAATATTTTTTGGACATGGCAGGACCACTACCATCGTGAAGTCACAGCCTCTGTGGTTACCTGTATAAGATCAAGCCCATTGTGCTGGGGTATGGCTCATGAGTCCCCACCCGAACCGAGGGACTATTAACAACTGGAGGCTGCTAAGGGAGAGAGGGTTAGTTTTCATCCAGTGGGTGGCTCTATATCCATGAGTACATGAACAACACAAATTGGATTCAGTGAGTTATAAAAGAAAGAGAGAGACGAGAGGAGTTGGAGAGGAAAGTAGGGAGTTAACATGATTGAAAAACCTTATATGCATGTATGAAATTCTCAAAGAATAAGTAAAAATACTATATTAAAATTTTACCTCAGACAGTAAGAGGGTGGACCAAATCTGGTCCTCTTTACTACATCCTATTGATAATGTTTCAAGTGTCTTCTCAAAGGGGAGTAAAAATGGCCAGGCATGGTGGTGCACACCTATACTCCCAGCACTTGAGAAGTAGAGGCAAGAGGATTGGAAATTCTGTTATTCTCTGCTGCTTGAAGAATCCATTGTCATTATGGGTTACATAAGCCATTCACCATGCACATACATAAAACCCATAGGACAGGAAAGAGAGAGAATTAGAAAGGAAGGGAGGGAGGGAAGAACAGAAGAGGGGAAGGTGGAAGGGAGGGAGGAAGGAAGGGAGAGACAGAGAGAGAGAGAGAGAGAGAGAGAGAGAGAGAGAGAGAGAGAGAGAGAGAGAGAGAGAAATTTAGTGGATATAATAACACTCCGGCTATTGAAGACTAAATGAAATACAACCATGGATTACTATGAAGCCTTTGACAACGGTATTAATTTGTACTTAATGAAATTAAATTCACAGAAAAATGACCAAAAAATAGAAAACATATACAGCAATATGCATATTATTTATTAATGAGTGTAGGTTTATTTGTGTGTGTATGTGTAGGACAATATACACCTAATTGGTAACATAATATTTTCTCTGTGGTGTAATTATGAACACTAGCTATGAGTAATCTGTACTTTTTATATTTTACTCTGTGATTATTTGTGATTGGTATAATAAACATTTAGCAAAGACAAAGACGTAATGAGCCCACAGGTCCTACAAGGTACAGGTAAGTGGCGGGAGCTTGTAGGTAAACATTTCTCAAGCTCTGGTGCATATTAGTATCACCTAGGGAGCTTGACTATCTAAGTGACTAAGATCAGAATCTCCGGAGTGTAAGCCAGGATTCAGTATTCTTTCTATGATTCCCAGGTATTATCAGTGTGAGAACCACTGCTGTATGAGGCCCTCCTCCATCTCCTTGCTCCTGAAAGGATTTTGGGCTCAGATTTACACAGGGACTCCACTTGTTCCCACAACCAAGCTAGATACTAAGAGAAACAACAGTGTTCCTTGGTTCTTAATGCCAACGAGTTTTATTCAGATTTCAGAGCCATTTCACAATGGATGCTGGCTAGAAACGACTTTGGACACTGGATGACTATAGGAAGAAAAGGTGGGAAGCAGACAGGAATTGGAATACCCACGTCCTTCGTGAGATCTGTCATCTCAGAGCCTTGTGATCTTGAACAAATTACTCCTTTTTCAGAGCCTTCATTCCTCATAGTTCTGCCTCTCTGGGTTACTGTCAGGATGCAGCGAACCAAAGTACTTGAGTTTTGTAAACTAGGAGGCACTGTAGAAGTACTATTATTTTCTTACAGTCAATAACATAAACACGTGCTCAGGGAAAGACAAAGCTTGGTTCAGTCTCTTGAGGAGGCCTCTCTATGAACAGGGAGACCTAAGTTCAAAGAGAATTAAATAAAGCGTGAATCCACAAGCTGAGACTAAAAGCAACTTGACAGGCCAAACATGAACTACTCCTTTCTCAGAAATCCAAAGAAGCAACTCTGAGAAAGATCTTCCCTATGCTTTTCTGATGGCTTCCAGGAATTTATCCCAAAGTAGTGATGTCCCAGAATAAATAGGTTTTCTTCTCATAATTAAGCCAGAGGTTCTGGGAATGGGCTGAACACAAGGCTGAATTCATTACTGAGATTGCTTGCAATTTAATTCAGGTCTTAAGGAGGTGGGTCCTATGTGTCACTGGAAAAGAATCCTTGCATCTAGACAACAGCCTACATATGTCTCTAGATTGACTTTGAAATGGGACCTTTCTCCTCCTCTCCATTTAATTTATTCTCTGAAATAATAGGTCTTGGAAGGAACTTCACTACCACGCTGCCTAGGGGAGGAGCTCACATTAGGTGGGACCATCTGAGACACCATTCAACAGGAGCAACGAGTGGAAGATGTCAAGTGCCCTTCAGGAACAGAGACCATGAATTTTCATCTTGTCGTCTCTGTGTATTACATAACACTGTGCTCAGAGCACAGCGAGGCGTTGCTTTAGATGCCTCTCCTAAAGGCACACAGTTCCTCTGCATGAGAGGAACTTGATAAATATTTGTGGACTGCACAGCACAGCACTGCTACCAACCAGGTCTGCTGTCACAGAGGCATTTTTCTTTTGTGCATCTGAGCTCATGAATGGCTATGAAATTGATTTCATCCCCACAGTCTCAGGGTTAAGATGCATCTACCCTGAAGGCAAATTCTAAGGTTTGTCTGGTGTATTCTAAGTGAGTCATACAATTACAGCTTCATAGATTCAGAAGAACGCCTGTTCTGCTCTTCCAGACAACGGATAAAGGCAACCTAAACAAGGAGAGGAAGGCATGGAAAAACTCTCAGGCTCGGTTTGGACACCAACTTGGATAGCAATGCTGTTCTCTGACAAATAAAGGACTCTCCTCTTGGAGGGGAAATACAATGAAATGAGTTAAAAGCAGACTACATTGAGCCTACCTGCACCCAAGGAGAGACACTGAAGATACAGCCGAATATGCAAATACGAAACTCAGAGGAAGCATCTGGAGAGGCATATTCTTGAGAGCCACATAATAGGATAGAAATTCAAAACGAATGAGTACGCGGAGAACGGTAAAGGGGCCTCAGCGAGGAGGCGGCCAGGGCAGTCACAGAAAATCCAGATGAAAGGTGACAATGAGCACAGATGGCATGAAGGAAGAAAAGGTGGAGTATGGAAGAGCGTGAAGTCAAGCGGAAGCTAAGTGCTGGTGTGTGACGACACTGGCACCTCTGACACCTCTGCAGCTAAGGATCCCCATTTCTGAACCCAGCAACCTTTGAGAAGCCGTGAAAACGGATTCATTTCTGCCCTTCAAATCTAGCCCAGGTTCTTTTCTAGAGCAGCTCTAAGATTCCCATTAAGAAGTGGAACTGGAGGAAATTTCTTTCTTGGTATATCTGTGTTGGCACAGTACAACCTAGGAAATCAGTCCAACTTGATATTCATAGATTCCCTTCTTTAGCTATATTTAATTCCCAAGTAAACACAAAAGCAAGATCACACTGCTGTAGGACAGGATTCAGCTAATGAGTTTTGCCACTCATCTGGCTCTGAACTGAGTCTTTAAACAAAATGCTATCAGGTCAACTCCTTCCATGGCAAGACTAGGATGTTTGTTCTCCATAAAATGAATTCCTCAGCCCAGAAACCAGGCTGTATGGAAAACCTTGGGGCCACAGCAAACAAGGCATTCTGTACGAGCAATGCACTTCTCTTTCTGTGGTGGAGGTGACCCAATATTGTCATCCTCAAATAGTTGGCCTGAAAAATGGTGCCAGTGTCCAGTTGGTGCTGGTGTTTTCTGTTGACTGTTGGAGATAACTGTGGAGGAAACCAAACTGGCTTTAATGAGAGAAAGCCCACTCTGGTAGAAACCCTCCACCTTGAAGTCATGGCTACTTTATGGATGTTGTGAGCAAGAAGAGGAATAAATAGGAAGGAGACTGACTGAAAACCCAAACCCAAGTCATCTTTGTTACCTGGTAAGGCTATCTTTTGGTGAGGTTACTCACCTGAGGCACAAGTGCCGTATTCTGTGTTCATTTAGAAAAGTCTGTGTTTACAACAGTTCTCTAGACACCACCATTTCCAATTTTTTAATCATCCTTCTTCTAACTTTGTGACCAATCAGTCAACCAAACTGTTCATAAATGGACACACCTGTAACGATGACCAGCTCTCCATCTTAGTTGGGATCAAAAGCAACTTGGGGAAGTAAGGTCTTATTTCAGCTTACAGTTCTTGGGACGCACTCCATCACTAAAGGAAGTCAGAGAAAGAACTCAAGGCAGGAACCTGGAGGCAGAAGCTCATGCAGAGGCTATGGAGGGTGGCTGCTTACTGGCCTGCTCCTCCTGGCTTGCTCAGTTTGCTTTATTTTCCCCCTTTACCCTAGGTTGCTCTCTTATACACCCCAGGACTAAGTACCCATGGATGGCATTGCCCACAGTAGTCTGAATCCTCCCACGTCAATCAAGAAAGCATCCCACAGGCTTGCCTGCAGGCCTATCTGTTGGGGGCATTTTCTTAGCTGAGGTGACTTCTTTCCTGATGACTCTAGCATTTATCAAGTTGACAAAACCAGACAAATTAACTAACGAAAAGACCATCTTTCCCGGCTTTATCTCAGTGGGGTTATAGCACTACAGGCATCTAATACCAATTTCTTCCAACATTCTTAGAAGACATCTGTAAGTTTATCCCTATTGTTCTCTTTATCATTCTACCGGCCAGAAGGAATACCCTGTGAGACCATGGGCACAGATTAAGAAAAGAGAAACAGTATATCAGAAGCAAGGCTCATCCAGAGCTGAGTCACTTGCCAAAGCAATTTGCTTGTCTTCAGGTCTATCTGAGGCCAATTCCATGCATTCTTCTTGATGGTGAAGTGTTTCTATGCACTCAACATTATAGCTTTGATGGCTCACATGATAGCTTGGTGTCCCACAGATAAGTAATTAGTCTCTATTGGGGGTCCAGGAGAAAGCCATAGGCTGTTTTCAAAAGAATAGTAATTTGGAGAGAATGGCATAGTTTTGCTCCAAATTCCTGTATGCATACATTCAACATATAGATGACCTGTTAATCACAGCTCTAAACAGACATTCTGAAAACACTGGATCTTGTTGACCTAAACACCTGCTTTTTGTGACCTTTACTAGCAGCCACTGAGGAAAAAGCATTTGCCTATCAGTCCATATCAGAGGAAACATTATTTTGCTTCAGCAAAGAACCCTCTGAGGCTGCAGCAAAGTATACGGTCAGGCAGCAAGAAATATGGCTGACAGACGCAAAGCAGAGAAAGCTGGGTTGTGCTGAGTGAATGAAAAAAAAAAAAAGAAAGAAATGGAAAGGAAATGATTGGTCCCAGGTTTCAGCACCAGATGAACGAAAAAGAAAAACGAGATGACTACTCCTAGGAGGCGAAACTTTATTATAGATATATAGGAGAGCATAGCCAGAGGGACATCTGGAGAGTCCAGAGTGGACATGACCAGACTGAGCTGTGCCATGTGAGGAGATGGGGGAGGGGAGAGGGGAGAAAGGGGAACCAGGTGCAGCAGCCAGGAGGCCCAAAGAGAGGAGATGTACAAGGCCAGGCAACCAAAATAGTTGGATATCTAGGGAAGGGCAGTTGGGGGAAGGTCACCTGCCAGTCCCACAGCCACTCAGACCCAACCAAGTAAACACAGAGACTTATATTGCTTACAAACTGTATGGCCATGGCAGGCCTCTTGCTAACTGTTCTTATAGCTTAAATTAATCCATTTCTATAAATCTATACCTTGCCACGTGGCTCATGGCTTACCGGTACTTTACATCTTCCTTGTCCTGGCGGCTACTGGCAGTCTCCTTCTGCCTTCCTGTTCTTTTATTTCTCCTCTCTGTTAGTCCCGCCTATACTTCCTGCCTAGCCATGGCCAATCAGGTTTTATTTATTGACCAATCAGAGCAACTTGACATACAGACCATCCCCCGCAGCACAGCCAAGTGCAGATCATCTCAGACACCTGCACTCAGGCCCGTGGTCCTAATCATCATCTATGCGGACCTGCTGGGTAAAGCCACGAGGAACCCAAGAATGGGCTCCCACAGGACATACAGAACATCCCACAGCAAAAAGCCCATTCTCAGCCTAACCAAGATTACTCAACTAAGCCAGACATGGGTTTTGTGGGTCAGTATTTTTTTTATTCTTTCAGCATATGTATATACATTGCTTAATATTGAGTCAGCAAGATGGCCCAGAGGGGAAAGGCCCACCAAGCCTGATGACCTGAATTGGATCCTCACTATCCACAAGATGGAGGGACAGAATTGACTCTCTAAAGGGGACCTCTGATATCCATTCATGTGCTATGACGCATGCATGCTCACACACACACACACACACACACACACACACACACACACACACACACACAGTAAGTAAATAAATGTAAAAATTTTAAATTGTTATTCTTTGTGTGTAAGGCTTAGTTTTAAACATTGATGTTCAGAAGTTTTCCCATCAGGTTATCTCTTTAAAAATGTATTTGTTACTAGAAAAAAACTGTTTGCTGTAGACATGGTCTTCCCTCTCCTAAAGAAAGGACTTCTGTTCTGCGTGGATCTGAGACTGAAGAGTGGAGTGATGGGCAGATGTGGAGAGTGGAGTGATGGGCAGATGTGGAGAGTGGAGTGACGGGCAGATGTGGAGGAGAGTGGAGTGATGGGCAGATGTGGAGAGTGTAGTGACGGGCAGATGTGGAAAGAGGCTGTAGAGATACAGGAGTATGGAAGGCTGTCATAGAGGGAGGGAGACGTTTTCTGGAGAGGAAACCTGCTGCCCACAACAGAAAATGGGGGAAGGATAAGATATATTTAAATGGATTTTATTAAGGTTTGAAATATGATTTTGTCATATAAATACTCTTTCATTAGCCTCTTAGAGATTTTCAGCAAGAACATCCTCTTCCTCTTCTACACACGTAGAAGGAATGGTTGGTAGACTTCTACACCAGTAGCAGGCTTGGAGTGAAAGTTCTGACTGCCTCAGGGAGCCTGCTACACACCCCAGTGGCACTGGCCGATGGAACAATGCTGTGCTCTGTTACAGAGGAGCAATGAGTGGTTTCTGCCATACAGGAAGACATGTGGAAACAGATTATTCTTTGTTTCGGGGAGATAAAGGCCAGAATCAATCAGCCTGTTACTCAAAACCAGCATTCACCTATTCATGATGTAACCAAAATGCTGATATCTCATCCTTAAAAAGAAATAAATAAATAAAAGTGGATGTGCTGTAATATAGATTGTCCTGGAAAGATTTTGGCAGCCAGAGTGATGGGTCCACAGACTCTTACATCTTTGGGGGAAATGTTTATTTTCTCTGTACAGAACTGAACTGGAGGATTACACTTATAGATACTCAGGTCTTGAGGAGATGCAAGTGCCCTTGTATGTGCATATAGGAAGGTGTGAGGAAGAGAAAGGCAGGATAACCTTGGAAGAAACACTAACCTTTTCCTTGGCACAGTTTTCAAAAAGATCAAGCTCACTGACTCATGACTATCAGATATTTAATGCTCTATGCATGGACCATGACTAAGACAGTGATCCTAACTGTTAGACCTCAGTGCCACTCAGTTCCTCTCAACAATTTTCAAGCTGTGCCACCTCAGGCAAATCATCAAAGGAGCATGGAGGGAGTTTAGCACAACACACCGTATCTCAATATATCTCAGATCCATTATCTTGGCATTAAAAACGAATAATCTAGAAAATACTGACACTGGGTCATCCAACATATAATTGCCTTGTTGGAACCTGCAGGCGAGGTCACTCCTCTGTGAGTCAGTTGGAATGTCTTCTTTGAAGAAGTAAAATTCCCAATGTCACTTGTCCCAAGATGTGACTCCCAAGGGCAGATGGTAGAATGAATGGCCATGATAAACAGCGAGACACGGGCTGCAAACAACAAGGCAAGTGTTTTCAAGGAAGTCCCAGATCTTCTGAAAGAAACAGAGAGTTCTGAGAAGGGTTCTGGGATGCTGGAAGTCAAACTCTCAACCAGAGGGCAGGTGGAAAGGACGCAAACTGTTTGAGGGAGATGCTTCCCATGGCAAGGAACTCAGGTCTAAGAAACAGAGGAGTTGAAATCTGAGCCACCTCGCTTTCTCACAATTTTTAACACACTAAGAAGACAATTTCCGTGGTTGTATGTCTACCTAAAGGTCACACTAAAACCTCAGTGGCATAAACAAAACTTTGTTATCTTCACAGTCTGTGTCGCAGAAGTTTGGGCCTCACAGCAGGCCCTGTCTGCTATCTGATGACTGAGCCTCAGCTGTGAAGGCATAAAGGCTGGGGTCAGGTCAGGAGACTCGGTGGCTTGGATCACATCCGCTGGAGAGGTGTCCATGGTTGGTACTGGTTTTGGTGGGACCTCAGTCAAGTTGTTGGCTGGAGGAAGTACAAGTGACCTCTCGATAAGATGTCCCTGCATGAGCTAATTTGAGTTTCTTTGTAGCTGTTTCAGGGCCATGTTCTAAAAGTATTTCATAACAGGCAAACAGAACAGTTATCACGTTTCTTCTGACGTTGGAAGTCATGTGACATCCTCCAAAATCAAGGCCCATCCAGACATCATGAAAAAGAACACAGATTCCGCTTTTCCATGGAAGGAGAGTCAGTCATATTGTAGGAATGGTGGTGTGAGGCTAATCCTTTGGGTCATCTGTGGAAAAGTCAATTGACCTCAGATAAATGATTTATATTACAACTGAACCTCTCTCTTATCGGGACCTTGGGAAATTCTTTTCATGTCCCTCAGCTAAAACAAATGTCAAGTCATAGAAATCCTGCTCTGGGAGCCCAATAGCACAGCATTTCTTTGAACGTTAAATTGGGGTGGGTTGGTGGTGCACACCTGTAATCCTATCACGTAAGAGGCTGAGGCAGGAGGATCATGAGTTCTAGGTTAGAATGGACTAAATAGCAACACCACGTCTCAACAACAACAAAATTAGATTGGGGAAGTTAGTCTGGGTGATAGGTGATTATCTGGAAAGAAAAATTTTTCTCAACTCAGATCGGAACAGGGACAGACATCATGTTGGAAAACTGAGAAACAATGAAAGCAGATCCTGCTTAGAGGAGCCATGAGCAGTGGAGGCAGGATGGAGAATGAGAAGTAGGAAACCAATGAAGTCCACAAAAGAAAAAGAGTTTCCATGATGTATAACTAATCCCAATGAGAACAAAGAGACAACAATTTTTTCCCACTGAAGGAGACCATTGACTGAGACACAATATTTGTTGTGACTGTGTATAAACATGGGGCATTCTCCAACACTTGTCAGTGCTGGCTCAAATGGTGCCAATATGGCTCATACTCCCCCAGAGATGCTGATATCTCAAAATTACATGGTGATTTGCATTAATACCTGTTATAAATTTGCTATAAGAGGCTTACCACAGTCATTGTTTATTATATTAAGCTAGTTTTTTTAATGTTTTATTTATAGACTAAGTGTCCATCATCTTCATTTTATGTCACTTCTGAACCTACATTCTCCTGGAGTTTGTGAAACTATTTAGTCATCACCTCCTGGAACATTCTAGCACCAGGTGACAGCAAAATCTGAGGGCTGAGATAAAATTCTTGGCAGGGAAAGCAACAGCTAACGGAAATCTACTTCAGCCTTCAGGATGGTCAATAGGGAACTGAAAGTTTATTACTTCCCTACCCCCTTGTTATGTTTAGTGGTTGTCCTATTCCCACATCCCATCCCACCCCATGTCTCCTTCCACTCTGCTGGCTCTCCCTCTGTCCCTCTTGCCCATCTTATTTTAGTGATGGATTTTCCAAGCTGTGTATACACCCAGATCTCACCTCCACCCTGCCCCACCCCTTACACTCTTGTAGATACAGAGAAAAAAACAAGTAGCTCAATGTACTCTGCTGAAAACCAGGTTCACAAGTGCAAGGACTGAGGTAGCTGGGTTGGGAAAGAGCAGCATAAACCAAATTGGAATCTTAAGAAGATCTAAGATCTAAAGAAATAGTAATCAAGTTCAAACACTGATTCCACAAAGCTAGGAGTACAACCAAAGAAGAGATGTAAAGCAAGAACAGGTAAGAAAGCAAACAGTGGTGCACCAATAAAGACCAGTGAGGGTAGGGTCTTGGGGGGATTTTGAGTTGGCATTTAGAAAGAGAAGCAACTACACTTATGTTGTCTTTCAATGCATCCAAGACTTGAACTTCTAAATCCTACACAATTCTCCATTCTACCCAGGATGACCAAAGGGCAGAGTGCTAGGAACCTTTGCTGATTTACCCTGTACTTGTTGAATGGTTCACAATGATTGTCTGTGAGTCTGAGGCGACTCCCGGGTCAGAAGGGAGTATGAATGCTAATGGAGCCTTGCCTGCAGACACGGCAGTGATTAGAATGGCAGGTCCAATTTGCTCTTATTTGAGAAACTCGGCCTTAGTTCACTTCAGATCTTATCTGGACAGAGCCTAGTACTTAAGCTGTCAACCTGGATAGAGACGCATACTTTTTAAATACAAAATCATTTTAAAGTCTGTCAAATGGATTTTTTTAAAGTGGATGAATAACTCAAAATTGCCAAGCAACTTCATTTTCAGGTGCATCCTTAATCATGACATGGCTCCAAATAGTATTTTCCAATAATTATATTTTGTAAGCATCTTTAAAAATGGGTGTAGAAGCATTTAGGTGTTTTCGATCCTTTTTCCTAGTTGTTTTAAATGGTCTAGGATTCAGTCTTTGGAACATGTATCAAACTCTCAAATTAGACACCATCATTTGAAGAATCCCTAAAAGGTTTTGAGGAGTCTATTGTAATCTCTCTTTATTCCCGAAGCTTTCTGCACAGCTGTGCATTTCACTGTGCAGCTGTAAAAATGGATTTTCATGTCATACACTCAAAGCAGAAACAACAGTCTTTGTTCCGTGCAGTATTTCAGATCTGCGGGTGTCAATAGGGAGGAGGATTCCAGGTTTTGCTCTTAGAAATAAGAAGATCCACTGTGGTCAGTAACTGCCTCCTAGAGGGGAGCTGTTCAAGCCTGGCCTTACCAAGCCAGAGGTGGACGGTCTTCACCAAGCAGCCACTTATGGACACCTAGCTCCAAGATGTAGTCAAAGGAGCCATGGGGAAGGGTTTTGAGTCTCCAAAGAGGCCTCACAGGGAACCTGGCATGATCACCAGAGTCTATACCTCAGTAGCCTAATTTAAACATAGGAAGACACACACACACACACACACACACACACACACACACAGCACTGTGACACACACACACAGCACTGTGACACACACTAGCAAGTCCTGATACACGAAACAATATATATTATTGTATTATATATTGAAATATATATATATTTATATATATATATATATATATATATATATATATATATATATATATATATATATATATATATATATATATATATATATCTGGCACTTGGATCCTCTGATAAAGACATTTTTTGTCTCCAGACAGATCTACACAGAAAGCCAATTATTGCGAGAAGTCTGTGGCATATAAGCATAAACTCAGAACAAGAGAGCCAGCACATAATTCAAGTGTTTAATAGCTTTGTCTCTGATACAGCCCATGTACTTGTCTCCATAAGGAACAAGACAAATTAAAGTCCCCTTTTGTTTCTTTATCTGGGCTTGATTTAATGGGGTTTTCTAGTTATGATGTTTTATACTCAATTTCAACTTGATTTCCATTTTCTTCTGAAGCAAATGGAAGCATAGTAGGAATTCAAAAGAGACACAAGCACAGAGAACTGTATCTCAAGACGTGAGGAGAAGGAGTTAAGTGCCCTTAACTACTTTACATGACTTCAGAAGTCCCTAAACCCATAGGAATTACTCCAATAGTGTTCAATAAGCAGCCAGTCATCCTTGAGACATTGAAGATGTCACCAGAGAAGAAGAGGGGCTTAAACCCTAGAAACAAGCCAACGTTCTGATGCTCCAAACAGGGAAATGAATCAAACCTGGAAGGACAGGAAAATGAGTAAACCTCCAGATTCACTGAGTGCACAGTTCCTGGGTTTGCTTCCAGTGCCTAGCCACACGTGGCTACTGTATACTTTCTAGTCTGGGTTATGTGCAACATGCTGATCTGTTGGCTCACAGGATTTAAGGGCAAGCTCCTATTTAAGACAGAAAATCAGTTTGATGGTATTTTTGACTTTCTTTTATGTTCCAAATAGATTCGAAATAGCGATAAACTCCACTCTTTTCTTGCAGCACTCCAGTCTCTTCTGGGATTAGAAGGTGTCCTTCCAATCCTTCCACAAACAGCCTTGATTTAGAACTTCCCTGAACCCTCTTTCTTTATTTGTTTTTGTTTTCCTAAGACAAGATGTCAAGTAGCCCAGCCTGGCCTGAACTCTTCATGTAGCTGAAGCTGGCTTGAAACTCCCAATCCTCCTGCCTCACCTTCCACGTACTAAGATTATAGGTGTGTACCACCACACGTAATTTCCGGTCTCCTTTCTAAAGCCTCTGTTCTATCTTTCACAGGCAGAAAGTCACTGCCCATTTGGAGACTGAATGAATTTTTGTTTTGTTTTGTTTTTCAGAAACAAAATCTCTTTAAAAATAAACAAGAAAAACAAGATGAACTGTACCAGGCTTTTTCTTTGGGGCCACCAACCAGCTCTCAAATCATGTCATGGAGGCTTTATTAGTTTTGAATGCTTAGCCTAACTTAGGCTGTTTCTCGCTAGCTCTTTTAACTTAAACTAACCTATTTCTCTTTATCTACCCTTTGCCTCTGGGCTTTTTGCCTTTTATTCTGTATGTCCTACTGTGTGTCTGCTGGCTAGGGGCTGCCTAGCTGGCCCCAGGCATCTCCTCCTCTTCCTCCCTCTTTCCTTCTCTCCCTCCCTCTCTCCCTGTCTTTCTCCCTTGTTGTCTCTTCTTCCATTCTTCTCAAGCTTAGATTTCTCCTCCTATTTATTCTCTCTGCCCATCAGCCCCGCCTATCCCTCTTCTGCCTAGCTACTGGTTATTTAGCTCTTTACTAGACCAATCAGTTGCCTTAGGCAGGCAAGGCGAAACAGCAACACACCTTCTCATAATTAAACAAATGCAACATAAACAAACGTGATCTCTTAGGGTTTTTTTTTTTGAAGAAAATATCTTTGACATCTTCAAATTCTAAATGATAGAAAAAATTGAATGTAGGAATATAAACAAGCTTTTCTCTGCCTTCTTTCTTCCAGTCTACTATTATAATCTAAACAATACAAATACAGTTTAGTAACAGGACCAACTGCATTTCATTTCACAGACATTTTCACATGTATGATTTTAAAAATCAAGGTAACAGATTTCATCTTCTAATGTCCCTGTAAGCTATAGATATTAGTTATTTTATTTAAATTTAAACAGATTTTTTATTAAAAATATAATTATATCATTTCTCCATTTCTCTCTCATCCTTTTATTCCCCTCCCCAAGTCATTATTGTCCACATGCCCCTATTAAATTCATGGCTTCACACTAGTGGAAGCCCATGAACTGTGGACTGGTGGCTGTGGAGCCCCCAAGGGACTGGACTAGGGCCTCTGGATACGGAAGACAGTTGTTTGGCTCAAACTGTTTGGGGGGAACCCAGGCAAGGGGATCAGGATCTGTCCCTGGTCTATGGGCAGGCTTCTGGAACCCGGTGCCTGTGGTGTGACACCTTGCACAGCCTTGGTGAAGTGGGAAGGGGCTTGGATTTCCCTAGGCTCAGTGTGCTGGGCTCTGCTGACCCCCCATGGGAGACCTCGATTTGGGGGATGTGGGGATGTGGAGTGGATTGGATTGGAAAAGAGGGCTGGGGGGTGGGAAAAGGGAGGAGGGGGGATCTGTGGATGGTGTGTGGAATGAGTAGAAAATTTCTTAATAAAGAAAAAAATGTAATAAAAAAATCATGGCCTCTTTTTCTGTCATTCTTATTGTTACATAAATGTATGCAAACAAATATATAAATGCAACCTGTTGAGTCTATTTAGTGATGTTTGTATGTGTATTTCTTTAGGGCTGACCACTTGGATTAGGTAATCATTTAGGGGGCTTATCTCTCGTGAAGACTAATTCTCCCTCTCTCAATATTCATTGGTTGCCTGTAGCTCTTCATCTAAGGTTGGGCTCAGTGAGATATCCCTCATCCATGTTGGCAGTCAACTGGTATTGTCATCATTCAGGTCTTGTTAAAGCAGCCATATCGTTTAGATTTCATGGGTGTAACTTCCCTGATGTATCTAGAAGACACCCCTGAGCCTTGAGTAGGGGTTGTATTGTAGGTCTGTCTATTGGGGTTGGGCATCAATTGTGGTTTTCTTTGATTGCATCTGTCTGCTGCAAAAATAAGCTTCTTTGGAGGCCATACTAGTCTATAAAGCAAGTTACAGGACATCCAGGGCTACATAGAATGACCCTGTTTCAAAACAAACAAAGAAATTTTTTTGGTGAGAAGTGGGAGCCATACCTGTGGGTAATAAGGATTAAGTATTTAGAATATAGTTAGGAATTATACTGGTAAACAGAATTTTTCCAGCACAGAAAAAAAGATTTAGAGATTTTAAGTTTGCATTTTGAACTCTTTTGAAAACAAAATTCAAGCTTTAAATGCAAAATACCCATTTGCCAATAGATTTGTTATAATCAGTTATTTTGTTATACATGACTTTCATCAAAATTTAAAAGTTGGGAGACAGTGTTAGTGCCCAAAAGTAATGGTTGTAATGTTACTTTTCAACACTCACCATCTGTGTCAGTTTCCCCTGGGGATGTTTCAACTCATCTTCACAAAAAGTTAATTAAACAAGAAATAAAAGCAGGGGTTGGTATCTATTTATAACCTCATTCTGAAATGAATTGAAAGCAATTTACTAAACTATCTATAATTCAACAAGAATTCATAAAAAAAAAACAAGGAATGATAAATAAACTGAGGAGAGGATTCATATTCAAATACTTTGAAGTCCTGTATCCTCACCAAAGTTGGCTTTGGCTTATGAATCACCAATACAGAGAAGGAAACAGTTCTATGATTCATAAGTTTTTCAACTCTTTAATTCATAAGTTTTTTGTATTCTTTAGAGAAGTACAACATTCCAGGTTCTTTGTGATGTGAGGTATTGTCTACACCAAACTGGTCTACTGGCACATCTGTGGAGACCTGGCTTACGTTCATGGAGGTTCATGGAAGTCCAGCAGTTAGTAGGTGCTTTCCTGTTGCTGTGACAGGACACCCTGACAGAAAACAGCTTAATGGAGAAAGGGTTTGATTTTCCCTACAGTCGCCAAGGGGATACAGCCCATCACAACAGAGAAGGCACAGCAGTAGGAGCAGGAGCCCTGCCTGGCAGTCAGAAAGCTGACGTGGATCAGGAAGTGAAGCCCAGCTATGCAATCCTCAAAACTCACCCTAGTGATGTACTTCCTCCAGCAAGGCTCTCAATCATTCTATAAAGTTAACTAAAATCTCCCAGTCCTCATCTCTATCTAGAAGGCCTTCCCCTGCCAGCTGTACCTACTGAACACCAACTTATTTAAAATTAATTACATAAGACTAATATATCATTTACCAATCGTAGCTATCAAAGTAGCATTTTGCTTTTGTTTTTGTTTGTTTGTTGTTTTTAGTGTTCTATAAGTGCACAAAATACAAGTGCATAAGTCTGTCATTTCTTGTGATTCATCCTTTGCAGTCAGAGCAAGGATCATAGTCCCTGTTCTTCATTGCAGAAACCAAGCTCTATTCAGACCATATCCTTATTAAATGCAATGTAATGGCTTAAGTTTTTTTTTTTATTTTATCTGTATGCCCAAAGATATGTCTATGTACCACATACCCACAGTGGCCAGAAAAGGGCATCAAATGCCCCAGAACTGGAGTTACAGACAGCTGTGAATAGCCTTGTAGGTGCTGGGAATTCAACACGGGTCCTTTGGAAGAGCAGGTAGTGCTCTTAACCACTGAGCAATCTCACCAGCCCCATGGTTTGAATTCAAAATGTCCCCAACAGGCAATGTGTTTAAATATCTGTTTCCCATCTGGTGGACCTGTTTATGGAGGTGGAGCCTGGCTGGCAGAGGTAGCTTACCTGGAATGAGCCTTTGAGAGTTTTAGTCCAGTTATTCTTCTGATTTCAAGACTCACTTCCTAGTCAGTAGCCAGGGTGTGACCCAGCCACTCTGCAAGCTCCTGCTGCCATGGATGGAGCTGCCCCTGCTGCCATGGATGGAGCTGCCCCTGCTGCCATGGATGAAGCTGCTTCTGCTACCATGCCCTCTTTTTTTTTTTTTTTTTTTTTTTTTTTTTTTTTTTTTTTTTTTTTTTTTTTTTTTTTTTTTTTTTTTTTGGTTTTTCGAGACAGGGTTTCTCTGTGTAGCTTTGCGCCTTTCCTGGAGCTCACTTGGTAGCCCAGGCTGGCCTCGAACTCACAGAGATCCGCCTGGCTCTGCCTCCCGAGTGCTGGGATTAAAGGCGTGCGCCACCACCGCCCGGCTACCATGCCCTCTTAACTGTGACGGATGACTGAGCCCTCTGAGACTGTGAGCCAAATCAGCTTCTTTAGATTGCTTCTGTTAGCTCGTTTGTCACAGCAACAAGTAACTGACCCAGTGGGAGATACCATTTTCCACTTGTTTTCTAAATGAAATGTGGCCTCTTTCTCTCATTCAACCCCCATGACATTCAGTTTGTACATCACTTATGTCAATAATAATAATGGCATAAATTTTATATAGTGCAAAACACTTTCTTGTGCTGAAGTCTTATTTTTTCATTCTCACTACAATTTCACTGGAAGAAAAAAAAATATTTCCTTACTTTGACATCATCACATTCTCTAAAAATAAAAAAAAATTAAAAAGTAAGAACTCAATAGATCACTCCACAGATCACCATCATCTTTCAAGAACCATTGAGACTGCCATTGTTAAGGGCCATACTTTCTAGTGGGTGCTGGGAGAACTTTTGTAGCTGATGTGGCTTCCTTTTACCCCTGGGTTCCTTTAGTTGTTAAACCACACACACACACACACACACACACACACACACACACACACACACACACACGAGAGAGAGAGAGAGAGAGAGAGAGAGAGTTATAATCTAAAATCATATATGCATTATATGTATTTTCTTTTTCTATAAACACTTTTACTAGTGGCAAAGGACAAAAGAACGGTTGTTTTACAAATGAACTGACTTTCTTTCTGAAACTCGGGTTCCCTTTACCAAAGATTTCTCTGGGAAAAGATCAATCTCTTCAGACTTTTGGTTTCCTTTGTGACTGATATAAGGACCAAGTCTACCAGGAATCCACTGGACGAACCAGGACATGTTGACAAGAGCTCCTCGTTAAGGTGTTTCTAATGACATCATCAGGGAGGAAAATAATTTAACATAAATCTTTCAGTAGGGCAGCTGTGCTTTCTCCACCTTTGCTCAGAGTGAGGCACCAGTCTGGGGATAGACTCAAAGTGGACTGAATTCTCCCCAATCTCAGGACCAGAAGAACCCTATGCTGACAGGGAGTGTTATACAATTCCAGGAGAAGGCACTGTTCGCATGGGACACACGGTGCATCATGCCTTTGATGTTCTATGACATGGGGTTTAGTTCACGGGGAACTGTTCTGCTTTCATCTTCTACACAATGAGCATCATAAGGGACATTTGTCTTAGTTTTGCTGTTGCTAATAGCACTGCAGACTAAGTTATATGGAAAAGGGGTTTATTTTGACCAATACTTCATGCCAGCAGAATCCAAGGAAGCACAGAACATCCCATGGCAAGAGACAGGGAAGAGGTATGTCTTTGTGTGAGTGTATTGGTGGAAGTATTAAGGCAACTCCATGTAGCTAAAAGGGAGGTTTATTCTGTGGGGTAACGTACAAGCAAAGGGATAGGTTACAGGGTCCGGGAAAAGTGTACTGCAGTCCAGTGGTGTTCTCAGAGGAACTCTGCTCAGTCTACCTCCAGTGTCCAGGATCCAGGAACCAAGAGAGCAGCAGATCTCAGGTCTTAAGGGCTCCTCTCTGGGCCCCGCCTGATAGGTGTGATAGTTACCTGAAGCCTCAATGGGGGTAGTACTTCCAGGTCAAAGCTGGAACAGCTACCCACTACATCTCCCCTTTTTGTCTAAATAAGAAAGTTCTAACCTAATACAAAACTATATAGAATTGGAATGATTATCAAATATTGTCCAGGAGAAATAAGGGATAATGACCTAGACAAGATGTAACTACAACCAACACGAACAATATCAAACAAGAGACACATACTAAGATCCAGAGATGTCTGGAGAATGGGTAGATGGCACATTACAGAGATCATTCCAAAAGGTGCCCTATCCTGAAGAACCTGAATCTAATACATCATATGTTCTAGCTAAGATAGAAGATTGTAACTGTAACTGTTAAGTCTTCAATCCCATCAAAGACCTGAGAAGGAATACAATAACATCTGAGAAATGGGAGAAGGACACAGGCAACTTTCAGGAGTCTTTCAAGAGTAGACAGAGACAGCTGGCAGCCTGGACAGTCACCTAATGTTCCTCAGCATCGTTGGTGCGTCCCACTACATGAGTGTGTGTGTGTGTGTGTGTGTGTGTGTGTGTGTGTGTGTGTGTGTGTGTGTGTGTAGGGGCTTTTCTGGTCTCCTCCTCTTCTTAGTAAGTCACAAGGATTCAATTATGGCAGGTCCACCCTAATGACCTTATGTGAGTCTAATCACGTCCAAAGGCCTTGTCTCCAAACACTGCAGTTGGGTTAAGTTCCCAACCTCTTCATGTCTCACAGCAGGAAATAAATTTCAACGTGAGTTCTTAGAGGGGACAAACCACAGTGATGTTTTTGTGATGGTCTCTCACTATGTCACTTTTCTACTCTGAATGCTCATCCCGCCCTTTGGTAAGCCCGGCATATTGACTAGACTCCCACGTCACTGGTCTGCACTGTTTTCTGTAGCATTTTTGTGGACAACAGTGGTTCAACACTTGTTAATTGTGTTGCGCTTGTTAACGTGTCTGCTGATTTATCCAGATTGGAAGCTACTGAAGGTAGCAAACGGATCTTTGTTGACTGTCAGTCATTATTTTACAGTTCCAGTGGCTGGCAAGCCTGTTGAGTCAAACTGCCTGAAAGAAGGAAGGAAGCACTTACCAGATGTCTAGAAAGCTCAAATTATCAATTGTGTCCTTTAGTAAATGTTAAGCACAGGGGTGGGGGGGTTGGGAGGGTGAGGGGAGGGCTTAGGAAATCTTGCCACATTTAAAACCATCCACTTAGGTTCAGAGCATTGCTTTTCTCAAATGTTCACCTACATTAGCAAAATGACCTATCAATTTTATTTCCAAGGAACAAGTACAGACTTCTCTTCTGTTAGTAATGATCTGCCCAGAAATATTAGTGTACCTTTGGCTATAGCAAATATAAACATCACTCAAAAATCTTTTGCAAAACACTGAAGCCTGTACTCAAGGAGAAACATCCCCTAACGGGTAGGACAATGGGATTTGGAACTTGCTGGGCTGTGGGAGAGGGGAGGTGGGGCTCTTTGCGGATTTTGTTGATTTCCAATTCCTTAAATGTATTCCGCTAGTTGGGGGATTAAAAGGTTTACTGGGGAGAGTGTCAGTTGTCAAAAGACTGAG
Source organism: Peromyscus maniculatus bairdii (assembly GCF_049852395.1). NCBI lineage: Eukaryota > Metazoa > Chordata > Mammalia > Rodentia > Cricetidae > Peromyscus > Peromyscus maniculatus. The sequence continues at coordinate 72,491,540 of NC_134853.1, forward strand.
GGAGCGATTCGATAATCCTGTGAAAGAGAGTTCTCTAACCAGAATGTAGAAATATTTGGTGTCTCCAAAGTAATTTTGCCTTTGTTCTGCTCACTTGGTTCTTTGAAACGATCCAGCTGCCCTGGGAAGAAATGGCAGGTTTCATAAGCTTAATTTTCACACTGTTTGCATGACCCTTTGTCTCTCTTTCTTTCTGCATCTCTCTTAGTTTTTGTCTGCAGCATTGTGACCTCCAGTTGTTAGGTGCGTCCACATTAAAGACTGTTATCTTGGAGGGTTGAGCCCTTCATTATTTGGTACCATGGCCCTTGCCCTGATGACTTCCATTGTTCTGACACTCATGTAGCCTCTCCATCTTTCTTTTCACGGTAACACTGCATATGGTGAGCTGAATCGGGTCCCTCTAAATATTCATTTGTCAAGTGCTAACTCCCAGCTCTCTAGATTATGACTGGATTGGAAATAGGGTCTTTAGAGAGGCAATTAAATTAAAATGACATCACCAGGGTGGGTCCTAACTGATTGTGAATGGTGTGCTTCTCAGAAGGGAAAATTTGGACAGACTTGAAGAGAAGAGGCAATATGAAGGGTTAGTGAGAGGCTCGCCACCTGAGAGCTCAGGGAAGAAGCTTGACACAAATCCTTTCCTCACAGCCTGCAGGAATAAACAGTCCTGGAGCACCTTGATCTCAGACATCCAGCCTAGAGAGTGTCAGGAAATAAAATCGTGTTGTTAAGCCACCTAGGCTGTGGTACTTTGTTACTGCAGCCCTAGGAAACTATAGCAATGGGGAATTTCTTCTTGTATCCCAGTTACTCTGGACATATCTGTCTCTATATGTAAAATGAGTTTCTTGTAGACACTGCATAGTTGAGTTATATTGTTATTTGGTGTTATACCTACAAAAGATGGTGTATACTTACAATTTACACTTAAAGTCATTGATATTATTTGGTTTAATATCTACTGCATGTGGCTGTTCTAGCTATGACCTTGAAGCATCGCTCCTAGTGAGGTAGCAGGTAACTGTTACACCTGCCTATGACCTTGAAGTACACACCCCTGGGGCGTGGCCGCTTGGGACCCTTAAGATCTGGGATGCATGTATGCGACTTTCTGCACTTCCTTGTGGGACTTGGATGCTGGGACAATCTCAGGCAGAAGAACAGTGTGGGACTGTGCCTCACCCTTCCAGGATCCTGCAATAATTTCTCTGTTCTGTATCATGAGTTTCTCTCTCTAATAAATGCCTTTGTCCTTTAAGCAGACTCCATGGATTGCTAGCGATATTTCTCCCATTAACTGTGTCCATGGAGTTTTCTGTTCTTTGCACTTTTTCTTTATTTCTTTTCTCTCCCTCTCCCTTTCTGTCTCTTCTGATACACCAATTATCCTTTTTAAATTTTTTGTGGTTGCCCTAGAGTATGATATATGTGCATACACACATATATGTATGTGTAAATATATATTACAATTAATCTAGCTCCACTTCCGAATGACTTATTACCACAGTGAAGATACCGTCTTTTTACTTTTCTTATTCTTTTTAATTTTATATGTATGAGTGTTTTGCCTGCATGTTTATTTGTGAATCACATGTGTATCTGGTGCCCATAGAGGCCAAAAGAGGACCTCAGATCCACTAGAACTGGAGTTGTGAGCTACCACATGGGTGTTGAGAATCAAACCCAGGTCCTCTGAAAGAGCAGCCAGTGCTCTTAACCACTAAGCCATCTCTCCTTGAAAATACCTTCTAATAGAGTATTCCTCCTCTCCCTCAAGATACTGCATATTTTATGTACTGTGTTATATGCTTCTCCATATACCATAATTATCCAATCATTGTTACCATTATTACTTTGAGCACAAAGCTGAAAGATTGAAAAGAATTTCAGGGACAACAAAACATCTTGATTGATATATTATGGTATAGAAAGTAATTGTCTAAGGAAGATTGCATTATAAGTTAGTAAGCTGGAAGAAGGAGACATATTTAGAAACTTCAGGAATACTAGCAAAGAAATGGACTTATGGGTAGGATCTGGACATGCAGAGAGGGAGCTGCAATTGCTATAAAGTATTCCAGGAGGAAGGTATATTTTAGATTGCAGAAAGGACTGATGCAAAGAAAACATTGAGAATTTCATTTCTATAGAATTGAAGAAAGTAATGAATATAAAACTAAAAGGTAGCTGGGGTCCATGAGGAATTTTTCTTCACTTATATGACTGTACATCTTTCATGTAACATAATTGACCATGATAACAACTAAGATACCACATGACTCAAGAAGCATTATAACTGGCTAAAGTTTAAACAATTTTTTATTATCATCTTAATAATAAGCATGTTTGCGCCGGATGGTGGTGGTGCATATCTTTAATCCCAGCACTCAGGAGCAGAGACAGGTGGATCTCTGTAAATTTGAGGTCAGCCTTGTCTACAGAGTGAGTTCCAGGACAGTCAAAGCTGTTACAGAGAGAAACCCTGTCTTTTTTTTTTTGTTGTTTTTTTTTTGTTTTTGTTTTTCGAGACAGGATTTCTCTGTGTAGCTTTGCACCTCTCCTGGATCTCGCTATGTAGACCAAGCTGACCTTGAACTCACAGAGATCTGCCTGGCTCTGCCTCCTGAGTGCCTCCCTGTCTTAAACAACAAGAAGCATGCTTGTTATCTTCTAATGTGAAATGTAGTAAAAAGCTGAAGATGAGTTGGGATGATAAAGTTTGCTTTATTCAGTGACATTAATTCTGATATCATCAAAATCATAATTACCTTAGAAAAATCTTGAAATTGCCCATAAAATTCATGCAGTGTGGTTTTTATGCATACTGCCTTGTGCAGCAATTCCTAGATACCCTGCATTTTGAGAACACCTGACCTAGGTAAACTAACATCTGAAAAATAGCTGAGAAGGTGAGGGGTTTCACAGGAAGATCTGAGCCTGTAAGATATTCTGCATGTAAAATGGTGATCGAGTGCTTGCATTGTATCATAGAGTTTCTGTTGCTGTGAAGAGACACCAAGAGAAACAGTAACTCTTATAAAAGAAAAAAAAACATTTAATTGGGGCTGGCTTAGAGTTTCAGAGGTTTAGTCCATTATCATCATGGTGGGAAGCATGGCAGCGTGCAGGCAGACATGGTGCTGCTGGAGAAGGAGCTGAGAGTGCTACATCTTGATCCTCAGGCAGCAGAAGGCGACTGTGTGCACACTGGCCAAACTTGAGCTTATCAGACCTTAAAGCCCATCCCCATAGTGACACACTTCCTCCAACAAGGCCACACCTACTCCAACAAGGCCACATCCTCCAAAAGTGCCACTCCCTATGGGCCAAGCATTCAAACACATGAGTCTAGGGGCCAAACCACCACACATGGTGAAAGGGACACAAACAGAAAATCCTTGTATCCCTGTTTGCCTACAGTGTGTACTCCAGGCAATGTGATTTTTTTTTTTAAAAAAAAAACCTCTAGACTCTTCATAAAGATGAGCATATTGCTTGGTGATAATGGTAGTGGGTGTATGCACAGGCATGTGCCTGTGTCTGTATCTGTGTGGTAGCAAGAGACAACACAGTAGATCAGAGAACAAAGAAGTTAATCCATGAAAACGTTCAATCCAGTGGCAGCACCAGATGGTAGAAACACCAGGATGGTGTGTCTGCAATAACTAGGAGTGTGCTGATTGAGAGTTGTTAAAATTTTGCCTGAGGTAGTTAGAACAATAAAGGGGAAGGGAACCCTGTGGAAGAGGAGACAGAGAGAGTGTAAGAGCCAGAGAGGATGGAGTACACCAGGTGAACAAAGCTTTCTAAATCAACTGAGCAAAGCTCATTTGAACATCCAGAGACTGAAGCAGTAAGCACGGGGCCTGAATGGGTCTGTCCCCAGTCCGCTGTGTATATATTACGTCTTTCATCTTAGTATTTTTATGGGCCTCCTGAATGTGTGGAAGAATGGGTCTCTGATTCTTGTGACTTTTCTTGGGGCTCTTTTTCTTCTGTTGGGTTGCCTTGTCCAACTTGAATGTAATGATTTTTGTTTTATCTTATATTTTATTTTACTAAAATAAAAAAATAAAAGATATTTTCTCAAAAAAAAAAAAGAAGACTATGTGGATTCACCCTCTAAAAATGTAAGCAATCCCCCAATTAGATGCTCTTTTTAATAAGTTGCCTTCATCGTGGTGTTTTGTCATAGCAGTAGAAAAATAACTAAGACATATTATAGAGAGTGAGGTAACCTAGACCCCAAAAGACAGATGCCACATGCACTCTCTCATCTGTGGTTCCTCATAAACACAAGCATACTTGTTTCTGGGTGTTCACTTTCCTGCTACGTCTTTGAACTTGTGATTATCATTTAGGAAAGCTGCCTTTCTGATCACCTTGAATTTGTTTCAATGCATCCCTGCCAGCTCTATGTGAACATAATCATGCTACCAGACAGTAATTTCTTTTCAGTTTCTTTCCAAAATGTATACTGCTTTCTGTTTTCTTTGGTTAGGATCTACTGGGTTCAGTTAGGATCTCAGGAAAACTTTGTCTTGTACCAGCAGATCTGACTCTAATAACTTTATGGCTTAGGGCAAGAGCAAAAAGGTCACACACCTATGTCTACATATTGAAAGATTATATGTGTAGCTAGCCAAACTGTTAGATTAAGTGGTTTTATCTTTCTACATGACACACCTAAGTTATAGCAAACATCATATAACCACCAAGAAGGCCAAAGTCAATCCTAGAGTGCCATGGCTCCCTCTTGCACTGGAGGCCTCCTTTTCAGAACTCAACACCAATTCTCTTTAATTCAATCTTTTGGCGTGCATGACAGCATAGTCTCTCAGTGAACCCATAGCTCACCAATTCAGCAAGATCGGCTAGCCAGCTGGCCAGCTCGCTCATGGATCCCCCATTTGTCTCCAGAGTGTTAGGATTACAAAAACATGCCACAGAGCTTGGCTATTTGAGTGCTGGGTGCCTGAACTCGGGGTTTTCAATCTTGCACAGCAGGCATTTTACCAGTTAAACCCTGCCCTAGCTTTCTTGTTTAACTAATTCTGACATTAAAAAAAAAAAAAAGTGTTTCCTATGGTATTGCCTAATGTCTTTATTTTTCTCTTTAGGATGAAAATTTGATTGATACCTCGTTCTTTAAACTAAGGGTACCGTAAACACTAGCCTCCAGTATTCCCCAAAGAAAATCCAAATCACTTAGCAAGTAGTATGCTTTATTTTAGAAATTGCTTTTAATACTTTTTTAAACCCCTAATCTGAGGGCCAAAATTCTCCCTCCACTTCCATTCCACTTGCAGACCTTAAGAATTGAGTTTCCTTAGAGTTGATATGAACATCCTTAAGATTGTTGAAAACTACATCATCAGGGGAACCATTCTAAGCAATATTCGGATCTACACACACACACACACACACACACACACACACACACGCTTATTAGTTGGCTGGGTCTGGTGGTATAACCATTCAGAGAGGAGGACCAGTGACCTGTACACACTTCAGAGCTTGTTCTTGCAGCAGCTTGTCCAACTGGAATGACTTGAGAAGGAAATTAGGTAAATCAGCTGTGAGTACAGCTCTGTCACAAACAGGCTGAGCTGGAGTGAGTCACTTCAAATCTGTGCTGAGCCTCAAAGTCACCAACTATCATTTTAATAAGGACAGACGCTCAAAGCGCTGCAGCAGGCTCTGGACAAAACCACAATTCGTCCCTGCTTCCACCTGTGCCCTTGGCCATTAAGGACCCCTGCCACCCTCCCACCCCCCCCACCCCACCCCCCCACCCCCCCCCCCCCGCAACCTCCAGCCTGTCACTCAGGAGCTTTGGGGGGCGGGGCGAAGGCACACCTCTCTGAGCTTGTTTCCACACACCTAAAGAGCTAAGGACACGTGGTCGTCCTCGCCTGCAGAATTCAACGAACCCGACAAAATGCGCAGGAAAACTGTAACATGCAGAGGGGTATCCAAATGTAAACTGTCGTGGACACAGCCCACAAGGCGACCTACAAAGCACATGTAGTTCCGATCCTCCAGGGGCTGGCCCTGCGGGTCCTACCTCCCCTCCCGCTGGGACGATAGGGGGCGGGACCACCTGACCCCGCCCCCTGGAGATGCCCCGCCCCTCTTGCGCCTGCGCTGTGAATATCGACGGCCTCGAGCTTCTAGGCGGGAGGTAAGGGGCTGAGGGGCGGCCTCCTCCAGGGGCGCTGGGCTGCGGTGTGGCAGCGCCGGCCGGGGTGTGGACGTCCGTGAGAGGCGCCAGGCAGCAAGCCCGGCTTTGGGTCGGTGCGAGCGCCGCGTCCAGAAGTGGCCGAGCCTCCCAGGTTTCAGTTTTGGAGCAGCTGTCCCGGCGGGCGCGGGGAGGACGGGACCCCGCGGTGCCAAGGCCTCCGGGGTCGCTCTGGAGAGACGCCCCGGGCCCTGGGTCGTCGGGTCGCCGGCTCAGCCGCGCCGCTGGGGGCGGTCGGTGTGGCCCGGGTGCGCCCTGGTGACGCCGCCGAGGGGGACGACGCGACGCCGGTGCCCAGGCGGGACGCGGAGAGGCCCCAGCTGCGGGGTCCGGGCCTGCACTCTAAAGTCAACACTCCTTGCGCCTCCCACAAAGCCCAAGGGGACCAGTTACTTTGAGGGATGGTGTTGTGGGCTGTTTGGGACATTTTTTTAGGAAAGGGCCTCTTTGGCTTCTAAGTAAGTCTCCAGTAATCTACTTCACATTTGAGTACTTTTTCTTCTTCGGGACCCTGAGTACCATGGTACCCATCTCATCTTAGTTGCAAGTACCTGGAGATCAAGTTTGCAAAGCACTTGACGCCTCCCACTGCAAATGTGTGTGCCTGGAAAATGATCGCCGCCATTCCGGCTTCTAAATGTTCTTTCGGTCATGAAACAGCAATTCTTAAACATGCACAAATATAAACACAAAACAGAAACTGTGGAGTAATTTACAGTTACTGATAGTTTGCACAAGTAGCTGGGAGGTGGTGGTACACGCCTTTAATCCCAGCACTCCCAAAGCAAAGGCAGGGCGCTCTCCGGGAGTTCAAGGCCGGCCTGATCTTCAGAGCGAGTTCCAGGACAGCCATGGTTACACAGAGATACCCTGTCTTGAAAAACAAAACAAAACAACAGAGGAGAGAGACACAGAGACAGAGACAGAGAGATCCCACAAGTAATACAGAAGACTGCAGCTTCCCTTGGGTTAACATTTTACATACCATACAGTCACTGAGAGCGAGAGATTAATTTTAGATTTAACTGGGTCTCCTGTTAAATAGCATTCTTTTTGTTAGAGTACTTTCTGTGTTCTACAATGGGATCTAAGACCCAGCCTCATTCTTTATCTACATGGCACCATCACCTTTTCTAATCCTGGACAGTCTGGTGACTTTTATGCTTTTGAAGATCCAGGAGTCTTGGTAGTGCCTTTCAAGTGGGAATTTGGCTATAGTTTGTTGTGATTAGATTGTTGCATTTTTGTTCAGAATACCACAAAATATAAGTACCCTTTGCAGTTTATGCCGCCATGGATCCTTGGCACGCGACCTGCTGCTTGTGGTGTCAACCTTAATCACTGAGTTAAACTTGGTGTCTGGGGGATTCTCCACAGCAATTGCTACTCCAGTAATTCTCCAAGTACTATTACGTTGGTACCGTGGCACCCTTCAGTTTCCCTTCTTCCTTCATTAGAATTCTTCTCTAAGAAGGAGCTGTCCATTCTTCCTATTTCTTTATCTGTATTCAGTTCTTTGTGTCAAACTCCTATGATTGCTGGGCAGTAGTGGCACACACCTTTAATCCCAGCACTTGGCAGGCAGAAGCAGGCAGATCTCTTGAGTTCAAAGCCAGCCTGGTCTACAGAGCTGGGTTCCAGGGCAGCCAGAGAGACCCTGTCTTAGAAAAACCCAAACCCAAACAAAGTCCCATATGATTATTTTTCTGTTATTATGCACTTAATATATCAAGTTGTTCTCACTTTGACCAGTGGGAGGTCTTGTGTTGTCCTTTTTTTCTGTACCCCTGTGTCCTCCCTGCCCCAGTCCTGGAATCAACCACTTCTCCAAGGACTCCCCGTTTCCTTCTCTCTTGTTTTGCTTGCTGCCCCTCTGTCTTTCAGGATGGTGTTAGATACCAACAGCTGTGGTCCAGGGGTGCTCACTGCTACTAGGATGCCATTGCTTTCAGAGCCTCACAAAGGACAGCAATATATGCATGTATACACTCATGTGTATGCAAGATCAATATTTATGTATCTGTTTGTATAGATTTAAAAAATAAAAGTGCAGAATGGTATATCTGTCTTCATACCACCAGGTTCATCCTGATATTGGCTCCTACTTGTTCTCTGACAGTGAGAACTGACTCACTTTCTGGGAAATGTTTCCTTATTTGTTCAGTCCTGGTATGGGCAGACAGTAATTCCAGGATATCTAAAATATACTACTGAGAGATGTAGTTGGAATTTTATTTGAGCTGCCAACCAGCTCCCAGATAAAGACATGGAAACTTATTATTAATTATTACTGCTTGGCCTTAGGGTAGGCTTGTCCCACTAGCTCTTTTAACTTAATTTAACCTGTTTCTATTCATATACATTTTGCCTGGGGCTTTTTACCTTTCTTTCATTCTGTATGTCCTACTTTCTTGCTTCCTCTGTGTCTGTCTTTCTTTCTTTCCCCAGCCTAAATTCCTCCTCCTACTTACTTTCCCTACCTGGAAGTCCTTTCTACACCTCCTCCCTTGCTATTGGCCATTCAGCTTTTTATTAAACCACTCAGGTGCCTTAGGCAGGCAAGGTAAAACAGCAGCACATCTTTATATAATTAAACAAATACAACACATCTTTACATAGTTAAACAAATGTTCTGCAACAGAGAAAACAAAGTCCATCTGTTTTAATCTTTAGCCTTACAATGTTTGGCAAAACGACTATGTTCTGGGCTTTGATTGCTTTTTTCCCCACTTAGTGCCGTGGTAATGCAGCCTTATTTTTGATAGCTTACTTTTTGTTTTACATTTCTCCTGCATCTTCGTGTTTTTAAATTTTTATGCAGTAGCATTTACTCTTTGGTGCATACAGTTCCATTGGTTTTGACAAGTGCAAATAGCTGTATATCTCCTCACCATGACAGAATAAATTCTATCACAAATATTTTATACTTTTTTAAACCATTAAAATAATATAACAACTTCACAGAAGTTTGGGAACTTAGGCACTTTGTATATTTTTGGACATTTTTACAGGTGTGAGATCTTTTATCCTTTTTTTAGTTTAGTGTTTTAATCATGTAACATGTGCCATCTTTATGAGTAAAAAAAATAAAAAGTGCTGGAATGTACTTTCAGTCAGTATTTAAACACACTTGTACAGCACATTCTGATATTGAACTGGGATCTTCCTACAACAGGCGACAAATGTGAACGGTTCCATGATGTGATGCCATACTAGACAATATTTTGTTATGATAACATTGTGCCTGCAATCATTTCAATGCTATGCTCTCAGATATAATATATAACTATATATTACAATTTTGTAAAAACAGAAAATGATAGAGGAAAATATTTTAAATTCTAGTTAGAAGGAGACTGAACTTCTGTAGAAAAGTCTCTTGAGACACCATTTTTTCCCCACTAATCAGACCTTTGGTTAGAATATGGAGAAGTGCTTCTGGTGGAATGTAAACCATAAGAACCTTTTATGGCACATTTGGCAATGTGTATATTTTTAAAACTTAAAAGTGTGTCTGCTTAATATTTCTATTTTTAGCTGTCTGTGTTAAATAATCATGGTGGTAGTATAGATTAATGTATGAGGAAAGTAATCACAATTCACTTATAATAGTGGAAAATTGAGATCAACTTAAATAGCATACAATAGATGATTAGATTATGGAACATTCACAATGTAATCCTATGCTACTAAAAGTAAGTACGCAATAGAAATATTTACATGGTAACATTTTCCATATACTTGATCATGTTATTCAAATAAATCCAACATTCATTCATCCATTGAGTCCAGTAATAGGTTACTATGTTTATTCTATCCTTTTATTTTCTTTATTGTTAAAACATGTTTTTTTACACTCCTTTGCAGTGTTTTGAGGGGGAGAAGGGTGAATTCAATAAATGTTTATTGACCACATTACCTACCAAATACCTTAACAGACTCTCAGGATCCTGAGATGCACCAAAAAGAAATGTTCATGAACACACACACACACACACACACACACACACACACACACACACACACACTTTCTGTCTCTCTCTCTCATCTACCTCTTTTCCTCCCTCTCCTTTTAGTAGTTCTTTTAATGAGCAGTTTATTAAATTCAGTCTTGCATGTATGAAAATAATTATTTTGACTTTACCATAAATGATAATTTGCCTGGGTATGTAACAACTCCCTAGTACTTTGAAGACATTCCTATCTTTTGATATATTGCTTTGATGAAAAGTTGGCTGCATTTGTTGTTTTCATTTATCTGTTATCTCTAGTTTGCTTTTTAAGATTTTTTCCCTTTGTCCTTGATGCTCTGCAGTTTCCTGTCATGTGCTTAGGTGAGTTTGTTTTTATTTATACTAGCAGGGCTCTGTGCTTTTTCAACTTGAGATCTTCTGCCTTAATTCTCAGAATATTTCCTTTGAATAATTTCTGTTGGTTGTTTTCTGTGTTCTTTTCTATTTGTTACTCAGCTTGTGAATTTATGTTCTTTATCTCCTCATTTATATTCTTCATCTTTTCATCTTCCGAGTTCTGATAGCTTCCATTAACTAGTCCTCTCTTTTCAGTTTAGAGGGTTTTTTTTTTTTTACTTGCTTTATGTTCCAATTGGCCTGTTAACTCTTTTGTAACAACAATCCACTCCTTCTTTCACACAGACTTTGAAAAGTCTGTTTCTTCATTTATGTCTTTGTATATTTAAGAATAGATTTGACATTTCTTTTCTTTTTGATCACTTTCTCATTCCCAGGCCCTGTGTTATTTTCTGTTTTTGTTTGTTTGTTTTTCTTGAGTCTGTCTCTTTTCATGCTCTACTTCTCCATGTCTCTCTAGTTCCTGTCTCCTCTGGGGTTCAGTTTTAACTTTTCTGGTGCCTACACATTTTCCTTGGGAGCTTGTATTAGGCATAAGAACCAAGTTCTTAGCTATGGGTAGTGGAAGTCTTTTTTTATAGCCTTTGCTTCAAGATTTTCAACTGTGGAAGAAAGGAGAAAAACAGAACTTATTTAAAGCAGTTCTTAATGTTTGGGGGCATTAGATCTCTTTGAGAATCTGAAAACAGTGATCTTAAAGAGTCAGGGTCTCACAGAATCAATACGCGAATGTGTATCTATATGAGACCTGGACTAGGAAACCATTAACCCAACAGGATTATATGTTCAACTTTATTATTGTTGGCCTGTGGCCTAAAGAGGTGGCATCAAGGCATGATATATGTTGTTAGTGTTCAAGCTTGGCTAAGCATTTATGTAAAATCAGTTAGAAGTTCAAATTTATAAAATTGATGTAAGTAAAATTTGTTTAGTTAAAGCCAGTGTGGCCGGGCGGTGGTGGCGCACGCCTTTAATCCCAGCACTTGGGAGGCAGAGCCAGGCGGATCTCTGTGAGTTCGAGGCCAGCCTGGGCTACCAAGTTAGTCCCAGGAAAGGCGCAAAGCTACACAGAGAAACCCTGTCTCGAAAAAAAAAAAAAACAAAAAAACAAAAAACAAAAAAAAAAAAAAAAAAAGCCAGTGTGGGATTCTGGAGCATGCTCACTTCCAGCTCCTACCTCTCCTGTCTTGTCCCCAGAAGCATATGCTGGGACTTTTTATATGGCTATAGAATCCTGGTGACACAGGGGAAAAAACAAAAAATAAAAAACAAAACACAAAACCACATCCATATATCTGCAGGGAATCTGGTTCTTAAAAAAAAAAAACTTAAGTACATTTATTTATTTGTGTATGTCATTTGTGTGCTACAGTGTGCATGTGGAGGTCAGAGGGAGTCAGTTCTCTCCCATGGAGGACCTGGGAATCGAACTCAGGTTGTGTCTTGGCAGCAAGTGCTTTTACCCACTGAGCTGTCTCCTGCTCTTATAAATATGCTTCTTATTGGAGTTCTATTGCCGGTCATTTAGCAGACATTGCTAGTCACCTTATTTAAAAAGGAAGAGATGAGGGCCTTCAGTGAAAGGAGTTCTGTATTCTGCAGTGTACTTGGAGTATATAATTACACAATTATATTATGATGACGTTGGAAGTGGAGTTTGATATAAGTAGAAACATTGAGTGAAAATTTTCCTTACAGTTTTGCTATTTGGCAATTCTTTTGAAAGATGGCTATTCGCTATCCAAAGTATATTAGGAAGTCCTCATTTTTAGTGATGTTTACATACATACTTAACATTGCAAAAGACCCTAGGAGAGAGCCATCAAAATGTAAAGAATAGGTACTTAAGGTTGAGCAGATCATTGATAGTTTTATTTTATTCTGTTCACTTTTGTATTTTCTTTAAACTTTTTGATTGTATTTTTATTTAGAGTGTGTGTGCCCATGTAGACACATGTACCATATTAGTTAGAGAAGTCAATTCTTTTCCTCTACTGGGTGGGTCCCAAGTATTGAACTCAGGTCTTCAGACTTGGTGGTAAGCTCTTTTACCCACTGAGCCATGTCATGGGCCCCCACATATTTTCTGAACATTCTAGAGTAGATTGGGAGGTAAAGGTGGGAGGATCGGGGTTTCCAGGCCAGCCTAGAGTTACATAGTTCCTGTCCTGCCTGTGCTATGAAAATAAAACAGTTTGAAAAGTATTTGAGAATGGCTAGATACTACTTTAATAAAAATAATATTTTAATATACATAATTTCATAGAAAAACCAAGCCATTCAAGTTCAATTTTGGGTTTAGTATGTATTTGGAGTAAAGAGTAATTACATATTGGTTGATTTTTTTTTAAAAAAATTTATATGAATGTTTGCCTGCATGTATGTCTGTGCACCATGTATACAGTGCCAGAGGGAGCCAGAAAATGGTATCAGAACTGGAACTGGAGTTAGAAGTGGTTGTGAGCCATCATGTGGGTGATGGGAACTAAACCCGGGTCCTCTGGAAGAGCAGCCAGTGCTTTTAACTGATGAGCTGTCTCTCCATCTCTGTATTCCTTCTTTCTTTTTTTTTTTTTTTTTGTTTTTTGTTTTTTGTTTTTTGTTTTTTGTTTTTTTGTTTTTCGAGACAGGGTTTCTCTGTGTAGCTTTGCGCCTTTCCTGGAGCTCACTTGGTAGCCCAGGCTGGCCTCGAACTCACAGAGATCCGCCTGGCTCTGCCTCCCGAGTGCTGGGATTAAAGGCGTGCGCCACCAACGCCCGGCATGTATTCCTTATTTCTAAAAAGAACAGAACCTGTTGTAAAAGCATTCTTAAACGTTCCTTTGTAGGTGTTTCTGCATGAGAGAAGAGCCGCTACAGTGGAAGAGGCTTAACAGGCTTTAGGATGTCTGAGGATGAAGAAAAGGTGAAGTTACGCCGACTTGAACCAGCTATCCAGAAATTCACAAAGATAGTGATCCCGACAGACCTGGAGAGGTTAAGAAAACACCAGATAAACATTGAGAAGGTGAGGTTCATTTCTACTGCAGAAGCAGGTACCTGCATGGATTCTTGCTTGCTGTCTATGATTTCAGCTGAGCAGAGAACCTGAGACTTCCTAAGACACCCCCACTTCACTGATAGAGCAGCATTCACTTTTTAAGCTGGTCTCATGTTCTACAAATGTAATGCTCATATATTCTCTTTATTATGTCAAGGAAGGGTGATAGGAGTAGAGTTTATACCTTTTTAATTTACATGTGGAGGCTTTAGGTAGTTAGTAATTAAACTCAAACTATTTGATAGTGCCCCATAATGGGAAGGTGGGAGCTGTGGCTGATGGAGCTGCCTTAATCTCATTCACCCCATGGCAAGTGTTTTGAACTTGTGCCCATCAGTAACTTCTGTCCTCTTCATGTAAAGATGTAAATCATTGTGTAATGGGAGGGAATTCCCTTTCTTCGCTGCTTCTCTTTGACAAAGGCCCAGATTGGGAAGTACTGCCAAGGAGGGCTGGGGAAGCAGGCAGAGGGTAGATGAGCTGCTCAGAGACCATCATAGACCCTGCCGTGGACAGGCTGTGATGTGGGGCTGTGACAATTACAGCAGCCTCAGGTTTACTGAGAACTGAGCTCTGACTTGGAAAGGTGGGTTGTCTTCTGCTTTAAGCATTTAAACATCGACTTCTCTTTTTTAATTTTAGGATTAGGGTAGACTCTGTGGTCAATAAGCCTTTCAATATAAGCTCTATTCATTAAAAATACCAATTTGTTTTCTCCTACCAATTTTTCTAGTATTTAAGTGCTTTTGAAAAAACACAGAAACTGAATTCTAAGATGTCTGAAATGGAAATTTCTTTGAGGGCTTTTTTTTTAGAATTCAGGATTAATATTTTTTTCATCTCTTAATTCCTCTTCTTTACATGTAAGACGTAAGTGATAGCTATAACCTGTAAGGATGCAGAAGGGATTGTCTGGTAAACTGGTTATCTTGGAATGGAAGCATGTGAAAGGATTCCATGCTTTGCTCATGGGATAGAGAAACATACCAAATCTTCTACCTAGAGTTGAGCAATGCAAAGTAAACAGTTCTGTTTCTATATTGTTACAGCGTTAAAAATGTGTAAAAGATTTGATAAGATGTGCTTCACAGTCCTGAGCTATACCGATTTCTCCATTACAAAGATGATAAGAATTAGGTAGATGAATCGAGTCTGAAAGGTAGAAGCAAGAGGTCTGTGGACTATTAAAGCCATTTCCCCTTATTGTCCTACTTTGCCTGTTTGAGATTGAACACGTCTTTCTTATTCTGTGTGAAAATGCCTCTCATTGCTCTTCAAGCCTCGCTGCATGTGTGTGCAGTCCTATCGGCGACGGGAGGTGAGACCCCTGCAGCAGGGTCGGAAGGAATGGGTCCGTTACTGATTGGATTAGTTGTGCCAGGTGTCGGAAGAGAATTGTCTGGAGTTAGTGCCATTGATTCTGCCCTGCCTGAACATGTTTCTTTTAGCATTTTTACTTATTATGAAACCTTCAGACATTATCAGATAATTATAATGGACAAACAGATGATAATATCTAAAGCTAAGAAGGCAAACTCATATTGATTTATGCTTTTAAAAAATATGCTTGAACATTTCACTGTCTGTAGGGTTTCTAGATTAATTATGAACATACCTCTTTGTCTGTACAGGATTGACTAGCATATTTGGATGGCTAGGCTGTGACATGTAAACATATTTAAAGACTGGAGAGCTCACTCTGTGCCGGACAGTTAACTAAAGTTAGGCTCCAGGTGTATTACAGTGCCTCACTTTCAAAAAGGCATATTCTTCTTGAGGAAAAGGTGTGGAAAGATACAATATTTATTATTCTGGCCATCAGTCATCCAATACGAATTTAAAAGAAAAAAGCCAGACTGGAGGGAAATTGAAGGTAAGCCTTTACAGAGCGATTCTGCAGCAGCGAGAACAAAGAGAGCAGTGTGCTGTGGACACCTGGGCCATGTTCCGTAGGCTTCAGCTGTGCACTCTTACACATGATAATGGTTGTGAACATGTGATCCTGAAGTTGGAAGCCTTAGCATTAAGCTTTCTTAGCCAGTGTGTCATAGGTTTAGCACAGTAAATAGGAGCTACAAGATAGCCAACTTGGAACACAGTTTTCTTTGTTTCATATTGTTGGGGTCTAAGAAGAAACTTACTGTGAGGGATGTACACACAGGATTTATATGAATTATTGTATGGCTGAGAAGCAGGTGAGAAAACCCCCAAATGGCTTATCAGATAAGGTGGAGCTTGTTTGTCTTAGGTTTGCCTCCATCTCATCTCTCAGGGTAATGGAAGCCATCCATTACCTGCAGGCATGCTCCGTCCTACCCAGCTTCATTTTCTTCCTAATGATCTTGTTAGCACTGTTCTATTTTGAAGGTGAATTCCTCAGTAAAGAAGGCAGAGGAGGTATGGCCCTGAGTAATTTTACTTTCTGTCTTACATCTGTTAATGACATGCACCCCATCATTTGCCTCCATTCAAGCTTTGTTCTTTGTTCAAATACCAGCTCTGGTACTTCCTGTGAAGTGTGCTCTGACTGATGTCATCACCTTATATTTAAACATGTTATCTTGACACAACCCTGTGAAGTAGACCTTAACATTTACAGATTGAACATCCACGTTTTAACCCCAGTATACCTGTTGGAGTTATTTTATTAGAGGTGATGCTGTAGCAGGAATGAAGTGGGGTTTGCGGGGAGCTAAAAGGAGTGGGTATACCACACATTATGTGACCATCCATCTGACCTAAGAGAAGGAAAGTGAGCAAGGAAGATGACAGGCTCACCATCACTCGGAGCTGGTCCAGGCTGCTTGGGTACACCATCTCATCTTTGCCTTTGTTAGGCTTGGAGCCCAGGCTCCCCAGCTTCTCTCGTGGGCCCTGCAGAGAGGGCTACCTTCTGTGGTCATGGGGCAGGGCATTTGCTTGTGGGGAGGTGATGTGGTAACTACGTGTGGCTTATGTAAGCCTCCCACCAGTCCTGCTTTTCTCTCCACCACACTTTTTAACTGGTCTCCTGCACCTAGTATTTCTGAACATCTAGCCTGCCTGTGGCCTCTGTGCCTCTCTCTCGTCCAGCCACTCTACAGGCCCAGATTGTTGCTCTCTCTGATCTGCTGTACCCACTGCAACGTGTCTATAGTCTTCCCAGCTTCCAAAGTTTGGTTAAAAGTTCTTGTCTGTTGGTGTCTTCTGTTGTGTTCTCATTGCTCTTGTGAATTTTCACCTCTTAACATTCTTTATTGTCCTTTTGTGGGATATTGGAAAAGATATCTGCCAGATTTAATGAGAAACAAGATTATTTATTTATTATAGGAAATAAATATTAGCTTTCCTTAAGTATTTATTGGTGTTTTGTATTTGCTGTTTCTTAGATTGTTAGCCTTGAATGATATGTAGAAATAGATTTTCAATTCTCAAGAAGTTTGCAGTTCAGTTAAGGAAACAAGATAGAAAATAATCGAAGAATGATCAGAGGCAGCATAGACTGTGCGAAATGGGTGACATGGACTAGGCAGACGGTTTGCAGCAGGAACCCAGCAGTACCAAATGAAAGAAGCAGGCTGACTTAGTACTTATGTATTTGTTCATATTTGTTTGTAGGTTAATTTGTTATTACAATATAGCCCCCTCACCATCCTGTGACTATCTCCTTTATCAAACTCAGACGATGATGAATGATACTGGGTCTGATGAATGTGCTGATTCAGCTCTTGCCCATGTTTGGTTATCAAGGAGCAATAGGCACATCTTGCAGTTCTGGCCAGTAAGCCTTGACCAAAAGCCTGGTAGGAATTTGGCCCTCTAGAAATATTTTCCTACTTAAAATAAAGATACACATGTAAGGAAACAGACCCCTTTCTTCTAGTGGTCTGGTTATGTCTTCCTGTTGTATATGGAACTATAGCCAGCCCTACAGCATTCGGAGACAAATTTGAGGGCTTTGTTGAAAGTGCGGAAGGCAGAACCTGGTACTTGATGACCTTGTAAGTGCCGATACTGAACCACCTGGCATAACTGCCACACTCCTGGCTGCTTTCTGTGTGACGTAGAGAGTGTGTTTGTTGTTGGAACCACTTTAAAGTTTGTGTTTCTGTATTTAGCAACCTGAAGCATAATGCTGTGGTTCTGCCTTAATTCACTTGCCTGTCCTGCTGTGCGGATAGACAAAGACCATCTCCCGCAGAAGCCAGCTGCTCAGAGATGCTTGCCAGTGGCCCAAACTTAACTACAAGTTTACAGGTTGCTTCTAGAGGTTTTCACACATATTACATCACCCTGCTTTTTACCCTTCTCACCAAATGCTTGGGATCATTGCTTTTCACAGTATATCCTAATTTCATACAAAATTGAATAGTAATCAGTAGCAAACTTAATTATTTTACTCTTTTTCTTTTTATTATTTAAGAAAATTTTTAAGCCGCGTGGTGGTGGTGCACACCTTTAATCCCAGCACTCGGGAGGCAGAGGCAGGCAGATCTCTGTGAGTTTGAGGCCAGCCTGGTCTACAAAGCGAGTTCCAGGAAAGGCACAAAGTTTCCAGGAAAGGCACAAAGTTACACAGAGAAACCCTGTCTCGAAAAACCAAAAAAAAAAAAAAAAATTTTTTTTAATTCATTTAACATACCAACCACAGATCCCTCTCTCATCCCTCCTCCTGCTTCCCCCACATCCTTTCCTACCCTGACCACCACCCCCATCCCCTTGTCCAAAAGGGTAAGGCCTCCCATGGGGACTCAGCAAAGCCTGGTGCATTCAGTTGAGGCAGGACCAAGCCCCTCCCCCCTGCATCAAGGCCAAGCAAGGCATTCCACCATAGGTAATGGGCTCCAAAAAGCCAGCTCATGCACCAGGGATAGATCCTGATCCCACTGCCAGGGGATCTCTCAAACAGACCAAGCTACACAACTGGCTCCCGTATGCAGAGGGCCTAGTCTGGTCCCATACAAGCTCCACAGCTGTTGGTCTAAAGTTGGTGAGTTCCCACGATTTTGGTTCAGTTGTCTCTGTAGATTTCCCTATCATGATCTTGACCCCCGTTGCTCATAGAATCTCTCTTCCCTCTCTTTGACTGGAATCCTGGAGCTCGGCCTGGTGCTTGGCTGTGGATCTCTGCATCTGCTTCCATCAGTTACTGGATGAAGGCTCTATGATGACAGGGTATTCACCAGTCTGATTACAGGGGTAGGCCAGTTCAGGCACCCTCTCCACTATTGCTAGTAGTCTAAACAGGGGTCATCCTTGTGGATTCCTGGGAATTTCCCTTGTACCAGGTTTCTCCCTAACCCCATAATGTCTCCCTCTGTTAAGATATCTCTTTCATTGCTCTCCTACTCTGTCCCTCCCCCAGCTTGACCATCCCATCTTCTCCCATCCTCTCCCCTCTATTGCCCCCGCTTGCCCCCAGTTTACTAATGGAGATCTCATCTGTTTCCTTTTCCCAAGGCAATGCATGTGTCCTTCTTAGGGTCCTCCTTGTTAGCTAGGTTCTCTGGAGCTGTGGGTTGTAGTCTGGTTATTCTTTGCTTTACATCTAGTATCCACTTATGAATGAGTACATACTATGTTTGTCTGTCTGAGTCTGGGTTACCTCACTTAGGATTGTATTTTCTAGTTCTATCCATTTGCCTGCAAATTTCATGATGTCATTGTTTTTTACAGCTGACCAATACTCCTTTGTGTAAATGTACCATATATTCTTTATCCATTCTTTAGTTGAGGGGCATCTAGGTTGTTTCCAGGTTATAGCTATTATGAATAATGCTGCTATGAACATAGTTGAGCAAGTGTTCTTATGGTATGATTGAACATGCCTTGGTTATATGCCCAAGAGTGGTATCATTGTGTCTTGAGGTAGATTGATTCCTAATTTTCTGAGAAGTCTGATTTCCAGAGTGGCTGTACAAGTTTGCACTCCTACCAGCAGTGGAGGAGTGCTCCCCTAACTCCACTTCCTTTCCAACATAAGCTGTCCTCAGTGTTTTTAATCTTAGCCATTCTGACAGGTATAAGATGGTATCTCAGAATTGTATTGATTTGCATTTCCCTGATGACTAAGCATGTTGAGCAATTCCTTAAATGTCTTTTGGCCATTTGAGATTCTTATGTTGAGAATTCTCTCTTTATTTTTCTTATAACTCACTTTAAGAAGAGATAATGCCATCGAGACAGTAATCTCTTCAATAGCCTCTTTGATAAGTGGACAAATAATGACAGTAGTAGTAAAGGCTGCTGCTTTTCTTTGTTGAGAGTTATGTTACAAGTTTTTGTATGTTATAGCACTCAGTCGTGCAGTAGCTTTACAGGTCAAGTATTGTTGTTTGTTTTGTTTTTAGGTTTTTTTTCAGAGTTATTTATTTATGTGTGTGTGTGTGGACATACATGGCACAGGGGGATGTGGAGGTCAGAGGACAGCCTTCAGAATCATTTCTCTTCCTTCTGTGGTGTGGCTCCTAGGGATTAAACTCAGGTCTTGGGCTTAGGGGCAAGCACCTTTACCTGCTCAACCATCTCACCAGCCCTTGTTTTGCTCTTTGAGACAAGGTCTCACTATGTAGTCCCAGCTGGCCTTGACACATGACCTTCCTTTCCTAGCTTCCTAGTGCTGAGATTACAGGCCTGCACATCACACTTTACTTTGTGTCACTTCGTAGAGGGAGAGACATTTCGAGCAGTTGAGCTGCATGCTTGTTATGGTTGCTATGTTAGTACATGTGTCTAACTTAATATGTACTTGAGAGTGTGCTTCTAACAGATGCATGGAATGAATGAATGCAGAGCCTAACACTTGTCCTCTCCAGATACCACTTCTTGTTGCTCACTCTGTAATTCCTGTGACCTGGTGGCTGCGGAGCCAGCTGTTTGGGTTTCTCTTGTCAGCTCCAGTGCCGAGCCTCATATGTGCATTACTGTAGTTCTCACCAAGTGCAGCTGTGATCTTCCAGCTATGTTAACTCTTCTTTGTTTATGTCACCTGGGAAATTGACAGTTGAAGTCATCAGTGAGAATGCTGGACAGGAAGGGACAGGGCCTCCAGCTCCTTAAATTCTCAACTAATCCCAAGATTTACATTAATATTTATAGCCCAAGTCTTTTAGATATATATATTCCTTGTGAAAATTAGGTCAATATTTGCAAATATTAGGAATTTTTCCAGTTCTTCATAAATAAACAGAAGTGTTTGCAAGGTTTCTTAGTTCACTCAGATATCATTTTCTTGTGCCTGTTGATTTGAACTCATTTGAAGTGAGTAGGTTCACTCTTTCTTGGTTTCCTTTCTTTTCTTTTTTTAGGGGAAAGTGGTTGGATTTGCCGATGACAGGACATAGAGCCTCTTAAATGCTAGGCAAGCTCTGCACCTCTGGGCTGTATCCCTAAATCTGTTGCTTTTGTTGTTGAGATGGTGTCTCCATATGTTACCCAAACTGGTCCTGAACTTTTGGCTCAGGTAATCCTCCTGCCTCAGCTACCTGGTTAGCTGAGATTGCAGGCATGCTCATTCATAGCCAACTTAATTTCCTCCTAATGATCTTGTCAGTGCTTTTCTACTTTGAAGGTGAATTCCTCAGTAAAGAAGGGGAACAAAGGCAATGAACAGTTCTGCTTTCTGTCTTACATCTGTTAATGACATACACCTCACCATCTGCTGCCATTCAAGCTTGGTGTTTTGTTCAGACCCCAGCTCAGGTACTTCCAAGTGCTCTGACTGATGCCTTCACCTCAGATAGAAATGCCCCATCTTAACACAGCACTGTGGAGGAGACTTTAACCTTTACAGACTTAACACACATGTTTTATTGTTTAGAACAAAGCTGCAAATGTCTGCGTTTCCAGACATTTATGATAGTGAAATTATAATTGCATAAGATCATAGTAAGGAGAGAGATATTACGTGATGGGACTGGAGCGATAGCCCAGTAAATAAAGTGTTTGTCAAACAAGCACGAAGACCAGAGTTTGGGTCCCCAGTAGCCACATAAAAGTTAAGCAGGTGTGGTAGTCTGCTTGTAATCTTACAACTTGAGGAGGCAGAGATGGGATTTCCAGGAGTTTAGTTAGGGTTTCTATTGCTGTATAAAGACCATGACCAAAAGCAAATGGGAGGAAAGGGCTTACTTTATCTTACACTTCTAGGTCACAGTCCATCACTGAGGAGGTTGGGGCAGGAACTCAAGCAGGCAGGAACTGAAGCAGAGGCCATGGAAGAATGCTGCTTACCGGCTGACTGCCTGCTTTCTTAAAATGCCCAGGACCACCAGCCCAAAGGGAGCACCACCCGCAATGGGCAAGCTGTCCCACATCAGTCACGAATTATGAAAATGTTCTATAGTTGCCTGCAGTCTGACCTTATGGTCATATGGGGGCTTTTTTTTTTTCATTTGAGATCCCTTCTGTCAGATGACTCCAGCTTGTGTCATGCTGACATAAAAACTAGCCAGCAAACCATGGCAAGCTGGCTAGTTAGACTAGTTAAGTCAGCAAGCTCCAGGTTCAGCTAGAGACCCTGACTTAGTAAGTAAAGTAGAGAATAACTGAGGTAGACACACAAACCACAACAATAACTGATGTTAATATCTGACCTCTACACACTCTGTGCACATACATTCACACTTCCTGACATGTGCACTCATACAAGGTAAGCACATATGTACAACATACATGCACACAAACATATATATATGAAAAACATCCTATGCACAAGGTAGCTGCTCAAAAGTGGAGTATGTAATTAGTGAGTTAGCCTACCCAGGCCTTCGGCATAGGCACTGCCCATCAATAATTTCTAGTATATTAGATTTAGAACATTCCTGTTGTCCTTCATGTTTGTTCCTGTCTTTGTATTTTTAATATTTGGTAGTCAAGGTGAGGCAGTTACCCTTATCTGTACTCTGGAGTAGATGTTATCTTCATTATGTGAGTAATCCTCACTTTATGGCCCTTAACCACTGGTCCGTCTGCTAATGCTGTGTAGCTTTTCTACAGATGATGTAGTATTTTCTGTGTAGTCAGTCATGGCAGCTATGAAGACAGTTTTCTTTCTTTTTGATCTTTCTCCACCTGTTCCCATCACCCTCCTCCTCTGTAGCTCTCTCCCTGCCTCCTTTCCTCCCTTCATTCCTTCCTTTCTCTTTGGTTTTACCCTAGAGTGCTGACTAGAGTTTTTAGTGTGCTAGTGACTAGGACTAGTAAGATCAGATCTTCACCTTCTTTCCAGTCTTAGAGAAGGGTCCTTCTCCACTAAGTATGATGTAATTAATCTGTATGGATTACTTTTTAGCAGCTGCCTTATGGTTCAGAATATCCATACTTATCGTGTGTGTGTGTGTGTGTGTGTGTGTGTGTGTGTGTGTGTGTGTGTGTGTGTGCAGGCACATGTGCCATGTTGGCATGTGGAGGTCAGAGGACAACTTGTGGAAGTTGGCCCTGGAGATGGAACTCAGGTAGTTAGGCTTGGCACCCAACTGCTGAACCATCTTGCCAGCCTCAGAGTTTAGAAATAATGAAAAAGTTGGTATTTATCTGTGTGTTTACCATTTGTCTATACACTTGATTCCTTTGTGGAGAGTCGGAGTTCTGTCCGGTCCCATCAGCATTTCTCACAGTGTCTGTGACTGGTGACAGACGTCAGCTGCTGTGTATGTGTGCAGATGCTTCTCCTTCACTTCCCTGGGGGGAGTTGTAGTTGAGTGTGTCTCCTCTCTGTGACCTGCACGTTGTTCCAGTGTGTTCTGGCTGGTTTATCAGAGACTTCTGTCACTCTTGTCTTCCTTCCTCTGCACCGCAAGCATCTTTTTCTTTCTGCCTGCTTTTGGGATTTATTGCTTTTTAAAAATTTTTCATCTTAGTTTTTAACATTTAACATCACTATTAACAAGCACTTAAAATTCTACGTATGTAGTAAGGATGTTTAAGGAATGCTGTTCATCTTCCAGCTTCTTTTCTATCCTCATTCACTAGGTTTCCTTTCCCCAGAGAGTTTGTAGATAGACAAAGACAAACCTTTCTTTTGATTAAAAAAAAAAAAAGTAATTTGGTCTGATACTATTTTGTGTTATTGTTTACCATCATTTCTAAATTTTTAAAATGTAATATTGAAAACCTTCAGAAAGTTAATTACCATTACAGAAATCACTGCTTTCCCTGCCTGTTATGTTTGAGTAGAGCAGTCAAGGGTTTTGTGGTAACTGGACATGGTGTCATGATGGGAAACTCAGCACTTTCCCCATTTTTCGTTTTTTGTTAATAGTATCAACGGTGCAGAATTTGGGACAAGTTGCATGAAGAGCACATCAATGCAGGGCGCACTGTTCAGGTAAGGCTGCGTGTGTGGCAAATCAGTAGAAAAAGACAGTCTTGAGAAAATTTTGCTAAAATAATTGAGGATGATATAAGCTTTATCTAAAATGCTCATTTCAAGATGTATGAGATGAGACAAGTGTAAACAGAGTCCATTCCCGTTTCACACACTCCGGAGGCAATGGCAGGATTTTTAGTGCACCCATGTTTGGGCTCCATCTCATGAGGTCAGCTGTGGCATTCCACTGGCTAGAAAGTGGCAGGTTTGAGATCTTTAGGATTTGTAGGCTTTGAAGAGGGGGTGCTCAGTTTACTAATTCCTAGCTGACCTCTTGTGTATATTTGTTACTGTCTTACCGGGAACTGCTGAGTCACATTTCATGTTGTCTAGTTTCCTTCAGGAATAATAGATTAACTTATATTTTCACAATTAATACATTGTCCAAAAACCTTACAAAATTTACAGTATTTCACAAGTTGTATTAATTAATTGGTTGGTTGACATAATGCTACTTGTAGTTTTAACCTTTTTAAAAAAAATTGCTTTGAAGGGTAAAAGTTTTTCACATATGCCTTGTGCAAATATTTCTTAATTGTTGTGTGTGTTCTTCATGTATGTTATGTAGCTGTACTTGTAAGACACCAACATCTATAATTTGAGAGTTATAAAATTCTACCTATAAAATGTATTATCCATATTTAGTTATTTACTTTAAAAAAATAAGTTCTAATTATTTTAAACTAGCTTTTAAAAACAGTATTATACCCAGGGCCTGTGAGATGGTCGTCAGGTAGAGGCACTGGTCACCCAGCCTGACACCCAGGTTCCATCCCTAGGACCCACACGGTGGAGGGAGGGAGCTGACTCCAGCTGGTTGTTCTCTGACCTCCACATGTGTGCCGTGGCACTCAGGCACACCCACACTAAATAAGTAAGAAAATGTATATCTTGAAAAGATACAATCATTAATTTTAAAGAAAGAACAATACAGTAGAGGCAGAACCCCCACACTTCTCTATCTTTAAGACCTATTTGGAAGAATCCAATGTGAGGGCTTTGGCTCCTTTCCATGGTACCTTGTTGTTACTGACTAGCCTGTGTAGCTGTGTGGTTTAGACACCATCTCTTCACCCTGCCATGTGGGTGGAGCTCTAGCCTCCCACTTCGCTCTCCTGTCTCCCTTCTCCTTTATAATTGCACATAGACAGTCCCTTGATTCAGTTAGCACTCAGTACCTCATTGTTTTGATTATAAGGGCATTATTTTCTGCCAAGTCAAATATAGTGGAATACAGTCCATCCCTTTATTTATTTTTTGAAGTTAATAACAACCTTATTTTTAATTACCTAGCTTTCTCTCAGTGTATTTTTGAGTTGTGTTAAAATGTTCCACATGTCTTATATTGCTGTCGATGATATTTTCATGTGTTTAGATATGTGTGTCCCATTCTTTATTTTGGAAGTTCTATCCCGAAGCCCTTCCTCCCCCAGTTCCAGTGTGGACTCTGTCTGATGCATGGCTGGGAACTTCCCTGGGATGTTTCTGTGCAGGAGCTGGGAGTTTTCATGGATATTTGGTTTTCCTCCATATTCCCTCCACTGTTTTGTTGGTTAGCACCCAGAGGTAAAGGATTAAGTAACTGTGTGTCAAAAACCCTCACTGTAGAAAACCTCACCAGGTGTAGAATTCCCTTTGGAATTGGTTTTCAAGAGTGAGTGCTTTCCAGCTCTGTGTGTAATTCCTTCAAAATCTGAATCACCTGATTCCCCAGACTTTGCAATGGACTTTTTTCATTCGTCCCACCCTTCCTCTCTCTCCCCTCTCTCTGTCTCCCTCTCCCCCTCTCCCTCCCTCCCTCCCTCCCTCTTCCCCTCCCTCCTTCTAATTTGAAGATATTTTGTTATGGGATCTGGGGAGTTGGCTCAGTAGGTAGAATGACCACTGTGTGCAAATATGAGAGCCTGAGTTCAGGGCCCCAGCACGTGTAAAAGTCAGGTGTGGCGTGCATCTGTGACCTTAGTGAAGACAGGCGGATCTCTGGAACCTGCTGTCCAGCCAGTCTGGATACTCAGTGAGCTCCAGATTCAGTGAGAGACCCTGTCTCAGAAAACAAGGTAGAGAGGAATAGAGGAAGACACCCAACAGATGCTGACCTCTTCTCCACACAAAGGGTTACACATACATGTACAAACTGTATACACTCTATTTTACTGTAAGGGTCAATAAACTGACTCCCAGACTGTACCTGGCCTGACAGCTGTCCGTTTGTTTGTCTGTTTACTATTTTATATTACAAATGCAGAGTTGAATAATAACAACAGAGTCGATATGGCTTGCAGAGTCTAAGCTGTGTACTACCTGGCCCTGCAAAAAGGGTTGCCAGTCTCTGTTTCACTGAATGGTGGAACTCAGATTGCATGGCTCAGTGGTTAAAAACGAGCCTAAGAATCTGAGTTCAGTCCCCAGAACCCATATCAAAAGCTAGACACCATAGTACATGTCCATGATTCCAGCATTCCTACAGCAAAATGGGATGCAGAGACAGATGAGTCCTCCAGAAGATTCTGGGCTTTCTAGTCAGTAGAATTCAGTGTAGCAGTGAACAAGAGAGACCTTGCAAAACAGTGCAAGGCCAGAACTGACACCAGAGATTGTTCTTTACCTTACACACAAGCACATATGCACAAATTAAATATATTCAGTATATATTTAAATTAGTATAGCTGCAATATAGTGAAAATTGATATTGTATTAAATGAATGCAAGATGTCCCTAGAAAAGGTTCCAGAAGTTCTAGGAATAGCCATTAGTAGCTGCAAATAAGAAGATGGAGAAAAGCAGATTGCTTTGAGATTGAGATGGAAGTATGACTTGTTTGTACAAGATGGTAACTAGATTATAGGCCTAAGGAAGAGGTGGCACTTGCTTCTTCCCGGATCCCTTGTGCTGGTGCCATCAAGGTTTAGTGTAGGTCCAGTGGTCCTGAGCGTGTTAATGTTAATGAGATTATTATGACTTGGGCTTCTTACCATCTTGGCTGTTTAATGTTTCACTAATAATCACATGATTTGATTGAGATATTGACTGTGTCAGAGAATTTGCGTACTGATTTTTAAAATCATGTTGACATTATTGGCCTCCATCTGGCATAAAAGATTTATGTGTGCCATTGAAGTAATGAGATCAAACTTGTTAGATTCATGTGTTTCCTTACTTTATTCATTTCTGCTCTGGATTTAGTGTATAGGCTTGTTCATGGCTAGTTTGTGATTTAAAACATTTTTCTATTTTGGAGAAACAAGTTACAGGTTTTCCAGATTTATCAGAATTAGGTTTCTGTAAAACCTTCCTTTTTTCACTTTTTATTTCATCTTTTGAGACAAAGGACTTCCTATGTGATCTAATTTTCCAACCTTTTCTTTTATGTTTTATGCTTTTGGTATCTTGTACAAGTACTTTTCTCCATACTTATATGATGATAAACAAGATTTTGTTTCAAACTACTCCATTAACTTTATTTTTGAGATACAATGTTATATAGCTCATATTGACCTTAAACAAATTATAGAGTTGAGGATGGCCCCAAAATCTTGATCATCCTATCTCTGTCCCCTGAGCCCAAGTATTATTGCCCCTAGTATTAACAGGTGTACACTACTATACAGGATACTAGTTAATTTGTTCTTAAGTACCTTACACGTGTGTGTGTGTGTGTGTAGAAGTGTTCAATGTTGACTTTCTTTTAATTAGGCTTTCTAAATTTTTGGTCAATGTACATATGTAGTTAGTTTTCATAAATAGATTTTTATAGCCAATTACTTTTAAACTCTTATAATTTCTAATAATTTTTTGTAATCCCTTTGGATTTTCTTTTTCCAGTTCAACTTTTTGAGACTTATTTTTCTTTTCTTCTCTTACAGTATCACCATATTTTCACATTCCTATTTTATTTTGATTACTTGATTTTTTTTAAAATCTGGCTTACTGACCACTTGAAAGAGTTGCTTAAAAATAAACTTGTTCAGCCAGGTGGTGTTTGTACACACCTGTAATCCCAGTACTTGGGAAGCAGGGGCAGGCAGATCTCTGAGTTTGAGGCCAGCCTGGTCTACAAAGTGAGTTTCAGGACAGTTAGAGCTACACAGAGAAATTTGACTTGAAAAGAAAAAAAAAAAAAAAAAAAGCTTGTTGAAATATATCCTTTTAAAATTGCCACTTAGGGCCAGAGGGATGGCTCAGTGGGCAAAAGCATTTGCCACCAAGCCTGATAGCCTTCATGATACTTGTAATCTGCATGGCTGGATGAGAGAAACAATTGCCAGAAGTGATTGTTCTCTGACTGCACACACATACACACACACACACACTTAAAATAAAAACAATTTAAACACTGTATAAAACAAAACATCTCGGGGGCTGGAGAGATGGCTCAGAGGTTAAGAGCACCTACTGCTCTTCCAGAGGTCCTGAGTTCCATTCCCAGCAACCACATGGTGGCTCACAACCATCTGTAATGAAATCTGGCGCCCTCTTCTGTATACATAATAAATAAATAAATAAATCTTAAAAAAAAAATCTCCTTCTGTAAAAGAATTCTTTTATTTAAATTTTTTCGTACAGTATATTTTGACCTTATTGCTTCTCTTCCCTCAACTCTTTCCCAAATTTTTCTCACCTCTCTACCCACTAGACTTCATAGTCTCTCTCTCTCTCTCTCAAAAAAAAAAAAAAATCCAGTAAGAGGAAAAACCAAGAAAATGAAACAAAATAAAAGGTACACAAAATCCATTGAGTCAGTTTTGTGTTGACCAACTACTCCTGGGCATGGGGCCTGCCCTGCCCTGGGGTGTGGCTCATGTACCCAGTAATACTTTCTTGTAGAAAACTGGCTTTCCCTTTGCCAGCAGGTATCAATTGCAAATTGCTTCTTGGTTAAGGGTGAGGCCTGTGTTCACTTCCCCTCTGTTTTTATTTCTATTTTTCTGGATGTAATATGTCATTATACTATATTCAAATTATAAATTAATAGTTTGAATCATATGAGACAGTTTGCTTTATACAAGTTACATACAATTTCTGAACTTGAGCTTCCTCAAGTTAACATAATGGTCCCTAACTCTGGGGATGATTGTAAGATTGTCAGTCATATGTGCCAAGAACCTACACAGCCCATGTAATAACAGCAGATATTCAGTAAGTTAGTTTTAAATGGGTTATATAATCACATTACTTTCATCCACTCTTCTGACCCATCCTATAAAAGTGTAAAATGAATATTTTGGGTGTGGATATGTGTGCAGGCCAGAGGTCAGTGTCAGGTGTCTTCCTCAGTTACCTTATTTTTTGAGACTGAGTCTCTCACTGAACCTGGAGCCTGCCTATTTGGCTAGACTGTCTGGCCAATGAGCCTCGGGGATCCTCCTGTCTCTGCCTCTGCAGTGCTGGATCCCTGGCACGTGCCACTGTGCCTGGCTTTTTTATGTGGCTGCTGGGGATCTGAACTCACCTCCTCATGCTTACATAACAAGCATGCTGCCAACTGAGCATAGCCCTAGCCCTGTAATAAATGCTTTGAATAACAGTGTCTCTTGTCTCCCTCTAAATCCTAACACACAGTGGGAACACTGATTGCTAACAGAGGTTATGAAAAGTATCTCTCAGTTTCTGCCTGGAGGGGTCCTGGCTAGGTTACAGTGCAAACGGTCAGTTCAGTAGCTGTTTAGAGATTTAAAGCTTGGTAAGAGTTAATGAAAGTCAGTACTTGAGTAGTTGTGAAATGTGTTATAAAAAAATATCTATCTGGATTCTGGATAGTGGGTAATTTTTTTTTTAGATTAAAGAAACGAGAAGAGCAGAGACATTTAGTGCTTGTCTAAAATATAGTTTTTAAAGGAATTTGAGAATCTTGGTGTTTGAAGTACTTAGTGGCAGTGCTAGGAGTCCAGGTCTCAGTGCTCTAGTGACTTAGTTAGATGCTGTGGGAGGCTTGCTCCCACCTTTTAAAGGGTTCCTATGAGGAGGAGAGAGGAATAAGAAATATTAGATAGAATGGTAGGCCTAGCCGACAAGAGGAAAGAAACATAGGATAGCTTTGGGAGGACCTGGATCAATACCCAGTGGCCCCTTCTGTTTCTTATAAAGGGCTTTTTATAACATGCCAAGAGGCAGGGCAAAAGACATCCCCCTTGCTAGATCAAAGCCCATTGCACAGCCAAGTACAGACCCTTCCACATACCTAGTAATCACACACATGGTCAAGTCATTCCCTTATGCAGCCCCGCTGGGTAAAGCAATTTCAGATCTCACTGAGAAACCTCTGTGGGCTCCCATAAGATGCAATAGTATGGTGGTTCTCAATCTGTGGGTCATGACCCTTCCAAGGGGTTACCTAAAAACCATTTGCATATCAGACTCATAACATTAGCAAATACATTAAGATTCATTATTATTATATATAATATTATTAAGATACATTAAGATTCATAGCAGTAGCAAAATTACAGTTATAAAATAGCATTGAAAATAATCTAATGGTTAGGGGTCACCACAGCATGAGGAACTATTAAGGGGCCACAGCATTAGGAAAGTTGAGAACCACTGCCATATTGAGAATCAATTCCCATGTTTAGTCATAATTTCTGTATAATTTCTTACTATTATCTCAAATGGATAGGCATTGAAGTATGGCCCTTAACACATAATAGTAGATGCTCATTAAATACTTGAATAAATGAACTAAGTCCCTTTTTTCCCTTTGACATTTTAGTATCCTTGCCTGCTCCCCCAACCTCATGCTGAAAATTGAACAAGTGTTCTTCTGTGACTTTCAATCTTTTTAATACTTGGTTATTAGTTTAAAATATATTTACACATTATTTTTAGTACTGGTTGATACTAAAACATGTGAAATACCATACTATCAATAACCTTTATGAGGTAAACAGTACAAATAAAGAATAGTCCAGATTTATTTTAATTAAATAGTTATGACTCTGGAGCCCTTAGCAGCAAATCATACTACGTCTAGAATATGTTTGCTGTGGTATTTAAATGTTTACCAGTGGACTTGTGCTTGTGTTTGTAAAGAAATCTGATTAATTATTACGATACCAAATGTTTTCTGCTGTACACAATTTGCTCTCAAAATTGCATGTTATAAAAACATATTAGGAATCCTAAACCAATATTTAATGAAGGCAAATATATGCATAGCCACTCATCTTTTAATCATCAAATACATAATTAGCCATTTTTTAGAATTCTCAATTAACTTAGAATAATTGCTTTTTACAATTATCATCCATATAGAGAAGTATATATTTGACTATATCTTAAGCTTTAGACAGGAATTTGGAGTTATTTCTGAACAAAGTGGGAAAAGAGACTAGTTATTAAATTTAGTTACTAATCTGAATAAGAGGATATGTTCTTATTTGAAAGTTTGGGCATAGTTTACAGTTTATAAACTTGTATCTTGCAAAATGTGTTAAATGCTGAGTTGATAAATTTACCTTTTTAAAGCTTGCTGTCCTTATGGTTCCATTGCTCTAAGTTGTGGATATTTCTGTAGATTTTTTATTATTGTTATTATAAGATGGGGTCTCCTGCACAAGCTGGCCTGGAGCTTTCTATGTGGGTGAGAATGACCGCGAATTCCTGATCCTCCTGTCTCCTCCTCTGAGTACTGAGATTACAAGAACACTCACCACACTGGTTTAATGCCATGCTGGTCTTGAACCAGGACTTTGTGTGGGCTAACCCTTCCTGTAGTTTCAGGGTTTAGCATTCCTGCCTTCTGGTCTAACTACTAGAAGAACAGAAATATTTTATCATATACCATTTCTTCAGTGTTACTGTAGATACTGGAAAGAGCTATATGCAAAAGAAGAGAAAATTCTTCTTCTGTACATCTTGTGTTTGGTGTAGTGGCATGGAGAAAGAATCAAGAGATTTTGTTTTTATACATTTTTAAATTTTATTCTTTTTTTTGGTTCTGGAGACTGAACCCAGGGCCTTATACATGACAGACAAGTACTCTGCTACAAAGCTGTATCCCCAGCCCAAAGTGTTTATTTTGAACAACATAGAACTATCCATATTTGGGGAGGATTTTTTTCAGTAAATTTCTTTTTATAAGTATGGGTGTTTTGTCTGCATGTATGTCTGTGTACCATATGCACTCTGTGCCCACAGAGGCCAGAAGAGAGCATTGGATCCCCTGGGGCTGGAGTTGTGAGTGACCATGTAGGTGCAGGGAACTCAACCCAGGGCTCTGCAAGAGCAGCCAGTGTTCTTACTTGTTGAGCCATTTCTTCAGCCCCGGGTATGCTGGTTTAAGTGGGTATATTGATGTGGTGATGCAGCCAGGCAGTTCTGTCACTTCAAACTTGTGACAGTTTTTCTGTGGTGACAACCTTGACAATCCTCTAGCTGTTTGGACACATACCGGAAAGTGTGGTTAGGTGTTGTTCCCCTGCTGTACAGTAACTTCAGAGTGCACTAGAACTGCAGTTTTGTGCCTGTTGAACAACCTCTCCACCTTCCTCTTCCCTCCCCAGCTTCTGGTGACCATTATTCTACACTCAGCTTCTAGGAGAGCAACCATTTTATATTTGGAGATCAGTGAGATCATTTGGCATTGTTCCTTCTGTGCCTGGTGTAATGTCCTCCAGATTCATCCACGCTGCAAATCAAAGGCTTTATTACTCTTTCTCGGGTGCACAGGTTCCACTTGTATGTCTTCCTGCCACCAGATTTTCATTACCAACTCACCATTGGCTGACACTTAAGTTGCCTTTGTATTTTGTTTGGCTTTGCAGACAGTGCTGTGGATAGCATGGGAATACAGATAGAAACCACTTTGACAAACTGATTTTATTTCCTTTGGATAGACACCTTGAAGTGGGACTGGATTACAGGGTGATCATTTTTGTGTGTGGGAACCTCTGTTCCATTTTTTTTATAATTGCTGTACTAATTTAGATTTCCACATAAGAGTGTCTAAGAGTTCCCCTTTCTCTACATCCTTGATAGCATTTGTTATTTTTTAAGGTATATTTTTTTAAGTAAATAAATACCTAACATAATTGATGGTTACATTTGCCATGAAAAAAAGTAAAGCCAGGGATAAAAAATCCTAGTAATGAACTCTTTTATAAGTAGTCATTATGGAAGGTTCTGGATAACATTTTAGGAAAGCCCTGAAGAAACTTAATCATAAACTCAGGAATGGAGTTCTCAAGCATGGGGAGAGTCTGGTGTGAAGGCTGTGGTGGGAGGGTGTGTGGCATGTCCACCGATGCTAAGGAGGTTGTACGGCTAGTGTGAATGAAGAGTGGGCAGGGGATGAAGTCAGGCTTCGGCTGGGGCACACCATGGGAGGCCTTAAGGAAACAGTAACTCAAGGATTGGGAAGAAAGCTCTGGAAGGTTCTGAGTATATAGTGACCCGAGACAACATGAAGACATCTCTTTTCTATTATAATAATGATAATCTTGAAGGGCCAATGATAGGAACAAGCAGATGAAGAAGGCGGCTAGTGTAATCATCAGGGTACTGTTTGTTAGACATGCTTTTGTGTGGTGTCTACTAGGAAGACAGGAGCGGGTGTGTACTCATCCCATACAGAGAATGAACTATAGATCAAAGAAACAGTTCCACCAAAGTCTAGCGTAAATGAACCAGTGAGTTTATGAAGGGTTACTTACAGAAGTATGGATGAGTTGAAGGCAGCTGCATCCCTGAAAATCCACCGTAGCTGGGGTGAAAACTCACAAAAGCTGCTGCCCTGGAGCTCTCGGATTTTCAGGCAGCTTGACCGGTGAGACAGTCCCTTCTACCCAGCAATATAACCTTGCAGGAGGGGCTTATGGCTCTTCTAAGTTTCAAGAACTTCCTCAGACTTGTGAGTTCAGTTACTGACCTTTTGTATTCTGTTAACTTCCTGCTAACAAACCTTTTTCCAAGACAGAATACTTTAATTTGCTGTACAACATTAGTGAAGGTATACACAATACCTTTAACCCACCCCACCCCACGTGACTGATAGGCAGGATTTTTACCTGCTCTCTTTGTAACTCTACTAGATGATCTCTTCCCCAAGTCTAATAGAATATGAAGCTGCCTGAAAGCAACTCTAATATTGAGAACATTTAAAAAAATTATACATGCACATATTTTAAACACATAGAAACATTTAAAATTGTAAGATAATATAATAAACACTCATCTATGTCATATCCTCATATATGAGCCTCATAGTTCCTTCCTTTTCTTATTTCAAGGAAGGTGCCAGTTCTAGCAAAGCCTAGTGTGTGTCCTTCCTCCATCCTGCTTCCCATCCCCCACTTCGTCTGAATGAAATCTTTGTCTGACTTAAGTAGAACTATATAAGTAATTTATTGCTACACATTTCTTCTCCTGTTCCTCAAACAATTTTCTTGTGGTATTAACTGCCATATCATAGGCTATTCATATTTAGAGTACCGAATCTTTTTTTTTTTTTTTTTTTTTTTTTTTTTTGGTTTTTCGAGACAGGGTTTCTCTGTGTAGCTTTGCGCCTTTCCTGGAACTCACTTGGTAGCCCAGGCTGGCCTCGAACTCACAGAGATCCGCCTGCCTCTGCCTCCCGAGTGCTGGGATTAAAGGCGTGCGCCACCACCGCCCGGCCTAGAGTACCGAATCTTTAATATATGTGTGGCCTGTATCTATATGATAAAGGTCTCCCATAACCAAGGTCATGCATGTTTGATCACCTGAACCACTTCTCTCTGCACTCCTGGAGCCCTGTGCCCTCTTGGTCTCTCTCTTCCCCGACCCTCAAACCACTAACTGGCTTTCTGCTGCTGTTCACTAGGTAGGAGTTTTCTTAGGACTTTATGAAATCTATATAGTCTATGAAAAACATAATCATAGAACACAAAATCCAGTTTATTTCACTTTGTGAATGTTCCAAGTTTATCCCTCATGTTCTATGCATCCATATTTAATTTCTTTTTATTAATGAATAGCATTGTATTATATGACTCTATCATAGTTTATCTGTTTACCTGTTAGTGGACATTTGGTTTGTTTATTGTTTTGTCTGTTACAAACAAAGCTGCTGTGAACATTTTGGTATGGACAGAGGAATTGTTTCTCCTGGGCAAATAACTTAGGAGCAGAATGATGGCATTGCATGATAGTTGTTACTTAACTTTTAAAGAAACTGCCTGTTTTTCAAAACAATTGTTCCATTTTATTCCCACCTAGTTTCTCATGTCTCTGTAGACACTTGATATAGTCAGTATTTTTAATTTTATGTACTTTAGTGTAAGTCTGTAATGTGCTTTGTAACTTTAATACTCATTTGTCCAATTAATAGTTAATGATTTCTTTTAAACAGGGTCTGGCCGTGTAGCTGGGGATGGCCTCCAACTCCTCATCCTACCTTACTCTCTCTAGAGCTGGTTACAGACATGCCTCACCACATCCAGCTGCTTCCCTTTCATTTGGGGCAGTTTTTCTCTAATTGCACTGTCTTCCTTCTTGACTTGCTAGCTATAACTCCACTCTTTTAGTAGTTGTTTTAGACTCATTGTAGTCATCTACTACTGTTTGTTTCAAGTGATAGTATAGGACTTCCCATGTTTAAGAAACTTGAACACACTTGTGTTTCTCCTGTGCCTCTTTATACTGCTGCTCTCCTATACCTCACCCCTGTAACCCCTAGAACACTTAATTGCCGTGTAATGTGACTTGGTGGTGGTGTAAAAGCCTGTGTAGTGCCCATGTCATTCCATTCTGATGTGCTTGCAAGTGCCTTTGTGTGGATCCATCTTTGTGTGTTTCATCTTAACCTTTAGCGTTTAAAGATTTGACATTGCTTGGAATACAGTTCTAATTGGGTGAACTCTTTTCACTTTTGTTTTTTTCTGTTTTGGATAGAAACTTTAGCATGTGTAGAATTCCGGACTTTGAAGACAGTCCGTTGTCGTCTCACTTGGTTTCCTGTGAACCCATCTTTGTGCCTCTGCAAGCTGTCTATTTCCTCTCACTGCTCTTACGATTTGCCTCTGGTCACAGCTTTGGGGACTGTCACAGGACATGGTGCATTTTCGTCACTGTCACGTGCCTCAGTTTGTTGAGTTTCTTTGACCTCTCAGTCTACTGTTGCATTATTTCCTGCTTCCTTGTCCTGTCCCTCCCTTCTCCAAGAACTCCAGACCCGTGTGCTCTAGTGTCATCTCTCAGCTGACTGGTGCTGTTAAAGGACTGCCGCCTTTTGTCTTTTCCTTTTGAGTGACACCCAGTGCTCTGCCTCTGTCTCCTGGTCTCTAGTGATGGGGTTAAATCTGTCATTTGTCCTTCATATATTGACATCTCATACACATTGAAGTTGTCATCTCTAGAGTGTTTTGACTTGGATTTCCTTAATTATCTTCCTTATTGGTACTTAATTTTTCAAACATGTAAAATGCAGTTGTAATAACTTAATATCCCTTTCTACTGCTTTAGTGTCTGTGTCATTCAGGTCTATTTTGGATCTGTGATTACTCCCCCCATTATGGTTCCTATTCTCCTGTTTCTGTCTGATGATGCTTGATCTTGTTAACTGCTGTATGTTTTTATGTTCCTATAATATTTCTTGAGCATTGTTCTGGATTGTTATTAAGTTGCTAGTTACTTAGAACCAATGTGGTAATGCTAGGTCCTGCTTCAATGATTCATTAACTAGAGGCTAGTTGGAGCAGTGCTTAGTTTGCTCTATGATTCCTCCTTTCTGCATGCCATCAGTGCCGTGTGGATGGGAGCTTTCTAGTGTTGCTGGTGGAGACAAGTGCTGCCTCTACCCTGTGGGAGTGCTGGACACTATTTTTTTTTTCATCTCTTCAGATGATTCTTTCCCCAGCCTTGTATGGGTTCCTCACTTTGAGGTTCTACTTCATTTCCCACCGAACACTCTGACAGTATCTCCAGGGCTATAGTACATGTTTCTTTTCTCCCCAGTGCTCAAGTCTCAGAACCCTGCTGTCGTTGGACAACAGAACAAGCTGACCATTCACTAATGTTTTGAAACTGCAAGTAGATATGCTTAACACCTTTCTTCTTTGGAGTAAGAAAATATTAGCATTAAGAAAGACTTTTGTGGCCTGTTTTTACAAGGAAGTAAAGGTGCTGGAAACTGTTACTGTATAAGTCACTGGAGAACCCTCGTGGCCCTTATAGAAATGTCCTCAGCCCCACTTCTCCACAGACGTTGACTTGGAACTTGTTGGGAGCAGACATAACTGAGGCTCACCTTAGAGATTCTGGTTCAGGAGATTTCAGAACTCATCTGGAAGGATCCTGCCTGTAAGAAGTCTACTCAGTTCTGTAAGCTGCACAGATACACAAAAGTAAAACCAGTCAGAGACTTGGTGGATGGGAAGTGTGCCTTTCATGATCTTCCTAGGAGGCAGAAGGAACACTGGGTCTACTTTTTTACTTCCAAAAAAGGTGTTTGGGCAGGAGGAGAAGCAATAGAAAAGGGAGTGAATGAGGGGAACAGACAGCAGTTCAGAGGGAAGGAGTTAACTGGGAGAGCAGGGGAGGTAGCAAGGGGCAGGTAAGAAGCAGCTTCCTAATTGGCGTCAATAGAAAGGAAGTTACTCTAGGTTATTGTGGGTTCAGAGGAATTTAACTTGAGTTTTGCTTTAAAATATTTATGAGATTAATCTGGACTCTGGATCTTTGACCTGTGTCCTAATTGGCATAGGGTAGGATGGGGTGGACGACATCTAAGGCATCATGCTGTCTCCCTCCAGGAAGGACAGATGCTGCTACTTCACTTGGTCCAGTGCTTTTGCCCGGTGTGTAAGCTAGTTCAGCTCAGTGCTGTGAAATATGGAAACGATAGGGTGTCCTGCTGCAGATGAAGTGCAGACCAAGAGGGCTTTGTGTTTAATATGTCCCTGAGACTGTTTTTCAGAGACAACACCAAGCTACTGCTTTGTGACGCCTATCCAGATCTCTGTAGTGACACAAATTTCCTTTGGGCATGTTTCTTAGTCCCTTACAATTTTGAAATTTTCCTTAATACAGAATCAAAAGCAAAACAGGAGCTAAGTGGTTCTGCTCTCTGCATCATCTGTTAGCATTACACCATCTGCCCCAAGCAGTGGGCCTGAGCCTTCTCTCTTGTTCTTGTTGTACGTGTATTTTTATAGCCTCTTATTGTTCTTAACGTTTTCACCAGCCTCCGCTCATTCTGGGCGCTGACTTGCATGATTCTCCTTGTTTCACACCACTCTTGGGTTCACTCCACTATCCCCCCCCCCCACTCCTGCCTTTTGGTGTCTTAAGATTCTGAATTTCCTATACCGTACCCTGCAGTCATACCTCATTCCTTAGATGTTACTTTCTTTTATCACTTGGGATTTATTTGCTTTTATAGTGTCATAAGTTCACTTTTTAGAAGGTGACCCCCCCCCCAAACCTTATCATAGTAATTTATGCTGTGGCATCATACAGCCTTTTTCTTCAAAGCTGATAAAATTTGAAAAAAACAAACAAAAAAAAAACAACAAAACAAAACAAAAACCCAGGACTCACAAACTGCAGTATTCCTCTTGTCGTCTATCTGTCACTCCATGCTGATGTGTGCCTCTCAGGGCTTATTCCTACAGCATGGTTTTATGTTGGTAGGTTGGAATTCATTCCAAAGTAGTCTCTTTCATCCCAAAGTAGTCTTCTTTCACCCCATGAAAGAAAAAAGATTCATAGGCTAATAACTCAACCTACCTCCATAGTTAGACCTCCACTACATCTTATCCCTACACAGGTGTTTTCAACCATATCTATCCTTAGGTTGGTTATCACTTAGATCAATGTAAATTTCTTTTCTAAAAGCATTCAACTCTGAACTATATTAAATGTACTATAGAATACTTACACTGTAAATGTACTCCTAAATAATTATACTTAGGTACTCGTGCACCAAAATGGACAAGCTGCAAGCATTCTAGAAGGTCCTGTGGCCTTGTCTCGATTACCATCACCTTTCACCAGAGGCATCACCATCCTGACTTTTGTGGCCAATATTTCCTATCTTCTCTGTTGAAATCTGCCACCAAATGACCCCTTGAGACAACAGTTTGACTCAACCTGTTTCAGAACATCATAGAGACTGAACTGAGCAGAGTGGTCTTTGAGACTGCCTTGCTGTTTACTGATGTTGCCTACAACAGCATCTTCTAGTCCATCTTTTGAAGTGGGCCTGCTCACTTACTACTGTTGCTGTGCTGAATTCCTGCATTTCCCTCGGATTTCTGTACCTTGTTTGTGAGACTGCATGAGTTTGCTGTGGGGAGTTTCTTTTCCTTGTTGACTTTTGGTATCAAGGCCTAATCTTTGACTATTCCCATGAGGAATTCATATAATTTCTTATAAATATTTGGTAAAACTGACTAGTGACACAATTTCTGCTGATTTTGCTTTGTTGTTTAAAAACAGTTTGGTTGACTGTTGTTTGACATGGGGAAAGGAGAGGCAGGAGAATTTAAAAAAATACACATTTAATTTGTTTAATCGTAACTAGGTATGGTGACCAGAGCTTACGCTCTCTGCATTCAGGAGGCAGAAGCAGGAGGGTCAGGAGCTTGAGGCCAGCCTTGGCTCCATAGCAAAATTGAGTCTATCCTGGGCTAGATGAGACCCTATCTCAGAAAACAAGAAAAACAAAATTAATGTTTATATGACCATTTAGGTTTTGATTTTTCATCAGTTTGATAAATTAGAGTTTTGTAGAAATTTGTCCATTTTATCTCACTTTTCTAACTTATTGGTATAAATTTATTCATAATTTCTTTTGTTTTGGTTTGGTTTTTGTTTGTTTTTCAAGACAAGGTTTCTCTGTGTAGCCCTGGCTGTCCTGGAACTCCCTCTGTAGGCCAGGCTGGTCTTGAATTTAGATATCCATCTGCCTCTGCCTCCTGAGTGCTAGGATTAAAGGTGTGCACCACTCTGTCTGGCTTATTCATAATTTCTTATTATCTTTTTAATTCTTTAAGTTTTGTAGTGATGCCTCCTTGTTTATGATTTAGGTTATTTGTGTCTGTTTTTAAAACTACTTTTGTGAAGCTGATCAGTTTATTTACTCTTTCCAAAAATAGTTTTGGCTTTGTTAGTCTGTTGTGTACCTGTTTCATTGTCTCATTAAGTTTCTTCTCATCTTTGTAATTTTCTCCTTTTTATATTTGCCCTTGTTTTTGTATCTTCTTGTAGGTTCTTGAGATGGATATTTAGCTTGCTAATTTCTAGCCATTCTTTTCTTGTTTTTCAAATAAAAGAAAAGCCCAGAGAAAGTTGTGTATGTCAGCTGCATGGAGGGGAGGCCTAGAGGAGAGAAAAAAGCCAGCCTGAGGGTCAGAGGATGGTCGCTCATCGATGAGGGAACCCAAATTGTCAGGGAATTTAAAAGCATATGTTGGCTCTGTCAAGCATCTGAAAGGAAAAGACAGAAGAGAAGAAAAAGGAAGGAAGCTGTCTTAGTCAGTGTTCTATTGCTCTGAAGAAACACCATGACCAAGGCAACTTTTATAAGAGAAAGCATTTAATTAGGGATCAGTCCATTGTCATCCTGGTGGGGAGCATGGTGGCACTCAGGCAGACATGATGATGGAGAGGTTGAGATTTCTACATCCTAAAAGAGAGAGAGCGCCTTGCTGGGGTTTCTGAAACCTTAAAGCCAACCCCAAATGACACACTTCTTCCAACTAGGCCACACCTCCTAATCCTTCTCAAGTAGTACCACCCCCCTGATGACTAAGCATATATATATATATATATATATATATATATATATATATATATGCTTATGGGGTTCATTCTTAATCAAACAACACAAGGGCCTACCCAGATGAATATCATGGCAGCCCCTAGAGACAGCCTAGCCCTATGCTAATATATATGTAGTTGTTTTACGAAGCACTATAAATTTTAATATGTATTACTTTTCTTTGCATTCAAGCAATAGTATTTTAATTTCCATTGTGATTTCTTTCTTTACATACAGACTATTTAGAAGTATCTTTCTTCCTTCTAGATGTACAATAGAGATGTTTTTGTTAATGATTTCAAATTTAACTTTATTATGCTCAGAGTGCATGCTGTGTATAATGTTAATGTTTTTCAACTTTGTGAAAGTTGCTTTAACATTGTTTTTTATGTATATATTTTGTATGTTGGGTTAATGTTCTAAGTAACTTACATCAAGCTGTGTAAATTTCTTGTTCAGACACTCTATACCTAACATACCCTTGCCGTTTCTTTTATTAATTACTGAGGCTTTAAAGGCCTTTCTTTATGACTGTGGATTTATTTAAAATTTTTGCGCTAGGGAGATGGCTCAGTGGATAAAACATTTGCCACCTAAGCATAAGGACCAAAGACAGGCAGGCATGGTAGCCACCTGTCCCCAGAGTGCTTGGAACGCAGAGATGGAGAATGCCTAGAACAAGCCGTCTGGCTAGACTAGCTGGAATTAGTGCACTACAGGTTCATTCGGAGACCCTGCCTCAGAAAATAAAGTGAAGAACGACCAAGGGAGACCCTTGATATCAAGTTTGTGCCCCCACATGCATGTGCATTACCACATGCCCCCTCCCCACATCCAAACATGAATACTCACACATACACATATAGAAAGAAAACAATTGGTAGTTGTCAGCGTTTGTATGATATATATTCTGTCTGTGTTGTTATATATTTCTGAAGAGAATCTTATTATAAAATGATTCTCAATTTCTGGTAATGTGTTGGCTTTAAAGTGTGTTTATCTGATAATAATGTTGCTGTAGTCATTCTTAGGAGAAGATGGTAGATTTATGTGGCTTTTTTTTATTCTTTTAGTTTGAACCATTTTATATTTATGTTTAGATGTATCTCTTTTGTGTGTTTATCCAGTCCTAAAATAAACTTTAGTCATAATGAATATTTGTTTAATTTATATTTAATATAATTATTGATTTTATCATTTGTTCTATTATTGCTTTCTTTTTTAATTTTAATTTTTATTTTATGCATAGAGTGTATGTCTGTATACCACATGTGTGCAGTGCCCATGGAAGCCAGAAGCCATCAGATCCTCTGGAACTGGAGTTTTAGCTGGTTGTGAGCTGCCATGTGGGTGCTGGGAACTGAACCTGGGTCCTCTAGAAGCAGCAGCCAGTGCTCTTAACTGCTGAGCCATCTTTTTAGCCCCTATTACATGCTTTTATCTTATGCTCTGTTGGTTCTTTTTTCATTTCCATTTTTACCTTACTCATTTTGGAATTGTTTACTTTTATTAGAAATTATAGAATGTATCTGTGACTTAGCCATATAGACATGTGGGTCCTTAGAATATTTTAGTTCCACGTGTGCCCCATAAGCTAAATGCTAGTTGTACCGCATTTACAGTATGGTAGTCACATTCAATAAAGGAAAAATCACTATATAAAGTCAAAGTTTGAGGGCATGGATTCTAAATATGTTGGATTTGGCCAGCCAAGAGATGTGGGAAACTGATAAATTGTATGCCCCGTGGTAGACAATATGCACTAATTTGCATTCATAATCATTATAGCAAATTATTCTGAGAAGAAATAGGTCTTATATGGAGAGATGGCACTGGTAATGTTTCTTTTTTTCTTCATTTATAGCAACTCCGTTCTAATATCCGAGAAATGGAAAAGCTTTGCTTGAAAGTCCACAAGGATGACCTGGTTCTTCTGAAGAGGATGATTGATCCTGTGAAGGAAGCAGCAGCGGCGGCCACAGCAGAGTTTCTCCAGCTCCATCTGGAGTCTGTTGAAGAGCTCAAGAAACAGTTTAATGAGGAAGAAGCCTTATCACAGTCTTCTCTCACCAGATCCACAACCGTTGGTGGTAACACATGTCTTATTCTTGATACTAGCGGTGCTGATAGCTAAAGCCCCTATTCTCAGGTAGAACAAAAAGAGGCCTTGTATGTCCCCATGAGTCTGCTGGCCAATCCCAAACAGACCAGATATGTATACCCTGGAAATTTTGCAAGATAAAATTGTGTGGATTGGAACTTGGGGGCTTCAAGTACCTGCTTGCCCATATATTGAAAAGAAAAGTTAAAGTTACTATTAAAGATAATATTGTCCTTGTATGTAATGTGCACCTCTCTCCTCTCCAGGGCAGGGGCAAGCTGTTTGTGTAGTTGGTTGTTTTAACTCTTTGCTCTTTAGAGGACCTGCCACCCAGCTCCTAAATAAATACATGGAGTCTTATTCTTACTTATAAATGCCCTGTCTTTGCTTGGCTTATTTCTCATCAGCTTTTCTAACTTAAATTATACTGTCTACCTTTTGCCTTTGGGCTTTTACCTTTCTCTATTTCTGTATATCTTTTCTTTCCTTCTTATTCTGTGTCAGGCTGTATGACTGGGTAGCTGGCCCCTCGCATCTGCCTCTCCTCCTTCTCTCACTCCTCACTCTTCTGTTTATTCTCTCTGCTTGGCAGCCCTGCCTGTCCTTTATCTAGTCTAGCTATTGGCCATTCAGCTCTTTAACAGACCATCATGTGTATTAAACAGTCAAGTAACAACAGCTTCACAGAATTAAACAAATGCAGCCTAAAGAATGCAACACATCTTTGCATCATTAAACAAATATTCCACAGCATAAACAAATATAACACATCTTTCACTATTTTACAACATGTTTGGGAGCTGTTCTTATTAGACTGTGGCTTCATACACTTGTTAGGTCTCTCTCCACTCTCCATTCTCCGAATTTAACTAACAAATGAAAAATTTATTGCGGGATCATGGTGTCAACTTTTGTGAAGTAATATTCTAAGAAACAGCCTTATGAACACAGTGTTATGTCATTTCTAAGGATGTATTTCATAATCCTAGGTGACACTGTGCTAGTATCTTTTATGCAGAAAAAATTATCTTAATACATCTTAATACTTCAAAGTAGCTGTTTTTTGTTTTGTTGGATAGTTTGGCTTAGATTTAAATCTTATAAGTAGTGAGTAGAATAACTAATAAGATTTCTATAATTGAGTTATCTCCTAGAAAGCTTAAAGTCAAATTTTTTACTCCTTAAAAACTAAACTTGTAAAGTATGTTGGCTTTATTTTATAACTGCTGACCTTGTTTCTTTTTCTGTTGTAATTGTTTATCTTTTACTTTTAATTTATTCCATTTCCTTACATTTTGTATCTCTTAAGAGACTTTTATTCCTTATGAAAAATATGGGCTACAAATCAATTAGAAATTAAAATGGAAACTTAGGGATACTGTACCTAGCCAGATTTCCTTTATTATCTACCAGGGCACTCTTGTTTTCACCCTTAGCTCTAAATTTAGATTATTTAAAATGTATACATGTTCACTGCTAATGATTCAATACTTTGCAAGGGAATGCAGAAACATTTAGGCTGCCCAGCGGAGTTTCTGGGTAACATTACAGAGTGATTTACACATATTGAACTGTTCATAGATGTATTATAAACAAAAAACAAATAAGCAAATATATATTAGGGACAATTTTGTCATTTCAGACATGCTGCATACCTGTAATCCCAGCACTTAGGAAGTTGGACTAGGGTGAGCAATTGGGAGTTCAAGGCCATCCTGGGTACAAAAGCGAGCCTTTTCTTATAAGACTAAACCAAACAAACAAACAAACAAAAAAGTACTCTAGTCACTTCTCTGCATAGCCAGTGCTAAAATGTTAGTGCTCAGCTCTTAAAGAACATTTGGGGGTTGTGCTTTTTGATAGTTTGGTGTTACTGTTTGCACAGTTCTATGGTTATCACCACCATATTGGTGCAGAGGAAGGCTGCTCCTATCACCGAGTATGAGCTGATGCCTTTTGTGCCTAGGTAGAGACTGGGCTTTCTACTTCCATGTGTTAATGGACTGCCTTCTATACCTAGACATTTGGCAATGATGGCAGTAATAACAGTGAATATAATAAGATTTTCTGGAAAGAGTAGCTGGTGTCAATCTCCTCCTCTTTAACTTCAAGTGGCCCATCACTAGTGTTTTTATCTGAAGCAAAATACTT
This sequence comes from Peromyscus maniculatus bairdii, assembly GCF_049852395.1. NCBI lineage: Eukaryota > Metazoa > Chordata > Mammalia > Rodentia > Cricetidae > Peromyscus > Peromyscus maniculatus. The sequence continues at coordinate 72,536,535 of NC_134853.1, forward strand.
GAATTCATCCAGTATTAATAATTGCTTTAATTTGCATTTTGACATTACATTGTATGCATTTATCCAAGCAGAACTATTTATGGCCAACATGATTGAGTATATGTCACTGGGGAGTTACCTGGTTACCCATTTCATGCCAATTACCCTTCATTATAAACATAAGGCTAGTGTGAAACCTGAGACTTGGCAGAATCAGAGGAAGTGTATATATTAACGAAATAAAAAAAAATTAGGATGGAGACAGGATGAGGGGGAAGAAACAGCATGTGAAATTAATTTTAAACTATATTGATTCTTTCAAACCTCTCAATTCATGGACTATCAGATAATCTAAACTTCTAATGCTTGCCACTGGAGAACACAGTGCTGATATGATGAAGGCAGTCATTCTGTTTGTTGCTGTGGGATGGTCTGTATATTAAATTGCTCTGATTGGTCAATAAATAAAACACACACTGATTGGCCAGTGGCCAGGCAGGAAGTAGGTGGGATAAGGAGAGAGGAGAATTCTGGCAAGTGGAAGGCTGAGAGAGGGAAACACTGCCAGCCACCGCCATGATAAGCAGCATGTGAAGACGCCGGTAAGCCGAGCCATGTGGCAAAGTATAGATTTATGGAAATGGATTAATTTAAGCTATAAGAATAGTTAGCAAGAAGCCTGCCACGGTCATATAGTTTGTAAGCAATATAAGTCTCTGTGTTTACTTGGTTGGGTCTGAGCGGCTGTGGGACTCGCGGGTGACAGAGATTTGTCCTGACTGTGGGCAAGGCAGGAAAACTCTAGTTACAGTTTGTAAAGCCACAAACCAAGGTAAAGCTAACACAGAGTGGAGAGTTCAGTTTCTGACTGCTTCCTCTTGACCCCAAGTCCACTGTCCATGGAAAGCAGGTCTGACCAGCACCCGAGGTCGCAGAGTAAGCCTGTACTTAGTTGCCTTGTATGCAGAACGTTACTAACAAAGGAGGATAATGGGAAGAACACGAGCAACAAACTTTCACAGGCTTCTGAGGTGGACAGGATTGGGCATGTGTTGTGGCTGCCTACAGACTATGGACTCTTCTGTCACTCTGCGTGTTTTAATCTGTGCACTATAGTTTCTCCTTACTTTTGCTTTGCATACCCGTTATAGTAATGACAGCCTATACAGAGAAATGTATGCTGTTTGTGTGGAAGTTAAATGTCTTAAAATTCTTTCTTCTTTCTAAATCGGATTCTAAATACATTGGTTGGAAACAGATTCAGCAGCAATCTTGCCACATTTCTGTGAGTGAAATCAAAAATACAAAAATAGTTTCTATTTACACATAGAAATAATGAGTAGAATAGGGCATCTTATGTTCTCTAGAAAATGAAGGGAGTTTAGGGGGAAGCTGTGAGTGTTGCTGTATCTTTTGTCCAGATTCTGAGTTCCAAAAGTTCACTCGGCCAACCCTGCTTGATACGAGAAGCTCCTTGTGTCTCCTTGTGGGGTGACTTTGATTTCCTTCTCATTGCTCCCTATCAAGAGAAATGATGGGCCCATCCATGTGATTTGCATTCAGAATGGAGGTCCATGCCATTTGGGGTGAAGTTGCCTCTCTGCAGTTCCTGTCTGTCTTCCCCCATCCCCACATCCAGGGCATCCCCTTCAGCAACACAGCAGGAAGGGAATCTTAGTCTGTTTTCAACAAATACTCTCAGAAGAAAAGATCTCAATCTTAAAGCTGCTGGTAACTTCAGACCAGCCTATAGAATTTGAAGCAATACTGGATTTTTACCTTCGGTGTATGTGTGCACTTAATGGTTCTGCAGAGCACAGAGCTGTTTTTGTCTGATAGTATTCAGAAGATCCATATCCAGTTGATTTTATTCTCAAAATCCTCTTCTGCATCAAGTTGTGACTTAGAAGTCATTTTATTTTGATAGATAGGTTTATGTTCAATATGATCAGTAAATTAATTTCATTGATTCCTTAAACTTGAAAAGTTTATTATTTTTTTAAATTTATTTAGTTTTGTAGAGAAACACTACTAATATTGTGAAGGTTAGTGGAGATTTCTCATGTATTAGTCTGTACTTCCTGGTAGAATCTTTGCAGTTCACAAGGTACAGAGGAAAAGAGAGGGCAGAACATCGTTATTAACATTATTAACATTAAATATAGCTTATTTATCACTTCAGCTGTGGGGAGTTAACCGTCTTAGGTTTATTTGAATGTATAGCCAGTTATAAACCTTTATATCCAGTTGTAGGGTTAGAAAACACACACACCACACACACATCACGTATACACACACCACACACTCATGTACATACACACCACACAGACACACACACAGACACACACACAGACACAGACACAGACACACACACCCTTTACACGTTTCTAAGAGTTCATAGTCAAAGGATGTGCACTAAGGTACAAGTTGAAGTGAGTGAATTGCAGAGGTTGTAGACATTAAAAGAGTTCTTTCTTGACAGTCATGCCTTGAATTGATTTGTGATGTTCAGAGTTGTAAATCAACAACAAGGTTTTACATGGAAAAGAAAGGACATCTTTGTTGTAACTGAGACACATACGTAGTTTGGTTTCAAGTGAGATGGAAATGACCTAATCATTTCTTTTTTGTACTGACCGAAATCTTTTATGTTTAAAATGTCAGATAATTCCCATCCCTATTTTTTTTAGATAAAGCATTTATATTATAATCTTACCTTGTTTTATAGACCCTGCCTATTTTCCTTGCATTTTCTTTGATAGTATATAGGCTATGACTTAAGATCTTTAGAGTACACACAGTTAGAGCTCTGCCTCTGTTCTGTCTGATGCGGATCAGGAAGTTACATGGAATGTGAAGTGAAGAAGTCATAGTTCATTCATTTATCTTGACTGAAGTGAAAATTAAAATATTTCAAGCATTTGAAAAAAATAATTGAAAGCTTTCAAGATTGACTCTTTACTAATGTTATAAAATGTACTCTGTGTCTGATTTTTTTCCTTTAAGATAAAAACATAGACAATACAGATGGCACTAATTAGACTTAATATTTTTAAAAAAAAGAAAAGAAAAAGAGGACAGGAAGATGGGAAGGGGGAGTTTTGGAGGTTCCGGGCAGAGTAGAAGGGGACCTTGGGTTGGGCATGATCAAGATATATTGTTGACAAAGAATAAATAAAAATATTCTTTTAAGAAGCATATTAAGAAAAACCTGAGTCTATATGGACAATGTGACACTCCTAGAATCTCAGCAGAAATGTATATTTTTCAAATAAATCAAGTTTAGAATTGAAAAATAGCCACTATGAATTCTGATGTCTGCATTGCCATTTTTTGTTCAGCTGATTACGTCCTTCCTGGTCAGGTCAAACAAGCTTTTATCTTAAAAATAAAGTGTTCATTAACTTTGAAGATAACTAACCACACAGTTTTATAAAGTATCATTTGTCTTTAGGCTTGGCTGAAAAAAAAAAAAAAGAACAGAAAGGAAATAGGAATTAATATAGTTTCATAATGACTGACTAAGGAGTAGGTCAGGTCACAAGTCATCATGTCATTTCCTAACAGGCTTGTAAGGCTTCAGCAGCCTTCTGCTGTCTGCCACATAGAGTTCTTACCTGTTGAGAAAGGCCCCTCCTCGCTTTCAGTGTCTTCACACCTGCACCTCTGTCTTTCCATTCATGCTTGATAATGCCAGCTGCTGATGGTACCTTAGCTATATTACTTCTCTCTGGAGGTCTTTGCTCATGCTGCTTTCTCCATCTGGCATTTATATTCCTCTCTTCTTTGCCGAGTAATGTCAACTTTTCCAGAAAGTCTGAACTACCTGCCACATCAAGCTAGATTAGATCTCCCTACAAATTCTGTTTCCTTATCTCTAATGCAGTCTCCCCCTTTTTTTATGATCACCCCTTTGTATGTCTAATTCTTCTAGAATGTAGGTTCTTTGAGAGTAGTACTATGTATTACTCATGTTTTCATCCGTTGTGCTAATGACGACATATAATGTTAAAGTTGGACCAGTGAGATGGCTTAGCAGTTAAAGGTGCCTATCACCAAGATCTGAGTCTGATCTCTGAGACCTACATAGGAGAGAACCTTCTCCTACTCTATCAGTTTGTCCTCTGACCTCCAGTGTGCATCATTGCACAGACACATGCATGTCCACACACAGTAAATAAATAAAGTGTAATTTAAAAAGATGGTAATGTAGGACTGCAGGCCTTTTGGGTTTAAAGGAGAGGGCAGAGCTGCTGGAGATCATCATTTTGTTTGCACTGGATAGATAGTAAAGCCTCCCAGCTGGGTTTTCACTCTCACCTGTCAACTTTATCCTTAACATGTTCTTCACACTATGGCTAAGGTCTGATTATGACACCTTCCAACTTCCTAGTAGTCTCCAATTCCTTTGAATGTGATCATGTGAGAAAGACACAGCTCTTGGAAAAACTTTCCGATGCCCGCAAGTAATCTCACCTTAGACTGTCAGCCTCAACCTTTGCGTTTCTCTTCACTACAGTCTGTACATCAGCTAGACTGAATGTCTTTCAGTTTCAAGCTTCTGCACACATTGCTCTCCTTGAGTTAGAAACTCCGGGCATCTCCCTGCACCCTCACCCCACTCCACCTGGCTTATTTTCTCTCATCCTCGGGCTTCAGCCTCAACCCTTGACTACTCTCTCTCCACAAGTCAGGATTTGATGTCGGGCTTACACTTACGTACATCATACTCACCTGTGGCACAGTCTTGTCAGATAATACTGACTGACTTGACTGCTACATTTCTCTACCACAGGTTCCATGGGAGCTCTGTCCATGTCAGCAACAGGAGCAGTGGCAGCAGCAGGGCCACGTTCTATGCAAAGTAAACAGCAACTTACTTTACAAACAGGAACGGCAAGCCAGCAAGCCAGGATTCTCACAGTGGTCTTCCTGACCACAGTGGTCTTCCTGACCAGAGCCGCAGAACTGAGCCCTGTGGGGTTGCCACTTCAGGATGGGTTTATAGCTACTGTTGTGTCTCTGATAGGCATGCAACAAGTGTCAATTTCATGAATGAAAGATTGGTAAAACCAGTGTGAAGACCCAGAAAGACTTGAAGGTAGATGTTTGTAGTATTTATTGCTTTGTTATTATAGTAATGTTTAATAAATAGTTTTTGGTGGGTTGAAAGTTTTTAAAAACTAGAAGTAGGGAAACCATGGAAGTATGTGGAAGAATGAATCTAAGCAGAGTTACGTGTACAAAAATATTCATATGGCAAACGTGCTCGTTGCTGATGAGATTGTCACCAGTAGAGACTGATGTTAATTGCTACAAGCACATAACTACATCACTTTCCTTCTTTACTAGTACACTGAAGTGCCCTTCCGTATAAACTCCAGCCTACTTTCCTACTTTCAAATGATATGTTTGTTTGTTTGTTTATTTATTTATTTATTTATTTATTTATTTATTTATTTATTTATTTATTATTGTGTGTGTAATGTGTGAGTTTGTGTGTATGTGTGTGTGTGTGTGTGTGTGTGTGTGTAGGTCAAAGGCCAACTTTGTGGTATCTGTTCTCTCCTTCATCTCTGCGTGGGTCCCAGGATTGAACTCAAGTGTTTTACCTGCTGAGCCATCTCACTGACCCCACTGTCCTGCTTCTGTTATATTTGATCCTTGTTACTAAAATAGCTAAGGCCAAGCCTGAGGATTTAGCAGCAGAACATTTTAGACTGGTGCTGCTGCTGTGTCTTAGGTGTAGCTCCCATTGCTACCTCCTCCACCTCTAACCCTTGCCACTCAGTTGCATGAAGAGCATGTATAGGTCTTGCTTGGTGCCTCTCCATTAACTCACTCAGAGAACAGGCTGCCCAACGGTACATAATGCTGTTTTTATATTCTGATTCACTTACTTTTAGCCTGAAGGGCAGAATTGTGGAATTCTAAGTATTCTGTATAACAGTTGTCTTTGGAGCCAGTTTGTGCTCTGTCCTCTCTGAGAAGCAAGTTCTAACCGGGCCTGTATCCATCCAGGAGCACTCCACACTTCGGAGGCTGAAGCTACTTCTCAGAGTCTGACTCAGATATATGCCTTGCCTGAAATTCCTCGAGACCAAAATGCTGCTGAGTCCTGGGATAACTTAGAAGCGGTATGTTAAATGGATTTTTTTTTTTTTTTTTTTTGGTAACTGAGAGATATAAAAGTAATTTCCTCCCTCTTTCTCTTTTTAAAGGACTTAATTGAACTTAGCCATCTGGTCACTGATTTCTCCCTCATGGTGAATGTAAGTATGTAACCGAGGCTTCTAACTGATTTGTCACTGTCTTTTTGATTAGAATTTTAATAGAAGTTACATGTTTTTAAAATATTTGTTTTGTTTTATGTGTATGACTGTTTTGCCTACATGTATGAATGTGCAACACCTGTGTGTTTGATGCCTACAGGCCAGAAGAGGGCATTGGATGCCCTGAAACTGGAGTTACAGATGGTTTTGAGCTACTATATGGATGCTAGGAACCAAACTTGGGTCCAGTACAAGAGCAGCAAGTGCTCTTAACCACTGAACCTAGATTGCAATTTAAAAAATGGTATTGAACTGTAAATATGGTCCCTAAATTCTAGAGCAATTTAGTAAATATTATGTAAAAATATTGTAGATTCTCAGCATTGGAGGTTTTACAAGGTTGCATAAAGACATAAATCAAGTCTACTTTCTGCCTGTGGGGATTCCATAGAAGGAAGAGGCGGGCTGGGATTCTCAAGCATGATAACTAAATGCAATCTAAGGCATAGAGAGAAGCCTCATCAGTTCCAAGAAGAAGCATGTATTCCAGGGAGGGAGGCATGGTTTATGAGACAGCAGCATTAAAGCTATCATCACCGAGCTAGTGTTAACATGAGCCTTGAAGAATGAGTAAATGCTGAGAGGGCCTCAAGGGATGCACTTCAGAATAGGTGAACTAGGACAAGACATGGTGAGCTCTATGGACTGTCAAAGAGTACTAAGTGTACCTATTATCCAGAGCCTGCAGAACCAGGGGCAAGCAAGGATTGATGAGGACCAGCTTGTGCTGGTTGCTCTGTGAGCCTGAAGGAGCCAGTACAGATGTGTGATCAAGCTGAAGTCCTGCAGTCCAGTTTGCTTTAGGAAGACTGTTATAATGATGAAGAGGAGGTCATGGGGAGGGTGACTAACTAGGAACCAGTTGCAAGAACTTAACCTGTAGGTAGAGTAGTAACATTTACCTTTAATGTAAAGGAATGCTCAGAAGACTTTTTGAGGATCAACCTGGAGGAAGGTAAAGTCAAAACCAGGAAACTTTAAGGCCTGGATGAATCTCTTGTCATAGATTAGGGAGCATATTATGGTTTTGGTAGGAAAGATAGATTTTTCTGAACTGTTTGTTTGTTTGTTTGTTTGTTTTCCCTTGGGAATTATAAAAATGTATGATGTGTGAACACATGTGCGGATACCTGTTTGCATGGGTGCAAAGCAGTTTCTGCTTGTGCTGTGGCTAGGTTAGTTCCCTGTGCTTGATCAGGCCATGAAGGCAACCCAGCTTCTCTGGGTCGTGGCTTCCCTAAGGCCTGGCTTTGAGGTGGGAACTCCTAGAGCATAGCTCCTCAGAGCTGGAATGGGGAAGGACTCCAGAGCTTGGTAATCTAGCCTGTACTTTGCCCAAGCTTCTCAGACCACTGACCTTCTGTCTTTTTAACAGTTATGGATGCTCAGCCACTCTTTTGAAAGTTGTTGGAGAGGGTGGAAGCTCTTCCTTGTGTAAATTCTGTCGTGTAATTTCTCTTGGGCACATTTGTCTTCTAGAGCCACCTGTGGAAGAGTTTGTCTTCTTTCAACATAGAGGGGTTCAAGGTTTTGAGAGAAATGTTCTTGTTTCTTTGACCTACCCAAACACATTTTTACTTCTTAGAAACTTTCTCCATTTGTGGCTCTCCTGTACCAGTGAGTTCTAGACCATCTGGTATTAGCCTGTTCTTCTTATGTTCTAGCTTATGGATATTTTCTTGAATGGTAATGACTAAAATTAAAAGCAGTAAATTGTTTGAATTATTTTTCATGCCTTTAAGTCAAAAGAAGAAAATATTAGAAGTCTCTAGACCAGCTGTCTTTATGACCTGTTATTATTTTAACAATGGTAGGGAATGATACAAGAGTTTCCAAACACATGTGTTGTTTAAAATCAAGATCTATCCAGTTATTGTAATTACTAATCTCCCACTCTAATGCAGTTCATAAAGTCTTCATATGCATGGTTACATAAATATATGCACTTGCCAAAGCCATTAATCTGCACACTTAAATGTGTTTTAATACATGTAAAGTATACATCACTAAAGTTGACTTAAAAAAACAAACTAAAGATATTCTTAGCTCTCCTCAAGACAAATGCGTTTCTCTTCTGGTGGGTAGGCATATGAAAGAAAATAAAGTGTGTGGAGAACTAGCAGTTGTGTGTTCAGTTATAGAGTAAGCAGGTCGCAACACCAGTCTAAGAAGCACTTATACATGAAGGTTCTGGCCACACTCACAGCTCCATACAAATGTCCTAGTTATAATCGTCTCTGCAAGGACATGAGGCACAATGCTGTTTGGCAGAAGCTCAAAGAGAGCCTTGACTGTTATTCCCAGGAAGACTGAGTTTTTATGACACATGGCCAAGGATTCACAGAAGCTCCATTTAGGTACAGAGTAAGCAAGGAATGCAGGAGTGACCACATCCTCTGCTGTTGTCACATGGATGTGATTGTATCTGGGCAGCCATGCAGTCAAGGAACTGTCTCTGTATGCACATCTGTGCTAAACTCAGAAGGCTGATAATGCCTCTACATTGTGAATGAAATGCCCCAAAGGTGTATACTTGGAGGTCATTAGAATATTAGGTGTATACATAGTTTGCTTTAAAACAAGATTCACAAAGATAATGAGAGATTACAATATGGCCTAGTAACTCTTAAGTGTATTAATATGTACAGGCCCCTGCTCTGTTTGTACAAGTGCCCCTTTCTTGTGACCAGATCCGTTTCTTCCTAGTCAAGTAGAATTTAAAGAACTCTGGGCCAAAAGTTGGACAACACGCTATGCTTACTGCTGGGTCTGTTTTGATTTCTATCTTCTATCTTTTTCTCTGTGGCTTTTGGAATCCAATTTTGTTCTGGATGCATTAGAATAGGGCTGCAATGGATTCAGTTAGATTTATCCATGCATGGCCTCTGTGAGCTTTAGCATGTTATTTGACAGCAGGTTCTGCAAATCTGATGAGAGGACTACTTCAGACAGCATCCTTCATCCTCTGCCCCCCTCTGCTTCAGACAGCATCCTTCATCCTCTGCCCCCTCTGCTTCAGACAGCATCCTTCATCCTCTGCCCCCTCTGCTTCGGACAGCATCCTTCATCCTCTGCCCCCTCTGCTTCAGACAGCATCCTTCATCCTCTGCCCCCTCTGCTTCAGCTGTTCTGCAGCCATCTTTACATTACCTCTTACCTTTGCCATCAGTGGCCTTCAGTCCCTCCCACTGCAGTGTTCCTGCTTCTCCACCCTCCTTATTGCCTTTGCTAGGCCAAGATAACCATTCTCTGCCTGTGTGGCACATCTCTAGTTCTTTGTGGGCTTTTCTGTTGGTGTGATTGCATATGATCTTCCTTAGGGAGGAAGATAGGGAACTAGCCGCAGTTTGGCTTTGTCGTAAACTCACAGCTCTCCAAGCACACTAATAAGACTATACAATAACCTCTCCAAGGAAGAGCTTTGTTGTTGTTGTAAATTGATTTGAGGGTGAATTTTTTGCATGAACTATTATTTTTGATATGATAACATGAACTATTATTTCATGTTGGGCTGACAAGTGTCCACAGCAAGCATTTAAGGGGAAAAATAATTCCTCCTTAGTTTTTAATTCATCTACCCAAGTTGCATTCTTCTCAATAAGTATTAACTTAATAATTCATATTTTCTCCTGAATCTTAGGTGCCCCTGTTACTGTTTATACAGATTTAACTATTTTCAGGCCAATAGGGCAACCTAATTGAATAGTCCTTAAAGTGTGCCTTACAAATGGCTTAGTTCATTATTAAAGGGATGCTGAGAACATTTCTAAGTGCCAAAGAGTAAAATGCAAGCCTGGGTATGGGGGTTGAAGACTGTCCAGTGTGGGAAATCTGGGTAGATAAGACAGAATCAGAAGCAAAGAGGGAAAGTAAGTAGATAGAAGCAGGATGGGTGTTTCTGTTTTCCCATTGTGCTTTACAGACATCTCATTGTATCCTTTTAACACAATGAAGTAGAAATACCATTATCCTCATATAGCAGATGAGAGTACTTGGCCCAAGAACACACCAGGGCAGTACTGGGATTTGAACACCGAATATCCTCTCCTAGGTTTTGTGCCAGTCTTATCATGGACAATAGTGACCTTCAAAGTGTGTGAAATGAGAGGCACAAAGATGGCTCAGCACCTAAGAGCATGCACTGCTCTTGCAGAGGACCTGAGTTCGGTTCCCAGCACCCAAAGCAGGTGGCTCACAACCTCCTATAACTCCAGCTCCAAGAGATCTGATACCCACTAATGGGTATCAGACTGTATTTCAGGACTGTCAGCCTGTGGCAGAGCCGGTTTTGCACGAATCCTAAATGGTCTTATAATAAAAACCCAGAGCTAGACATTGGGGAAAGCTGAAAGATCAGAAAAACAGAGCAGCCACAGCTACCACCTCTTACCTCACCAGCTCCTCAGCCTGACAGAGCCTCTGCAAGGGTGCAAATTCCTGTCTCCTCCCGCCTTATATTCCTTTCTTTGCCCAGCCATATCACTTCCTGTCTCAATCTTCCTAGTGCTAGGATTAAAGGTGTATGACCCCAAGTGCTGGAATTAAAGGTGTGTGGCACCACTGTCTGCCCTCTGTGGCTAACTCTGTGGCTGGCTCTGCCCTCCGACCTTCAGGCAAGCTTTATTTCTTAGATTACAAATATATCACCGCTAGGACTCAGCAGTTTGATTCCAGAGACTTTGTAGGTGATCCAGTTTGTACTCAAGTTTAAGAGCCTTGGCTACACTTGTGTGACAGATTCAAAAAAAAATTGAAAAGAGACTATTTTAGGAATTGTCAGGGATGTCAGGATGGTGGTGGAGAATCCTGGAATGAAAGGCCACCACAAAAGGCCTGGCAAGGAAAGACTATCAATAATGCTAATAGGAAACAGCTGGGGGCTTGTGAGCTGGGTTGCGCTTATGTTCTCACATGAAATGCTGATTGGAATAGGAAGCTTTGGTTACATGTGCCTCAGTCTCAATAGGTTTAGCATAAAAGACAGTTGAATCAATGTATAAGGGGCATTATGTGGAATGAAAGAGAAGTTCTTCTCTGTTTTTCTGCAAAGAAGTGATAGAAATTGTTTGTGCCCTGCTGGTCATAGTGATCACATGGGTTTCTACATTGGTTAGGACCTATCCTACTTCTCCACCAGCATGGTCGTATAGTGTGGTATACAACTATCTATCTAATAACTAACTATATATAATATAGATACACACATCTATATGTGTACACATATATACCCACAAAAACTAAATAAAGTTGATCTTAATGAGATCCTGGTTCCAGGGTAAGGACAGAGTGCTTGTGCCTGGGGTGTCAGAGCAGAGCTCAGTAGCCACTCATGAGTGACAATGAGGTGGTTTCGCACATTAGAGAGGAAATGGCAGTCTCCAGCTCCACCATTCATCCATCAGGGATCTCCGGAGTCACGATCGATACTGTGTCATAACAGGTGTTGCTGTTTTGGGTAGACTATTATATTAATATTGTTGATCTGAACTATCTTAACTTGGACTATATAGTATGTGGTAAAAAGGTGTAAAACTCAAGACAACAGATTCTTTCATTACTCCCCATTGCATATCAAAAGTGCAAAGATTTCATGCTGGATTACTCCGCATTGTAGTCCCATTCATACAAAAGAACAGTTTTTATTTGTTAGATCAGTGGCATTTTACTGCTAAAGTAAATCTGATTTAAAGAAAATCTCCAAAGAAGGTAAGTTATGGACTTTGTTTGAATTTGTTTTCCTTTTTTTTGCTATCAACCCAACATGATATGTAAATGCTTATTTGAATTTTTTTTCCTCCTACAAAGTAGGTTCATTTGGAGAATAATATGTTTGTATGTTTGAATGAATTCTAGTGTGAGGTGCTTTTTGCTATGAAGGTACCACCCTTTTATTACCCAATCATTAAGTCCCCCCCTTTTTTGTGAAAGTGAATTTGTACTTTCTACATGGTTTATCAGATGCTATTAATGAACCACTATTAAGACTGCAAGGCTGCAGTACCCGGGGCCTGATTACAGGAATTAAAATAGTGTGTGTTGGCTTCCCACTGCTCCCCAGCAGGACCGCTCACTCATAATTCCTTTGCATCCAGTCTCAGCAGGAGAAGATTGACAGCATTGCAGACCATGTCAACAGTGCTGCTGTGAATGTTGAAGAGGGAACCAGAAACTTGGGGAAGGTAAGATTCTGCTCCTGCTGACAAATCAATGGTACTCTGGCTCCCAGGAATCTCCAGTATTAACCCAATTGATCCACTCTCTTCAGTGCTGAGGGAACCAGCAATTAAGGAAATAAGGAAGAAATGACACATAGGTAGTGTAAGAAATCAATGGCTGTAATATTCTACTCCCAGATTCATTCTGTCATGAGAGATTTTTTTCCCCCAAAGAGAATGAACTGTGGTCTCTCTCACTCTAGGGCATTTAGTTGTTATGAAGGAATATCTGCGGAGGCCTAGGGAGAAGAGAGAGCAGTCCATTAATCCAGGCAGAGCAAAAGTGAGACTGCAGTAGCACTCAAGGAGTGTGACCATCTATTATTTGTATGATGTGATTTTCAGCCCGGCTGCCTAGTGTGGAATAACCCCTGTGCTGAATCAAAGCTTTGGTGGGAGCCCGTGGCTGCAGAAACTGTTTAAATAAGCCAGCCAGATAGTGGATTGATTGTTTTGCAAGTAAAATCAATTTGTAGCTGTCCATTCTGGAGCAACCTCCCTTTGTTCTGTGGTCTGGAGCAATGGCAGTACCTGTGGAATACTTTCACACACACGTTCCCAAGAATAATCTCTGAGGTTAATTATGAACCCAGAGTTAAAGAGGCATTGCCAGGAGTAATGAGAGGAAAACGCACATCACCACAGGCAGATTTTCTCAACTCAATTTCTAAATTGAATTTTTTTTCTTTTACAGGCTGCAAAGTACAAGCTGGCAGCCCTGCCTGTGGCAGGTGCACTCATCGGAGGAGTGGTGGGGGGTCCCATCGGCCTCCTCGCAGGCTTCAAAGTGGCAGGAATTGCAGCTGCACTTGGTGGTGGGGTATTGGGCTTCACAGGTGGAAAATTGATACAAAGAAGGAAACAGAAAATGATGGAGAAGCTCACTTCCAGCTGTCCAGATCTCCCTAGCCAAAGTGACAAAAAATGCAGTTAAAGCCCAAACTTCCAGCTGGTGCCAATGCATCCATCCTAAGGAGCACCTTGCTGCTGTTGAATGCTCAGCTGTTGGAACACAGTGTTGGGGAGTGGCTCTTCATGTCCATGTGGTATTGAACCACCATAACCGGATGTATTTGTTTGCTGGCTGTTAATGGAGATGTTAGAGGAGCCTGGGCTTGAGGGCATGTGATGTCTATCGGGTCAGTTTAAAGACTGCCAAAGAGAAAACGTTCTGCCTGGAAATGTGAAAACTGAACCTCTAACTCTAAGGATCTAAAAAGTGTGAAATGTGTCGGGCTCACGAGGGTCAGTGTATGTATAGATTATTTCTCCTACAGGGAAGGAACGGAATGTGAGTTCTGGAGTCTTTCTGTCAGGTAGGGATGTTGCTGCTACCAAGGGGCCCCGGGTGAACTCCTTCTGTGCTTGGATCCATCTGTATTTTCTGGTGAAGGAAACTAACACTATAAAATGGACAGAGACGCCCACTTTCTCTTGACAATCTCTTCATTGTGACATGGGTGACATCTTTTCTGAAATCTTCCCCGCCTTTCCAGCTAAGGAGCACAGAAGCTTGTGTGCTGGATCTGCTGACCCAGCCACAAACCCACTTGCAGCTGGTGATTCTGAAGGTTCTCTGCTTCTGGGGTGAATTCTACCCATCTTGTGAGGATTTTTCTCATAATCTGCCTTTTTATATCATTTCCCATCTCTAGTTACCCCTACTTGTAATCTCTTAAATTGAAAAACAAAAATTTAAACATTTCCAACATTTTTTGGGCAAAGGGGAGCACAAGGTCACACCATGGGGCACTTTAGAACTTCAAGGGGCTGACACACCTGCCTCAAGGGTCTGGCCCCTCAGTCTTGTTGCGGGGTTGAGAAGGAGCTTTCTACCTCACTTCTGTTACCGCTGCCCTCTTTCGGGCTATCTCCTGTCCTTCAGTTTTCTCTGCCGCTCTCCCAGTGCTCACACCTAACTTCTCTCATGTTCTAAACAGCCAAGAGTCAGACCCCGTGAAAGATCTGTGGTGCTAACCCAACAGATAACATGGACAGCGGCCACGGGCCAGTCCAGCTCCATGTCTGTCTCAAACATAAAGCTTTGAAATTTAGAGAAAAGGAATTTAAGACTGCAGGCAGCCTCCCCCTGCATCCTAACTCATCCTGACAGGAAGGAGCCACTGGCCGCCTCATTCTTTAATCTCCCCTGAGGAGAAAGCACAGTCAGCCAGGAGCATGGGTTCAAGGACCAAAGGGTTTATCCTTTTAAGAGCTGTGTTGAGCCAGGCAGTGGTGGTGCACTCCTTTAATTCCAGCACTGGGGAGGCAGGGGCAGGCAGATCTCTGTGAGTTCAAGGCCAGCCTGGTCTACAGAGTGAATTCCAGGACAGGCTTCAAAGCTACAGAGAAACCATCTCAAAAAACAAAACAAAACAAAACAAAACAAAGCTGTGTTGTTGATGTTTGACCTCTATTGATTGCTACTTTTCCTTCTGTGTTGCAAGATCCTTCCCTTTGATGCTTTTGAGTCTTCTTACTGATGCATTCATTCCTATGAAACGAAACACTACATCATACATGTTAGGAGGTATCAAGTATTTGTTATTGCTGACTAAAGACTTTACTATTCCCCTCCCCCAAAAAGGAAGTACTTGAGTAAGTGTCAGATTCTGAGGCACTGACACTGGGAACTAAGTATTTGGAGTAATGTTTTTAACTTCATCCTTTGTTCTCTGTTTCTTGCTGCTCCTTTAAGGTGGGCATGTCAAACCTGAGCAGGAGGCAGAACTCATCCAGATTTTATTTAAAAGAAGATGCTTTTTAAATTTTGTTTTTCAAGATGGTTTCTCCTCGGTAGCCCTGGCTGTCTTGGAACTCTGTAGATCAGGTTGGCCTTGAACTCAGAGATGCACCTGCTTATGCCTTGGAGGGCTGGGATTAAAGGCACACGCTGCCACCGCCTGACTAAAACAAGATTCTGGAGCCTCCATCATGGGTAATTCTGATACAGCCAGTCCAGCCTGCTTAGCTGGAATTATAAGAATAGTAATGTTGTTTCATTGTTTAATCTCCCATGCTCACCTCATCTTCCTCATGCCTTAGTACTCATCCCGCCAGTCCCCAGAGGGCCACTCAGTCAGTGGGCCATAACAGTCACAGCACAAAGGACCTAGAAGAACCAGGATGAGGCTTGCATTTGAAACCCACGTCTTCGGGATTTTGCATTTTTACTGAGCCAATGTGGAAACTGTTGACATGATCATGAACTGTCAGTACTGGGCTTTTGACTCTAGCCGTCTAAATGCTTAAGGAAGTTCCAGTCTTCTTAAATTTTTATACTTTAAAGTTACTTAGAAATTTCACTTCATTTCCCTACAATTGAACCTAATAGCTAACTTTTTGTGGAAATTGCTTAGAAGTGTTTAATCAACTATAAATGATATAAAGTACTTAAAAGTATAAATTAGTCAATATGACACAGAAGTGATCTTAAAATTGGACTTAATATGCCCCATAGTGTCAAGTTAAATTTATCTTCTCTATGATTTATGTCTTATTTTTATTTCAACTAGTTAAAAAGGACCACTTTAATTAAGCTCATAAAAATTGTTAAGACTCATTTCAGTAATGGCAGCACTTCTAAAGACTTTTTGATGTTATAATCAGAGAATTTCTCTGAAATTTTGGTGTAACACACAGTAAAAAAAATGTATTAAAATTGAGCATATATACATAAAAATGTTTACCACTATGTGCAATACATTTTGATGTTTTGTTTTTCAACATACTAATTTCAATCTACTAAACCAATTGCTACCTGCAATTTTCAGAAAACATCCTTCCCTACAGAAGAACTGGTGTTTCCCAAGCAGTTAGCCAGGCACTTTACCAGGCATTTATGGAGAGGGTAACTGGGCCTCAGAGGAATTGAGTAATGTGTAGAGTCATTCAACTCCAAAGGAGGAAGCTGGGATGGTACTGGGTGTGTGTTGATGCTCAGTCTCTCTTGGTTATGCTCTGCCACCTCTCCCGAAGCCTACAAGGCCAGCTGTGAACAACTGGTCATTTGCTTCTTTGTCTTCTGGTGCCTCATCAGGTGTCCACAGCCTGCTCTTAATTGTGGCCATGGCAGAACACACTGTTCTCAAGTATAAAATGAAGAGCACCACTATTCTGCCCCACCCTCTACACATTGGTTTATATCATAGGTTATGATCATTGTTTAACATGTTTTATATAATTAAAAATAAACATTAGTACTTTTTTTTAAGACAAATCTCTCATAGCTTTTAGAATCAATTAATCATCACCCTTTAAATGATGCTCCTGGGAAGCCATGCACACACAGTAGGGTGCTGGGAACACTTAGGCTGTTTTTGAACATCATATAAGAAAAGCCACAGGCCATTTCCCATACCTTTGTGACCTGCTCTTTTCCCATCTCAATTTTGTGTCTTCTGTTGGAGTAACTATCCTACCTCACACACAGAAGCCAGGGACCTAACATGCCTAAAAAGTGAGCATGCTGAAGCTGCCTAGAACTGGCCATACTTCTAGAACAGGGCCTGGGGTTACCCTGAAACTCCTGCATGGCCACAAATGTCCTTCTGTCTGTCTGCCTTTCGTGCTCTATGTTTTCTGCAGCGTGAGAACGGGATGCTCATAACACCCAATGTTCACAAGGCGGCTTGAAATAAAACTACAAATATCTAGCACACAATATTCCAGTAAAAGCCCAGAAGCCAAACCATCCTTTGACTAGCTAGTGACAAAGGCATTTCTCAAAAGAGCCCCAGAAGCCCTTCACTGAGAGTACACAGACTCTAGATAGAGGAGGGAAAGCCTGAGGTAAGGTCCTCAGTGTACACACAATGCTTTCTCACCACAGACTAGAATGTGGCTGTGGTTCTCAGGTGGTTACAGAGATCTGATGACGTTCTCAAGTAGTTGGAGGTCTAACAAGGCCAGGGTGCTTCCTCTCTGACCCAGTCATCAAACACATTCATCCTGTTTGTGTATGGAGTTTTGTTGGTTTTGTTTTCTGAAATAGGGTTTTACTGGTAGCCCAGGCTGGCTTTGAACTTGCAATCCTCCCACTGCCATCTCCCAAGTGTTGGGATTATAAGCATCCAACTCTGTTTTATAACTGTTACTAACACCTATGTTTCCAGCAAATGGTTCTATTTGGGTTCATCAGTTTGACACCCTTTCTCTCTCTCTCTCTCTCTCTCTCTCTCTCTCTCTCTCTCTCTCTCTCTCTCTCTCTCACACACACACACACACACACACACACACACACACGTACACACACACAACCCTTCTTGAGTGTTATAAATAATAGTAAAAGTTTTGTATCTACATTGCTATCTTCAAAGAAATTAATTTGTGACAAAAATACATCTGTGCAATATTAACCAAACAAATATATTGAAATAAAAACATAAAAAGTGCCCAAGATCACAAAGCTACTTTGTGTAAGATCTAAGAGAATGTTCTGGGGTGGGGGATCCTCCATGTGATTTTATTAAGTTTTTGTTATGTCATGTCAAGTTGCCTGCTAAAGATTGGGTCTCAACACAACCTCAGTGATCCAAATCAGCCCAAGTAGAAAGAAATGTTCCTAGAGGAAATTAGATACAATGTCTTGACCTTCCAAACAGTGTCAGTCACCTCGCCACTTGTGCCTTTACAGCCAAAGCAGAAGGGTCCCCTTTAACAGCAAGGGGAGCTCCATCAGCTCCTGTCCACTCCTTGCACAACTTGTTTGAGCAACAGTCAATAGTTTGCTTTTTGCATACATTTCCCAACTGTTTGAGCTTTTCCTCTTAATGCTAATTACTAAATTGTGTTACTTAGGTTTCATTAGCTAAACCCCTTAAAGGAGTTTTCCACAGTATTTTTGAACTATAGGTCTTGGCAAGGTAAGGACCAGGAAAGGCTAAATGGCAAGGATTTCTGCAAAATTAAGTTCTTCCTGAATTGGTTTGTCATTTATTATGTTGCTGAGTGGTGCGTGAATAAGGAAATATGCAATAAAATTCACCCATTTAACAAACAGTAAACGAATTTTCTGTTGTGTGTTGATTGCTAGTGTCATATAAAGAAAGATAGACCTGTAGACTCTGTCGTAGTGAGCCACGCAGTTACGGAAAACGGGTACATCACACCAAAACATGCCGAGTACCCGGAAGACAATGGACAAAGGGTTAGAGGCTGCAATGAAGGACCTGGAAATGAATAGGAAGGCTTTGTAGAGCTCAGGGTTTGAGCAGTAGGTAAGGAAGATATGCCTGATGGAAGAGGGGCTGTAAGTTTCAAGTGAGTAAGGAATTCCATGAAATGTAAAATGACATGGGAAAAATCAAGGAGTTAATAACAAGAAAACATGGAATTGAATGGATGACCTAACAGTGAAGCTGGTTAGGGGGAGACAGATTAGAGTGGCTATATATATCTAAAAAAATGTAATTTGTTTACTCCAGGACAGTAGGTCTCAACCTTAATGTAGTGACCCCCAATAGCACTTCTTTTCATTGCTACTTCATAACTAATTTTGCTACTGTTATGAATCGCAATGTAAGTATCTGTGTTTTCTGACGGTCTTAGGTGACCCTGTGAAAGAGTCCCCATTGTTGCCAGAAATGTTCTCATACTGGCTGGAGCTTTTGGTATATTAGTGTAGTTACCTTCCTCATTTGTGAGATCCCCGCTGTTTAATACTGAATGCTTTCTCAGTGATGATTATGCATTCCATAAACATTTATTGGAAATCCATGGAGAAGAGCCATGGAATTGACCTTTTATAGTTCCCAGGACCTCCAATCCCGCTTGCCATGGTCATGTTTTCTGACAGATGCATTCATCTGTGGGTTTTTTCAGAGTTGAATTCTTCAGAGTTGAAATTTTCTCTTTAGTGGTAGTAGGACCTCTCCAGTTAGACTGGAAGCTTCATTTGGGATATGACCATACATTTGCATCTTTGATTTTTTTTTTGCATGAAATACATCGATGAAAAGAGAGCACACTTGAGTGGTAAGACCATGGCATTTGAGTCCCAACTTTGGAGGTGTGTAATACAATAGCTAGGACATACCCAGTCTGTGTGTAGTGCCCACTTTTGCCATTAAGAGGGACACAAGATTCAAGAGAATTTTGGGGAATACAGTGAATACTTGAATGTCAGGAACATTCCAGAATCTTGAGGTGAAGACATTTCTCTGTCAGATTTATTTATTTATTTATTTATTTATTTAGAGAGGGATTTTCCATGTAGTTTTGGTGCCTATCCTGGAACTTGCTGTGTAGCCCGGGCAAACTCACAGAGATCCGCCTGGCTCTGCCTCCGGAGTGCTGGGATTAAAGGCGTGTGCCACTGCTGCCCAGTGGGATTTTTTTTTTAATGTACTGTTTTAGGGTTGGATTGTGGGATTACTAGGGTCTATATTAGTTACTTTTCTTGTTGCTGAGGCAAATAACAAAAACACTTAAGGAAAGGGGTTTATTTGCCCCAGTCTTGGGAGCTTGAGGCAGCCGTTGGCGTTGCCTCTGCAGCCAGGACGTGATGAACGCTGGTGCACAGCATTCTCCTTTGTATGTAGTCCGGGACCCCAGACCACAGGACGGTGCAGCCCTAATTAACCTAATCTAGAAGCTCCTTCACAGACATGTCTAGAGGCTTGTTCCGATGTCTGGTGATTGTAGATCTTGTCAACTTGGCAGTATTAATCGTCACAGGGCTTAAGAGATTTACAATGGCATGGACTAGTGAAATAGGACATAGCTGAAGGAGAGCAAAGGCTTGGTTGGGCAGAGAATGGAATTAGGCTGGAATAAGACTGAAGCTAAGAGGGACACACTTTGACAGGCCTTGAACCCAGGTTTCTGGTGCTAAAGTTCATACACTTACCCCACCAAACAGCCTCTCCTGATAGGAATGGAAAGAGAGCGACATTATAGTTGCCTTTTCTCTGTGAGTCTTATCCATAAAAGATTACTGCCACTTATCTGGGTAGGGTTGGGGTCAACAGCTCAAGACATTCTTACAGACGATTCCTTTGATACCTCCTTGCCTATGACACAGGGTGACCTTAAGTGTTAAAACAATTATGTATGATAAATGCCCAGAACAGTGGTTGGTTCAGACTAACTATATTAGTAGCTACAATTATAGCATTTACTATTATTTTCTTCAGTGTGGTGGTTTGAATGAAAATGGCCCTATAAACTCATAGAGAGTGGCATTATTAGTGTGGCCTTGTTGGAGGAGGGTGGGCTTAGCGGTTTCAGAGGTCAAGTCAGTCCCATTCCTTGCTGTCCGCTGATCCAGATGTAGAACTCTCAGCTGCCTCTCCAGCACCATGTTGGCTTGCACTGTACCATTCTTCCTGACACGACAATAATGGACTAAAACTCTGAGCTGGAAGCCAGCCCCAATTAAATGTTTTTCTTTATAAGAGTTGCCGTGATCATGGTGTCTCCTCAATAGCAATAAAACCCATGTGCATTAATGTGGAAGTATGTTGCACCCTAGAATAGTGAAAGCAATATTGGGTGACACTAAAATGAGCAGAGATGAGAAAATAATTGAATTTTTAAGAGTAGGTTGCTATAATCTCTCCTCTAGACAAATGGTGGTAACATTAAAACTTTTTATTTTAGCATACAAAGTATCAGGTTGACAGTCCCACAACCTTCCTCTCTCCCATTTCCCTGCCTACATCCCAGTGTAAACCCCTCCACTCCTAGTATTGCCCTTCTCTGTTCCTCTCCCTTAAGGCTTCTTTACCCCTTTCTCTCATGGGCCCCTTCCTAATTTCTTGGTCTTTACCCATACTCACTGTCACATAAATACACATATATAAAAATCAGAAGCAAAGATCTGCATGTGGGAGGACATGTTTGTACTTCCAAACCGGGGTCACCTCACTTAGTAAAAAGTTCCTCTGTTTTCCTGCAAAGTACAGAATTTCTTTTTTCTTTACAGCTGAATAAGATTCCGTTGTGTATATGTGCCCCATTTTAATTACCCAGCCATGTGTCTCTGGACATCTCAGCTGACTCCACTGCCTTGCTCCAGTGAACCAAGCAGCCGCCATGGAGAAGCAAGTGTCTCAGAAGTACAACCATGGTCCTTGGGGTGCGTGCACATCTGGGAGCAGAGCGGGACTAAATGGTAGTTCTCTTTTAGCTCTGAGGAATGGCTGCACCAGTTCATTGTCTCTGTGAGCACCGAATAAGGGCTCCTCTTTCCACTCACCTTTGCCAGCATTTGTCCTTCCTTTTGGTGGGGGAGGTGTGGCGCAATCTCAGGGCAGTTTTAATTTGCATTTCCCTGAAAACTAAGAATGCTAAACACTTAAGAAAGAGTCACTTGTATTTCTTCTGAGAACTCCATGGTCTCCTCAGCCCATTTTTTTTTTTTTGACTATTGTATAGCCTTTTGAGATCTTTGTATATTGTATATGTTAACCCTGTCAGAGAGGTTGGTGTCAACAGGTCATTCCTAGAAACAATGTTTCTTCAAGGAACAATGGCAACAGAATGCCCCTTCCTTCTGGAGTATGCAGAAGGTGTGATAAGGGAAAACACTGGACCAACGAATGTAGATCAACAAAGGACAGACAGGGTAATCCTTTGCCTCAGTCTTCGGGAAACTCCCAGAGGGGCCTCATGCAGGCCCCCATAGCAAATCCAGTTCAGACCTTTCCTGCAGCCATAGAGGAAATCCCTGCTCAGAGTGATTAAATAACCAAATGCCTATTGGAATAAATCTTGCTGGTCACGATGATGAAACAGAGAGAATAGAAAATTCAGGAGAAAACATAAAGAAATTTTTTTGGCAAACTTCTATTAATGAACAAAGACCAAAATTAACGATAAAAATAAATGGTGTTTTGTTGTCTGGTCTGGTAGACACAGGTGCGGACGTTACCATAATTGCACCAGAATTTTGGCATCCATCTTGCACTCTGTTTCACCTGAGATAACGTCCCAATTCCTAACAGTTGAACAGGCCAAGTGGAGCCCAGCTAGCTCTAATAGCTCTGACCCCCAGACAACTTTATTTATTAACATACAATCAAAATCACATTTCAGTACAATTAGAATACCACCACAGGTTGGGGATGTGGCTCAGTGGTAGAGTATCTGCCTCACATGCATAAAGTCCTGGGTTCAAGCCTCAGCACTGAGAAAGAAAATCCTGGCATCCACAGAGCTGACAAATATTTCTGTAGGCTGTGCCTAAAATTATTTCCTTTGCTGTCCAAAAAGCTCTTTAATTTCATGAGGTCCTTTTTGTCAGCAGTTGGCCTTATTTGCTGAGGGTTTGGTGTTCTGTTCAGGAAGTCCCTACCCATGGCTGCACCATAATGTAGGCTCTCTACCTTTGCCTCCAGCAGATGCAGCTTCTGGTCTTATATTAAGGTCTTTGTTCCAGTAGTCGATTTCTGTACAGGGTGAAGGAAGGATCTGGGTTCATCCTTCTACTTGTAGATAACCAGTTTTCTCAGAGTGTGTCTTTTCGCCAGTATTTTTGGCATCTTTGGCAATAATCAATCAGGTGGTTGTGGCAGAATGGATTTGTATCTCAATCTATTCCACTCTGTTTATCTACCTGTCTTTGTGCCAGTGCCATACTGTTTTTATCAGTATGGCTGTGCAGTATAACTTGAAATCTGCTACGGCGATACTATCAGCATTCCTTTTTCAGGATTTCTTTGGCTACCAGAGGTCTGATATTCAATGAATTTTTAGACTCTGCTCCACTCCATTTCTGTGAAGAATGGCATTGGTATCTTGACAGAGATTGTGTTAAATCTGTAATCTGTAGACTGCACGGCAGCTATTCTTACAACATTGACTCCTCCATTCATGAGCACGGAAGGCATTTCCATCTTCTAGTCATCTTCAATTTCTTTCCTCTTAGTTTGGATTTTTGAGACAGGGGCTCACCATGTAGTGTAGCATGAATCTTAAAAGTTCTTATTAATAAAATCAAACCCGAGGCCAGTTATTGGGGTCAATGCTGGTAGATCAGAGAGACAGAACAAGCCACAGCTATCTCACCTTGCCAATTCCTCAGCTGGTCCTGTTTCCTCAGACTGGAAGCTTCTGTGTCCTCATCCCAATGGCTCTCAGCTGAACTGCTGCTTAAAAGCCTGAATGCTTAACCAGCCAAAAGCTGAACCAGCCAAATGCTGCTAGTTTCTGGTCCTCACGCCTTATATATCTTTCTGCTTTCTACCACCACTCTCTGGGATTAAAGGCTGGCTTTCTGGGATTAAAGGCATGTGTCACCATGCTTGGCTGTTTCCAATGTGGCCTTGAACTCACAGAGATCCAGAGGGATTTCTGTCTCTGGAATGCTAGGATTAAAGGTGTGTGCTATCACTGCCTAACTAGTGGCTTTTCTGTTCTCTGACCCCAGATAAGTTTATTAAGGTACACGATATTTTGGGGAACACAATACCACCACAATGTAGCTCTTGATGGGCCTGAAAAATGGCATGTAGACCAGCTGGCCTTGGACATGCAGAGATGCACTCGCCTCTGCCTCGAGTGCTGGCATTAAACCTGAATAGCACTCCAGCCTTTTCCAGGATTTTGGAGTTTTTGTTATGGAGGTCAGCTTCCCCAGGTTAGGAAATTTTCTATTATCATTTCCATCTCACTGTTTATCTTATCTCAGTTTTAATAGATTATATGCATTTAGAAATTCATCTGTTTCACCTTCCGATTTACTAGTATCTGTTTTTAAGGTATATCTTATTGATTTTCTCAATTTCATTGGGAAACCAGCAATAATTTATTAAATGATTTTAAAAGACATAATTGTTGAGAAAGGGGGTTGGGTTGTGACTGATGGACGCCTGATAGTCATTTATCTTTATCGAGAGTGATACCCCAAAATGAAAATATGTGATGTCTGATTAGGAATAGAGTGATCTTAGATCTTCATTTATATCTGTTGGCCTAGAAAATTGTTACATATGCTCCTGTTCAGTTTCAAATTACCAGGAAATTTTCCTTTGACTTGTAGAATGTCTGACGTAGCCTGTCTTAAATCAGAACATCAGGCTCATTATGATGCCCCCTTTTCCGGTGTGTTGCCAGAAATGCCATGTTTGTTTTTTCTTCCTGGGTCGTGATTAGAGCAAGGAAAAGCACCAATCATCTTCCAAAATGAATTTATTCCTACCTAGGTAAGTTTACCATAGGGCACCAAGAATAGACATAAACTTCCTGTTCGCAGCTGTCCTCATTAAATACACAGGGTCCATCACATAAGGGCTACTGGATGATCTTTGATACAAATGGATGAGTTTGGAGAAACAATAGGTCAGTCAATACCCAGCAATACTTACCATTACAGTAAGAAGTAGTAACAGCAGCATCTGATAATGTCAATGTTCCTGGAGCAAAGGAACCTAATATGGGCATAGAAGTGTGCCTTTTCTGTGTGTAGTCTAAGGTGGTTCCATTTTCCGTGACTCAGACCATAGCAGGTATGTGCAATTATAGCCACCTTTTTACTATTTTGTCGCTTCATTCAACTTTTAGCTTCGTAATGGGAGAGGGCAGGTTATTAAATGCTGACTCTTTAGTCTGGAAAGAGTTCGTGCTTACTGAATGATAAAGCAGTTTTGTCAAACAATTCATTGCCTAAAAGATGGTTGACTAAATTGGGGTCAGATCTAACTTACAGGAAATGTGGAGTTAGAAAATTCCCAGTACCCGAGACTGTTGCCAAGACAGCAACCACTCTGATAATTCCACACCTCTAGCTTGGTGGGCACTGTGACCCTTTATTTTTTGGCAGCCTTTGGGGCGCAGAGCTGGCTTAGCAGGTAGGTCTGAAGATGACTGACTCATTTGTGGGATATTTGTAACCGACCAAATCAGGTAACCGAGACACAGAGGCTTGCCATCGGCATGCACTGCAGCTATAGGGACAATTTCTTGTCGTTGACGCCTCTGTTTGCATGCTTGTTCTGTACTTGGGCTTTTGTTTCCCATCAGAGACCTGCTGAGTTCTTCCCGGTGTATCACGTGACTGGAATAGAAAGATGGCTCTCCTACTTCCCTTCTACCTTGTACGCACATGGAAATAAGGGGAACGCACGTACCCCCAACTGTGAGTAACCTAGAGCACACAACAGACTGCGAGGATACAGGAGATGCATCTGAGCTTGCTTTCTACTGCTGGGATAAAATACCACAACCAAAACCAACCTGGGGAGGAAAGAGTTTATGTAGTTTAGCTTGTAGTTTATAGTCCATTATGAAGGGAACCTGAGGCAGAATCCCAGAGGCAAGAACTGAGTCAGAGCAATGAAGAAGTGGTGCTTACTGGCTTGCTTTCTTCTACAACCCAGGACCACCTGCCCAAGGGTGGCACCACCCACAGTGGGCTGGGCCCTTCCAAATCAATCACTAATCAAGAAGGCTCCTACAGGCCAATCTGACAGAGGCATTTTCTCAATTGAAGTTCCTCTTCCCAGATGACTCTAACTTGTGTAAACAGACTAACCAGGACAAGATGACACTTGCCCTGTACACACTGACTAGGTAGAATTTGCTAGACAAGGGATGTGTGTATGTGGGTGGAGGGTGAGACTTTAGAGAAGGAATTTGAAGCAGCACTATTCCAGGGTCCTCCATTGTCTAAGGACAGTTGTGCCTTTTCCAGTGTTCTTGAGAATTCCTGGACACATCAGCTGAAGGCTGGGTTTGAGTTACATGCACATGAACTCCCAGGTCCCCACTGAATCAAGTCAAGCACAACGACATGGTCTGGAAAAGCCAATGGCTCTGGTCATCTAGATTCCCAGTAAAACATTCATAATGCAGTATTTATGAAATAGGAAAAAGTCTCAAATATAAGTATTTTACAAATATAGTTTTATTATTTGGAAATACATACAAAATTTCACATACAGCTAAAAAAGTTGCTAAGCAGAGGTCCTATCACACTGTTTTCTGACTACTTAAATCATTATGGCCAGCATGATCCTGGAGGAGCTTCTCCTCAGGCTCTGAGAACTACCTAAATCTTCCCCAACACAGACAACTGGCATTTCATTTTGTTCATATGACTTTATCCAGCAAAACAGCTAAATGCCACGAACTACAATCATTTTGAAAACTGAATACTGTTTCCAACTAACCGTGTATCCTGGTTTCTCAGACTGTCCAAATAGTTGTCAATAGAGAGCACTGCTGTGTGATACAAATTATAGGCCAAAAGCCTTAACATAATTTAAAGTGGCAAGTTTTTTTGTGTGTGTGCATTTAAATTTTATGTCATTTTACTTTTAACCACGCAGACTATCTGTCAAAAAAGTTGAGTTGTTCTGGTTTCCTGATTATCAATCCATGATGCATTTTTTGAAAGTTTTTTTGGCAACATTAGCACTTTCTCTTGAGTTCATTCTGAGCATTCCCATTTCAAACACTGTTTTGTATGGCATGTCTCTTGGCAGCCTTTATCATGCCAGCTCCTTCTTTTGGTACACACCACCTGACAAACTGACCTCATCAGTAAGTCTCCACAAGACACGTCAGATGATCATTCTCTACCTTATACATTCATTTAAACCTGCCATGCTTGTGTGTGTGTGTGCATGCATGCACATGCACACAGAGGTCAGAGGACAGTGAATGTCCTGTTTCATCATCTAGGCAGAGGAGCAGGAAGTCTGGCTTCTGGTTCTTATTCACCCATTCTTCAGTGCAATCTGGCATCCTTTCTAGTTCTGAGAAGCCTAAGGCTCAGTGCAGACTGAGAACAGTGAGGCAATGTCTGTAGCACTGACTTATGGTTCAGGTGGAATGGTAACGTTGGAGACCTGCCTCTGTAGTATCCATTCTCAACTATGAATCCCCAGGACCCAAAGTAGAGGATAATCCCCTCACTTGGGATCCTGGGCCGAGTGCTCACTTTACCCAGCCTTCAGTGAGTCAGCCTTCCTAAAAGTACTCTTTCCTAGTACATCATGCTGTTTCACATTATTATATCCATGACAAATCCTCTTTTCAGGTATTCATCTTTTAAAACTCCAGCATAATTTCAATGGAATTTTTGGAACTCAGTGCTTCTGTGCCAGGCACATTACCTCTATTTTCTCCTGTTTAATCTGGAATCACTTGCTACAATGATCGTTCATCTAGTCATTGACCTGACAAACTAGAAGCAACTCTTAAGTAAAATGTTACAGCACCAAAAAACCTTACTTTGAGTAACTGTCAGCTGATATCTGTTCCACCACGACTTCCCCCAATCCTAATTCAACCCTTTGTATCTAGACAGACAATGCCAACCTTTCAATTACCTAGACTGCTCTTACCCATGTTTTCTCTAAGAAAAAGTCTTTTTGTTTTTTTTGAAATAAGGTTTCTATGTGTATCCCTGGCTGTCCTGGAACTCTTTCTAACCAGGCTGGCCTTTAATTCACAGAGATCTTCCTACTTGTCTCCTGAGTGCTGGGATTAAAGGTATGTGCTACCATGCCTGTCTAAAAGCAGTCTTGATAGTTATGTTTTAAAACATTTTATTGCCCTACATTCTCTTCATGGGGTGCACTTGAACTTGTGAAGAACATTTAATAAACTGGCATCAAGTCCTGTTGAGTGCTGAGCACTTTCCATGGTATAAAAATTACTCAAGGCCACTTTCTTATTTTTTCAATAAACACTTGAAGATGACTACTTAAGTGTCCAAACTGGTAGCCACAGATACAACGTTCAGAACCACTGTCCTTAATGCCTTCACCATCCAGAGAAGACAATGGCCGCGGCAGGGCTACAGCCCATGTCCGGCTATGTCTGAATGCTACATAACGCACCGTCTTCACTTTAGACGACGGCACTTCTGCCACTGTAGGGCACACTGAAGATGTGCTTGCTCCTTAGGGCCTTCTTTCGGATGACTATTCTCAGCTAGCTGTCTGCAGCCCAGTATTTGAGTGGTATCTTTTATTATTTTTCAAACCTAATTACAGGATCACAATTTATTACAGCTGATTTTTTGGTACTCTTTGGACCTTGCCTGTGAGCTTGCTGTGTACCTGTGAGTTTTCATTCCGAACCCTTCAGATGTGGTCAGTCTCATCACTGAAAACAACAACTGTGATCATATCACACTGACTAAAAGCAATAAGGTGACAGAATAAAGGCCAGCTTCTAGAAAGCTCTGTCCTAGTTTTCTAGTCACAATCTGATGACATATTCTAAACATGCCCTTATAACCTCATTAATATTTATTATTCTGAATAAAACTACAAAAACTATGGACAAAGTCATGCATAATTAAGAACTGGAAGCTGATTTTTAAAAATAACAGTTATTAAATATCCATTATAAATATTCATTTTATTTTAAAAGGATTGGAAGATGTTACATATATCACATACTACTTATAATGGCACATGTCAACCTTTTAAGCTTAAAAATAATATCTCCCCGAACTGGGACTGACTTATATCCCAAGGATAAATGACCCTTGGCCTATAGCACCACACCCAGGCCCCGAGGAAAGCCAGTTTTGAGCCTGAATGACCTCTGGCGATGGGATTCCTGATATAATGTGGAGGGTCTTCTCCCTCTGCTTTTATCCCTGGCAGTACTGAGGCCTGGCAGGGACCTTCTGACTACACACTGCAGGTGTGGAAAATCAGAGAAGCCGGAGGGGGAAGGCCCTCTAACAATTCACAATAGTTGAAAATGGGAGAAGAATTAAAAACGTTATGTTCCTTAACATCTTTGTCTTTGCTCTACATAACTATAGCAAAACTACAAAAGACAGAAGGAGGCTTACAATAATTGAAATACAGTTTCCCTTTGAAAATGGAACTTTCTAGACAGAAAGAGCCTCAAACGTTTCTAGTTCAACACTAGTAACCCGCTCCACTGGTGTCTCTACTTTCCTGATTGCAGGGTTAAGTCGTTCACAATTTTAAATGCCATCCATATGCCAGTTTCTCAGACAAACACAGAAATTTAATAATACTTCCACTTTTTCTTTCTTAATTCATAAGGACAATTTCTGCCAAATGCTCTGGCTTATGGCTCTCCTCCTCTTCATAGCATGTTTAAGTTACACATTAGGAATCCAAGAAGAACCACTATGGAATTTTCATAAGCAATGGCTGACCAATCAGTACAACACAGTACCCAGTGTGAAAATCTTAGGTCTTTAGAGTCTATATCCCCTTAGCTTCCCACCTGTAACAATAAGAATCCGTGAAAAGGAGAAAGCAGGAGCACACACGACACAGGAGCAGGCTGGATTCTCTGCCTTCGCAGTGGGAGTGCGAGTTAACGGGACGCCCTGGCAATACCACCTTCCGCTTGCATTATAAAAACTGTACAGGACAGGTTTAAAGTGGAGATAGGCCTCTGGTTTTTATTGTATTATTTTTTTAAACCCTAGCAGATTTTTAAAAAAGAGGCTGTATTAAATGACAATGCATTTGAGTCAGGGGGAGGAAAAAATTAAAAACTCAAAACTTCTTTCAGTTTATTCAAAATAAAAATACACATAGAATTATGAAAATATAGGTTTACTATTTCCACCACATAAGCCAATGCTGCTGTTGAAGGACTTGCAATGTTCTTGAGTTTTTACAGCTCATCTCGATCCCTCAATAAAGTATACCTATACTCGCTGGGCGCCAGCTTCTGGAAGGAGCTCTCTGGAGGACTGCTCGCTACATCCTGGTCTTGCTACAAAAGAAAGAAAAGAATCTTCGTACCAAAATGTGTTATGGAGTTATCATACTTTACTATTACATGACTGGCAGTGGCCTTATAATTACTTGCTCATTAATAAATAAGAGAAAAAGTGTATGCCAAAGTCAAGAGGTAAGTTTGCGATCTTGTTTCCTGAGGTAAATGCCCCTACTCTGTTCAGGACATGGCTGCCATAAGGCCACTGACTGGGCCTGTCACTGTCACTGTCACTGACAAAACACCAAATACTCAATGCTTCCTAGAGAACCCCATAGAGGCGGCACAACCTAGTTTGGCCCTAACCCTACACTTTCACAAATGACTGCTAAGAGGGATTGCTTTGATACAAACGATCCCTACTCTGTTAATAAACCTGCTATTGATCAACAATCTCAATTCCAGAAATCAGTAAAACCTGGTTGAGATGAGGAAAAACACTCAATCCTGTAATGAACCTCTGTAATACTCATATGCCAGAAGTAGAGAAAACACAGTGATACTATCAAGTGCCTCACGAGCTCTGAAGAAAAGCAGCACCGTCTGCATTTTACTTTCACACTGCGAGCACCTCAAGAGCAGCTTCACCACGGGACAGTCCCAGTCCCTACATCAGACAGCACAAGGCACACACCGGACGGTCTAACTTAGATTAGTGTGCGCCCATAAGAACGGAGGTAGATAATGCCTCTACCTATTTGACTTTGCCAGGCTCCACTTCCTCAGTAAGCATTTTCTGCTGAAATACATGTTCAAGCTGAAATTACATTACTGCAAACACAGTATTTCGTACCCAGTTGGTTTTAGTACAAAAATGTGACTAAAACACATGGATAAATAAAACACTGTCTAAGGGAGAAAGTGAAACAAAACAAAACAATGCAATATGGTAAACTAGATGTTTTTCTTTAGCATATAGAGCAGGGGTTCTCAAACTGTGGGTTGCGACCTGGGGGTGGTGATGTTGGATGATCCTTTCACAGTGATCACCTAAGACCACTCTGCATATAAGATATTTAAATTAAGATTCATAACAGTAGTAAAATCACAGCTGTGAAGTAGCAGCAGAAATAATTTTATGGTCCTAAGGGTTGCAGCATTAGGAAGGTTGAGAACACTGGTCTAGAGGAATGAGCAGGCTTGGTGGGCTGAAGGAAACAATGACCTTTGGATTACTGTCACTAGCAGAACTCCCCCGTAATAGCAGCTTAACGACCAAAGAAACATCGGACCTCATTTCTCAAATAAAGCATATTTATCAGCTTCCCATGAGAACTCTTGACTTTGAATCTAATCTGACTCCCAAATAAGGTAAAGAAAAATTTAGTTTTTATTTTTCTTTGATAAATACAAGTTCTTTGGACAAAGTAGTAGACTTAAGTCCTGGCCTATAAAACAAGTGGTTTAATCTATATCATCTCCCTCTTAGTTTTATGGTTTATAGTATAATAGATTTGATATAAATAATAACACATCAACATGCAAATGTAGGATTCTTTCAAAAAGGAGGGACATACAAATTACTTGTAACAAAGGTTACAAAGTAGAAATAATAAAATTCTCAGGCTTTAAAATCCATGCATCCATCCATTCTGAGAATCTATCTACCTATTATTCATCAATCTATATAGTAACACTTCCATTGAGAATTTGTATGTGAATAAAAGCTAATATAAAATATTGGTGAATAGTTGTTAAGCATTCAAACATCAAATGAGAAAGCTGCATTACGTCCTAAGTTTTGAGCATTATCAATAATGCATCTGTGAAGGTTCTTAGAATGGATGAGGGAAATAAGAAATCATGACTCTCTTTTTAGTGAGGGTGTCTGTCCAGCCACAGAAGCAAGCTGGAACAACCACTGGAATCCACTGACTTGTTTGCTCATCTACTCTCCCAAGTCCTCCTTCTTCCTTCTCTCTGAAGCTAATAGTACTTAACTCTGTATAGCCATGTTCCACAGAAATCATATTCAGACTACCCAAGTTCAGATGATTGAGAAATCAGATACAACATTCTACAATTTTTCTGGAGGCCTAACATTTTCAAAAGTAACTTTAAGTTAAGTTAAAAGTAACTTTAAGTAAAAGGAGCATAACTTGAATATGTTATTGTCAGTTCAGGATTTCTACAGAGGTATCAGGAGCTAAAACTCTAGCTCGGGTCCCCTCTGAGGCCATCTCAACAGAAGATTTCCCCAATGGCAATGACCTAAGTCCTACCTCTCCTGGGGCTGTATCAGTTGGGTCAGGTCCATGATGGAATTCTCTGTGCAGTTTTCCAGAATGCAGGTCAAATACAAACTGCTTGAGCTTTCCAGGAACTCTAAAAACAAAGGCAAATAATTATTTAGCTTCAAGAGCCAAAACTGGCTAACCACTAGTTTATTAACTCCATCATGCTGTAAAGAAGTATTTTACTATATCCTACCAATTCTATCACAACTACTACAGGCAACTAAATACTAGTTAAGGGTTCTAGTTTTTTAGTTTTTATTTTATGTATATGCGTGAATGCCTACATGTGTATACCAGCACTAGTGCCTAGTCTGCAGAGGCTGGAAGAGGTATCAGATCCCTTGGAACTGAAATTACAGATGGTTGGGAGCCATCAGGTAGGTGCTGGAAATCAGGTGGGTCCTCTGCAAGAGCAGTCAGGGCTCTCAATTGCTGAACTACTTCCTCAGTCCCTATGTTCTAATCATTGTACTTGTTCCACAGAAATTTTACTACATTTACCATTAACAAAGGCGATGCTATCAAGATGGTGTATTCCAGATGTGTTTTACTATCTTTTAGATGTGTGTGTGTGTGTGTGTGTGAGAGAGAGAGAGAGAGAGAGAGAGAGAGAGAGAGAGAATTCATATATTTTTAGCACCACACACACATATACATAAAACAAAAAAATCCTATATCCTCCAAATCTACACTAAAAATGTTGGGATTCAAAGGGGAAAAAACATAATAAGAGGGTAATCACATAAAAGTACTGTTTTATAACTGGAGCAACTAGTAAGCACCACTCAGTGTCTCAAAGCATTTGAACC
The DNA here is from genome assembly GCF_049852395.1 of Peromyscus maniculatus bairdii. NCBI lineage: Eukaryota > Metazoa > Chordata > Mammalia > Rodentia > Cricetidae > Peromyscus > Peromyscus maniculatus. The sequence continues at coordinate 72,569,777 of NC_134853.1, forward strand.
CAGTATGAGCCTATAGATCCTATCCCCTGAAGTACAGTCCTCTTCTGAGGTGGTCCAGACTATGTGGAGCAAAGCAGACTTATAAGGCAGACCTTCTTTGGAATTATCTCCTTGACTTGTATCCAATAAAGTAGGAACAAATGATACCTATAAGGCCAATCACTTTTTGCTATTCATTGATTTGCATTCTAAAGTCTTTGCCAATGTGATTTTTTTAAAAAAAAAACTGAAGTTGATTTGCAAATTTGATAAGTGACAGATAGTAGGATTTTAATTTACATTTCTTGACAAATTGAATGTTTTCTTTTCATTGCTTAATTTATACTCCTGTACACATGAACTGCCTGCCTTTTATGGAGATTTTGGTGCTTTGGAACATACATTATATACTTCAAATAGAAACCTAGTGTTTTTTATATCTACTACAAAAATTAAAATGTACTTCCATACATACTTTAGTTCCTTGAGTATAACAGACTGACTTTAATATTTTTGTTTTGTTTTCATAGCAAAGAATAGCTAGTCTGTTAACATTACCAGTTTTTATTTTTCCTTTTTAAATTCTATCCTGAGGTCCTGGAAGTGCTGTTTTGGTTGTTTTGTTTTGTTTTTTTCCACTTTCAATAACTCCCACTGAGCTGTACCAACCAATAACTTCATTGTACACCATGCTGGCTCCCCACTAGCTCCAACGCAATAGAGACCAGCAGGTGCCAAATGCACAGTTTACAAATACAAATGACTGTCAGGTAGCTGTATTGACAGAATGCCTTGCAAAGGTTCTCTGGTGCAAAAGTAATTGCACATACAGCAGAGATAAACACTGAGAGGAGATCAATTTACATTGCTTCTGACATCATCTTCTGTCACCCCACAGCAAAGTGCTGAAGTATAAAATTCAAGCCACAGACTAGGAATGTTTTATCACACCTGAGATAATGCTGCTGGGTTGTTTACAAATTCCTAAGACCATTAGAACTACTGCTAGTCAAGGAATACTTTATGAATGAGTAAATCCTAAATGTGACAATTGAGAATACTCAAGACGGGCTTTTCACTGACCAGAATTTTCCCCTTGTCATGAGACAAGAGGGAAGAAAGAATTGTGAGCATAAAGCAAAGGCCAGGGAGGAGGGCAGACTTGGGACAACATTGTGAAGCAGATGGATTATGGAAAAACTCTTAGCTAGCATGTGCTCAGAAACCATCAGTCATTATTAGGAAGAGACAATCAGTGAATGATCAATAAATTATTAGAGAGTAGACAGCATGGCAATCTGCAAGAAGACTGGCACAATAAATAAATCCTATTTTTATTCGGGCTCTAATTTTCCTAATTGGAACATTAAGTGTGGAGCACTAAGTCTCTTCCACCCTCTAAACTTCTTGTTTACACTGACTTATTTTTAGACACAGTGAAACACACACATACAAAACCAGTCAACTGTGACCACCCTCTGACAAGTGCACCATAAGGAAGAAACTAGGTTTATTATTTTCAAAGAATGATGCATAATAGATAATTGCTTTCTTTTTTAACTTAAGTTCTGTAACTTGTTTTGTTGTTTTTGAGACAGTCTCAGCATGTAGCTGGGCTGGTCTTAAACTCACAGATCTGTTTGCCTCTGCCTATCAGCAAATGCTGAATTACTGCTGAGCCATGGTGTTACGGTTTTTTGTTTTTTGTTTTTTTTTTTTTTGGTTTGGTTTGGTTTGATTTTTCGAGACACTGTTTCTCTGTGTAGTCCTGGCTGTCCTGGAACTTACTCTGTAGACCAGGCTGGCCTTGAACTCAGACATCTACCTGCCTCTGGTTCCTGAGAGCTGGGATAAAAGGTGTGCACCACCACGCCCAGCTAAATTCTCTAAGTTTTAACAAATGCACAGCATCTTCTTACCACCTCCGTAAACCAGGTTAAGATCTCCAGCACTTCTCTGCAGTTGGACCTACCTTTCCTCCTAACCCCTGGTAACCACTCAAGTGTTTGCTGACCCTATCCATACATACACTAATACATGTACTCACAAGAATGTTTTTTCATGTTAATATACATTTGACATTCACTCACCTTATATGTCGTCTATTTATTGCCAAATACTATTCCCCTGAGGAATATAAAAGTCTATTAATTTGGATTCTGTCAGGATTTTGGGGATCAGAAACACTACAACAAACCCATTTGCACAGATTTCTGTGTAAATTTATTTTCCAGAAAAGACATTGGGTCAGATGCTACACAGATGCTTAACTTACAAAGAAGCTGTCAAACTGTACCAGTGTGCCACCAGACTGCAGCTGACCTACATGCTTGTGAAGGCAGGGCACTGTTGCTAGTTTACCTCCTGCAGCTGAAGGTAGCTTCCTGTGAAGCTAACTTGCATTTGTTGACTACATAATGACCCTGGGCACCTTGCTTGTGTCCTAACGACATCTCTGTATCTTGTTTATGTTTTAACACCATCATTCACAGAACAAAGGTTTATAACTTGATGAAAACCAATTTATCGTTTTTTCCTAAGTGTTTTTGCTGCTCTCAGAACTTTGTCTTACCCCGATTCTAAAGGATGTTCTTGCTTATGTTTTCTACTTACATCTATGATGGATTCTAAGTTAATTTTCCACGAAAGGGAATTCTTTCTTGGTATGAAGATGTTCGGTTGGCCCAGCTGTGGTGGTAGTTTGAAAGAAATGCCCCCCCCCCCCCAGGGAGTGGCACTATGAGGTGGTGTGGCCTTGTTGGAGGAAATGTACTGTGGGGGTTGGCTTTGAGGTCTCCTATGCTCACATCGCCATGAGGATAATAGACTGAACCTCTGAAACCATGAGCCACCCCCAATTAAATGTTTTATTTTATAAGAGTTGCTGTGGTCATGGTGTTTCTTCACAGCAATAAAACCCTAAGACATCAGTCAACTTGGTAACAAGGGATAATAATAAAAACAGTATTGGATAAACAAAATGTGCCTTTTAAGAAGTTCTATCAGGCTGGGCATGGTATAACATGCCTGTACTCCCAGCTAGGAGGCTGGGGCAGGAGAACCACAAATTCTAGCCAAAACTGGACAACAGGACACCCTCCCTCAAGAGTAAAAAAGGAGAAAGGGGCTAACAGTGCAGCTTACTGATGCAGCATTTGCCCAGCCCACGGGAACCCTCGGCTCAACTATGAGTCTCAGAAGAAAGCCTAGCACAAGAGAGAAGGGGGAAGGGAAAGTGCTAGTTCCACCAATAACCACATTCTTCCTCACTTCCAACTTCAGAGGGGAGGCCCCTAGGGAACAAGATTCCACAGATTCTCAGAATAGACTTTAGTGATAACCTAGCAATATTTTCTCCTGGATAGCCTTCTGAAGTCTTTGAACTTCTATGCTGTTCTTACACCTTCTAAGATTAGGAGATGGATCACTTGTTAAGAGCTCTAGATAGCTCTGTATCAGTGGACACCCTCCTCTCTGGCCTTGCTTTATATTGCTTCATGTACTAATTTGCTTGTACCCCTCCTTCTGGACAAAATGAGAGTCACCTGAGCTTAAGAAATTACAATACTTCAGCACTCGGGAGGCAGAGCCAGGTGGATCTCTGTGAGTTCGAGGCCAGCCTGGGCTACCAAGTGAGCTCCAGGAAAGGCACAAAGCTATGCAGAGAAACCCTGTCTCGAAAAACCAAAAAAAAAAAAAAAAAAGAAAGAAATTACAATACTAATTTATAGTGATTTGGTGTTTGGGGAGAAATAATATGGAGCCCAGAGTTGAGACATCATCATCATCAGAGTAATCGACTCCATTTGGGGTGGATATGACCGTAAGTAACCAAAGTCTGCAAGGAATGTCCTGCAATCTGTCTAGCTGATGTTTTCCAGTTTAGAGAAAATATTCACTGACTACAGTTTTAAAGACGACCAGTTTTCTACGTGTATGTGTGAATATGCCTAAGTGCATGTGTGTGAAGGCGCCCACAGAGGTAGAATTAGGCATTAGATCTCCTGGAGCTGAAGTTAGAGGCAGGTGGGAGCCATGAGTCATGGGTTCTGAGACTCAAACTCATGTTCTCTGGAAGAAAGAGCATCAAGTGCTCTTAACCACTGAACTACCTCTCCGAGCCAAAGACAGTTAAGTTTTCTTCACAGTCCTTGAACAGTTTTATACGATTTTTCTCAGGCTGCAGAACAGTACAGTATTTTTACCTGTGTCTTGAAATTATCTCTATTCTTCCATCTTCATATAAAATCTATTCCTTTCAAGCCAAGGCTCACAGAACTGGGATCTAATTTCATCACTGGGAAGCACTAGCTCTTCAAACACCAGCATTTCCACTGCTTTTCAGTTACTGGGAATGTCACTGTTTTGCATATAGTACTGTGAGCTGGGATTCTAGGACCCAATAGATTTTATATAAATCTTAGTTTTACTACTGGTTATTTGTGTGGTCTTGCAAGTCATTTTACTTCAGGAAGATTCAATTTCTCTGAAAAGATGAGTATTCTACTGGCAGTCTTCACCTCCAGCAGGCATAGATTTCTCTTTTCTTACTACAATCACACTTCCACCAGATGACTCCAGAAATGCTGAGTTATTAAGTAATAGTAATAACAGTAATTTATGGAAAGTGCTTATCATTTCAGCCTTAATTACCAGGCAGCACAATAACAATTATACACGCCATTCAGTGTGTCAGATTCACCTTGCTGCATGCTTTATTGGTGTAACATAGCATCACACAGGCTTAGCACTTAGCTCTCACAGCATGTTCCACCTCCCAATTAAAACCCTGTTAGCAGGAAGGGGAAATTGGACATCTAAAGGAGAAATTAAAGAGGTGAATTATTTCACAGAGCTTCAAATGCAGTGGTGTTTTTGTTTTTTTGAAACAGGGTTTCTCTGTATAGCCCTGGCTGTCCTGGAACTAGCTCTATAGACCAGTGGGCCTCAAACTCAGAGATCTCCCTGCCTCTGTCTCCCGAGTGTTGAGATTAAAGGTATGTGCCACTTGCAGTATAGAGAAGATCAGTTCTCATTGCCAGGTTTCTTTCAAGATTCCCACTGGCTCAGATTTACTTTCTTCCCCCTGCCCCCCTCCCCAAGGCATGCTATGCTCCTAGATGACTAATTAGTTCTACTTAGCCAGCAGCCCATTTCTGGTCCAGAAGGCTACAGCTGAGGAATAAAAAGCCTGAGTGAGGTGATAAAGAGTATTCTTATTTGAAGGGCTAGAGCTATGGCTCAACAGTTAGGAGTTCTTGCTGCTCTTCAGAGTAGATCTGAGTTGATTCCCAGCACCCACAGCAAGTAGCTTATAACCACCTGTAACTCACTCTCACAGATGGCACACAAAGACACACATAAATAAAAACAAACTAAAGCATTTGTTATTTTTTTAAAGTAATATGATTGCTAGTGCTTGTTTGGGTTCTCCAGGACTCATACACCAAAATGAGATTCCAAATGCCAGTATTAATCTGACTTCAGAAATGTAGAACAGGACTTCAGAGGACTCCCACAACATGTAACACAATATCCCCAGGAATTTAATTTAAAAAAAAAAAAAAAAAAAAAAAAAAAAAAAAAAAAAACCTGGGCATGGTATTTGGTTGTTGACTTGTAGGCCTATTTCCAAGATTAACTTAAGACTTTATAGTTGGAAGTGAGTTTTTCATTAAAAAGAGATCAAAAGTACACAAACCCTCTGATCTACCCACAACTAGAAGCTGGCACACTGGCCAGGGAGCATTTCAATGCTAAGTACAGTTACTGCCTGTGGTGGTTTGAATAAGAATGGCCCCCATAGGCTCATATATTTGAATGCTTACTCATCAGGAGTAGCAGTACTTGGGATTAGGAGGTGTGGCCTTGTTGGAGCAGGTGTGGCCTTGGAGGAAGTGTCACTGGGGGTGGGCTTTAAGGTGTCAGAAACTCAAGCCAGGCCCAGTGGCTAACTCTTTCTCTGCCTGCTAATCCAGATACAGAACTCTTAGCTACTTCTCCAGCACCATGTCTGCTACATGCTGCCATACCACCCCCCTCCCCAGCCATGATGACAATGGACTAAACCTCTGAAACTATAACCAAGCCTCAATTAAATGCTTTTATTTTTTTAAGTAAGAGTTGCTGTGGTCATGGTGTCTCTTCACAGTAATAGAACACTGATTAAGACACTGCCTGTGGGCTCCCAGAAGTCAGTGTTCTCTTTGAAAGTATCTTTCAGCTTGAGCATGCAATCTTTGGGGAAGGGTAAAACAAGACACCCAACTAGGTAGGGTGGCCAAATCTCACCCAATAGTAAATGCTCACACAACTGAGGGCCCTCTATGTGATAGGAGGTTTGCTTTCAACATGCCTGGATGTTAAAAGAAATGGATTACAAGGTAAGCTGCTCTGCTTTTAAATCCAACACAGCCTTGCTCTCTCAACTGCCTGATTTCTTCCCTTTCAATAGGCGATCTTACTTGCCAGTTAAAAACAAGAACTTCAACAGTCTTTTGCTGCAATCCACCAAGATCCCCAACCAACCCACAAAGAAACTCTGCCCCCCAATCCCTTCAGAGTTAGAAGGCTATCATTCCCCTTCCTTTCTTTCTCATCTCCTTTATGATCTCTACTTTACTTCATGGAGTAGCATCGTCCCCATCTCAATCACCTTTACTCCATTTGACTCTTCTTCACAAGCACTTAATCATGTTTAGGTTTTCCACCCACGAGAACTAAAATTATGTAATCCATTTCTCTCTGGAACTGTCCCCACCCCTCTCATTTATTCTTTTTATAGGCCAGTTTCTTACAAGAGCTTTTTTTCTTCTTCACTTGCAACTTGTTGCAATATAGACTATCAAATCAAACAGATGCTTCAGCCCTACCTCATAGTCGGGCAGTGCTTTCTTTTTCTCTACCTCATAGTCAGGCAGTCCTCTCTGTCTTCTTCTCTGTCATGTAGTTGGGCAGTCCTTTCTGTCTTCTTCTCTGTCGTGTAGTTGGGCAGTCCTTTCTGTCTTCTTCTCTGTCATGTAGTTGGGCAGTCCTTTCTGTCTTCTTCTCTGTCATGTAGTTGGACAGTCCTTTCTGTCTTCTTCTCTGTCATGTAGTTGGGCAGTCCTTTCTGTCTTCTTCATCTCTACCTTGTAGCTGAGTGCCCCCTTCTGCTTGCACTACTCCCTACTTGATTACCATGATCATCAAGCTTTCCTCGTTTTTTTCTGCCCCTCTGTTAGGTGTATGTTAGGAGTATGATATGTTCCAAACAGGTTCAGGTTTTGAATGCTTAGGTCCCAGGTGATGGCACTGTTTTGTGAAGTGTCAAGATTTTCAGACATGGGGCCTAGGCAGAGAAGTAATTGCAGGACTGCACTCTTGAAGCTGACCAGAACCCCAGTCCACTCCTTTCTCTGCTTCTTGTCTGACAGGAGGTCAGAACTTCCTGTTATCCATTCCTGCTGTCACGACAGCTTCCCCAAGTGCACAAGATCTAGTGGCCATGGACTGAGCCCTAGGAGCTCTTTGAAACCATAAGCTAAAATAAATCCTTTTTTCTGTAGTTTTATATTTATTATAACAGATATTCTATCACAAAGATAAGAATGTTAACTAATACAGTCTGACTAGCCTTCCCCAGTCTTCTGTACTTGTTCCTTTCTCAATTCTTTTCCTGCTTTGGGCAACCTTTGGGCAATTCTACTCTCATTTCTTTGAGTTCAACACCATTTCACTCTCATACAGTAAGATCACGCAATCATCTTATTCAAAAAGTTAGATCATGTAATTCATCTTTCTGTGCCTGCATTATGTCACTTAATATCTCCCTTAGTTATCTATGTTATCACAAATGACAGAATTTCCCTCCTTTGACAGGTGAATAGTACTCCTGGTATGTAGGCCACATTTTCTTTACTCATTTTTCAGCTGATGTAGATGTAGGCTGATTCTGCATCCACATGCTGCAATGAATTGTGGGAGTGCAGATATCATGTTGACATAATGATTTAATTTTTTTGGATATTGTTCTAGTTTGCTTTTTGTTGCTTTGATAAAACATTATGACCATAAGCAACTTGGGGGAGAAAAAAGTTTATTTTAGCTTATATTTTCAGGTCATAGTTCATCATTACAGGAACAAAAATTCTATTAATTCATGATTCAATTTTATAAATTTGTTCATTTCTTTAAAGTTGTCAATTTGTTCACACATTTTTCATTTTATTTCTGATACTCTTATCCATTTTATTTCGGTAACATAATTTATAATGACTCCTCTATTTCTGATTTTATTTACTGAGCCTTTCTTTTGCAGTCTAGATAAATGCTTTTCAATTTACCTTTTCAAAAATTTGTTTCATTGGCTTTCTATGGTTTTAGAGTCCATTTCATTTGTTTCTGCTCTGATTATTTTCTTAATTAAAAAAAATTTGATGTCTTTAAGTATTTCATATGCAGTGTGTCTGTGTATCACAGAAAGCAAGAAGCAAATGTTAGATCCACTGGAGTTTGGTTGTGAGCTACCATGTAGATGCTGAGAATCAAACCCAGGGCCTCCAGAGGCAATTGCAGACTCACCTCTCTGGCACCCATGCTCTGGTTTTTAGTATTTCCTCCACTAACTTTGTGCTCCTTTGTAAGCCAAAGACTTAGCCAACACCTGCATACTCCTCAGCCTCCAGTCAAGCCTCCAGGTTCCAAACCAGCCAATTGGGTTCAGGCAACAGGTCAACATCCACAGACCTAAACTCCAAACCATCTCTAACAGGAGAAAGTCCCACCACCTGCCCAGCATGGGGCCAGCATCAGGCTCCAGAAGACCCAGTCATAGATTTTACACACTTGATATCCAGCATAATTACTATCACTTAGAAGACTTAGAAAAACATTAGATGAATTAATAGGTTAAATGATACTCTTTGAGTGTAAGTAAAATTAAAAATTACCTTTGACACACTTTATTAGTTATAATACAACCATCTACTAGGATTTATTACAACTTCAAGGCTTATAGAACAACCATCATATCTCAGTCATCTTCACAAAGCTCTCCTTAGGCAGTGTTACTATCAACCCTACTTTATACATGAAGAAAGAACAGCAGTTCAGTGACCAGCTCAAGGAAGAACTCAATACTACATGGGTTTCACAACCTCTGAAAACTCACATCTCTACTGAAATATTCAGAAGTATGTGGGATTACTTATACTTCAGTGAAGCTTCAATTTATCTCTTGCAGAATATTTTGAGATTTAGAAAATTTAAGTGAATTGTTCAAGAAATATTTAAGTGTGAATTACTTAAATTGTACTGCTTACAATTTTCATATATTAATACTGCAAACTTTTAATTGCTGTACTTCATATCCCTGAAGCTAGAAAGATTTTGGTCTGTGCATTAATCAAAAGGCTTCCATGTTTATTAGTACCTGTCCTTGGAAAGTTTCTAGTTACATGCCATTACAAATTCCTGGTCATAGAATAATTCTGAGTTGTATATACATGCCCTTAATGTTCTTACAACATTTAATCATAAACAACCAAACATTACCAGCAATGTTTCAGCTGACCTAGGATATGTATTTTCCTTGATATAGCAAAAACTAACCTCAGAGTAAAGCGAATTTCTCACAGTACACAATCTTTCTTTCAGAGATTAGTTCCCAGTTACCTAGCATTTGTAATTCTCTAGTCAGTGATGGCACACACACAATGAAAGTATGAGGAACCACTCTAACTTATTATATCCACCCCTGAGTTTACTTTCACAATATACAGCTATGTAAAACGAACAAGCAATTATTCAACTTTGTGGGATATATCAGTAATTTTAAAAAGAACAAAAAGAGATACTTACAATACATCCTTAAAGTCTCCAAAAACGTACATATGCCTAAAACTGTCAATAGCTATGACAGGGCAATCTGCTGGAGTTTTCTGGATATGCAGAAGAGGATGTCTAAATTTGTCACAATCTGCATGTAAGAAATTTATTGTACCTTTGAAAGAAACAGAATATTAAGAACTACATTAGAATTTTAACTATTCTCTGATTATGAACTCTCAAAAACAGCATAAAAAACAACATCAATATTCTTGAAATTAATAAAGACCAGGAAAACTAGAACCTAAACAGAATATTTAAAAGAAGCACATTTTTTTTTTAGTTCTCAGGGCAGAGTATAATCCCCTTAGAAATGATAAGAACACTCAAGTTTGAATGCTAATGTGAATTTTTTATTTCTTCAATTGGCAGTTGTCTGCTGTGTAGGCTCCCCAGATTCTGACAGCAAGTCCCCAAGTCTAACACATACACTGTTCCCTTGGGACCATCTTCATGCCCCTTGGGGCCTAGTTGGCTATTTTTTAATCTAATTTAGACTCAGAATGTCTACTAAATGATTCAAATAGGCAGCTCTTTACCATGCCACCAGTTCACATCATTTGACTTTTTATCCTCAGTACCGAGGAAAAGCTGTTTGATACCCCAAATTCTGCTAAAATACCATGGAGAAATGCAGACAGCTGCTCAACTTTCATACAGAAATAAATGTGGATCAGAGTGTGTTGTCTCTTAGCAATGTCTCTGGAAATGTGTCAGAGAAGCACTTAGGTACCAGGAAAAGGGTCCCCAAACAATACTGTTGACCTAGGACCACTTTTCATGCCATTTGTTCTTTTCCCTCTATACAAGTCATGGTACAGAAAACAGGAGCAAACACACAGAAAATATGGCTTCACATCATAACTCCACTGCTTCCTTGCCTTTATATCTAAACCCACATGTTAACATAGCTGGTTAAACTTTTAGCCTAAGTGTGTTTAGGCCAAATATATAGCAGGAAAGGAACAGAAAGGTAGTGAGAAAAAGATGAAACACCTGAAAATAAACACCTTAAACAGTCTACCTTTTTCACTTATTAATTGCCGGGCTACTTCATTCTGGAATATTTCCAAACTTTCTGTATCCTCTTTCATGTGGAAGAGTATGAGAAAAGGCAGTCCTTCTTCTGTCAATTCCTGAAGAAAGAGGTTTTTGATGAAGATCAGTGGCCTCTCTATTCAGTTTAGCTGTATCCAAAGTGTGGACTTGATCCATGTAACTAACAATTGCAAGTAATCAGGAAAAAAGGGTTCTAGTGGTGTGAAAAACGAGACTCAACAATGAAGGAATTCAACCGTTTGCATCTTAGGTATGAACACTAAGGAAAGGCACATGCGCTGCTCTGTTATAGACATGGATTCAACTTGGCCAATCTGTTAGCCCAGTGGTTCTCAACCTCTGGATTTTGACCCCCACAGGGGTCACATATTTTAGATATTTACATTATGATTTACAACAGTAGCAAAATTACAGTTATGAAGTAGCAATGAAATAATTTTACGGTTGGGAGTCACCACAGCATGAGGAAACTATATTAAAGGGCCACAGCATTAGGAAGGTTGAGAACTGTGTTAGCCAGTACTACATATATGACTACAGGGGCAGCCTCATGAAGCCAGTTAGGGTGAGCAAAGAAAGAATTATAGTCAATTCTTAATCCAGGAGTGACATGAACATCGATTAGTATTGCCAGTCTTCACAAGTAAAACTGGAAACACAAGTGTGCCAGCAATAAATAAATCTGAATCATAAATCCATGCTTATTCTAAAGTGTATTATCAATGTATTCCACTATGTGAGACCTACCCAAAGGTAGAAAGTGTTTGAAGGAATGAAGACAAAGCTCCACATTCGTCATTTCAATATGCACACATACAAGGCACCGTGAAAATGGCAAAGTGCTATTAAAACTTGTATTCTTGTTATGTGAGAGTATAAGAAACTTGAGACAGTAGATTTGAGTCATCTAATCCTAACAAATGCCATCTTCTTATTTGTATGAAGAAGTCCAGATAGGTCTTCTTCATGTAGTTATCTACATAAGCTGGCCTTACAAACTGCCTCAGCATGAAGCACAGATATCATTTATCTTTAATCATTTTTTAAATCCTCGAGACCTATCACATGAGACAAAAGGCTTCCTTTTGGTTCCTATCTCATATTTAAACTTGTTTCACTTGTATATTTGGATAAATAATTAAGCTTATTATATTATCCCTTCTTTTAATTGAGAGATAACTCTCATCCACAAAAATCCAGCATTTTAAATGGACAATCTGCTGTTATACTCAAAAGGTTGTGCAAAAATCCTCATTCCTTCCAGAACACACTTGTCACCCAATGATAAACCTTACATCTATTAACTATCACTCCCCATCTTCCCCTGCTCCCATTTCCTAGCATTACATTCATCTTTTGGTAATTTGATTTACATTTTCTTCTTCCTCATCTTTTCTCTCTTGGATTACGGTTTGTCAGTGCTCATTTACTGATCCACGCTTCTCTCTTGTACTCTTTGCCCTAGCTTGCACCTTCCCCTAGTGCAACAGTTTCCATCATCAGCTCACAGGCTACTTTAGCTCGGCGCACAAACAAAGCTCACTCTAGAATTAACAGGCCGGTTTCCAACTGGCCGCTTGTGCATATCCAAGTCTAACTAGCATCGTAAACATGCAGAATGAGTGACAGTGCTCTCCTGCTTCCACACTCCTCGGCATCCCTTTCTCTTTCAGCCCTGGCTTCAGGACTGCACGGTCTCCTCATGAAAGTAGACCCCCATCCTACCCTGTTTCTAAAGGAAAAATTAATTTTCTCTTTGAATTCCCAGGCTTTCCTTAGTGTCCCCCAGGTGGCACTGAGCACATGTTGTTCCTTTCTCTGGACATGTCAAATACTGACTGACAAGCCCGAGGACAGATAACCTCATTTCATTCCTGGTTCTGCTCCCAGATTTTCCATACAGAAGGATCTGGGCAACACAGGACAAAAAACAAAGAAATAAGTGCTACTTAATCAATACTACTGTGAAAAAGACTGGCCACTTCTTACAGAGGATATTTAAGAACTAGGAAATTAAAAAAAAAGCACATGTCACCTGACTTTATTACACTCCACAGAAGTATGCATGAACATACAACTATTAAGAGAGAAACAACAAACAGATTTGGAAACATATGATATTAGTTTGAAATACATAGCAGTGAATTTTCCAAAATGAAATACGCAGCAGCTGGTAGCTCATGCTTCTCAGGCTTCTATGTCCATCTGTGTCTACACCAACAAATTCTTTACCAAGCATGTATAAAGCATTCAGAAAGGTTCTAAGACAACCTGATTCAAGAGAAAGAACTGCTTTCCTATGGTTTAGTAATGCATGGGTGGTGGATTCCAACATATACTACATCTTCCGACTCATTAAATGTGGCCTGTGGAGATGGCTTGGTGGATGAGAGTTCTTGCTCTGTGATCTGGACCCAAGGTCATCCTAGCACTCATATAAACAGTCAGATGCAGAAGCACTTGCACTTCCTCTCACACATCTGTGCCTCCTCTCCCAAGGAGATGGGAGGAGGAAGCAGGGGTACCTGCAGGAGCTCACATGCAACAGCCTGGAATACACAGTTCAGACAGAAACAAGAGAACCTGCCACCAAACACAGTAGAAGAGAACCAACTTGCAAGCTCTTCCCCCATTACACACAATGAGTCAATAAAAGAAATAAAGAAAATTTTAAAAAAGAGAGAGTTATTAAATGTGGCAACTTCCACAGGGGGAAGGAAATGTTTAATTAAGATTTCCAGGTTTCAACTTTGAAATTCTGTTTTTGAAACTATTCTGACAAGAACTGCCAAAGCACGTTGTATCATGTACCACTGTTCAAATCTTCTTGAGCCTTTGAGCTAAGGCAAGAAAAAAAAGTAAGTATGCTAAACACACAAAAGGTCTATGGAATCAAGAAACAACCAGACATCCATTCATCTGGTGAACTATTATTACAGAGAGTCTAATCTGTCCTTGTTCTCAAAGTTAAGGACAGGAACAAAATGAAAAAGATTTCAGAATAACTGTTCAATTGTTTCTTTGTGGTTTTTTTTTAGAATAGGCAGGAACTAGAAAAACCTCTACTGGCAAAGGACTGCCTACAGTCACTAAGACCTGTCCCTCTAATAGGTGTCCCCTTAAACAGAGACTTTTCCCCAATGGTGGCTATCAGAAGCACATCAGTTACTTTCAAGTTCATTTTCAAGAGTACTAACAGCTGTTGCTATTACTAGAAATGCAAGGATTCTAGAATAGGGGAGGTGTGAAGCCAGTGCCAATGCACTATGAAAACAGCTAAGACACAGGTGTGCCCAATGTATGACTCTCACAACTGGTGACTCGAAACAGCATGGGAACAGAAGCAATGAGTTCTTTCACACAACTGAATTAAAATCACCCACACTGGAGTCCATACCTCTCCATTTTCAAAAGTTATTTCTCGGACAAGAGGGACACATTTGTCTTGAATCCAGTTGTAAGTTACATCAAAATTCGTCATAGATCCCAAGTACACCATGTCTGGCACAGAACGCTGTTACAAAAACAGAAATAAGAATTAAGATTACTGTAACCTTTGCAGGCAAAAAACACATTTTAAAATCCATCTACTAACTCAGAAACATCAAATATAAATTTCTAAGAAAGAAGGTAATAGTTTTATCCTTTTTAAAAAAGGACAAATCTGGGGCTCCCAGCTGGATCAGGCCCTCTGAATAGGTGAGACAGTTGATTGGCTTGATCAGTTTGGGAGGCAACTAGGCAGTGGGACCAAGTCCTGTGCTCATTGCATGAGTTGGCTGTTTGAAACCTGGAACTTATGCAGGGACACTTGGTTTAGTCTGGGAGGAAGGGACTGGACCTCCCTGGACTGAGTCTACCAAGTTGATCACAGTCCTCGGGGGAGGACTTGTCCTGGAGGAGGTGGGAATGGAGGGTGGGCTGGGGGTAAGGGGAGAGCGTGGGAGGGGGGAGAATAGGGGAACCCATGGCTGATATGTAGAACTGAATGGTATTGTAAAATAAAAAATATATATCACAAAAAAAAAAAGGACAAATCTGTGCTAATTGGGAACTTGGTAATCTAACTTGTGATATAAAAGATCCCTGCCCCTCAGATTTAAGACAATTATCTATCATCAGTTTCATCAAAGTCAGGCAGCTATATAAAGAGAATGACCTAAATGCATTAATTAAGCTATTCCTTTTAATAGAAAATGTCGTTAGAAAATGGACAGTCAAACACACTTTGAAAAAGAAAAAATGCTGGGAAATCTTACTAGAGATGTAGAAAGTACATCTCTAGTAAGAATCACCTGTGACTGTTTCCACTCAAAATTAGAGCTCACAAAGCACAGAAAATAATTTAAAAACTAACATTTAGTTCAGTAAGCTTATTGTGTCCAGCACTGTTATAGGCACTTGGTGATAAGTCACTTACTTCTCCACATGGCATGTTATTTTGATTAATGACAAAATCCAAAGCACTCAGAAGCTAAGAAACACTCCCAGCATAATACAGCCAGAAGGCACAGCCTAAGGCCAGTGGCCATGCTCACTGAATGCCCACCTTACACTTAAGACACTACTGGTTCTTAATGATAACACTGAGTAACTGCTATTACAGAAACACACCTAAAAAAACAGACAAATGCCCACATGTCCAGGTTTGAAGACAGCTTGTGTGTGGCCTCTAAAAGTTCACGAGCTAGAAACTTGGTCCATGTGACGATTCAAGAAGTAATAGAATTTTTAACTAAGTGGTGGAGCGTGGAGAGTCATCAGGTCACTGAGGTGCCTCCCCCATAGGAATTAATGTAAGTTTGCAGGATTAACTTGTCATAAAAGAGCCAATTTGCTCTTGGTTAGTCTCGGTTTCCTCTCACCACGCAGCCCACTTCGTACATCTTTCTCCTTTCTACTCCTTCACCATGCTCTGACAGTTCAAGGGAGCCTTAAGGATACCAAACAAAAGGACCACCCCACCCCAGGTCCTGGACTTTGAGCTTCTCATGTGTGAGTAAAAAAAGCCTCTTTTCTTCTTAAGCACCCACCTTAGATATTATGATAGAAAATGGATTCAAATGCTGTCTGAATTAGGAATTGAAAATGAGCTACAAAAGTAATGATAAATTATTTCTCTACATAAAAATTAATTCTAGTGACAAAACATTATAAACACATTAAAATAAAAACTGTGATGTTGGCCAGGTGTGGTGATGTGTAATTTAATCTCAGAATTTAGGAGGCAGAAGCAGGTGGATCTTAGTTTGAGGCCAGCCCAGTCTATATAGTGAGTTCTAGGACAGGCAGAACTACATACCAGAGAGACCCTGTCTCAACACACACACACACACACAAAAAAAAAAAAAAAAAAAAAAAAAAACAAACAACAACAATAAAAAAAACCAAAACTATGATCTGAAAAAAATATTCATGTTTCTATCTTTGGGATGTGAAACGTTCATACTGATAGACATTTATGTCAATTTGAGATAACATTCCTGGAAATTTTGCTTCTTAGTTGTTCCTACCATTTACTCAGGCAAAATCAACTATTGCAATGTTTAAACACACTTAAAAACAAAACTTAGTCAAGGGGAGAACCTACCACTGTTATTCTGTCTAATAGACACAGTATTAAACTGACTCTTAACAACTCATCATTTTACACCCACAGATGATTCAGCTCTCAGCTCTCAGCAAAGGAACTTTTATTTGCATAGATGGTGATTAACACAGAGCCCCACAAGTGGCCAAGGTGCAGAGAATAGGAAACTATGGAATGCTCAGCCTAAAGAGAACATATATAGTGCATCTCTCCTCCCGAGGCTCACTCAGGGATCAGTGCAGAAGGGGGCAGAGAGAGTGTCAGAAGCAGAGGGTTAGTGAGCACAGGGAAACAGTGTCTTCTGTCCACAGAGGACAGCTGCACTCATGAACTCACAGCTGTTGTCACAGCATGCACAAGACCTGTGTAAGCCCAAACCAGACCGAATCCTACATGGGGAGGGGAGCTGGAACACAATCCCATGCCATCAGTTGAGTTACTGGTAACCAATAACTACAGGGACAGCTAGTTTTCTCCAAGAGTGTAGTCCCTGCTAAGTCAACCACTCTAGTGGAAGGTCACACGCCTAAGAATAGTTAAGTTGGTCTTGATGGATTAAAAAAAAAAAAAAAAAAGAAGAAGATAAAGTTGAATGGGTAGGGAAGGGGGGAATAGATCTGGGAAAAGTTGGTGTCACAGGGAGTAAATACAACATTATATAAAATTCTCCTAAAGAATACTATCTATGGGCTGGAGAGATGGCTCAGAGGTTAAGAGCACTGGCTGCTCTTCCAGAGGTCCTGAGTTCAATTCCCAGCACCCACATGGTGGCTCACAACCATTTGTAATGAGATCTGGTGCCCTCTTTTGGCCTGCAGGCGTACATGCAGGCAGAACACTGTATACATAATAAACAAATAAATCTTAAAAAAATACTATCTATATCTATTTTTTTTTCTTTCAGGAAAAAAGAAGAAAGGGAAAATAACTTGCCAAGTTGAAAACAACCTAAGTGCTTTTACTATCAAAAAGCTAAGTTATTTCCCAGCAGGTCTGGGGGTTGGCAGAAGCATTGCAAAGGAGTGGCCGACATGGCTTGCTCAGCATCTTTAACATTTGCCTCCCAGACTGAGTGCAAGAAGAGGGGGAGAAAAGAACTGGAGCCAGGGGACTCCAATGTTACTGCAGGTCTGTGACTTCAGGCTGCTGCTGCCCAACCTTCACTCTGAACATGGGTTACTAGACCAGGACACTTTTCAAAATTACATCACTTAGTCATGGTAGCACAAGCCTTTAATCCATACTACTCTGGAGGATGAGGCAGGAGGGTCTCAAGTTCAAGTAAGCCCAGGCACCTTCGTGAGACCCTGCTTCACAAATAGGAAAGAGCCAGGATATAGAAGTGTCTGAGCACTTGCCTGACATACACAGGCCTTGTGCTCAATCACTAGTACTTCTCCTAGCATTTATTAAATGTATTAAATATTGTGTCTTAAGCACACTGTGAAACAGCAACTCACCCCTGGTGGTTTGTAGATTAAATTGTCTCCACTGTACCTTTCTGGTTTTGAAACATCTCTGATAGGAGGGAAAAAATAATGTTTTAAGAAAAACACTTGAAACAATGTACTTTAATAAAACAGAATTCACTAATCATTGCAATGTATGAATTATAAAAACATGAAATATACACTTGTTCAATACCTGTCCCATTCATTAGACTATGCAATACCAAGATAACCATATATTTAAAAGCAAACTAATACGAGGCAGACTTCTTAAAATAACATTACAGTCAGCTGCTATGGTATTAGGATTTTACAAGTCTGGATTGAACGGATCAGCATGATAGCCATTTTGACTCTAGACTGATTTCCACCTATAGATTAAGGACATTAATTTGTTCACAGATATCAATAAAAAATTAACTTTCTACTTCTTACTTTTTAAATTTGGCAATTCTAAGAACAAATGAATAGAACTAACCAATATCATAAAAACAGTTTTAGAAAGCAGCATGGTTGTATACTTGGACATTGTCATTTCCTGGGCCTACTACAGTATCTGGCAAACAAATATTTGGTCTTGTATAATAATTATTTAACTAGAAAAGCCTTAGAGGAAAGAGTATTCTTCTCTTCTCCTACATAATTTGTGGATTAAATAAACACCAATACACCTTCAGTTTCTGACTACATAGTCCAGAAAAAAAAGTGAAGGTGCTAACTGATGAATGTAAGGAAGGCATTCTGTGGGGAATGAGAAGAGGAGCTATGAGGAGGACAACTGGGGCATTTTACTGGGAGGAGAGAGGGAGGGCAATACTGAGAAAGAGGGAGAAAAGGAAAAGGGATAAGTAACACTGAAGATGTCTGAAAAACCAGAGGGAAACATTATTTTATGGTTACTTAAGAGTATATATACATTTATACATAATTTTTTTTTTTGTGTGTGTGTGTGTATGTGCATGCGCACAAGTGCACACGTATGTGTGGTTCAAATTAAATTACACCACTTGGTGTGATGCCCCCTCCAAGAGCCATAACTATCCAACAAAAACCTAGGCGTCAGGCCTGGAGAACCTTCCTTCTAGTTGTTGGTAGGGGTAGTTGAAGAGACTCCCTCTAACTAACACAGGCTATTAACACTTGCCCTTAGTTGCCCCTTAGAACTTGAAGGGAAGATCCCGTTGCTGAAGACACAAAAACTTTGGACACAGGACTTGGAAGAATCAACCTGTAACTGACCTGAAAGCCTCCTCCCTGAGGACTTGCTCTCATAATATCCAAAGGTGCTATGCAACAGCCAAAGGAGAACACAACAGTCCTACCAGTTATAAAGCCTGCAAAGCAGGCAATGACGAGCATGACAAGATATTCCCAAGGGTGTAATAGTGGCACCCATTAGAGGCCAACGAAAGCAGTGTAACTGGAGTTAAGGCTGCTCAACAGGAAGGAATCCATGGCTTGTACTGAAAACCTAACCAACTACCCACAGCTGGTGAGGTCATGGAACCTAGAGAAGAACCTACTACTTCTGTTTTCCTAAACTGATTACATCCACAGATACATGTAGCTCATCACTCATTAGAGAAGCTTCTTTTGTCAAGAGAATGAGACCATTACAGAAATCCACAACTGTTTAAAATTCAGGCAACAACTGGCCATGAGGTACCAAAGCCAGTTGATACATCTCCAATATAACCCCTACCTTTAAGGCTCAGGAAAAAGAAGAAGGGACAGAAAGACTGCAAGAGCTTGAGAACTTGGGTGTCTGCTGGGAGACTATGTCTTCTATATGACAAGGAAGCTGTACCCAGGAAATCACAACAATTTGGCTGCATAAACAAGTCCTGGGCAACGATAATAACAGCTGACATTCCAACATGGATGGGGGAACTCTCACAAGCCCCACCTCTAGATGAAGAGCTAAGGCAATTCATGGCTGCTGAAAAAGGAAGAATCAGTCTTCTCTAGGGATGAGCCTACTTACTGACAGATTACTTACCAATCCCAAGTGGTCAGCCCTAAACAAATACACATTAAATGGACTCAGCAGAATGAATGTGAGTGTGTGTATGTATGTACATATATGTACACATGTATATGCACAAAAGAATAGTTAAAGAAGAGGTCATAAATTTGAGAGGAAGTAGAGGGACAAGCGGAGTTGGAGGGAGGATGAGGAGGGGTAGAAATGTAAATGCACTAGTCAAGTAAGATATTGTAAAAACATTGAAATTAAATGATGAGTGCGTCAAAGAAGAAATCAAAATATCCCTGGAACTAACTGAAAATGAAGCACAATACAATAAAGTCTCTGGGACATATTAAGAATAGTTCTAAGAAGGAAGTTTACAGACCTAAGCATCTACATTAAAAAATCAGAGAGCACAAATAAATGACTTAATGATACAAATCGAGAATTTGGAAAAACAAGAACAAACCAAATTTAAACCCAGTAGATAGCAAAGAATGATAAAATCAAAGAAACAGAAACAAACAAAAATACAAAGAGTCAATTACTCTAAGAGCTGGTTCTCTGAGGTGATCCACAAGGTCTACAGACTCCTGGCCCACTTAACAAAAAGAAAGCAAGCAATGACCCAGAAACAAGCAGTGAACATTACAACAGACACCAAAGAAATACACAATATAATAAGAGAATGCTTTAAAAACTTCATTCCTTAAGTTGGAAAATATGAAAGAAACAGATGAATTTCTTGATTCAACCAAAATATTAAAGTTAAATCAAGAAGAGACCAACAACCTAGACAGACCCACAACAAAGCAGTTAATTAAAATTGTAATTAAAAAATTTCCAACTATAAAAGTCCAGGTCCAGATGGATTCAAAACAGATATCTATCATACTTTGAAAGAACTATAACCAAGCTTTCCTAAAACTCTACAAAAAAAGAAAGAAGTAAAAAAGAAAGAAAAAGAACTCTAAAATCTCTTCTTTGAAACCAGTATTAATCTAATACCTAAACCAGATAAGATACAACAAACAAAACAAGACTAGAGACGTTATCCCTGATGAACAGAGATGTAAAATCCTCAATAAATACTAGCAAACTGAATACAAACACATATCAAAAAGCTTATCCACCATGATCAAGGTGGCTTTATCCTGGAAATGCAGAGTTGCTTCAACATCTGTAAGTCAATAAGTATAATAAATCAAGCCGGGCGGTGGTGGCGACGCACGCCTTTAATGCCAGCACTCGGGAGGCAGAGCCAGGCGGATCTCTGTGAGTTCCAGGCCAGCCTGGACTACCAAGTGAGTCCCAGGAAAGGCACAAAGCTACACAGAGAAACCCTGTCTCGAAAAACCAAAAAAAAAAAAAAAAAAAAAAAAAAAAAACAAGTATAATAAATCATATAAATGGACTTAAAGACAAGAATCACATGAGCATCTCAATAGATGCAGGAAAAAATTTTTTGACAGAATATGTTTCTTTGATTTAAGTCCTAGAAAGAGTAGGACTGGAGGAAATATACCTCAACATAATAAAAGCTATATATGACAAACCTACAGCCATTATTATACTAAATGAAGAAAAACTAAGCTTTACTCCAAAATTAGGAATAAGACAGAGCTGTCCACTATCCCAACTACTCCTTTGCAATATAGTGTTGTAAACACTAGTTGGAGCAATTAGACAAGAAAAAGGAAATTAAAGGAGTCCAAGTATCTGCTGGGAGATGGTATTTGCAGATGGTATAATATTATACATAAGAGATCCCAAATATTCCACCAAAAACCTTCTAGAAATAATCAACAATTTCAGAAAAGAGGCAGGGATCAAAGTCTTTTTCTTTCTTTCTCTCTTTCTCCCTTCCTTCCTTCCTTCCTTCCTTCCTTCCTTCCTTCCTTCCTTCCTTCCTTCCTTCCTTCCTTCCTTCCTTTCTTTCTTTCTTTCCAGTAGCTTTTCTACACATCAACAACAAACATGAGAAAGAGCTCATGGGTACACTTCCAATTTACTGCAGCATCAAAGATAATAAAATATCTTAGAATAAATCCAACCAAGGAGGTAAAAGACCTCTACAATAAAAACTTCAAATCTCTGAAGAGATTGAGAAAGACATCCTGTTCATGGATTGGTAGAATATTACCAATTAATATTAATATTGCAAAAATGATCATTAATACTGTAAAAATATCCATCCTATCAAAATTCAGTGTAGCCCCAATCAAAACATCCACAACACCCTTCACAGAAATAGAAAAAAAATCTTAAATTCATATGGAACCAGAAAAGAATTTGGATAGCTAAAACAATCTGCTATTCCAGATCTTAAGATATATTAGAGAGCCATAAAAAGAATAAAAGAACAGTATGATACTGGCACAAAAAAGACATGAAATCAAGAGAAAAAAATAGAAAACTCAAACATCTACAACCATCTGATATTTGAAAAAGAGGCACCAATATACATACACTGGAGAAAAGATGACATTTTCAACAAATGGTTTCTGGGAAAACTAGATGTCCACATTCAGAAGAATTAAATTTGACCCATATCTATAATCCTGCAAAGAAATTAGATCCAGATGTATTTAAAACCTGGAACACTAAAACTGCTAGAAGAAAGGCAGAAAGATGTGGGTGAAGAAAAGGACTTTCTAAGATTTATTTATTTAATGTATGAGTTCTCTATCTGTATGCACAATTTTATGCCACAAGAGGGCATCAGATCCCACTATTGATGGTTGTTAGCCACCATGTGTTTGCTGGGAATTGAACCTAGGTTCTCTGGAAGAGTAGCCAGTGCTCTTAACTGCTGAGCCATCTCTCCAGCCCAAGAAAAGGGCTTTCTGAACAGAACTCCATTAGTCAAGAATTTAAGACTAACAACTGATAACTGGAACCTTGTAAAGTGAAAAGGCTTCTGTATAGCTAAGAAACAACTGAGTGAAAAGAAACTTACAGAATGAGAATCATTGCCAATATGCATCTCAAAGAAAATTAATAACCAGCATATACAAAAACCTCAAAAAACACAAAGTCAAGGAAACAAATGACCCAATTTAAAATGTGGAGTAGGTTTCTATAGAGAGTTCTCAATAGAAGGAATAAAAATAGTTAAGAAATACCTTAAAAAGTGTTCACCATCCTTAGCAATTAGGGCAATGTAAATTAAAACAACTCTTGAGATTTCATCTCATCCCACTCAGAATGGCTAAGATCAACAACACAATTGACAATAAATGCTGGTATGGTTGTGAAAAAAGAGGAACCTTCATTCACTGTTGGTGGGGATGCACATTAGTGCAGCTACTCTGGAAACTCTAAAAATCTAAAACTACTTCCAGACAGAAGAGCAGCAGGTTCAAAGGCTCTGAGGCAGAGGCTAGCTCAGAGTATCTGGGGTGGGCTATGTAACCAGACATCAGTGAAGCAAAAGCCCAGGCTGGAGGTGTTCCCTGCCCATGCTGTACAGTGATCTTCAGAAACACTGATAATGTTCACAGTGAAACATTAAAAAAAAAAAAAAAAAAAAAAAAAAACAACAACACAAAAGTATGAAAGCAAGGAGTCGGAGCATAAGTCATCAACTGGAGAAGGTATCAGAACAGCTACTGCAACCAGACTAATACAACTGTTAAGAGCCCCAAATAAAAGAAGTCACACTGTACAAAAGCCAAAGGTGGCTGAGATAACGTCAGAGAAGAGAGGGTCAAGGACACAACTTCGAATCATTCCATTCAGAGATAAAAAAGAACAAAAGGGGAAAAAGGAACTGTGAGGGGCAAACCAGAGGGACTCAATGTCAAGTGTTGACAAGAGAAAAAAGAGGGGAGGTGATGTCTCAGTCTTCAGGAAATTTGAGATCAAACTGAAGAAAATCTGCTGGGTTAGCCAATCAAGGAGTCATATTGTGACTATTCGGAGACAAGCTTTGTTAGAAGGATGGAGGTGTAAGCCAGCTTCCAAAGAGCTGAGAGTTTTTATTTGGAAGACTTTGAGAAAGTCAAGGTAACCAAGCATAAACTAGCCTTTAAAAAAGTAGAAATGAAAAGAAAGACATAGCATTATAGCTCAAGAGATGAAAGTGGTGAGTCAGAAAAGAGAGGAACGGGATTTCGGAAAGAGAAATCAGTTTCTGTAAGGGTCAGGGTAAAACCATGAGAAAGCAGGGAGAACTAATGGGTCAAAGTCCCAGGGATAAAGAGCTACAAGAACAGGTTCCAAGAATGAAGAGATCAGTCTTAGAAGGGCGAACTGTAGGGCTGGGGCTCAGATCAGGTGGAGCACAGGCTCAGCATGTAGAAGCCCTGGTTCTGATCCCCAGCAGAGGGAAGGGTGTATGGGGTTGGTGCTATTTTCAGACAAGAAAGAAATGAAGGAAGGTGGTAAAGATATGGGGATAAAGGAAGATAACAAAACCTATGCTTCTTAACTAGAAAGAGAACATTCTCAGCCAGTTGCGCAGTCATGGGTTAGCAGTTTATCTGGCATAAAGGTCAGTGAATTGAAATCAGGGCATGAAAGAGCTCACTGTTAACTAGGCCACTCCTATGTTTTTACCTACATTCTGAAACATAACACGACAAACACTTTGAGGCCCTTAGAGGATTGGCCATATGTATAACTGATTGGTGTCTTTAAAAGGATTGAGGTCATCTTTGGAGAGGTCATCTTTAGAACATGACCAAAAACAACAAGAACTGAATGGGATAACCAAGCTCACCTCCTAGCAGGCTGCTGGTTAATATACTTACCCAAAAGCAGAAAGGAAGGCACAGTCATCATGCAAAATACTTGCTACTCTTTCAAAAACTCTGTAATTGTCTGAATCCTTCTGCTCAAAGTATCCAATGATATTTCTCTTACTGCGCTGTAAAATAAAGTATCTAATTATTTTGCGACATATATAGTTTTAGGAGCATGCTACTTCATTTACTCTTTATTCTGGAACTCAGCTCTAGTTGTGGTTCAGTTATCTGCAACTGAAGAATAACTATGAATCCAGTGATAGCATTTAATGCCTAGTCCAAAACTATCAACAATTATGCTGGGTTGAAAACAGTATTGCTACAATAAAATGTAACTATCAATTCATTAAAACTGTATTAATTTAGACTCCTCCATGGGTCCCTCACATGTCTCCACATGGTACTGCCTATGCTTACTACATAAGACCCTGTCCACTCTCTAAAAAGGTCAGTTCTCAGGGGCATGCTTGCAGCCAAAATATTAAGGTATGGCAGATTGTTTTGTTCAAGACAATAAAGGAGAATTTGCTGTTTGCTCTGAAATGGCAAGCTCCCCTAGCCTAGCCATCTTTTCCTGTACCACAACCCACTGCCTGTTAAGCATTCATCATGGTCCTTTGCATGTTCTCACAAGACATAGGGGCTAGGAGACGGCAATAACAAGAAAGGCTCATAGGCTCACAAGGCCTGCTGTGATGTAAGCAATAACATCATTCATCTCTGACTCAGGACTCATGGTCCTCTGACAACAACCGCGAAATGGTAACGGGCTAATTTATTAACATGTCACCTGATAACAACTGGAATAAAGACTAAACACTATAGTTTTTGCTTTTGGTGTTGTGTGTGTGTGTTTAATTACTTAACTTACAAAGAAACAAGTTTGCTAAGTTTATCAAAAGGGGCTCTTTTAAAGGGCACCAAATCATAATAGAGCTGAATAGAGACTAAAACAGATACTCTGCAGGTGTCAACCACAGCAAATAGGCAAACTTTGGTGTGCATGCTTGATTTACTTCTGTTTATAGTTCAGGCTTCTCTTTGTACTACATTAACTCAATTAGTGCAGCTTTACTACATGTTATACATTTATCTGGAAGTTCAGCAATCATTGGCATTTCCCTTGAGAATTAATCCCAGACAAATTCTTTCCAGTATGCATATTGTCAAATACACTGCAGTAAACTGTAAGAGAACATGCAGAGTCTGCATTCATATTATGGTTTGTGTTAATTACACAGGCAATGCACATTTCATCCACCATAAGTTAACTTACATCAAGAGTGGTGACTTCATCTATACTTTGAATCTCGTGAACTGGGTTACTTTTCTGTTGCCTGATGTAGTCTGCAAGCGCTTTCACTGATCGTTGGCCCCTGTATTCTCTCTTCATCATCATTCCATTGCGAAATAATTTGAGGGTTGGGTATTTGCTTATCCTGTACCTCTGGGCTATATCAGCTAAAAGAATGCATGAAAAGAAGTTAGCTATCACTCAGTTAGGGTGAGCAGATTAGTCCAAAAATCAGAAACATTACAATTACTTAGTGACATCTTTCTTAGTGAAAGAGAAAAGAAAATACTCAGTCATGACTTTATACTGGTTATCAGAACCAGGCTCTGGACTTACTGCCTGGGCTTAAATTCTGACGCTACTGTTTACTTACTGTTTGTGTGAACCTTAAAAGTGCATAAACTGTGATGCCCTCACTTTTTATGCTACAATAAGGATAATTTCTATTACAATAAGGTTGTTATATGAATCAAATTAGACAATGCAAAAACATAGCACAGTAAGTATGACAGATGGACATCTGAACGAAAAGACAGCAACAATAATTATGCCTTCACAGCATAGAAGCTAGGAGGAGGGCAATAAGCAGGAAGTAAATCACATTATGCATCCCAGGGCCTTTGGAGTGCTCAAGAAGAGGCAGCAGTACTTACAATATTTGCTAAGTTAAGGCTGCATTGTTTTCTCTCTAGGACAAGCATTTAGAGAATACTAAAGGAATATTAGAGATTAAAGTTGGAGCATGAGTTCTCAAAAGAGACGGTGGATAAAAGCCAATATGTAATTTAGATCATATAATCGGGTAAAATCCATGGAGGATTTATAAGGAGGAAATCACAATTCACTACCAAAGTTCTTTAAATCTGAATTATTAACACAAGGTATACATATTTAACAAAGCCAATAACCGCCTGGCTTAGGAGCAGATCACTTCATAGCAGAACCAGAAAGTCCATGAGCTACAAGCTCTTCTTGGGCGGCACACACAATGCGAGGGTGTGTTTCTGGGCCCTATGAGCAAGGAATGGATGCAATTATACTGGAGTGAGAGTGGTCCACAGCAAGTACAAGCTCTAAAGATGCAGAGTACAAAGTGTGGCTTAGTCACAAGAAAGTGACCTTCCTGTCAAAAACACATTCCTCTCCAGCACACTACACATAACATGTGACAAATGAACATGATATATAAATCCAATGAGTTTTTAATTAAAATGCTTTTCAAACTGTATCAAACAGTTCCTCTGACCGATGAAGCAATGTTGTTGTCTAGAGAATTGAAAATATCTCTTTTAAAGTTATAATTTTCCCAAGTATCTCCCAGAGACTGGTTTAATTAAGGATAGGCACTCATAATATGAAATACCAGGCTATTACATAAAGGAATGAAACCTCTGTATATTTCTAAAATGAAATATTCAGCATACACTATAAAGTGAAAAAACAGCCAGATGTGAAAGCCTAAGAAATGCAGGGGAGAAATATAAATGCATATATATATATACACAAACACACACATGTACACATGTATGTTCCAGCTTAAACATTTGTCCCTATTCTACCTCCAAAGAAGGAAAAAAGAAAAGAGACCACCAGTGAGAGAAACTGAGAGACCCTTTGGAAGAAATTTAGATTTCATCTCCCCCCCGCCCCCCCCCCGCAGGGTTTCTCTGTGTTGTTTTGGTGCCTGTCCTGGATCATGCTCTGTAGACCAGGCTGGCCTCAAATTCACAGATATCTGTCTGGCTCTGCCTCCCGAGTGCTGGGATTAAAAGCATGCACCACCACCGCCCAGCTAGATTTCATTCTTACAGTTTGGTTTTACAATTCTGACATTGAAACCATGCAAATATTTAACATGAATATAAAATGTTTAAAACATTAATACCAGTATTGTTGCTTTGAAATTTAACAGATTTTTGGTAGATAAAGTATTTGATATCAGTAAGGTCACTAAGAATCAAGAGTTTCAGTCTAAGGGAGTAAAATATAAAACTGACAAATGCTTCATTCTATTTGCCTGGGCAAGAATTTTTTTGGATAAGACTTCAGAAGTATAGGCAAGAAGAGCAAAGCTAGACAAATGGGATTATCTCAAACTAAAAAGCTTCTATACAGCAAAGGAAATAGTCTTTAGAATACAGAGACAATCTATTGACTGGAAAATAACTGTAAAGTAACAATGAACAGTCAACACTTAAAACTTTACACTGAATTCAAACAAGTATACTGAAAAAGTACAAAGAACTCAATTTAAAAATGGTAAAAGTTATTTGAAGGTACGTGGGGAAAAAAGTCAGCATCACTACCATCAGAGAAACGTAAGTCAAACCCACAAGGAGAGGCTGAGAAACAGCATAGTGGCAGAGAACCTGTCTAGTCTAGCATGGCCCTAGCAACACACACAGGAAAGAACACAAACATCACCCACTCCAATTAGACTGACTCTTAACAAAAAGACAAAAGACAGTAAGTGTTGGTGAGGAGGTGGAAAGGGGGAACTTGTGCATTACTTTTGGTGAGAATGTAAGAGCTGAAAGAGTCATTATGGACAACAGTGTAAAGTTCCTCAGAAAATTCAAGAGAGAACATGACAGGAAGAACCTGTCAGTTCTGCTGCTGGGTTATATATCCAAAGGTACAGTCAGAATGTTGTCAAAAGATCACACTCCTATGTTTGCCAAAGCTCTAGTCACAACATTCAAGACCAAACCACCTAAATGCCTATGCCAGTCACTGATGAATGAAAACACACACACAGAGAGAGAAACAGACTGCTATGCAACTATAAAAATAATGACATCTTGTCATTTGTTACAACATGAATAAACCTAGAAGGTTTAAGTGGTATGAACCAAGCACAAAACAGCATGATCTTAACCATATGTGGAATCTAAAAAAAAAAAAAAAAAGAGGCTGCTTTTAGAAAGCGAGTGTAATGGCGACTGCTGGAGACCAGGGTAACTAAGAGGTCAGGGAGAAACTAAAAATGCTTGTCAGAGAATACATAATCACACTTATAAGGAATAAACTCAAAGATTCTTGCACATCAAGGTAACAATCATTAATGATGACATGCTAAAATCTGCAAATAGGGTGTGTGTGCTATGTGCTTTTACCATAAAAAATTACAACTAAGAAAAGCTATAAATTTGTAGGTAACCTTTAACTGTTCGGGTGTACAGACTTCAAAACAATTTATATACAATAAAAATATTGCTATTTATTAATTCTTAAGAATAAATAAAACCTCTTAAAGGCAGAGGAAGGAGATGGACATGCCATACTGAGATAAGGTACCTAGTCTCGTGGTAGAACATAGATTAAAAATATGGATTATTTTAAGTTGTAAGAGCTAGTTAGTAACATGCCTAAGCTATCAACAGAGCACTTATAATTAATAATAAGTCTCTGTGTTGTTATTTGGGAGTGCTTCTGGGTATGTTTTTACTTCTACAGAAAATGAGAGACTGTAGATTCATTCCAAGTTGATATGGATGAGGTTTGATTGAAAAAGACCCCCCCCCCCTGAAAATCCTGGCTATAGATATAAAGAAATGAACGTAAAAAAACTACAAAATATGTGATGTATATTTTACCTACTCAAACATAAAACAAAAAAATTATCCTTGGCTAGCTTGTCTGTAACACATAGTCTATGCTTTATTAATGCAGATATGTATGTTACCTTTAAAAGTTCATATATTAAGCCGGGCGGTGGTGGCGCACGCCTTTAATCCCAGCACTCGGGAGGCAGAGCCAGGTGGATCTCTGTGAGTTCGAGGCCAGCCTGGGCTACCAAGTGAGCTCCAGGAAAGGCGCAAAGCTACACAGAGAAACCCTGTCTCGAAAAACCAAAAAAAAAAAAAAAAAAAAAAGTTCATATATTTTCAGAGCAAGGGGACCAAACACTAATGAAAACAAATGGCTCGGGTAATCCAGCATTTCAGAGTGCCTTGGTTATAGCTTCCTCAAATTCTGCATCCAGGCAGCTTCAAGGCTGCTGGTTGAGATGGTCTAGCCTCATAGGCTACTCCAGCCTAGACTTAACCATTACCCTAAATTTTCTCAAGGTTCCCCCAAAGATGCCAGAACCTTCAAACAGTAAGACACAGTTTAGAGAAAACAATACCCACATTCCCAAAAGATTGATTGCGGATGTTTGTCATCACTTAAAGGAGTTAGTTACAAGTTGTTATTGGTCATAGTCAGGAAAAAAGCTAATAAACAAAGGAGTTAAATTCAAAGATCTCTTTCTAAAAGGAAAAATGATGAGATAAAAGGGTAGACTATTAAATCTACCTTAATCCAAAACACAACTATTAATCTCAAAATATTTTACATTGGTATGGATTTTTGTTTATTGATATAAATTTAAAATTATTTTTGCTATACTGTATGTATTTTCTACTCTTCATTGGGGTATTGTTTATGCAGTTCATTTAAAAATGTAATGTATAATTAAGAAATACAGGTTAACAGCCATCTATAATAATCAAACTTGTAGTCATATTAGGTATGTTTTCAAGGTTAAACAGATATATTTAGATAGATAATCTTCAAACACTTCAAAAACCTACAGAATATGGCATTTAATGTGTTTAATAACCTAAGTCTTTTTATAACAGTCAGATACACCACTTTCCTTCAAAAGAAGATGGTGGGCATTAAACAATCTCCATATGGAATTTGCTTTCTTTATGGCAAAAGGTAGCCATTTGGGAAAACAAAAAACAACAACAACAGAAAAAAAAACTGCCCTTGCCTCAATTGCTGGCAGTATGCTGTCAAAAATAAACCAGCAGGAAGCAAAAGAAAGCAATGCCAAATTTTTCCAAGACGACATAGGACAGTCCTTCAAAATTCCCTGCTCTTCAAGAATGTCTGTACTAGGCCTGTAGGCCAAAGTTGGATGCCTCAACGCTGCAGAAGAACTCTGGGTGACTGTTCAGGCAGCCAGATGTCCCTGTTATTAGGTAACATTACACCCTTCTGGGGTCTTTGATGGAGTTAAAGACTAATAATTAGACAAAGTTTTCCTGAGTTATGATAAAAAGTAAATTAAGTATAAAATGTTTAGATTCACAAAGATAATAGAATACTGTCTCCAAATTTGCCAAATACAATTGGACTGGATAGTGTAACTGCAATTCTTGATAACTGCTTTTGTTGTATATAATTTTGCTATGTTAAAGCTAAAACCTTCCTTTTTAATTAGATAAAAAGGAAAAAATGCTATAGAATAATCCTTTTTGTACACTGTGAAAATGTGTTGCTCTCATTGTTAATAAAGAGCTGATGGACAATAGCTAGGCAGGATTTTCAGGAAGAAAGGATGCTGGGAGGAGGATAGGCGGGGAGTCATGGGAGTCTTTCAAGTAGCAAGGAGACGCAGAAGAAGCAGATGAACATGACATACTGAGATAAGGTGCTGAGCCACGTGGTAGAACATAGATACAAATATGGGTTAACTGAGGTTGTAAGAGTTAGTAACAAGCCTAAGCTATTGTCTGATCATGTATAATTAATAAGAAGTCTCTGTGTGGTTACTTGAGAGTGGGTTGGTGGGACAGAGCTGACTGGCAGTCCCGACAAAAAACTCTGCCTACAAAAGGATCTCAAACTGCTTTAAATTTGCTATGTAGCCCAGATTAGCCTTGAACTTATGATCTGCCTGCTCGTATGCCCCATTATACCTGGCAAGGCCATGAGTTTTTAATGACAAACTAAAAGAAAGGTACTTGTAACATACACAAGAAACAAATGATAATACTTAAGAAAGAATGCACTTTTAAAAGGACCATCAAAAATAATGAATCAGCTGGGTGGTGGTGGCACATGCCTTTAATCCCAGCACTTGGGAGGCAAATACAGGCTGATCTCTGTGAGTTTGATGCTAGTCTGGTCTACTGAGAGAGTTCCAGGGCAGCCAAGGCTACACGGAGAAATCTTGCCTCAACAAACCAAAAATAAATAAATACTCTTCTTTTGAAAAGTGAACTAAAGATATTGTTCAATTTATAAAACAGAGATGATCAATAATCAAAAAAGCATGCTCAGTTGTAATCAGGAAGTTACTGATTAAACTATGAAATGAAATTTTGTCCATTATATTGGTAAAAAACAAAAACAAAAACCCCAAAACCTCAAAATTTAAACTCAAAATATCAAGCCCTGCACATATCCTATTAGGTACAACTTAAGCATACATAGTGTTAATAAGGTTAAATTAGGTGAGTTTCTAAGCTTCCATCAAGGTGTC
The DNA here is from genome assembly GCF_049852395.1 of Peromyscus maniculatus bairdii. Taxonomy (NCBI): domain Eukaryota; kingdom Metazoa; phylum Chordata; class Mammalia; order Rodentia; family Cricetidae; genus Peromyscus; species Peromyscus maniculatus. The sequence goes on from NC_134853.1 coordinate 72,601,990, forward strand.
AACATTTCTTTTTACTTCCCCAAAAAGGATTTGGCAAAAAGGACATGTGAACGCATAAAATGAAATGACTAATCTAATAGAAAGCATTTATTTTTTCATTTGCAATGTAAGGATCAGTTTGAAAATGGTCAGTAAAAGGCACTACTAGAGACAATATGTTTTCAACTTTTTAAAAAATAGTGTTTTAATTAATTCTTTGAGAATTTCATACAATGTATTTTAATCATTTTCATCCCCCTCCCCTAACTCCTCCTAGATTCTCCCTATATCCTAATATAACCAAACTTCATGTGCATGCATGGTCTCTCGTGATTTCTCCTTTTAACTTTCTAAAACTGACAAAACAATAAATGGAATGAAAACCTAATATACTAAAAAATAATAATCTGTACACAGCAGACTATAGGAAGATAGATTCCTGAGGGTCTGAAGTTATAGTAACAGAATTTGAATGCTAGCTAGCCTGTTTGTGGTAACTGGCCAGAGAGCTATGGGGCTGGACTCTCAAAACCTTCACCTAGCAGTAACAGACCCCTGTAAGAAGCACTGCAGTACTGGCACAGGCAGCAAGAGCCTGTTTCTATACTCAGTCATTATAAATGTTGGGCTGCCTTAAAAATATGGTTATGAAGAGAAAAACTAATCTCTGGAGACTATCAGGAGACTGGTCAATGAATTCATTCTTGAACAACATGCCAGCAGGTATGCTGCACAATGAGGTAACTTTTAATTATTAAGAAGCAAAACCTTTAAAATTACATTGATCAGTAATTTCAAGCATAAAGGTGACTTTTTATATGCTTTGGCCAAAAGTGACTTTAAGATAATTACAGCATGACATTTTGACAATGTAACAAAGAATGACTTAAGGGGTATAATAAATGGTTTTTAAAAATTAACTGGATAGATCAAATGTTAAAATGGATGTCAGAGGAATTAGAAATTTCAAGAGGTTAACAACTTCCTGATTGGAAAATTAGCATGTACTTTGCTTCAGTGGTCACTAACTTTTCTTGATGGACTCTTCCTCCCTCCCTCACAAACACCCAATAGGGTTCCAAACGGGGAAACTGTGTCATGCCCTTGCCTTATCTATGGCCCACTATTATTATCCACAGAGTCAGTCCAAGGAGGTAGATGGTTTCAACAGGAAATTATCACTGTTCAAAATCTAGGAGAAGGACTACTGCTGTTTCCATACCTCTTCCTCTTCTTAAACCATGGTTCCTAAAACAAACATTCTCCCCCAAGACACACCATCAAAATAAAACCCTAAACAGAAAAATTCAAAATGACCTTGAATCTTGCAGCTTACCTAGAACTTGGGCTCCCCAGGTAATGCAGAAAGCCAGCAAAATTCAAACTACAGCTAGTCACTCCTCTATAGTGCTAAGAACCAATAACAGCGGCGGGTGAATGCATGTGACTGTTTTCTTTATAGTTGGTTATTTTCCAACTATTTTTACCCTGACCACCAAAATTCTGCCCTATTCACATGAGCCACTTATGGTTTTGCATTCTTTATGCAAGATTTATGTACAGCTCTAATAAAAGCTTCTTAATTTCAAGTAAGCAAGATTCAAGTAGCATTGGAAGACAGATACGAGTAACTCAGTCATATGGTAGCCTACTGTCTAATTCAAGGACAAAGAACTTTCCAAGAAATGCTAATGGGAGGTTGGATGGTTCTGTACTGACCAACAAACATGAGCGGCCATTCTTAATGCCATACAGACTCTAGCCACTGGAGGTCAGCAGAGAACCTTGTCCCACCAGGGGCAGACTGAACCTTCCAGATTCAAGGCAGCATTTACACCAGAAGGATGAATTCTATTCCCACTCTCTCAAATGAGGAGACTGTAGGTGACATGTGATCATATTCCACAGTGGAGGCAAGGGTATGTTTGACATGTACATACATGTACACACATGCATGTATAAAGTGTGCGTGAATGACAAAAACTTTTGGAAAATAAACTAAAGAAAAGAGAATCCCTTGCAATCCAGCCTCGACTCTTAACCATTTCTAGCCTCTATAGAAAAACCACTATTGATATTTTAGATTCTATCTTGCTGACTCTGAATAAAACCCATTTAACTAGCAGTGACATATTTCAATTGAGAACAAAGTGAATTCTCAGGTTGGTCAAACAGGAAAGTGTTGACATAAAACTTATGTCCGTCCGTTGGATTTGAGCACCTTGCAGGATAAAGGGCTGAGTAAAACTTCCTTAATATTGGTAATACTCTCAATGTGTGGAGTCAGTCACTGCATGGAAACATGTAAAAGCCCAATCAGTTGACAAATGAGGCACAAGAGATTGTGAATGAATTTTCCTTCCTGTAAGACACACACTAATTTCTGCATGTGAAGATAAAATTGTTCCTTATAATCAACGATGAACTGGATTTGGAGAAATACAGAAGAAAATACTTCCATGTACTATTGGGAGAACTGAAATAATCTATTTAAAGGACTAAACAGTGTTCTGTTAGATGCCGGCTACTGGTAGGCATTCAATCATTTTTCTCATCTATTCCGTAACTACAAGTGAACAACTATACCTGCTAGGTTTCAGTGCTGGGAAAGACCACTACAGAGATAAGGTCTATATTCTCACAGGACTCTCATTTTATTTCATTTATTTGATTGAGACAATGCCTTGCTGTTTCCTAGGCTGGCCCGGAATTTCTGATCCAGACCAAACTGGCCTTAAACCAGAGATTCACCGGCCTTCGCCTCCCAAATGCTGAGATTCAATGTAAACACCACACACCCAGTCTTGTATTTTATTACTGTCATTGCTATCACCATTACTGATGTAACTACTTCCATTACAACTTCTGTTTCCATGGGCCAAACTCTTAGAAGAGCCTTAACATCCCTAACATATAACATCCACACCAGAAACATGTTGCAGTTTGCCCCTAAGTGCAATATAAGAAGCTAAGACTCCTGCCACCCTGTCTAAGGGATAAACAATAGCACATATCCAGATCAAGTCTTCCAGACTGAGAAGGAAGAGGGTAACTGTCAGAATGATGCCAAAAAAGTGACCTGACATCCTGCTCTTAGGCAGGACTAGTAAGGATACCTGTTCTTCTGTCAGCTCTGGAAAAGAAACAGCTGGGACTAAGCACAATTTCTGTCTCTTTTTTAGCAGACATGTGTGTTGTTGTTGGTTTACTCTTTTTTTGGGGGGGAGGGGCATGCCACCTAATTCCCAAGTAATTCATACACAGAGGCTTATTCTTACTTATGAATCCCTGGCCTTAGCTTGGCTTAGTTTCTTACCAGCTTTCCTTAAAGTAACTTATCCTGTCTACTTTTTGCCTCTCAGCTTTTCCTGTTCTCTTATTTCTGGTTTTTTTTTTTTTTTTGGGGGGGGGGCAGGGTTGAGACAGTGTTTCTCTGTGTAGCTTTGCACCTTTCCTGGGACTCACTTGGTAGCCCAGGCTGGCCTCGAACTCACAGAGATCCACCTGTCTCTGCCTCCTGAGTGCTGGGATTAAAGTGTAACAAAAATAACTTTAAATTTGTATCATATTCTGTATTCCCCTAAATAATAACAAATATCCATAACTCACCAAATAACCAAAAGCCACCCCCTCACCCTCCCCCACCCCCCGCCAACTCTTGGGAATGCGGATGTAGTGTTCTCCATCCTTCTTCATGCTGTCTGCAGATGAAGTATCTTTAGGGTCCCAGAGAGAAAATTTTGAGATTAATGACCAAGTCCAGCCATAACCTTTGCTGATAGATATCACCTGTCAAGTTTCAAGAGGTCTTGCCTGATCAAATCTGATCCATATTAACCCTGAAGGAATCCACAGCCTCTCATCTCCTGTGGGAACAAAACTCCAAAGTATTTTTGATTTCCATTTGACAAATATATTTTTTTACTTTTTAAGTTAAGGCATTCCTAAAGTATATAGGCTGATTTATTTCAAGAGTCCCTCTTTCAATTCCAGGTCTCTTTGCAGCTGTCCTTTGGTTTTCAACAATCAAAAAATTCAAAGCCAAAACAACATACAGGATCTGTGTATTTCTCATCTTACATGGCTTTTTTCTTTTATATTACTTTTACTCTCTCTTTAAAGACATTATTTTTAAAGCATTCAATTATTTCTGTGACTATACCTTTTTTCTTAAGTCTACATACATTGTTAAACACACTATAACCTGGTTAGAGGTCTTTCTATCTGGATCTCTTTTACTGTGTATCTCTAGTCTTTTCTGACCACAGGAGCAAACTTTAGCCTGCTTAGGTACACCTGGATTCTCTGCTTGCAGCTCTCAGCTGGCTCTGTCCACTTCTCGGTCATGAAGGCCAAGCGTGAAACTTGAGGCCGGTCAGAGGTTTGTCTGACCAGGAACTGCATTCAGCCTTCCTATAGCTCTAGAGTGCCAATGCTTGCACTGTGGCAGACGTTTTTACTTAGTTTTTGTTTCTATTTAACGTACTAGCTGCTCAAGGGCTCTGTGACCCGCAGAAACTGTACAGCCAAAACTCTTAAAGGAGCCCTATCCAATTTTTTTTTTTTTGGTTGTTGTTGTTCAGCTTTCTCTCAGGCTCTAGCTGGGTATTCGAGCCCCAAGTTGGCACGCCAAATTGTTGTCCTATCAAGGGTACAAGGTGGCAGAGTCAGGATGATATGTTGATTCTTAAGCCACCTTGTATCCTTGATAGGAAATGAATCCTTTGACCCCAACAAAATTAATCCCAAAGCAACAAGTATTCTGGACAGAACATGGAAAAGAAATACTGACCACAGGAAGGAAAACTGACTTTATTTGTACAGAGCACAATCATTTTCACTAGAAAGCCATATAGACTCTATATAAAACTGCTGGAATTAAATCCAACACACAGAGCAATACACAAACGTTAATTTCAATTTCTACATATTACAACAATAAACACAAATTAAAATTTAAAATTAAAAGCAAAAGCCATTTATAACAGTTTTAAAAAGTAAGATATAGTTAAGAATACAAAGCCTGGGGGTTGGTGAAACCTAGACAAACCCAAATTGAAAAATATTCTACAAATTATGTAACCAATATTCCTTAGAATTGCCTAGGTTCTGAAAAATAAAGATTAAAAAAGTCAGAAAAAAACAAGCGCTGACAAGTAAATGTAATAGCCTGGATGAGAAAAAAAGACATCAGTGGAAGAACTGGTCAGATATGATCAGAGTGCACGAGGGGAGTTCCAGGATTGTTTTCCAGTTCTGACAATATAGTAATATAAGATATTGATGGCAGAGCAAAATGAGTAAAGGAACACACACAACACACACACACACACACACACACACGTAAGCAATCTAAAATAAAATATATTAATATAGTTTATAAGAGTATCAGAGGAATAATATTTGTACACTGAAAATAAGAAAACACTGCTAAAATTGGAAATATCTAAATACAAGATTAAGAATGTTTATGGATCAAAAGACTTAAGATTACTAAAATAATAATTCTCCCCAAACTGGTCCCAATGAAATTAACTTTAATTAGAATTCCGTCTAGGAGGCTAGTAGTCATATGGAAATATAGTACCACTAAAACAGTCAAAGCCACTCTGAAAAAAAAGTAGATCTTCTATAAGTTACAAATTCCACAAAATATGCAATGAACAGACACTAGATCAACAATACAAAAAAGAGCAGAAATAGAGCCATAAGCACAGGGCCAGTTCATTTCAACAAAGATGTGAAGGCAGTTAGTGGGGGAAAAAAACAGATTTTTCACCAACAAGTAATGATAGATCTGTTTGACAACTAAATAAAACAAACCACCCACCTACTTTAACTCATGTATTGTTCCACATGTAAAAACTAACTCTAAATGAACAATGTGCATAAATGGAAACCTTCATACTATGTTTATTGAAGAAAACAAGGCAGGAAAATTTTGTAATATCTGGAAAAGAATAGACTTCTTAGATACAAAATCCAAAGTATGATCCATTAAAAATCAGTAAGTAGGACTTCATCAAAATTAAGAACATAGGACCAGAAGGCTGGCTCAGTGGTTAAGAGTACTTATTCCTCTTGCAGAAGACCTGAGTTCAGTTCCCTACAGACAACCCTAATTACAGGAGATCTAACTCCCTCTTCTGAACTCTGCAAGGACTTATGCACATACATGCTGTGAATACATACATACATATAAACATTCATACACATAAAATAAAATGAATCTAAAAAAGGTATTCAAGACATTTAAGTTAGGTGTGGTGCCACAGTTCTACAATGCCAGCACTCTGGAGACTTAAGTAGGATGATTACAAGTTCCAGGTTAGCCTCAGCTACATATTAAGCCTCACAGTAGTATGGGATACGTAGTGAGACCCTCACTCAAACAAGCAAGCAAGCAAGCAAACAAACAAATGCAAAACAAAAAACCAAAAGGCAATGAATACAACTACAACACAACTGTTGCACCCATAGCTCAGGGGACATTGTGGAAGAGGGGGCAGAAAGATGGTAAGAGCCAAAGGACCAGGAAGTCTGCTGTGAGAGTATGTCTCTTAGAAACAACAAGGAAGCCACATTCGATATTTCAGCACTATGGCTGCCTAAACAAGACCTAAACAATGGCAACACCAAAGACATGCTACATGGAAAGGGGAATGCTCACAGGATCCTACCCCCTTAGACAAAGAACTACAGGCAATTAATGACAATTGAGAGAAGGAAAATTAGTCTTCCTCAGGGATAACTAGTCTAATTGGTTATCCAACACCAAATAATCAACCCTGAAATCATATACATACAAGGAACACTAAACAGCAGGTTGTGTGTGTGTGTGTGTGTGTGTGTATATATATATATATATATATATATATATATATATATATATATATATATATATGATTAAAGAAAAGGCCATGAAGAAGGAGTGGTGGCGCATGAGAGGGACTAGAGGGTGGAGAGGGAAGGGGGAACTGAAGTAATTATATTTTACCTTTAAAAATGTGTGCGGGGGTGGGGGTAGGGTGGGGGGTGGGGTGCAGCAAGATAAAGGTGATTGTAACCAAGCTGACAACTTGAGCTTGATCCCCAGGTCCCACACAGCAGAAGGAGAGAAGTGACTGCCCCAAGTTGTCTTCTGACCTCCACATGCATGCAGAGGCATGTTCACTAACAACAACAACAAATGAGTAAGTGCAATACAAAACTGAAAAGAGCAGCAAAGCCAATCCTGAACAAAACTGAAGTCTCCCATTTCCATATTTCAAAAGTTATCACAGGGCTAACATAAAACTGTCTGACAGAGATCATGGTACAGAATAGAGAATTTGGAAATAAATGATCACATACACCATCCCCTGTTGTTTTATAAGGATGCCACAACCATCTAATTGGGGGGACAGTCTCTTCAACAAATGGTTCCAAACAGCCTGGATATCTTATATGCACAAAAATAAAGTTAAACTCCTACCTTACTCCATATATAAAAACTAAGTCAAAAAGTACCAAAGACCATGTAAGCCCTAAGACTGGAAAGCTATTAAAATATAGGAGAACTTACTGACATTGGATTCACTACGATTTCTTAGCTATGACACCTAAAACATGGGCAACAAATGTAAAAACAGATAAATTGTACTACGAGATTGAAAAAAAATTATGCATTAAAACACAACAAAGTAAAAAGACAACCTGCAAGATGAGAGAAATATTTGAAAGTCCTATGTGTGATAAAGGACTAATATTTAGAATATATAAAGAGCTCTAACCATTCAGTAACAGAAAGAAGACAAAAACTGATTTTAAAAAAGAAAGTTTCCCCAATAACTAACGGGCATATTTAAAGACACTCAACATCACTAAACTTTAGGGAATGCAAACCAACCATATCACCTCAAACCCATGAGATGATTGGTATTTTCAAAAATTTAGTACACATAAAACTTGGCACATAATGTATACCGTTAGCAAGGATAACGAGAAACTGAAACACTTATGCACTACTAAATGATGGATTAAAAAAAATGGGATATTTAATTGTTTCACATTCATAGTCAACTGCAGCAAAAATACTATATAAAAAATTCCAGAAATAAACTGAACTATTAAACTGAACACCGTTCAGAGTGGCATGATGGAATCTCGTGTCTTACTTCCTCCTGCTGGTGCACTAGGTCTCCCTTTAGCCAGCATATCTACAATGCATACATTGCCTGGCCATTGTTCTCTCAGCAGTTATCTTGGCTATCAGATCAATTATAGTATCATACTTCTTTTTCTTTTTTTAAGATTTATTTATTATATATACAGCATGTATGACTGCAGGCCAGAAGAGGGCACCAGATCTCATTACAGATGGTTGTGAGCCACCATGTGGTTGCTGGGAATTGAACTCAGGACTTCTAGAAGAGCAGTCAGTGCTCTTAACCTCTGAGCTATCTCTCCAGCCCCCTAGTATCATACTTCTTATGTTCAAGTCCTTTTTCGTTAATAATGATTACATGCTAAGCAGTGATTCTAGCAATTCGAATAAGCCAACAAAAAGAATTTCCTTTAAGTTTTAGTACAATAAGATATTTTGTAAAACTAGATTCATGTAACTTTTATTGTTTATATATATATGTATATATGTATGTTATATACATATAATAAACACAATAGAAAGAGAAGAACATTACCAAACTCCTTTTATGAGGCTATAGTTACTCTGATTCCCAAGCCACACAAAGACACAACAAAGAGAATTACAGACCAATCTTCCTCATGAACACTGATGCAAAAATACTCAATAAAATATTAGCAAACCGACTCCAAGAAGACATCAAAAAAATTATCTACCATGATCAAGTAGGCTTCATCCCAGAGATGCAAGGATGGTTCTACATACAAAAGTCTGTCAACATAATACACCATATAAACAAACTGAAAGAAAAAAAAACAAAACAAAACACATGATCATTTCATTAGATGATGAAAAGATGACAAAATCCAACATCCCTTCATGATAAAGCTCTTGGAGAGATCAGGAATATAAGGAACATACCTAAACATAATAAAGGCAATTTTAAGCAAGCCAACAGCCAACATCAAATTAAATGGAGAGAAACTCAAAGTGATTCCACTGAAAGCAGGAACAAGACAAGGCTGTCCGTTCTCCCCATATTTATTCAAGATAGTACTTAAAGTTCTAGCTAGAGCAATAAGACAACAAAAGGAGATCAAGGGGATACAAATTAGAAAGGAAGAAATCAAATTTTCACTATTTTCAGATGATATGATAGTATACATAAGTGACCCCAAAAATACTACCAGGGAACTCCTACAGCTGATAAATACCTTCAGTAATGTGGCAGGATACCAGATTAACTCAAAAAAATCAGTAGCCCTCCTAAATACAATGATAAACGGGCTGAGAAAGAAATCAGAGAAACATCACCCTTTACAATAGCCACAAATAATATAAAACACCTTGGGGTAACTCTAACTAAGCAAGTGAAGGACCTGTATGACAAGAACTTTAAGTCCCTGAAAAAAAGAAATTGAAGATGTCAGAAAATGGAAAGATCTCCCATGCTCTTGGATACGTAGGATTAACATAGTAAAAGTGGCAATGTTAACCGAAAGCAATCGGCAGATTCAATGCAATCCCCATCAAAATCCCAACACAATTCTTCACAGACCTGGAAAGAACAATACTCAACTTCATTTGGAAAAACAGAAAACCCAGGATAGCTAAAAGAATCCTGTGCCGGGCGGTGGTGGCGCACGCCTTTAATCCCAGCACTCGGGAGGCAGAGGCAGGCGGATCTCTGTGAGTTCGAGGCCAGCCTGGGCTACCAAGTGAGTCCCAGGAAAGGCGCAAAGCTACACAGAGAAACCCTGTCTCGAAAAACCAAAAAAAAAAAAAAAAAAAAAAAAGAATCCTGTACAAGAAAGCCACCTCTGGAGGCATCACCATCCCTGATATCAAGCTCTACTATAGAGCTATAGTAATAAAAACAGCTTGGTATTGACATAAAAACTGACATGTAGACCAATGGAATTGAATTGAAGACCCTGACATTAACTCACACACCTATGAACACCTAATTTTTGACAAAAAAGCCAAAATTGTACAATGGAAAAAAGAAATCAACAAATGGTGCTGGCATCACTGGACGTCAACATGTAGACGATTGCAAATAGATCCATATCTATCATCATACACAAAACACAAGTCCAAGTGGATCAAAGACCTCAATATAAAACTAGTTACACTGAACCTGATAGAAGAGAAAGTAGGAAGTAGTCTTAAATGCATTAGCACAGGAAACCACTTCCTAAATATAACACTAGTAGCACAGACACTGAGAGCAAGAACTAATAAATGGGAACTCCTGAAACTGAGAAGCTTCTGTAAGGCAAAGGACACAGTCAATAAGACAAAATGACAGCCTACAGAATAGGAAAAGATTTTCACCAACCCCCACATCTGACAGAGGGCTGGATCTCCAAAATATCTAAAAAACTTAAGAAACTAGACATCAAAATAATGAACAATTCAATAAAAAAAAAATGGGCTATAGAGCTAAACAGATAATTCTCAAAGGAAGAATCTCACATGGCCGGAAGACATTTAAGGAATTGCTCAACATCCTTAGTCATCAGGGAGATGCAAATCAAAACAACTCTGAGATACCATCTTATATCTGTCAGAGTGGCTAAGATCAAAAACACTGCAGACAGCTTATGTTGGAGAGGATGTGGAACAAGGGAAACACTCCTCTATTGTTGGTGGGACTGCAAACTTGTACAGCCACTTTGGAAATCAGTATGGTGGTTTCTCAGAAAATTCGGAATCAATCTCTTGGGCATATCCCCAAGGAATGCTCAATCATACCACAGAGACACATGCTCAACTATGTTCATATCAGCATTATTTTTAATAGCCAGAACCTAGAAACAACCTAGATGCCCCTTAACTGAGAAATGGATTAAGAAAATATGGTATATATACACAATGGAGTACTACTCAGCAGAGAAAAACAATGACATCATGAAATTTGCAGGCAAATGGATGGAACTAGAAAATATCATCCTGAGTGAGGTAACCCAGACTAAGGAAGGACAAACATGGTATGTACCCACTCATAAGTGGATACTAGAAGTAAAGCAAAGGATAACCAGACAACAACCCACAACTCCAGAGAAGCTAGCTAACAAGGAAGACCCAAAGAGAGACACATGGATCACCCTGGGAAGGGGAAATAGATGAGATCTCCATGTGTGAACTCTGGGTCAGGGGTGGACAATGGAGGGTAGGGGATAGGGGATGAGAATATAAGGGAATGGGATGGTTGAGCTGGAACAGGGATGAAGTGGGAAAGCAATGAGAGAGATACCATGATGGAGGGAGATATCATGGGGATAGAGAGAAACTCGGTGCTAGGGAAGTTGCCAGGAATCCCCAAGGATGACCCCAGCTTGGACTACTAGAAAGAGTGGAGAGGGTGCCTGAACTGGACTGGCTTGCCCCAGTGAACAGATCAGTGGATACCATAACTGTCATCACAGAACTTTTCTCCAGTGACTGATGGAGGCAGATGCAGAGATCCACAGCCAAACACCAGGCAGAGCTCCAGGAGTCCAGTAGGAGAGAGAAAGAGGAGGGATTCTACAATCAAGTACATCAGGGTCATGATGGGGAAACCTTCAGAGATGACCAAACCAAACTAGTGGGAACTCATGAAAGTTAGATCAATGGCTGTAGAGCCTGCATGGGACTGGACTAGGGCCTCTGCATGGTGAGACAACTGTGTAGCCTGATCTGCTTGGTGGGCCCCTGGCAGTAGAATCAGAATCCATCTCTGGTACAGGAGCAGGCTTTTTGGAGCCCACTACCTGTGATGGGACACCTCGTGCAGCCTTGATGCACGAGGAAGGGCTTGCACTGCCTCTACTGATGTGCCTCCCCATGGGAGTCCTTGCCTTCTTGTGAGGGAAAGTGAGGGGTGGGTTGTCAGGGGAGGGAGACTGGGAGGGCAGGAGGAGGGAAGAGGGGGATCTTTGATTGGTGTGTAAAATGAATGAAAAAATTTCTTAGTAAAAAAAGAAATAATTTTATAATTTAAATAAAAAAGAAAAAGGAACTCATAATAATGAGATTTATTTATTGTATGAATTCATCTGTTTAAAAGATACTGCAAATGATGCACATAGGTGGTTCAACAATAGAAGTAACCATCTCTCCCCCCCATGACTGCAAGCGTGAAAGCACAGTGGTTCAAATTTAGTGCCAGCAGGGACTCAGGAACTCATATTTGCATTGTAACATCTAATTAAATACAAAAAGAATAGAAAGATCTGAACACTAAGGCCACACCAAGCATGCCAAGCTCTCTATCAGTGAAAGGGCAAGAGGCAAGTACTCCAGAAAGCAGTATGCAGACATCATGTATGCTTATACCTACAATTTTTTATTGCCCTCTTTATTCAATCCAGCTGTGAGTCCTAACAAAGAGAAATATGGGGTATGGCTTATAATAGTTTGAAATGATACGCTGTTAGAAAATGCTTTTCTACCCGGCATTGAGCAGTGCTAGCAAATCCTCAAAATGCTCCCTGAATGAAACAGGAAAGAACAAAACTGCTGTCTGTGGCCATTGGTCAGAACAGTTTTCTAATTGCAGCTTAATGTACACTAAGCTGTGTAACATTGGCTAAGCCACTTAATTTCTGTTTCTTTACCTGGAAAAATGGAGAGAGACAGAAAAATAGAGAAAAAGGGAGAGAGAGAGGAAGAGAGGGAGGGAGGGAGGGAAATAGGGAAAGAAGGAGGAGAGAGAGAGAGAGACAAAGAGGTACACACAGAAAGAACAGGTGCTCAGGAGCAGAAGAACTGCAATCTGTAGATCAAAGGACAGGAAATTTGTAGAGTAGGAGATTACTTTGTATACAGTAACTTACCAAGAACTCAATGCAAACAAGCTTTTCATGAGTTGTCTTCTAGAAATTGTCAAATGCATGACATATAGAGATTAGTAAGTTGTTAAATCTCTACAACTGGGAGTATCAAGAAAAAGAAAACAGGAAAATGCTGACTTGAAGAACTCCCAGTGCAGCTGATGAAACAGCGAAGACCTCAACACAAGACCTATAAGTTCAACTCTCTGGGTGCTCCCAGAAGGGAAGCGGGAATACAGTAAGCAGGGCACCTGGGAGAAAGCACTAGCTGCTAGCTCAGTTGTTCCATTAGAAAACACTGCTATTTATATTAAAAACCACAAATATTTTACAGAGTGCATTCCACAGAGACAAAAAAATGCAAGAAAACAGATTATCAAAGAGACTAACTGAAGTTTTTATAATAGTTCATTGATTATCATAGTAACTGCAGCTAAATACACTTTAAACACAAAGCCAGTCTTAGCAGAATCCTTAAAATAAACAGAAACACAAAAATCTGATACCGTCTTATTTAAAATGAGTATATACTTTTGCATAATTTTAGTCTTATTTAAATTGACTATTATGATACTTTTATATGCTTCTAAGAGTAATAAAAAATCTCAATTTGTCTTCTAAAATTATAGTTCAATTATATTTATTGATTTTAGTATTTGCTTTGGTAGAAAATGTAGTTAGTTGCTACCTATATACTTGATCTGCTACATTTTAATTAAAAAATAAAGCAAAAACAAAAACATAAATATCTTTTACATAGACAAAATAAAGTTTTGTTAAAAAGACATAAAAGATGAAATATTAGAAATGTATTCTAGGTTCCAGACCCTTTAAGATTTTGCCTTCACTTATAGCAGGACATCTGAAAAGGGGGCAGGGAGGGTGCATGTGCAGAGTAGGGAACACAACAGTTTCTTCCAGACTTCCTACTTAGTTACTTACAGTGCTGATCACAATCAACTCTGGCAAACACTACTTGATTTTTATCTGGATATTCTTCCTTAATGACATCAGATGCTTCCTCAAAAATTGGATGCAACATCTGGCTGAAACGACACCTACACACAGACAAGCACACCAATTAGCAGGGAAATGCAGAAGGCACAGGATCTTACTTCAGTTATCATTCATTGATGTTTAGTATATGTACCACAAAAAACTTGTGAGACAACCACACATTCAATTTAACCATGCTTCTGATGTTTGTCAATGAATGAGAGGAAACCAACTTGCATTTAAAGACTGTACTCTCTAATGCAATGTTGTATGAACTATCAAGTTGATTTGTTGTTCTGCCTTATAGTTAACTGCCAGTGTTATGGTGCATGTAGCTATGGATCTCAGAGGCCATGACATAAGCCTGCAGCATACCCTCTAACCTACATTGCTTGGGTTTGTAACTGTTAAGATCTGAGTGTTTACAGAAGTAATTTGCTTTCTCTGAACAATGAACATATTTCCATATTATTGCACAAACTCTTAGTTTATTGCAAATGCTAGATCAATCCACCTAGCTACTCCATCAATCTCAGACACAAGTTAACATACTAAATAAAACCGTTTTTTTAAAAGAATATATGGCATATAATGAGTATTTTCCCTTCAAAATATATCTGCACATTAAAATAGGCCATTATCTCTGCAAACATATAAACCTACTATGTCCAACAGCAAAAGTTCAAATTCTTAAGGACTCCCTGACTATTTTCCCCTCTCCCACCTATTTAAAAGTGGGACACAATAGCCACAATAATACAGGAAATTGTTACTTCTAATCTTAGCTGCCCCTCATTTGGCCAACAACTTCAGAAATACATATTATGGGTGATTAAAGGGACCTAAGGGTAGTGGGGGTTAGGGGGATAAATAGTGTACACATCATACAACCAGCTGGGAAAGATGGACATTTCAAGGGAAAAGGTATTGAGGATATGGTAAAGTACTATAATTGCTACTATTGTTTTTAGAACCCTTATGCACCAAGACATTTTCTTGAAGAAACCCATAAATTCTAATCCATGTGATTTTACATTAGCAATAATCTAGTGAAGAATACACGAAAGGATGCAGAATTACACCTCCTCCCTATATCTTCTTGCTTCTCTCTCTAGCCTACTCACCTGACTTCCTAAGGAGATGTCCTAGAATATATCAAGGAGACACAATCTGTATCTTCAGACTCTTGCTTTCAAGTGGTTCTTTCCTCTTTAGCATCTTAAGTCTCCCGTCTGGGATAGGTAGGGTCTGTGGACATCATGGACCGTGTCTTATTTGACTACATATTCTAATAAGCGGTTCAATAGATTCTGTTAAAGGAGCAAGCTGATAAATTCAAGAACTAGAGCAGCTGGAACCCAAGGTCTGCGAGGACTTAAATTCTAGAAATAGACTAGGCAAAGGGCAGGGGAAGGCAGAGAGAGGGTTTGGTTTTTGGTTCTGAGATCTTTAGCTGGGGCCTAGTCAAGAACCGATGGAAGGTTTCTGGCTCCAGAGCAAAGGAGGTCTCACACCAAGGACTCCTCTCTGGGCTGTCCAGGTAAGTTTTTAAGCAGATTCGTGTTAAAAACAGTATCCATTTGAATGCTAAAAGTTTAAAGTGGAAGGTGAAATTACAGTTCAATTCTAGCCGGACGGCAGTGGCGCAAGCCTTTAATCCCAGCACTTGGAAGGCAGAGGCAGGTGGTTCTCTGTGAATCTGAGGCCAGCCTGGTCTATAGAGTGAGATCCAGGACAGGCACCAAAACTACAGAGAAACCCTGTCTTGGGACAAAACAAAACAAAACAACAACAAAAAACCAGCTGTACAGTTAAATTCTAGTATTACCGCACCTTCGGATGCATGTCAACGCTACATTTACACAGGTAACACCACAAAAACAACAGAACCACTAAACGACTTTCATGGTCTTCTGAATCCAATCTTCAATCAAAGGCTTAAATAATCCTTAACAAATCAACCACAGAGGTAACAGTCTTGCAGAGACACTTTGGGGACATTTACTATTATGATCTAGTGGGAGAGAAATAAGCTTTAGATTTAGACATAGCTGACTTTAAATCCCTGATCCACACTTTACTAGCCAGATGGCTGTAGCTAAAGTTTCTTCTGGCTACAGATGGCCTTTCTGAACCTCAACTTCCTCAATCTAAAATGGAAATTACAATATCTACCTGGGGGACAATCCTGAGCCTTACAACAATATATATAGAGCTTGCCAATTCACAGCATTACTAAGTACCTACTGTCTTTTATTACTCTCTGAAGTATTATAGCACTTCTAGGCAGCTACATAAGAGAACTAAATTCCAGAGAGAATAGTCTATCTAGCCTTTGAAAACACCGGAAAGCTACCAGCAAATTTCCCAAGTTTTCTCAGTTGAAAAAAAGAGCAGCAATTTACCATTAATAGTAAAAGACATTCTTTAGGTAATATGTTTTCTCAAATAACCACTACTAGTCCACATTTCCAAATCAGATTTTGCAAGTCCTAGTCTGCTTTCTCATAATAGCAAGAATTCCTCAGTCCAGAGCACTGCATTCTAATTTGTCCTGTGTACAATCTGATCAGGTCACAGGGAAAGTACTTTGCTCCTCTGGATCTGAATTTCCTTACCTGTAAAGTAAATTGGACTAGATAGTCTCTACCAAACTTTATAACTAACATTAATCCTAATTTGCCTTTAGAAATGCTACCTCCATTACACATTTACATACATATACATGGTATTTTCCTATGAATCTTCAACTTATATTAAAGTTTTTTAAATACCTGTATCATGAATCCACACACTGATTCAAGAGACACTGTTATGTACTTATGAGTCATGTATTTTGCAAAATGCTTGAGGATGACATTTTAAAGTAAAGTTATGGTAACTATCTCCACAAAGCAAAGATGGTATTTGGGAATCACTAACTAGATTGTAGCATGTGTAGAGCTGTAGCTGGTAAGACTGGAGCTGTGAGAAATGCAGATGCTCCTTAACTTACAAAAGAACTAAGTCCATGGAATCTAACATGAGCTGAAAATATCTTAAGGCAAAAATGTATTAACTATGCCTACCCTTCAAATGGCACAGCTCAGAAACAGCACAGTGCAGAGTATCAGTTTTTCACCCTCACAATCACCTGGCTGGCTGGGAGCTAGACATTGCCACCACAGTCCACCATAGAGGCAATATATACTGCTTGTCACTAGCCCAGGCAGAGGTAACAATTTAAAGTCCAGTTTCTATTGAATGCATATAATTTTTACACAATAGTAAAATTAAAAAGCCATATGCTAAATTATTGCAAACTGGACAGTGTACAAGGCTTCCTAGCCTGACTTGACAGAAGGGTAGGAGCACCGATACATGAAGATGACCCGAAGAAACTGGCACTCCAGGCTAATGTTAAAGATGATTAACAAAATAAAGAAGTATGTGAGAACAAGAAGTGAGCTATCCAGGTTGGGAAGACACAGAAGAATGGTCTAAGAGTATATATTTTTACAGAAACTGAAAGAGGTTTGGTGTGACAAGCGGAACATGGGAATAGAAAGAAACAAGAGATGCAAGCGAGCAAATCATGAGAGGCCTTCAAGGTCAAGGCAAGGGGTTTAAATCTTAACCGAAAGATTTGGAAAGTTTAAGATAAGAGTGTAAACTCAAATCATTTGCACTGTAGGGAAGAAATTAGTCTTATATTACAGAGAATATTGTGGAAATACATAATATAAAAACATAAATACATAATATATAAACTCTGGCTTACACAGCAGAGAATATTGAGGACATATGTAAAACTAGAGGCACAGAAAACAAGAGAGGAGACTGTCACAGAGAACTAAGGAAACTGCAGGACCAGAGCTAACCCAAAGCAGAGTGGTGGCAGCTGGCAGGCAATAAGTCTTTTAGGGAATGGTTAAAAACACTAATGCCAGTGTTTCAAACCACTCTTCAATTAATTCTCCCTCATTCCTATCTTCATCACACATTCTTTAGCATACTTAAACATCATGTTCTAGATTCTGGGAATACTAATAAGTCTGTTTGGTAGGGCACAAACAAATTTAAAAACAAAAACAGTATCTAAGTTGAGCATCTCTAATTTGAAAGTCTGAAATTGCAAATGATAAACAGTTTCAGATTTTGGAATACTTCAGACTTTAGAGACACTCAACTACTAAAAGTCTATGTATGTACATATTAAAAAACAAAAAAAAACAAAAACAAAAAAACACAAATCATTTCCAAGTCAAAGCACTTCAAAAAAAGGGATTATCAACCTGAAGTGAAAAGAAGAAAATGGTCCCAATATCATATAAACACAGAAGACAGGATCTGATCCAGAGCAAGAACTACAGGCCTCCTGGGACAAAGTATGTAAGTTGAAAATATCAATGTTTTTTTTTATAAACTTGCCACACCTAAATCCTGACTTCCAACTATGCTCTCTATGCTCTCTTCTCATGGACAGGGAAAAATGGAAAAGAAAGGGTAGAAGAAAAGAGAGGGGGGTACGAAAACCAAACCCAAAACTAAAAACAAGATTACTTACCAGTCAGCATAAAAATTTACTAAAGCAACATCAGCATTATCTGAAATTAAAAAACAAAACCAAAGTTATTTGAGTCTATGCAACATATTTAAAGATATAATTTTCAGCATGATCTTTTCCTATTTATAAAGTGCCAATTAAATAAACCTCTCACCCAGAAGGCCATACATATGGCAAGGTTGGCTTATATATAACTTAACGCTCTCTCTACCCTCAATTGATAGAAATACTTTCACTGTGTCTCAAATGAGTACAAGGCAAAAAAAGAAAACAAATCCTGATTAGGCATATCAATTTCTAAGCAATCCATTCTCATAAAGTTGGATGGTCTAAAGCTTAAAAATCCATTTTTATTTTTATTTTTGGTTTTTCGAGACAGGGTTTCTCTGTGTAGCTTTGTGCCTTTCCTGGAACTCACTCTGTAGCCCAGGCTGGCCTTGAACTCACAGAGATCCACCTGGCTCTACCTCCCAAGTGCTGGGATTAAAGGTGTGTGCCACCAACCTCCTGGCAAAAATCCATTTTTAAATATTCTATTCACATAGTAACTGGGATCCAGCTCTGCAAGTAGAATCATCTTTAGCTGAAGAAGTCTGAGCAAGTTAACTATTTCTCACTTTCAGAAGTCTACCTTGAAGCATTATGAAATCCACTTTTCCCAGTTCCTACCCACATAATACTCACACCAAAATCTCACTATTGTTTGCATCTTAGGATGTAAAGATTCAGGAAAGACACAGTACTGCTTCTTTTGATTAAACCTCACTCAGAGGAACTTAAAACTCTCCCAGCACTCAGGAAACTAATACAGCACAAAGATGGTCGAGGATGTGCAAGGTGAGAGGGAGGAGAACAGCACACGCTTCAAGTACCTCACACAGTTTTGGTCTATTTGCCTGTTCACTCAAGCTGTGGTTCACAAAACGGTTTCTGGACCAGAAGCTCCATGACCCAGGAACTTACAGAAATGCAAATTAGGTGCAGTCCAGCAGCTTCTGCCAGGAACATGGGAGTTGGCCAAACACCACAGATATTAATTAGCCCTCTGTGTCTTTCTGATACCTGGTATATAGATATTACTCCAAAGAGCTCATGAGGTAGAAATAGATTCTTTTGACATTTAAAGCTCCATGAACATAAAACAACATATGGTACTTAATTAATGCCTTTTAATTCCTCTTTATCTCTAGTACTTTCGGTTTGGGTCATATGCAAATCAGTGACATGGTGCTTTTTTGTTCATTTTTTAAAGAAAAGAATTTTTGGACACTGCATATATTTTTAAATCTCTGGTACTATAATCACCCAACATATCAACCATGAATTAACTTTTCTTTCAGTATCTGCAAAAATCTGAATATCTCAAGTTAATTCTATCTAAAAATCACACTATCAGCAAACAATACATTCAATACAACAATTATTGAGCTTAACTGAATCAATGTTATCAAAGGGATTGGAGAATAAGTCATTTAATTTAAAGTGGTATCTTAATATTTAGTAGTGTATAGCGGAAATTGCAGGGCCCTAGCAGATCACCTAATGTATTATCAGGAATAGTATCTACACCAGGACAAATAAACAAAAAAGTTACAAGTCTTACAACCCAGAAAAGAAGGCACACATTTAAAGAAATTTTACTAATAATCAAAACCTAAAGTACTTTTATAAACTCAGTGAAATGAGCGAGAATGCCAGTTTGTTAACTATTGTAGATAACTAAAATTTTATTTATAAACTATTTACAGAGAAAACATACTTTTAAAAAAATCAAGATACTTACTTAAAATTTCATCTATATTCTCTGAATCAAGACTTGTTATTTCAGCTGTTATAGGTGTAAAAATTGAAGTTACCTGAAAATTTAAAAATATAAAATTAACATTTCCATTAAAAGTAAAGTAGTCTAAAACAAATTAATAAAGTTGGCTCTACTTGGTTTTAGAAAATCATCTACTAATTGATTTTAATCATTATTAGCCTAGAAATTGGTCAAAGAATTCCTACATTTCCAAATAGTTTGTAAATAACTACGGCAATTATGAATGTATCCAGCCATTTTGAAAGTATTGTAAGACTAGGTGCACTGACTGAGGTCATGGTGCAGCTAAGACAGACACTGGGGAAGACTGGAGGAAGGAAGACTGACTGCAGAGCCTCGGCACTGTCTTCACCTTCTGTGATAACCATGTGTTAGGTGTCAGCTATTAGGAGAAAAAGAATGTTTTCACTTTCATTCTAAAGTGGAAATCCAAGTTCTAGCTTGTCAAAGAGAATCTAGCCGATCTAAGCTGCAATGCAGAGAAACGAAATTTTAAACCAGTGGCCAACTTTCACTTATTTTAGAAAGTATTATTTATTCTCAGGTTCCATCTCTAATTCAGTCTATCTGTTGCTCAGGCATCTTTTGTTCAAAGCAGAATTTATACATGAAAATTCATTCACTGAATCACTACTTCACAGTGAGTGAAAACTGATGTCAGCTTCCAGTCAAGTAACTGCCAGGTACTCCTTTGGATGCTACTTCATGGGCACAGTTCTCACAAGGTGACAATTCAAACTGTGAATTTAGTAATTCACCAGTACCTCAATAATATACAGGCATGTTGATGCTAGCATATGAATACCTCAAGTAATTCTTTACAACACTACTATAGGTTTATACTCTTTCATCTTAAAACAAGACTAATGCTCTCACCAAGCTTGCCTCCAAGTTACCATTATGTATTATAGCCAATAACGACAACAGCTGACAGCAATGGATAAACCATACTCTCTTAAAAGTAAGCTTAAGTGATTTCAAGTATCTAAATAATTTGATTTTAGAAATGTTTTCATTATTTTTCAATGCCTCAAAGTTAGTTGGGAAGACTAGATTTCCTTCCTGTGACCACCTATTACTGATGTAGCTCAAGGCGTGCTATATTCTATTCTGGCTTTTGAGAAAACAGATGCAGAAAGTCTCTCTGGCTTTCTTCCTTAAAAAAATTCTCTGACCTTCTAAAGTAGTCTGTATGACTCACTTTAGCTAGAGCAGTGGTTTTCAACTTGTGGGTTGTGACCCCTTTGGGGGCTACACATCAGATATCCTGCATATCAGATATTTATAATTCATAACAGTAGCAAAATTACAGTTATGAAGTAGCAACAAAAGAATTTTATGGTTGGAGGGTCACCACAGCATGAGGAACTATAATAAGTGGTCACAGCATCAGGAAGGTTGAGGACCACTGAGCTAGAGTCTCTTCTTAGGCCTGGAGGAAAAAGACAGATCCCCATTTCTGAAAATGAAGACTCCAGGAAATCTGAACTCAGGCCTTGTTGGGTTCCCCTTAGTATACACCCACTTGTTTCTACAGGACTCTTCAAAGTGAGAATAACATGTTTCCCTGCTTCTTTCTTTAGACTGTGTATAAATAAGCCTATCTCATTTGTCTTTTGTTACAGAGGTCTCAAACTGAAAAATTTCCTATACATAAACACCAAGAGTCTTCCCATATACATTATGACCAATCTAAAATAACTATGGTACTCAATTATATTAGAACAGTAAGATTTATAGTTGTGTGTTGGAGGAAAAAAATTACAGAAACAAAAAAAAAATCACAGAGCAATAAAACTGATCACTATCAAAGCCAAGTCATTAAATAATAGAATTTACCAAATATCTATTAGGTAACAAGGGCACATATGTCTACAGTATGATAAAATCTGCCTCATAAGTTCTCAAACTAGGAGCAAAGAGAATGGTAAAATGTGTTAAATGCTAAAATTAAAGATAAAATTTGGGAGGAGTTGGGGGGGGGAAAAATGATTAGAATAAATTGTATGAAAATTTTTTTATTTTCAATAAAGAAGAAAATCAACTTTTAAAAAAGAAGATATGATCTCTGGCTGCATAATTTCAAGAGTTACCAATTACGTATTACCTATTAAAACACAGACTTTCACACTGGGCCTGTGGCACATGCCTTTAATCTCAGCACTTGGCAGTCACAGGCAGATGACTAGAAGGAACTCTTTGTTCCAGGTCAGCCATGGCTACAGAGTAAGTCCCTATCTCAAAAAGGAAGAAAAAAAAGTTTACAGAAAGTAAAACACTTAAATTCTAAATTTAATTGTTTTTTTTTATGTTGAAATAGTTACATGGCATTTATATACTAGGTAATAAAGAAAATGAGGTAAGAACTGATTTGCCTGTCATCTTAAAAACACGGTACTGGGACATATGCAATTGGAGAGACTGGCACAGCTAGCAGCTGGGTTTGTTAAAGGACTCAAAGCAAGAGAACTGCCTCTGACCCAATGGTCTCTCTTCCCTTGGGGGAGCAAAGGGGGTTTCCTATTAGTATTAGCATTTCTATTAATGTGTAAAATAAAAAGTTTATTTGAATGCTACCAAGCTCCACTAGACACATTCATTCTACACACACACACACACACACACACACACACACACACACACACACACACACACACACACACACACCAGACATAAATAAACTCTCTTAAGAGACCCCAGTTTAAGCCCATGGTCTTGGAGCTTTATATAGTTAATACCAACCCTTTCCCTCTACAGGCAAGTTTTTTTGTTTTGTTTTGGGGTTTGTTTTGTTTGTTTGTTTTTGGTTTTTCGAGACATGTTTTCTCTGTGTAACAGTCCTGGCTGTCCTGGAACTCGCTTTGTCGACCAGGCTGGCCTTGAACTCACTGAGATCTGTCTATAGGCAGTTTTTTAGGCAAAAAGTTATATAAACTCACTGTAGCAAACTTTAGGAACTGAAAGGAACCGTACAATGCTCTTTACCAATCCTAATCATGATGCATTACCTCCTCATCTAACATGCTAAGACAAGACCACGTAAGAGTGGAGAGAGGAGTAAGGACGTGACTGCTAGGGGAATCACTGGCCTCACTATGTACTGGCAACACTAAGCTCTGCTCAAAAGAATAAAATCATCAACTCAGAAATGCTGTATGACCTTTCCAAAGGTCACTCACAAATAGTCCAGACCCTTTAAATTATAAATTCAGAAATGCAAAAAGTTGACAGTCCCTGCAATTCCTAAAATACATCTCACTGTTCTCCTGTCTCCACCCTGCTCATGTTATGCATGATCACTGTTGGAGCAGCTAGAAAAGGCTACCTAGTTGTCAGTATCAAGTCAAAAGCTACCTTTCTACAAAGACGTTCTTCAAGGTCCCAGATAACAGTGATTCTTTTCTCTCGTGTGAACTGCTAGAGCACTTTCTACAGAATGGGAGAAAGAGGTAAAGGAGAACAGCTAACAAACAGTTTTAGCAAGTTTGATAAGAAAAGGTTAAAACGAGGAATGTGACAATTTGGACTTAAGTATGTGATTGAGGAAACACGATACTTGGTAAAAATTTGAAGACCTAGAACAAACACTGGAAGTGATCTGCCCTGCCCATCACAGGAGCTCCTCTGCACCTCTGCTCAACAGCTGCCCTGAACCCCAGTAAGAATTTCTTTCAGTTCTCTTGAAGTGCTTTGGCATGCTTCCAGATATTCCAACACATTGACCATCCACTAAGACTTATCATGCAGCATGGTGACTAGAGTTAATAATAATGCACTAGAAAACTGCTAAGCAATTAGATCACAAATGCTCACATCACAAAAAAAGAAATGGTATGTAAGACGATGGATATGAAAATTAGTTTGATTTAATAATACATACATCAAAACACTACAATGTAAACTGTAAATACATACAATCTTTATTTGCTGGTTATACCTTAGTGAAGCTTAGGGAAAATAAACATACTCAACAGTAAATCATTACCAAAAAGAGAACAGCTATATCATACTAGTCAGTAAAAACCCAATTATCTATACTGTACCATCTTTAAGGTAAAAAAAATGAAATGGCAGCTTTAGGACTTGAGCTTACTCACATTCATAGACGTGTTTTCTAGGCTTTAAGTGGTTCACTAGAACATCTTATAATCAGTGAGTTTATAAAACAAGAAGCATTTCTGATGCATTTATTTATTTAAAGCCCAGTATCTTAAAACCTCACTGTTCAGTATGGCACTTGACCCTGCAGCATTGGGATTACCTGAGAATTTGTGAGGTTCCAATCCAGGCCTAATGAATACAAACTTTCATTTTAATATGACCTCCAGATTCTTATGCATAATAAAGTTTATGATGTACTGTTTTAGAGAACAAAGCTTTTTACTCTAGTGACAAGCATATACATTCATTTAAAACTCTGTACAAAATTTATGGTCCTCAAATATGAACACAATCGACAAGTTTGTGATAATTCTGTAGTGATATGTAGATTGCTTGACTTCAGAAATATGAAAAATCTGTAATTTTATTAGAAATTTACATGTTATTTTTGTAAAGTATATTGCCTTCTCCTTAAAAATAATTTGAAAGGATATTTCTGCATCAAATTACTGGCATTAATAGCTTGAACAGAGAATGGTTTCTCCCTGTGGCATTGCTGCTGTCAATGGGCATTATGTCCATCAGACATGCTGTAGCAATGGCTTAGTGTACTTTTGCTAGCTTTCAGTTGCTTGCCTTTTTGTATAAGATTCTCAAAATCCTTTATAAAGCAATTGCTATGTCTCCCCTAAAGCAAGGAGTAAGTGATGTATCAAGCACTAGCTCTCTTGCATTTCTAACCCATACTGACAGTCAGCCTACTACCTGAAGTCCTAATGCCAGAGAACCCAGGCTGCTTCTGGTCCCTGGAGGCCACTTCTCTGACTGCAATGTCAGCACACTCTTACTCTTAGTTTTGCATTAATCTGGTGGGCAACAAAAGCATAAAAGGTTTGCAGCTGGCTGTAAGGAGCTAGATGGTGAAAGGCCCCTGGAGAAAAGAAGCTGAGGCGAACAGGAACTAAGGGCCTTGAAGTTGGCTATCAATCAAGACACATCTCATACTGTTAGCATTCTCAAGAGCAATAGAATGAACTAGAAGTTCAAAGAAAAAGGAAAAACAGGACAAAGTATCTAAGACTGGGAAGCTATTTTTAACCCATAGCTTGCCCAGTAGTATAGCCTTCTTGTAGTACCAAAGAAACCTATTTTGGCACCATCAGAAGCAATCTGCATTTATGAACAAGCATCAGAACAATAAAAAACATTCTCCATTAACTGAAAACTCATGCAGATATTAGGAAAAATAAGTTTTTTTTTAACCTATCCTCTTCTAACACACCCAAATTCAGATATAAGTAATATAATCCCCAATCTCAAACTAAGCCAGTAAAACAGTCACAGGCAAACACAAAAGAATAAAAGTTGCTGCACTTTATACATTTTGCTATTGTTTGATCATACATAATTTCCAATAAAAACTGATGTCATATGCTGTTTGTCTTCACCATATCTAAAAATGGGATGAACTAAATTAACTGGAAGACACAGTGTAGTTCTCTCAATTTCCGAGGGAATGATCTTAGTATAAAATGACTTTCATGGCTGGAGATGAGAGTCTTAATGTGTGGAAAGAATTATTTTCTGAAAAGTCACCTTTTGTTCTTCTAGAGCCCAAACATTGAGCAGCTAACAGAAATTCAGAGAAAAGTCAAGATCACAACTGCATTCTTTTCCTGCATACACCCTGGCACCTGGAGATGAGGGGTGGTGGTAGTGAGGAGACAATGTTCAGTGTATAGTGGTCTCCCAATTAGAACACAGCACTGTTCCTTCAAGTTATATGCTAGAAAAGTATTTGCAAATATGTGCCAAGAGAAAATTCCAGCTGTTCGTTGAGCCACAGTGTATTTTCTTCCCAACATACCTGATAAAAGAAAGTTCCCTTAAAAAGAGTGTTACAGTTTGGATCTGAAATGCTCCTCAAAGGCCATGAAGGTTTGCTGGCCAGACTGTGGCTCCACTGGGAGGTTGGAAGCACTTCACATGAAGTCATGATGGAAAGAAGTTAGGTCAAGGAGGCAGTACAGTATTGGCCCTGTCCCATGCCTTTTCGTTCTAGGTGGCCATGAGCTCATCAACATGCTATACTGCTGTATCAAGACCTAAAAGCAAGACAGCCAACCAACTATGGACCAAACATCTGAAACTACCATCCAGAATCAGTCTTTCTGCCACGCTTCAGTAACCCGTGAGTCAACTGAACAGAACAACTGAATGTTATTCCTGAACAACCTCACCACTAAAAGTCAAACAAGTCAATATTATGCTTCCTCAGAAGGTACAGTGGGAAACAGAATCATCTAGAAAGTGATTAACGGAAAGACAGTCTGAGTCTAGCTATCCAAGTCCACTGAATATAGGAAATACTGAATATAGGAAAACGTAAAATGACACCAATAAAAAAACAAGCAAGTAGGTAGTACTAGAAAATGGAATTTTATAGGAGGGGAGAGGCAAGCTAACTTCATTTGGGCTCCCCATAGGAAATGGATCCTGAAACAGGGAACAATATTTGAAAGATGAAGAAGGGTTGGAGAAGCAGTACCAGGAAGGGAAGACAGCCAACATTATATAGTGGGTGAGATAGAATGCATCAATGTTTTTGAATACTAAACTTTGGAAATACCATATTTTTACTTAGCTTTTTTAAAAAAAATTTCAAGGTTTATACTAAATAGACCCTGTTTTCTCCTAAATTTTATACAACAAATCCTTTAATCCTACTTACCAGCTTTTACTGTTAGTGCACACATTTCTATACTGCAAAAATGTAGGAAAAAATATCTCCAACACATGCCAAAAAATGCCTTTATTTCACTATATATATATATGAAGGAGTGCATAGCCTTTACTGAAGTGTCTGGCTACTTGTTTTCTACACTCAGTTCTAGAATGATTCTTGGATTTTCTAGTTTCTTATTCCTAAGCAGAGTACTGTGTTCTAGGGTAAAAACATGTTCATTACCAAATCCCAATGACTCTATTATTATACAGACCTATAGTATTAATCCACTACTTTTAAAATCTGTGTTTTCATAACCAAACCGTAAATTTTACACTGTAAAGCTGCACCCTTGGCTCTCTAAAATGCCCTTTTTTTTTCCCCCTGGACTCTATCTTGTCAAGAAAGATGGGGGCCCCATGTTTTTATTGCTCATATTTACTTTTTACTTCCAATATTTTGGGATCACATTCTTTTTATACGTATGCATGTTTTCAGAAAAGAAAAGTTATGCTTTGGGCTTTAACATAAAAAGTTGTAATAGATCAGTTAAATCTGTTATGGTCACTGACACAGTTAAGTATGCTTAGTTTTACTTCTGCCATTTTCTTTACTTTTATGGTTTTAAAAAATGACTTTCTGCCGGGCGGTGGTGGCGCACGCCTTTAATCCCAGCACTTGGGAGGCAGAGCCAGGCGGATCTCTGTGAGTTCGAGGCCAGCCTGGGCTACCAAGTGAGTTCCAGGAAAGGCGCAAAGCTACACAGAGAAACCCTGTCTCGAAAAACCAAAAAAAAAAAAAAAAATAAATAAAAAATAAAAAATAAAAAATGACTTTCTAATGCAAACTAGGTTTTTGTTTTAGAAAAGTAGTTTGATACATGGGAAGACTTACTTTTCGTAGAGCAGTCATCATGTTAACTAAATCTTCTATTCTTCCATATATGTTATTCTGCATACTGCTTTCATATTCATCCTTAGCAAAAAGATGCACTATGTAGCTTCATCCACTTCATACACATCATACATTTCTAAGAAAGTTTACTGGAGAATGAAGTCCAGAGTTCATTATATTTTGGCCCCAACTAACTGTCTTTATTTTCCAATGATGCTGTACTTGAACTTCACAGGCAAGCTTTGCCACTCACTTTAGCACAGAAACTACTGTGTCCACTTAGCCTACACAGTGATCGATTCCTGTGCTGATGACAATCTCCCTAGGTAAGTAGCAAACTCGTTGAGAGGTAGAATGTGGATATCCAGTAAGCCCTGCCTGTCTCAATGCTTCTATGCCTTCAGGTTCTCTTTCATGCATGGCCATGAACTTGAGTTAAGGGTAGGTAGATATATTCTTAGTAAGCTGCCCATGACAGGCTTGTAATTAACATATAAAACAGAAAGGTATGTTCAGTCTTACAAAGACAAAACTTAACAATGGACTGAATTTTCCTATAAGCTCTCTGACACAACCAGAGGGTAAATGGTGGTAGAAGAGGAAAAAGAATACTCCCAACATTGCTATCCCCTTGAAATCTGAGGTTTCAAATAATTAATATTTTGACTTATAGAGGCTGGTGGGAACTGAAGAGCTGGTAAGAGATATGAAAGGAGGTTAAGCAGCAAGATAATTTATAACTGGGTAATCTTTGGAGCCCATGATCCTGTTTCAGTGCTGTCTTGACATCCCATGACACAGAGAACTATAAATGACAAAATACATCCTTGTGACTTTTATATTGATCACTTAATCTCTGCAAGAGTTCCATTTAGAAACTGTCTAGCCCACAAAGACTATCTAAAACTGTTGTTTCAGTGTCTAAAAGCAAAATGTTCATTGAAACTGCTGCAGTAATTTCATTCACTAGTGAAAGGAGAATAATGCTCATCTCTACAATAGTGAGACTTGCCTTTCTCTCCTTGTAAAAATAAAATTTATTGGTAGATACAACCTTTTAAAAGATTTATATTCTCTTAATCTAGCTATAAATTGAGTCATTACTTTTTACCTGCTGTTTCTCCAACTAAGTTTTCTTCTTGCATAGTTCTGGAAGAGCTCTCTAGCATTGTGGTCTTTTCATTTGAGTTCTAGTGCCCATCACAATATTCAGAAAGCACCTTCTTTTCTAGCCACAGTATCATTAATGACCTTTCCACTTTAAGACAAATTTTTAAATCTCACAGAACTGTAGAATGCTTAGCAATGAAAAGTTAATTTAGTTTGATCAAATTAATCTTTTAGCAAATATTGTGATGTCTCTACTGTATGCCAAGTACCATGCTTAATACAAAGTAAACAAATGTTAAAATGGAATACAATTTAAACTGTCAAAGGAAAAGAGGGGAGCAAAAAGAAAGGCATTCCCAAGGTGGGGTGAACTTTTCATTACTTTACAGTAGTCTTAGGATTTGCAGGTGCAAAGTCATTATCACATGAAAAGACTGTAATGATTTAGGACTTCTTATTAAGTGGTACATGAGCTGTATCAAATAAATTCATAAATTTACAGAGGTTTTAAACATGAACTAATGCAACTTTGTCTCTATATTAGTTTTCTAGGACTGCCATGACAAATTAACAAAAACACAGAGACTTAAAACAAATTTATTATTTTATAATTCTAGATGCCAGAAATCTGAGATCAAGGCACCGGCAAGGCCACTGTTCTCCCATAGCTCTTGGAGATGAACCATCGTTGCCTCTTCCTGTGGCTACTGATACTCCTTAGTTTATAGAGATCCATCACCAGAACCACAACCTCCATCTTCTCATCTTTTCTGTGCCCTCTTCTCTTTTCATAAGAATATCAAGCCCTAGAGATAGAACCTTCCCTAAATCTAGGATAGCTCCATCTCAACCTTTTTAGAAAGATTAATCCACAAAAGCCTTGGTTTTTTAATGATGGAGGATATCTTTAAAAGCATGATGGGATCATAGATCTTATAACTTACAAATGAAATTCTCTCCAAAAATTTTTTATTAGTGCTGCTTATAAGTATGTGCTGGCTGGCTTACACTTGACACAATAGCTAGAGTTATTTAGAAGAGGGACCCTCGACTGAGAAATCTGCCCTCACCAGATTGGCCTATGGTGCAATTTTTTGGTTGATGACTGGTGTGGAAGAGTCCAGTTCACAGTGGGTGGTACTACCCTGGGCTAGTGGTCCTGGGATCTATAAGAAAACAGGCTGAGCAAACCACAGGGAGGGAGCCAGTAAGTAGTACTTCTCTCCAAAGCCTCTGCTTCAGCTCCTGCCTCAAGTTCCTTTCCAGACTTCACTCAGGGAAGGAGTGTGACCTGGGAGTTGTGAGCTGAAAAAAACCCTTTCCTCCCCAGGTTGTTTATAGTCTTGGTGTTATATCACAGCAATAGGAACCTTAACTAAAACAAAGATATAATACTCTTTGTAGCACTATTTTTTGAATTTAGATTTAAACAAATTAATGGGTTATGAAACCAATCCTCTGGAGTTACACTTAACAGTAACAAAAAGGAAGTATTACTGACAAAGAATGTTGTAATGTTAAGTATTTTTGAGAAAATTTTAGTTGTGTTTATATATTGGATTGCTGTGTAAGGTGTTTTGTTTTTTTTTTATTTTTACAGTATGAATGTGTTGCCTACATGTATGTCTGTTCTCCACATGTGTGCCTGGTCCCTGTGGAGGTCAAAAGAGGTCACAGATCCCCTGGAATAGGAGTTACAGGCAGCTGTGAACTACTGTATGGGTGCTGGGAGTCAAACCTGGGTTCTCTGCAAGAGCAGCCAGTGTTCTTAACTGCTGAGCTATCTATCTCTCCAGTCCCTTTAAAGTATCTTTCTTATTCTGAATTGCCTTAAAAGAAAAAAAAAGCCGGGCGGTGGTGGCACACGCCTTTAATCCCAGCACTCGGGAGGCAGAGCCAGGCAGATCTCTGTGAGTTCAAGGCCAGCCTGGGCTACCAAGTGAGTCCCAGGAAAGGCGCAAAGCTACACAGAGAAACCCTGTCTCGAAAAAAACCAAAAAAAAAAAAAAAAAAAAGAAAGAAAGAAAGAAAAAAAATCAAAACCCTCTGTTGTCACATGGTAATACAAATTTCAATTTAAATTTTCACTAGCAAATTTTCTATATTTTCAAAATTTCTCCTATCTTGGCCAGAATATAACAGCTGATGCTGCATATTTTTCCAATATGTGAAAATGATTCTTTGTGATGCAGTATTTAGTCTAGGGATGAATCATGATCTTAATATTTCTTGGGAAACAAATTCCACTAAGATAGGTATCTCAGCAACTCCAATAAATCTCACAATATGAAGGTGCAATGCAGTCATAGATATCTGTGGACAAAGAGAAGGCAAAGAAATACATGCCCAAAGGTTATATGATGAGTGTCAGAGCTAGCAGCAAAAACTTCTGCCTCCTGGCCCTCAACTCAAAGACTGTATCAAATCACCAGATGGTTAAATTGTGTTTTAATCATAACCTCAACTAATTGTATGGAAAAATTATAAATGTAATTAAGGACTTTTATGAGCTCATATTAAGAAATGAACAATAGTTCAGTATCTACTTTTATAATTTAAGTATGAATTGCTTTAAAAACCATCTGATACTGAATGCAAAATTTCTAATTTGTGTAATTTAACACATATTCTCTTTGCTTTGTTGTGGCTTTGTTATACAAAATTTATTCTTCAATCCACTGTTTCTTGGCTGAAACTAAACTGTTACTAGGTCTAAATCACCACTTGATATTTGAATGCTTATCACCTGCCCCAAACAGGGTAGTTATTCAATGGGTAGTTTTGAGATATCAGAATGAAGTTCAAACATTATTAAGGACTTCATGTACTCCTTTATTTAATCAACACATGAAATAAAAATCAGAAGGAGTCAAGTTTTCTGTTAAGTTCGTGAATGAATCAGGGACTTAAAACATGGTCTCTCATGCCTCTTGATCTGCTAGTTCAAAACTACTAGAGAAAGAGAATGTTAAGAGATGGGGTGGCGTGTGTGTATCCCCTTTCTAATGTTTATTTTTGAAGTTAACCGAGTTTTTCCCCTTCATCCCTGTGTTTTTTGTTGTGGTAGTTTTCTGGTTTGTTTGTTTTCCTTACCACATTATTTAACATTCATTCAACAACTGTGGAGAGTCAGTAGACAATGCAATAAAGAAAAGAGTTATAGGTTTAAATATGGGAAATGAAGTAAACTTGGTACTCATTGAAAATGGCATAATTTATACTCAGACTAAAAAATAAACAAATCAAACTACAAGTAGAGAATGTGTAAGGTATTGTAGTATAAATTTAGTATACAAAGTTAAGAACATATAAAAATATTAATGAAACTACATTTTAGAATCAGAATTTTAAAAATGAAAGGCCTCAGCTGGGCAGTGGTGGCACATGCCTTTAATCCCAGCACTTGGGAGGCAGAGGCAGGTGGATCTCTGTAAGTTCGAGGCCAGCCTGGTCTACAGAGTGAATTCCAGGACAGTCAGGGCCACAGAGAGAAATCCTGTCTCGGGGAAAAAAAAAAAAAAAAAGAAAGGCCTCATCCATTCACTTATTTCTGAGGGTCAAAAGGGTGGCAGACTCACAGAGTGTTGATCAGCACAAGAACCAGCCGCCTCCGAGGTGCTTTCTGGGTTCACAATGGCTCCATGGGTTTGACAAGCTTTCTTCCCTAACCTTTGCCTTACAAAGCAAACACCTACTTGGAATGGACAAAAAAAAAGGGGGGGGGGCGAATATCTACAAATAAATTCAACCAATGTTAAGAAATGTAGGAAACAAAGGCAAACAACAAAACAATTTTAGCAGTGCCAAAGAATATAAAAGGATACACCAACAGCAAAATGATACACCAACTTCATAGCTAGGAAAACTTAAGCATTCACTGATATGTGGGCAGATTACGATGTATGTATGATGTTAATTATTACAATAAAAATGATGTTGTGTGTGAAGGCTCACACCTGTGATCCTAACACTTTAGGAGGCTGATGCAAGAGGACTGTTTGGGCCAAATAGTTCCAGGATAACCGGGAAGACAAAGTGAGCCTCTAGCTCAATCTTCCTAATGCTGGGACCCGTTACTACAGTTCCTCATGAACTGACCCCCAGCCATAAAATTATTTTGTTGCTACTTCTTAACTGTAATTTTGCTACTGTTATGAATCATAATGCAAATATCTGATATGAGACCTTGTGAAAGGGTCATTCAACCCCAAAGGGGTTAGGGGTTATGCCCCACAGGTTGAGAACCACTGTTCTAGCTCAAGACTAACATACATACATACATACATACATAAATAAATAAATAAATAAATAAATAAATAAATAAATAAATAAGTAGTTCTCTATGTAACCCTGGAAAAATCGCTACAAAGTATTGTTAAAGGGGAGAAAAATACAAGAGACTGGGTGTAAAAAGTAAATACTTGAAAGCCTGATAGAGATTTCCGCCTCCTACAAGTCAGAAAGCTGTTTCAAATCTAAGCGACCAGAGTTGAAAGGGGACATGAGTATTTTAGGGCAGTGGATTACTGTGCAGCCACAAGCCTACTTCAGTTTCACTAGTATGTGCCTTGCCACAGTCAATGGGAAAGCAGCTGACAGAAGTTAAGATTCCTTCTACTGCTGACTGAAGGTGAAAGGCTTGCTTTCTACCAGCTAACAAAAAGAGTCAGGAAATTGTGTTTGACTGTCTTCATACACAAGAAAAAAGTACCAAAAAACTGCAAAGAACCAATAAAAAAAAATCAGTTATTTTAATCTGTGGAGAAGCAATGGTTATATGCACAAAAATTAGTGAAAAGATGCCACAGGAAAGAAAAAAGCTCTGAGGCAGTGTCCACATGATCTCCTTCCGTCTTTCTTCCATCTCCTAAATGTGGGCCTTCTGTTTCCCTACCTCCTGGGAATTTTAGAATGCACTACTACTATGTACCAGATTTTTCTTTGTTGGTAGTTTATAATTCAAGGCTAACCTTGAATACTCCATCTTCCTGCATCAAAATCCTGACTGATGGATTATAAACAGACTACCACATTCAGCTTTACACCAGTTTTCATTGTACCTACAAACAAAAAAAAAATTTGCTTAATGGCCAAATTTTACTAAAAGTAGTAACGATTATACATGTGCACACTTTTGTATAAATAAGTTGCTATCCCACTGGAAGCAATACTTAAGGGTAACTGGTATGTATGTAAGTCACGCTTACAAGAGCAAATGAAACTGTAAACCAGTCATTTAAAATCTTTCACACTTACTCAAATAGTTTTTTCATCTTTTCAGTGACAAGTCTGAAGTAATAATCTTCTCTTCCTTCACCAAATTCATCTAGAGATGACACATTTCTAAAGAATCCTCATTTTCCATATACCTTACCGTCGATTACAGCAGACAGACTTCTGAATGACTCCAAATGCTCAAGGAACAGACAAAGTTGTTCTATGTGGAGCTAATGACACCTTTCAAATAGAGGAGAGTAAAGTGTGTCTCCCCACTTTCATTTGCACCACTTACAGGAATTTACCTGCTTTTGTATTAAAAGAACTGTATATCAAGTTAGAGTTTCTTTTCTATCAGTCATAATTATATTTTTCACTATTTTGATAAGACTATGTCCTAAGTACTGGAGGAAAGAGACAAGTTGGTAAGTGCTTTATGAAAGCACTATAATTTAGAATCAGACTTTTTAAAAAAGACCTCATCCATTCACTTATTTCTGAGGGTCAAAGGGTGGCAGACTCACAGAGGGTTGATCAGCACAAGAACCAGCCGCCTCCGAGGTGTTTTCTGGGTTCACAATGGCTCCACGGGTTTGACAAGCTTTCCTCCCTAACCTTTGCCTTACAAGGCAAAGGAAGGGCTTTTACCTGCTGAGTTATCTCACTGGCCCCCGTAACTTATTTTCACAGTTTACAACATACATACTATCTCTTTACAACACTGATGCTGAAGTAGGGATTATGTTATGACTGTTTTATAAACGCAAAAATAAAGTTTAGTAGTGTCTAGCATATACTAAACAATAAAAACATTGCTGAATGAATAAGATTCAAATAAGCTACATGATTTGTCTAAATTTATGACAGAACATGGATTTTAAAAAAAACCTAGGTTTCTAATAATTCTAAAACCATTGGACTCTTCAAAAAATAAGCCCCAACTATCTTTGTATACTATTTTTACAATTATTCAACGAATTTAAGTATAGTATTAATTAGATACAGTTAAAAGACAGAGCTTGGCAGATAACACATACACGTTTCTAAATTATCTTTTGTTAACACAATGACAATGGGTGGTATAATGATAGAGCTAACCTTTTGTTAGCATAATGAACAGTATCAGAAGACCACAGGTACTTGGAAACTAGTCATGGGAGCTTATTAAATCAGTGCACATAATTTTAATGAAACTAGACAGACATTTATTTTCTGACTCCCTCATCTTAATAGTATTTACTGAGTGCCCACTATGTGGCAGAAGCTAGAAGGATTTCCAACAAGGTTATAGGCACATTCATAATCTCACTTGTTCACTAGGACTTTACAGATGAGTGCCTGGCCCCATCTAACAGCTGAGAAACTGGAGGCTCAGAAATAATAAATAACTGAAGTAGGTAGGTAAACTAGCAGCCGTTTTCAAATGGCAGGGAACATTACCAATATGCACATGGGTATCTTTTTGTAATTTCCTCAGAGATAAAACACTGCATCTTGGTGGGAAGCTTCTTAGGACTCAGGATGTTCTAAAGTAAGATGGCATTTCACCTTACAGGAAGCTCCTTAAAACTCAGGCAGCAAACAACTACATCACAAGCTTCAGACCTGCCCGAAACTCACTTTCCCTCCCCACGTCTATATAAGC
The DNA here is from genome assembly GCF_049852395.1 of Peromyscus maniculatus bairdii. Classification (NCBI taxonomy): domain Eukaryota; kingdom Metazoa; phylum Chordata; class Mammalia; order Rodentia; family Cricetidae; genus Peromyscus; species Peromyscus maniculatus. The sequence goes on from NC_134853.1 coordinate 72,637,970, forward strand.
AGGAAGCACTGCTGAGGGGCACTCTCGGACAAGAAGAGCTGCCTGGAGACTCAGACCAGCCTAACGCGTGGAGGAGACACTTTGAAACCCGGGAAGGGGCTCCAAGTCCTGCAGTGAGTTCAGGGTTCTAGCTGTTGTTTGCTCTTCAAGTGATCTCTGTTCCCATAAGCGACTCCTTCCTTACATAACTGTAAGTCATTCCACTCAAATTCATGAGTTCACCAGATGGACTTTAGTGCTGTCCTGATTTTCATCTCATTGGTTCCTTATCTGCGGAAAGTAGAAGTCTGTTCACCTCTCCTCAGGAACAGAGCCATGCGACGCTTTTCTTTCTATAGTTCCACGAATCAGTAATCTACCTCTTTATACCAGGACTAAACAGAAATCAGCTTTTGATTTTTCAAAAAAGAAAAATAATTATTTAAGCTACATTCAAATACACACAAAATAACTGGAAAGGAGTAGGCTAAAATGTTTTCAGTGGTTGGTGAAGGTCCTTTTCCCCCTTCATTATGCTTCTCTGTACCATGAAAGTGTACTGCTATCAGGAGCCAAAACAACACGTTAGGAAATCTTTTGCTATAACATCTTAAATTACTACCACCATTGTTTTCACATTTCAGTCTGACAGTCTCCTGTTATACCCAGAGAATATTTTTAAATGAGACCACCAGGACACTGCTATTTGGCTTGATCCTACACCCATCAGAAGCAACTGGGCCAAAGCTAAGAAAATAAATATTACCAGTAACCCAGTTAGGAAGTTTCACCTGAGTCAGACCAGCAGAGAATGGAAAACACTGGCAAACACACACAGTAAGCACACATTTGCCAAATGCTATATATATATATATATAAAATCTCCCAACACCTGATACTGTACAATCATTGTTTGACAACACCACTGCCTAGGTGTTCCCTGAATGTTCTCAGGACACTCCCACATGAAGGACCTGGGCACTGGCTAAGGTCCTGGACTATATAAAGAGGCTCCCACAAAGAAATAGAAAAGACTGACTTTCCTACTTCTGTCAAGGCTTACCTTCCCACTTATTTCACACTCACAAGCCCCTAATATATTCTTGACCCCTGCCTGAGAGCTCTATTTTTCCTATTCCTACTATTCTTAGAGTATTAGAGAACACTTTATTTGTGGTGGTTTGAATAAGATGGCCCCCACAGGCTCATATATTTGAATGTTTGGTCCCAGTTGGTGGAACTGTTTGGGAAGGATTAGGAGGTGTGGCTGTGTTGGAGAAGGTGTCACTGTGGATAGTCTTTGAAGTTTCAAAAGCTCGTACCATTCCCAGTGCCTCCTGCTTGTGGATCAAGACTGAGCTCTCAGCTACTCTCTAGAGCCGTGCTTGCCTGCCACCTGCACTAAGGTCATGTACTTTAACTCTCATAAACCATAAGTCCCCAATAAACTCTTCTGTAAGTTGCCTTGCTCATGGTACTTTATCACAACAATAGAAAAATATCTAAGTAAATCTGTAATAAGATACTGTACTTAAAATAAAGATGAAGAATAAAAAAGAGGTCAATTAACCATTTTGTTTCATAAATCATAATAGAGCATACACACCACCTCCTATGGGTCAGAAACTATATTATTCCTCAAAAGGTAGAGGAGTTGGTGGGAAATAGAGATGGTTAAGTTACGAATCAAGATATGGATGGGCCCAGTGCCAGGTGAGGTAGCACATGCCTGTTACGCCAGCACAGATGCGGGTAGATCCTAAGTTCGAGATTATATAAGACACTGTTGAAAGAAAGAAGAGAGAGAGAGAGAGAGAGAGAGACAGACAGACAGACAGACAGACAGACAGACAAAGGAAAAGATATGGGATTAATTCTCTGACTCCTGAAGTAAGTAAATGCTATTCTCAAATTGTTATCTTTAAGTTCATAGAAGTATACTTTTAAGTTGTCATTAAGAGAAAATTATTTCTGGAAGGTACCCAAAGACCAGATTGCAAGCACAAATAAATATCCTGAATGTGGAGTGATGCATTTTACAATGTTGTAGTCTACAGTTCTAAAGAAAATTCGAGTCTCTGAAAGCTTATTCACAAGACTGCTATACTTCCATTCATTGTGAGCAGATCAGAAGAGTCCCTGTGGGAAATCGTGCCGTTCTGAAGATACAGCATGCTGCACAAATACGAAGACCTAAGATTCCCTACCCTGTGAAAGCTGGCTACTTACACAGGACTGGGGAAGAAAGACAGGAGGAAGAAAGACTCTAGGCTTGCTGTCCAGCTAGTCTAGGCAAATCAATGGGCTCAGGATTCAGTTAAAGACCCTTTCTAAAAGTAAAGTGGACAGTGATTAAGAAAATAGCCAGCCGGGCGGTGGTGGCGCACGCCTTTAATCCCAGCACTCGGGAGGCAGAGCTAGGCGGATCTCTGTGAGTTCAAGGCCAGCCTGGACTACCAAGTGAGTTCCAAGAAAGGCGCAAAGCTACACAGAGAAACCCTGTCTCAAAAAACCAAAAAAAAAAAAAAAAAAAAAAAAAAAGATAGCCAACCCTGACCTCTGGCCTACATACACACACAAATGTACACACACGATCACATGTACACACATGCACATGTATATACATATTCATCTACAATAGTCTTGTTGCCCTGAAAGGTTAAAATATTAGTCAATTTGAGCACTTTTTTTTCAAACAAACCACTTTAGTAATAATACGTATTTCTTTATTCTCAGTTCTGAAAATGCATGAGAGTCATTACAGAGGCATGAATTTGTCACCATCTAGCTTACATCTTGCTATACTCAGACCATAACTCCAATAATAAAACTCAGAGGAACTGAAAATGTCCAATCTCTTCTCTCAGGGGTAACTAACTCACAATACTTATGTTACACTTTACTTTGTTCTTTAAGCAAAGAGACAAGATTTCAATGCTGTATTGGTGACTTGTTTTTTAAAGTGGTATTTCCCCTAAAACTTAAAACACAATAAAGCAGCTAAACAGACCAATGAGGAAGAAATATGAAATCATTTTATTCACCCTTTGCAGCAGTTTGCTTTCATTAGAAAGCTGCTTTTTAAAACACATTAGTTTTCCTCTATGACCCCATGTAATTCCCAGCTATTTTCTAGTAAGCAGGAAAATACATATATTAATCTAGATTTGTCAAATTAGAAGATTAACTCCTAGCTCAGTGTGGTGGTGCACGCCTTTAATCCCAGCACTCTGGAGGCAGAGGCAAATGGATCTGAGTTTGAGGCCAGCCTGGTCTACAAAGGATATTCCAGGACAACCAGGGCTAAACACAGTCTTGAAACAAGAAAAAAAAAAAAAGATAATAATAATAAATAAAAAGATTGGCACCTGGAAAAAATATTGTTCTAATCTGAAGTAAACAGTTAAAAACTTATCAAAAGGTCAGTTTTTATATATAATTTTATTAAATACTATACAATAGAGCTACATTCTTAATCAGTAAAATTCCTCCTAAAAATTCATGCCTGCTTCTGTAAACGTGGCCAAAAGAGCCCATGATGGATTGTGGGTGAGGGGTATCATGGGTCCTTAGAACTATTGTTTTGCTATGGTCACACTGTCAAATTGTCTTTTAAATACTATGGTTTTTTAAGATTTTGAAACAAGTTTATGTGTTTGAGTGTTTGCATGCATGTATGTGCACCACAAGCATGCAGTGCCCATGGAGGCTAGAAGAGGAAACTGGATCTCCTGAAATGGAGCTACCGACAATTGTGAGCCACCATGTGGGTGCTCTGAACTGGTGAGCCATCTCTCTAGCTCCAGTACTCATGCTTATACCAATGGATTACTGCTGTGCCCATCTTCCTTGTAGAAGCTTCTTACTGCATCAGGCTGGCTAATGCAGAAACCTGTACCTGGTCAAAGTGTCAAGAATGAATGACAGCAGAGTACCTATCCCTAAATAGGGCAGCTATTATTACCCCCTTCAAGGCTCAGGGAAAGAAGAAGGGGAAAAAAGAACAGAGGCCAGGAGTGATTTCCAACAAAAAGATGTCTTTTAGACATGACATACCCATTGCACTCAACTCACCACAGCTGTAGTTTAGTTATCTTCAAAAGACCTGCACAAGACTGGGCCCATCCTGAACTGGGCCCATGGATGAAATGAGACCCCCATCTCTCCCTGTAGGACTAGGGTAATTAATGGTTGTTGAGACAGGGGGTATCAATTTCTTCAGTGGTATAAACACAGATAAGTTGCCCTTGCTCCATAATCTCCTACCCACACTCAAACAAGCAACCCCAACTAAACTCAGTGGGTCACCAAAAAAAAAAAACAAAAAAAACAAAAAAAAAACCATGGAAGTATGAGGGGTAATTGTTGAGAAGGGTTCTGGTGGGACAGGGAAAGGGATAAGAAAGGGGTACAGGTATGAAAATAACCAAAATTCATTATATAAATATATGAAACTGTCACACAAAACAAAATGTTAAATCTCCCCTGAAGTATCACTTAATGATGAGATTTTACCATGGAGGTGAACTGCAGACAGTCAAACCTCAAAATTAGTTACATGCTTTTGAATTGGTAGGGTTAGTTCATAGTCCATTCAATCCTATTCAATACTTAAGACAATGCCTCAAGGACAGTGACTAAATGACGTTATAAACTACAAGAACTAGTATTAGGACTCAAATTCTCATTTTCAAATGCATTTATTTTTGGCACCTCCCTAGCTCCCTAACAAAATCCAAACCTAAGCTGATAAGATTACTGTTACTTTCTACTTTATCACTGCTCCTTGAACAGAAAAGTCCTAATAATTTTCACACCCATTAGAGATACTGTTTGAGTCATTTTCCTCATTCTTTACCTCCTCTCAGTCTGGCTCAAGAACAATATATTCATATCCCACAGATGAATTCCATGTTGTAAGGGAATGTTCCAGAAAGTGCACTATTCAATATAATAGCCATTTTCCTTAAATGTAGCTACCATGACTGGGGAGTACATGTTTTATTTAATTTTAGTGAATGTTTATGTACACCACAACTTGATAAATATAACTTCAGCTATTACTCTGCACATGGTCCCCTTGTAGTTGAAAGTTTTTCTGTGTCGCACCCAGTCCTGCAGTTGCGCAGACCCAAATAAACACACAGAGGCTTATATTATTTTATAACTGCTTGGCCATTAGCTTAGAGTTATTACTGACTAGCTCTTACACTTAAATTAACCCATAATTCTTATCTATGTTTAGCCACATGGCTTGGTACCTCTTCTCAGTTCTGCCTTGTCATCTGCTTCCTCTGTGTCTGGCTGGCAATTCCTGACTCAGCCTTCCGCTTCCCAGAATTCTCCTTGTCTGCTTATACCGCCTATACTCCTGCCTGGCTACTGGCCAATCAGAATTTTATTTATCAACCAATCAGAGCAATACACATTCACAGCATACAGAATGACATTCCAGAGCACCCACTCACAGTTACATCTTCCTATCAGGTGAAGAAAGACACTAATGCTAGAGCCACATGGTAAAACCTCTTATAATTTCAGAAGACATTTTCCTACTATGTCTTAAATTCAATTAGCAAAGGTCTCATTCCAGAGTACAACCATCTTAAGAAATGGGAACAGTCATTGGCACTCTACCATGAAGCCAAGTTTACTGAGTTCAAGTAAACTAAATGTTTTTCTAAGTTGGAGAGATAGCTCAGCAGTTAAAAGCACTGGCTGCTCTTCTAGAGGTCCTGAGTTCAATTCCCAGCAACCACATGGTGGCTCACAGCAATCTGTAATGAGATCTGGTGCCCTCTTCTGGTGTGTAGGTATGCCAGAACACTGTATATAAATAAATAAATGAATCTTTTTTTTTTTAATGTTTTTCTTAGGAAGTTTTCTGAGTCTTTTTCAATGCTCTTCTCTACTATAGTCTTATCTTAAACTTTTAAAATTAAGAGCCAGCATAATGTGTAGTTAATTTTAGATGATAAAAATCACTGGGCTGGAGAAATTGTAGAGCTCTCTACTACAATATAACCAGACTTGCAAAGCAGTTAGATTTTTTCTCAGTCCTTACAAGGAAACTTAAGACTAAGATACAGGACACTGCACACAACTCCAAGGTAGCATGCTTTCCTACTCCTTCTGGAATGAAGCCATCTGAATGCTCATTAGAATCCACTCAAGACCATGATTTTTAACAATTTTTTTTTCTAAATTAATAATTAGCTGTTAATGGAAGCTGGCCAAAGGATTTGCTAGCTTCTTTAGGATCAATTCTGATGTTTGTCCATGTCAGCAAAAAAAGATAGCAGGAATTCTAAAGAAACAACAAAATACACACAGGTATTCAATTCATATAAAAGATTCATTATGCTATTAAAAGTCACAACCCCTTTTCCTCGTTTCACTCAAGACTAAAAATTACCCCATGCATTTTCCTCTTCAAGTTAATGCTCAAATTCATCTTTCTCCAGCAAGCTGAAGATTGTCCACTGAAAAATCATTTGTTTCTTACTGATATCTATAGCTGTATCTCTCAAACTTTAACATACCTTTAAGCCACTCACATGCACTCTTACAGTGCTGGCTGATTCAGTAGTCCTGACTTGAGACCACTCAACTCTCACCCACACTTCCAAGCAGCAAGGTCTATGACCTGTCTGTACCAATCACCTTAGACATCTCTCTTTGCTTCTGGTATTCTAATTATTTATACACAGCTTCTTTCTCTAAGTGAAGCACAGGTTTCTTGAAGCATGGAATGTATCTTAATAACTTATCTCTTTCATAGCAAATGGCAAACAGGCACTCAAACAAGGTTAGTGATGTAGAAAAAGTTCCTACAGTCTGGGATGAAGACAGTTTCCCTCTCCAGAACCAAAGGCAGACTAACAGGAATAGATGCTGGGGAAAGTTAAACTGTTTTTAATCATTTCCTTAGTTAGATGAAACAGCAGGATATTCTGTGTCAGAAAAGCTGTGGCCATACAGCTTTTCTTTACAAAGATAACAGGCTGAGTGGTGGAGTCCTACAACTTGCTAAAAAGTTAGCAGATTTTTTAAGACCGTATAAAACCAAATGTTTACAAGTTAGGGGAAGTTAGTGTGGGAGGCCAGCTCCCATATTTTAAAGGGTTCCGATGAGGAGAAGAGAGGGATAAGAAACTTTTAGATAGAAAGATAGCAGAGAGGAGAAAGACAGAAACACAGGATAGCTTCAGGAGGACCTGGATCAATACCCAACGGCCCTTCTGCCTCTTCAAAAGGGCTTTTTGCCAAGGAGCAGGGTAAAAGACCTCCCCCAAGCTAGATCAAAGCACACTGCACAGCCAAGTGTAGACCCTTCCAAACACCTGGTAACCACATCCATGGTCAATCATCTCCTTATGCAGCTCTGCTGGGTAAAGCAAGCTCAGATTCTCTGACCCTGAGTAAGTTCTCACTAGATAGCCTCTGTGGGTCTCTACAAGTTAGAAGACTATCCTTTCTCAAAGCAAGATTCAACAGACAAAAAGTTATAGAATTATGAAATCCAACCTGTTTATCTTATAGACTTAAAATTTTTTATTTAGATTACTTATCCAAGGTTACAGAGTTTCATAAATGGAAGAGTTGGGACTTCCATGTAGATGCTCTGACATCCATTCTTCACACTCTTGAATAAACACCAATAAACAAACAAACAAAAAATTAACAAACACCTTCAACTGTCCTTTACAGCTTGTTAGAACATTTATTCTGAATCACTGGAAGAGTTACCAAGTTTTTGAAAAAAGGATATAACATGAACAAGTAATATATGTATGTTATACATATAGAGAGAAACATAAATGTTCAACAAATATGAAAAGCTTCGGGGATAGGGAGACATGTAGTAAGTAAAGTGTGAGGACCTGATCTGGAATCATTGGCAGGCCAGCCTAGTCTACTTGGCAAGTTTCAGGCAAGCGCAAAGACCACATCTCAAAAAAAGAGAAGTAGATGGCTAAGAACTAACACCTGAAGTTATCCTCTGGCCCCCACTTACACGAAAAAACATGGAAGGGTGTGTGTGTGTGTGTGTGTGTGTGTGTATGTGAGAGAGAGAGAGAGAGAGAGAGAGAGATTCAACTTGGTTTATAATCAAAGAATTATAAATTAAGATTAGATTTTTTTTTCTCGATTAAACTGACATATTTACATGACCCATCAATATAGTTATGGGATATATTTGGAGATTTGCAACAAATATCTTTCAATGTAGATATTTTGTACATTTTAAAACTCTGTAAAACAAAATAGACAATAACCTAAATACCTTGGCAAAAGATAAAGTAAATAAATCACAGCACATCTGAAGACTGAGCTACTAGAAAGTACTTACTACCCTGTCATGCAGTTTAAAGTCATCTATAATTGTGGCAATGAACATCTCCTCTGGGCTTTTACAAATACTACCACACCAGACATACTACTGAATTCAGACTGATTTTTCTCAGATGTGTATTTCGGTACCTTTTATCCTGAAGTACATCACACACTATATAATAAGGATTTAAGAGTTGAGTCAGTACCTGTGTGTGCATGCACTTTTGTGCGTATGTGTGAGCATGTTTGTGTGTGTGTGTGTGTGTGTGTGTGTGTGTGTGTGTAACTGTACAGTCAGGAAGACACACAGAAAAATATGCAAATCATCTTACACAATAAGAAAAACTTCAAACACCAATTAAAAGAAACAAATTAAATGAGATACCACAGTGAAAAATACTCAATTCTACTCTGGGAGGACTACAGAGAAATTCTCTTACATTGTTGGCAAGACCACAAAATGGCAAAACCCCAGGGTAGTAGTGTTTCGTGGACAAAGTTCCAAGTACTGTCCATTTCCTTTTGACCACTGGCAACTTCACTTCCCTTACAGGACTCTATCTCAAAGATACACTATCAAAAGTGTATATGCATTAGCTAATGTTTGCACAGCTATTTGTAACAGCAGGGAAAAAAAGTGGAAACACTAGTAAACTGTCAACACTACACAGAAGACAAGAGTTGAGGACCAAAGTTCAATCCCCAGAACTCCCATAAAAAGTCAGGTGTTGGCACTGTAAACCTGGTCAAGAGCCAGTGGCTGAGAAGGTCATAGGCTCTCTAGCCAATCAGCCTAGCCTAATGAGTAAGACCAAAAAAAAAAAGTGTTTTGCTAAATTGACATGCCAGACTGTCTTCTGATACTCTGGTTTATACCCATAGCTTTGTGCTGCTCCTAGCCCTCCCCAGAAAAGTTGCTTAAAGCTTACGGCAGCAGTTAATGCTGAGGCTCATAACTGGTTGAAGTGCCAACCACGGGTGACAGTGGAATAGTCAGTCCTAAATGTCTAAATATGACATCTATATTGTCACCTCCAACGCTCAGGGAACACTGTGGAAGAAAGATGGAGAAGACTGTAGGAGTTGAAGACTAGGGTGGCATGCCACAAAAAGATGTCTTGTGGACACTCCAAGGCTGTTGCACTCATGCACTCACTGCAGTTGTGGTGGCCTACACAAGACAGTCTCTCAGCATTTCCTCATGACGGGAGAGGCACATTAACCTCACTGCTCCATGAGGGACCACTGACAGGTAATGATCACTGGGGGAGGGGGTGTCGTGTACATCAGTGGTAAACCTACCCACAGAAAAGTAACCCATGCCCCAGTAAATAACCTCCCCACCCATGCTCATGCAAGCAACTCTAAATAAACTCAGTGAGTCATACACCACAAACAGGTAACACACACACACACACACACACACACACACACACACACACACACACACACACACTTTTTTAAAGGCATGATAGTTGAAAGGGGACTTCTTGGGAAGATGGGTGTCAGCAGAAAAGGGACAGAAGATAAGAGCGAATAATATGGGTGGAAATTACTGGAACACACTATACACATATATGAAACTGTCAAAGAATTAATTAAATTAAAATTCTTTAAACTAAAGTTTAAAAGTCAGGCATGGTAATACAACCTTGTATTCCAACATTGGGAAGGTGGAGACTAGGGCTCCATGGCCAGTCAGCCTAAGTTAACCAGTTAGTTGCAACAAATGAGAGACCCTGCTCAGAAACCAAGGTAGACATCATGTAAGGACAACATCCGATGTCATCTCCTGGCCTTCTGATTGCAGACACACATGCACTCCCCCACCCGCCACACACACACACACACACACACACACACACACACACACACACAAATGTGGAACAGTTCTATCTCAACACCTTTAATATAAAACTTTAAGCTGAAAAAGGTATTTTTATCATTTTAAGGTGAAAAAGTATGAATAATATATATAAAATCAAACTAGAAAAACATATAGACAAAAAAAGCAAATAACGTACATTAATTTTAAAAAAGAAATAAATACAAGAGTAAAAAAAGAAAGAATATTAAGTCACCTTACATTAGGAGGTTGATAAGAGTAGAGGAGACAAAGAAATCAGAATTATCTTAACACAATATGGTTGGCTTTGAAGATCATAAATTTCATATGATTATGAAGTAAATAATAAATTTTCAAAAACTTAACTTGAAAGATAAATAAGCAAAGTAAGCAATGCATATTGAGCTGGTGGTTGAAAAAAACCACAAAAATTGAGTTACAGATTTCTACTAGTAAATTCAACGAACAGAGAAACATAAAAACCACATCAAGAGGCTACAATCGGTGATAACAAGAGTGTGAGATGTTCTACAGCACAGTTCCTAAAGAAATTATCAAGATTAAGAAAAAAGAATGAATGAGATGGAAAAAAGCTACAGACTTTAAACATCTTGGTCTGGCAGCTGCTCAGTAATACAGTGTGTGCTTACAATGCTCAAGGTCCTGGGTTCAATTCCAGGCATACAAAAGTCCTAGGAAACACAAACCAACTAGCATGCACAGAACTTGTATGGTTCCGATTTGATCAATCAGTTTTCAAAAACAGACACAAAGAATATTTAAACACCAAGTAATATCTGAATAAATTTATGGACATGATAATAGTGTTTGGAGGGAAATTAAACTAATGTCTGAGCCCTATGGGATAGATATAACTGGTATATGGCCCATGCAACTTTGTGTTACTGTTTGTTTTTTGTGGGGTTGGGAACGGAACCCAGGATAACTCTGAACTGCATTTTATTAAAACTGTCCCAAGTGATTGTAAAGAGCAGCCACATCGTGTAAGCCATGGATATAGGACAAGTTATATAAAAAGGATAAATAACCCACCTATTATGAATCTATTACATGCTTCCAATAGTACTTTTTCTTGAAGACTGAACATTTTCTTTATTGTTAGCATTAATGACTAAAACTGACACTTAAAAAAAAAGTCTTTAAAATATATTCAGTAGATATATACAAGTGTTTACTTAGCTCTCTAATTACATAGCTTCCTAAACCAGGTAATATTTTCTTGGCTTCCTATACTTACAGAAAACAAAAAGCCAAGTGCAGCAACAGCAAGTATATTAACTTATACAAGCACAGGACTATCAGAGCTAGTAAGAACCTAGAATCTTTGAACACAATGATCAAGAGATTAGTGAGACAACATCTTCAATAGAACAACTGGAATAAAAGTTAAAATCCCTAAAGCACAGGAGTTTACTTAGGATATCTGACACAGTTCATTCCAATTCGGCCATCTCTCTCTTATCTCACATTTTAAAAACTTACACAAGCCAATGAGAGTATGGCTAAGAAACAGTTAAGCAGAAAAGAACCTATTTTGATTCTCAATCAACCTATTTCAGACACAAAGAAGAAAAGGGTCAATTAACACATAATGAAAGAGTTATCACACCAAGTGTCTGTGGTTAGTTACCCATTCAGAAATGCTTTTAAGACATGGAATGATATATTCTAGAATACTTTTGCGATCAGGGAAAAGATATCCACTTGCCTCCTGAAATTCAGTGTTACAATTTTGGCTAGTATTTTACAAACCCTACAATTTAAGTAGGTATTAATAGCTCTTTAAGACTGAGGTCCAGAGTGCTCCTTACTGTAGTAAAAGAACATATGGGTGTCCAAGCATGTAAGGGAAAAATGATGACCTCAGCTAAGAGGGAAATGGAGTTTTCTATGCCTGTCTGTGAGAGTCATCATGTTGATGCCTGAAGGGAACCCAGGATTATTCATTAGACAGGTGGGCTACTGAGTAAGCAGGTTCCATCACTATGACTGAATTAGCACTCAGACAAGCTACTCACTGTTGAGATTAAGACAGATGTTTCATGAATATCTGCTAAACTAGGATTAGATTATTAGAACTAAGTAAGCAAACACTGTGTTCAAATTGAATCTAGTTTGACTTGTACTTCTGGTTCATGAAAACTTTTCAGAGGCTTTGTTTTCCAGCCCATTAATCTTTACAGGAATTCTCTAAAACAGCTTCTGTTTGTAGTCCTATCTTCTGCTTTTGCTTAGGAAGATAAATACATGAATATTTTTAACTAGAGTTTAGTAAAATATAGGCTTTATTTGAGAAGAAATCATCATTTAGATATTTAACATGATTGACAGATGCTCTAGTAAAAAGCATCAATTATTTCAAAATAAATGTTCTTAAACGGCTCGACTGACAGCATTTTTCTACTCATGTTTCAACGTTTCAATGTCTTGAGATTTTTAATCTTTAGACTTTTCAGTCACCTAAAAATAATTTCTAACATATAACTCTTTTTATGATAAAGAAAAGATTAATAATTAGTGTCCTTAAGAATATATGGCCTCTAATAGCATTATTGTAACTGTTCTAGAAGGTGCCACAGTGAAAATTACACACACACACACACACACACACACACACACACACACACACAAACACAGGGAGAGAGAGAATATTCTTCTCTAAAGAAGTAATTTACAAGTGCTAATAAGACATTCTATCATTTAGCATTGCCTTGTTTATACACAACTTTAGTCTTCAGAAGTATTTTCACTTCATTTAGCTTGCACTATTTTATTTTGAAAAGAATGAAGTATTGTATATAAAAAATGGCTTTCAAGTCATAATAAGAATGAAAAGTATTTCAAACACAAACGTTAAACTTTTTATGTGATACAATGGAATACACACTATAAATTAAGAAATCTATTCCTAGACTCAGTTTTGCCTGTAACCAACTATACAGCTTCTTGCAAGTTAATTATTATTCTTAAGCTGTGAAGAAAGTAATTTATATACAATGATGTTCATCTTAAATTTAGCTTTCTAAGAATCTACCATAATTCAAGTATTTTCAAATACTGTGTCATAACAGCCCATTTAAACTCCTCTCGTTTTCCCATATGGGGTTAGACCTTCACTTTTGTCTCAATTTGACTTTAAGACAAGGCCACTTAAGTCACACACTCAAGATATATTTAGGAGGAAGAGAAACTGGGGAAAGATTCTTTGCGAAGATGGGACGATGCCCATCAGGCTGGGAAGTATTAAGCACATATGTATGCAGGAGAGCTGGTTACTCTCGAGAGCACCGACAAAGACATATGCTTCAGTGAGAGGGAGAGGTTGCCACAGGGCTTGCGGGAGTCCCTAGAAGAGCCTGTCAGATAATCACACCCTCCACCTTTTCAAATTCCTATTCTCCCAGTAGACACCAAACCAGTCTCCAGTTCCGGGTTTCCAACCAATCGCATGAAGCCACAACAGAGGGCTTTGCCAGCCTGTTTCGAGGATTCAGGGATTCACAAGCCCCCAGCACCTGTCGGCTTCACACCCTTCCCAGCGTGGGAGAAGACATTAGGTGTCCCCTCGGTCCCTTAGGACCCTGAGGCCCCAAGCAGGGTCCTCATCGTCCACAAAACTTAAAACGTACTCCAGGGAGCCTCAGCCGTGACCTCCCACGTATCACTCCCCTAAGGCGAATTGTCCTGTTTGTAGGTCCCCCAATCCCTGATTGTGGTTTCGCAGGCCTCGTGGACCGCAGGCCTAAGAAGCCAAAGGAACCGGCGAAGGTGAAGGCAGCTCCAGGGGGTGTACGCCTCACCAGCGGAGGAGAGTCGAGGCAAGCAGGGGCAGCACCGTTCCGCCTGGCGGAGGGCGGGAGGCGGTCAGGGACACAGTCGGAGGGTTTGTCATCCCTACATACACTCACCAGGAGCAGCAAGGAGCATCTGAGGTCGGGTAGAGACAGGAAGACGGCGGGATTCATGGTAACGGTGGGGTCAGGAGGTGGCGGCTGGGACTGGACCGGGCTAGGAAAGGGCTGCGCTCCGGGGGCCGGCGACAGCGGCACCTCGTCCTCTCGACCCGGAGCTCCAGCGGCGAACACCCGGGACAACTTCCAGAGAGGCCTCTCACGCCCTCACTTCCGGGTCCTGCCCACCTCTGAGCACTTCGGGAAATGTAGTCCCATACTGCTCTCATTAACCCACGTCATCTGAGAGCTGGAACTCTCCTTCCCAGTAGGCCCTGAGCCCAGGGCGGCCAAGCCATCTGCGCGCGGGGCTCTTCGGGATTGGAAGGGGCCGCGTACTTCTGCGCCTCGGGGGATGGGAACTACAATTCCCAGAGGCCTCTGCGGCCGAGAGCCTCAGGCTGCTTTTTCAGAGCTCCCGGGCTCTGGTGTCCTGGGGTCTGTCCCTGGGGGCGCAGTGGCCTGACTTGGCGGGAGGGGCGGCCCCGTGGGGGTCGTGCCTCCTGGTGCCATCCCGGGACGCCAGTCCTGGAGGCAAGGGTGAGTAGGAAGCGGTCTGGCACGGGCGGCTCGGGCAGGCTGGCCAGCACCGCCCCGGCCGCTGCTTCGGATTCTTGGCCCGCCTGGTCTGAGGTGTGGCCTGAGCCTCCTCCATCCCTGGCCTCAAAGCCTGCTGCCTCTTCTTTCTGCGCTGCTTCCTCCGTTATATAAGGAGAGCCACCACTGGGGCTTCAGTCTGTGACTTACTTACCCAGGGTTGCTTCTGAGGGACCGTGAAAGGAAGAGAGAAAGGGTGGGAAAGCATGTTGTAAACTGTAGAGCGCAGTGCCTAAGGGACAGTGACCACTTCTTACAGTATGTTTACTAATTAACCACAGAGCAAAGGATTGTAACCTGGTGTCTGGTAACTTTCAAGAATCTTCTGTGAGCACCCCGCCAGGTCTGTGTGCGTGGAAAATTAGCCACATCATCACTCCCAAGCTCCCAGGAGGCGCTCTGCATTTGTGGTTCTCCCTGTGCCCAGTCTTTGCTTCAGCTTTCCTGCTGCCTGAAGTGGCTTTACCCCTTCTCTCTCTGGAGTCCCATCTCGAGTCTCAGCATGTTGGCATTTGACTCCACCGAGGCCTGTCACAGTCACCAACCCTTTCATCCTAACCAGAACTGCATTTTCTCTGTGTGTGAGCCCAGCACCACTACTTTGCATTGTAATAATTAGAGGAGTGCTTACTGCACAGGCTTATTTGATAATGAGTTAATGATGATGATACATTTACATTTTATAGCACTAACAAAGTGGCTTTGATTTCTGTCTATAAAAAATTATTTATTGGGGGAGCAGCAAGGAAAATAACATTTCTGTTAAGAAGAGCCCTAGAGGAATGGCTTTTCCGGGGCTTCAGAATTAAAGTGTGGTGGAGCCAATCCTCTTAAATCTCCTCCTTCCTAATGCAGTGATCTGATCAGTGTACCACTCACCTCATGCTCTGACAGAACCCAAGTTTAGATCAATGAGAAGTTCATAAGCAGGAGGCTTGGTTACGGTGGTGCAAGCCAGTATTCCCAGCACCTGGGAGGCCGAGGCAGAAGGATCGGGAGTTTAAAGCCAGCACAGTCTATGTAATAAGTTCCCAGCCAACCTGGTCTCTAAATTTCAAGACCCTGTCTTGAAAAAATAAAGGGAGGCAAAAAAAAGAAAGAAAGAAAGAAAGAGAGAGAGAGAGAGAGAGAGAGAGAGAGAGAGAGAGAGAAAGAAAGAAAGAAAGAAAGAAAGAAAGAAAGAAAGAAAGAAAGAAAGAAAGAAAGAAAGAAAGGAAGGAAGAAAGAAAGGAAGAAAGAAAGAAAGGGACAGGAAAAGAAAACCTCATTTCTACCTGAAGTTAAAATTTGATCCGACTTACCTTACCCTTTGGACTCAGTACTTGCCCTCTGACATTTCACTCTAAACATTCTTTCAGCGCCAGCTGTACACCTACCGCTGTCATCATTGCTAGAATTATGGTTAAGCACATCTGTAAAAATGTATATCGATAGATACAACTATTTTGACAGCTTTCAAAGTATTCAAATAAGTTTTTGTGGTCTGGCACCCTTAAAACTGTTCGCTTTAGATCCAAAGGGATGTTTTAGAATTCAGTGTGATGCTGGAATAGTTGGCACCTCGCTTGTTAAATAAAAGAACATAGCCCTTTTAATTTTTCATAGTTACTGAAATTTAAAGAGCTGAGGTAGTCTGAAGACACACAGCTGATCATTAACACAACTGGACCAGGAACTTAAATGTAGTTTCCTACTATGATTTACCTCAATCCTTGTTTTGTAGCTTCTCTCAAGTGACTTTGCTACAGTCCTGCATATGACCCTCCTTGTTCTAACATAACACAGATGTTCAGACAAAACAGAAGTGCCTCACAACATCAGCTTCCGTATTTTCTGCCAGCATGTTAACTCACATTGTCAGCAACTTAAAGAAACGAAAAGCCAGCTTTTACCATAATTTACTATTTTGTAAATTAGAACAATTCAATAATCCTTGTCAGTTGTGAAAGAGCTATGTCAGAAACATAGGCAAGCATGCTTGTGTCTTTTTATGTCAGATTTCAGTGAATAAAATAAATAAATTCACAAGGTATAGCAGTTTCAGTGGTAGCCCTTTGCCAGATAATCCCATCTACTCTGGTAATCTGGCCAAGGCAACTGCAGATTGTTTCATTCCAATCTCAATTACTAATATTAACTCTCATATTAAACAGCACACAGTAAATATGCATATATATAATTTACAGAATGAATACAACTTAACCTGTGGCAGAATGTGAGAGGTTTCATACGTAGGCTGATAAAAATTTCAAGTAGATTCTGTCCTGATAAGTAACAACCCCAAACCAGCCACAGAGAACAAGCTGCTACTATTCACATCAGGCCACAGGATAGTCAGGGTGGAGGGCAAAGATACAGTCAGCTGCAAAACCTAATTAGAACAAGAACAGTGGGTTCAGATGCAGACAAGCAAGCAGGTGGATGGGCAGATTGCAGTCAAGTAGTCTACTTCAACAGCCAAGGACCCAGCTGAGCTGAAGCCTCAGGGAGAGTTGAGAAGGGCCTGTCAGTCCTTGATTCACACACTGGGTCTCAGAAGATAGGTTGGTGGAGGCCATTGCCATTGCCATTGCATTGCTAGGTCTTCCACTTTATACGGTCCAGATGAGGAAGTTACAACCAGCCTTGGTCTGGCATGTCCAATTGGGGCTGGTTCCCTTAGTGTTATTTTTATTTGCTCACGTGCTTCCATGGTCTCGATACTGTGGGAGAATTCCTACAGAGCTACACCTGGTTTGCCTCCAGAGTGTTAGCACCTAGCCTTAATCCACCTTCTGTTTCTCAGTTACCTTTTGTTTCTCTTGTTGCCCTCTATGTGGGTCTTGTCTGAGAGTTCCCAAAGGGACAATGCCTAATGCAAATTCTCAGTTAAGGAATATCATGGTATTCAAATTGTTCCTCAACCAAGTTTGCATAGGCTTTGCACCTTGAAAAGTTGTTAGGAAGGCACTCATTCTGATCCCTCATGACTGTAGTCATTTACCTGTCTGTGCTGCATGGGTGGTGCTGGGTCGAAGCTAGTGTTCACTTCCACCCAGGAGCACAGTCGTCCTCTGCCCTCAAAACACAATTCAAAAGCTTTTAATAAAGTGGAGACTGTCAGGGCAAGGCACAGGCTGAAAAACCACTATTTTACCCAATCTGGAGTGACTTAAAGCAGGGCACAGTCTGATCTCACAAAGAATTGTGTGGAATCACATTACCTGTGTTAATCTTAGAAGTCAGTATGACTTTTAAACTCTGTGTCTAATATAAATGTCTTCTAATTTTTTGAGAAAATTCTCTCACTATACAGTTAAGCAAGTAGTACAAAGGCCATCTAATTTGCCATGTCATAGCAGTTATAGACGTAGGAATTAAATAGTTAAATCCTATTTAAATATCTATAATAAATCATTACAAGCTACCTACTTAGCACTGATAAGGTAGGTTTTAGAAGTGTTTTCTGGCTGCATGGTGGTAGCTCATGTCTTTAATCCCAGTACTCGGGGAGGCAGAGGCAGGTGGATCTCTTGAGTTTGAGGCCAGCCTGGTCCACAGAGCTAGTTCCAGGACAACTTGTACTCATTGTCTCAATCACTATTTCAGGTCTCTCATGTTGTGGAGAAAACTATGAACATTTCAGAGAATGTGCTTTCTGCTGGATCCTCATTAGCATCAAAGGTTCATGCCGCTGCAGTTAATGGAGATAAAGGTGCCCTTCAGAGACTCATTGCTGGTAAGCAGTCCCCTGTAAACTTAGATGCTGTAATAAATTAGGGAGATAGTTCATTCAGTAAAGTGTCTGCCACACCAGCATGAGGACCTGAGTTGAAATCCTTAGCACCCATGCAAAAGCCAGAGGGGTGCATCTGAAACTCCAGTGCTGACGTGAGGCAGCCAGGAGGATCTTTAGAGCTCATTGAATGCTCAGCCTGGCTGAACTGATGAGCTCAGGGTTCAGGGCCTGTGACATAGCTCAGCAAGTAAAGGCGCTTGCTGCCAAGCCTGACAACTCGAGTTAGATCCCTGAGACTCACATGGTGGAAAGAGAGAACCAACTCATGCAGGTTTTCTTCTGGTTGACACGTGGGCATCATGACATACACACCCATGCACAAACACTCAAAATGAACACATCAATGTGATTTATTTTCAAGGAAGAAGGTAGAGAGCAGCTGAAGATGCCAGCCAGTCAGTGCTTGACTTCTGACATCCACCGCACATGGTTACGTGCACAAATACCAAAGAAAAGCAAACTACTAAAAACAGCTCTGTCCTAAGGGAGTTTGGTGATCATTTAAATGTATAGTGTGCTTAAACATTTTAACAAAACTATATTAGTAGTTATATTTAATTCCAGTACTTGGACAAGAAAGATTAAATCATGAAGGTTCAGAATATGGATTAGGATCAGGTGAAAATTACTTGATAAATTTACTATACAATATATAAGTTTATACTTAACTAACTCAAAGTATTAAGTTTATAAATAACTTTAATGATTTAAAATTATTCAGTGTGCTTCTCTGTCATTTATATGTATGTATGGTTTAGAAGTCCAGCGTGGAAGTTCTAGAGAGAACAAAATGAATAATGAACAGAATTAAGGCCAAAATGGCTAAAAAAAAAACTTTCTAGAATTATTGAAACCCCCAACCCACATAGTCACAATTCTCAAAGGAGAACAAATAAAATGTGAATAAACATTATTTTTAGTATTTCTACATCCCAGTGTTTGATGGCTTCATGATTGATAACTTGGACAATAAATTAAAAAATACTTGAACTTTCATACTTGTTCCTTTAGAACTTTTTTTATCTTACATTACCACTTTTTCCATGAACTTCTGCCTATGAACTCTAACCTTTGTAAGCCTCAAGGGTATTTCTATTCTTTGTTTGATACTTTTCTCTATACTTTCTACTCCCTGGCTTTTCCCCCTGCTACCATTTTGCTTTGTTCTCTACTAAACAAACTCTTATTTAAGAATAAATAAATTGCCTCAAGTTTTGTATATGCTACAAATATTTTACTCCCTCTATCAGACACATTGTCCTCACTTCAGCTCAGCTGCCTGCATCTCCAGTTCCTCCCTGGAACTTGACATCTGGGACCCCTACATCACTCATCTGAATGCTCTGCCATTGAACTGAAACACTTCCAGCTCACTTACTAATAGAAACAGTAGTTTCTCCTCCTGTTCTGAGCCTTCCAACACATCTTCCCTAGGTTTTCACCACCAGTTTCTCTCTTTATCTCTCTCCCTATTCAGCCTTGATTCCATGGTCTACTATTACAACTATCTCCTGGAAAAACTCACTTTTTGCTCACATTCTGTTTCAGCTGGCTAACATACAACTCTGGATGAACCTAATTTATGTACTCCTGGCAGCCCCGGAACAATCAGACATAGCTTGAAGATTTATAATATGCCAATTCTTGATCCCTGCTTCAAATAATCCTTCTACACCTTTTCCATTGTGAATGCTTAGTGCCTTCCTTGTGTGCTGAAAGCTCGGCTCCCAATTTCTCCTCCTTCTTTTCTCAGATAATACTGTATGACCCCTAGAGAAAATGGAGACATTAAATAGGAACTCCTCATCTTTTAGAAGAATATCTACAAATCTCCCTATATTTGTACCTACCCCCTTCTTTTTTTTTTCTGACAAAATGGAAAATATTCAGCTTCCTGTCAAAGGCCAGTTCTTCCTGACAGGATCTGTGTTCTGTCCATCCTTCTTCTTTGGGAATTTACTCCATTTTGTTTAAACCTCTGATGACATCTTCAACCTTTTGTCCCTTCTTCTATTAGACAAATTCCCCAATAACATCTAAACATGTTTTGTTGTTTGTATTTAGAAACACCCTTCTTGTCTTTTATCTGCCTGTACGTGTTGCTGCATCTCTCAGTTTTCCCTCACAACTACTAATGCACAGCTAAACTGCCATAACAGTGGCTTGAAGAAGTCAGACTTCTATCTGATCATAATAGTACAGAGGCATATGGGTGCCTAGGGTGGGTAGGAGTCTCTCCACAGAACCAACCAGAGATGCTGCCAGAGCTTGGCTTTGCAGAGCTCAGCATTTATGTGGATACAAGGCAGATACTGTCTTTGCAGTCAAAGCTCACTTGTCAGAGGAAAGTAATTTGTCATTAAGGAGCTAGACTAAAATTAAGGACAGAACCACACCCTAGGACAAAGGAGGCTGAAGAACCAGTCTTTCCCTGGATAGTGTCATGTCTTACTAAAACCCAGAGTGTACAGTTCCAAAGAAGCAAAATAAAAGAAGGAACAGTAGCAGTTATCATCCAAAAATGAGGTTCTTGAGACACCCGTTAACCCCACCTTATTGCATTAATCCATTCTTTTCGTGGTTATAAAACACAGAAATGTATATGCCTCTTATTTTGATAAATATATAGAAAGAAGCACATATAACTTATATGTGCAACTTAAACGAATACAAAGCAAATATCCATTAACCTCCATCTAAGTTAAAGAACAATACATTGTCAGTACCCCAGCAGACACTTACTACCTTGCTTGTATTTGTGACAGCATTTCATTTAGCCCAGGCTGACCTTAAACTCTCATTGTAGCTGAGGACGACATTGAACTCCTGATCCTCTGCTTCCTACAGGCTGGGAGTATAGATGTGTTCCTCTAGTACCTCCTCTTGTCCTTTCTTCCTTCTTTTCCTTTTCTTCCTTCTTTTCCTTTTCTTCCTTATTTTTCTTTTCTTCCTTCTTTCTCTTTTCCTTCCTTTCTTCCTTCTTTTTCTTTTCCTTCCTTCCTTCTTTTTCTTTTCCTTCCTTTCTTCCTTCTTTTTCTTTTCCTTCCTTTCTTCCTTCCTTTCTTCCTTCCTTCCTTTTCCTTCCTTCCTTCCTTCTTTCCTTCCTTCTGAAATCCAGGATTTTGTACATGTTACACCCCTACACCCACCTTGACCTTATAATAATCATACTGTTGTTCTCGCCCTTTTTGAATTTTCATTGAATATTTCAGCTCTATATGAGTCTATAAAAAAGTCTATACACTTACAGTCTTTCCTGGCTTATAATCGCTTTCATTTCCTGTCATTATATTTGGAAGAACATTTAAAAGGCCGCTTGTAGCCGGGCGTTGGTGGCGCACGCCTTTAATCCCAGCACTCGGGAGGCAGAGCCAGGCGGATCTCTGTGAGTTCGAGGCCAGCCTGGGCTACCAAGTGAGCTCCAGGAAAGGCGCAAAGCTACACAGAGAAACCCTGTCTCGAAAAAACCAAAAAAAAAAAAAAAAAAAAAAAAAAAAAAAGGCCGCTTGTACTTCTTCCCCCCTCCAGCCTCACCTTGCACAACTTGTTTTCTAGGAAAACTTGCTTCCTTTCCGTTTCCCCAGTCTGCCAAGCCCATTTCAGGGCTTTCACCTGCTCTTGTCTGTCTGACTAACTCTTAATCACCTCCATGCTCTATACCATGAGGCTGCTTCTTCAAAGAGAACTGCTCCCACAATCCAGTCTCAGTTCAGTATCCTCGTTGTATTCTCTCTTGGCACTCCATAGGCTTCCTTCATAGAGAATCTGTAGCTGTATTTGTGTGAAGGACTATTTTAATGTTTTTCTGTTCCACATAATCTAGTGACTTCTCCAAGAGCAGACTGAGTCATTCATTACCATATCCAGCAGACTACTTGACACATAGTAGGCATATGAGAACTATTTGTTGAAGAAATGAGTAAATATTATAACTCATATTTAATTATCTTTCCTTCCCAGTAGTCTAGGAATACCTTGAGGGCCAGGACTAAAAGTGAATTGAGTTGAATTAAATTGAATTGAGAGACAGATTAAGACAAAATTCCCCGAGGGGGGAAAAATTTGAATCAGAGTTCCTTGAGAAAAAAAGAACTATATAAAATGACTTATTCATTATTTTACTGAATATTACAGTCTTCCAAAGTAAACAAACTGTGTGGTATGCTGTAAAATAAAAGCACACTAGTTCATTCATATAAACTAACTGAAACATTTCATTGTAAAACTTGAAACTTTCCTATAATTTAATATACCCAAAAGAAAATTCTTAAAAAGTGTAACATGTAACAAGTATAGAGTTAATAAATCTATTGATTGATCTCTGTGTTTTCTAGCACCTTATCCAAGGAACTCCTGAGTCATTACTGACTGAGGGACACTGCTGGTCTTTTAGGCATTGTGCCATTGTGTTTTCTGTATATATGGCCACATCTTCATTCTGTGCCATTTCCCAACTTGTGTATGTTCATGCTAAAATATATGTTCTGTTTGATCTTAAATTTCAGTCTATTTTAAACATCTTTTTACATACCACATGTTTGATGATCGCTACATATGTGCTATTTCTCTTTCCTAAACTGGTGTCATAGTACTACTGATGAATTATCTTTCTTGGATCTTTGTTCACCAACTGCTCAGCGACTTCATTCACTTTAGCATTTTCTGTTTTCCCATCTCTGTTTCCATGGAGAAGTATGCCAATGATGCATTTGACTCCATGGAAACGGATGACTGTCTCTTTCTACTTACACAACTAATTAAATCGAACACTTTCTGAGCTGCCCATTGTTTTGGAGGAGAACTGAAGAGGCCTTCTCTGAATGAAAGATCTTTTCAGTCACAGTCCTTGCTGTTGTGCCTCAGACAATGCTGGGATGGATGCTTTAGCATCTTATACTTCCCAGATTACCTGCTGACCCCACTGCAGCTTTTATTACACTCTCCACCTTCTAAACAAGCATTTCTAAGAATCATTTCCCCACTTAGCACCTCTAAAGAAGTTAGATATGGTAACGAGCCCTGTAAGTTGCAAAATCCAGGTACTATTTCAAGTATTTCTTCTTTTACCTCAACCTTTACCGTAAATATTAAATTGAGTAGTCTATAAAATGTAAAATGATTGTTGGGTGGTGGTGACATATTCTTTTTATCCCAGCACTCTGGAGGCAGAGGCAAGTGGATATCTGTGAGTTTGAGGTCAGACTAGTCTACTGAGAGAGTTCCAGGACAGCCATAGTAGTTACACAGAGAAACTCTTGTCTCAAAAATGCAAACAAACAAAAAAGTAAAATGCTTATAACATAAAATATTTAATAATTTATATTTTATAAATGTGATTATTGAAGTACAGTTGGCCCTCTGTGTCGTGAGTTACACAGGCACAGATTCAGTTAATTGAAGATTGATGATATTTGAAGGGGGACACTTATTCTATACTGGACAATGTACAGACATTTTTGTCTTTTTTCTCTAGACAGTATTCTAAAATGACTCTGTAACATTTACATTGTATTAGGTATTATAAGTAATCTAGAGACAATTTAAGATATATGAAAGAAGACATATGGGTTATATGTCAGTACTATGTTTTTATAAAGGACTTGAACATCTACAGTATTGGTAACTGGAGATCCCAGAACCACTCGCCCCTCAACACTAAGGGAAGACTGTGTACATGATTATACTTGCTAGTATTAGTGATAATTAGCTAGCCTTCATAAAGTCATGTTTTATGTATCAGTCACTGTGTTATGAGTTTGCAGCTTGTTAACCAATTTAACAATACATTCAAAGAGTTTTGGGTGCTCTTATTAGTTATTTTGTAGACAAGGAAATTAAGAGGTTAAGTAATTTGTCCTATATGTAGCAAAACTAAGACTGCAGCCAGGTCGTAATAACCTATGGGACATCACTTTATGGGTACATATTTCTATACACACATGCACTTTCATATTTATGTGTAAAGAATAAGAAAGAAAGAAGTGAGTAGCCTTGGGTCTCAGTTAATGAACTGAATGGTTGCGTAGACTGGATTTGTCTTAGCATTGTGTTTGGGGCGGGGGAGGGGGGATTTGGGATGGGCATTCCTCTGTGCATACACACACAACAGGGTACACAGACTATAGACTGTTTTAGCAGTGTGGTAAAGCTTAGAGGCCTGTTCTCATTTAAAAAAAGTTAAATCTAAAATAAAATCTACAGGATTCCAAAGGAAAGCCAATAGATCAACATACAGTTATTATGTATTTTAATATTACCATACAGCAATAGCATAACTTTTAGAACATATTCAGCAGTGAAATCTAGTGGCAGGTCTCCCAGCCATAGTAATTCTGAAGTAGTCATGGGTGCAAGTGATCTTTTCAGATGCTTGTAATGATTAAAATTAAAAAAAAAAAGCCGGGCGGTGGTGGCGCACGCCTTTAATCCCAGCACTCGGGAGGCAGAGGCAGGCGGATCTCTGTGAGTTCGAGGCCAGCCTGGGCTACCAAGTGAGTCCCAGGAAAGGCGCAAAGCTACACAGAGAAACCCTGTCTCGAAAAATCAAAAAAAAAAAAATACTTTTTTTTTGAGACAGGGTTTCTCTGTGTAGCTTTGTACCTTTCCTGGATCTTGCTTTGTAGACCAGGCTGGCCTTGAACTCACAGGGATCTGCCTGACTCTGCCTCCCAAGTGCTGGGATTAGAGGCATGCGCCACTACCACCCAGCAAAAAAATAATTTTAAACATTTTGTAAACTCTGGAGTACTCTCAGTGACAGCAAATGTCTTCCCAAGACTGTGACATTATAAAAAGCGTAGGGAAATAAGTAAGGCAAATGAAGTAGTACACCCATGATATCAGGTGAAGATGACATGTTCAAACAGGCAGCAGGATATCAGTGGAGAATCCCATTTATTTGTGTGACCAGTGTGGTGATACAGCAGTTGGAGATTGACACAACTGTCACTGCTAGTGAGGCCATTCCTTTTCATTAGAGCTCAGGTTTTCTCGCCAACCAGCCCAGTAACCACTCAGATTCTGCTGCTTCAACTAGCCCTGCAACAACGAGTGAGATCGAGCAGTGGTTTTCTAACACAGTTCCACTCAACCTTCCAAGCTGTGCTCAGACACAGCAGATTGCTAGCCCTAGCTAAACAAGCCCCAGTCGGTCATGGAAGAGAAGCCATCTCCACAATTGACAGAATAATTAAAACCACAAGGCACACTAGCCAGCTGCTTCTATGTTAGCTGTCCCTGAGAATGCCAGCCTCTCTCATAAGCTCTACCTCTGTAACAACATGTTGATGTTACCTAAAATTCCCAGACACCAAAATGCTTTATTTGTCACCAAAATATTATTTTTGTATGGGTCTGATATGTATTAGCTAATGTTATAATTGAAGAAAATAGAAAGAGATTAGGCTAATTAAATAAAGCCCTCCCTCGGGTACATTGTTTAGGCCTAAAACCCCTGAACCCTATAGTATTCTCATTACTCAGAAACTATCCCAAAAGTCATTATGTGTCCCCCACCCTAACCTACCCCCAAGTGACACAAGGCTGGACCCACAAGATGCTTTTTGTAATAATGAATAAGGGTTATATACTTTCAATTTCCTCAAATAGATTTTGCCTCAAAGGCACAACATACTGAATGGTGGTGACATAACCCAATTAAAGCTTCCCTTTTGGGAAATATAACTACTAGTTAAACAAAAGCAAAGTCTGCCAGGGATTGAAGTCAAGTGCATGGTTTTCCTGTATCACAGGAGACAAAGGAGAAAGCAGCTGTGAGCCTGAAGTGTTCTCTTTTAGGTGGCAGAATAGCACATTAGTCCCATGGTGCTGCCTTCACTTTGGACCTGAGGAGTCTAATCAGTTAGGATTATGCCAGGGTGTGGCGATTCTCCAATTTTCTTCATTGATTCTTGGGACCATAGTTCCCAGTTCAGTTTGCTTTCTTGAGCTTCCAAGGAGGAATCACACTTTATAAGGTTTTAAAATATTATTAACATTGACATCTGGCTGCTACCGTCTTTATGGAACCCTAGCAAATTTAACACCTGCATAGTGTCCCTTCCTCATGAAAGACAACTATCCTTACTACAGCATATTCCTTAGAAGTCTTACCTTGGTGGCTGGGGATTCACACCAATAAAATAGTCATGCTTACTTATGTTACATTTTAGAGGTCTCAAGTGAGCCTGGGCTTCAGTGAGACTTTACCTATAAATGAAGTGGTAGTTCTGTGAAGTCTTCTGGATTCAATATTGAAGACCTTATAGAGAAAATAATTGGATCACTAACATGCTTTTTGCATAACTTCTGTTGTCAGACATGTTGATTCAAATGTTAAACTGCTTCCATCTTCAAAACCAAGGTTATAAAGCAGACCACCTGCCTTCTCTAGGAGTTATACACAGCCTGACTCTATTTGTATATTTGAATTTCAAGCAGTGACTTCTTTGTTTTGTTACCAATATACACAAAAAAAACGGTAAATATCTGAGAAGCAATTAGTCTTTCTAGGTCCCAGTACACCCAGGTTTAGAATATGTGCTGGAGTATTTTCTAAAAAATAACACAGTAATGGAAGGGCTTACAAGGCCTCAAACCTAGACAAAGAACTACAAGCAAATAGGGAATGCTAAAAGGGGGAGAAATATTCTCCTGAGGAACACCACACCAATTGGTTAGCCAATAAAAAATGGTCAGCCCTAAAAGCATATACATAAAAGTAATATTATATGGACTGAGCAGGTTACATTTATATATTTAGGAAACATACACCACACACAAACACAAGAACAACAGACTTTTCTTTTTAGAAGCCATGAATTTGAAAGAAAGGGGTAGGGTATATGGAAGGGTTTGAAGAGAACCTCAAAAAAAAATTTAAATTATGTTTTTAAAACCCAGCACAATAGCTTAAATTCAGGCACAGAACAGCCTAGGCAGAAATACCATGTGCTCTCTTTATCTAGGGTTGTTGTTTCCTCAAATAAAACCTTTCTCTTGGTCAGTGCCTCTCTCGTCAGCAGAGTTCAGGCCAAGTTACCACACAAGCAGTTGCCATCCCTCGCACGTAGTATATGTGCAGTTACTCTCAGCCAGTACAGAAGGGCCTGATCAGTACCTCAGGCAAAGGCAGCAAAAATTTTCACTGAAAGTGCATGGCAGAAGCTATGGCTCTTCTATGGTTACTGGTTTTAAGTTTAATGGCACATAACACAGTAAGATTTCCTTTTGTATACCATTATTTTAATTTCTGACAAGTGTCTAATCACAACCACGTATAATAACATTGACAATATAGAGCAGTTCTGCCATGCTTTCAAGGTCACATGTGACCCCTCCTATTGTATCCCTCCCCATATCCCAGCCTTTGGTAACTACTGGTGTTTTCTGCCCCTACAGTTTTCCTTTTTCCAAAATACCATGTAAATGTATCATTCTGTGTGATTTTTTCCAATTGATTTCATTCACTTGACCCAAAGTATTTGAGTGTTCCTTCATGTTGGATGAGCCTTTGGCCTTTTCCTTTTTCTTGCTCCTTATTTGTTCACTGTCTGGAGAATAATCAGGATGTTTCTACTCTTCACAGTTAGGAAATAAACTGCCATAAACATTCACAGACAGGTTGTTGTGTGAACACTGGCTTTTGTGCTTTTCCTTCTCCTTAGTGTAGGTGAGGGGAGTATTGGGCCTTGTGGTGAGAGTTTATTGTGGATAAGAGGAAGCCGGCAGTTTTCAGGTGTGGCTCTGCTGCACCATTTGCATTCCTTGCAGCAGTGCCTAGCAGCTCTCCCTTCTCCTCCGCATTTGCTGCTGTCCTTTGGGTTTTGTTTGCACTCTAGCTGTGCTGGTGGAAGTGCAGTGGTGCCCATTGTAGGTCCGTTTACATTCCCGTGTATTAACTGTGTCGCCTGCTTTTTCATGTGGAAATTAGGTGAAATGTCTATTCACATATTCCGTACCTTTTTAATTTCATCATCTGTCATTTTAGTACTCAGTTGCAGCAGCTGCTTACTCTGGAAAGAAGGCATTATCAGATAGGTGTTTTGCAAATATTTTCTCCCACTTTATATTTGTCTTTTTATACTCTAACAATGTTTTCCCAACACAAAAGTTTGAAATTAGTGTGAAAGTTAATTTGTGTATGGATTATTTGGGGATCATATCTCAGAAATCCTTAACACAGGTCACAAAGATATTCACCTTTGTTTGCTTCTAAGAGTTTTATATAGTTATAGTTGTACATTTAAATCTGTGATGCATTCGGAAGTGATTTTTATCTTCTATGCTATTTATGAACTAAATATTTATGAACTAAATATCCCAGAATTCATGTATTGAAATGATAGTCAGAGGTGAGACCTTTAAAAAGTAATTTAGGTTTTGAGAGTGAACTCTGACAGATGAGATTAGAGAGCGCTCTGCCTTTTTTTTTTTTTCCCTTACTATTTAAAAATATAAAAGTCTGCAGTCTGCCACCCAGAAGAGGGCCCTCACCAGAACTCAACCCTGCTGGCACCTTGCTCTTAGGTTTCTATGACCATAATGATGGAAAATAAGTTCCTGTGGTTTTTATGTCACCCAATCTTTACTCTCTTGCCTAACTTGGTAAGCCTGGAAAGGCTTTGGCTGGTTTGGTTTGGTTTGGTTAACCAATGTATTCCAAATTTTTCCAGCTACATGTGTTTAAAATACTGCTCTGTGGTTTGCCTTTGCAGCTTTGTAAAAATCAATGAATCATGTACATGCAAGTGTTTCCAATACTTTCAGATCTGCTGTATTGATCCATATACTATATTGATCTATAGTGGTCCTTGCTGTTACCACACGATCTTCATTACTGTAGCTCTGTGTCTTCAAACCATACAATACAAAGGGCTCCAATTTTAGTTTTTCTTTCAAAAATTATTTTTCTCCTCATTGCTGTAGATGGAACCCAGGGCCTCACATAGTAGGCAAGTACTCTATACTGAACTACATCCCTGGTTCCTGAAATAACTTTCTGTCTTTACATTTTTACCTTTCCATAATAATTTTAAAAACACCTTTGTACAAAAAATTGCTTGGGAGAATTTTTAGTACATTATCTTAGTAGTACTTTATAGGAAGGAATAACTTTTTTTTTAATGTTCATGATCTTTTTTAAATTTATTTATTTTATGTCTATAGTGCTCTATGTGTATGTACATCTACATGCCAGAAGAGGGCCTCAGATCCCATGACAGTGAGCCACCATGTGGCTGCCAGGAATTGAACTCAGGACCTTTAGAAAAGCTGCCAATGCTCTTAACCACTGAGCCATCTCCCCAGCCTCCTATAGGAAAGAATAACTTAAAAGTTGATTTCTTTAACAGATGTCATACTATAAAAGTTTTCTAGTGCTGCCTAAGAATTGGCACAAACTTAGTTTAAAACAACAAATATTTATCATCTTCCAGTTTCTCTGATCAGGCATCTAGACATGACTTAGCTGGGCTAACAGATTGTCAGCAATGGTGGATCTCAGCTGAGACTCAGAATTCTCTTCCAAGTACACACTGGCAGAATTTACTTTTGTGTAGCTTTAACATCTATGGCAGCTTGCCTCTCTTAAGACAGCAGGTAAGTCTCTTGGCTGCTTCAAATCTCTCTAACCCCCTGCCTTATCTCTAAATTATTTTAAAAAGCAACCCAAGTGGTTGAGGGTATAGCTTGGTGGTGGTGTGTTTGAAAAACAAGTACTAAGCCTTGAATTTGATCCCCAGCACCACAATCAATAATCAGTCACTCATCAATCAGTCACTAAAAAGCCACTCAAGTTCATCTTTCATGATTAACTTAAGTTCAGTGATTAATGATCTTAATTATGCTGCAAACCCCATCATATTTACCACAAAACAGGAGATAATCATGGGATGATACCCTATCACATCCAAAGACTACCCTCACTTAAGAGGGGATCATACAGGGCATGTATTCTAGGAAGTAAGCATCCTACTTGCTATATTAGTTACATTTCTGTTGCTGTGATAAAACATCATGAGCAAAGGCTTAAGGAACAGTTTATTTTGGCTTATGGTTCCAGAGGACTAGATTTTCATAATGGTAGGGAAGACATGATTGAGGAACAGGAAGCTGAGAGATCACATCTCAGAGAGAGAGAGAGAGAGAGAGAGAGAGAGAGAGAGAGAGAGAGAGAGAGAGAGAGAGAGAGAGAGAGAGAGAGAGAAAGAGAGAGAAAGAGATACAGTGCATGGGAAGAAATCCCGCTTCCATTGACATACTTCCTCCAGCAAAGCTCCACATACTAAAAGTTCTATAACACTTCAAATAGTGTCACTAACTGCTGACCAAATATTCAGACACATGAGCCTATGGGGGTATTTTTCATTCAAACCAATACAGGTGCCATCTCAGAATTCTTCCTACTGCAAATACCATTGAAGATATCTATACATCTAATAGAGTATATCTTCCATGGAATTTATCCATTTCTCTTAGATTAAATATTTATGGGTATAATATTATTTATGATATTCCCTTGCTTTCAAATTTCTAATGGTCTGAAGTCTGTACTGATAATTTTTCTTTCATTCCTCATATTAAAAATCTGTTTTCACTGGCTTTTGTTATTATTTTGTTTGTTTTTACAATGTTGGGGATTGACCCTAGGGCCTCATATATGCAAGCAAGTGTTCTACCGTTGACTACAACACTATCCCATCTAGTATAATCTGTTTTTAATTACCAGTCCAATTGTAGATTTTTTTTTATTTTCTAAGAGCTTTTAGCTTCACTGATTTTTCTCTGTTTTTTTTTTCATTTTAATTTCACTGATCTCTATTCTTACTTTTATTATGTTTTTCCTCCTTCTTTTGGGTTAAATTTCCTCTTTTTTTTTTTTTTTTTTTTGAGACAGGGTTTCTCTGTGTAGTTTTGGTGCCTGTCCTGGATCTCACTCTGTAGACATCCACCTGGCTCTGCCTCCTGAGTGCTGGGATTAAAGGTGTGCACTGGCGCTTTTATTATCATTTATTAGCATTACTATATATTTTGTTGAGTTAACCCTTTTATAGTTACAGAATGCCTCTATTTGTTCCACATAGTTGTCTTTGCTGTTGCCTATCCTTTTAGATATTAACCTATTTCAACTCTATTGATTAATGCTTGCATGTTAGGTCTTTGCTCCAATTTTACTTTTAACCATTTGTTATTATATAGTAAATGGATGTTTTTATAACTAGCATGTAGTTGGGTCATTGGGTCTTTTTTTTCTGTCTCTTGTCTTTTTTTAACAGTGTGCTTATATAACATTACATTTAATGTAATTGCAGGTGTTAGGAGTTAAGATTTTCAGTTCATTGTATGCTCCTTTGGTTTCTAATTTCTTTGCTTCCTTTTCATTGTCTGCCTTTCCATTTATTGAATGGTTTTAGTATCTCATTTCAACTTATATGTAGTCAACTTTTTCCTAAGTGCTCTTATTAAGATAAAATTAACATTCCATCCAGTTTACCAATCAAAACCATACAATTTAATTATTTTATTTAGTCACATACTTAATAAACAATTTTATTACCATTCCCTGCTAAGAAATCTTATACTCCTTGTCTAGGACTAGCTCAAATCCAACAGACTCCTCAAAGTTAATGGTGACTGCTAATAATCCTCTCTGTTTGAATAGATATATTTGTACTAGACATTTAATATCAATAAAATCATATATGGTATTTGGACCAGTTTTTTTCACTTATCATATGTTTTCAAGGTCCATCCAAGTTGTAATATATGTTGGATTTTGTTCCTTTTGTTGAATATTATTTCAGTTTGTGGACCTATGGCATTTTGTTTATCAATTCATCAGCAGATTATTTGTGATTCCACTTTGTAGTTATGATAAATAGTACCATTATGTGATGGGTGATGAATAAATATCCTGTTTAAATTTTATGGACTTTGGTTCAAATGTCAACTTAGTTTTCAGATCCCTTGCAGGCTCATCTGGCCTTTCCTACTTCTGGGCTCTGTCCTGCGTTAGGATCTGGGCAGGATTCCACCTGTAGTTCAGTTCCCAGAGCCTTTGCTATCCTGATTCTGGTCAGTTTCACAGGCATTGGTCAGGTTGCCCATGATGCCATGCACCAATTTAAAGAACTGCTTTCTTCAGACGCCTCCTCTCCATATCCTCTTCTGGTCTGTAATTAAGAGAGGGTAAGATAATACCTCACTGCTATCCTTTGCTTAATTTAGGGTACAGTAGCTGGCAAGGCTCCTCCCAAACACCCAGTAGGGAGGAGAAAGGTGTGTTTTCTTTTCATCTTTGTGCAGAGTAGAACAGGAATAGTCAGAAAGAATCATGTGGCAGGGCTACCTATTTCCCAATCTTCTCTGCCATCTAATTTCAGTATGCATATATAGGTCAAGAAACTTCTCTGAGCCTCAATTGTCAATAATGTCAGAAAGCTATTATCTGCCTCATAGACTAAATTAAAATGAAATGATATACAATGGATTTAGCACAGTAGGGATTTAGGAAATGTATCTCCTACTTATATTAGTAATAAGGACAGTAGACTAGGACGTGATACACACACACACACACACACACACACACACACACACACACATATATTTAGGCCACTTGCCACCAAAGTCCTCTCTTATTTTCTTTTCATTTATTTTGCACAGGTTTTCATTGTAATTAGCAGGGGGATCAAGATACTTTATACTTGTTCATCTTGTCTAGAAAAGGGAACAAAGTAAGATTTTTTATCACTCATAAAAGCATCCATAATACACACTATATGATTAGTACCAAATGAGTATTTGTTGACAAAAGAAAAAAGTAAGGGAGAAACATGAATATCCCCATATCTCAAAATATTTATTAAAAGTAATATAATACAAATGTGACCTTTAGAGTCATCAGCCAGTTTGTATTCTAGCTCTGCCATCTAATCCCAGTATACATGTATATAGGTTCATAAATTTTTCTGAGCCTCAGTTGTTGATAATATAGGAATGCTAATATCTGCCCCATAGACTGAATTAAAGTGAAATAATATACAAAGGATTTAGTACAGTACTCAATAATAAGGATTTATTGAATGTATCTCCTACTTTTATTAGTAATAAGGACAATTATTAAATATCACTCTCTCTTATACTTGCAGGAAACCCTGCTCTTAAAGACAAAGAAGACCAATTTGGGAGAACACCACTTATGTATTGTGTGTTGGCAGACAGACTGGACTGTGCAGATGCTCTTCTAAAAGCAGGAGCAGATATCAATAAAACTGACCATAGCCGGAGAACAGCCCTCCACCTTGCAGCTCAAAAGGTGAGAAGTCTGGTTTGGAGGGAATGGGGGCTGGATTGGGAGGGGGAGGCTGAAGGGGCAGAAGGAGGGAAGAGGGGATCTTTGGTATGTAAAATGAATAAATAAAATTTTGTTAATAAAAATGGAAAAAAGAAATATAGTATTTTCAAAAATATATTTGAAATTCTTGTTTAGAAAAAAATTTTTTAAAAGGTGAGAAGTCAAATTACCTTGAAGAGGAGACTGTGGCTGTTTGTTACCTGACTGGTGGAACTGTGCAATGAATAATAAATGGCAGAGGTAGACACCCAGGCTTCTGGGTGTCTACAAAAGTATTCTATAAACGTGGGTGTAATAACACAGGCTATAAAACACGGATAACTAGGACTGTTGGTGAAGAACTGGCTCGATTGAAGACGTGCTTGCCTACAAGCACAAATATTCCCCAAACTTACATTAAAAACCTGGAGAGCTAATGACAGGCCCATCTATGGGCTCACTGGCTAGCCAGACTAACGGCAGTGAGTTCTAGGCCAATAAAGAACCCCTGTGTCAACAAAACACAAGGTGGATGGCACCTGAGAAGCAATGGCCAGAGCCGATTTGTAGCCTCCACACATAGAAACATACAGTGCAAGCACCCTTGCACATACACACAAAATCATCTATGGAGGGAGGATAAAGACTAAAACAAAACACAACAGTCATACCCATGTTTGGGCTTAGTGTTAGAAATGAACGTGAATCTTTGTGCTTTGCATGGTTTATTTTTTTCCCTCATGGATATTACTTTTACAATGAAAAGTTTCATTCTCCTTAAAAATCTGTGGCATTAGGGCCATAAAGAAATTTATTTTCACCTTTTTAGTGTAATTTTAGCTTTTTTTAAATTTTTTAATTTTTAATATAACATTATGTTGCTAATATCAGTGGTTTCAAATTCAAGTTTTTAAAGTCATTGTTTCAACAGAGCTCAGATTTTTTTTTTTTTTTTTTAGATAAGGTCTTACTATGTAGCTCTGGCTGTCCTGGAACCCACTCTGTGACCAAGCTGGCCTCAGTATCACAGAGATCTGCCTGCCTCTGCCTCTCAGGTGCTAGAATTAAAGGCGTGGGCCACTACACCAGGTTCAGAGTTCAGATTTTTAAGATAAACACAATAAAAAGATAAAACAAGCAGCTTCTAAATTAATTCAATGACTTGCCTAAAAACCATCCCCCCCCCAAAGTTTTGGTTTATAAGGCATAATTTTAGTCCATGGTATTTTTCTTTTTGCTGCATTAGACTTCGTATTTTTGTAATAAAGAAAACAATGAGCCTGAGTTAGATCCAGCATAAACTATTGGTGGTATTTCCCATTTAAAAATATGACCAGGCAGAGCTGATTAATTGAAAGGTTAGAAAAATACCTTTTCGTGAGCTGAATGCATGACACGATACTGGCATTAAGATCTGCTGCTCACTGTGCTGTCCTACACACGCATCAGTGAGGTCTGTCAGTTTGCTTCTGGTTACTTCTCCTGAATTGATTTCATTATAGTAATTTCTTAAAAATAAAAAACCCACCATTTTTAACCTCAGTTTTAACTGCTACTCAGGTATTTATAATCGTTCACCTAGGCTTGTCAGCTAACAAAGTTACTCACTTGGGAAGGCTAACTACATTTACTTGTTATCATAAAACAATTAAGAATGGCCCCAATATTAAGAATTTGGTGCTCTTTAGACTTCTTTGTGAGACACTTAGGTATGAAATTCAACTTTAAAAAACGTCGTTGGAAGACCCTGACATCAAGTAGATTATTGGAGAGAAAGGATAAGGATTTAAGTTGATGATCTAAAACTGTGACAACTTAGAGTTAATATGACCAGCATGGTTGACAGAGGGACTTGCCTCATCAGCCAACTTAGCTTTGTCAGATGCAACACATTATTTTATGTTGCTTTTTGTTGCAGTGTTAATTTGGGATTGTTTTTTGTTTGTTTGCTTGCTTGCTTGCTTGCTTTCTTATTTTGTGGGCTTTTATGTTTGTGGGTGGTGGTGGTTGTGTGTGTGTGTGTGTGTGTGTGTGTGTGTGTGTGTGTGTGTGTGTGTGTTTGTATGTGTGTGTATGTTTGTTTTGCTTTGAGACAGGGTCTCAGTGCAGCATAGACAGGCTTCAAACTTGTGGCAGTTCATCCACCTTAAGTTGCCTAATGCTGGAATTAGAGGTGCAAGCCACCACACCAGGCTTCTTGTTTTGATATTTTTAAATTTTAAAGTTCTTGTGTGTGTTGTGTATACATGGAGTGTGAGCATATGTGGAAGTCAGAGTCTCTTCTCTCTACTTTTACCTGCGTTTTGAAGACGGAACTTAAATTTGAGGGTCTCCAAGCTTGTGCAGCAAATGCCTTTGCTCTGTATAAGTTACTTTTCTGCTGCTGTGATAAAACAGCATGATTAAGGAAACTTATAGAAGAAAGAGTTTATTTGAGCTCATGGATCCAGAGGGTTAGAGTCCATGAAAAGGCATGGTTCCTGGAACAGCAACTGAGAACTCACATCTTGATCCACAGACAGGAAGCCGAAAGAGCAAACTGGGAGTGACAAAAGGCTTTGAAATCTCAAAGCACAGCCCTTGTGACATACTTCCTTCAGCGAGGACACATCTCCTAAACCTTACCAGATGGCTATCACTGAGAACTAAGTATTCAAAAATCTGAGTCCATGGGGTACAGTCTCATTCAAACTACCACATCCACTGACTGAGCCATCTTGTTAGCCTTGTTTTTTTTAATTATGGTTTTTATCGTGTCAAAGAATAAATAGAATTAAGATTTATCTCTTAGAATTTATGTAGTTTATTACATACATTACAAGTTTCAAGCTCTTTCAAGTATCTGATAGCTACAACCCCCCTTTGCTGTTGCTTTTTTTACATGCTTGCCAAGAGCAGGGATGTATCTTTAAGTTATACTACTAGACTCTCTCTCCAGAGCAAGAGTGGGAGTAATTCTTTAGTACCTTGCTCTGCCCAGTCAGACCTGCGTGTTATGTTTGATTTTGCGCTTCCAATAAAGTATCATTTTTAAGAAATCAAAAGTGAACACATTAAAAAAGCAGGAATATGATATTGAATGATCAAGAAATATTTTTAAGAGTATATGGAGATAAGTCCCAAGTCTATTAAGACATACTGTTTCTGAGAACATACACACACACACACACACACACACACACACACACACACACACACACACACACACACTTTAAAGAACAACTTTGCATTAAATTTCAAGGATTTCCCCCATATTAAAATAAACCAAAGATGATCTCCTAATAAAAGACAGCCAAACACATAAGGAAGCAGTTAACCATGAACACAAGTCAATAGAAACAACCTATTTAGCCTATGAAATGCTGCAGTATTGGAAAAATCAAAGACAATATACAATAACCACCGATAAATGTTTAAAGGTAAAAGAGACAAACCAGAAAAAAAGAGAACCCAAGAAAAGATTTCCATGACAAAACATCCATTCTGATCATGCCTGCTGATTTTCAACTAGCCACTCCACCAGACATATATGCATATATCTCATGTAACTTGGAAAATATATACCCACTGTTCAAAACCTTTGAGAATAATCAGCATGGACATAATCGAAGAAAATATAATTATTTAGGGAAAGAAAGCCTGTATGAAGAGTACCACAGTCATCCTGGCTTTTTTCTTTAAAAGTATTTGCCCAGTTATAATGCAGATGAATACAACCCTAACAGCCTTAAGAGGCTGAAGGAACCAAAGTACAGATAATGTTACTGGAGTGGAGAGAACAGTGGAGGAAGAACCCAGAATTCCTGCCACAAGTTCTGTCTAGTCAACAGTTAAACTGTGTTTATGCAGGGCGGGGCTCAGTAAAACCTGGCAGGAAACAGCAGCTGGGATGTGGGAAGGCTGAGCACTGATTATTTTTGAATTATCTTACATTTTCTTTCACAGTTAAGTCTTTTAGTCCCTAACAAATTGATTTTTGTATAGGGATTCATTCTTACTTTAAAACACATGGATAATTTTGCTAGCACAAGCTCATTAATTTTCAGCCATATAATACCAACTTGTACTGGCTTTTGTACAATGCAATACCTATGTTTTTTTTTCTAATGAAAAATTCTTTCTACAATGGAGCCATTTAGGAAATCTGAAAAGTTACATAACTGAAGTATCTAAGGAGGTTAACATGGCAATCAAAGCTCTTTTCTTTGAAGGAGGAAGAAAGTGTAGGTTATGTATAGTGAGGTAAGTGGACCAGTGGAGTAGAGCTGAATCTAAGAGATACACCATGGACATGTTGACTCAGCAAGTGGTTGCAAGACATTTCCAAGGTAGTCATGATTATGTAATTTGACAGAGTAGGAAAAATAAATCTCAAATGTCTGCTATAGGTTGTGGCTCTTGGTAGAGTCCTCATTAAATTTCCTTTCCTTTCATCAACGTGAACTTCTTTTCAAGTATTGTTTATCCCATTGAAATCTGGTATCTGTGATCTTAGCAGTGTGCTGTTTAGACTGAGAAGATAGTTGAGTAGATGAGGTACCTGTCATGTAAACCTGAGGACCTGAGTTTAATTCCTAGAATCTGTGTAATAAAGCTAGAATGAAGCCAGGTATGGTGGTGCATACCAGTAATCCCAGCACTCGGGAGGCAGAGGCAAGAGGATCTCTGTGAGTTCAAGACCAGCCTGGCTACATAGTGAATTTCAGCCAGGGGTATGTAGAGAGACTCTTTCAAAAAACAAACAAACAAACAAACAAACAAAAAGCTGGTATGATGGCACATGATTATAATCTCAGTTCTGGGTACAGAGACAGGCATATCCAGTCAGCTCACCCTAATAGATGAGCTCCAGGACAGTGAGAAACTCTGTCTAATACAAGTTGGATGAAACTTGATGAGTGACACCTCAGGTTGACACATGCACACACACATGTTTGCTATTTGTGTAACTCAGTGTTCATGAATATGGCCATGACTCATTTACAAACATAAATAAAAGAACAACATAACTAGTACTGTGTTGGAATACAAGATGGACAACTTTCTTGCAGCTGGCCCACCTATCTTATAATGAATTCATTTAATATATAGCAACAATCACAGTAAGTATTATTATTGATACCTATGCTCATGTTATTGTGTATTTTATATAATACAAAACTATATTGGTTTTTAGTGTTTGGTTTCTTTAGGTTTATTGGTAAGGGAATTATTTGGTTTATAGGTAAGGGAAATATATTCCTATAGTACTTTGTTTATATCTTTTAGTGCCTTGTTGTTTTGTGTTGACTAGGCTGGCCTCAAGTTAGTTATGTCTCTTTTTTGCGGAAAAGGGAAAAAAAAAAAAAAACCTTGAAACACCAGGCAGTCACTTTGTTTTATTTATTTTTGAACCTTGCTAGATTCTAACATATCTAACATGTCTCTTTAAATGAATTTTACCTCCCTCCAGTTAAGCTGAGGACAGAGGCCATGTCTTACCTGATTTTATAGCTACAGTTCTAGCATAGTTCTTGCCACTTAATAGACAGCATTTGTTTAATAAACAGGAATGAATTAGTGAATAATTTATTATGAAAGGTATGGGCTTCAAAACTGTTAAAGTTTAAATAAGTAGATATATTTATTTTCTTTCCATTTTCCATCATCTCCCTTTAAAATTTTGTAAGCAGATTTTATAAAACTCTATGCATTTAATTTACTTATAAATAACAATTTTATGCCCAGTTTCCTTATCTTTAAGATGAATAAGATGGGGTAAGTTGGATTGAGTTTGGTAGTTTCAATTCCATGAATATTTTTCTAACATATACTCATACACATAAGCAACATTATTTTATGTGCTTAAACTTTTAAATGAATTAGTATGATGTGATATACATCATTCTGCAACTTTTTAAAAATTGACTATAATGTTTTTGAGATTTACTTATATTGAAACATGTAGTCCTGGTTCACTAAAGATTATATCAAAACACCCACAAGACATATGAAAAGGTATACATCATCATCAGTAACTAGGAAAATACAAATACCATGGTAAGATACCACTGCTCAGCCACTTGAATGTCTTAAATGAAGATGGAAGATAGTTGATACCCTAGTTGGTGGTAGCAATGTGGAAGAACTGAAACTCAACATTTTCATGAGAGTATAAATCAGTGTATCCACCCTAGAAAACTAAAGAAGATACCTACCTACCTACTAGACACACAACTGTAAATTTAAGCCTTAGTAATATATACGGTAAATGAGCTTCTCTTTCTACCAAAAAAAAAAAAAGTGTTTGCAAAAGATCAAGACTCTATTCATAAAAGAAAAAAATTATTTTCTGTTTTGCAGGGCTGAGAATAGAAGCCAAGATTCTGCACATGCTAGGTCAGTGCTATATCACTGAACTATCATGCACCCAGTGTTTTAATAATAGCTCAAATAACCTAAATATATATCGACAGGAAAATAGGTAAATAAATCTCTGTGTACACAGTTTGGCAAATCTAAGTGTTGGTACACTCAGCCTCATAAGTGAGTTTTATAAACATTGTATTGAGTGAAGGAGATTAATTTTAAATGTTCCTGTTATATATAGGGATTTCAGGAACAGGCAAAACTGATCTCTGGTGACTGAAGTCAGATATGTGGTCACCTACAGAGTAATGACTGAGAGGACACGAAGACGCTTTTCAGGGTGCTAGAAATGTTCTGTGTCTTAGTATATATGGTGCCTCCATGAAAATGTATCAGTCTGTCTTCTTAAAATTTATGTCCTCTACTGTGTATGTATTATTATTCCATGGGAAATATTATTTATCTATGGTAAAATATCTAAAACTTTGTGAGCCACCATGTGGTTGCTGAAAATTGAACTCAGGACCTCTGAAAGTTCAGCCAGTGCTCTTAACCTCTGAGCCCTCTCTCCAGCCCCTGTCTAGAAATTTGTAATCATTACCTGTAGATAAGATCAGGGAGGATGGAACCAATGATGGTTCCTGGCCTGGGCATGTAAGCTCTAAGGTTGCATTTCCCTCCTGAGTTTCTAGAGAAATATGAAAGCCCTATTCACGTGATCTGATCCTTGAATTTTTAGAACTAGACATGCCTGGATCACCTAGACTACCTATGAAAACACAGATTTCTGGGCCAACTTCTGGCGTTTTTAATTCAGCTGAGGCAACATGAAACCAGAGAGTTCACTTCTTTAACAAGTTCCAAGGTAAAGACAGTGATGCTGACAAAACCCTTTGAGAACTACTGCTCTGGTTTGCCTACATTATTTGTTTTTATGTGATCTTCCCATGTTTAATGCCATTGGCCTTGTCTAGATACTAAGTCCTTAGATTAATTGGTATCACTGACTTTGGGTGGCATTATTCACAAAGGTAGTATATATTAATCAAGGAGCAATAGTGAGAAGAAGAGTTATTGAGTTCAGAGTAAAAGCTCAATGTTAAGTCTCCATAGAATATCTTGGTAGTTGACAGGTGCCGGGAATTTTGCTATACTAGTTTGGATCTGCAAAGTGAGACCTGTACTAGAGTTGTTAGTGCAAATAGAGTCCAGAGGAGTTGCAGTGTCCAAGTATGGAATATAGAGAGAAACAGGATCAGAAATAGGAAGCACTAATATTGAAGGTTACTTTAAGGAAAATAAACTTACCAAAGAGCCAATTAAAGAAGAACTAAATGAGAGTGGTGTTGCAAACTCAGCCTAATCAGTGAACTTTAGGCTTTAGAGACCTTGACTCAAACAAAATCAAGGTGAACAGTTCCTGAGGAAGAACCCAAGATTGACCCCTGGCCTCTACATTCACATGTGCACACATATCCACATACATGTACACATATACAAACACACAAATTTAGGGGGAAAGTAGATGATTTCTGAATCAAAGTCCCTTGGAAAGTAAGAACAAAGCATTCCAAAGTATAGTGGGGGAGTTTGGACTTTGACAAGTAGGTTTGTTTGTCTAGTGAGCATGGCATGAATTTAGAACACATCTGAATATTGCTGACAACTAGTTATAAAACCAGAATTTCCCTGGGAAATTATTCTCATTATACAAATGGGAAAGCAATTTGCTGTGGGTTTTATAATTAAAGGCCTGGAGTGAGATGTTTTGACCCAAAAGCTGAGTAGTCTAGATAAGAAAGTTCATGTCCTATTGAACCAATCTCTGACAAGGATGATGAGTGGAGACTTAGAGGACTATAAAGGACCATTGGTCCCCATCTCCCATCTCCCAAACACAACACCCTGATTACATAAAACTCTCATGCTTGGGATTTAAGTGCAAAGCAGTAGAAAAGCTGATGTGAACTGAGAACTTGTTCTTCACTGGATAACAAGGACCTACTAATTTCCAACTCTCTATTGAGTTAATATGGCATAATGAAAAAGAAATTGGATCTGAAGTTTCAAGATTTATATTCCATTCATAATTCAAAGGCATCTGGTACCACAAGACATCACTCACTAGCTTGTGACCTGACACAGGTAATTTAAGTCTCCAAGGCTTTGTAAAAATAGGGTTTATATTACTACCTTACCTACTTCATAAAATTGTTAATATTCAAGAAATAAAATGTCAGTACTAACATCTGTCCAGAAACCATCGAAAGCAGATAACTTTTGCATAATGTTTACAAACACACAGACATGAACATTATCTGAAGACCATACAAGTAATTGCTCTCCTAATTGTAATATTCTTTCCAATTGCATTTAGAAATTGATGTGCCTAATAAAATATTTCATTTTAAATTGTCATTGAATTCAATTCTTGTATTTTCAATCAACCAATAAATATTAAAAGTCAACACACTTTCAGCAGATTTTTTTCTTGATGATTTCTAACTTTAAAAAGACCGAAAACTATTTATAATAATATATTAAATGTACAAAGTACTGTATAAGTAATTTAATTAGAAAAAATAGTGAACTTGACATATTTACTGACTTTAACCTTACTAGCAAAATTTTTTAAACTACATAACTCTTTACATATCTAACCTTCAAAATAACTTTTTTCTTTCACTCAAAAAATAGTTTATAAATTTAAGAAATGTTGTCATATGTCCCCATGCCCATGGCTCTTACCTTCTGACCAGACATTTGCCTCATTCTCATGGCTCTTACATTCTGACCAATCATTTGCCTTGTTCTCTTGGCCCTTATCTGTCTAATCTATCATTTTCCTGAACCAATCTGTATGTTTATATCAAAAGACATGGAAAATTTATTTTTGGATAAAGAAATTAATCAAATCTTAATTACTTTTACTTTCATTTTCAAATCATGTTTGCTGAAATTCTTCAAAAAAAAAGTTTAAAAATGTGTAGGGAGAATTGTCTTTTATAGCCTGGCTTAGTTAAGGTTTCTATTGCTGTGACAAAACACCATGACCAAAAAACAAGTTGGAGAGGAAAGAGTTTATTCAGCTTATCCTTCCACATCACTGTCCATCATTGAAGGAAGTCAGGACAGAAACTCAAACAGAGTAGGATCCTGGAGACAGGAGCTGATGCAGACGCCATGAAGAGGTGGTGCTTACTGGCTTCCTCAGCCTGCTTTCTTATACTCAGGACCACCAGCCCAGGGATGGAAACACCCACAATGGGCTAGGCCCTCTCCAATCAATCACTAAGAAAATGCCCTACAGAGGATCTTTTGGAGACATCTTCTCAATTGAGATTCCCTCCTTTCAGATAACTCTAGTTTGTGCATCAAATTGACTTCAGACTACCCAGCATATCACCCTATTCTGTACTTCTCTGTTATATATTAATCTTATAGAGTATAGAGCATGACTTGTTTGTAGTTCTTGTTTTAATAAAGGACAGTACGACCTAATTTGTGTGGACTTACTATTTCCTTACTCCATCCTTATTCTTCCTCACTTCTCTGACATTTGTACTTGACAATTGCTCCTCTTAGATTTTTCAGATGACTCCTGTGAGCCTGCAGTAAACTTTGTTTCTTTTTCACTACTCTTCTTTCTCTCCTGAGACTTTCAGTTGATTCTGTCACATCTTTGTCCCTAGAACTAACTCTTTTCCCTAATTCCAGGCCTGATTTTCCAGCTATTGTCTAGAAATCTCTAATTCAATACCTTCCCAAAAATGTCAGTTTCAACATATCTGAAACAAGCCGTGTCTTCTGTCTATATATAACCTGGTCACTGATTTTTTTTGATGGGGTATCTCATAATCCAGGTTGGCCTGGAATTCATTATATAGCTTAGATGGACATCAATCCTGTGATCCTCCTGCCTCTGCCTCCTAGGTGCTGGAATTACAAGTATATAACACCGCGCATATAAAGTCAGCACACTGACTTTAACCAGATATAGCTCAGCTGGTAAAAAGCATTGGCTGCCCTTACAGGGGACCCAGGTTTGGTTTCTGGCAGCCACAGCAACTCACAACCTTCTATGACTCCAGTTCCAAGGGATCCAACACCTTCTGACTTACATAGGTACCAGGTATACACATGGTACACATACATACATGGAAACACTGACACATACACATAAAATAAAAATAAGTCCTAAAACTTAATTTGTCTAGGTGAAACTCATATAACAAAGTTAATTCTTTTGAAGTGAACAAGTTGGGAGCATTAGTACATTCATGATGTGTAGTTTTCACCTCTATCTTGTTGAAAAGCATTTCTGTGACTATAAAGCAAAGTCTCTTACTTGTTGACCAGTTTCTTTCTGTTGCTTCTTTCCTCCAACCTAGGCAGCCACTGATAAGCTTTCTGTCTCTATGGATTTATGTATTAAAGATATTTCATACAAGCAGATCACATAGTAGTTGAGTTTTTGTCCATGTACCTCTACTTGCATGTAATTGTTAGTCACATGGAACATGTTGAGATCATGGTTTTAAAATTTTCTGACATGATTCTAATGTGAAAAAACCTTTGTTTAGTTCTATAGTGGTCACATTGCATCAGATT
The DNA here is from genome assembly GCF_049852395.1 of Peromyscus maniculatus bairdii. Lineage (NCBI taxonomy): Eukaryota > Metazoa > Chordata > Mammalia > Rodentia > Cricetidae > Peromyscus > Peromyscus maniculatus. Next base: position 72,682,771 of record NC_134853.1, read on the forward strand.
CATCGTGTGTTGTCTGTTTCTCTATACATAATTTGGTCAAGCTCTTTAAAGCCTTTGTCATTCCTGTCAGAATTAGCTTGGCCTTTGCTTGGTTTGGTTTGTTTTCTGACTAACATTTTAGTGCTCCTGATATGTCACATTACACAGAAACATTCAAATTACCCTCAGCATTCTTTCTGGTTTTCACATCATCTTTCCTCAAACTCTGGTTCTTCTGTTCAAGAATATGCCCCCAAATCCAGTTTTCCAATCTCAACTCCAAAAAAAGACTGAATGTTTGTTTCACATAAACTAGGTTCACAGCATGATCCAAAGCTCTTTCCATCAACTCTAGCATTTGTTTTTACTTTATGTTATCATACCTCTCAAACACAGTAGAGCAGACTTGAAGATTGCATTTTTAAAATCTGCATAGCTTATAGAATTTTGTTTTAAACATAATCTTGTTTCCCACAGCCATATTCATTGCCTAATCATCTTTATCTCTTCCCTGACCCCTACTTTTACCAAGCCATGAAAATAAATCATCTGCTGTCCATGAATAGGTTCAGTGATCCCCACAGCCCAGATTCCCATGGAAACCAATCAAAAACTAAAAGGAAAAGAAAGAAAATATATTGAATTTCCCTGAGACCTACAGCTTGTTTTTCATTAGGCTCATGCTGGTTTCCTTTAGACTCTGGGCACAGGGCCAATGAATATTTTTATGGCTGATAAAAAGGAACTTCAGATCCATTTACTTTCATTTAACCTTTTAAAAATTAATTTTGAATGTAACATCAATTCCAAAGAAAACATGAGCATTAATTTTCTAATTATTTATATATGCCATAGGACTATAATTGTTCTTATAATTTTTCTTCTTGTTTTTATCCTGCTCATATTTTGCTGTTTAAAAAGAGGTAAAGAGATTCAGGAATGCTTATTATTCCTATAGTATGCATATTGTCCATCCTTGTCCACATTTTCCCTTATGGCCAATGTTAGGTTCTTTGCACCTCTTTCTGTTACTAAGTTTCTACAAGGCCCAAATGGCCACTTAAAATACAATAATAAGTAACCAAAATATCAAAGTTTGAGGGATCAAGAAACTAAGGAACAGTGTGAGCAGAACAGGGAGGTTGTGATTTAATAGGTGAATGAATGAGTGAGTGAATGATTGATTGCAGTGCTAGGAATTTAATCCAGTGTGTCCTCCATGCTTGGAATTACTTTCTCACTGGGCTACACCACCAGCTCAGGTTGTATTTATAAATAAACAATCAAAATAATATCCATTAAGATAATATCTGGTACAATGGAAAAAAGAAAGCATCTTCAACAAATGGTACTGGCATAACTGGATATCAGCGTGTAGAAGGCTGCAAATAGATCCATATCTGTCACCGTGCACAAAACTTAAGTCCAAGTGGATCAAAGACCTCAACATAAATCCAGCTACTCTGAACCTGCTAGAAGAGAAAGTAGGAAATAGTCTTGAACGCCTTGGCATAGGAGATCACTTCCTAAATATAACACCAGTAGCGCAGACACTGAGACAAACAATCAATCAATGGGACCTCTTGAAACTGAGAAGCTTTTGTAGAGCAAAGGATACGGTCAACAAGGCAAAGCGACAGCCTACAGAATGGGAAAAGATCTTCACCAACCCCACATCTGACAGAGGATTGATATCCAGAATATATAAGGAACTCAAGAAATTAGACATCAAAAGGACCAACAGTCCAATTGAGAAATGGGCTTTAGAATTAAACAGAGAATTCTCAACAGAGGAATCCCAAATGGCTGAAAGACATTTAAGGAATTGCTCAACTTCCCTAATCATCAGGGAAATGCAAATCAAGACAACTCTGAGATACCACCTTACGCCTGTCAGAGTGGCTAAGATCAAAAACACTGAAGATACTTTATGCTGGAGAGGATGTGGAACTAGGGGAACTCTCCTCCACTGCTGGTGGGAATGCAAGCTTGTACAACCACTTTGGAAATCAATATGGCGCTTTCTTAGAAAATTGGGAATCAATCTCCCTCAAGATCCAGCTATACCACTCCTGGGCATATACCCAAGAAATGCTCAATCATACCACAAGAGCACTTGCTCAGCTATGTTCATATCAGCATTGTTTGTAATAGCCAAAACCTGGAAACAACCTAGATGCCCTTCAACTGAAGAATGGATAAATAAATTGTGGCACATATACACAATGGAATACTACTCAGCAGAGAAAAACAATGACATCACACGGTTTGCAGGCAAATGGATGGATCTAGAAAAAATCATCCTGAGTGAGGTAACCCAGACTCAGAAAGACAAATATGGTATGTACTCACTCATAGGAAGATGCTAGATGTGGAACAAGGATGACTAGACTGCTGCTCACATCACCAGTGAGGCTACCTGGAAAACGGGACCCCAAAAAAAGACACGGAGAAATGGACGAGATCTACATGAATAGCCTGGTCATGAGTGGGAACAATGAAGGGCGACAGTCGAGGGAAAGAGTGGGAGATCCTAGCTGGATCAAGAAAAGAGAGGGAGAACAAGGAATAGGAGACCATGGAAATGAAGACCACATGAGAAGGTGAGAAGGGGAGGAAGCAGAGAGCTAGGGAGGCCCACAGAGATCCACAAAGATACCTCCTCAAAAGACTGCTGGCAATGGTCGCGAGACGGCAGGAACTGACCTACTCTGGTGATGGGATGGCCAGACACCCAGATAGTGGTGCCATAAACCCCATCCAAGGACTGAGGAATCTGAAGGCAGACATCCACGGCTGGGCCCCTGGTGGAGCACTGGGAGTCTAATTAGTGAGTAAGAAGAGGGTTTATATGAGCGAGAATTGTTGAAGCCAAGGTTGGATAAAGCACCGGGACAAATAACCAAATGAATGGAAGCACAGGATCTATGAACCAAAGGCTGAGGGGCCCCCAACTGGATCAGGCCCTCTGAATAGGTGAGACAGTCATTTGGCTTGATCTGTTTGGGAGGCAGCTGTGCATTGGTGCCAGGTCCTGGGCTCGTTGCATGAGTTGGCTGTTTGAATCCTGGGACTTATGCAGGGACACTTGGCTCGGTCTGGGAGGGGGGAATGGACCTGCCTGGACTGAGTCTACCAGGTCAACCCCGTCCTCGGGGGAGACCTTGATCTGGAGGAGGTGGGAATGGGGGGTGGGCTGGGGGAGGGGTGGGCGAGAGGGGGAGAAAAAGAAAAGCATTAAAATTTATTAAAAAAAATAAAAAAAAAAGATAATATCTGAAGTGGGGAGGTGGTGGTGCGCACTTTTAATCCCAGCACTCAGGAGGCAGAGGCAGGTGAATCTCTGTGAGTTCGAGGCCAGCTGGTCTACAAAGTGAGTTCCAGGACAGCCAAAGCCACACAGAGAAACCCTGTCTCAAAAAAATAAAGAGAATAAAGAAAAAGAAAAGAAAGTATTATCTGAGGCCAGCCTCGGAGAAGATAGAGGAGGTAGGCAGGTGAGTGCTGAAGGAGGAGCGTTTGTTACTGGCAAAGGGACAGGGGGACAAAGCCTTGAACAGGGAGCATGCCTTAACAGGGGTTAGCGAAGAGCAAGCAGCCTTAGAACAACTTAGTGAGAGAAAGACAAGAGGAAACTAGAAAGGTAAAGAAGTGGTGGCTGGATCCTATAAGGCTTTGTAGGCCATTGTCACAAATATGAGGACACAGTTGGAAATTCTGAGGAAAGGCTGAGGGAATCTGTCATCTATCTTTATCAGAGGAATTTTCCCTCTGTTTGCATGCACTTTCCTTATCCATGTTTTATATAATACACTTTCATATCTGCTGTCCATCATCATTCTTTCACCAGATATGCATCCAGTTGTCTTCAGTTCTCTTGAAGATAGGCTATCTACAAGAGACTAACATGCTGGTCTGATGAACCTAGAGCATAACATAACATCCCATTGACTTTGGCAACCACCATTGATTCATGCGGGAAGTTTCTCAAATACTGTCTCTAAATCTGCTTCCTATTTACTACTGATTAAACTGTATCCTATATCCATATTATTTCAGATTTGGACTCAAGTGCAATATTTCACTGTGCCTATGTTTTAAACTTTGCCAGAGTTACACAAGAAGGAAAGTTAGCCATTCCCTTCTTTGCCTTTGTATCTCTGTCTTCAGTCATTTATCACCTATCACACAAAAAAGACAGTTGTTTTCTGCACATTTGATTTTCCTACAGATAGTGAGCATCTTAATATGGAAGAGTGTCACTCAATCTTTCTTTTTTTATTTCTAGTGCTTAATATTTAACAACCACTGGTTGGTGAATTGATTTGGGTCTATTATGCAGCCTACCAAGGTCTACTTGGTTCAGTGAAACTATCTCCCCAACCTATGGGTCACCAACATTCTCATTCTGATCTTTGATGCCAAAATATATCCTAAGTATAGAAAAAGCTTAACCACTAGTACTAAAATCAACTTCACCTTTATTCTCCCGCAGTGGTAAGAATTGAACCTAGAGTCTTGCAGATGCTAATCAAGTGCCCTATCACTGAGCTAATCCCCAACCTGTCAGCTTGTTTCACTGAAGACATTGTTTTATTTTTTCCTTACACTTATTCAAACCATGCTATCACCAATAGCTACATCTCTTGAAATTTATGTATAATCTATGAGAACCCATTGTCACTCTGATTTTGATGAATATGTCATTCATTTGTTCAAAAGTATTTACTTTGTATTAGTGTTGTAATATGTATCTCTATGTATTTTAAATACACCCTGTACCTAAATTAGGACTTTCAGAATTTACAGTCATGTTTAACATTTCACCAATAAAACTACATTATTTTCAGAAAAAGTATTAAGAATGTACTTAGACTTTATTCCAAGTAGTTCTAGATCTCAGAAGACATGCTTGGATCCTTTGAAATTTTCTATTCAAATATTTTTATTACATTTATTTATTGTGGTGTGTGTGTATGTATGTGTAATGTTTAAGTACATGTATGTATTCACAGGTATGTAGTGGATATCAGAAGACAACTTTCAGGTGTGAGCTCTTTCCTTTCACTATGTGGGTCCCCATGATCTAACTCAGCTCATCAGGCTTGGCTTGGCTCCAATTATGTTACTCCTGAGCCATCTCAGTGGCTCTCAGATCTCTTCTATTTCTTTGTCATTTATCAGGCTGACTCTGCAGATTACTTTTTAGGAACTTCATCTAAATGTTGGACTGTGCTTTGAAATAATGCCTGGAAACTGCTAACTACATATGTAAACTGGCCATCACTGTGTTGTACAGATTATAAACCAGTACTCAGCCTTTGTGCATGTGTATATGCCTGTATATACAGACATGCTTTAAATTGATACCTAAATAAATACTTTTATATATTATAAAATGTTAAAGATACCAAGAAGACTTACAGTGAATAAGCTGGAAGTGAGGAAACCTCTTTGCTCCTTATTTTTAATTTTTCTTTTATGTGTTTGAGGGTTGCATGAATGTAGGTATATATACACAATGTTTGCGCCTGGTGTCTGAGGAGGCCAGAAAGGGGCCTCAGATCCTCTGGAACTGGAGTTGCAGGCAGTTGTGAGCTGCCATGTGAGTGCAATGCTCTTTTTTATTATTAAGAAATTTTTTATAGGCAAGAAGGATGGCTCAGCAGTTAGGAGCACTGACTGATGTTCCAGAGGACCCAGGTTCAGTTCCCAAGCTGTCCAGTATCTGATCATGTTAGAATTTTAAAAAAAGAATTTTTTTTATTCATTTTACATACTAATCACAGATCTCCCTTTCTTCCCTCCTCCTTCCCCCTCCAGCCTTTCCCCTCAACCCACTGCTCAGGTCTTCCTCTGGAACGGTAAGGCCTCCCATGGGGAGTCAGCAGAGCCTGATACATTCAGCTGAGGCAGGTCCAAGCCCCTCCCCCTGCATCAAGGCTGTGCAAGGTGCCCCCCCCATAGGTAATTGGATCCAAAAGCCAGCTCATGCATCAGGGATGGATCCAGGGGACCCCTTAAGCAGATCAAGCCCCACAACTGTCTCACTTATGCAGAGGGCCTAGTTCATTTCCTTGGAGGCTCCACAGCCGTGGGTCTAAAGTTCATGAGTTCCCACTAGTTTGGTTTGGTTGTATCTGCAAGTTTCCTCATCATGATCTTGATGCCCCTTGCTCATAGAATCCCTCTTCCCTCTGTTCAACTAGACTCCTGGAGCTCAGTCTGGTGCTTGGCTGCGGATCTCTGCATCTGCTTCCATCAGTTACTGGATGAAGGCTCTATGATAGTTAGGGTATTCACTAATCTGAGTACAGGAATAAGCCAGCTCAGTTACCCTCTCTAATATTGCTAGTAGTCTAAGCTGGGGTCATCCTTGTGCATTCCTAGGAACTTCCCTAGCTCCAGGTTTCTCTCTATCCCCATGATGTCTCCCTCTATCAAGATATCTATTTCATTGCTCTCCCACTCTGTCACTGTTCCAGCTCAACCGTCCCATTCCCTTATGTTCTCATTCCCCATCCCCTACCCTCTATCACCCCCACTCACCCCCAATTTACTCATGGAGATCTTATCTATTTCCCCTTCCCAGGGCAGTCCATATATCCCTCTTAGAGTCCTCCTTGTTAGCTAGCTTCTCTGGAGCCATGGGTTGGAGTCTGGTTATCCTTTGTTTTACATCTGGTATCCACTTAGAGTGAGTACATACCATACTTGTCTTTCTGAGTCTGGGTTACCTCACTCAGGATATTTTCTAGTTCTATCCATTTGCCTGCAAATTTCATGATGTCCTTTTTTTTCTGCTGAGTAGTACTCCATTATGTATATGTACCATATTTTCTTCATCCATTCTTCGGTTGATTTCCCTTCTAGGTTGTTTCCAGGTTCTGGCTATTACAAATAATGCAGCTATGAACATAGTTGAGCAAACTGAGAAGCTTCAGTAAGACAAAGGACATAACTACTGAGCCAGACTCTAGGGAAAACCTTTTGAGAATACAAATATAGAAATGAGAGAAAAGACATTAATAAAGATGGCTACAGAATGATAGACATTTGATTTGTGAGAAGATATGATAAGCAAAGAAGTAAGAAACCATTATTTAGCAGCAATACTTACAAGTTCTATCACTAAAAAAAAGCCCTGTAATATCTGACACTGAGATGCAAAAAGTCAGTGACCCTCTTAAAATTGAACAGGAGAAAGAAATGAAGCTGGTTGGAGTGGTGTGTACATTGTTATTTATTCCAGTTACTTGGGAGAGCAAAGTAGGAGGACTGCTTGAGTCCTGGTTCAAGGCTATTCTGGGCAACACAGCAGGAGGGGGCATGAAGGGAGTCAAGAGAAAGGCAAGGGGGAGTTTGTGTGGATGTGAGCTAACTGACCCCACATTTCCACTGCTGGTATCTACACTACACATGAGTCTTAAAGATAAGAGATGATGCATGGCTGGAGATGTCAATCATTGGTAGAGTCCTTGCCTAGCATGCATGAGGACCTGAGTTTGATCAACAGCAATACAAAAAGATGGATGGATGAATGAATAAATGAATTAATGAGAAAAATGAAAGAACAAGGTTGCAGTTAACTTTGATTTTATTTTATTTTTTTGAGACAGGGTTTAACTGTATAGCCCTGGCTAGGCTAGAACTCACTGTGTAGACCAAGTTGACCTCAAACTCATAGAGATCCACTTGTCTCTGCCTCCAAAGTGCTGTAATTAAAGGCATGCACTACCATGTGTGACAAAGACTTATTATTTTTAATTATGTGTATGTGTGTGGAGATCTGTGCATAGAAATGCAGGTGCCAAGATGTCAGAGTCCTCAGATCACCTGAAGCTAGAGTTACAAGCAATATGTGAGCTGACCAACCTGGGTAATGAGAACTGAACTCGGGTTCTCTGCAAGAACAATGCATACGGTAACCACGCTGAACCATCTCTTCAGTGCAGCTTGAAAATGGTGAAAGCTTGTAAGCAAATGCACTTTCTGAGGGCCGGTTGAATAAACCACATAACATAATGCCATATAGCTATTTAAAAGGAACAAAAAGTTTTATGTAATGTTATAAAGTGATCTGGCATGAAAAAAGTGCAGATTATTATGTACAATAGTTCCATATTTTATTTGCAGCAGAGAAATGAACTCCAGAATTACTGTTAGAAGAATAAAAAAGTTTTAAAGAAAATATGTGAACTTGCTTTTCAGGAAAAAGAATATTCCCCAAATATAGAACAATAGATGAAAAGTGAATAGAAAATCCTTCCTAATGGGAAAAAAAGGTAGCGTGTAGGACAGGTATAAAGGTTGATTTCTCCCAATATATCTTATTCTGTGATTTTACTTTTGATATCTATAACTATTTAAGCCACATTTTGTTAAGGACAGTCTTTAACGCTGGTAAAAATAAAACAAAGAAACCTAACTATATTAAGTTGGTTACTTAACTACACAGAGATTTATACAAGTAACTTTAAAACAATAATTTGATTCTGCAGTCCTAGAAAGATAAATACTGAAGATCAAAAGGACAGCTATGAAAAACTGTAACTCATATTCAGTAAATGTACTATTGGCAATAATCCTATTATTATTTTGAGACACCAACACAAATAAATGGACCAAAATGTTAGTGTAAGATGAAGCAAGTAGAAATTTGTGTTAATTTCATTAGTATTTTCTGTAAAAGATATACACACACACAAATGTGAAGTGGTGATGTATTTTTTTCTACTTAAGATTCATATATTTGAATTTCATAGCTCTGTACATGAAGAACCTTGAAGTAATAACTAACACAGTATTGATGATCACACAATTTGTGATCTCTCAGTACTACTAAGAGGAACCAAAATTCCATAGAGACATGGAGATGTGCTTACAGATGGCAATGTATGGATTTCTTGTCAAACTGAATGGCAAGGATTCAGCAGTGTCTACTGGGATCATACCAGAAGGGGATAGAAGCCAACATAAAGGACTTTCTAAAGTTGGACAACCTGTCCAGCAAAAAGATGGCAGTTTCAGTGGACAGAAGAAACACATGCAGCTTGTTAAGATCCATGTGCTCAAAATAATATTACAGAAAAGTCACTTTAAGGGTTGCTGATAATTCAGGGTTGAAGAGCAAGCATTTGATTGGGCTTTTTTTGTACAAATTGTCTGCACAAGCCATATTTTTGGACAACCAATAATTAATGAGTTAGAGTTTTAAATGATTTCCAGGAAATAAACACAGGAAAATAATGAATATCTAGTTTCACCACTTTGGAATCACCAATGGAATAATGAATCTGGACAATGGCCATCAATGAAGGTTAAAATTATTAGGAAGAAAGACTGGTGGAGAATGTTATGACACACTAAGAGGACAACAGCTGAACTTACTGGAGATTCTTAACATCACATAAGCAAAGAGAGTAGATATTCTATGTCAGGGGTGATGGGCAGGGTGAACCACATTGAACACCCATGATGTATTCTTGTCCAGACAAGACGAATGTATTCTGTTAAGCCTCCAATTCTGTCCATCTTTAGGAAATGCTTGGAATATTAGAACTTGTTAAGTGATAAGGTGTCCTGAGCTCTGCTTTTATGTATAGGTGCACACGTATTTTAGAAGTTAGGCATGTACACCAGTTTTCTCAACTTGAGTTTATTCTACAGTTTCCTTTCTTTCCTTCCTTCATCCACATTTGCACATCCTTTCCCTCCCCACAGTGAGATGTCTCCCAACATCATCAACACATTTATTCATTCCTGAAATAGTTTCAGAACAGTCTCAGAATTGCTTCATGCATCACATTACAAAAATACCAGCTGAGTAAAAATACTACCAGCTTTGGTTATAGCTCTTCCACTGTGACTGAAAGGAACTATCAGCAGATAGTCAAGTTTTGTGTTCACAAATTATTTAAGGAAGACTTTTCCTCCTTCTCTGTAAATGTAATATTGTTTGTTTCAGTTCACTTTTGTTTTTATGTTCTCTTTCCTCCAATCTTGCTAGTTTAATTTGTCAGAAGTCAAACTTTAGTGAAAGGTAACTTTAGATAGTCTTACTCCCATTGTCATTCTCTCCCAGTTTCCTTTTTGCATATAGACAACCTCCTTTGTTGTTTTCTGGTTCATTTTTCCTGTGTTTCATAGTGTATATTTTCTTGTTTCCTCTTCCTGATTTCCTATTTTAGAATATTTCATATGTGCTTGGGTGGCTTTATAGCCACTTGGGTCCATTGTGACTATTACATGGTTAAGAATTTTTAGCAAGTGACATAAAATTGTAGAGATAAGGACATCTGTTACTTCAGACACCGAGTGGTCTGATATAAAAAGTAATATAGCCAGGGTTTGTCAGCCCAATGACACCAGCAAAGGTATAAGTTCTAGGAATTGCATACAGACCACAGATTCTATAAACAAGACAACTGAATAGCCTTAGCTTACTCACCGCCGAACAAGGAAGACTGTGTCCCTTTTCATTTCTGTCCCTTTCATTCCTGGCTCAAATCCAACCCCATTCAAGGAAAATTATCTCTCCATGGCTGCATATATCAATCAAAAGCATTCTGTGTACTCAGCCTCCTCTGAAGGATATGATCCACAAAAATGAGGATTCTGTTAGCCTAGAAGAAGATGGGTATCATTCAGTCAAGCAGGCATTCTGCAGCTCTGGCAGTGTCCATTTGATCACAGAGCTTTGTGAACCAAGCCACTTGGAGAAGCAAAGGCCTTGGCTACCATATGCCACCTTTGGCATTCCCTCCTATAGCATGGCTGGCTCTTCAGCTCTAATCTTCAAGAAAGCCAACCAAATAGATTCTTCTTACTGCTGAGATGACTTAGTCTTCACCCTTTCTTGACATCCTTCCTAGCATTCAGCAAATGTGCACATTTCTTGAGTACTCCCAAGTAAGGTAGTACTCAAATTCCTTGGCCTTATGAGTAACAGCACCACCTAGCTCATTACCTGGTTCTTCACCTCATATACTTATTGAGAAGCATACTGATGATTAAGTTCTGGTCTCAAAATCAGAAGACTTGTTGCATATTGCCTTCTGCAACTGTGTCTTGACCATGTACCAACAGAATTCTCTGAGATGGGAATCCAAGTGGAAAGCAAATGAATTTTCATGAGTTATAAAAACCAGGACCCTGTGCCTTGTGTTCTTCTTGGGAGGCGGGCTTTAGCATTATAATCAGGGTGGGCTGGCCCTGTGACATACTGTTTGGAATGAATGCTTCTTTGGACTGTATTCAGGTGTTCTTTATTATAGCTTCAACAAAGTTTGGGAGTTTTTGTCAGTATCCTTCATTTTAATGTACTGTTAAGCTTATCTTTATTAAATTAAGCAAACTTAATCTATTGCAAATGATTAAACAAGTTGGTAAGAAATGAATGTAAAGACCCTGAGCTCTCAGGGCTCCAGTGTTCTTTCAGATTCATGTAGCCAATAGATACTGATTAGTCATTAGGTATTATTCTGGATCTTTGGACTATAACAATGAATAAAAGAATACAAAAAATCCCTGATTTAGTGCAGCATTTATTTTGTTGGTGGAGATCAAGCAATAAACAAGCACATAAGTATTATGCAATAATAGAGTATCATGTCATATCAAGTATTATGCAATAATAGAGTATCTTGTCATATCAAGTGGGGATACATATTATGGGAAAAGTAGGGCACCTGAGAGAGCCAGGAAATCTTGAAGTTTACAAATATAAATATAGTGCCCAAGATAAGTCATACTTAAGAAAATAATAGGCAAAAACTGAAAGATGATGAGAGAATAAATCCTGCAGGGAAAAAGAATGCCAGGCATGTGGCCCTGAGATGAAAGCATGGTTGGTATTTACCAAGGATAGTCCACAAGGAGGCCACTGGCTCCTGTATAGCAAAGATGTGTAAAGAAGTTCAGCAAGGCTCATGTGCTATTTAAGGATCCTGCTTTTATTCTCAACACTAGGGTTAGGTTACTAAAGGGTAATTACAGGAAATATGTGCTAGTGTATTTTTTTTTCTAAAAGAAAATGATTTTTAAGAAATAGAATTATGGGTTGGAGAAATGGTTTCAGGACTAAGAAAACGGACTGCTCTCCCAGAGGATCCAGGTTCAGTTCACACCATCTACATGGCAGCTCACAACCACCTTAATTCTAGTCCCAAGGGGTCTGGTATCATCTTCTGACCTCTTTGGGAACCAAGCACACACATGGCACACGGGCAAAATACCCATGCGTGGTAAAATAATTTCTAAATTTATAATTTAGTGTAATCATTCTAAGACTTTTTAATTAATAAAAAGGTTGGTGTGTCAGTGTACACTTTTAGTCTTAGTTAGAGTTACTATTGCTATGATGAAACATGATGACCAAAAGCAAGTTAGGGAGGAAAGGGTTTATTTGTCTTATACTTCTACATCTATAGTCCATCACTGAAGGAGTTCAGAACAGAAACTCAAACAGGGTGAGAACCTGGAGGTAAACTGATGCAGAGGCCATGGAGGTGTGCCAGCTTTTTTACAGAACTTAGGACCACCAGCCCAGAGGTGGCATCAGCCATAATGGCCAGACCCTCCAACATGAATCACTAATTAAGAAAATGCCCTACAGGCTTGCCTACAGTCTGATCTTACAGAGGCATTTCCTTGATTTAGGCTCCCTTTTCTCCAATGACTCTGGCTTGTATCAAGTTGACATAAAACTATCCAGCACAGCTCTCAGTATCCCAGTATCCCAGTATAGGAAGGACAGTATCTTAAAAACCAGGAGCTGAGAATGTAATTCAGTGGTAGAGCATTTACCTAGTGTGCTCAGACCCTGAGTACCAGCCCAGCAAAGAAATAAAAACAAAGAATAAAGACCATCAATATCTGATAAATGTTATAACTATTTTTATTTAACCATTTTATTTTGTGACTGTTCGTATTTTTTTTAGCTTTTTAATCTGTAGATTCAACCTCAGTCTCTCTTTCTTGTTTCTTCCTACCCAACACCTTTACAAGTTTTTTGGTTTTGAGTGTGTGTGTGTGTGTATATGTGTGTGTGTGTGTGTGTGTGTGTGTGTGTGTGTGTGTGTGTGTCTGTTATCCTTTACCCTAACCTGCTGTCTTAGTTTAAATGGATTGTCTCAGTAGGATGATGCTTCTCTCCCCAGGTGTAATTAACCCATTCCTCAGACCTCTTCGTTCCCTGTGAATTAGTTAATTGGCTCTAGAGGCTTGATTTCATTTGGCTCAATATTTTTTTTTCGGGAATGGGGGGAACTGTTTCATTATTATGGTGTATTTGTCATCAGGAGGAAGGTAATGTCTCATTGCCTCTGTTTTATGATATCAACACTTACTGAAATTCAGTGACTAGAGCCCTTAGCTCACTGGGAGTTGCAAAAGGTGATTTATAAATTCTATCAGCCCTTCCACAGCTATTAGCTAGAATAATTTGTTCTAGATAAACTTTGCCTTACTTCTATTAGATGCTTCATTGGTGCTGTTTATTTAGGAAAAATTAGTGTTTGCTTCTTTTTCTTATTTACCAATTTTCAAAATAGTGAGTGGTTTTTTGGCATCCTGATTTGATGACCTGGTTTTCTTTGCTTGTTAGTTTATTAATGTCATTCTGAGTTGGGTCTAGAATTTGGAGTATCAACTTAATATAGGGGCTATATCAATCCACCATTGTTGTTCTTAATCAATATATTGCTCCATCTTTCACCCCTGGGACGTCTTCAGGTCAAGAGCTAGATCTATTTGACATGAACCCAGTATTTGATAGCTTCAAGGTTCATTTTTTAATTTATTTTGTTCTAGACTAGAATTAGCCATTTCTTCATGGCTTTTCTTTCAGTAGGAAAAAAATAGTTGGAGACCACAGTCTATGATCTAGGTGTTCATTATTACCGGGTTGGGAATTGTTCCTAAGCCTTTACAACGGACAGAACCTGAGTAATTTTTAGGAAATAAAAACATGATTTTGTTACTTTCTTTTCTAAGTCAGGACTAAAAGGAATTTAAGGTAAGTACTCCATTTTGTTGTAAGATAGAATATATTACATTGTACAGGAAAAATCTCACCTTCAAGTCATTTTAGAAAATATGCCTTGACACATCTCATTTAAGGCAAAGCATAGCATTTTTAATATAATATTATTTTTTGAGAATTTCCTATGTGCATACGATGTATTTTGATCATATTTACTCCCACCCCTCCCCCACTCCTCTCGGATCCACCCCAATGCCTTTCCCCTGCCCACCAAGTCAAGTTTGTGCTGCTTGTATACTTAGGATTATAAGGCCAGTCACACCCTTGAAGAAACCTGGCTTTCCCTCTCTCAGAAGCCACTAACTGTAAATAGAACTTTAGTCACTCCAGTCTACATTCCAGCATGTAGATTGGCTTGGTCTTGTGCTGGTCTTATGCAGGCAACCACAGCTGCTGTGACTTCATGAGTGCAGCAATCCTGTCATGTCCAAAGACACTGGCTTGCCCCCATCCCCCAAACCTCAGGCTTTTACAGCCTTTTGGCCCTCTCTTCACTAGTCCCTGGGTTTTGGAGGGTAGGGGTGTGATATGGATTTCCCATTTATGGCTTGACTCCCCCAAAGATGTTTATTTTTTTGTACTTTGGCCAGTTACGAATTTCCACATTAACCACCATTCACTGCACAAAGAAACTGCTCTGATAAGCCCTGAGAGTTGCATTAATTAATGTGTATAGAGACACAAATTTAGATGAAAGTTTGATCTTATGAACATTTAGCAAAATAATAATAGTAGGTTCAGTCTTTGGGGCTATGAGCTCTCGATTCATAGCCTGATTCACAATACTAGTCATGCATTTCCTTCTGTGGCATGTGCTTTAAATTCAATCAGAGAGCAATTGGTTAGCCCCAACCCTATAGTATGCATGTCACTTTTGCATCCATTGGCATATCTTGCCATTGGTTACTATTCTAGTTCATAGGGTCACAGCTGGGTAAGACTATTGATGACTTTTCTTCCCCAGAAGCTTACATAGCACTTTCCATTACTATGAAAGCTAGCCGGAAGGAAGGATATTTCCTGGTTAGTACCAACTTGATTTCTCCATGTTCTGGACCAAAGTGTATGGTATCTTCACCAATAGAGTGTAGCAGGCTTTCTTGGACTGCCAGCCCCAAACCATGACATGGAGACTTATTATCAATTATGAATGCTCAGCCTTGTCCTACTAGCTCTTACAACTTAATTTAACCTGTTTCTCTTCATCTTAGTTTGCCTTGGGGCTTTTTACCTTTCTTTCATTCCATATGTCCTACTTTCCTGCTTCCTCTGTGGCTGGCTGGCCCCTGGTTGCTCCTTGACTGGCTAGGTCACTGCTGGCTGGCCAATGGTGGGCTGGCTGGCTCCCCTTTTCTCTCCACCCACCAGCCCTGCCTATCCCCACTCTGCCTAGCTATTAGCCATTCAGCTTTTTATTAGGCCAATCAGGTGCCTTAGGCAGACAAGGTGAAACAGCAACACGTCTTTACCTAGTTAAACAAATGTGGCATAAGCAAATATAGCACATCTTTTACAAAGTTAAACAAATGCAGTACATCTCTACATAGTTAAATAAATATTCCACAGCAATAGGGTCTTACCACAAAATTCTAGGAGGCAACCAAGAGCAAAAAGAAGAACAATGGAGAAAGAGGTTTAAGCATTTTTAATAAAACTACCAGCAGGGGAGTTCAGCTTAGTTAACAGTATTGAGTTCCCATTTCCTGCTTGCCTGTGTGAGACAGAAGTCCACCAATAAAGCTCATTAGCATCACATTCTAGTTTTACACAAAATTCAGCCACTTTTTTATCAGCATTGCATCTCCACAGTTTTCATTCTAGCTATCATTTCGTGCTGTAGTGCTATAACTTTCTTTTTAAGCTGATTATGATAAAGTGTGTGTGTGTGTGTGTGTGTGTGTGTGTGTGTGTAAAGGATTTATTTTGGTTTACTGTCCCAGAGGAACAGAGTCTAGCTTGGCAGGAGCATAAAATTAGCCTTCAGTCAGGAAGCAGAGAGATCACATTTCATCTGCACACAGGAAGCAGAGAAAAAGAGAACAGGAAGTGGAGTGAGGCTATGAACCCTCAAATGCCAACCCCCAGTGTTGCAGGTCCTCTAGTAAGTCTCCATCTCCTAAAGGCTCTGTAGGCTCACTAAGCAGCACTATCAAGGGCACCAAGTATTCAAATACCTGAGTCTGTGGAGGACATTTTTCATTCAAACCACCACAATTACTTTATAGCTGTGTGACCTTGTAAAAGTTACTAAACCTCCCTAAGTCTGAATTTCCTCATAAGGATAATGTACCAACTCAAGAGGTGGCTATACGATTAAAGTACTTAACACAGTGCTTAGTACTCAGAAAGAACTAAAATTACTACAAGTAACTTCATTTCATGCTTATTTAACACAGTTTTCTTTGTTAATAATAGTAATATAACAATGATTACTTCCTTTTCTTTTTAAAAATGCTTTATTATTGTTGTTGTTATTTACATTCTGACCACAGTTTCCCCTCCTCCCTCTCTCCCAGTCCCTCCCCTGCATATCCCCTCTGCCCCTCCATCTACTCCTCCTCCTTTTCTATTCAGAAAAGTCCAGGCCTCCCATGGATATCAACTGAACATGGCACATCAAGTTACAATAAGACTAGGTAGCTCCTTTGTATTTAAGGCTGAACAAGGGAACCTATATGAGGAATAGGGTCCCTAAAGCCAGCAAAAGAGTCAGAGATAGCCCCTTTTCCCACTGTTAGGAGTCCCACAAGACCAAGCTACACAGCTGTAACATATATGCAGAGGGCCTAGGTCAGACCCATGCAGGCTCCCTGGTTGTCAGTCTGTAGTCTCTGTGAGCCCTCTGATCCCAGGTTAGTTGATGCTGTGAGTTTTCTTGTGATGTTCTTGATCCCTCCTTCCTCCCCTTCTTCTGCAATATTCCCTGAGCCCCACCTAATGTTTGGTTGTGGGTCTCTGAATCTGTTTCCATGACTAAACTCTTAACTGGTCTCTTGATTTCTGCTCCAACTTTTCAGTCTGTGGCCAATACATCAACCAGAATAATCCTTTATAACCTAAGTCAGGCCATTAGTCTGTTCCTCACCCTATGAAGAACTCCCATCTCAGAGCAAAAGTCCAAGTACAACTGTTCCTCCATATCTGTGGGTTGTGAATCTTTAGATGCAACCAACCACAAATAGGAATTATTGAGAAAAAAATGCATGAAAATGTAAAGATTTTTTTTCTTATCCCAAATTCTCTGTAAACAATGTAGTATAACAATTGATAACATTCAAATTGAATTAGCTATTATAAATAACCTAGAGATGATTTAAAGTGTGTAGGTTAGATACAAATATTGCAGAATTTTATATAACAGACTTGAGCATCTGTAGATTTCAATATCTGCTGGTGTTTTAAGCCAATCCATAGAAACCAAGGGACCACTGTATTTCCTGTGGCCTATAAATCCTTACATGTGAGTTCTGTTGTCTTCATGACTTTGTTTCTGCTCTTCCCTTGTTCTCTCTTTAAGCCACTCTGACTTCCGTGTTTCCTCTAACAATCAAGGACTGTTCTCAAATTTGCCCTGTGTCTGCTAGCTGTGCTAATCCAGTAGGAATCTCCATGTTGAGCTCCTTCATTTTTGTCAGGTCTTTAGAGAGCTCCCTATGGCAGTAAACTCATATCCTGTGTAATCGCCCTCTTCACCCCAAAATGTCATTTTCACCCAACTCAGATTTTTCCCAAGCACTGAACACTACCTAAAATAATATTTTGTTTACTTACTTACCATGCTTGTACTCTTTCACTTCCACTAGAATGTAGCAAGTGTCTATGGAGTTAGAGAATTTGTTTGCTTTGCTCACTACTTTATCCCTTTGCCTATAACAAGTACATCATTGATACTCAAAAATATTTGTTGAATGAATAAATATACAGTTACAGATTTATTAATTTTCCCAGTAGTCTAGCATTTTTACATTATACACATATTTTCAATGAAAAATATAATGGCATTATAGTTGTCTAATAACAAAATATTTTCTAAAGAAATAATGTCTCTGCTTTTCTAGCTGGATTTTTTTCATACAAACCTCCGTCCCCACCAGTGACTCTTGATTGTTCTTCATAAAATACTTCCTCTCTTGAGACCACAGATTTCTCTTTCTTTGCTTTCTGCCCCCTACCCCTTCCTGATTAAATAGCCTCAGACTGTCCCTTTGTGCTACCTCTCATTGGAAAGTGAATCAGTGCAGCCTAGTGGCGAGTAGAGGCCTGAACATTTGCATCTCTAGAATGTTTGTATTGACAAATGGCAGTCAGTTATTGACATTTATGTCCCTTGGTGATACTTCAATTGGCTTATCTTTGCTGGTCAAATGCCTTAATTGTTCTGGCCTTTAATTCAGTCAAAGTCAGAGCTAGAGCAGAGGGGAAAGGGAAGGGGCCAGTCTAACAGAGCATCCAGCTTGAGCTGGGAGTCTGCTGGCAACGATCAGCCTGTCATAATGTTATGATTTGTTCATTTTTATACCATTTATTAGCCTTTACTTGTTGTGCCATTTGGCCTCCAGGGCAGATAAAATGCTGTCTAATTTGGTAGGTTTGCTTCTGTCAGAGCGCCTCGACAGGGAAGGTGTTAGCTGCAGTGACACCTAATCAATAGCTGTCGTTGTCATGAGGAACGTGAGCAGTTGGGCCTTTCATCTAGAGGATTAGAGGTCTAATTGGATGGAGAATAGGGAGGGTGGGCTGCTGGGTAACCCTGTCAGCCTTGTGAAGCTGTCAAATGTCAGCCCTGTTCATGGTGAAAGGAATAAGGAACCAACCGTGTGCTCCCAGAACTGAGGAGGAAGGCATGTGAACGCCCTTTATACAAAGGAATAGATACCGAAGTTGATTCAGCTAACATATCCTCTCTTTTTATTTAATTAGATATCTCTTTGGATGATAAATTTCTATAACTTCAAATGATATTTTAAACCTGATGCATAGCAACACATATACACCACTATACAAATCTAGGTTGGATCTTTTTGTGTTGGACAGTGTTAGAATGTAAACCATTTAAATGGAGATTAAAAATGAGTCTTTATAAATTGTCCTCTCATGTCCAGGGTTAACAAATGATGGGCATTTTTGCATTAATATTAGGAAAAGTAAATGAGACATTCAAAGGATAGATGAGTTAATAATAAAGCAGGGATATTTGAAGTTATTTTTACCTATAATCATTTAGAAATATGGAATCTCATGAAGCAAAGCCTTACATGAGGTATCCTAAAGAATGGGGACTCATGCATGGGCTAAATTGCTTCTTCAAAGGAACACCAGATTTTTTTCCTACCTTAGTAAAGTAGAACACACTAACAATACTGGATTTGATATACCAATGCTGCCATATGGAATTCAAGCTCTTTTATACACATACCTACATACTCTATCATCAGGGTATTCTCAAGGAGAAAAAGAATGTATAGTTTAATATCTATAGATTATTGAATAATAAGCAGAAAACATGGAGATATTAGACAAGAAAACTGGGATGAGACAATAAGGACTAAGGATCCTACATGGAGAACAATGGGTGATTTGAAAAATTTATTGAAGAATTAGACTTAAATTTTAAAAGCTGGTTATATAGAATTAAAGGAAGAATATTTGCCGTAACTTGCCACTCCCCTTCCGATCACCCAATTCAGATACCTTCCCTAAGTCCTTGTACTCCTGAAATTCACTGGACATTCAACCTTACATGACTGATTCCATACGTCTCCTTTTCTTAATGTTTACCATCTGGAACAATGGCAGAAAGTTGGACCACGAAGTCAGACACTTCTGTTTACAGTGTCATCTAACTATAGCAGTAGCCTGCATACTGCAAAGCCAGCATATTTCTGCACTGCTCACCATAGCCAGATCATAAATTCAACCTAGGTTCCCATCAAAGGATGAAGGCTAAACAAAATGTGATACACAAACATGTATATACATACATACATACATACATACATACATACAAGTTTTATTCAGGAATGAAGAATAAAATTTTCACATAGACAGTTATTGGGTGTTTTCTCTCCTATGGAACCTATAGGTTGGAGAGAATGGAAGTAAATGGAGTATTAGGGATGTAGAAGGGGAAGGGAAGGAAGAGGTGAAATAAGAAAGGAAGAGGTGAAATAAGAAAGGTCATTGTGATCAAAGTGTATTGTATGCATATATGGAAATGTCATAACAAAAATCCCTTAATTTATACAATTAAAAAATGTAACATACCTGGATACATACTAAGGTTCTGCTTCTTTCTGAATACTTTAGGCAGGTCTTAAAATTTTGAACACTCTAGGTTTCTATTTCTTATTCTTAAAATTTGTGATTATACTTAGGTCCTATGGGGGTTAAAATAAATTAATGGATTTGAAATGACTATATGAACTTTGATTCTGTTAAGGGACGTGTAATTTAAAGAGCCTTGACTTTGTTCATAAAATCAAAAGACCTTTGAGTGTATATGAGTGTATTCAAGAAGACTGACTTGACCACCTTGAAGTTAAAATTAAGAAGTGTTAAGCAGAACACTCAGGAAGCAACTCTAAGAAGCCACTGGACACTTACTCATGAATCTGACCCCTTTATCCTATAACATCACTCATGAACAGATCTATTCCTGTTCTGTGAGCTTTTCAAATATAGAACCCCATCATCTATATCTCTGTATCCTGTTGCTGGAGGGCTTCTCTCCAGGTTCCCCAAGCCCCGCAGTCCCACAATCCACTTATAAAATAATCACTCAGACGCTTATATCACTTATAAACTGTATGGCCGTGGCAGGCTTCTTGCTAACTGTTCTTTTATCTTAAATTAACCCATTTTTATAAATCTATACCTTGCCACGTGGCTGGTGGCTTACCAGAGTCTCTACATGCTGCTTGTCCTGGCGGTGGCTGCAGTGTCTCTCTCCAGCCTTCCGCTTCCCAGAATTCTCCTCTCTCCTTGTCCCACCTACTTCCTGCCTGGCCACTGGCCAATCAGTGTTTTATTTATTGACCAATGAGAGCAATTTGACATACAGACCGTCCCACAGCAGTATCCCCCTAAAGTGTCCTCCTCAAAATAGCTACTAAATAAATATCTGTGAGGAGTGAAACAGTGAATTCTTGTTGTCAGTGTTATCAGAATTAGCTCTGGGTCCAGTTTTATATCTAATATTCTTTAATCCTTTTTTCCTAATTTTCAGCTTTGTAGATAGATTTTTAAATATCACTCATTTAAGCTGGGGAGATATTTGGTTGATAAAGTGCTTTCCTTGCAAACATGAAACACTGATGTCTATCCCCAAACTTAGGTCTTCTGGGTTAGTAGTGTATAGTCTGAGCTGTGGAGCCATTTCTCCAGTCCTCATCAGAGACTTCAGCTGCTACCTGCATGTGCAAGAAAAACAAGAGTTTGAAGTTTGAGTGCAACTAAGTTATGTGTCTGTTAAAACAACAAAGACACTACTCTGTAGTGTACCATAACAGAATCTATTGTCTCTGAAATATTATTTTAATGTCCAAAATATTTTTTAAAATTATTATATGTATAGACAAATAGGAAATGTTGGTCCATATTCAAAAGAAAATACAACAATGGAGAAAAATCAGTGTTATTCCAGATGCTAAAATTAACAAATATCTTAAAGCCAAGTGGTTGTGGCACACACTTTAATCTCAGCACTCAGGAGGCACAAGCAGATGAATCTACAGAATGAGTTCCATGAAGATCAGGGCTACACAGAGAAACCCTGTCTCAAAAAACAACAACAAAAAAAAATCAAACAAACAAACAAAAAATTTTTAAATTATTCTTTTAACTTTGAATACAAAGAATAACAAAAAATAATGTGTATATAATGGACAAATAGGATGTTATCAAAAAATAGAACATATAAAGAAGAAGTAAATGAAATCCTATAAGCAAAAATATGTTTGAATTAAAGTTTTATTGGAAGGGCTTATGAGCAGATCTGAGATAACAAAAGAGTTAGTAAACTTAAAAGATAAATCAATAGAAAGTATCCAACCTAAGGGAACTTAGAACATAAATCAATAGAAATTATCTAACCTGAAAGGAAAAGAGGAATGAAGTGAGGGGGGAAATGTGAGTCTCTGTGATTTGTAAGGCAATATTGGAAGATCTGTTTTATTTAAAATTGGATGCCGCCAGGCGGTGGTGGCGCACACCTTTCTTTTTTTTTTTTTTTTTTTTTTTTTTTTTGGTTTTTCGAGACAGGGTTTCTCTGCGTAGCTTTGCGCCTTTCCTGGAGCTAACTTGGTAGCCCAGGCTGGCCTCGAACTCACAGAGATCCGCCTGGCTCTGCCTCCCGAGTGCTGGGATTAAAGGCGTGCGCCACCACCGCCCGGCAGGCGCACACCTTTCATTCCAGCACTAGGGAGGCAGAACCAGGCGGATCTCTGTGAGTTCGAGGCCAGCCTGGGCTACCAAGTGAATTCCAGGAAAGGCGCAAAGCTACACAGAGAAACCCTGTCTCAAAGAAAAAAAAAATTTTTAAATATTTTTAAAAAATAAAATAAAATAAAATTGGATGCCAAGGCTGGTGATTTTGAAACAAAATAACTAAGAAAATTATAACCAAAAATGTCCAAACTTAGCAAAAGACATGAATTTAAAATTACAAAAAGTTCATTGAACTCCAATAAAACAAATACAATAAAAATCCCACCTCTAAGTTCCATAATCCGGTGTGGGTAAACATAAGACAAAGGAACAAGGAAGGAGGAGCAGAGAGAAAGGCATAATCCACATAGTAAGCCCTGAATGCAAATGGCTGCATACTGCTTCTCAGCAATAATTCTACTTTTAAAGCAGTCTGTAAGTTCAATGCATTCCCCATCAGTAACCCAGAGATATTTTTTCATAGAAATAGAAAAAAATTAAGTTTCATATAGAAGTACAAAAATTATCAAATAGCCAAGTTAATCTTGAGCAAGAATAACAATGCAGGAGGTATTACAACATCTGGTTTCAAGTTATACTACAGAGCCAACAGAAACAGAAGAAACAGATGACTGGAGTAGAAGAGAGCAACTATAGCCACCTTATTTTTGACAAAGCATTAAAAAACATAATTGAAGAAAAGACAGCCTGCTCAACAAACAGTGATCAAAAGAGTGAATAGCCACATGTAAAAGAATGAAAATAAATCAGTATCTCTCACTCTGCAAAAATCAATTACAAATGAATCAAAACCTTAACGTAAGACCTGAATTTCTGAATCTGTTTAAGGAAAACATTGGAGAAAAGCATCAACATAGAGGCATAGGTGTAGCCATAAGTTTTCCTGTGTCCCGCAGCCACTCAGTAGTCCCAAGTAAACACACAGAGACTTGCATTAATTATAAACTATGTGGCCTATTGCTCAGGCTTATAACTAACTAGCTCTTACACTTAAATTAACCCATAATTCTTGTCTATGTTTAGCCATATGGCTTGATACATTTTTTTTTTCAATTCAACATTCTCATCTTACTTCCTCTGCATCTGTCTGGCAACTCAGTCTCTCTTTCCTCTCGCCAGCCTTCTCCCAGTCTTGTCACCCTGCCTGTACTTCCTGCCTGGCTACTGGCCAAACACCATTTTATTAAACCAATAGAAGTGACAAATCTTTACAGTGTACAAGAGCATTAGTCCACAGCACATAGGGACTTTCTGGGAAGGACTCCAATAGCCTAGAAAATAGCAATACTTGACAAATGACACTACATGAAGTGAAAAATACCTTCCAGCTAAGGAATCAATAAACACTGAAGAGACTGGTAGAAAAGGGTAGAGTCATTGCCAGCTGTACATCCAACAGGAGATTAATATCTCTAATATATAAAGACTTTTGTCTTAGTTATTTAATTTTTTGCTAAAATAAAATACCATGACCAAGACAATGTAAAGAAGAATTTATTTGGGAATGCAGTTGTAAAGGAATAAGAGTCCATCATGGTGTGGAGGCCTTGCAGCAGCAACAGCAAACTAAGAGCTCACGTCTTCAAACACAAGCTAGAAGCAGAAAGAGGGAGAAGTAGGGTGACTCCAAAAGATAAATACAGCATGTCTTCTTTCGTAGGCAGAAACCAGATATATGTATACATACACACACACACACACACACACACACACACACACACGTGTGTGTGTGTGTGTGTGTGTGTGTGTAGAGAGAGAGAGAGAGAGAGAGAGAGAGAGAGAGAGAGAGAGACTGAGAGAGAGATAAAAGCAGAAAGTAGGCTAAGAGACAGACAAGTGGGCAGTCTAAAGGGAGGTGGAGGATGAAACAGGAGAGAGTAAAGGGATATATGTGATATGAGTGCAGAAAGGGGATGGGTAGGTAGATGGATGATAGATAGATAGATAGATAGATAGATAGATAGATAGATAGATAGATGGATGCATGCTATAATGATACACATTATTTTTAATGATGGACTTCAATCAGTTTGATATAGAAAATATCCAAAAATAAGGCAATAATATCCTAGAGGAAATACATTGCATAAAGAAAACACCAGAGAGACAGGCCCGGCGGCAGAGACAAGCAGACGCAGGTAGGCCTGCGGCGGGGGCCGGTGGAGGTAGACGGGCCCAGCGGCGGCAGCCGACAGGGATATTCAGACCCAGCGGCAGCCGGCAGAGACATTCAGGCCCAGCGGCGGCCCGCTGAGGTAAACGGGCCCGGCGGCAGCGGCCGACAGGTACATTCAGGCCCGGCAGCAGCCGGCAGAGACATTCAGGCCCAGCGGCGGCCCGCTGAGGTAAACGGGCCCGGCGGCAGCGGCCGACAGGGACATTCAGGCCCGGCAGCAGCCAGCAGAGACATTCAGGCCCAGCGGCGGCCCACAGAGGTAGACAGGCCCGGCGGCAGAGACAAGCAGACGCAGGTAGGCCTGCGGCGGCGGCCCGCGGAGGTAGACGGGCCCAGCAGCAGCCCGCTGAGGTAGACGGGCCCAGCGGCGGCAGCCGACAGAGATATTCAGGCCCGGCGGCAGCCGGCAGAGACATTCAGGCCCAGCGGCGGTCCACAGAGGTAGACAGGCCCGGCGGCGAAGACAAGCAGACGCAGGTAGGCCTGTGGCGGCGGCCTGTGGAGGAAGACGGGCCCAGCGGCAGCCCGCTGAGGTAGACGTGCAGCGGCTGACAGGGACATTCAGGCCCGGTGGCGGCCCCCAGAGGCAGACAGACCCAGCGGCAGCTGACAGGGACATACAGGCCCGGCGGCGGACCGCAGAGGTAAACAGGCCCAGGGACGGAGACAAGCAGACACAGCTTGGAACAGGGACGCCCCTAACCCCAACATCTGGGGAAGAAGCTATCTCCGTGGGTCAGAACCAGAACGAATCTGAACACTCCGTCTGAGGACAACCCAGGGCCCAGCTGCTGATCCTGTGAAACCCAACAACTTGGAGGTGTTGGTGAGACTACCCTGCTCAGCTGAAACCCATCTGGGAGAGGATTCAGATGCCTACAGTTTAAAGTCTGAAGAAACAAGATCAGCTGAGGAGTTGACAAATGAACAAAAAGTGACCTGAGAACACAGAAGAAGGCGCTACCCAGACACCAAACCAGATCACCAGAATCATAAGTATATAATTCACCGATCGAAATCAGCTGCCCCTGAAGAAATAGCCCAAAAGCACCAATTTAACCAAGAACCCCTACTAAACCAAGACTAAAAATTAGAACAAGAGAGGCACTCTCAGACACAGACACCACCTGCACCTCACAGAGGAAGAGATGAGTAGGCGCCAGTGCAAAAATACAGGCAACAACATAAAGACCTATATGGCAACATCAGAACCTAGTGATTCTACACCTGAAAGACCTAAACATACCATGACAGAAGAAACAGAAGAAATCAACCCTAAAAATGACATTAAGAAGATGATAGAGGCCCTTAAAGAAGAAATAAAACATTCCCTCAATGAGGAAATAAAAACTTTCCTTAAAGAGGAATTGAAAAACTACCTTAAAGAGGAAATAAAAACTTTCCTTAAAGAGGAAATAAAAAACTCCCTTAAAGAGGAAATAAAAACTTCCCTTAAAGAGGAAATGAAAAACTCCATTAAAGAGGAAATAAAAAACTCCCTTAAAGAAATGGAAGAAAAAACGAACAAAAAATGGGAAGAAATCAAAGAAAGCCAAGAAAAAGCAATTAAACAGATGAAAGAAACATTCCAAGATCTGAAAAATGAATTTGAGACAATAAAGAAAACACAAGCTGAGGGAATGCTGGAAATAGAAATCCTGACAAAACGAACAGGAACTACAGAAACAAGCATAACCAACCGATTGCAAGAGATGGAACAGAGAATCTCTGACACTGAAGACACGATAGAGAAAATAGATTCGTCAGTCAAAGAAAACAATAAAGACAAAAAAGTCCTAACACAAAACGTCCAGGAAATTTGGGACACCATGAAAAGACCAAACCTAAGAATAATAGGGATAGAAGAAGGAGAAGAATACCAACTCAAAGGCACAGAAAATATATTCAACAAAATCATAGAAGAAAACTTTCCTAACCTAAAGAAAGAAATACCTATGAAGATACAAGAAGCTTACAGAACACCGAATAGGCTGGATCCAAAAAAAAAGTCCCCTCGCCACATAATAATCAAAACACTAAACACACAGAATAAAGAAAAAATATTAAGAGCTGCAAAGGAAAAGGACCAAGTAACATATAAAGGCAAACCCATCAGAATAACACCAGACTACTCAATAGAGACTATGAAAGATAGAAGATCATGGACAAACCTCATGCAGACACTAAGAGACCATGGATGCCAACCCAGACTATTATACCCAGCAAAACTCTTAATCACCATAGGCGGAGTAAACAAAATATTCCAGGATAAAACCAGATTTAATCAATACCTGTCCACAAACCCAGCCCTACAGAAAGCACTAGAAGGGAAAATTCAACCCAAAGAAGCTAAACACATCCATGAAAAATCAAGCAATAGATAATCCTACACCAACATACACCACAGAAGGACAACACAACACAACCAAAAAAATAACAGGAATTAACAATCACTGGTCATTAATATCCATCAATATCAATGGTCTCAACTCACCTATAAAAAGACACAGACTAACAGAATGGATTAGAAAACAGGACCCATCCATATGCTGCATACAAGAAACACACCTTAACTCCAAAGACAGACACTACCTCCGAGTAAAGGGCTGGGAAAAGGTTTTCCAAGCAAATGGACCTAAGAAACAAGCTGGTGTAGCTATCCTAATATCTAATAAAATAGACTTCAAACTAAAATCAATCAAAAGAGACCAGGATGGACATTACATATTCATCACAGGAAAAATCCACCAAGATGAAGTCTCGATTCTAAACATTTATGCTCCAAATACAAAAGCACCCACATTCATAAAAGAAACACTACTAAAGTTTAAAACGCACATCAAACCCCACACATTAGTAGTGGGAGATTTTAACACACCACTCTCACCAAAAGATAGATCTACCAGACTGAAACTTAACAAAGAAATAAAGGACCTAACAGATGTTATGACTCAAATGGACCTAATAGATATATACAGAATATTCCATCCTAACACAAAAGAATATACCTTCTTCTCAGCACCCCATGGAACCTTCTCAAAAATTGACCACATGCTTGGACACAAAACAAATCTCAACAGATACAAAAAAATTGGAATAACCTCCTGTATTTTATCAGACCACCAAGCCTTAAAGTTAGAACTCAATAACAACAAAAATTATAGAAAACCCACAAACTCATGGAAACTGAATAATACCCACCTGAAACATCAATGGGTCAAGGAAGAAATAAAGACAGAAATTAAAGAGTTCCTAGAATTCAATGAAAATGAAAGTACAACATACCCAAACTTATGGGACACTATGAAAGCAGTGCTAAGAGGAAAATTCATAGCTCTAAATGCACACATAAAGAAGATGGAGCAATCCCATACCAAGGAATTAACAGCACAACTGAAAGCTCTAGAACAAAAAGAAACAAACTCACCCAGGAGAAATAGACGCCAGGAAATAATCAAATTGAGGGCTGAAATCAACGAAATAGAAAACAAGAGAACAATACAAAAAATCAATGAAACAAAGAGTTGGTTCTTTGAAAAAATCAACAAGATAGACAAACCACTAGCCAAATTAACCAAAAGGCAAAGAGAGAACACCCAAATTCACAAAATCAGAAATGAAAAGGGAGACATAACAACAGACAATGAGGAAATCCAGAGAATCATCAGATCATACTTCAAAAACCTGTACTCCACAAAAATGGAAAACCAGGAAGAAATGGACAATTTTCTGGATAAATACCAAATACCAAAATTAAATCAAGACCAGATAAACCATTTAAATAGACCAATAACCCCTAAAGAAATAGAAACAGTCATCAAAAGTCTCCCAACTAAAAAAAGCCCAGGACCAGATGGTTTCAGTGCAGAATTCTACCTGACTTTCAAAGAAGAACTAATACCAATCCTCGTCAAAGTGTTCCACACAATAGAAACAGAAGGAACACTACCAAACTCTTTTTATGAGGCTACAATTACCCTGATACCCAAACCACACAAAGATGCAACAAAGAAAGAGAACTACAGACCAATCTCCCTCATGAACATTGATGCAAAAATACTCAACAAAATATTGGCAAACCGAATCCAAGAATACATCAAAACAATCATCCATCACGACCAAGTAGGATTCATCCCAGGGATGCAAGGATGGTTCAACATACGGAAATCAGTCAATGTAATACACCATATAAACAAACTGAAAGAAAAAAACCACATGATCATCTCCCTAGATGCTGAAAAAGCCTTTGACAAAATCCAACACCCCTTCATGATAAAGGTCTTAGAAAGAATAGGAATACAAGGAACATTTCTAAACATAATAAAAGCAATTTATAGCAAGCCAACAGCAAACATCAAATTAAATGGAGAGAAACTCAAAGCGATACCACTAAATTCAGGAACAAGACAAGGCTGTCCACTCTCCCCATATTTATTCAATATAGTACTAGAAGTTCTAGCTAGAGCAATAAGACAACAAAAGGAGATCAAAGGGATACAAATTGGCAAGGAAGAAGTCAAACTTTCACTATTTGCAGATGATATGATAGTATACATAAGTGACCCCAAAAACTCTACCAGGGAACTTCTACAGCTGATAAACTCCTTCAGTAAAGTGGCAGGATACAAGATCAACTCAAAAAAATCAGTAGCCCTCCTATACACAAATGATAAAAGGGCTGAGAAAGAAGTCAGAGAAACATCACCCTTTACAATAGCCACAAATAATATAAAATACCTTGGGATAACACTAACTAAACAAGTGAAAGACCTTTTTGATAAGAACTTTAAATCTCTAAAGAAAGAAATTGAAGAAGATATCAGAAAATGGAAGGATCTCCCATGCTCATGGATAGGTAGGATTAACATAGTAAAAAGGGCAATCTTACCAAAAGCAATCTACAGATTCAATGCAATCCCCATCAAAATCCCAACACAATTCTTCACAGACTTGGAAAGAAAAATACTCAACTTTATATGGAAAAACAAAAGACCCAGGATAGCTAAAAGAATCCTATACGATAAAGCAACCCTTGGAGGCATCACCATCCCGGACCTCAAACTCTACTATAGAGCTATAGTAATAAAAACAGCTTGGTACTGGTATAAAAACCGACATACGGACCAATGGAATCGAATTGAAGACCCTGACATTAATCCATGCACATATGAACACCTGGTTTTTGACAAAGGAGCCAAAACTATACAATGGAACAAAGAAAGTATCTTCAACAAATGGTGCTGGCATAACTGGATGTCAATATGTAAAAGATTACAAATAGATCCATATCTGTCACCATGCACAAAACTCAAGTCCAAGTGGATCAAAGACCTAAACATAAATCCAGTTACACTAAACTTAATAGAAAAGAAGATAGGAAGCACTCTTGAACGCATTGGCACTGGAGACCATTTCCTAAATAAAACACCGACAGCACAGACCCTGAGCACAACCATTAATAAATGGGACCTCTCAAAACTGAGAAGCTTTTGCAGGGCAAAAGACACAGTCAATAAGACAAAAAGACAGCCAACAGATTGGGAAAAGATCTTCACCAACCCCACATCTGACAGAGGATTGATCTCCACAATATATAAAGAACTCAAGAAACTAGACATCAAAGCACTGAACAGTCCAATTAAAAAATGGGCTAAAGAGCTAAACAGAGAATTCACAAAACAAGAACTACAAATGGCTGAAAGACATTTAAAGAAATGCTCAACATCCTTAATCATCAGAGAAATGCAAATCAAAACGACTCTGAGATACCACCTTACACCTGTTAGAATGGCTAAGATCAAAAACACCAATGACAACCAATGTTGGAGAGGATGTGGAGCAAAGGGAACACTCCTCCACTGTTGGTGGGAATGTAAACTTGTACAACCACTATGGAAATCAGTATGGCGGTTTCTCAGAAAATTAGGAATCAAACTACCTCAAGACCCAGCCATCCCACTCTTGGGCATATACCCAAAGAATGCTGATACATACCATAAAGATACATGCTCAGCTATGTTCATAGCAGCACTATTTGTAATAGCCAGAACCTGGAAACAACCTAGATGCCCATCAACGGAAGAATGGATGAAAAAAATGTGGTACATATACACAATGGAGTACTACTCAGCAGAGAAAAACAATGAAAGCATGAAATTTGCAGGCAAATGGATGGAACTAGAAAATATCATCCTGAGTGAGGTAACCCAAACCCAGAAAGACAGTTATGGTATGTACTCACTCATTGGTGGATTCTAGATATAAAATGAACAATCAGACCACAACCCATAGAACCATAGAGGCTATATATATATAGCATGGAGGTCCGTAGGACGACTGTGGCATATAATAAATTTCAGTTTTACTCAATTATTGAAAAATAAATAGCCAAATGAATGGAAACACATGAACTATGAACCAAAGACTGAGGGGCTCCCAGCTGGATCAGGCCCTCTGAATAGGTGAGACAGTTGATTGGCTTGATCAGTTTGGGAGGCATTTAGGCAGTGGGACCAAGTCCTGTGCTCATTCCATGAGTTGGCTGTTTGAAACCAGGAACTTATGCAGGGACACTTGGCTCAGTCTGGGAGGAAGGGACTGGACCTCCCTGGACTGAGTCTACCAAGTCGATCACAGTCCTCGGGGGAGGACTTGTCCTGGAGGAGATGGGAATGGAGGGTGGGCTGGGGGTAAGGGGAGGGTGTGGGAGGGGGGAGAATAGGGGAACCCATGGCTGATATGTAGAACTGAATGGTATTGTAAAATAAAAAATATATATCACAAAAAAAAAAGAAAAAAAGAAAAAAAAAAAAAAAAGAAAACACCAGAAATATTCAAAAACAAAATGGGCCCAGCATTCATGTACATTTCCATACCTTTCTGGAATATAAGAAGTTAGGGAAAGCTTTTGGAAAGTATCTATGTAAGGAGAAAAACAGTGGAAAATAACATTTATAGATGGCTGAGGGTCCTTCCATTCTACTTAGATACAAATCATCAATCTGAAAGGAAAGACTCCCTTGAAAGCCATGAACTTCAAGTCTTCCTATTACCTGGATTTAAAGCTCTACATTCAGAGACTTGGAGTTCTAGACCTTGAGAATCAGAGTATTGTAGATTTGGACACCCAAGCCACAGACTTATGACTCCCAATACTTGACATTATAGACGTAGTTCTCTGAAATTTCTTTGGAAGCTAGTACCATATGTACAGCCCTGGGCATTGAGAACTAAAGACTCCACAGATGTAGACTTTCAAAATTAGGCACTTAATGATTCTATGTACTAAATTAATTAGGTGGTTTTTCCTCTTGTCATCAACCCAGAAATAAGCAGCTAGCATTATAGCTTGAGCTTCCCATGCTGAGATCCTTAGCATTTAGTTCCCAGCGGCTCTTTGGAAGTGAGGGTCTGGGTTTTTCTCATCAGCTGCTCATAGCCATCACCAAAGAAACTAGAACACAGGAGTGAAGGCTCCATGTAAGCACCACCTTGACTTCTCCATATATATATAATGGTTTGTGTAGGTGTTGTCCTCAGCAATGGGGCCCTGCTGCCAGTTTACAGGTTTGCAGAGAGCAACCCTTTGTCTTTGCAGCAGCCTAGCTTGTTTGGGACTTCCATGGAAACCTATTGACCAACAACTCAATTGAATACAGCCTAGTCCTGCCATTAGGAGTCTTGCCTGCCAACATGATGGCCAGTTGAACTCTGTATCCCCCATTATTAGGAGTCCTCGTTAGGATCGCCTTCATATATTTCGGGAAGTTTCCATTGTACTAGGTTTCCATACCACTTCCCAAATGCCCTCCAATTCCAGCCATCTCCCCTCTGTACTTTCTCCCTCTACCCCACCTCCCCCAACAACTGATCCCCTTGCCCACCACTTCTTTTCCCACCCACCCTAGTCCATCCATAAAATCTATTTCCCCATCCCAGGGAGATCCATTCTCCCCCCCACCCCATCATCATCTTTACCTAATCTCTCAGGGTCTATGGATTGTAACTAGGTTATCATTTACTTGAGAGCTAATGCCCCCTTATAAATGAATGCATACCATATTTATCTTTCTGGGTCTGGGTTACTTCCATCATGATATGTTCTTCCTCCCTCCCTCCCTTCCTTCCTTCCTACCTGCCTTCCTTCCTTCCTTCCTTCCTTCCTTTCTTTCTTTTCATAAGAGTTAAGTAATACTCTACTGTGTAAATATAACACATTTCCTTTATCTGTTCTTTTCTTGAGGGGCATCTAGATTCTTTCCAGTTGCTAGCTATTATAAATAAAGCAGCAACGAACATGATTGAGAAAGTGCCCTTGTAGTATGGTGGAACATCCTTTGAGTATATTCCCAAGAGTGTTACAGCTGGGTCTTGAGGTAGATTTATTCCCAACTTTTTAAGGAACTGCCATATTGATATCTATAGTGGCTGTACAAGTTTATACTCCCACCAGGAATAGAGAAGTGTTCCCCTTGCTCCACATCCTCCCAAGCATGACCTGTCACTTGCCCTATTCATCTTAGCCATTCTGACAGGTGTAAGATGGAATCTCAAAGTCATTTTTGTTTGCGTTTCCCTGATGGCTAAGGATGTTGAACATTTCTTTTAAGTGTTTCTCAGCCATTTGGATTTTGTCTTTAGAGAATTCTTTGTTTAGTTCTGTACCACATTTTCTTCCTTCCTCCCTCTCTCCCTCCCTCCCTCCCTTCCTTCCTTCCTTCCTTTCTTTCTTTCTTTTTTTACTATTAAGAAATTTTCTGTTCATTTTACATACCAACCACAGGTGCCCCTCTCCTCCCTCCTCCCGCCCCCAGCCTTCCTCTCTAATCCAGCCCCATTCCAACCTCATCCAAAGCAAGGACTCCCATGGGGAGTCAGCAGAGCCTGTGTACCACATTTTTTTAATCTGGATTATTTGGTCATTTGATATCTAGGTTTTTTTTTAGTTCTTTATATATTTTGGATATTAGTTCTCTGTTGGATGTGGAGTTGGTAAAAATTTCTTCCCATTCTGTAGGTTGCTGCTTTGTCTGAATGACAGTGTTTTTTGAACATACTGGAGCTTTTCAGTTTCATGCAGTCCCATTTATTAATTGCTGATATTATTGCCTGTGCCTGGTCAGAAAGTGTTTTCCTGTGCCAATGTTCAAGGCTACTCCCCCTTTCTCCTCTATCAGGCTCAGTGTACTTGACCCTATATTGATCCCCTTGAACCTGAGTTTTGTTCAGGGTTATAACCATGGATCTATTTGCATTCTACATACAGACATCCAGCTTGACCAGCACCATTTGTTAAGATGCTGGTTTTTCCCAGTGTATATTTCTGG
Organism: Peromyscus maniculatus bairdii; assembly: GCF_049852395.1. Taxonomy (NCBI): domain Eukaryota; kingdom Metazoa; phylum Chordata; class Mammalia; order Rodentia; family Cricetidae; genus Peromyscus; species Peromyscus maniculatus. Next base: position 72,716,741 of record NC_134853.1, read on the forward strand.
CTTCTTTATCAAAAATCAGGTGTCTATAGTTGTGTGGAGTTGTATCTGAGTCTTCAACTCAATTCCAGTAATCAACATGTCAGTTTTTGTGCCAATACCATGCAGTTTGTAATTATTATTACTCTGTAGTACAGCTTGAAATTGGGGGTGGTGAAATATCTGGCAGTTCTTTTATTGTTCAGGATTGTTTTGGCTATCCTGGGTTTTTTGTTTTTGCATATGAAGCTGAAACTCACTGTTTCAGCTGTGAAGAATTGTGTTGGAATTTTGATGAGGATTGCATTGAATCTGTAGATTGCTTTTGGTAGAATGGCCATTTTAACTATATTAATCCTACCAGTCCTTGACATGGGAGATCATTCCATCATCTGATACCTTCTTCAATTTCTTTCTTCAAAGACTTGAAGTTTTTGTCACAAGTCTTTCACTTGCTTGGTTCAAGTTACCCCGAGATATTCTATATTATTTGAAGCTATTGTGAGAGGTGTTATCTCCCTGATTTCTTCTCAGTCTGATTATCAATTATATGTAGGAGGACTGCTGGTTTTTGTGAGTTAATTTTGTATCCAACTACTTCTCTGGAAGTGTTTATCAGCTGTAGGAGTCTCCCAGGGGAATTTTTAGGTCACTTATGTATACTATCATATTATTTACAAATAAAGATACTTTGACTTCTTCCTTTCTAATTTGTACCCCCTTGATCTCCTTCAGTTGTCTTATTGTTCTAGTTAAGACTTCAAGTACTATGTTGAGTGGATATGGATAGAGTGGACAACCTTGTTTTGCTCTTGATTTTACTGGAATTGCTTTGAGTTTCTGTCCATTTAAGTTGATGTTGGCTATGGGCTTGCTGTAAACTGCCTTTATTAATGAGGTATGTCCCTTGTATTCCTAATCTCTCCAGGACCTTTATCATGAAGGGGTGCTTTTATCAAAGACTTTTTCTGCATCTAAGAGATGATCATGTGGAGTTTTTTTTTTTCAGTTTGTTTATATGTTGGATAACATTTATTGATTTACATCTATTGAACCATCCCTGCATTTCTGAGATGACGCCTACTTGATCATGATGGATAATCTTTTTTTAATTAATTTTTTTATTTTACATCCTGACTGATTTCCCTTCCATCCTCTTCTCCCATTCCTTCTCCAAAGGATGATCTTTGTGATGTGTTCTTGGATTCGGTTTGCAAATACTTTATTGAGTATTTTTGCATCAATGTTGATAAGGGAAATTGATCTGTAATTGTCTTTCTTTGTTGAGTCTTTATGTGGTTTGGGAATCAGGGTTAACTGAGGCTTCATAAAAACAAATTGGGCCATGTTCCTTCTGTTTCTATTTTGTGGAATAATTTGAGGAGTGTTGGCATTAACTCTTCTTTGAAAGTCTGGTAGAATTCTGGGCTAAAACCATCTAGCCCTGGGCTTTTTTTGGGGGGATTTTAATTACTGCTTCTATTTCACTGGGGGTTATGGATCTATTTGAACTGTCTATCTGATGTTGATTTAACTTTAGTAAGTGATATGTATTAATAAAATTATCCATTTCCTTTAGATTTTCCAATTTAATGGAGTATAGTATATGCTTATGATTCTCTGGATTTCCTCAGTGTCTATTATGTCCACCTTTTTCTAATTTTGTTAATTTGGATGATCTCTCTTCATCTTTTAGTTTGAATAATGATTTGTCTGTCTTGTTAATTTTTTCAAAGAACCAACTCTGTTTCATTGATACGTTGCTATTGTCCTCCTTGTTTCTATTTTATTGATTTCAGCTCTCAGTTTGATTATTCCTTGCCATCTTCTCCTCTTGGATGTGATTACTTCTTTTTGTTCTAGAAGTTTCAGGTGTGCTGTTAAGTTGCTAGTAAGAGATCTCGCCAATATTTTTATTATGCACTCAGTGCTCTTAGCGTTGCTTTCGTTGTATCCCATAAGTTTGGGTATTTGTGTTTTCATTTTCATTGACTTTTAGAAAATCTTTAATTTTTCTCTTTCTGTCTTGACCCATTTTTCATTCAGCAGAGAGTTGTTCAATTTCCATGAGTTTATAAGCTTTCTGTTGTTGTTGAAATCCAGCTTTAATCTGTGATGGTCAGATAGGATGTAGAGAGTTATTTCAATTTTCTTGTATCTGTTAAGACTTGCTTTGTGTATATGGTCAGTTTTGGAGAAAATTCCATGAAGTAAAGAGAATAAGATACATTCTTTTGTGTTTGGGTAAAATGTTATGTACATATCTGTTAGGTCCCTTTGGTTTATGAAACCCATTCTTCTGTATGCGAACTAAAAAGCAAAATAACTTTAAAAGTTAAAAGAAGACATCACTTAAAATTCAAAAGATATCTGCATCCAGATTCCTCAGTCCTTGGGTGGGGTTTCTGGCACAACTATTAGGGTGTTTGGCCATCCCATCACCAGAGTAGGTCAGTCCCGGCTGTCTCACGGCCATTGCCAGCAGTCTTTTGTGGGGGTATCTTTGTGGATTTCTGTGGGCCTCTTTAGCACTTTGTTTCTTCCTTTTCTCATGTGGTCTTCATTTACCATGGTCTCCTATTCCTTGTTCTCCCTCTCTGTTCTTGATCCAGCTGGGATCTCCCACTCTCTTTCCCTTGACCCTCGCCCTTCATTGCTCCTACTCATGTCCAGGCTGTTCATGTAGATCTCATCCATTTCTCCGTCATTGGGTGATCCCCGTGTCTTTCTTGGGGTCATGTTTTCCAGGTAGCCTCACTGGTGATGTGAGTAGCAGTCCAGTCATCCTTGTTTGGCTAGGCCCCGGGTGCAGCGCCGGGAGTCTAATTAGTGAGAAAGAGGAGGGTTTATATGAGCGAGAATTGTTGAAACCAAGGTTGGATAAAGCACAGGGACAAATAGCCAAACCAATGGAAACACATGAACTATGAACCAAAGGCTGAGGGGCCCCCAACTGGATCAGGCCCTCTGAATAGGTGAGACAGTTGATTGGTTTGATCTGTCTGGGAGCATCTAGGCAGTGGTACCAGGTCCTGGGCTCTCTGCATGAGATAGATGTTTGAAACCTGGGACTTATACAGGGACGCTTGGCTCAGTCTGGGAGGAGGGGACTGGACCTGCCTGGACTGAGTCTATCAGGTCGATCTCAGTCCTCGAGGGAGGCCTTGATCTGGAGGTGGTGGGAATGAGGGGTGGGCTGGGGGGAAGGGGGTCAGGAAGGGGGAGAACAAGGGAATCTGTGGCTGTTATGTAGAACTGAATAGTATTGTAAAATAAAATAAAATAAAAATTCAAAAGATATGATTTTAAAGCAAAAATGATTGTAGTATGAGGTTTATCACATATAAATTTAGTGCATATTAATGTCTATAATGGAAGCAAATACAACTATACAATACTAAGTAGACTTTGTAAAGGGAAGACTATAAACTGCTGTCTTTGCAACATGTACTGAAATAACAATGGGAAGAAGTATAGCTTTTAAAAGTCTGCCAGGTATGATAACTCATGCTTATAGTCACAATGGGAAGGTAGAAGCAGAAAGATTGCTAGGAGGTCCAGGCTAGCCTGCACTACACTGTGAATTCCAGGCTAGCCTGAAAAAAGCAAACAAACAAAAACCACAGACCCTATCTCAAGAAAAAAATTTTAATTGAAAAACTAAAATAAAAATTCAATAGAGAAGTTTAAAATCAATTATTTAAAAATCGACTAAATCTCACCTGTTTGTTGTTGAGATGAAACACCATGACTAAAAACTTGGGGAGAAAGGTATTTATTTCACCTTACAGCTGTAGTCCATCATGCAGAGAAATCAGAGCAGGAACTCAAAGCCGGAACCTGGAGGCAGGAACTGATGTAGAGGCCATAGAGGAGTGCTGCTTACTGGATTGCTCCTCATTACTTGCTGAGCCTGATTTTTGATAGCACCCAGCAACTCCATCCCAGGAGTGGCACCACCCACAATAAGTACAGGGTTGCCTACAGGCCAGTATGGTGGTGGCATTTTTTAGTTGAGGTTCTTTCTTCTAAAATGACTGTAAATTGTGTCGAGCTGACATAAATCTAGCCAGCACGTGCCCTCTAAGAATTTTGATCCAATTGGTCTGATGTAGGTAGAAGATAGTGATATTTTTTAAAGCTTGCTAGGTAACTTTAGCATGTATATGTTGAAAGTGCTGGTCTTGGGAATAGCTCTAGGAGGGCTAAACTAAGTTTCCTCAACAGCATTTACGTGGGAGATTAAAGAGGTTTGTTTTATCTGTAGGATCAACCTAGGAGTGTAACTTTTCTGTGGTGGGGTAACTACATGTTTCGCTTTAGTGGATACTTCCTGACATTGTTCCAAAATGTTGGTAGCACTTTCCAGTTTGATCAGCAATATGTGTGCAGCCCAGATGTATGCTATCAGCAGCAGTATTTGATCTTGTCAGATTTTGAGATTTAGCATTTCTTTTGTTTTAATCTGTTTCTACATAATTAAAAAAAAGAAATTAAAATGCGCTTCATGTGCTTAATAACCATTTGTATATCTTGTTTTGTGACATTGTCTGGTTGTAACCTTTGCTGATTCTTCCAGGATTTTGTTGTTTTGTTTTGTTTTTGTTGATGTTGTTTATGAGATGGTCTCACTGTGTACCCCTGCTTGGCCTAGAATTCACTGTGTAGGCCATGCTGGCCTTGAAGTTAAAGAGATCTACCTGCCTCTGCTTCCTGAGTGCTGAAATTAAAGGCATGCACCACCATGCCTGGCTCCCCACTATTATTTTTGTTTGTTTGTTTGTTTGTTTGGTTGGTTTTGTTTTTTTTTTAATTTTACAATACTATTCAGTTCTACCTAACAGCCACAGATTCCCTTGTTCTCTCCCTTCCTGCCCCCCTCTCCTTCCCCCCAGCCCACTCCCCATTCCCACTACCTCCAGACCAAGGCCACCCCCGAGGACTGAGATCGACCTGATAGACTCAGTCCAGGCAGGTCCAGTCCCCTCCTCCCAGATTGAGCCAAGCGTCCCTGTATAAGTCCCAGGTTTCAAACATCTATCTCATGCAGAGAGCCCAGGACCTGGTACCACTGCCTAGATGCTCCCAGACAGATCAAGCCAATCAACTGTCTCACCTATTCAGAGGGCCTGATTTTTTATGCTATCCAGGGAGACACTAAAACAGTTTTAAAGTAAGACTTCAGACCACATTGGCTATGTAAGCAGTACAATGTTTTCTTCTGTAGTACAAGGGTTGGAACCCATGGCTTTGCACATCACTGAGTCCACCCCCAAGCCTAGTAATGTAGCAGGAATGTTAAAGAGTCTTATTAATAAAATCAAACCTGAGCCACGTATTGGGGTGAACTGGAAGATCAGAGAACCAGAACAAGCCACAGCTAGCTCACCTCGCCAATCCTCAGCTGGTCTTGTTCCCTCAAACTGGAGTCCTCTGAGTCCTCATCCAGAATGGGTCTCAGCTGAACTGCTGCTAGAAGCCTGAAAGCTTAACCAGCCAAATGCTTAATCAGGCCAAAATGCTTCTAATTTCTGGTCCTCATGCCTTATATACCTTTCTGCTTTCTACCATCACTCCCTGGGATTAAAGGCTTGCTTTCTGGGATTAAAGGCATGATGAGTCACCATGCCTGTCTGTATCCTTGAACACATGGATTTCTGCCTCTGGAATGCTAGGATTAAAGGCGTGTGCTACCACTGCCTATCCTTTATGTTTAATATTGTGGCTGCTCTGTCTCTGACCCCAGATAATTTTATTAGCATGCACAATATTTGGGGGAATATAATACCACATAGTAATGTATTTTTATGGTGAGAAGTGTTGTTGTTTTTATTGTGCCTATTATTAGGTGTGGTAGCACTTGCCTATAATCTCAGAATTTTTTAGAAGCCGGGAGTTTAGGAATTCAAGGGTAACCTCAGATATGTGTGTGTGTGTGTGTGTGTGTGTGTGTGTGTGTGTGTGTGTGTGTGTGTAAAGTTAGAGGCCAGTGTGGACACCATGAGATCCTAACCCCCACAAAAAATTAAGGTCAGTAGCACATACAAGGCCTCAGTTTGGTCCCCAGCAACACAAAAATAATATTGTACCAAAGTATGTATAACATAAAATGTACCATTTTAACTATTTTAAGGCTAAATTACAGTGATTTAAGTATATTCATAATGTTTTACAAACTAGCTTCACTATTCTTTGTGTTATTTAATGGTTTGAGTTATAATTGATATGCAATTAATTGCATGTACAATTTGACAGACTTCAACATTCTTTCAATCATCGTTGAAATCCAATTAATGAGCGTATTCATCATGAGCATATTCATCTTCTTCCAAAGTTTTCTCATGACTATTTTCACTCTTCCCTCCCACCAGATGGCCTTCTCTAGGCAACTACTGATCTTTCTTTCCCTCCAGAATTGCATTTTCTTGAATGCTGTGTAAATGGAATCATGCTGAGCTGGGTTTGTCTGTTTTTTTTTGTTTTGTTTTTTTGTCCAGTTCCTTTCACTTACTATAATTAATTTGAAATTCTTCTCTGTTACTATTACTCTATCAGTAACTTACCCATTGTTATCCATTTGTCTGTTGATGGACATTTGGGTTGTTTAAAGTTGAGGACTGTTACAGTAATGGCATGGGCATTCATACATCAGTGTGTGCTCTCATTTCTCTCTGGTAAATACTTAGGAATGGAATGGCTGAATCATATGGCAAACATTTAACCTTTAAAAAAACTGACAATCTATTTCCTGAAGTGGCTGTACTATTCTACCTACCCACCAGTAGTGGAGGAAGAGTTCTAGTCCCCTGTATCCTCACAGGACACTGTATAGTCAGTCCTTTTCATCTTAGTCATTTTAAATTAAGCCATTATTTCACTTTGCTGTGCAGTGATTTTAATTTCCACCTCTGGAAAGACTGCATGTTGTTGGGGCTTTCTTTGGGTGCTTGTCATATATATTTATCATGTTTTGTATCATCCTTTGTCTTACGAACTTGCTAGATCTTCTTAGTAGAGTTTATGTTGTTTGTAGATTCCTCATGCCTCTTTATAAATAATCATGCCATATCCAAATACAAATGAACTCATTTTCTAGTTTTTAAGACTGCCTTCATCCCATCTTTTCTAGGCTAAGAACTAAAGGTTAAAACTTCCTTTCTTAGTTCAAATAGAAATAGCTGAAGTGGACACCCTTGCCTTGTTTCTAGCCTTAGGAGGAAAGCATTTACTATTTTGACACTGAGTACAAAGTTGTCTTTCAGTTTTTAAGAGATCCTTGCATAGGATATAGGAAGGACAGCAAACTTAGGGAAAAACACTACCACCTCTCAGGTGTAGTAACAGTTTCCAAGGCAGAAATAATCATGGAAGAGGATCTCCCTCCCCACAAAGCTCAGATCAGACCTTGTTGGATGTGGATGGTGGAAATACCAAAGACCAGAGCCAGAAATCTGGGACTAGTAAGCAGAAAGCATCCCACCAGGGCAGTAGGGAACCTGCATCACAGGTCTCCTGTGGACCACGCCCTGTATCAGAAGCAAGAGCACACCAAGGGGAAAGAACATCTTTCCTGTCTTCCCTGTACATGTAATGGTGTTGTGTTCTTTGATGTTTTCTTTCTAGTGGTTTTCAGCAATTTGCCTATCATGTGCCTAGAGATGGTCTTATTTATATTAACCTTCCTTGTGATTCACTAAGACATCTGGATATTAAAGTTTCTATTTCAGTCAGGCTTTGTTTATATATTTGTTTTGTTTTGTTTTTCTCAAATACTTTGTTCCATTGTCTCTCTCCTTTTGGGGACACTATGTCAAAATTTCCTGAATTATTCTATAATTCATTGAAGTTCTCTTGATTTTTTAAGACTTCTTCCTCCTTCCTTTTTCCTCCCCTATCTCTGTTCCTATTGGTGTTATTAAAATTAATATTTTCGTTAGTCTATTACATTGATGTCATGTTGCAATTTTTACATTTCTGACAATGTGCTTTCTAATTCTAGAACTTAGATTCATTCTTTCTCCCCCCACCCCACCCCACCCCACCCCACCCGTGTGTGTGTGTGTGTGTGTGTGTGTGTGTGTGTGTGTGTGTGTGTGTACCACAGGACAACCTGATCATTCCTCAGTCAGGTATCATTCCTTAGGCACCATCCACTTTTGTTTTTTAGTTTTTTGTTGTTGTTGTATTTTTTGTTTTTTTAGTTTTTTGTTGTTGTTGTATTTTTTGTTTTTTGTTTGTTTGTTTGGTTGGTTGGTGTTTTGTTTTTGTTTTTGTTTTGTTTTTTGGGGTTTTTTTTTTTTTGGTTTTGGGTTTTTCATGATGGAGTTTCTCTGTATAAGAGTCTTGAATGTCCTGGAATTTTGTAGACCAGGCCATCCTCGAACTCACAGAGATCCACCTGCCTCTGCCTCCCAAATGCTGGGACTAAAGGCCTGTGCTACCACTCCAGGCCCACTTTTACTTTTAAGACAAGATTTTAGTGCCCTGGAAATCACCAACTAGACTAGGGTGGCTCACTAGAGAGTTGCAGGGATCTGCTACATTTTCTCTGCCTGAATTGCAATTCTGACTATCTTTCTTGTTAAGTCTTTGAGCATATTCATTATGCAGCTCCTTGTAATATTGCTAACATTCAAGACATATTGATGTTCATTTGTATTAATTGTTTTTTCTATTAACTTTGAATCTTATTTTTGTTTCTTTTCATGTATAATTTTGATTGTGTACCCCTAATTGTGAATGATACCTTGTTAGAGACTCTTGATTTTTGTTATCTTCCTCTGGAGAGTATTGACTTTTGTTTCGTCAAGCAGTTTAAATTGGCTAATCACATTGAACTTGTTGACTATTTTACTTTTTTTCATTAATCTTTAGATGAATATCCTGAACCTGGTTCATATTTCTAATCCATGGCATATATTTCAATGCTTAGTTCTGAGATTTTCATGGAAGCCTGAGGTGTGTACCAAGCCCTCCAACTATGTGGAATTCAAGTCTCTATACCTGTGTCTTGGACAGTAGCTGAAATCTCTAATCATATTATTTATTTATTTTTATTAACAAATTTTTTTTATTCATTTTACATACCAATCAAAGATCCCCCTCTTCCCTCCTCCCACCCTCCAGCCTCTTCCTCCCAACCTACCCCTCCATTCCTGCCTACAAGAAGGTAAGGCCTCCCATGGGGAGGTGCATTTAGTAGAGGCAGGTCCCAGCTCCTCCTCCTGCCTCAAGGCTATGTGAGGTGTCCCATCATAGGTAATGAGCTCCAAAAAGCCTGCCCATGCACCAGGCATGGATTCTGATCCTACTGCCAGGGAACCCCTTAAGCAGCTCAAGCTACACAACTGTCTCACTATACAGAGGGCCTAGTCCAGTCCCATGCAGGCTCCACAGCTGTTGATCTAAATTTCATGAGTTCCCACTAGTTTGGTTTGGGTGTCTCTGTAGGTTTCCCCATCATAATCTTGACCGCCCCCCCCCCCTTTACTCATAGAATCCCTTTTCTCTCTCTTCAACTGGACTCTTGGAGCTCAGCCTGGTGTTTGGCTGTGGATCTCTGCATCTTCTTCCATCACTTACTGGAGAAAGGCTCTATGATGAATCATATTTTTTAATTTGGGTGTTTGAAGGTTTCTTGGAGTTTCTGTAGTTTCAGTTCAAGTATTAGTTAGGATTTTAGTGAAACTTCTGTGCATACAGGAGTGTTCTCTCTCTCTCTCTGGCTCTTTTTGGTGGTCTTTCCCCCATGTCTACCTATTGTCTTAATCCCATCTACCATACCCATGACCTAAATCAAATGACGCAGTTTAGCAGTCTTCCTGACTCAAACCTTTCTTTTCTTTAAACCATCCTTCACAGTGATGTCAGATATTATCCACTGGTAATCCTTTAACAGATAATTGGTGAATATCTTCTCAAAAGATACTACTGCAGTCAAATTACCACAGCTTCTACATTGACTTGTCACATAGTTTCAGCTTTAGGAAGACCACAAGTACAAACCAGCATAAATAGTTCATTGCTGAGGACCCAACAGGCAGCACAAGCCTCATCTGCATTGGACCTTCCTGACTGCAGGTGCCAAAGGAAGTATGGAAGCAAGTCTAGGTAAAGGTGCATAGCCAAGGTGCCTGTGTCACACTGAGGAAACAAAGCTTTGAAAAACCCAATATAACAACAGAGCTATGAGCAAATGAGGACCCTCTGTCCCCAAGTGAAATATTGTCCTTATCCTGGTCAGCAAACAAATCTGCCCGCTAAGCTAAAAAGAGGTGCTGTCTCCAGCTTCCAATACACTTTCCATGTAGACAGTCTTGAAAAAATATTCCAACTTACTATACGTGTTGAAACAATATGAAAAAATTGGCTGCAAACAGGAATAAGAACAAAGCAAACTTACCTTTAACCAAGCTTTAAGAGTGACTTCAGAGATACCAGAAACATATCCCATCTAGTCCTCTATTCCTGCTATCGTTTTCCTCACCATATGCAAAAGAAAAAACAACCCTCAACTACTTGTTAATTGCAGGCATAAATTTACATAATAAGTTTTAAATCTTTCATCCTATAATAAGTTATGGAATGAAAACCAGAATTACTTCAGAAGTATTGGGAAAACACTCCTTTTCCCTAAGCTCACAAGGCAGACTCTTCACACAAGCATTAAGTATAATTAGCAATGTATCCATACTTTAAACTGTTATCCAAAAGAATCAAGTTAGGATTGGTTAGAGGAGGACTTACAGGGACTTGCACTTCATGTAAGGAGGATGGATGCATATTGAATAGAGTATAAATTGCAGGCCAATGTTAGCTTGCTGAGTGTCCTTTACAAACAGGTCCATCTCAGGTTCAAAAGTATTGTGTGTAAGTTGGTGTGGTGGTACATGCCTTTATTGAGCACTCCAGAGGCAGAGATAGGCAGATCTTTGAGTTCAAGGCCAGCCTAGCCTGTATATTGAGTTCTAGACCCTGTCTCACAGTAAACAAACAAACAAAAAGTGGTGGGTGTAATCATCAGGGGATGTTTGTATGAAATGCTTCTTCTACTACAGCAAATCTTGTATTTTGTATTTTGACTTCCTGATACAGCTACCGATGTGAATTGCATTATAGTTACACACTTTCCCAGTATCCATGGGATCATTCCTTGAAGCCTAGTTTCACAGGCACACAATTCCTGTAATCAAGTTCTTCCTGTCCAAGATACCTGCAGGACTTCTCTTTCCTATTTGAACATGCCTAGTGGAGGAAGGAACTGAAATTTCAAAAATGCTCAAATTGAGAAAGAATGTGAGTCGGGAGCTGGGTTTCAAGCACAGGGACTAGAATAAATAAAGTTTGAAAGTTGAAAATGGGCTGGTATCTTTTAGAAGCCCTGAGGACATTGAACACAGAAAACAATTATAAATTGGAGTTCCTATGTACCTATTTATTTCCTTCCCAAGTGGTGCTAATTTTTAATGTCTCTTTTCCTGCTTTTTACTTTCTCCTTCCACATCTCACTTGTCCATACATTAAACCTTCCAGTGTCACACAGTACCATTCATAGATATTACTTGTTTGGGTGGTGTTCAGAATTAAATTTTCTGCACTTCCAGAACTTTGTTCTTCCCATTGAATATTCCACAGAGTAGTCTGCAGAGTTATCCTTGAACCTGGCTCTATTACTAAGCAGAATCATTCATAAATTTAGTCTCCTTGGACTAACTGGAGTTTATTGTGAGCTATCAGAAATCCTCCCGACGTGCCTGACTGCACATGAAGCTCTGAGCTTTACAGCCCTGTTTACTGCCAGCTGATTCCAACCTGAGCAATAGCTCCTGTCCAAGGAGAGGCGCATTAAGAGTGTGATGGGGATTTGAGTTAGTGGTAGGCAAGAAAGTAATGTGATGGGCTTGTAGAAGATGAGTGCGAGGCATGGTGGAGGCTGAAAGACAGGTGCTTCTCAGAGCCCATAGACCAATTACATCTCCTGAAGTACGAAGCATACAGTGTAGCATACATTGGTTGGTTAGCACCAATAGCATATGGTAAATCGTTACATTTTTCTAATTTTGGAAAAGTGTTTTGGAAGGAGACAGCTTTGAAAGACTGTCCACTTCAGATATTCCCTGTCATCTTGTCTTCATGGGACATTTGCTAATGGGCTTTCTTGGTAATTTTAGTTGTTGTTAGTAACTATGTATATCCTTAAATAACTTTTCCTTGGATTTTTCTTGGAAGTTTTTTCTCAAATATATTTTCTCAAATTTATTTTATCCAAGCTGATGAGACTTAGGATTCAGAAGTGTGTTTCATAGTAAAATAGAGAAGTGAAATTTAAGAGGACCTAAACCATTATTCAGTGGAGCATTTCCCATCACTTCTTCCTTAACTTATCATAACATTCCCAGGCTGGGGAGAAACTGATTGGCTCACTGGGTAAGAGCATGTGGGACCAGAATTCTAATCCCCAGATCCTAGTGAAAGCCAGATGGGTGGTGCATGTCTATAATCCCTGCACTCCTGCTGGGACATGGGAGATGGAGGCAGAAGAATTCCTGGAGGCTTCTAGGCCAGTTAGCTAGTGCACACAGTGGAAAACATCAGAGACCCTGTCTGACACAAAGTGGAAAGCAGAAACTGTTGCTCAAAGCTGCCCCCTGACTGCCACACAGCACCAGAGCATTCACACACTTGAATTCACACACACAAACACATGCATGTGTGCAAGCACACATGGAAGATCATATTCCCATGAAATGTATAAAAAATGAGTCCCATGGTCAAATCGGTATGGGGAATACTGCCTATTTAACCTTGGAAATAGGGCATGTAGAGGCTCTTGAGAAATTACACACAAAAGAAACCTGTTTATTTTTCCCTAATCCATGATTTCTCACAGTCTATTGATCCCAATAGCTTTTTTTTCTTTTAAGATCTATTTATTTATTATGTATACAGTGTTCAGTCTGCACATATCCCTGCAGGCAGGAAGGGGGCAACAGATCTTATACGAATGGTTGTGAGCTGCCATGTGGGTGCTGGGAATTGAACTCATGACCTCTGGAAGAACAAGCAGTGCTCTTAACCACTGAGCCATCTCTCCAGCCCCCCCCCCCCCATGGGAATAGAAAAGAAGAAGCTTCTTTTCTATTCCCATGGTTCTCATGAAACTCTTCAATGTATTCTAGTCTGGAAAGCTTTTTTTCCCAGTGTAAACTAATAGCATTTAGGAACTGATGCTCTCTAAACCACTTGGTAAATACTAGTTTCTATCCTTTAATTGGACTACCTCATTTTATAATTGAGGGAACTGACCTCCAAATTTGACTTGCTTATCAATTCTAAAGCCAATGCCTTCCAGAAAGTAAGTACTTATAGCTATTAGGCCAATTGAATCATATATCCATGTTTACATATGGAGTTGGAGCCAGAATCTAACCCCAGACCTCTGTACATAACTATGCATGCAGCATTTAATGATAATGCAGTTACACTCATGTTTACCACTAAAAGCTGATGATAGGTGAAGGCATGTTTTATTTCTACTAAAAAATGTGCTGGCCCAAAAGGCAAAGTAAAACTGTAAATTTTACTGTTGTTTTAAACTAATAGTTTTAGGTTGTTGGTCTATAACAGTGTCAAATGTTGATATCTTGATTTTTTTTTTTGAGAGTGCCTTGGGTTTTAAAAGAACAACTCAAATCTGTCTGCAGGCATCGGAAGGGGATTTTCTGAAGCTTCTTTTCTATTCCCATGGTTCTCATGAAACTCTTCAATGTATTCTAGTCTGGAAAGCAATAGATCTGTATAGAGGTGATAATCCCAAGGCAACCACAAAAAAAGGCTCCCCAACTCTGTGCAGGTTTCTTTTGGTTTTGTTATTTTTGTTGTTGTTGTTCTTTAGTATATTTGGCCTTAAAACCTTCCTTTTTCATCAAATGCTGTACTGCGTATAAGGAGCAGCTGGGAATTTTAAAGGACTCTATTTTGGCATTAAAAAAAATCATTACCATACTAAGCTAAGTTATATTTTGGCATCACCAGAAAAGATCTTGGGATGAAATTCTTGAATTGCACTCGACCTTTCCAGCTGACAGGGAGCTTAAATTAGATGGTATCACCCATTGACTTACAACATACACCTTCTCTTAGCAATGCTATCATTTGTCCACAAATAAATGGTGACAATAGGAAAGGTGTGTGGGCTGGGGCAGGGACCCTATATCTTGTGTTTATCTTCAAAAGTCTGCACATAGTTTTTACTGCTGAAAATAAACATGCATCATGATGGGTATGTGGGGGATCACATCACTATCCCATGTCTTTATGGCCACACTGCTGACTGCTTGATAGAACCCAGTCTATTGTGCTGTGTTTTTCCAACTGCCTTTGTAAACACAGGAGCCTTAATAGATCATTCTGAAAGAAGCTCCCCTCCTGCTGTGTCTGTTGGTAGCCTTCTCTCAGGTTTCTGACATATCCTTAATCTGATGCTCAGCCTTGTCATTTGGATCAATAGCAAAGCAGATAAGATGTCTTCTACTTGCAAGACTATAGCTATAAAAGGTATTTGGAAAATAAATTCACTTTTTATGTCTATGCCACAAACCTGGGTAGTACTAATTTGTCATTTGTCTCTCCATCTGTCTGTAAACAGTCGGTTAAATTGGTTATTGATGAGACTAAAGTGAATTATACTTGAAGAAAGTATAATATAGAAATAAAATTTGAAGTAAATATCTTAGATTCCTATAAAAGGGTGACATCTATTGACTTTCAACTGTAATCTATTTTAATGTAATGAACAATTAGTTTTATGTCATTTTCTATCCCAAGTCACCAATACATCTAATTACAAACTATACTTTACCAACTCCTCATATGTAATATTTAACCTTCCTCTATAGCACAATTACTCATTTTGTTACTATTTATTTTAACTTATGTACCTGTTCCAGCTGTATATGGTACCCTCTGCTGCACACTACAGATTATATATAACACACACATATATAAGATATATTAATATGATGATAGATTATGTTACACTTGTAGCATTTAGGGTTGGAAGAGAGCCTAGAAATCACCTACTCCAAGCTTCTCATTTAATAAGAAACTAAATTGCAATTTTTAAGACATGGACAGCCAGCTACTCAGTGCCCCACCACACCGGTACATGATATCTTCTCAAGAGAGTCCATAGTTTAATGTTTGAATTAATGATGATTCTGACTCTCACAAAAGGGATATTAAGAATATTAACTAAGGCATGAGTATGAAGCATTTTGAAATTGAAGTACAGAAACTAGTTCTTCCCAAGACAGGAGGAAAAACTGCAGAAGGGAAGCCTTGGCTCCTTGGATTAATGAGACCCAGGCTAGTCACTGTTTCCTTTTTAGTATGTTTCTTTATGTTTGAAATTTTTTAATGAGTGTGATTTTATGATTTAAAGAAATGTATTTTTCTTTTAATCTTATATTTTGACATAATTTCAGATTTATTGAAAAGCTGTAAAAACTGTTAACAATTGTATATTTCCTTCACTCAGTTCCTGAAGTATGCACATCTTGTCATGTGTGCCTCATCCTTTTCTCCCCATGTATGTGAGGATGAGACCATGTGAGTCAAATGCATGTATAATTGTTCCCAAATTCACTGCATATTTCCCCAAAGCAAGAGCATCCTCTGTAAGTAAATTGGTTGCAACTCTGTGGGTTTCGTCCCGGGTTACAGCACCAACAATGTAAGTAAATTTGTTGCAACAACTCTGGGGAAAGGTGTCCTGACTACCTGGGGAGTCAGGCAACACCTTGAGCTACTTAGGACAGCTCTGATGGCTGGACTGCAAGGAGACAGTTCAGCCCTGGAGAGTGAGGTATCCCAGACACCTCAAACTGCTCAGAACAACAGCTCTGCCCTGAAGGTGTCTTGGACACCTGGAGCTGTTTAGCACAGCTCTGACGGCTGGAACTCCAAAGAAGCAGCCCAACCCTGGAAGGGAAATTTTTCTGACTTCTCAGAACGTTGACTTGGAACTGCTTCAGCAGGGAAGGATATCCTGACTGTTTGGGAAAGTCAGGGTATGCTTGGTGTAATGGGGCATGGTCTCCTAGAAGGATATAGCAGTCCTGCTCCTCTCCTGGAGAGCTGCTACAGCTGAGCTTTGCTCAGCCCCCACTTAAGGGGGCTTCCTAGCAGAGCTCTGCTTCTCCAGCCTAAGATGTTGCTTCTTTTGCTTTACTATGCAAAAGGGGAAGCCCCTGCAGAAATGTAGCAATCTCCTCTGGCCCCGGAGAAAAGTGTTACTTGTTCAGCACTCTCTTGCTCTGTCCACTGAGGGATGTCTCAGCAAAGATCTTCTGTTCAGCACTTGCTCTGCTCTTTCAGCTCTCTCGTTTTGTCCCTGATGGACGTCTCAGCAAGGATCTTCTCTACCCCAGTGAATGAAGATCTTCATACCCAAAACTCTTTTGAGAAAGGGGTTTATTTGGGAAGGAGGAGTCCAGGAGAGTAGCTGCCTCTACCAGGGTGAAGAGAACAGCCTTTTTCTGACTAGGCAGAGCGGTTTACACAGAATGTCTTGGGGGTGGAGTCAACCAGGGGTTGACTAGGGGGTAAGGGCTCTACTGTCCTGTTCTATGATTGGTTGGTTTCACACGTCAGTTGGCCAGAGGTAGAGATCTGACTGAGCCAAACTGGGTCTTTCACTGGCCTTGTCTGAGCCATCCTTCCCTAGTTCTGGGCTCCAGGGTCAGGGTGGGTTTCTTTACAAGTCCCTTTTCCCTACATCCTCTTGCATAACCACGCTTGGAACCCCAAAAATCAGGCAATTAGCATAATTACTATTATCTATGGCAAAAACTTGTTTAGAGTTCCCCAGCTGTCTCAATAATGTCATCTATACAAAGGAAGATTCAGGATCAGGTGCTAGAGTTTGTGAAGTCTCTTTCATCTTTATTAATCTACAATAGTTACTTGGTCGGATGGAGAGATGGCTCAGCTGTTAAAGGTTAGGCTCACAACCAAAATAGTTACTTGGCCTTTGGTATGTGTGCATACTTACATAAGTTATCTCATATCATAGGCCACTTAAATCATAGACTGCCTTTCACTTTTAATTTGTCTATGCTTTCTTCATAATTGATTCAGGTTATACATTTATAGGAAGGATATTAGGTATGCCTTTTGGTTTTGGTTTGGGATTGTTTGTTTGTTTGTTTGTTTGTTTGTTTGAGATTGGGTTTCCCTGGTAACCCTGGCTGTCCTGAACTGGGCTGCTCTATAGATCAGGCTGGCCTCAAACTCACAGAGATCTGCTTGCCTCTGTTTCTCAAGTGCTGGGATTAAGGGCATGCACCACCACACCTGGTGTAGAGTGAATTTTTTAATGTATATAAGTATTTGCTTGCATGTATTTCTGTACATCATGTATGTGCCTAGTCCCTGTAGAGGCCAAAAGAGAGTTTTGACTCATTGGAGCTGGAGTTACAGATAGTTGTGAGCCACCATCCAGGTACTGGGAACAAACCCCAGTTCCTTGTAAGAGCAGCAAGCACTCTTAACCACTGAGCCACCTCTCCAGTGCCATGTTATGTCTTTCCCAGTATATTATAACAAGCAGGGAGATTAGCTTCTCCCTGTACTGGAGATGTTCATTTTGAACACTTGGCAACAAATGGCATCTGTTATACACTATAATGTCACTGTCTTTTAATTTCATTTGTAATTAATAAGTATCACATGAAGAACAAATTTGAAAGTATGTAAATATCCAATCCTTTTTATATTGTCACTGATGATAGCATCCCTTGACCATCCCACCTGAAACCATTATTGCCACATGGGAGAAGTTATTTTTAAAATCACTGCTTAAGGTTGAATTTAGTTCAAGGTAGAATAGTTGCCTAGCACACATAAGTCTCTGAATTTGATCCCTAACACACACACACACACACACACACACACACACACACACACACACACACACAAAACACTGCTTATTCCAGGTGTAAAATATAATATATAGTTGAATTAAAAGCTGTAAAAGCACCTCTCATTTTAAGCAAACAGCTAAAAAGAAATGGAGGTAAGTACTCTGAAATACTAACAGTTTGTACTAGGCTCCATGTATTGGAATTATAGGTGATTTTCCCCATATTTTTACAATTTAAAATAATTTTCCAATAATTAAAATTTGTGAATGTGTATCTGAAATGTCTGTTTATTGCCAGTTGGTCCATAAAGGGCTTGAGAGAGATATGACGTAGGAACCTTGATGCCCTCTCACCAGAACTGTTAGGTTACAGTTGCAGCCAGCAAGACACCTACCCTGGGATAATTACAGATTGGAACATCTAAAATAGTGTCTGATCTGAAAAGATTTCTTCCCACTCCAACCACTAAACTGCGCCATTATTCTTTGCCAATTATGTTGCCTCACTCTCAGTTTCAAAGAGAAAAGGCTGGGTGTGGTAGTTGACATGTGAGGAACAGTACAGAATTTAGAGGTTTATTTGTAGATAGAGGAAAGTAGTGACACATTTTCCCTTTTATCAAAAATAGATTTCTTTCTCACATAATATATTCTGATTATGGTTTCCCCTCCTTCCACTCTGCCCAGATCCTCCCCACCTCTCCTCCCACCCTGATCCATATTCCCTCTGTTTTCCATCAGAAAACAAGCAAGCCTCCATGGGATAATGACAAAATACAATATGATAAGGGAAAAAAACCAACACATTGGAATTGGACAAACCACACAGAACAAAAAGAGGCCAAGAAAGGGCAAAATAAATAGAGACCTACTCTTGTGCACACTTAGGAATCCCATAAAAACACTACACTGGAAGCCATAATATATACACAAAGGACCTTTAAGGTGAAAAGAAGAAAAAAATTACATAGATAAAATACAAATAAAAATAATAAGATAAAATTTTAAAAAAGAAGAAGAATCCTGACACGACATTGTGAGATAAGGAACCTCCAAAAATACCATTGAGTTCATTTTCTGTTGGCCATCTATTGCTGGGCATGCAGCCTGACCCTTAAGAGTAGTTTGTTTCCCCAGTGAGACTCCCTTGGAGGAAACTAAAGTTTCATTTACAAGTGGTTATCAATTGGAGATAGCTTCTGGGTTAGGGGTAGGGTGTGTGTTCTCTTTTCTTTCAGCTATAGAATCATAACTGGTGCAGACCCATGCAGGCCCTGTGCATGCTGCCTCCATCTCTGTGAGTTCATATGTACATCAATCATGTTGAGTCAGAGGGTCTTGTTTTCTTGGGAGTCCTCCATCCCACCAGGCTCTTACTCTCTTTTTGCCTCTTCTGTAGGATTCCCTGAGTCCTGAGGGTAGGGATTTGATGAAGACATCCAGTTTAGGGGTGAGTGTTCTAAGGTCTCTCACTCTCTGCATGATGTCTGGCTGTGGGTCTCTATTTTTTTCCCATTTGCTCCTGGAGAAAGCTTCTCTGATGATGGCTGAGCAAGGCATTGATCTATGAGTATAGATTGCAGAATGCTATTACAAGTCATTTTAGTGCTACATTTTTTTTCTTTTACAATAGTAGTATTTGGTTTTACCCTAAGTTCCTGGGCTATCTAGTCTCAGGTTCTTGGTCACACAAGTAGTGTTGGGAATGGGTTCCATCTCTAAGCTGATTCCATGCACCAACGTGACTTCTCCGTGTTCAAAGAGTTGTATAGATGTTGTCTTTAGCAATGAGACCTTGCTGTCAGTTTGTGGAACACAATCTATAGTTTTTCCAAAGGTTGGGCTATTTGGAGTTCCCATGGGAATCCTGTGGCCAAAAACTCAATTAGGTGTAACTCAATCCTTGTCCTGGAAACGTCATTTGGTGACAAGAGATTGCCAGTTGGGGCTTTGCCTCCCCCCATTACTTGGTGATTTCCTTTAGATCACCTTTATACATGTATGTATTTTAGGACACTTCTACTGCATTAGGTTTCCATACTATCCATCAAATAGCCTCTAATTTTATCTGTCTCTGTATTCCTTTCCTCATCCCTTCCTTCCCACTGTCTACTTAATCTTCCTGTTCCCATCTTCTCCTACCCCACCCATCATAGCTATCTATTCTATTTCCCTTTCCCGGGGACATCTATCTGCCCCCCCCCAGTCTCTTCTCTGTAGCGGGAATGTTAAAAGTTCTTATTAATAAAAATCAAACCTGTGGCTAGTTATTGGGGTCAACACTGGAAGATCAGAGAGACAGAACAAGCCACAGTTAACCTCACCTGGCCAACTTCTCAGCTGATCTTGTTTCCTCAGACTGGAGGCCTCTGTGTCCTCATATCCAAATGAATCTCAGCTGAACTGCTGCTAGAAACCTGAAAGCTTAACCAGCCAAATGCTTCTAGTTTCTGGTCCTCACGCCTTATATACCTTTCTGCTTTCTACCATCACTCCCTGGGATTAAAGGCTCGCTTTCTGGGATTAAAGGTGTGAGTCACCCTGCTTGGCTGTATCCTTGAACAGATGGATTTCTGCCTCTGGAATGCTATGATTAAAGGCGTGTGCTACCACTGCCTGTCCTAAGTATCTAGTGGCTTTTATGTTCTCTGACCCCAGATAAGTTTATTAGGGTACACAATATTTTGGGGAACACAATACCACCACACTTCTCTATACTTAACCTCTGTGGTTCTATGGATTGTAGATTGGTTATAACTAATTTAACAGATAATATCAGCATATATGCAAATATATACCATATTTGTCTTACTGAGTCTGGGTTACCTCACTCAGGATGATTTTTTTCTAGTTCTATCCATTTACTTGTGAATTTCATAATTTTTTGTAAGATCTAAGTAATACTCCGTTGTGTAAATGTACCACAATGTCCTTATCCATTCTTCTGTTGGGAGTACATCTAGGTTGTTTCTAATTACTGGCTATTATGAATGAAGCCACAATGAACATGACTGAGCAAGTGTCCTTGTGGTTGGCTGGAATGTCATTTGAGTATATGCACAAGAGTGGTAATAGCTGGATCTGGAGGTAGTGTGTGAATCTGGAGACCCATCTTCCTGAGAAACCATGACACTGATCTCCATAGTGGCTGTACAAGTTTGTACTCCCACAGTAGGCGATGAGTGTTCCCCTTGCTCCCCATCCTCCCCAGGATGACCTGTCACTTGCCCTATTCATCTTAGCCATTCTGACAGATGTAAGATGGAATCTCAAAGTCATTTTTGTTTGCATTTCCCTGATGGCTAAGGATGTTGAACATTTCTTTTAAGTGTTTCTCAGCCATTTGGATTTTGCTTTTAGAGAATCTCTGTTTAGTTCTGTACCACATTTTTTAAACTGGATTATTTGGTAATTTGATATCTAGTTTTTTTAGTTCTTTATATATTTTAGATATTAGTGGAGTTGGTAAAATGTTTTTCCCATTCTGTAGGTTGCTGCTTTGTCTGAATGACAGTGGGTTTTTGTTTTGTTTTTGACATACTGGAGCTTTTCAGTTTCATGCAGTCCCATTTATTAATTGCTGATATTATTGCCTGTGCCTGGTCAGAAAGTGTTTTCCTGTGCCAATGTTCAAGGCTACTCCCCCTTTCTCCTCTATCAGGCTCAGTGTACTTGACCCTATATTGATCTCCTTGGACCTGAGTTTTGTTCAGGGTTATAACCATGGATCTATTTGCATTCTACATACAGACATCCAGCTTGATCAGCACCATTTGTTAAAATGCTGGTTTTTTTCCCAGTGTATATTTCTGGCTTCTTTATCAAAAGTCAGGTATCTATAGTTGTGTGGAGTTATGTCTGGGTCTTCAACTCAATTCCAGTGATCAACATGTCAGTTTTTGTGCCAATACCATGCAGTTTGTAATTATTATTACTCTGTAGTACAGCTTGAAATTGGGGGTGGTGAAATATCTGGCAGTTCTTTTATTGTTCAGGATTGTTTTGGCTATCCTGGGTTTTTTGTTTTTGCATATGAAGCTGAAACTCACTGTTTCAGCTGTGAAGAATTGTGTTGGAATTTTGATGAGGATTGCATTGAATCTGTAGATTGCTTTTGGTAGAATGGCCATTTTAACTATATTAATCCTACCAGTCCTTGACATGGGAGATCATTCCATCATCTGATACCTTCTTCAATTTCTTTCTTCAAAGACTTGAAGTTTTTGTCACAAGTCTTTCACTTGCTTGGTTCAAGTTACCCCGAGATATTCTATATTATTTAAAGCTATTGTGAGAGGTGTTATCTCCCTGATTTCTTCTCAGTCAATTATATGTAGGAGGACTACTGGTTTTTGTGAGTTAATTTTGTATCCAACTACTTTTCTGGAAGTGTTTATCAGCTGTAGGAGTCTCCCAGGGGAATTTTTAGGTCACTTATGTATACTATCATATTATTTACAAATAAAGATACTTTGACTTCTTCCTTTCTAATTTGTACCCCCTTGATCTCCTTCAGTTGTCTTATTGTTCTAGTTAAGACTTCAAGTACTATGTTGAGTGGATATGGATAGAGTGGACAACCTTGTTATGCTCTTGATTTTACTGGAATTGCTTTGAGTTTCTGTCCATTTAAGTTGATGTTGGCTATGGGCTTGCTGTAAACATCCTTTTTTATTTATTTAATTAATTTATTTTACATCCTGACAGCAGTTTCCCCTACCTCCTTCCCTCCCATTCCCTTCTTCCTCTCTGCCCCACCCCCAATCCACTTCTCCTTTGTTTCTGTTCAGAAAAGGACAGGTCTCCCATGGGTAGCAACAAAGCATGGCATATCAAGTTGCAGTAAGACTAAGCACCTTCTCTTGTTTTAAGGCTGGGCAAGGCAATCCAGTATGAGGAGTAGGTTCCCAAGGGTCAACCAAAGCATTAGGGACAGCCCCTGTTCCCGTTGTTAGGAGTCCCACAAGTAGACCAAGCTACACAACTGTCACATATATGTAAAGGGCCTAGGTCAGTCCCATGCAGGCTCCCTGGTTGATGGTTCAGACTCTGTGAGTTCCTGTGAGCCACGTTAGTTGTTTCTGTATATTTTCTTGTGATGACCTTAACCCCTCTGGCTCCCACAATTTTTCATCTATCTCTTCA
Source organism: Peromyscus maniculatus bairdii (assembly GCF_049852395.1). Taxonomy (NCBI): domain Eukaryota; kingdom Metazoa; phylum Chordata; class Mammalia; order Rodentia; family Cricetidae; genus Peromyscus; species Peromyscus maniculatus. The sequence continues at coordinate 72,739,785 of NC_134853.1, forward strand.
TAAAGATTCCCCAGGTTCAGCCTTACATTTGTCTGTGAGTCTCTGCATCTGTTTCCATCAGTAACTGGATGAAGGCTCCCTGATGACAATAGGGGTAGTCACCAATCTGCTCATAGGCTTGAGGCTACCCATCCACTATTGCTAGGAGTCTTAGCTGGGGTCATCTTAGCAGTTCAGGCTACCCATCCACTATTGCTAGGAGTCTTAGCTGGGGTCATCTTTGTATATTCGTGGGAGTTTTCCTTACATCAGGTTTCTACCTGACCCTGAAATGTACCCACCTTTCCAGTCATCTCTTTCAGTGCTCTCACCCTCCATTTACTCCCCAACCTGATCCCTCAAGTCCCCATCCCTACCTGCTCCCAGTCCACTAAGTAGATCTCTTCTATTTCCCCTTCACATGGAGATCCAAATGTCCCCTCTTGGGCCTTCCTTGTTACATAACTGTAGTTGGTTGGTTTTTTCCTTTACTCTTTGGGGGCCTGCTACTGAGCTACGAAATAAATACATAGAATAAGTGAATGTGTAACATCTTTTTTTTTCAAGAGTTAAAAAGAGCTTCATTAGAAAGCAGAGGGGATAGGAGGGAGGAGAGCCAGGCCTGGAGAGAAAGGAAGATGACAGGAGCAGAAAGAGAACACAGAGAGAGAGAGTGGGGGTCCGCCGAATGTAACACATCTTAACTTAATATTTCACAACACCTAGCCTCTCTGGGTTTGTGGATTGTAGCATGGTTATTCGTTATGGTACAGCTAATATTCACTTATGAGTGAGCACATACCATGTTTGTCTTTCTGGGTCTGGGTTACTTCACTCAGGATGTGGGTTTTTTTTTCTAGTTCTGTCCATTTGCCTACAAATTTCCTAATGTCATTGTTTTTAACAGCTGAGTAATACTTCATTGTGTAAATGTACCACATTTTCTTTATCCCTTCTTCAGTTCAGGGGCGTCTAGGTTGTTTCCAGGCTCTGGCTATTATGAATAAAGCTGCTATGAACATAGTTGAGCAAATGTCCTTGGGTCTGATTGGGCATCCTTTGGGTATATGCCCAAGAATGGAAGCATCTTCAACAAATGGTGTTGGCATAACTGGATGTCAACATGTAGAAAAATGTAAATAGATCCATATCTATCACCCTATACAAAACTCAAGTCCAAGTGGATCAAAGACCTCAACATAAATCCAGTTACACTGAACCTGATGGAAGAGAAAGTAGGAAATAGCCTTGAATGCATTGGCACAGGAGACAACTTCGCGTTAGTAGAGCACCAGTAGCTCAGACACTGAGATTGACAGTTAATATATGGGACCTCCTGAAACTGAAAAGCTTCTGAAGTAAACTATCTTTATTATGTTGAGGTATGTCCCTTGTATCCCTAATCTCTCTGGGACTTTTATCATGAAGGGGTGTTTGATTTTGTCAAAGGCTTTTTCTGCATCTAATGAAATGGTCCTGTGGTTTATGTCTTTCAGTTCATTTATATGGTGGATAACATTTATTGATTTACATTTGTTGAATCATCCCTGCATCTCTGGGATGATGCCTATTTGATCATGGTAGATGATGTTTTTGATATGTTCTTAGATTTGGTATGCAAGTATTTTATTGAGTATTTTTGTGTTTATGTTCATAATGGAAATTAATCAGTAGTTTTCTTTCTTGTAGGGTCTTTATGTGGTTTTGGTATCAGAATAACTGTGGCCTCATAAAACAAATTGGACAATGTTGCTTTTCTTTCTATTTTGTGGAATAATTTTAGGACTCTTCAAAAGTCTGGTAGAATCCTTTTTTAGGGGGGTTGGTGTAAGAATTTTAATAACTGTTGTTATTTCACTGGGATTATAGGTCTGTTTAAATTCCTTATCTGATCTTGATTTAACTTTGGTAAGTGGTATGTATCAAAACAAATTACCCATTTTTTTAGATTTTCCAATTTGGTAGCGTACAGGCTTTTAAAGTATGTCCTTGTGATTCTCTGGATTTCCTTGGATCTGTTGTTTTTTAATTTTGTTAACTTATATATTCCCTCTTTGTCTTTTAATTAATTTGGATAAGGGTTTGTCAATCTTAATTGATTTTCTCAAAGAACCAATTGATTCTTTGTATTGTTTTGTTGTTGTTTTTTTATTCTATTGATTACATCAGTAAGTTTGATTTTTTGTTGCCATCTACTTCTTTTGGGTGTGATTTTTTTTTCTTTTAAGATGTATTTTTATTTATTCTGTATACAGTGTTTTACCTGCATGCCTGCTAGCCAGAAGAGGGCAACAGATATCATTATAGATGGTTGTGAGCCAACATATTGTTGCTGGGAATTGAACTTAGGACCTCTGGAAGAACAGCCCGTGCTCTTAACCTCTGAGCCATCTCTCCAGCCCATGAGTTCTTCTTTTTGTTCCAGAGCTTTCAGGTGTGCTATTAAGTTGCTAGTAGGAGATCTCTCTCTCTCTCTCTCTCTCTCTCTCTCTCTCTCTCTCTCTCTCTCTCTCACACACACACACACACACACACACACACACACACACACACGCATTTAGTGCTATGAACTTGCCTCTTAGAACTGCCTTCTGTGTGTTCCATAAGTTTGAGTGTGTTGTGTATTCATTTTCATTCAATTCTAGAAAGTCATTGATTTCTTTCTTAATTTCTGTCTTGACCCTTTTATCATTCAGTAGTGTGTTGTTCATTTTCTATGAGTTTGTAAGCTTTCTGTTGTTTCTGATGTTGTTGATATCCAGTTTTAATCCATGATGATCAGATACAATGCAAGGTGTTCTTTCAGTTTCTAGTATCTGTTGAGACTTACATAGTGTCTGAGCATGACATCAATTTTGGGGAAAGTTCTATGAGTTGCTGAGAAGAAGATACAGTCTTTTGTGTTTGGGTGAAATGTTCTGTAGATATCTGTTAGGTCCATTTGATTTTATAATGTCTGTTAGCTCCAACATTTCTGTATTTAGTTTTTGTCTGGATGGCCTGTCTGTTGGTGACAGTGGGATACTGAAGTCTCCCACTGTCAGTGTGTGACGGTCAATATGTGGTTTAAGCTGTAGTTGTATTTCTTTTATGAACTTGGGTGCCCTTGTGTTTGGTGCACAGATGCAGTGTCTTCTTGGTGGGTTTTTCCTTTGATGAGTATGTAGTGTCCTTCCCTATCACTTCTGATTAGTTTTGGTTTAAAATCTATTTAGTCAGATATTAAAATGACCTCACCATCTTCTTGCTTCGTGGGTCCATTTGCTCAGAATATTTTTTCCATCCCTTTACCCTGAGGTGATGTCTATCCTTGATGTTAAGGTGTGCTTCTTGGATACAGCAAAAGAATGGATCCTGTATTTTTCATTCTGTTAGTCTGTGTCTTTTTATTGGAGAATTTGAGAACATTCCTATTGAGAGGTATCAATAAGCAATGTTTATCAATTTCTATTTTTTGTTGTAGTAGTGTGTGTGTGTTTCCCCTCATTCAATTGGTCTGGGATTATTTATTCCTTGTGTTTTCTTGGATTTGTTTTAACTCTTCAGGTTGGAGTTTTCCTCCTGGACTGATACATAGATACTGCTCAAATTTGGTCTTATCACAGAATGTCATATTTTCTCCATCTATCATGATTGAAAGTTTTGCTAGGTATAGTAGTCTCAGCTGGCATCTGTGGTCTCTTAGAGTCTGCAGAACATCTATCCAGCCCCTTCTGTCTTTTAGAGTCTCCATTGAGAAATCAGGTGTTATTTTAATATGTCTGCCTTTATAGGTTACTTGTTCTTTTTGCCTTTCAGCTTTTAGTATTTTTTTCTTGGTTCTGTACATTTAGTATTTTGATTATTATGTGCCAAGGGGACTTTGTTTTCTGGCCTAGGCTATTTGGTGCTCTTTATGCTTCTTGTACCTTGATAGTCATCTCTTTTAGGTCAGGAAATTTTTCTCCCATGATTTTGTTAAAAATATTTTTTGTGCCTTTGACCTGGGATTCTTCTCCTTCTGCTATTTCTATTATTCTTAGATTTAAACTTTTCAGTGTCCCAAACTTCCTGAATGTTTTGTTCCATGATTTTTTTTTTAGAGTCAACATTTTCTTTGATGGATGTAGCTATTTCTTTTTTCATGTTTTCCATGCCTGAGATTCTCTCTTCCATTTCTTGTATTCTGTTGGTAAGGCGTGCCTCTGTGGTTCCTATTCAAGTTCCTAAATTTTTCATTTCCAAGTTTCCCTCTGTTTGGGTTTTCTTTATTTATTCTATGTCCACTTTCAGGTCTTAACATGTCTTATAAATTTCCTTTCACTGTTTTTGTTTTCATAGATTTCTTTCAGGGATTTATTCCTTCCCTCTTTAAGACCTCATGTTGCCGGGCGGTGGTGGCACACGCCTTTAATCCCAGCACTCGGGAGGCAGAGGCAGGCGGATCTTTGTGAGTTTGAGGCCAGCCTGGGCTACCAAGTGAGTTCCAGGAAAGGCGCAAAGCTACACAGAGAAACCCTGTCTCGAAAAACCAAAAGAAAAAAACAAAAAAAAAAACTTCATGTCATATTCATAAAGGATGTTTTATAGGCTTTGGCTTGGGCCTCAGCTGTGTTGCATTTCTCAGGGCCTACTGTAGGAGGCTTGCTGGGCTCTAGTGGAGACATACTGTTCTTGCTGTTACTGATTGTGTGTTTATGCTGGCATCCAGTCATCTGAGTTTGGAAGACTGTAATTCTAGGGGCTGATATCTGGTCTTATCTTTGTTGGGTGGTTTTGGGTTTTCCCCCCCTTGGTTTGTTACCCTCTCTGGTGACTGTGTGTTGCCTGGTAGGAAATTCTTCTAGGATCAAGATAGGTGTGGCCACAGGAGCTTCTAGGTAAAATCATGTTTCTAGCCGGGCGGTGGTGGCGCACGCCTTTAATCCCAGCACTTGGGAGGCAGAGGCAGGCGGATCTCTGTGAGTTCGAGGCCAGCCTGGGCTACCAAGTGAGTTCCAGGAAAGGCGCAAAGCTGCACAGAGAAACCCTGTCTCGAAAAACCAAAAAAAAAAAAAAAATCATGTTTCTAGGTATTAGGAGCTGACACTTAGGAATGGGGATGTGCTGCGGGCATGTTGAGGGAGTCCACAGGAGAAAGGAAAGCAGTCCATTCCACAAGGACCTATTTTGTCCCCTGGGAATGGGAGCAGAGTGTGAGGGTCCACAACAGGTAGTCTATTACAGAGCTGAGGAGAGACTGGAGGATTGAATTTGAAGGAGAGGAGAGGGGGTGAATGAAGGTCTGAAGCTGGCCTATCTACTTAGCTGGCCTACTTGCTTCTCGGTGGCTTGGCTGGCAGTTTCCCAGAGACAGCCTGCTAGAGTTGGGAGCTGGGATAATAGGATGAGTGGGGAGGAAGGTTCTAGAATAAGATCAATGTGATTCACTGGAGATTAGGGCAGAGAGGAAGGGGAGGCTGCAGCAGGCAGCCTGCTACAAAGAAGGGGGTGAGAGGAGAGAGCAGTAAAGATCCAAAGCTAGGCCCCCCGCTTCCCTGTCAGGAGTGAGTGGCCGGCAGGCTCCAATGGAAAGCACTCTGGAGTTGGGGACTGGGACAAAGTAACAGATGGGGAAAGGGAAGTTTGAAGAGGAAAATCCCTGTGATCAGAGAGAGAAGGGAGCTGCAGCAGGTGGTCTGCTGCGGAGCTGGGGATGAGGCTGTGTGATTGGATTTGGAGGAGCTAAGGGAAAGATGAAGCACTTAGCCTACCTGCTTTCCTCATGACACAGTTTTTACTAGACAAGGGACACAGGAAGCAGAAGGTAGAAAAGGTAAGCAAGAGTGGATGATGTGGAATGCTGGGCTGCCAAGTTTAGACTTTTTTTTAGGCTCCTCAAGCAATATTGAAGGATTTCAGCGAGTCTGTGACATGAGAGTGGGTCTCAGGCGGGTCATCCTCACACTCAGAGACATACCACTGTGTTTCTCCCAGCTCAGTTTCCTCCCACACGACAAAACGAGGTTTGATTATCATATAAAGTTCACCCTGCTTACTTTGCTTTGGCAGCATGATTGATTCTAAGAGGCAGAAGATCCATGCTTTCCAGCTACTTTAACAACTCAGTGTGTGTGGTAGCTTGGGGCGATTGCTCATTGAGTAAGAATGCTGGCTGTACAAATACAAGGACCCAGGTTTGAATCCCCCAAACCCACTTTAGAAACAAAAACTGGCATGGATGTATGTGCCTGTAACCCCAACATTTGGGGGTTGGGGTAGGAGCCAGCCTAGTCAAAACCACACATTTCTAGTTTAGTAGGAGACCCTGTTTGAAGGGAATGAGGCAGAGAGCAATTTTGGAAAAAACCTAATGTCGTCCTCTGGCCTACACATGTGATGCATGGGCTCATGGACCTGCACACTCATATGCTTGCACCATACACACATACACACAAAACAAAACCCTTAGTGCTTTTTAGTTTCACTTCTTTAACTCGACATTTATTTTCCCTACCCCCAGGATCATGGTTTTTATTCTGTATCCTTTTTCCTAGTGTAACTATAGTTCATCCTAGCACACTGATGTCCAACCTTTAGGGGATCTAGAAATGCTATTTCGTGAGGATAATTAAACCAGAGTCCACACCAGCTACTTAAAGCGTTCATTCTAATCACCTCCTGTCCCTGCTCAGTGTCCTTCCTCATTCCTCTTTCTTGTTATCTTATGTGGTTTAGATTAATGTCCTCTAAGATGCAGCTCAGGCATTGCTTCCCCTAAGAGTCTTTGCTGACCCCTCAACGATGCCCCTCGAAAGAGTTATTGCTATTGTTTTCTGTACCTCAGTCAGAGGCCTGGTACCATTAGATTATGGTAGGGAATAACATTGACATATGGCCAAATCTTATCTCCTATGCCATTGTGAAGGGCGGGGTGGGAATTCCTGTTCCATGTAATAAGCACATAACAAAAGCCTTGATATGCATGCTTTGTTGATGTTCTGAAGCCAACATAAAAAAATTCAGTCATTCAGTCAGTAATAAATGGACTAATGAACTGAATAGACAGCTCACTCTCAAAAGAAATACAAATGGAGGCTTGAACAATAGGTCAGTGGTTAACAGCTCATACTGCTCTCACAGAAGATGGGAGTTTGGTTCCCAGCATCTATGGCTGGCAGCTCTAAACTGCCTGTAGCTGCAGGGATCCAATGCCCTCTTCTGGCTTCTGTTGGCAACTGCACTCAATGTACTTAAAAACACACACACAAGACACATGTGCATATACAGATTTAAAAATAAAATAAAATAAATCTTTAAATATATATACAAGTGGCTAATAAATACTTGAAAATGTTTAACACCTTTATCCATTAGGAAAATGCAAATTAAAACTGCTTTAAAGGCCGGACGGTTGTGGTGCACATCTTCAATCCCAGCACTCAGGAAGCAGAGGCAGGTGGATCTCTGTGAGTTCGAGGCCAGCCTGGTCTACAGAGCAAGTTCCAGGACAGGCTCCAAAGCTACACAGAGAAACCCTGTCTCGAAAAAACTAAAATAAATAAATAAATAAATAAATAAATAACTGCTTTAAAATTGCATCTCTCCTCAGTCAGAATGACTATCATTAGAAACAAATCAAGCCATCAACAACAAAATTCTAGTAAGGATATAAGGGGGGAAGTAGCCTTTATTTATTTATTGGCAGAAATGAAATCATTATATAATGAAATCTGTATGGAATGCTCTCAAAAAACCTGAAATGGGCGATATAGAGATGGCTCAGTAGTTAGAGAATGCTTAGCGCTTTTCCAGAGGGTCACAGGTCAGGTCCTAACCTCTATGCCAGCTGGTTCACAACTGCCTGTAACTCTAGCTCCAGGGGATCCAATGACCTCATAGACCAGACTCCACAGGCACATGCACACATGTGTCATACACACACATACTCATAAAGAAATAATAAAATAACCTGAAAATAGAAATACCATATGGCCCAGCTATACTTGGGGATGTATCCAAATGACTCTGGTTAACTTTCTACAGGGATATCTGTTGCTAATTATTCACAATGGCCAGGAAATAGAATTGGTCTAGATGTCTTTCAATAGATGAATGGATAGAGATCACACACACACACACACACACACACACACACACACACACAATGGAATTGTATTCAGTTATAAAGAAAAATGAAATTGTAGCATTTGTAGGAAAATGAATGCAACTTGGAGTCACTAATCAAAACAAGCCAAATTCAGAAAGTCAGATACTGCATGTTTTCTCTCATTTTTAAAACTATGACAGAGAGAGAGAGTTATGAAACTAGAAAGGGGATCATGAGAGGAGAGGGGGTGATCTCAAGGGAGGTGGGAAATACAGAGGGTGAAAGGATACATGTACTAGGTAAACAGGAGCAGGGGCTATGTGGAAAAGAAAGATGTCAGCTGGAGATGGAGGGAGGAAGGGGCCAGGGACCTGGGGAGGGGAAAAATGAAAACAAAGTATAATGACACATATTTATGAAAGTGTCATGATATGCTAGCTATACAACCAATTTTAAAAGGCTATGCCATTTTAAAGTGTCACTCTAAATAAATGAGGGAACACCACAATCACAATAGAATTGGCCTCATGAAAATGATCATCATATTCTTTTATACTTTTTTAGCATTTATTTTTGTTAGTTGTCTATAGATAAAATTCTGTCTGCTGAGGAGACTAATAATCTAAATAAAATATGCTATCATAGTCCAGAAAAACACATGAAAAAAACCTGGCATTGGGTAAGGACATCTCAGAATAAAAAAGTCTCTCCATAGTTTCCTTTCATAGAGAAGAAAGGCATATATATATGTATATATTACAGTAACATTTTTTCTTGTGCTGTTTGACTATGTGGCACTTGATAGCTCTGTCTATTCCTATGGAAACCAAGTTAGTAGATGGAGCCAAGGCTTGGAGGAAGCATTGGGAGAAATATTAGAAGAGTTCAGCCATGGAGCAGCTAACGATGTTGCTTTTCCTTCAGTCAAATCCTCTTTGAGAGCCAGGATCTGCTTCAATCCCGAGAGATGTTCTTGGCTGGTGTATAGTCTGGCTGCTCTGCCAGATGGATGAGCATCTTAAACTTGGAAAATAGCAAATAAAGCTCAGAGTCTGCCTTTGAAGCATCCTTCTTAGCCTTTGCTTAGAACTGTCAAATAACTTCTTTAAATGTTTCCAAAGATTTGCTCAAGATGGCAGGCTAGTGATACACTTACCATCACAAGCAATTAGAAAGCTTTTTCATAAAGCACAGTACTTGACCATCAGAAGTTTAAGGAAGGAGAGACCATGTCTGCCTCTGAAAAAACAATGCAGATTCAATTTCATTTTTAGGGCTCAATGAACTCATATCTCTCTGTAACTTGATTTTTATAACTGTTTGCTTTCCTGTCCTATAAAAATTCAGTCTAAAGACCAAGAAACCAAAATACAAGCAGACACTTAAATCAGCTGAGACAGGAAGATTGTCCAAGGACACAAGCATTTATAGTCTCTGTTTTGTATGCTGGTGGTAATCTCCTAGTCTAGGTTAAAAACATACTGGTTTTCATTACACAAAACCATTTATGTATACACTGAAATTATGTTTTTATTTCAAATAGGATGTAATGGTTCATATTTCTAGTTTATGTACTTTCATTTAAAAATAATAATTGAATACTTTAAATACTAGATAAATAGGTTTTATGCTCCTTATCATATCATTCTAGACTGTCTACCTATTTAGTCATATCTTTAACTTCATACTCTGTACTCCATACTACAATAATATTGAATTGTAAGAAGGGTCTCAAATTTGATTTTGCCCCATATGCAAGCTAACAAATTGGTCTCTTACTATTGCATAGATGTTTAAAATAAACCTTAGACCCCAGAGCACAGACAAAGGAGTTTATTATTCACAACACAGCAGAAAGCCTGAGCTTCCGTGTTTACAATGGCTTCCTTTGCCCCTAAGAAGCCTGGGAGTGTTGAAGAGCAAGATGGATGCTGTGCCTACTGAGTTCCCACCACAGCCGAGCAACACTGAGCTTTAGAAGGCCTCCATTGTCTTTTAACCAGTGTGAAGGCATGACCTCATCCCTCCAGCTGCTTGCTGCAAACATTCCCCTAGGAAGTTGCCTAGGTAAAGAGTGGTTAACACTCCTATGTCTGACTAAGTCAAGTGTGAGTAAGTACCATAGGAGGTAGCAGATCTTACTTCAGACATGCAGAATATAAATCTAAGGCCAGTTTATCATCTGTCATGACCCAGGCAAGGGAACTTAATGGTGAACTTTGGCATCACAGCCCCCCAAACCCAATTAAGGAATCTGCCCTGGCCTACTCTGTTCTATATATAAACATGTAAGAGGTACAAGTCAGTATCACAGGCCCTTACAGCTTCCTAAGGCTTCTTATGCACCAGGGAGAGCATATGGATTTGTGTTCATTAGATTAAAAAGGGGCATGCCCATGCCTGTGCTTCTGTACACGTAAATGGATGCATGTTGTTGGATATTGATGAGCACCTCCCACTGATGACATCAATCAGCAGAAGAATAGGAACTACCAACATTGATAGGAATGTTTCTTTGTACATGGGTAGGAGTGGCAAACTCCCCAGTAGGTCATTCTAGCCTCCACTTCTATGTGATTAATGTGCAGGCCATCTTCATTGTGGTAGAGTCCATTACTAGATCCAAAAGACAGAGTACTAGTTGATCTCCTGCCCCTGCATCTTACAGAGTCTGAAGCCCTTCCCAAGTCCCAAAGTTGCCTTCCCCCTTTAGTCACAAAGCTAGTGAGTCTTGTCTTCTATGTGTTAGTGCCACAGCACAGCCAACTCTCACAAGTTATTCCTTGACCTTCATACCTATGCTGTGGCAGGTCAGAAGACATCTTGAAAGAATTGGTTTTCTTCTCCCATCATGTGAGTTCCAGGGACTGAATTCAGGTCATCAGGCTTGCAATCAAGTGTCTTTAATCCACTGAGCCATCTCACCAGCCCATGAGTCCCATCCTAATAGATATTACTTCACCTTCTTTTCTAACCACCCTTGCATGTACCTTCCATCTAGAAGGATGTGTGTCTGTGAAACAAATTTACTGTGATAATTTGGGCTGCTATGAGAAGATCAGTGCACATGGCATTCAATACTGTGGTCATCATGGATTTTTTAAAATCTAGAACCATATTACTTGAACAAATTGATCCAGGTTAATAAGCCAGAATACATTTTGAATCTCTAGTACCCTTTTTGGCCAAGGTACCATTAAGGATATGTCAGTCAAAACCAGCCTGATGTGGCTTTTAGGGAAGAGAAAACACCTTAATTGTTAATGGACAGAATAGAATGACAGGTTTTTTTTTTAATAGGCATATATAATCCCCAAACCATGCTTGTTTTTAATCATCGCCCACAAGAAAGGAACTCACTAAAAGAGGACACATTCAGTAGCCATATTTGAGTTATAGGCAAGAAGCAAGCAAGAGATAATACTAGAGGTATTTTTTAATTGATTTTCAACTGTCACAGCTCTCAATAATCCCATATAGCTGATGATGGTGTGGAAAAGGAAGTGTCCATCAAATGCCCCCTAACTGTTGGTCCATTGCTGGATGGCCTTCCTGAAAAATGATATACCATGGTCAGACCACAGGTGGTCTTAAAACCCAAACATGAAACAATTTGGAATCAAGGACTTCTTGTGGCTAAAGTAGGACAAGTTACTGAAACAGTAACATTGTAATCTGAGATGTGTCTACAGTGGTAAGATGGAAGATGGGTCCAAGAGCAGATTTCATAAATCATTGCCAAGAATAGGCAGATGCAGTGCTCCGTTAACTTGGCCTTCTTCACCATGAAAGAAACAGGCCAACTTGAGAAGAGACAGACACAAGTCCCATATATAGTGATATCTTCTACATCACATACTTACATTTTACTTTGTGCCCAATCTACAATGATGGATTCATCCCCATATCTAGTGCAATGATAGATCCAAATGGCAAAAGACTAATGGCCTGGGTGATCTAAACTTGTTCATCAGGTTGATTCCAGTTGCTCTTCTTAGAGAGCAGGCCCTTATTGTATACATCAACACAAACTATACAGGCTCTCTGATTGTGAGCAACAATGTGTTCCCATAGTTTGCAGCACCAGAGGAGAGTGTATTTAATCTAACATCTATAGTCTTCCACATGGCAGATCTTAACACCATAGCATTGACAACAGGCCAAGAACTAGTGAAAGTATGACCAGCCCTTGCTGCCTGAAGTGAGAGTGGTAGTTTTCATCTCAGCATGCTGGTCTAAATAGCCTTTCTAGCCAGTTAGCTTTCCAGAGTTTTCCTTGTGGTTAGGCAATTACTGCCTCTCTCAATGGATAGCATCAGTCTTTGACTGAATCAAATCATTGTGAGGGCCCATAGAGGCTCCCTAGTAAGACCTTACTCAAGGTCAGAGAATCTGAGCTTGCTTTACCCAGCAGGGCTGCATAATGAGATGATTTGGCCAGGGGCATAGTTACCAGATGTTATGAATAGTCTACATTTGGCTGTACCTTGTGCTTTGATCTTGAAAGGGGGAGGTCTTTTGCCTCTCCCCTTGGCAGAGTATAAAAAGCCCATTAGAATAAATCTCGAGGTGTCTGGGTATTGACCCAGGGCCCTCCTGAAGCTGTCCTGTGTCTCTGTCTTTCTTGTCGTCTCCGCCTATATTTCTATCTAATACTTCCTCATTCTTCTCTCTTCCCCTCAAGAACCCTTCGACAGGTCGGAGCTGGACTCCAACAAATCATCATTAAAATAGGTCAAAGCCTTTAAGGGAAATCCTGTGGAAAAAAAAAAAAAAACACCATGAAGTTAACAGCTTTGTCTCTGAAAGTGGCCAGCAGCTATGTCCAGTATTTGTCTTCATAGTTAAACAAGCCAGGCTGCCACAGAGTTCATGTTCACATCCCAGTAGACTGGGTGCTGTTAGGCAATGCTTCGCATTCACTTTCAGCAGCTAACTGCTCACGTGTCTCAACCAAATGAACACCCAGTGTTTCCATCTAAAATTCTCTACCGAATAGAAAGTTTCTCATTCCTCTCACCTCTTATTTCTGCTCTGGGGACTCTGGCTTAGCAGCCGCAAACACATACCTTTCATCCCACTGCTGTATCATTCTAACTCCGTCCTTCTCCCTGCCCAGAGAAGAAGGTGAAGCCCTGTTTGGACATCTTGCCTTAATCCTGTTTCTCACCCTTCACATTCATTAACAGATAGGCTAATAGAGTCCTTTCACACCCCCTTACTCAGTACTTGGACATAATGCCAGGGAAACATCCTATTCCTGATCCTGAGGAGAGTGCAGGGTCCTTTCTTTGTTTTTCAAGTAAACTATATCAGCAATTAAAACTCTTACTGCCTTGTCTGTTCTGGGATTTATTTTTACTCTTCTTGCAAGGTAGCATGTTCACTGGGGATACTGTGAGAAGACACAAGATTCCCTAAGAAATAAAAAGCTTTTCTCCTGACGGCATAGCAAATAGCATGCACACGGGCTTGTTTGCATCATTTCCCTCGTTTCCATGCACCACAGAGGCGATGCAGATGACACAAGTGAACACAGTGGAGTTTGCAGACATCCAGGGAATGCTGTACTTTGAAACTCTGCAGCCTTTAGAATGCATGAAGCGAGCCTTCTCTTTGTCCTAGTGGTGATAGTATCTCATATTTTAAGATTGCTCACTGCAAGCTTAGCTCTGAGAAGTGATCCCAATAAGCCAGGATCAAAGCTTTGCATCTGATCCTACACAACACCCAAGATCAGGGCATACACCCTCTCCAAACATGACTATGGTACTGCCAAAGCTCATTTGCATGTGCAGTCATTGTAGAAAAGCTTCACTGATTACTAAAAATTGTGACCTATATACTTCCTAGGGATAGTGTTTCTTTTTCAAATTTAATATGGCAAATGCCTTGAGTGTTTATAAATACGTAATTATAAAGACATCATTATAATTAATAACAAATGTTTCTGTTATTTCTATTTCAATGTAAAATAATGTATCTTTATCTAATGTTGTTAACATTTAGAATGAAATATGACAGAATGCTTTCTCTACATTTATATTTGCTATTATAAATATAGTTATAATATTTCCAGGGAAAATTATATGCAAACCTATAAATGGACCAAAATATGAACATTTGTGTATGTCAGTGAACAGCTCTTTTCTCCTCAAGTTCAATGGGGGAATAGGAGTTCTGGGACCATGCAGAGAGAACAAAAACCCAGAGGTCAATGGGAAGAAATGTATAGGTACCAAACTATGTTTTTTGGGAAGACATTTGCCTTTTTAGTATTTCTAAGTGTGGCAGAATCTTCATTGCTTTGCTTCAACTGAGGAGAAGGCAAATGGCCAAGGTACTCATGGCCCAGTAAAGAGAACATGGCAGCCTTGTGGAAGGACATGTGCAGTGAGGGTCCTGAATGTTGTGAGAAGTTAGTGGCAAAACACTTAACTGTCACCAGATGGAGGTCATGAAAAATATGATTTTAGCCACATCTTGCTCAAGAAAAGACTCCTTGTTCCCACTGAGTGATTGAAAGGCCTTTGTATTTTTATTAAAGCAAAGAATACACCAGGATGTTCGAAGATTGGTCTATAGCACTGAAGAATGATGCTTGGAGAACTGGCAAGAACAGGACAAAGGCCAACCTTCAGACTAGAAAGCTGCCTATTAGCTGAATGACTGTCACTATGGTGTCCCTAACAACATAGGAGACAATACTCCAAAAGAATGCCACCACGGTTTCTTAGCCTAGACTAGGAGTTCGGTGGAAGCCAAGCAGATGGGGAGTGGAGGAAGAAAACAAGCGATGAAGAACAGTACAAAGAAGCTGCCTTCAAATCTACTTAAAGCTAGGACTTGTACACAGATTGCATGCCTGTGATCCTGGCACTCTTGGGAAGCTGAGACAACAGGATAACCACACACTTGAGCCAGTCTGCTCTACATAGTGACTTTCGGTCTGTCAGGACTAAATTGTAAAGACTCTGTCTCAATAGCAGTAGTAGTCATTAAGAATAGTAATAATTGTAGCAGTAATAATCTACTTGTAAACAAAAACAACAAAACACATGAATAAACTCAGTGTTGAAGAAAAGCCAATACCATTTGATTCACAACTGAAGGCAAGGACTGTCCTCAGCCCATCAATTGCCAGTAGTTGGGTAGGGAGAAGTAGGGCCGGGAGCCCTCCCTGACCCACTGCAGCCTGCCACAGCCGCTATGAGAGCGTTTGCAATAACTGTGCCGTGCCTGGAATTAGTGTCCCCGCCCTTCTTCCTGTCTTCTGGCTCCTACACTCTTTCTGCTCTCTCTTCTCCAATACTCTCCAGGCTGTAGAGAGGACATGTAAATGTCCTGTGTAGACCACACTCAACCACCATTTATTCTGAATATCTTGAACTTTCATGAGTCTGCATTCTTCACAGTTCACTGCAAGGAAAGACTTCTGTGATTAAGGTTGAGAGTGCCGTTTACCTATAGGTGTACACATTAATATTTAGGGTTCAGATTGGTACCACGATACTTCCAAACTAGTGGCCACACAGATGATCCTGGTTAAAATCACTGAGTCAGAAAACAAAACAAAAAGGCATGAATGTGGGAAGAAGACCTGTGGGGAGGAGTGAGGATTGACAGATAATAGAAGAGAGGAAAGAAAGTAGACATGATGTATTAAATATGTGTATAAAGTTGCAAAGAACAAATTGAATGAATACAAAGGAATAAATAAAAGATAAAGGGCAAAGGCGGTAATACCATTCTGAGTATTAGCTCATTCTTCGTGAAGGAGCCTAAGGGAAGGAAAAGAATGGTACCCAGAGTGTGTAAAAATATTCCAGCAAGAAAGACAAATAGCTGAGTTCTCAAATTAACAAGCAACACAAAAAGGCTATCTGCAAAAGAAGAAACAAATAACCAACAAAATATTCCACTCAGCTAAGAAGAGCAGATCAAATTTATGATCAAAGTAGCACTGTGTACCAATGAGATTGGCCAGAGTCAACACATTGACAAAAGCAAATGGGAAAAGGTTGTAGAGAAACAAGAATTGTCATGTTTCTGCTGGGAATGCAAATTGGAACTGCTCTTCGAGAGAGCCCAGAGATTCTTATACACTTACCAGGAGATATGAACAAAACAATTCATTATAGCACTGATTGTAAAAAGTGAGAAATGTGCTAAGTATTCCTCTAAAGGGAATGAATACACATTCCTATAACAGAATACTTCTCTAGTGAAAATGTATGAACCAGAGCAACCTGGAGAAACCTTTAAATACATTTCTTTGAGTCAGAGATGGCCAGTGACTCAAATAGAACCATTTCTATAAAGATAGCACCTTCCAGTTTATGAATATACATGTTTGTATGAATAAAATATAAAAAAATTAATTGAGAAACACCCTAGTCAGTCCAAAGAGGGAGAGAAGGAGTTGAACACGCAAATAGCATTACCTGTAATTGTTATGTTTTATTCTGTGGGGGGGGAGGTGTATATGTATGTACATATTTGTGGTATGCATAGGTGTACAGAGGTGTGCATGTCCATGTGTGTACATGCATGCAGACGCCAGAGGTCAGTATCAGGTGTCTTTCTGAATCACTTTCCACCTCCATTTTTGAAACAGTCTCTCACTAAGGCAGGAGCTCAGCTGGTTCATTCATCTAGACCGCCAGCCAGCAAGCCCCAGGGTCCTCCTGTCTCCACCTCCCCATGCCGGGATCACAGGAGTGTGTCTCCACAGTCAGCTTTGGGTTTTGTGGGTCCTGGAGATCAAACTCAAGTTCTCATACTTGCAGGGCACTTTGGCAACTGATCATATTCCCAATCCCGGTTATCTTTTATTTTCTTAAAACAAAAATTTAAATGCAAAATATCAAAGTAATTTACTCAAAAATCTTCATATCATTTTTACTCAGATTAAATAACTATATGCGTGCTTCTAAAACAGTGATAGTTTTTACACACATGCATACACGTGTGTATGCGTAGGCACCTAAAAATGCATGTGTACATGTACACAAATCTGTACCCACACATATATAACACACGCAGACACACATTCAGAAGGAATTGACTTTCCCTTCTCTGCTGAGAGTTAAACCCCTGTTCTTGTGTGTGCGCTCCACACTGAACCACACGCCCAGCCCTTCTCAGCGTCGTTCTCAAAGTTCTGTGGCCCTAATTGGCATTTAATAAATGCTTGCTTATGAAACCCAGGAGGTTAACATTGGACCAAGTAAATTACAGTACGTCCAGCTCCAGCTGTCATTAGAACACCGGACAGGACTCTGTCTTCCAGAACTAGCGATAGAAACTCGCCTGTTCACAGAGCCGACCCCTTCCCGGAGCACCAGTCAGCTCCCCCTTGGCCGTGCTGTGGTCTGGAGAGAGACCATAGACGTGTTCCTCAGTGTGAGAAAACCAGAAGCCGTTATCTCTACCACTCCGGCTGTCTTCGCTCTTGGTTCTCTCCTCAGTCACCAGCTGCACTGTAAATAACGACGGTCAAACCTTCCTGCGTGCCACCCTTGGTCACCGCTATCCGTCACCCCACCTCAGCGTTTGTACTGTTGGCCAGGTTAGTCCTGAGAGGGTCCAGGTTTGATGAGAAACCTAGTCTCTGGAAAACCGTTCATAATCCTAGCAAACATTTGCTAGGCACCCACGTAGTGTAGTGTTTCAAGTCTTCTTCAGACGTTATCTGCCTCGTTTCCCATGTGTAATAATTCTGTACACTGTTGTTGACTGTTTTACACGTGAGATGCAGGGGCTTTTTCATCTGTAGACATTTTCTTCCATACGTTAGTGTGGCACCATAAGAAGATTTATGTCAAAAGCCCTGTCCTAGCCGGGCGGTGGTGCCACACGCCTTTAATCCCAGCACTTGGGAGGCAGAGGCAGGCGGATCTCTGTGAGTTCGAGGTCAGCCTGGGCTACAGAGTGAGTTCCAGGAAAGGCGCAAAGCTACACAGAGAAACCCTGTGTCGAAAAACCAAAAAAAAAAAAAAAAGCTCTGTCCTAACTGCCTGCTTCATAGCAAGGCTTAACAAATGTTTGTTGAATGAAGGAAGGACCAGCTGTTACTGGTATATACCATGTGAGTAGTGAAGTTTGCATCCCAAGAATAGCAGGAAACATAAATATACCAGGAACTTTGTATGTGCCTAGTGGTCACTGCTATCAACTTTCCTTCTACTTCCTATTTTCTGATTCCACAACGTAATGGCTGTCTGATTGAGTATCTCTAAAAGGTCATAATGAATTATTCTGTAATATTTGAAATGTTATGCTTGGAAAGGTCAAACCTTATTTTTTGGTATGAAGTGTCATACTGATTTTTTTTCTCTAACTGAGCACTTTTTTTTTCCTTAAAAGAAAAGATGACAGGAAATTTAGAGAGGGGCGCCCTCTTGAGGAAGCTTAGAGTGGGGCGCCCTCTTGAGGAAGCTTAGAGCAGGGCGCCCTCTTGAGGGAACTTAGAGCGGGGCGCCCTCTTGAGGGAGCTTAGAGCGGGGCGCCCTCTTGAGGAACTTTTCATGTCTTCTTTCTCAGAGCTGAGAAGTAAAATACAATAAAATCGAAGCCAGGCAAGTCTTGTGCACTGTTAAAAAAGCTGGAATCAGTGAAGCTTTAAAAAGCAAGAAGAGCCAAATACTGGTTATTTGAGAATTAAAACTCGTCACTGATCTGATCTCACATAGCAGCTGTAAAAAAGAATTTTTAAGTGAAAACAAAAATACAGGGGGTATTTCATTTCTTCATGCTTGGTCCATCATATAATTTACTTAACGTTTATCGAGTACTTGGTTTGTACCAGGGATTATACTGGGCACAGTAGCCAATGAAGTAGCCAATGAAGCACAACCTTGCCTCCTGACACTTATCATCTGTGAGGGGATGACATATAAAGAGTATGTGTTATCAAGTCTAATGTACACTATGGAGCAACCAATCAATAACATACATATTGATTCTACTGGATAGTAACTTGGAAAATATACACAAACCATAAAATGTACAAACTTAGCCCCCAAATCTGGCTCTTGGTAATTTACTTTTGTGATAAAGGAGAAAACTTGAGTACAAAACAGTATGTATTGAAGCATTTTCTATAACAGATATTTAACACTTTAGTGTCTCTATGCCCAGCAATAATAGACTAACATCTAAACACCTAGCATAACAGTCTGGCTAAGTAAAACTTGTTACGTCACCCAGTAAGTGTTGGCCAGCCACTGTGTAAGGTACATGTGTGTTCAAAAGTGATCAAAAGAAACAGGAAAGCATAAAGCAATCACCGTTGTAGTGTAGTGATGTTATCATGTTTTTCCTTTTATTAACTTTTCTGCATAATATACTCTATGAAGTTGGTTAAAATATTGAAAACATTCCAAAGGTCTTTACAAACTGGCAACAAAGTAAATTCTTCTTAATCTTTCCTTTTCTTGTTTTCATCTAGGGAAATTACCGTTTTATGAAACTCTTGCTTACACGCAGAGCAGACTGGATGCAGAAGGATCTAGAGGAGATGACACCTTTGCACCTGACTACCCGGCATAAGAGCCCCAAGTGTCTGGCCCTTCTGCTGAAGTTTATGGCCCCTGGGGAGGTGGATACACAGGACAAAAACAAGGTAATAAACAGTCAAGGTCAAAGACAAAGAAAGGGGAATGCTCCATTTTATGATGAGAAGCTTCAGGAAAGGTGTGCATTGCTGCCATCCCTGTGGAAGGGCGACTCCACACGTCCAGACATCCCAGCATCTCCAAGTCTGCCGTTAACCTGCCGGCCACCACATGGGAGGTAGTGTCATCTCCTTTGGAGGGTGAGGAAACTGAACCTTAAGAGGATTAGAGTCTGCCCAAGATCCAAGTGGCTAAACTGGAATTCAAACCCAGGCCTGTTCAACTGTAAAAGAGTTTCTAACGTTTGTCAGAAACTCATGACAGCCGCTGTGGGCACCTGGACTCAACCTGGCTGTCTGCCCATGCAGTGACTAAGCATAGAGCACCTGGGCCCACAGCGGCTGTCTGACCATGCAGTGACTAAGCATAGAGCACCTGGGCCCACAGCGGCTGTCTGACCATGCAGTGACTAAGCATAGAGCACCTGGACCCACAGCGGCTGTCTGACCATGCAGTGACTAAGCATAGAGCACCTGGACTCATGGTGACTGTCTGCACATGCAGTGACTAAGCATAGAGCATCTGGATTCATGGTGGCCGTCTGCCCATGCAGTGCACTAAGTATATAATGGCTTTAATGGCTAGGCTGTCAACAGCAGCCTCCTTGGACTCTAATCCAAAAGCCAGCACTTAGTCATTCTGTGTTCTTGGGGAAACTATTTAATACATTTATGACATAATTTTGGAACCCATGAAAAAGATAACTGAAGGTAAAATGAGGTAATGCAGACACAGGGCTTACCACAGTACCTCCTGCAGGATACACTCCTCAGAAATGCTTACCATAAAACAGTTACTAATAGCATTTCAGTTCTGACGTCTGCCCTCTCACTTCTTGCTAGGAATTGTTTTTAACCTTTCTTGCTCTTAAATTTAAAAGATTGCTCACACTACTCATAGCTTTGCTGATCTTTCTTTACAGGAAAAAATTTGTGGTCATTTGTTAGACACAAGCAGTAATCCTTTTCTTTCACCATGGGCCAGGCCATAATCTTGTTAACACCCATGACCCCATGGAGTTAAAATCCCGATGATAATTATTCTTACTGCTCTTAGTTTTTAATGATTTCCTAAATGTGTGTGTGTGTGTGTGTGTGAGAGAGAGAGAGAGAGAGAGAGAGAGAGAGAGAGAGAGAGAGGGAGAGGGAGAGGGAGAGGGAGAGGGAGAGGGAGAGGGAGAGGGAGAGGGAGAGGGAGAGGGAGAGGGAGAGGGAGAGGGAGAGAGGAGGGAGGGAGAGAGAGAGAGAGAGAGAGAGAGAGAGAGAGAGAGGGAGGGAGGGAGGGAGGGAGGGAGAGAGAGAGAGAGAGAGAGAGAGAGAGAGAGAGAGAGAGAGAGAGAGAGAGAGAGAGCTTACATTTACCATGTGAATGCAGGTGCCTCTGGAGACAAGCAAGTGTCATTGTGCCCCACCTGATGTGGGTGCTGGGGACTGAAGCCTGGTCCTCTGCAGGGGAGCAGCTATTCTAACTGCTGAGCCATCTCTCTAGCCCTTCTCGGGCCTTATTTACCCTCTTACTATTCTCTATGTATGTTCAATTTTTCTTTAGTAGGCAGTTGGAAAATCAACTTTTACTTTGCAACCATGTATTAATATTTTCCCACTCAGAGTGTCTGAGTGATAGCATTTTGCTAAGTGATCAATTTTATTCTGTGGTTATTGTACCACAGCAAAATAAATAGAAAAATAAGAAACAAAAATGTACAAAATATAAGTAGAAACCATTTATTTACTCTTGGGCTAAAGGCTTATATTATTTTTGACTACATATAACCTGAATTATCATAACCTAGGAAAAGGAAGGAATTACAGATGTCATCACTATTTATTAAAAAGGTAGGAGTAGTCAATTAATGATTGCTATTAAGTATGATTTTTCTGTGATCTTCAGTCATTACTAAAAATAACAATGAGTTGGGCTGGAGAGATGGCTCAGTAGTTAAGAGCACTCACTATTCTTAACCAAGGGTCAGAGCTCTGTTCCGAGCACCCACACCAGACAGCTCACAGCAGCCTGTAATTCTAGCTCCAAGGGATCCAACACTCTACTGTGACCTCCTAGAGGAGGTCACAAAGTAAATAAATGTAAAATGAATCTTTTAGAAAATAATGTATTAATAATGACTTCATAATATAATAAAGACCTATAAGTGCACTTTGAGTGAATACCATGGATGACAGTTTTTTTAATTTTCATGGCAGATGAGCTTGGTTCCTACCCGGTAAATTACCCAGGTTCAGGTGGATTGCTGAGTGACAGTGAGGCTCTGATGTGTATCTGAGCATCTCTGTTTTTCCATGGTGACGCTCCCCGTAGGAGCCATGTTAATGGCAATGGCAAAAGTGGTTTTCAAGCAACTTTACTGCCTTCAGAATTACCACTTTAAACTTTTATTTCAAATAAAGAAAATGCATATATAGTTTTAAAAGTGTCAGTAGCTACATTTAGCTCTTAGTATGTAAAATTATTCTTAAATTTAAATTTGATATGCTGAAGAATTCCAGATCTATGAGTTGCCTGTGGCAGGCTCTTTGATAAACATCAAAACTGTCTGGACCTGGGCTTTTTTGGTGGAAGACTTTTAATGACTGCTTTATTTCACGGGGGAGGGGGGGTGTGGGGGAGTATAGGCCTACTTAAAATCGTTCATCTGATGTTGATTTAACTTTGGTAAGTGGTATCTATCAAGAAAATTACCCATTTTCTTTAGATTTTCCAATTTTGTGTAGTACAGGTTTTTTGAAGTATGACCTAATGATTCTTTGGATTTCCTCGGTGTCTGCTGTTATGTCCCTCTTTTGTTTCTGATTTTGTTAATTTGGATATTCTCTCTCCATCTTTTAGTTAGTTTGGATGTGGGTTTATCTATCTGGTTGATTTTCTCAAAGAACCAACTCTTTGTTTCATTGATTCTTTATATTGTTCTCTAGTGTTTATTTTATTGATTTCAACCCTCAGTTTGATTATTTCCTGCTATCTACTCCTCTTGGGTGAGCTTGCTTCCTTTTGTTCTAGAACTTTCAGGTGTGGTGCTAAGTTACCAACATGAGAACTTTCTGATTTCTTTATGTAGGCACTTAGTGCTATGAACTTTCCTCTTAGCACCATTTTCATTGTGTCCCGTAAGTTTGGGTATGTTGTGCATTTGTTTTCATTGAATCCTAGGGAGTCTTTAATTTCTCTGTTTCTGCCTTGTCCAAGCAGTCATTTAGTAGAAAGCTGTTCAGTTTCCATAAGTTTACAGGCATTCTGTTGTTTCTATTGTTGTTGAAATCCAGATTTAATCTGTGGTGAGCTGATAGGATACAGAAGGATATTTCAATTTTATTGTATTCGTTGAGACTTGCTTTGTGACTAAGTGTGTGCTCAATTCTGGAAAATGTTCCATGAGGTGCTGAGAAGAAGATATGTCATTTTGTGTTTGGGTGAAATGTTCTGTAAATACCTGTTAGGTCAATTTGGCTCATAACATCTGTTAGCTCCAGTATTTCTCTGGTTTTTGTTTGGATGACCTGTCTATTGTGAGTTGGGTATTGAAGTGTCCCAGTATCAAGATGTGAGGGTTGATGTGTGATTTAAGCTTTAGTAGTGTTTCCTTTACAAACGTGGGTGCCCTTTGTTTGGGGCATAGATGTTCAGAATTAAAAGATATCTTGGTGGGTCTTTCCTTTGATGAGTATGAAGTGTCCTTCCCTGTCTCTTCTGATTAATTTTTGTTTTAAGTCTGTTCTGTTAGATATTAGAATGGCTACACCAGTTTGTTTCTTAGGTCCATTTGCTTGGAAAATCTTTTTCCAACCCTTTACTCTCAGATAGTGTCTATTTTTGATGCTGAAGTGTGACTTTTATATGCCACAGAAACATGGATCCTGTTTTTGCATCCATTCTGTTAGAATGTGTCTTTTTTATTGGGGGATTGAGTCCATTGACATTGAGAGGTATTAATGACCATTGATTGTTAATTACTGTTATTTTGTTGTTGTTGCTGGGATGTGATTATTTATTTTCTCCATTTTCATGGGTGTCAACTACCTTTTCATGGGTGTAAACCTCCTTGGGTTAGAGTTTTCCTTCTAGCACCTTTTGTAGGACTGGATTTGTAGATAGATATTGTTTAAATTTAACTCTATCATGGAATATTTTTTCTCTATCTATGTGATTGGAAGTTGTGCTGTGTATAGTAGTCGGCGGGCCTGGCATCTGTGGTCTCTTAGAGTCTGCAGGACACCTGTCCAGGCCCTTCTGGCTTTTAAAGTTTCTGTTGACAAGTTGGGTGTAACTCTAATAGGTTTGCCTTTATATGTTACTTGCTCTTTTTTCCTTGCAGCTTTTAATATTCTTTCTTTGTTCTGTATATTTAGTGTTTTGATTATTATGTGGTGAGGGGACTTTCTTTTTTGGTCCAGTCTATTTGGTGTTCTGTAAGCTTCTTGTACCTTTATAGGCATGTCCTTCTTTAGGTTAGGAAAATTTTCTTCTGTGATTTTGTTAAAAATATTTCCCATGCCTTTGAGCTGGTATTATTTTCCTTCCTCTATTCCTATTATTCTTAGGTTTAGTTTTTTTCATAGTGTCCCAAATTTCCTGGATGTTTTGTGTCAGGAATTTTTTAGATTTGACATTTTCTTTGACCAGTGTATCTATTTCTTCTATCGTATTTTCAATGCCTGAGACACTGTCTTCCATCTCTTATATTCTGTGATGCTTGTATCTGTAGTTCCTATTCGCTTATGTGGATTTTCCATCTCCAGGATTCCCTCAGTCTGTGTTTTCTTTATTGTTTCTATTTCCATTTTCAGATTGTGAACACTTTTATTCATTTCCTCCTATTTTTTTGTCTTTTCCTCATTTCTTTAAGGGATTTATTCATTTCCAGTTTAAGGGCCTCTATCATTTTCATAAAGTTGGTTTTAAGGTCTTTTTCTTGTGCCTCAGCTGTGTTGGAATATTCAGGACTTCCTGTAGTATTATAGCTGGGCTCTGGTAGTGACTTACTGTCCTGGCTGTTATTGATTATGTGTAGTCAAATTTCTAAGCAGTCTTAGAACATGGAGCCAATATAGGGGTGAAAGTCTTAGGGATCAGGGAAATTGTAAGAGCCACCAACCAACCTTACCTCTCCAGCTCTACAGCTCCCCAAATACCACGAATTCCTGTCTACCCAGGTTTTTATTACCTTGCTATTCTGCCCCCTCATTGGCTGTCTTAGCCCAGCTACTTCCTTATCACTGCCTGTCTGTACAGACCTCCAGGTCTCTATGGTTGGTACTGGGATTAAAGGCATGTGTCACCACACTTGGCTCTGTTCCCTAGTGTGGCCTTGAACACACAGAGACCCTTCCTGCCAAGTGATTGGATTAGGGTGTGTGCTACCACTGCCTGACTTTTGTGTTTACTTAAAATGGCTCACTATTTCCTCTGATCTCCAGGCAAACTTTATTAACATACAAATAAAATATCACATTTCAGCACAAATAAAATATCACCACAATTGTGTTCTTACACTGGTGTCAAGTGATTATAGGTCTAGGTGCCAATTTTTGAGTTTGTCTCTATTGGATGGGTGTTTTTTTCCATTGGTTTCTGTTTCCTTTCTGGTCTCTTGGCCTCAGTGGCCTGTGGTTGAGTAAAGGGTCTCTAACTGAGTTGGGGGATGGAGTTCTGGCTTCTGGTGGAGCAGGGTGCTTCCTTTGGAGTTGTGTGCTGGATATGGTGATGAGGAGAGGAGGGCTGTTGGGGATAAGCTGGGAGATTCTGAGGGCATGTTGGTGGTCTGCAGGTGTGAGTCTTACCTGGGGTTCTGGGTACCCTGGTAAGTATGACCCTGGTAAAGTGGGGGGGGGCTTCTGTTGTAGTTGTGGGCTGGAATATGATAAAGAGGGGGTGCTGTTGATAGTAGGCTGGGAAGGCTCTGAGAGAGTGTCCTGATGGCCCTTAAATAAGTTACATAGTAGATGTTCTAGAAGAGTAAGATGCTGGGCTTGTCTTTTGAGTACCTCTCTACCTTGCAGCAAACAGCTTTGCATTGGAGTGCCTACTACAACAACCCAGAGCATGCAAAGCTGCTCATCAAGCATGACTCCAACATCGGGATTCCCGACATAGAAGGCAAGATCCCACTCCACTGGGCAGCCAACCATAAAGACCCAAGCGCTGTGCACACAGTGAGATGTATCCTGGTAAGTAGAATGCTGCACTAGACCCCAAAAGCCCTTTTTAGGAAAAAATAATCTGATAGGTACAAAAACATAAATGTGAGAGACAGGTAATTATGAAGCAAGAATACCAACATGTGGAGTCATTCCCCAAGAGACAAAGCCTAATGGTAACTGTTACTCCACACTGAGGTTCCCTGTGACCTACTCCTCCACCACCAACCACTTCCAGAGTTCCTATTTCTTATTCCCTGCTTTGTTTTGTACTTATTTTTAATCCTTTAATTTTTCATTTTGGTGTATGAGTGTGTATGCATGTGAGTGTGTATATGTATGGTGTTGTGTGTGTGTGTGTATTATGTGAAGTGGGGAGTGTTTATGTGTGTGATGAATGCACATTAGTATTCAAGTATACACACCAATGGCCATCTATACCAACACCAGAACAGGACATTGGGGATCTTCCTGTAGCACTCTCTGCCTATAACCTTGAGACAGGATGCCTCACCGAGCCTGAAGCTCACAGCTTCAGCTAAGCTGGCTGGCCAGCAAGCTCTCAGGACCCAGTGTCTCTGTCCCCAATGCTGGGCTTACAAGCACTCACAGCTGAGCTTGGCCTTTTACAGGGGTGCTGGGGATTGACATTGGGTCCTTTATTAACTGAAACACTTCCCCAGTCACCTGTTGACTTTTAATAGACAAATTAGACTTTAAAAAGTATTCTTCTCTTGTGTATATAATGTTTACTGCACATATTCACTGATTTCTTTCTCTGCATTTCTGTGTGTGTGTGTGTGTGTGTGTGATATGCATGCATGTATTGATAAGTGTGTCAATATGGGTGTGAGGGTACATGTTCATGTGTATCTGTGTATAGAGGCCAGGTGTTGATGTTGGGTGTCTTCCTCCATCGTTTTCCACTTCATTGACTGAGGCAGGGTCTCTTGTGGGAGCCCGAGCTCACTGTTTGGGCTAATCTAGCTAGCCAGTTTGCTCCAGGGATTCCCTGTCTCTGCTTCCCATGCTCTGGGATTAAACGCAGGCTGCCATACATACCCAACTTTTATGTGGATTCTGGGGATCCAAACTCGGTACTCAGGTTTCTCTGATGTCTTAGTCAGTGTTCTATTGGTGTGAAGAGACACCATGAACATGACCATTCTTTTTTTTTTTTAATTTAACTTTATTTTATGTGTATTGGTGTTTTGCCATGGTGTCAGGTCCCCTGGAACTAGAATTAGAGACAGTTGTAAGCTGCTATGTAGGTGCTGGGGATTGAACTTGGATCCTCTGGAACAGTAGATGATGCTCTTAACCACTGAGCCATCTCTCCAGCCCCAGAAAACTCTTATAAAGGAAATCATTAAATCGGGGCTTCCTTACAGTTTCAGAGGTTTATTAGTCCATTACCAGCATAGCACGGAGCATGGCAGGGAGCAAGGCGGCGTGCCGGCAGACATGGTGCTGGGGAGTAGCTGAGAGTTCTACATCCAGATCTGCAGGCAGCAAACAGAGAGAGTCACTGAGCCTGCCTGGTTTAAGCATTTTGAAACCTCAAATCATACCTCCAGTGGTACACTTCCTTCAAGGCCACACCTCCTAAAAATGCCACTCCTTGATTACCAAGCATTCAGATCTATGAGCCTATGGGGGTCATTCATATTCAAACCACCACATTCCACTCCCTGATCCCCATAGGCTTGTAGCCATATCATAATGCAAAACTGCATTCAGTCCAGCTTCTTAAGTCCCCATAGTCTATAACAGCCTCAACACTGGTTAAAAGTCCAAAGTCTCTTCTGAAACTCATGGCAATCCCTTAATGTAACCCCCTGTAAAATCAAAATCAAAAAACAGATCACACTCTTCCAACATAGAGTGGCACAGATTGTACATTACCATTCCAAAAGGGAGGGAAGGGAGCATAGTGAGGAAATACTGGACAAGGCAAGACCAAACACCAACAGGGCAAAGTCGGAACTGCATCTCCATGTCTGATGTGGAAGTGCTCTTGAGATCTCCAACTCCGTTCAGCTTTGTTGACTGAAACACACTTCTCTCTCAGGCTGGTTCCACAAGTGACAAGCACTCGACTCACTGAGCCATCTCCTAGCCTCATTTCCCACCCCACCCCCTTAATCTCGAATTTTCCTTATCAGTCCTCTTAGTTCCTGATATATAGTTCTTACAACTTTTCTTTTTATAGAAATATTGATGATAAACTGTTGTTTTCTTTTCGTTCTATGACAGAGTCTTGTGTAGCTAAGGTTGACATCAAACTCTTTTTATAGTTGAGGATGACCTTGAGCTTCTGACCCTCCTGCCTCTACCTCCCAAGTGCTGGGATTACAGCCCTTTGCCACCAACACCTAGTTTATACAGTGCTGGCCATCACGCGCAGGGTGCAGGGTGCAGGGTGCAGGGTGTGTACACACTGGGCAAGCACTCTACCAACTGAGCCTCAACTCCAGTCCAAAATGTGTTTTAATTAAGAACGTCTTTATAATTTGTTCTTTTTTTTTAAGATTTATTTATTGCATATACTGTGTTCTGCCTGCATGTAATCCTGCAGGCCAGAATAGGGCACCAGTTGTCATTACAGATGGTTGTGAGCCACTATGTGGTTACTGGGAATTGAACTCAGGACGTCTGGAAGAACAGCCAGTGCTCTTAACCCCTGAGCCATCTCTCCAGCCCCTAATTTGTTCTTTTTTAAAATTAAAATGGAATTACATCATTCTCCCTTCCCTTTCCTCCCCCAGATGCTTCCTGTGAATCACCCCACCTGATCTGCTTTCTCAAGCTCATAACCTTGATTTCTTTAATTGTTGCTATCTTGCTCTTGAAAACTAGTTTTCTTTGTGCGCAGTCCTGGATATTTATTTTTCTGCTGTTTATTTTGAACTGTTTTATAGCTTTCTGCCTTTTTTTCATTGTTCTTGTAAGTCAAGTCTGTTGCTGTCTTAATGGTCAATCCTTTGTAAGGTGATCTTCCTTTTCATTCAGGCTGTTTTTAATTCTCTGTATTTGTTGTCTTACAGTTCCATTGCAATGTGTCTATGTGTGGTATTTTAGAATTTAAAAAAAAATCCTGTTTGCTGAGCAGGGTAGCACACGCCTGTGATCCCAGCACGTGAATGGTAGTCAGGAAGATCAGGAGTTCATAGTGAGTTTGAAACAGCCCAAGCTGTTTAAAACCCTGTCCCAAAAATAAATAAACAAATAGATCCATTTTGGAGCTGGGCACAGTGGTGCATTCCTGCAGTCTCAACGTTCAGGAGGCTAAAGCCAAAGATCCCGAGCTCAAGGCCAGCATGAACTACATAGCTGGACCCTATGTCAAAACGATAATAGGGCCAGCAAGGTGGCTCAGTGGGTAAAGGCAACCTGCCACCAAGCCTGAGGACCTGAGTTGGACCCCTGAGAACACACATATGTATTAGAAGAAGAGAACTGAGTCCCACAGGTTGTCCTCTGGTCTCCATAAATGCACCATGGCACACAATGCATACATATATACATAAATTCATACACACATGCAATGAATGTAAAGAAGAGTATAATAAATAAGATTTCATTTGCCTTATATTCTGATTATTAGAGTCTTACTTTTAGAAAACAAATAGCAGTTACATGTTTGCTTTTCCTACTGTTGCTTTTTGGGTCTTCAGTTATATGTATTTGGGCCTTTTCATCTATTCACCATGTCTCCTAATTTCCTCATCTCTTTGTTTCTTGGTTTACTAAGGCTCTCTTCAGCTGAGTCCAGGCAGTTTACCCTGTCCATGGAACATTTCATCTTGATAATTACACTCTTCATGTCTGAAAGCTCTTTTGGTGTCTTCAGACTACCCCGGTCATTGTGGTAGTTTTTATTTCGGCTCACTTTCCATCATATCTTTGATTTTCTTACAGATTTTATAGATAGTTATCACATATAAACACACCTTGCTTGGAGGGCCTAAGCACACCCAGCCTTTGATGCCACTGCCATCTAAAAGTAATCAAGAACCTTGCAGTTGAGTTACAATAAGTAAATAAGTCATCTCATGATATTTGAAGTGAGCAGACTTTCTGTTTGGGGAGGGGCTGGCTGCATTAGTAGCTGTCCTAGGCTGGACACACCTTGGGCCCTTCGCTGGTCAAATGAGGTGACCACGTAGGCAGGTGTAAATCTGGAATGACCCTTCCGAGAGTCAAATGGAAGCAACAGCACTTGGCTCTAGGTGTGACCTAACCTGAGAAGGAGTTCTGGATGAGGAAGCGCCTTAGCTGAAGCAGTTCCAGGAAGCAGAGATGTGAGGATCCTGGGCTGCTAGTGTCCCTCGAAGCTGGGATATAAGGCTTTTAATGTCAAAGAGAGACTGAGGAAGTTTATCAAAATGTTTGTTACAAAGATCTAGCAAAAGAATGAGTGCGCCTTATTCATAAAGGCACTTTAAATTAAACAACAGGGAAATAAATGTCTTTCTGCCTCATTATAGCAGTAACTTGTAGGAAGCTTGACAATACCAAGTGATTCATCTGTGCCAGCATGTGGGAAACAAACACTTTGCATCGTTGTCATGGGTGTGTTCATTGGTCCACGCATTTGGAGAGCAGTTTGACAGTGTACAGTGGAAGGTACACAAATCCGTCAACCAGCAATGCCTTTTCCTATGTGTAGCAAAGAGAGAAACTTCACACATTGTGTTGCAAGAAATATGTGAAGGAAACAGTCTCTGCACAGTATTTGTGATTGTGAAAAAAGTGGAAATAGCTGTCCCTCAGGAGAAAAATGGACAACTAAGCCCCAGTTTAACAAATATTAAACTAGAATCAACAGAGATACCCACAAGGGTAGTGTAGGAAGAAAAGTTGCCAAAGAGATTACATGTGTGCTTCCACAATGTAAATATCCAAAGCACATGTACAAAATGTGTATATAAGTTAAAAAAAGAAAGAGCATAGCTTTAGCCTAATTCACAACAGACACAAAAGCACACTAGGCAGTGTCACACCTTTTTAACAGTCATGGTGGTACTCTATTCTTTTCTGTATTTTTATATTATTAATAAATAGGAAAGTCGATTGTTAAAGATTTAGCCCATACACTCAATGCATCATTTTATTTGCACCTATAGAGAATGTGGAGGTTTTGTTTTAAGAAATAGTTAATGTACATGCCACATATTATTTATTGAGGATTCCACATGTGTCTGAAGTCTCTGGTTCTTGAAAACAGGATGCTGCTCCAACAGAGTCATTATTGAACTGGCAAGACTATGAGGGCCGCACACCTCTTCACTTTGCAGTCGCCGATGGAAACCTGACAGTGGTGGATGTCTTGACCTCCTATGAAAGCTGCAACATAACATCTTACGATAACTTATTTCGAACCCCACTTCACTGGGCAGCCTTACTAGGTACGTTCTGCTGTAAGTCAGAGGATGGCTGGCAGGAAGCCTGCCTAACTACAGAAGTCCTGTGCCTCTACATCTCCTGCAGGCTCCCTCCCTGTTCAAACATTTTCATAGCTAATTGATATGCTCAATTATTTCATAACCTGGCTCCTTCTGTTGCATGCTTTAAATGTGATAATATAACCTAATTCTCTATTATATACTGGGTTTTATTTCAACATTTTGTCCTAAGTTTTTACTTTTATTATAAAGGAATGAAAATCCATTGACAAGATGTGACTATAAGGTAACCTGTCTTCACATTTGTGGCTGTTATGTGGGCAAAGGAGGACATTCACTTGATGTCTGTGTTCAGTCCTCCATACTTGATTTTTTCTTCATATCTACCTTGTAACCTTTGGGGGATCACTTTTTTGGTGAGAGAGCAGGTATTTGTCTGTTGTGTATGGTTGTGTTACATTATTTGAAGAAGTACAACCTGGGAATTTTTCTCCTTTATGAAGTAATTTAACCACTTATAGTCACTATTAAAAAGTAATATTTTTTTCTATTATTGGGGTATTATTAGTGTTTTCAGAGGGTTTTTTTCTTCATGTTTTCCTGCCCCTTTGTTTTCACCTTCTGCCATGTAGAGTACCTGTGCTGTTGTCTGCCACTCGGCTTTGGCCCACCTGGTGTTTCAGACTGCAGTGCAGTTCAGTTGT
Organism: Peromyscus maniculatus bairdii; assembly: GCF_049852395.1. Lineage (NCBI taxonomy): Eukaryota > Metazoa > Chordata > Mammalia > Rodentia > Cricetidae > Peromyscus > Peromyscus maniculatus. Next base: position 72,771,771 of record NC_134853.1, read on the forward strand.
AGTGTTCAGTGCAGTTCAGTTGTAGCATTCAGTGTAGTTCAGTTGTAGCATTCAGTGTAGTTTAGTTGTAGTGTGCAGTGTAGTTCAGTTGTAGCATTCAGTGTAGTTCAGTTGTAGTGTTCAGTGTAGTTCAGTTGTAGTGTGCAGTGTAGTTCAGTTGGGGTGTGCAGTGTAGTTCAGTTGGAGTGTGCAGTGTAGTTCAGTTGTAGTGTTCAGTGTAGTTCAGTTGGGGTGTGCAGTGTAGTTCAGTTGTAGTGTTCAGTGTAGTTCAGTTGGGGTGTGCAGTGTAGTTCAGTTGTAGTGTTCAGTGTAGTTCAGTTGGAGTGTGCAGTGTAGTTCAGTTGTAGTGTTCAGTGTAGTTCAGTTGGAGTGTTCAGTGTAGTTCAGTTGTAGTGTTCAGTGTAGTTCAGTTGGGGTGTGCAGTGTAGTTCAGTTGGAGTGTGCAGTGTAGTTCAGTTGTAGTGTTCAGTGTAGTTCAGTTGGAGTGTGCAGTGTAGTTCAGTTGGAGTTTTCAGTGTAGTTCAGTTGGAGTGTGCAGTGTAGTTCAGTTGTAGTGTTCAGTGTAGTTCAGTTGTAGTGTGCAGTGTAGTTCAGTTGTAGTGTTCAGTGTAGTTCAGTTGTAGTGTTCAGTGTAGTTCAGTTGGGGTGTGCAGTGTAGTTCAGTTGGGGTGTGCAGTGTAGTTCAGTTGGAGTTTTCAGTGTAGTTCAGTTGGGGTGTGCAGTGTAGTTCAGTTGCAGTGTTCAGTGTAGTTCAGTTGTAGTGTTCAGTGTAGTTCAGTTGGAGTGTGCAGTGTAGTTCAGTTGGAGTTTTCAGTGTAGTTCAGTTGGGGTGTGCAGTGTAGTTCAGTTGGAGTTTTCAGCTGCAGTGTAGTTCAGTTGCAGTGTTCAGGCTGCAGTGTAGTTTGGTTAGGGTGACTTTTCAGTTTATCAAAATCATGTTTATCCATGAGTCAGAGTAAAGAGCAAGACCTTGCCTGCTTCCTCCTGCACATAGGGCGAGGTTTGCTCTTCCTCCTCATTACTCCTTTGGTGTTGCTAACAGTCTGGGGCTGCTCAGTTGTACTACCTTGGTCTTTGTTCTAAGTTGCACACCATCTACTTTAAAGTGATTTTCATACTTGCATACAGCTCTTATGTCAGATTTAGAATTGTTATTTAAACTCCCTTTCAAGGTGTGTTTCCCTCCCTTTTCTTTTTCCTCTAGAATGTGGGTATACTTCACAAATTTGTTTCCACTTCACTACGCTCCCGTTGTTCTCTAACTTCTGACTTTGTTATCCCTACTACCTGGACTCTCATTTCAACTGTATCTTCATCCCGTCAGCCTCCTAGTTTTTTTCTTAACCTCATTTTACTTCGAGTCCTTCCATCATCCTTTCTCGTCAGCCTATTTTCTTCATAGCTTCCTTCTCCCTTCGTTTCCTAGAAGCCATCTCTTTCTGCACTAAATTGAAGATGCCTAACAGTTTCTCGACTTTGCTCTGGCCTTCTTCAGACCATTCCTGAGGTATGATCTTTATCTTTCCAATGCCAATTCTCTTTCCCTGCTGTGGTAATATTGGGTTCAATATATGAACTATATTATGTATGTTATCCTCAAGTCTTTACTGACAAAATGAGGTGTGTTTAGATTGGAGCTCTTGCCCAGATTGTCACCAGGCTTATATTTGGGTTAGGAAGGCTCCATCTTAAACCACACATGTGGAGTATGTAGATGAGCACAAGCCCCAGGCAGATCCCTTTCCCTGGCTTCCACCCAGCACAGCCTTGCTCAGAGGGCTCCTCCACCATGGCATCTCCTTCCTTGCCTGGTTCCCCACATGCTCTGTTAGAGAGAATAAAAGGATTTCCTAGGTTTGTTAGCCTCTGTGTTGTGTTGTGTTTGTGTTGTGTTGTGTTGTGCTGTGTTGTGTTGTGCTGCTATAATTTTGAAACAGGATAACCAGAGGATGCCCTAGCACTTGCTCAGTAGCCCAGGCTGGTCTCAGTTTTTCAATCCTGCCTAAGCCTTGAAGTGCAAGGTTTACAGGCACACACTGCCACACCAGCTTGTTAATTCTTTGATCGCTTATACAACTACTCCTTTGTAGAAACCACTTTTTTGAGACCATACTACAGACTGTTAACCCACCACCACTCCACAATATGTGCTCCCCCTTTTTGTGGAGTTTGAAATCACTACCTTCATATTAAAAGACTAGGGGAGGGACATTGACAGGATAGTTAGAAGGCCTCAGAGGCAGACAAGGTTCATTTCAGTTAGTTCAGCTGAGCAGTACCAGGGCGCTGATGTTCAAGTCTGGTGGATCTGAAAGCAGAACCGTGACAAGATGGCAGTGAAGCCAAGAAGCCCAAGAGGCAGTACCTAAGCCTGGCACTTATCACCACTGTGCTTTTCTCCCTAGTGAGGCATCCTGTGTTCAGTATCTTAAGCTTTACCTTCATTCTACCCTATCATAGTATGCAGGGGAGAAGGTGGAAGAGGCTGCATTCGGAACTGTTTAAAACTATTTTAAATGCTGTTGAATGCTAGTGATTTTTCTTACCTTTTTCTTTTAAATGGATTAAAAATGGACTTACCTCTTTGTGTAAGATAACTAACTACCTTATGTCTGTTCTCAGGCCATGCACAGATTGTTCATCTCCTTTTAGAAAGAAACAAGTCTGGAACTATCCCTTCTGACAGCCAAGGAGCAACACCCTTGCACTATGCAGCTCAGAGTAACTTTGCTGTAAGTTATGATTTCCTTTTCTCTTAATAAAATGTTTTATTTTGATGTAATTGTAGATTCATATGCAGTTATAAGAAATAATGTGCCATAATCCCTTGTCCCCTTCAATCAGCCTATACTAATGATAGACAGAGTACAATATTACAGACAGGAGGTTGACACTGAGCTAGTTCAAATTGAACCAGGTTGATAGACACACACATATCTGTGTTGATAAAGTGATTGCTTTTAACCGTTGTTCACACTGTCAGTGCCATGATGGTCTATGTTTTTATAAGGTTGTTAGTCATTGCAAACTTGTCTATCTTTACTTAAACACTTGGTATAATTTTTTTTGCTTTATGGTGAATATACTACATCATTCTGTGACTTCTATAGCACTTGGGACATCTTAGTGTTCAGAAACCCTGTAATTGTCCTGAAAGAAAGGCTTTGGAACTGGAAAAACCAACTCCTGCCTGGAACTGTGTAAATTGCTAGCTGTGTAATCTCACTCAACTTTCTTAACTTCTCTGAGTCTTTACTTCTTCATAGATAGTATGAGGATAGCTATATGTCTTCCTTCAGGACTGCTGGAAAGAATAGGGCAAGTTTATGGTAAGTGTCTACTGCACCTGGCGTAGAGCAGGCATCCACACAGACCATGTTCCTATGGATTGTGTACATATGAGAGCAGGTGTCCAAACACAGACTACATTCTTACGATTCATACTAATGATTATGAATTGTGCACATCTGAGAAGGCCACAGTGTGAATTATTGTTTCTAGAAATCCTGAGAGTTACCAGTAGTTCTTCCCTGATAGTCCTTCATGGATCACAAAGTGTATTCTTGTCCATTGTGTGCTGGGTTCGCTCAGCAGCATGACGGTGTGCAGGTTGACACAGAGACATTAAAAGAGGCCACGGTTGATTTTCTGCCTTCATCGTGGGTGTGCAGGGAAACTCGGAATGGTTGTGGCCTGAGCATAGCATAATTCCCACTTCTTGACCTCAGTGTTTGGAATGTCTCATTTTCATTTCCTTCTTACTCTTTGCAGAAGCCAGTTTGATCCTGTTTTATCTGCTAGTGATTCTAGTTCCTTTCTTTTAAATCCATCAGAAACTGATGGGAGTCCTTTCTCTGTGACAAGTACATTGTGTGTCTATTCTCAGGCTGGTCACAGGCTATCTGTATACTTACAGTCTTTCCTTCTTGGCCTCCCTAAAACTATACTCAGTGCACCATCTAGAGTTTTGGCAAACTATTATCTTTTATTATCTTGGAGAAGTAGTTCTTTCTTATCACAGAGAGGAAAGTCACATGGCCCAAGCTGATGGGTCTATGGAAATGAAAACTCAGTATATAACTCAACAAGTCCTGGGAGGTGGCTCATAACATTCCATTTACAGGTTCTAAAATTCCATGTTCTAAGAGATGGGATGACTTGCCCATGATCTTGAACCAGATTTCAGACTCCAGCTTTAATACAGATACCAATAATTAAATTCCAGTGGGAGCAAAAGAGAATGGTAGCACATTACAGATGTTTGATTTAGATGGTCTGCAAATTCCAGAGTTGATTTTAATAATTATGCACATTTCTTAATCTCTATTTCAAGCCCATTGATTACTTTAGCCTCTGTTAACACCACATAAGGCTGCTATTATCTTTTTGAAAAACACTAAAAAGCAAACAAAAACCAGGAAATTGTTGTAAAATTAGGAAGCCATATTGCCTTGAGCAGACTGCTGGGATTTCCTGTACCTGCTGTCAGTGTTTGTGTGGTCATGAACCTACGCTTCTTCCAGGGTAAAACAATGACTAAATTATTTTTTTGTTATTGTATGTGGGGGGAGGGGTTGTCTGCAAGTATGTCTGTATACCACATGGCTGCTGGTGCCCTCGGAGGGCAGAGTAGGGCATCAGATCATCTAGTAGAGTTACTGAGGATGTCAATCCTCCATGCCCTTGCTGGGCATTGAACCCAGTAGCTAGTGCTCCTGACTGCTGAGCCATCTCTCCAGCTCTGTTCTTTCTAAAAAATATTAAGAGGCAGCTGCAGAAACTCTTTACATTCATTCAAGCAATGGTTTCTTGATCTTCCTAGAAAACTGAGTTTTAGACAAGAGGTAATTTTCAACTCAGGAATAGTAGCCCAGGTACAGAGGTGAGAGTGGCGCTCAGCCACACAGCACTTAAGCTTAGGGAGCAGCATGAGCAAGGCCTTGGATTTGATTCCAGCATGGAAAACGACAATAGTAACCCAAACTGCTAGGCACTCTTAGGACTGACTGCTCAGGGTCCCAATTTCCCATTATTCTAGCAGCTGGACCTTGAATATAGAAATGGCTAAATAAATGTGTTTAAATGAATTCAATGCTGCATTTCACAATAACTTTTGATCAATAATCCACAAATGCATTAACCATCTCAAGATTTTAGTAACGTAATACACAGTGAGACAGTCTGTTTGCCTTCTCTGGGGGCATGTTTAAATATCTGGGTTTCTGCAGGTACAGTGTACATGAAAATGTGTAACTTAATGTTGGCCTTGACACCAAATACTTTTATGTCTTCTAATTTTTATTTCTAACAAAACCCTTAAAAGTTTTAAAGCCTGGCTTTTTTCCTGCATTGTTCTTCATGTTGATGCACTAGTTCTTCCTTGGAACTCTGATGGAAATGCCTCTAATTTTAAGAAGATAAACATGGTATCCAGTGGTCAGAGAAAAAGAATGAGCGCTAAGCCTGAACTGAGTGAAGAACAGAAACAGGAGATCCTTGGTGTCTTAGATGCTGATGGAGCTGAAACTATAGACATCAAGGAACTAAGGTTGCAATGAGGGCCCTGGGTTTTGAACCCAAGAAAAAGAAATCAAGAAGATGATAAGTGAAACTGATAAGGAAGGGACAGGAAAAATGAACTTCAGTGACTTTTTGACAGTGATGACTCAGAAAATGTCCGAGAAAGACACCGAAGAAGAAATCCTGAAAGCTCTCAAGCCCTTCGATGATGATGAAACTGGAAAATATCATTCAAAAATCTGAAGTGTGTGGCCAGGGAGCTAGGTGAGATCTTGACTGATGAGGAGCTGCAGGAAATGATTGACGAAGCTGATCCAGATGGAGATGGTGAGGTCGATGAGCAAGAGTTCCTGTGCATCATGAAGAAGACCAGTCTCTATTAAAATCAGTGCTCCTTTTTCTATTGCAAGCAATGTGACTAGATTTATTTTGTGAAATATGGCTTTTGAGAATCCCCCTCCCCAACCTCTGGGGTAATTAGCCATGACCTTGAATCTATTTTTGACTTTTGGAAGTTTATTTGATATTAAGTTCTTTGTACATTTACCTGCTGACTAACTCAACAGGGCAGAACAAGAGCACATAGTGGGGAAAGGGTCTGAAAGTGAGACCGCAGCCACTTCACCTTCCATTACTTCACATTGCTCATGCATTTTCACACAGCTGCAAACACACAATGGCTTCATAGATGTCCATGTATCCACCTCACCATAAACCATGGTTGTTCTAAAATTGTTCTAGTTTTTAGTTGACACCAGAGTGCAGTTTTTTCCTCTCATGAGTGGGAGCAATGAAGGGCAAGGGTCGAGGGAAAGAGAGCGGGAGATCCCAGCTGGATCAAGAAAAGAGAGGGAGAACAAGGAATAGGAGACCATGGTAAATGAAGACCACATGAGAAAAGGAAGAAACAAAGTGCTAAAGAGGCCCACAGAAATCCACAAAGATACCCCCACAAAAGACTGCTGGCAATGGTCGAGAGACAGCCGGGACTGACCTACTCTGGTGATGGGATGGCTGAACACCCTAATAGTTGTGCCAGAAACCCCATCTAAGGACTGAGGAATCTGGATGCAAACATCCACGGCTAGGCCCTGGGTGGAGCGCTGGGAGTCTAATTAGTGAGAAAGAGGAGGGTTTATATGAGCGAGAATTGTTGAAACCAAGGTTGGATAAAGCACAGGGACAAATAGCCAAACCAATGGAAACACATGAACTATGAACCAAAGGCTGAGGGGCCCCCAACTGGATCAGGCCCTCTGAATAGGTGAGACAATTGATTGGTTTGATCTGGTTGGGAGGCATCTAGGTAGTGGTACCAGGTCCTGGGCTCATTGCATGAGTTGGCTGTTTGAAACCTGGGACTTATGCAGGGATGCTTGGCTCAATCTGGGAGGAGGGGACTGGACCTGCCTGGACTGAGTCTATCAGGTCGATCTCAGTCCTCGGGGGAGGCCTTGATCTGGAGGAGGTGGGAATGGGAGGTAGGCTGGGGGGAAGGAGAGGGGGACAGGAAGGGAGAGAACAAGGGAATCTGTGGCTGTTATGTAGAACTGAATAGTATTGTAAAATAAAATAAAATAAAACCCCAACAAATGCTTGCTGTGGCATTTGGATGTGTGGTAATGCATTTGTTTTGTTTTAAAAATAAAACTTTTCTTAATTAAAAAAAATTAAAGCCTGATTAAAGAAACTCATACTCAATTGTTTTATTCTTCTCATGTTTTGATTTTTAAAAATTATTTCTTATTCTTTGACAGTCTCACTCATCCCCACCCTTTTGTGTCCAAACCCTTCTTCCCAGTAAGTTACCTCCTACTCCTACTAAGTTAGTCTTCTGTGAGTGGCACACTGGGTTTAAATAGGGTGTCCTGCATAGACGAGAGGCTAGTGACTGGAGCATGGGCAATGTACCACTGGTTACACTAATGAGGAGTGACACTTGTTCCCCCAGCCACAACTGACTGTCAGTGGTCCCTCAGAGAGGGGTGGAGCCTCCCAAGCCCTTCTCCCTTCATGATGAAATGTTGACAGGCCCAGTCCTGTGCTGACAGCTACAGCTGCGGTAATACACATGTGCATCAACCTTTGTCATGTCCAGAAGACACTGTTGGGTAGCAGCGCTCCCAACCTCTGGCTCTTATGATCTTTCTATCTCGTCTTCATCAACATCTCCTGGGGGAAGAGTGTCATGATTCTCAAATTTAAAGATGTTGAATGAGAAATTTAGATGTTTTGAAGTGTTATAGAAACTAAAACTAGTATATAAGGAAAGAAGATCATAATTTTCTATGGAAATTGAGGTTTTATTGTTCATAAAAAGACAGCAGGAGAAATCCTTGGCTTCTTCATGGAATCATCTCTAGCAGGTGCTTTATTACCTTGGAGAATGTGCCCACTGCTGTGGTATTTCAAATGAAGTTTTCTTACAGGAAACAGTTCAAGTGTTTTTAAAGCATCCTTCAGTGAAAGATGATTCCGACCTGGAAGGAAGAACATCCTTCATGTGGGCAGCAGGGAAAGGCAGTGATGACGTGCTCAGGACTATGCTGAGTTTAAAATCTGACATTGACATCAACATGGCAGACAAGTACGGAGGCACAGGTAGGAACCGGCACATGGGCCCACTCTGCTTCAGGTGCCAAACTGATCAGTGCTATCAAATTTATAAGACCGTAACTTGAGGTCACTGTGCCTAAGATAATATTGTTTGACTTAGCTTTTGACCTTTTAAGCTTGAGTTTGCCAGGCTCTTACTCCAAAGGCTTTATTTCTTCCAAGTATTGTGTCTAAAATTAGTACCCCTAGCAGGTGAATACCAGCGTCTGGTCTATGGCTTTGCTGCACCTTGGACACAAGATAGAAACTTGTCTTCTCAACCACTCTCATATAAAAAGTGTGGAGCTTGCAACTATACAGAGTTGGGGCTGGAGACATAGCTCAGTGAGTAAAGCCCTCATTCATGCAAGTGTGAGAGCCAGAAAAAGTGAGTGGGCTTGGAGGCTCACCAGTAATCCCTGTGCATGGAAGGTGGAGACAAGGAAGCCACTAGCCAAAAAGGTGACCTCTGGAGTCAGTGAGAGATCCTGCCTCAATATGCAAGTAGAACACAGTCAAGGAAGACACCAGTGTCAACTTCAGTCCTCAGCACACGTGTGCACACACATGTATGTACACCTGAACACATACATACATATGCAAAAAACTGCACATATTTAGTAGCTACTAACATTTCAAAATATGTTTTGAGGGATGCACATATTTAAATGTATTCTCAAATCTCATTTTTTATGCTCTTTTCTCAAGTTGAGTAGCATGACTCCATACTGATGTCCCATGTGAGAGAGTGCTTCCTATCACTCTAGAACCTTCACTGCTTCACAGCCTCCCATCAGCTCTTTCCAGACTCTTGCTTTAGTTTTTCTTCATTAGAAGAGCCCGCCACTATGTGTTGATTACTAAGAGTCGTGGTTTTTAGTATCCAGTGTGAACATGAAGTCTCTTCTTTGTCTGAAAGTCTCAACTGCAAGTCAGAAGGAAAAGAACACCTCCGACACAACACTGAATACAACCAGGCCTCACTGTCCTTGCATATACCCACAGCAGCACGGATATGTCCAGAAAGAGAGAGGTTTGGATTGCATTTAGCCACAATGAGGTGGAAATCCTAAGAGGAAGAAAGAAAAACATACTTAAAGGGTAATTTTGAAAGTTGATCAGTTGCTTTGGCTTCTTTTTTTAGCTTTACATGCTGCTGCCCTTTCTGGCCATGTCAGCACTGTGAAGTTATTATTGGACAATGATGCTCAAGTAGATGCTACTGACGTCATGAAACATACTCCACTCTTCCGAGCCTGTGAGATGGGGCACAAGGATGTGATTCAGACACTTATTAAAGGTTAGTTGATACAAGTGCTTCTATTAGGTCTCTCACAAAAGGTAGGCACTCTAGCACACTTGGTGTGAAACACAATTTCGTTCACACACAGAGCCCTGGGGCAGAAAGTTGGGGAAGAGTGCCCAAGTGGCACCAGAAAACTCTGCCTGTACTTGTAGCTCACCTGTTGGTGAACATTTGACTTCAAAATAATCAGTTTGCCCCCAGACCGCCAGATTCATTTGCTGAAAGAGACTGAGTCCCAACCTCTCCAGAACTTAAGGGATACTCTAAAGCTCTGACGCTGACAGTGTAGAATACATAGAAGTGTTGGGGAGAAAAAAGCTTTCAAAGGACATTCTTATGATTGCAAGCTTCTGTTCCTTCTCATAAATGCTGTCTACATTTGACATTTCCACTACAATTTTGCTTTGCTAGGCGGAGCAAGGGTAGACCTGGTTGACCAAGATGGACATTCTCTTCTCCACTGGGCAGCACTGGGGGGAAATGCCGATGTCTGCCAGATACTGATAGAAAATAAGATCAACCCAAATGTGCAGGATTATGCAGGAAGAACACCTCTTCAGTGTGCTGCATATGGAGGGTACATCAACTGCATGGCTGTGCTCATGGAAAACAACGCAGACCCCAACATCCAAGACAAAGAGGTAGAAACTTGGGCTTTATGTGCTGTTTCCAGCTACATGGTGCATAGTTTGCTTCTTTGTTATGAATTAAGTACAACAGTTTATCACTTGGAGAGAGATGATTTTCATTTGTCAATATTTTCTTTTAGTGCTCATCTATATCTGTATATTATTTAACATGTATATACACTAAGAATAATTTTCTAAATGTTTATAAAATATATGCATGTATGTATATGTACACATATAGGATTTTACAAACCACCTTTTGTTCACTTAAAATTAGCACATTTTCTCAGCTGATATATAATCTTTATCATAATCATAACTGCTTAATATCCTAATATGCCAAGAGTTTTATATACAGTGATAGTTCATTCAACACTCAGAGCAATCCTACAAAATAGTTACTGTCCTACCCCACTCTATGGCTGAGGAAACTGGAACTCAGGTAGCTTCAGTAATTACCCTGCAGTGACACCAGTTGAGAGTGGGAGCTCTTAACACAAACCCAAGAGCTCAGTAATTAACAGGACACCTCTCCACTGTTGCCAGAATCATCTTCATGAATTTATCTTTCTTTTTGGATTGTTCCCTTAGAATAATCCCTCTAAGGAGATTACTGAATCAAAGTAACAAGTGTTATACAATGTGATCTGCTGTGACATGTGTGTGTGCGTGTGTGTGTGTGTGTGTGTGTGTGTGTGTGTGTGTGTGTGTTCTGTCAGAATCCTAAGATAGGATTTAATCCATACTACCTAGCACTCACTTTTGGAGGGCTGACTTAACTCTAAAAATACTAGCATAAATCATGTTTTCCAAGTCAGAAAATAGACTTGGTTCTCTATTAACCATTCAGGAAGTTTCTACCAAGATTGTTATTTATTCATGTAATTTATGTATATGAGTGCTCTGTCTTCATGCATATCAGAAGAAGGAATCTGATCCCATTACAGATGGCTGTGAGCCACCATGTGGTTGCTGGGGATTGAACTCAGGACCTCTTGAAGAGCAGTCAAATGCTCTTAATCACTGAGCCATCTCTCTAGCCCAAGATTGTTATTATATGTAAAAAAAATAATATAATGAGGAGCTGGCAAGATAGCTGAGTGGGAAGGAGACAGCTGACTCCTGAAGCACTCTGCTGACCATGTGCATGATGGAACAGGTGTGCACACATGCTAAATAAGTAAATATATAAATGCAATAAATGCTTTTAAAAGTTGAAAGTAACATAAGAGAAAATATGTAAACTATGGTCCTTGTTCCTATATTAGTAAGAATGTGTCATTTATAATTTAGCATATCTTTTATGTTTTGCCATGTAGGCAATTTCTTACATACTTCTATTGGCAACTTTCTAGCTCTATTCAGTTTTATATATCGCATTTTGGAATCATCTATTTAGAGCTGTCTAGGATCTCTCAGATAGTTCTGAATAGAATTGGTGATACTGACTATCTTTAATTCATTCTGGCTACTCAGAGATCCAGTTTTGAATACTTCGCCATTGCATGAGACTATATTTGTGGTTGCTTAGAATTTTTAAAAATCGTAGGTAGATTTATATGAAATACTCTTTGTGCATCTACTAACATGGTCCCATCTTTCTCTTCTCTTTTCTATTGATAAGTAGATCATGTCTACTAAATTTTGTTCTGATGTTAAACTTGCCTTCCACCTGTAGAGTAAACCTCACTTACAGGGTAGTATTACTTTTAGATGTGGGTGAATTTTACTAATACTCTAAGACTTTGTGTCTTATGTTCATGATAATTTCCCATTCTAATAATTGTCTAATAATAATGTCATGTTTATGTAGGAAGGAGTTTCTGATCTTATAAAAAAAAAAAAAAAGGCTAGAAAGTATTCCCTCTTCAGGAATTTGCATGAGATTGATGTCATATCTTACTTAAGTATATGGAAAAATTTATTGTTGAAGTCCACTGGTCCTGGGAATTTTCTTAATGTATAATTTGTTAATAACTGATCCAGCTTGTAAGTGGCTGTTAGACTATTCTGTTTCCTAATAATTTTCTTTCAGCTTTGGTAAGTGCACTTGTTTGGAAATTTATCCACTTTATTCAAAATTTTAGTTGTATTTATAAAAAGTTGATCATATCTACACTTGTCTATATTATGTTTTAGGACTCCCCATTAAGTGTGTACATTGGTAATATGTATTATCTCTCTCCTTTTTTTTTTTCTTTAAACTTTCCACCTGTCATTTTTAACCCTTCCAAGGACATCTGTCTTTGCTGACTTTCTGCATTTTAAGCACATCTGCTTTTTGAATGGTGTTTTCTCTCATCTTTATTCCCTGCCTCCCATTTTCCACAGGTTTGACTTACTCTTGGTTTGGTGGGCAGGGCCTGGTTTTTAAGACAAGGTCTCATGAACCCAAGGCTAGCCTTGAGCTTCCAGTGTAGCCACTTGATGTAAAACACTTGATCCTCCCGCCCTCACCTCCTGAACCCAAGTGTTAGGATTATAGGTGCTCGCTTAAAAAAAAAATTCTCTTCTTTAAAAGACAGAATCCCATCTTGTAGCTCATCCTGGAACTTGTTATTTACCTCTGGCTGACCTCCAAACTGGAGATCCTTTTGGCTCAACCTCCTGAGTTCTGGGATGTTAGATTCTTCAGATGAAAACGTAAGCTCTAATCTTTGTGTCAGCCTGCCTCCTCTGAGCCTGCTTTAGCTGTACTGCCTGCTTTTGGTTAAGTCACACCTTCACTGCCATATAGTGAGTGTGTTTTCCTCTTTTTCCTTTGCTTTATTTGCTAGATTGCACATTATTTGGGAGTCTATTGTTTATTTTACAGGCAGCTGGATATTTCCTTATTTCTCAACCTTAATTTAATAGATTAGTTACCTAATGCTCCTGTGATAAATTAGCGCAAACATCCAACACAAATTAATTGTGTCACTGTTCCACACCAGTCTTGCTGGACTAAGACACCACAGTACAACAGGGTTGCTTTGTTTTGGAGACCTTGGGGAAAAGCAGGGGGTTTTTTTATTATTATTTTTAACTTTTCCAGCATTTAGAGGCTGCTTAAGTCATGACCATACTCCTCCATTGTCAGAGCTGGCAAGGGCTAGCTGAGTCACTGACACCTACTCCCCAACCCTCTTTCCCTTGGAAAGACCCTTGTGATTACAGCACAGATAATCCAGAGTGATCTGCCCCTCTCAGGACAGCTGCTTTTCTGTGTAGCATCACAAATCAGGGATATAGAAGTTAGGTTATAGACATCTTTGCAGAGAAGCGTGTTATTCTTTTGAGACTTCATAGTCCAGAATATGGCTTATTTTGGTAAGTGCTGTATATATAATTGAGAAGAGTTCTAATTCTGTCATTGTTTAATGCAATGTTTTATGTCTAAAGACCAATCTTCAGGTTGTGTTACTTACGTCTTCTATATCATCAGTGCTCTCTTACATGTTTCTAACATCAGCCATTACAAAATAAAGTAACTTACTGGGCAGTGGTGGTGCACACCTTTAATCCCAGCACTTGGGAGGCAGAAGCAGGTGGATCTCTGTGAGTTCAAGGCCAGCCTGATCTACAAAGCAAATTCTAGAACACCCAGGACTGTTACACAGAAAAACTCTGTCTCAGAAATAAAAAAAAAACAAACAAATAAATAAATAGATAAAATAAAGCAACTTAAAGTCTACCACTGTGAAAAAAATGAATAAAAATTTTAAAACATTTTTCAAACTCTGTTGTGATGCTGGCTCTAATTCCCTGTCATTTAGTCCATTTGTCTGATATGTTTGGAAGCTGTATTAGATGTGTACATATTTGGGCTCTGACTCCTTCAGCATTATAAAGACCTTACTTCTCTTCTACAGTGCTTCATGCCTTCTTGAGGTTCCTTTTTTCTACATTTATTTGTGTGTGTGTGTGTGTGTGTGCATGCATGTGTGTGTGTGCATATGCATGTGTACCTGGGTTATGTCAGTTGTCCTCGCTCCATGATTTTAGGATCAAATGTAGGTCATCAAGCTTGGTGGCAAGCACCCTTGCCAGCTGAGCTGTCTTATTGACTTTTTTTTTATCTTTTATGACATTGAAAATCTTAAACACATACCATTTGTGGTTTTGATTAATTAATTTTTTAAGATTATGTATAGTGTTCTATATGTATGTATACATGCAGGTCAGAAGAGGTCACCAGATCTCATTACAGATGGTTGTGAGCTACCATGTGGTTGCTGGGAATTGAACTCAGGACCTCTGGAAGAACAGCCAGTGCTCTTAACTGTTGAGCCATCTCTCCAGCCCCGATTAATTAATTTTTTCTCAGCCCAATCATATTCTCCTCCCTGCCCCAAACCTCCCCTCTCCCCTCTTCATCTACTCCTCTTCCTTTCTCTTCAGAAAAGAGCAGGCTATATATATATATATATATATATATATATATATATATGTGTGTGTGTGTGTGTGTGTGTGTGTGTGTGTGTGTATGTATGTATATGTATGTGTATATGTATATATATACATGTATATGTCAGCCAGCCATGGCATATCAAGTTGCACTAAGAATAAGCACCTCCTCTCCTATTAAGGCTGGATGAGTCAACCCAGTAGGAGGAATGGGTCCCAAAAGCAGGCAAAAGAGTCACAGACAGTCCTTATTCCCACTGTTAGGAGTCCCACAAGAAGACCAAGCCTCACAACTGTAACATACATGCAGAGGGCCTGGGTCAGTCCCATGTAAGCTCTCTGATTGGTGATTCAGTCTCTGTGAGCCCCTATGAGCCCAAGTTAGTTGATTGTGTGGGTTTTCTTGTGGCAGCCTTGACCTCTCTGGCTTCTATAATTCTTCTTCCCCCTCTTCTGCAGAATTCCCAGAGGTCCATCTAATGTTTGGCTGTGGGTATCTGTTTCTATTAGTTACTGGATGAAGCCTCTCTGATGACAATTGAGCTAGACACCAATCTATGCGTATAGGAGAATATCGTTAGGAATCATTTCATTGACTTTTTTTTTTGTCCATTATGTTTGGTTCTATTCTAGGTCTCTGGGCTGTCCAGCCTCTGGGTCCTGGCCCTCTGGGCAGTGTCAGGTTTAGCTCACTCTCATGGCATGGGTCTCAAGCTTGACCAGTCATTGGTTGGCCATTCCCATAATTTCTGTGCCACCTTTACCCCAGCATATCTTGTAGGCAGGCCAAATTATAAGTCAAAGGGTTTGTGACTGGGCTGGTGTCCCAATTCCAGGCCTCATATAAGTCTTGCCTGATTACAGGAGATGGCCAGTTCAGGCTCTGTATCCCCCATTGCTAGGATTCTTAGCTAGGGTCACCCTCATAGATTCCTGGGAGTTTCCATTGCACTAGGTTTCTAGCTCATCTTAGAGCTGCCCCCCCCTTCCAGTTGTCTTTCCCAATACTCTCTCTCTCTCCATCCTCGCCTGACCTGATTCTTCCTGTTCCCATGCCCACCCCACCCCAAAATCCAGACCCTTCCCTCCATCTACTTGTGATGTCTATTCTATTTCCCCTTCACAGTGAGATCCATGCATCCTCCCTTGAGCCCTCCTTGTTACTTAGCTTCTCTGGGTCTGTGGATTGTAGCGTGGTCATCTTTTACTTTATGGCTAATATCCACTTATAAGTGAGTACACACCATGTTTGTCTTTCTGGGTCTGGGTTACCTCACTCAGGATAATCTTTTCTAGTTCCATCCATTTGCCTGCAGATTTCATGATGTCATTGATTTTTTTTTTAACCACTGTGTACTCCATTGTGTAAATGTACCACATTTTCTTTATCCATACTTCAGTACCTGCCATTTGTATCAGTCAGGGTCCACTGGAGGAACAGAACCGATAGAACAGAACTGAAATGTATATGGGATTTACTAGAGTGGCTTACAGGCTGTGGTCCTACAGTGCTTTCTACCAACAGAGAGTCCCAGAATCCAGTAGTTGTTCAGTCTACAAGGCTAGGTATCTTAGTTGGTCTTCAGTGTACACCAGAATCCTAAAGAAGTGATGGAATGAACTTGTCAGTTAGAACGTGGACAAGCAGACAAAGAGAGTATGCTTCCTTCTTTCATGTCCTTTCTATAGGCTACCAGCAGAAGTTGTGGCCCAGATTTAAGATGGATCTTCCCACCTCAAAAGATCCGGCTTGGGGGATCTTTCCATTTCAAATGATTTAACTAAGAAGAATCCCTCACAGGTGTACCTAGCCACTTGTGTTTAAGTTCATTCCAGATGTAGTCGAGTTGACAACCAAGAATAGCCATCCCATCATTTATTTTATTGAATTTGACTCATATTGGGTTTGCCTTCTGTTTTCTTGCAGTGAACGTCAGAGTTTGCATTCTTGGTTGGAATATTCTTTGAGCAATTTTGATTCCTTCTCAGGTCTCACCATGGACAGTGCATGATGCCCTTTGACAAACATGTTCATTGTGATCACTGTGGTTAAGAAGCATCTTTTTTTCTCTATTACATACTTCACAGTATCTCTTCTTTATTATTGATCAATCTGAGGGAAAATTGTTTCTTCTGAGTTATGTGCTGAAATTGCTTACTCCAGTACAGTTGATTTGTTTATACTCGCAGGGACGAACAGCTTTGCACTGGTCCTGTAATAATGGCTACCTTGATGCAATTAAATTACTGCTGGATTTTGCTGCTTTTCCTAATCAGATGGAGAACAATGAAGAGAGGTAAGGTATTGATTGAGAAGGGGAGTATAGTGTTGTTCATCTCACATCCTTCCTTTCAGATGAAGAAGAAAATCTCAAGTTGAGATATTGGTTCAGAAATAGTAAGTATACTCATAAGGAAACATTGTACCAAGCAATCCTGAGCCAGAGGAAAGATCACATTTCCATGTAGTGTTCACTTAGAACCATGGCAGTTTTGCACTTGCCCAAAACTTTGGGTACTACTTATGACAGATTCACATTTACAGATTGGGAAAAGGACCTTCTTCAAGCTTGTGCCTAACATATGGCCCATGAAATCCTGAATGACCAGGCCCAGGAATTCATCTAGACGAGCAGAATGAGTTACATATTTAAACTGTTTCTATTAGTGGTGAGGATATAGTTAGTTAGTGGACAAGAGGCTGCTGTCATGTGTCTGAAAACATGGAGAAGCCGAGATGAAAGCTGACCATCTATAAATATCTATAAATACTGCCTTCTTGAATAATATGGTTCACAGAGATATGCTAGGGTTGTCACTCAAGGACTCTGGCCCAATACAAAGGCTCAGACATGGTGGGAGTGCAGCTCAGTTTCGACTGCCTGCCTACCATATGCTAAGCTATAGGCTCCATCCCCAGCATGGGTAGAAAAAGGACCAGAAACAAAGGGAAGTCTATGCAGGACAGATTCAGAGGATCTTGGCTCTGGGAAGATTCTAGTAAATTGTAGGTGGTGACTAAGTTTATAATCAGGCTTTCAAACGTCTTCCAGAGTTTTTCTGTGTTAGCAAGAAAACTGAAGGTGCCTCTCTTTAAGTTCCAAATGAAAAACAGAAGGGAAAGATAATTATTTCCCAAATTAGTGATTTCTTTGAAGAACTTCTGGGCCAGAAAGATGGCTTAGCAGGTAAGAGCACTGCAGAGCCCACAGTAGAAGGAGAGAACCAGCTCCTGGAAGTTGTTCTCTGCTCTTCATTGTACCGTGGCACTTGCTCACCCACATTCACACACATGCATATGCACAGCAGCAGGCAGCATTAGTCAATTAATTAAAAAGGAGATGCTTATTTCCTAAAGCCAATCACAAAATCTATTAGTGTCTGTGAAGTGTAGAAGTGATTAAAAAGAAGAATTTGCTCTAACAGTGTTTATTTCCTAGCTGATCTCTTTGTAAAGAAACAATGAAAAAATGTCCTGGAGAGAGTGGCCGTCCCTCAGTCTGTCTCAGTGTTTTCCCAGCCATGCACCTTGATACACACGTGTCAGAAGCTGGCACTGCAGCTTATGTTTATTGACATTCTGGTTTGAGCATTCTGCTGAACTTATCAGCCCATTCCCATGTGGCAAGTCCAATTGTATGTTATCTCTTCTCGGTGTCTACACAGTTTCTTGGCTGGTTACCATCAGTGTAGTGCTAATTTCTATTTCTTGTGCATAGACACTGACCAAGTGATGTCCCCCAAATAGACATCATTTCTGCCAACTTCTGCCATCTCTCAGTCAATAGCTATCTGACAGCCACTCTCTCATGTCAGTGGGAATATTCACAATGCCTGAATGTTGCTAAATGGAATTTAGGATAGAATGGTAATAACAACACCATTGTTAGTTGCTTAAACACTAGATGTAAGCTTTAATCTTTAAACCTGGCTAGATATTTGGATTATGTCTCTCTGGAACTAGGGTTGATTTGATTAAAAATTCCAATTTGAATAAATCAATGATTAAAAGAAGACATGTTTGAGACAGTTGAGGAATTGTGAGTTGTATTTTACTAAGAAATTCCTGCTAATTTTGTTAGCATAATGATCCTTGTGGCTGTGCCTATATCATGTATAGATGAATGATGAGACATGTAGAAATAGACTGATAGGACTCTACAATCTGCCTTAAAATACTTAAGCAAAAAATTAAAAGGAAGAAATTAAAAGAAGTTGTCTTAGTTAGGGTTACTATTGCTGTGAAGAGACCTATGACCATGGCAACTCTTACAAAGGAATTATGGTGACTTGCTTACAGTCCAGAGGTTCAGTCCATCATGGCAGGAAGCAGGGCACCACATGCAGGCAGAGGTGGTGCTGGAGCTGAGAGTCCTACATCTTGAAGGCAACAGGAAGGCGACTGACACACTGGGCGGTATCCTGAGCATAGGAAACCTCAAAGCTCGCCTCTACAGTGATGTACTTCCTCCAACAAGGCCACACCCACTCCAACAAAGCCACACCTCCTAATAGTGTCACCCCCTATGAGATTATGGGATTATGGGGCCAATTACATTCAAACTACCACAGAAGTAAACATAAGCAAAAAGAAAAAAAAAACTTTCTGGTTCTTAAATTTGGGTTTTGAAAGTATGGAAAATAGTTGCATTTCTTCTGAATATTTTATTTATTTATTTATTTATCTTTTTTTTTTTTTTTTTTGGTTTTTCGAGACAGGGTTTCTCTGTGTAGCTTTGCGCCTTTCCTGGAACTCACTTGGTAGCCCAGGCTGACCTCGAACTCACAGAGATCCGCCTGCCTCTGCCTCCCGAGTGCTGGGATTAAAGGCGTGCGCCGCCGCCGCCACCACCACTTGGCCTTCTTCTGAATATTTTATACTTAAAATATCTCTTAATGAAAATATGATTTTTTCATAATAAAAATATTTAGCCGGGCGGTGGTGGCGGCGCACGCCTTTAATCCCAGCACTCGGGAGGCAGAGCCAGGTGGATCTCTGTGAGTTCGAGGCCAGCCTGGGCTACCAAGTGAGTTCCAGGAAAGGCGCAAAGCTACACAGAGAAACCCTGTCTCGAAAAACCAAAAAAAAAAAAAATATTTAAGATGTTAAGTTTCAATCCAGGATAGCCTAAGAGATCTGAATTTCCCTCCTCTTTTTTTCACCCTGTTCTATGGATGATGAAACAAACTCAGAGAAGCTAATTGATGGCCCAGGGTCACAGGTTCCTCATTTCCAGTCCAGATTGTTGTGATAAATACTACATATTAGTACTTACAGAAAAATTGTTAGGCTTACTAAATACACGTGTTGTATGCAAATTGATCTCATAAGCAGTTCTGTTCTACTGGAATGCATTCAATAGTTGATAGAAGAGGAGGTTTTACCAAACTGGGAGCTACTTGCAATTAGTTATAATCTACATTCTGTACAAACTGGTTGCACAATTGTCAGCAAGTTGCTTAATTGTCCTGGGTCTCTATTTATTTATGAAATGAAGATGTTGCATTTAGTGACTTTTAAAGGTCAGTTGACATCACTGCCCCGTGTTGAGTGGTTCTCTGATCATCTTCATCAGTGGATGTGCAGTCAGAAGAGATTCTTAGTTCTTCTGAATTTACAAAATAACATCTATTTATAAATATTATTTGAGACTACTTATTTATGGGCCTCTGTTTCCCAAATTGAGGTGTTCTGAAATGACTGTTTTTGTTGTTGTTGTTGTTCAGTTGTTGAGGCTTCAGTAAGGAAACCATACATGGATCTGTGACTCACCCAACACAGGCTCTGAATTCAGTTTCCTTCCTGAAGCAATCAATCCACCCTTATTCCAAAAACCTCTTCCTTTTATGCCTTACTGTAACTGTTAAGCAAGTTTTGAAGAGCGATTTTCTTTTCAGTAGTCATTATGTGATTTTCTGATTCTAATCTTATATCCCTATCATCATATCCTTTTTCCCCACTTAAGTCAGCGTATGGTTTATGATTGTGTTGACTACCTCAGTCACCCTGTGGACATGGCCTGAGTGTGCAGTTGTCACTAAGTAAATGTGAGCTTGGGTCCTATGGAAGTGTTTATGGCCGGTTACGACGGTACCATAAACCTGCTGCAGTGTGGGTCCTGAGCAGCAGCTGACATGTAGGGACTGCTGCATGCTGGACGCAGGGTAAGCCCCTTTCCATTCACTATCCACTTTCCCCGTTCATTTCTCTAACAGATGAGGATGGCTAAGACCCCAAAAGATCAGGTCTGAGGTTAGAAGTGACATTGCTGCCATCATCCAGAGATTATTTTACTTCAGTCCTTGTTCTTTCATCCCATCTCTTCTTAAAATGCATACTGCTGTGGAATATTAGTTAAATATGTGTTGCATTCTTTCATGTTGCATTGTTTAACTCTGTGAAGCTGTGTTACTTTGCCTAAAACATCTGATTGGTCCAATAAAGAGCTGAATGGCTAGTAGCTAGGCAGTAGAGAGATAGGCAGGGCTGGCAGGCAGAATAAAAGGAAGAAGAAAGAGGAAAGAAGTGAGAAAAGGAGGAGAGGAGGACGCCAGGGGCTAGCCACACAACCAGCCATGGAGTGAAAAGGAAAGAAAGACATATAGAATAGAAAAAGGGGAAAGCCCAGAGGCGAAAGTTAGATGGCATATTTTTTAAAAAGCTGGCTAGGGGCTGGAGAGATGGCTCAGTGGTTAAGAGCACTGACTGCTCTTCCAGAGGTCCTGAGTTCAATTCCCAGCAACCACATGGTGGCTCACAACCATCTGTAATGAGATCTGGTGCCCTCTTCTGGCCTGCAGGGACACATGCAGGCAGAATACTGTATACATAATAAATAAATAAATCTTTAAAAAAAAAAAAAGAAAGAAAGAAAGAAAAAAAGAAAAGCTGGCTAGCTAAGGCCAGGCACTCATAAGTAAGAATAAGTCTCCATGTATTTATTTGGGAGCTGGGTTGTGGGGCCCAAAGAGTAAAAACAACTACAATGTACCATTTAAATAATATTTTTATGTTTTATAAATATATTTTATTTGATGGTTTTTAAATGATGGTTTTCCTTATAATGTTTTATTACTTAGTCACATTTACTGGTTTTATGATTTTTAAGTTTCATATCACTTTTTTTGAAAGGACTTCCTGTTTACTATTAGGGTCTCCTTCAGTCTTCCCTGGATCCTCTAGTACCTGCATAGTTTTTTATGTGTCGATCTTTGCTCCATCTGCACTGTTTTGGTATATGAAGCAATATATGGGTCTCTTTTTAGATGAGTGTGGTCACACATAGTTTTAATTGCTGCACGGAGAAACCCTGTCTCAAACAAGCAACCAAAAAAATCTCTTTTACCCAAGTGGCTACTTGGCTTTACCAACAAACACCGTTTAATCAACAATCCAGCTCACCTGCAGTGACTTGCAGGGACCCTCAGTATCATGAAATCAGTCCCCGGTCTGGAAATAGGCTTCTTTTCATAAGCACTAATTATCAGTAATTACAGAAAAATAATTCGGAGAGCCTTTCCAAAGAGGTGTAGGGAATCACTTAGCACATGGGAGAGAGGGAAGTAGTCACATGTTCTTATAGCCTCTGGCTCAGTGGTTCTCAACCTGTGAATCGTGCCCCCTTTGGGGGTCAAATGACCCTTTCACAGGGGTCACATATCAGATATCCTGCATACCAGATATTTACATTACAATTCATCACAGTAGCAAAATTACAGTTGTGGAGTAGCAATAAAATAATTGTATGGTTGAGGGTCACACAACACCAGGAACTGTATTAAAGGATCACAGCCATTTGGAAGGTTGAGAACCACTGTTCTGTCTTGTGAGCCAGCTCCCAGAGCTCAGCCACACAAAGGTGAGCCTCCAGCCTCTTATTTTGTTTTGTTTTGTTTTGTTTTTTTTCTCCTTAGAGAAGAAAGGAGAGCAGACTGGAAGGTTTTGCCTGCAAAATAGCCCATGGTAGAACAAGCGTCTTTCTGCCAGATGCTAATGTAGTTTCACTGTGCCTTGAATCACAGTCCATTCAAAACCAATCTTCCTCTTGCTTCAGGTACACACCCCTTGATTATGCATTGCTTGGTGAGCGCCATGAGGTGATCCAGTTCATGCTGGAACATGGCGCCCTGTCCATCGCAGCTATACAAGACATTGCTGCCTTCAAAATCCAAGCTGTCTACAAAGGATACAAGGTCAGAAAAGCCTTCCGAGACCGGAAGAACCTCCTCATGAAGCACGAACAGCTGAGAAAGGACGCTGCAGCTAAGTAAGTGTGAGCCACACAGGTAGCCCTCAGCTGAGAAGGGAAGCTGGGTGGAAGGTGGGAGGGGCAGAACTCTCTGGATGGATCAGTTCCTCTGTCACCTTCTTGCTCTGCCTTCCCCTCTATCTTCAGAGAACTGATGGAAGGAAGAAGGCCCAACCTCCATCCAGTATTCCTGATAGATCCATCTCTGTTGTTCTAGCTGCTACAACCTTGGCAGAAAGCTAGGGTGAGATTGCTAACTAGAGTAAGCTACCAAGAAAGAACTTAGCTTCTTGCCCCTCCTGGCTTTCTCGCAAGGTGTGCGTGCGTGCGTGAATGCGTGCACGCACAGGTACACATGTGTGCATGCTTGTAGAGGACAAGGGACAACCTCAAGTGTCATTCTTTAGGTGCCAGACTGTTTCTTTCACTGACCTGAAGCTTACTAAGTAGATTAGCCTGCCTGGCTGTTAGGAATTCCCCAGGATCTGCCTGTGTCCCCCCCTCAGCACTGAATTACCATGTGTAATGTACTATGTACAGCCTTTTTTTTTTTTTTTTTTTTTTTTTAAGATAGGGTCTCCTATATAGATCATGCTGGCCTTGGACTCACAGAGAACTGCCTGCCTCTGCCTCCTGAATGCTGGGAATAAAAGTGCCAGCTTTTTTAAAATAGAGGTTCTAGGGAGTAAACTCATATAGTCATATTTGAGCTGCAAACACTTTACCAACTGATCCATCTCCCCAGACCCCTTCTTGTTTTATTGAATGAAGACCTGCTCCCTCTTTTTCCTCCAAGATACTCTTGAGGAGGGAGAAGTGAGAAGTACGTGAATGAAAGTGTAGAGGAGAGAGACGGTTAGAAACACAGGATAGCTCGGGAGGACTTGGATCCTAATCCACCAGCCCCTTCTGTATCTTCTAAAGGGCCTTTTAAAGGGACGCCAAGGGGTAGAACAAAAGACCTCCCCCCAGCACAGCCAAGTGCAGACCATGCCAGGCACCTGGTGACCACACACGTGATCAAGCCATCCCCTAATGCAGCCCTGCTGTGTAAAGCAAGCTCAGATCTCACTAGGAAACATTTGTGGGCTCCCACAATCGAAAGAAACTAATGTCTAGCCAACTTTTACTAAATGAATATAAGTCCAGTTTTGATTTAACGAAAGCAACCTCATGTGTGAATAACTGGTTCTTCCTCCCCACTTCCTAACAAACCTGTGTAAATACAGTCGTCCTGTGTGCATGTGGAGGGAGCATGGGGGCAGGACTTCCTTCAGAAACCAAGATGAGTGGCTGCCCAGAACTCTTACAGATGTTGTGCCCAGATTAGGACCCCCAAAGAACCACTGTAGACCAAAGATGTCCAGACTGCAATAGCAAGGTTTACTTCCTGGCGCAATACAAGCTAGCAGGGAGCCCTCAGCCGCAGCACCCGGCTAATTGAGGCACGGAGGAGAGTTCCTCTTTCTTGGGGAGGTTAGCTTTTAAAGGCAGAAACCACAAAATTCTTCAGAGAGGAGGGGCTTAGTACGGGTCCACCCTTGTTTGGACCAGTTTTCCTGAGCTTGGACTTTATCTTATTTTTTGCTCTGTCAGGAGTTTTACAGCCCATCTCCAAAATCTGATCATGTTATCTCAGGGGAGGTGGGCGTCTCGTGGTTAGTTACCACCAGACAGTAGGATTTTGTACTTTTAAAACTTCTGACTTCACCCTGTCTGGGAATGGGGAGCTGACTCGGTTCTGGCTATTTTAAGATGTCCCTTTCCTCAGCTCTCCAGGCCTTAGAGGGAACTGGGGTGGGGGTCTCTCACATAAAATGGCAGAGTATTTTCATGTGACCTGCACCTATCCTCCCATATATAGTAAGTCATCTATAGATTACCTACAATGCCTAATATAATATGAATGTCATGTAAATTATTGTTACAAAACATTATTTAGGAAATAATGACAATGAAAAGTATCACAATATTCAATACATGGTATTTTTTCTGAAAATTTCCTATCTTTGATTTGTTGATAACTGTTACAAAAGTATTCTAAACATCTGAAACTTATTATATATATATATATTATATATGTGTATATATATAATATATATATATTAATAAATACCCTACCAATGGAGCTGTAGGTGAGTGTTCCTGAAGGCTACCTACCCTGACTGTATCTTGTTTCCTCAGCTCTTGAATTTTTCTGTCTTTCCCACAATAATAAAGAACCTTTTAAAAAACAATAGAGTAACATACTTGGTGAGGAATGAAAGGATAGTATGTATGTACTAGAATGCTAACCATAGTGTCAGCCCTCCATAGGAAATCTTGCAAGAACACATCACTTTCTGTGACTCTGAAGACACTGAAGTAGTTGGTGTCATAGTTAGGATTACTATTGCTGTGACGATACACCATGACCATGAGGAGGAAAGAGTTTATTCGACTTATGCTTCCACATCAAAGGAAGTCAGGACAGGAAACCAAGCAGGGCAGAAACCTGGAGACAGGAACTGACCCTGAGGCTATGGATGGGTGCTGCTTACTGGCTTGCTCAGTCCACAAGGCTGGATGTCTGAGCTGGTCTTCAGTAGACACTGGAATCCCAAAGAAGTAGGTTGTAATGTCAGTGAAGAAATGGACTTGGTAGCAAGTCAAGGGCAAGCAAACAAAGAGCAAAAGCTTCCTTCTTCCATGCCCTTATATAGGCTTCCAGCAGAAGATATGGTCCAGATTAGATCTGTATTAAAGGCATGTATTTTCCCAGCTAAAAAGATCTGGATTAAAGGTGTGTCTTCTTGCTTCAAAGATCTAAATTAGAACTAGATTTTCCCTACTTCAAATTAAGCAAAAATCCCTCACAGGTGTGCCATCCATTTTTGGGTTTTAGTTCTAGATGCAGTCAAATTGACAACCAAGTATAACCACCACAGTTGGTATCCCAGGAAACAGCATATTACACTCTTTTTTATTTTTTGCATGTATGTATATACATGTATGTGTGTGTTCTTATGTACATGTACACACAGGGAGTGGAAGCCTGAGGATAGCCTTGGGTGTCAATCTCAGGAACACTGTTCACCTCCTTTGAGGTAGGGTTTCTCCTTGGCCTGGAGTTCACCAATTAGGCTAGATTAGGTAGCTAGTGAGCCTTGAGGATCCTTCGGTCTCCACATACTTACCACTGGGTTTCCAAGAGGGCAGTACCATGTCTGGATCTTTACATAGGTTCTGAGTACCTAGATTAGGACCTCATGTTTACAAGGCAAGTGGCCTACAAACTAAGCATCCTTCAGCCCATCCCCAAACCCCTTTCTAAACATGTTCTCATTGTGTAGCCCAGACTGGTCTTCGGCTCCTGGCCCTCCTGCTTCATCCCCCACTGGTGGCAGGATGCACAGGTGTGCACTGCCACTGTCAGCGTGGACTCTCTCCTGTCTTAATAAGGCTGTCTTTATTCTGTCAGCCTAAAGCCTCTACACACAAAAGTCCTCTGCATGTGAGTGACAACTGTAAGGAAACAGTGCACATGATATATTTCCATATGGGATGGAGTATTGTACCAGAAGGGGGCTGCATTAATGGGAATGATTGTAAGACTCCCAGTGGTTGCCTGACACCTTGGATAGTACCCAAACATGTACAGATATCCCTCAGACTATGATAGTACAACTTCTAGTTTTGGACCTAAGATGTTGTAAAAGTGATGCATTCTGGATTCAGAAATGATTCCTTTAAATTTGATATTTCCCCAGTATGAGACTCTAATATCATTGAGTGACAGTATTGAGCCTCCACTGCACTCAGCCTCAGTGCTGAGCAAACAGCTGATGCTATACAGTGCCCATGTCACTAAACTCTGATGTTCACTGGATGTCTTAGGATATTCAGTATTAGCATGAGCTGAGCAGTGTCTGGACATGCTGCTTTTTCTCGTTCATATGTGCCCATAATGAAGTGTTTCTCACATGTTAGGCTCAATAAGCAATTAAGGCAGTAATCCAGTAGAACCACCCAACAACAGAGCATACTGAAAGTTACAAGAATCTGGTCTCTTTCTCCCTCAAAATATCTTAAACACTTTTTTAACCTTTCATTTAATGAAAACCCTCTGTAGCAGATCTGACTTTTTGAGCATTTCTATTCCTGTGCTTCAGAGGCATTATCACACATGAAGGTTGCTTAAACACAGCACTGTGGCACCATAGCAATGATCCTCAGAACACAAGGTTGCCCGGAATGGCACAAAATTTAAAACGTAGGAATTGGTTGTTTCTAGAGTTTTCTGTTTACTATTTTAGTCCCGGGTTTACATTGGGAAACAAACTAAAGAAAGCAAAACTATAGAGACTATTGTATCATAAATTCCAGCTTAACATGTAAGAATCTTCCTCCAGAAGACTCAGTCATGGGGCTGGAGAGATGACTCAGCAGGTTGCACTTCCAGAGGACCTGGGTTCAATTCCAGCAGCCACATGGCAGCTCACACCTGTCTGTAACTCCAGTTCCAGGGCTTCTGATACCCTCACACAGACATATATGAGGTAAAACACCAATGCACATGAAATAAATTATAAAAAAGGGGGTATAGCTCAGTGGTAGAGCATTTGACTGCAGAATTCAGTCATATGCACCTGAATGTGAAACGCAACTCTACAAAGCAGCATGGCTGACATTGCATCAAAGTGAATATAATCAAAAGGGTTCTGTTCATCCAAACCCATTCTGCTTCATTTGTAGAGACAGGGGGCTTGAGTTCTTTCCCAGCAGAGTAAGAGGGGTGGTACAGTGGAGCGGGGGACAGCAGAATGCAAACCAGCCTGACCAAGACAGCATTTCTCTCCAGCTCTTATTTCTTCCCCTGGGATGTGTGATGAGGTAGACTACCTGATTGGGGGGCATCCTTCAGGTCTGTAGAGATCCCAAGTTTGCACTAAAAACCTCTTCTTCCTCTCCCAGAGGGCCCACAAGTTTGGATGACAAACTGTCGATCAGTGCAGAGCTGAGGACTCAGCACTGTGCGAGCTCCTGTCTAGAGAACAGTGTTAAAGCACTGGCATCCTTAGACTGCATTGTGCTTCACGTTTGTTTTCTTTTCCTAACATGCACTTCGGTATCCTAGTCCAGAAGTCTGAAACAGAAAGGAAGTTTTAGAAAATGCCGGACCAACGGTCTCTGTCATTGGCATTCCAATGAGGTCCTCTACCATGGAAGAAAGGGTCTTTTGTTTTGAATGTTTAGCTTCTGAAGTTAACATTTCAGAACTTTTTTTTTTTTTCCGAGACAGGATTTCTCTGTGTAGTTTTGATGCCTTTCCTAGATCTCTCGCTCTGCAGACCAAGCTGGCCTCTAACTCAGATCTGCCTGTCTCTGCCTCCCAAGTGCTGGGATTAAAGGCATGTGCCACCACCACCTGGCTCAGAACTCTTTTAAATGGTAGATAGGCTTGCTTGGAAAAGCCACAGTGTCTACTGTTCCTCATTTACAGACATTCCTTCACTGGTGTCACTGTTGGAAGCAGAGTTCATAGATTTCAACTGTCACCTCCTCACTCATCCTGTGTGGACCTCACCTCCCCACTCATCCTGTGTGGACCCCACCTCCCCACTCATCCTGTGTGGACCCCACCTCCCCACTCATCCTGTGTGGACCCCACCTCCCCACTCATCCTGTGTGGACCTCACCTCCCCACTCATCCTTGTGTGGACCCCACCTCCCCACTCATCCTGTGTGGACCTCACCTCCCCACTCATCCTTGTGTGGACCCCACCTCCCCACTCATCCTGTGTAGACCCCACCTCCCCACTCATCCTTGTGTGGACCCCCAGCTCCTGCACTCGTCACTATGTGGACCCCCCAGGTTGAAGGTATTGAAGACTGCTCTCAGTTTCATTTTAACTCTAAACAGTTATTTTTAAAGTCCGATTCGTTGTTTGATTTTTCTTTGAGATATTGCTTTAAGAAATAAAACCCAGAATTCTGCTGCTGAGTCTTTAATGAAGGTGTGTCAGGCACATGACATTATCTCAATGTCTATTTCTTACTTAACCATGTTTGGACATCAGGAATCACCTTTGTAAAGTGAGTAGGTGAAAGGGACTCATTAAACATAAAGGAAAGTGATCTCTAGTTCATGATGGTGGAGTTGGGAGAGATAAGATTACAGATACATTTTCTAAGAGGTATTTTAGAAAGTCCTATTTAAGAAATACCCACACTAATTTAAAAGCACTTCATAACTCATAGGGCACTATGTTGCTGCCAAAATAAACCGTCTATAATTTGCCTGCCAGAGCATAAAGTGGAAGTCAGACTTAAACAGAACCTTGTTTGTATCAATCACCCATCTTCCTTGAAGCCTTCTTTTCCCAGGGTCTTATTTTAACTCTCCTCTCACTCGCTCTTCCTTCCTCCATCTTTTGAATTGTACCCTCTCCACACTGAGCTCAGCCCTACTCTTCTGACTTCTGCACATTTTATACTGTTTTCAGCTGGAAATGTACCCCCTCTTGAAATTAAATTAGAGTCAGACCAGAAATGCAATCTGTAGTTCCAGCTACTCCAGAGCGTGATGCAGAAGGGTCACATGAATCCAGGGCTTCAAGACCTGTCTTGACAATATAGCTAGAGACCTTATCTTAAAACAATATTTTTTAGTTAGATCAACTCTCTAGAGAACTCCTTTATCAGTCTCACACCATTACCTCCTATAACTCTGGTCCTCTATCTTCAGCTGCCCACTGGCCATTTTCACTTTCCATCCTGTGGTCACCTGCTAACACATCAGGCCACTGGCACACCACTTTATACTAGCTGTCATTCTTGAATACCAGTGTTGTCTCCAAGTCCCTTTTCTCTCACTACAATCCCACACACCTTTGGACTTAATGTTTCATCATCTCAAACTTTCTGTTCTTCCTCCCTGACCCCAATGAAAGACCTGGGCTTCCTTCTGGCTGGTAAAAAACTGAGATAGCCTTGTAAAGTTACACAAGTATGTTCAGTCTGGCCACCCAAGCAGGTCCTTGGGATGCTAAAGTCCTTTCTACAAGGAGTTTGTGTCTTCTAAAAAAAAAAAATCAAATGATGGGGAATTTTGTCTCTCCCAAGACAGCACATTCCACCAGTGAGGTTTGTGTCTGACACTTCATTTCTTTTTGTTAAGTTATATATATTCGTGTGTGCCTGTGTCTGAATGTGTGCATGTGAGTACAAGTGCCCACTGAGACCAGAGAGGCATAGGATCCCCCTAGGTTTAGAGTGACAGGCAGTTGTGAGCTGCCTGATCGGGTGCTGGGAACCTCTGCAAGAGCATTGCATGCTTTTAACTGTTGACCCATCTCTCAAGCCCCGGGGGTTTGTTTTTTTTCCTTGAAGCTACCCCTCAAAGCCAAAGGGAAAAGTCTAAATGTTTTCTCATGAACTCTGAAGAGCTCATGACACTCCCATTCCTACCACAGACATCCTTTGGTTTTATACCAGCTCTTGTTGCAGCCTGCTCCCCTGAACATCCCCAGTTCATCAGTCTCTTTTCAGGGCTGGGCTGTGTCTCACTCTTTGCTCACAAAGTCATCTAATCCATGAGGAGTTGCTTCTGTGGTCTCCTTCATGCAACCCAACTCCTCAGAGCCTCAATTTCCCATCAGAAAATGAAAAGAAGTTTCCTTAATCAGGTGGGCTGCAAGGTTCTAGGAATGTCCTAAGACCATATACAGCATTTCTTTTCATTTTTTTGTACGTTGGTGTTTTGCCTTCACGTATGTCTATATGAGGGCATCAGATCCCCTCCAACAGGAGCTACAGACAGTTGTGAGCTGCCATATGGGTGTTGGGAATTGAACCCAGGTCCTCTGGAAGAGCAGCGGGGCTCTTAACCACTGAGCCCATCTCTCCAGCCCCATAGACAACATTTCATAGGTCAAGAGTATATATCCATTTTTGAGAAAGAAGAGCTACAGACTTTTTGACTCTCATTATCAAAGTTTTTTTTTAAAACTGGACTGAATATCCAAGGTCCTTTCAGCCCTAACATTCTATAAGGCAAAGGTCCCAGACACACAACATTTTCTTATTCCCTGGAGAGGACGTTAAAGACCAAATATTACTCCACCTGTTATTCAGAGACAATGAAGGGATAGAATCTGACAGGCCCCAGATACTAAGCAACAGCAACAGGAAAGGTTACAGCCAGACCTCTGTCTGGTGCTGTAATCAGCTCCTCTCACTGGAACACCCCAGTGGGAGCTCAGTTGTCAGCTCTCAAGGTACTGGAGAAGGGAAATTTAAAATCACGGCAAGATGGCCTCCGAGATGTCTTCTAAGTCAAAGACTGGGGAGAGCAGGGCTGCAGTCTTTGCTCCTGCTCTTCCCTGGCCTGGAATAATCTCTCCCTTCACTCCTCTCCTGTTTCGACATTCTTCATAAGAGTCTTTTCCTGCCTCTGTCTAATTAGCGTCTGCCTCCTGCATCCCCCATATCTCTGGGTAGGCACCTCAGGCGTAGCACTCATCCCATCCCGGTCTTCCTCTGGTCTGCAGGAGGATGTGGATCTGGTTCCCTCACTCGACTGTCAGCTCCTTAAGAGCAGGGATTGTATGTTTTGTCTTCCTATCTCCAGTGCCTTACACTATGTGGCATATGGTAAGAATGCAATAAATAAACATTCAGTAACTGTCCTTGCAGTGGTTCTGAGGATTCCTCATATGACAGTCTCATTTGACTTTCCCCCATCTCATATGTGTACGCTGTATGTGTGTATAGAGGCACACACCTTGGTGCATGTGTGGAGGTCAACGGATGGCTTTGTGAGTTCAATCTTCTCCTTCTGCCATCATATGGGTTCCTGGGATCGAACTCAGGTGATCACACTTGCATAGCAAACACCTCTACCCACTGAGCCATCTCACCAGCCCCTAACCTTTTGAGATTGTGACATGACATTGTCATACACAAGTGTGTTTGACCATATTCATAGCTATCCTGGGGTGCAGCCCAGTGGCTACACGTTGGAATGCATTCTGTGCCTTAGTTTCTCCCTTTGTTAGATGGAAGCACTGGACTGTGTGTTAGTTACTATGGGAGCCTGTTTTCAGGTTTCTCGTGGCTTTACCCAGCAGGTCCGCATAGAGGATGATCAGGACCACAGGCCTGAGTGCAGGTGTCTGAGATGGTCTGCACTTGGCTGTGCTGGGGGAGGAGGTCTTTTGCTCCACCCCTTGGCGTCTCTATAAATATTCTGTGGCAGAGACAGTCGGGGCCCGTTGGAAAAGGTTCCAGGCCCTCTCGAGGCTATCCTTTATTTTCTGTCTGTTCATCTCCACACTCTAAATCCTTCTATCTAATATTTTCTGCTGTTCGAACTCAAGAAAACTCTGGGGAGCTGTGGGGTTGGTGGGTAAATGCCCCACAAGTTACTTCTGTGCTGACCAAAATGACTAACAGAAGCAACTTAAGGGAAGAAGGGTTTTGGCCCATGGTTTCCATGGTCCCCATCCTTCTTGGTGGGGAGGGTGTGGTAGCCACACTTCCGCCGACTGCAGACACATGAATGTGCTGCTGTAGACTAGCTGGACAGCTGTCCTGATCGAGGGCTGGGATCCATGTAAATGCCACTCAAGGTGATTGACGGTGCTACCCAGTGTTGAGACACGAGTTACATCTCAGAAGGTGGGAACATCGGGGTGAGCTCTGCTAAATGACTAGGCAGAGAGAGGGAGCCTCGCTCTCCCTGTAACACAGATGAACAGAGTGGCTTTAAGGGAGTGATACTGGCCCTTTCCATAAACACCCAGGTGAGGCTGTCTGGGTTGGCTCTCCGTGGATCTCCATGACAATAAGAGGGGCTCACAGGTGATAAATGAGGTTTTATTGTTTGGGCTGTCATTTCTTTCTTTTAAGAAACTAAACATCTCTACTTAATCCAAGAAGCCACTGTACAGCCAGGGGACAAGCTCCAGCAAGATCACTAAATTACACTCCAGTACCTGGTTAGACCATGTATGCCTCAGCAATGCAGACTGATCTGTGATGGCTTTAGGCTACATTCCGTAAGGCCTGGCACAAGGAGGTGGTTGCTAGTAGACTTAGAGGCCGGCCCCAGAAAGTGTGCCTTTCCGTATCCATCCTGTGGTGTGGTAGCTCTTCTCAGCATTGCAGTCCATCTCGAGGACTCAAGCAGGGGAGGCCCTTTTGACCTTTTCTTCTTCTTTGGCTTTGTTTCTAGAAAACGGGAGGAGGAAAACAAGAGGAAGGAAGCTGAACAGCAGAAAGGACTGCTGAGCACAGATCCCAGACCCCAAGCTCTCCCCTGTCCACCCAGCCCCCAGAACGAGCCCAGCAAACAGGGCGCAGCCCCTAGCAAACAGCCACCTGCTGGCCACACAGTCCAGGGCCCTGACCTGGAGCCCAGCAGAAGGTCTCCAGGCCCGTGTCCAGGCAGAGCTTCCCACAGGGATTGTTCCTCAGACCTCCAGGGAACGGCCTCCAGGAAGCCAAATGGTAAGTGTGGCCTGCGCTACCTAACACAGCCATGGACTGGGCTGTGCCTGGCAGTGCGGCCGAGCAGAGGCCTGCCACGGTGTGGTCTGTGTCCTTTGTTTCTCTGGCTCTCAGGCTTCTGGCTCTTTTCTTGCCTTGCTGTAGTTTACTAGAACACTTTTTGGATTCTATCTTAACTGACTTGAAGTGCTTTTGAGTGTATTTCTTTTGTCTAGTTTTTTGTACTATGGCTCTGGGTATTACATATGTAACTTGCTTCAGTCTGCTAACATCAACATGTTACCACTGAGTGAAACATTGAAAGTACTCTTTCACTTAGGTGGCTGTGCCACTTTTAAAAATCACGCTGGGGCTGTCCACATCAGGTTGCTTAGAGTCACCTGTAACTCCAACTCCTTAAGATCTGATTCTGTCTTCTGTACTCCATGAGTACTTGCACTCACATTTACATACCCCCACCTCTCCTCCCCACACACATATATCCATATATATGTATGTATATACATATATATAATTTTAAAAATAAGTATTTGAGTTAATATCATTGGTGAAGATCAGTTGTTATCTTTTTCATTTCAATTGTCAAATATAATTCATAAACTCATGAAGAAGGGCTAATTCAGATACACATATTCCTGTTCTATTGCTATCCCTTCTTCCTGGTGCTCTGAGATTCTTGCTCCCATCATTTTCTTGTTGGTTGAAGAGTTTCTCTAGCCAGTCTTTAAGGTCTACCAGCAGCATTGTCTTGGCATTTTCCCATTTTTGAGTTTGTTGTTATCACATTCCCAAGGAGCCAGATCTAGACTCCATGCTTGGCAAGTTCTTCCTTCTGGACTCCTTAGTCTGAAATGAGAAAGCCATTGTAGTACACATTGGTCTTCCTCAGGAACATTCCTGGGTAGCATGCCATTCCTCTTAGTTTTCAAAAGTTTGATATCTTGCTGCGGGTTTCTATTTGTATATATTTCATCTGATGTCAAAAGTCCCCAAGACTCTGGTGTGGTCAGTTGCTGGGAGAAATACACAAGATTCAGGAGTGGAGTTGTACTTAGAGCTGTGCTATACTGTTACAATACCCTCAGCAAATTTGCAAAGAAAAAATTCTCCATGCAAAGGCCCAGAGGAAACCAGATGCATGGTTCCAAACATTCCCTTCTGGGAAAGTTACACACACACACAGAGAGAGGGAGAGGGGGGGGAGAGGGAGAGGGAGAGGGAGAGGGAGAGTGTTACTTCAGCAGTAAATTGTAATGACCAGTTTCACAACCTTTGGTCTTCCAGAAAAACTCCCTTGAGCCTAGGACTCCATGATTTTACACAGAGATACCCTGCTTAGTGTGTACACAATTCCAGACTCTCAAAAGGAAAGTAGTTATTCATCGTGGACCACAGTGTTTGCCCAAAGCAATTGAAGCCCTTTGAACTGATCTTCTAAATTAGAGAGTAGTGAGAGCCTCACTGAATGTACAGGCTAATGCTGATATGGTTTTTCAAAAAGCAAAAATCTTAGTATAAATTATTATGAAAAGTTCTCTGAGATCTCACTATCACTTAGGATTTGGGCAACCCAGCCTGTCTCTCTGGACCTCAATTTCCTTAGCTATAAAATGGGAGTTATGGGTAGAAATAAAACATTCTATAGTCTTTAGTAACTATTATTAGTATTTAGCCAAGCTGCTAATCTAACCATACATAAATGCCTGAACATTTCTGGGGTTCCATTCAGTGTCAGTGTATCAGCACTGAAAACCTCCAGCACGGTGTGGTGGTTTATTCATTCACTGATTCCTTCAGCTGGCACTAATTAGGTGCCCATGATGTGGCAGCCATGTTAAATTCTTGGAGTTCTTTCTTAGGGCATCATCAGGTGACATTTTCTGTTTCTGTGTGAATGAAAAGTGCTTCTCCTCTGGTACACCCATGACACCTCTAGACAAGGCCGCCCTCCCGTGTCCTGTGCTCCTATCCGTCTCCTAGACTCCCCTGTTCTACAGATCAGCTTCACTGTTATTCCTGGCATTGTTGTCTACTCTTCCCACCAGACTGCAAGATCTGTAAATACAGGATTGCTGTTGTCATCTACTGCTGTGTGGCACACCACACTAGAACTAAGTGGCTCAGAACTCCGACTCATATTTCCCAGGATTCTGTGGTTTCCCGGTTCCTGTCCTGTGGCGTCCCTCCGAGGGAGAGCAGGTTGAACTGCATCGTCTCAGGCAGACTGCTTCTGTCACTTGTCCTTCCCTCCTCCAGCAAGCTGGACTGACACCCTGCACGGTGTTCCTAGGACACGAAGGCAGAAACCACAAGACCTCCTTAGAAACAGGCTGGAGAAGCACATACCATGCTGTTGATCAGTGAGAGTTAGGAGACCACCCCAGACTAAACGATGGGATGAGAGGAACTGTTGACTAGTCTGTCACCTCTCTATTTGGGGCACAGCTTTTTCACATGTTTCTGATATGAGAAGTAGTCTTACTCCTATCTCAGACCCCAAATTTTATCCCGACAATCACATCAGGCTTGAAGTCCAGATGTGTTGAAGGTTCCCAGAGTGGGATTACTCTTCCAACTCAAACATCAACCCACCAATAGAGATGTATTGTCTGTGTTCACACATGCCTGAATCACAGCAGTGGTGTGAGAACAGAGTCGCCATGGCTGATGGTCTTGTTTGGGCGGAGTAGGAGGCATATCCAGCCACAGTCCATAACACTTCAGAGAGCCGGCTGCTCACATGTCACCAGGGCCCTTGCTCTGAAGAGGCTTCATGAGGACCCCTCCTGCCTCCGCAGCAGCTCCCTGGGCCATTGTTTCCTTGACTTCCTTGTCCTTCCTTTTCCTAAGAAATGCTCCAAGTCTGAATAGAGTGGCTTTCCCAGCCTGCTTCCTGCCTAGAGAAAACCTGAGCCCCAGGACCTCTCTTATTTTTAAACTGTCTTCCCATTTCAAGCTCATGGTGACCTCAATGATGTGAATATCTCAGAAAGTCACTCTATGAAAAGTCCACTTCATGTTCCGAAAACCATATCTGTAATTAGTTCCCAAACAGGCTCGCCGTGTGTCTCATAATTCTCTGAGAAGATGCTCTTTGAGAGTCTTAGAAATCTCAAATGTTCCCTTTTAAATGTTTTTTGAGATCCCAATAAAGGGCAGTGCAGTGCAGCCATACTCCTGCCTTAATCTTTATCCCGAGACCATCTCCCTCTCTGGGACTCCAGGTGTCTGGAAAGAATAAAATGTTGAGGTTTTATTTTCTGACCCAGCACATCCTGAGATCTTTACTTTGTTCTCTAAATTCTTCTTGCAGTTCATTCTTTATATTCCGGGCTCCCCATACCTCATCACCTGCAGCTCTAAGCGTAGTCAACATGTCTTCGTTCCATCAGGATTCCATCTGAGCAGTCCCTCCAAGTTCACTTGGTAGTGTCTGTCCTAGCTCTCACGTCACCGAGGGACCATGTTCCAGTTATTCTGCCCTGACTAACGAGGCCTGCCTTTCTCCAGACGGCAGCAGCAGTCCATCCCTGCTCTTACAGCCTCGCCACGGTCTCTTCACTGCCCCGCAGTTCTGCTCAGCCAGTCCCAAGTCACTGTCAGGGGCCTCTGTTAGGGCAGCACCTCTCTTCCTGAGGGTTCCGTTTCTATGTTGGTTATCATTTGTGGCATAAAAGACTGCCCCAAAACCAAGTGGCTTGAAAGGGGAATTCACTATTTCTTAAAGTGCTGTGGGTTGACTGGGCAGTCCCTGGCTGGGTCCTGACCTCACTCAGGTGGCTGCTAGAGTTGGGCTGGCCTCCTTAACATGTCTAGCCACTAGTGCTGCTGCTGGCCCAGGGGCCTCAGATTGCTCCTCTCGGGCCTGGCGTTCCCAAGTGTGCTCCACCAGCTTCACTAGTGCTCACAGAGAAGGCAGAAGTTGCCGGGCCTGAAGGTGTGCACTCCAGAACTTTCCCAGCACTTCTACCACACTCTGGGCTTGAGCCGATCAGTATTCAAGGGAGGGAGAGTTCACGTCCTCTGAAGAGAAATGTTCATCTGTGTTTTCCATTGCTGCAACAATTCACACCCCCATAAATTCATTGCCATGTTAGTCACATCTGGCCTTGATTTCCCTGCCTGTCCTTCTGGTCCTATACATTTGACCCACCTCGTACATTGTTTTACCTAAAATAAAGTGGAGATGTGACTCCACAGTCCCATAGCACAGGCTTGTGCATGTAAATACCGAGTGTGTAGGGGCAGGAGGGGGAGTTGGCACCCGCACCCAGCACATTCTCTCATAACGGGAAATGGGTCTAGTACTTTGTGTTCCCAGCACCTCACTAGGTGACCGACACTACAAAATACTGGAATATGTAGTTGGGGAGAACTAGCTGGGGCTGGAGATCCAGAAGTAAAACTATTGGTCAGCCCTAAGTCAGAAAGTCTTTCCTGGGTGCGTGCTGTAACAGAAACCCATTTCTGTGGCAAAGATGAGCTTCTCCACTCAGTTCACCGAGTCCTGCATGCATTCATGCTTTGCAGCCCACACTGGGTCCCAGTGGTGCTGAATTAGCCAAGGCTGAGGACCACATCACCATGCTCTTCCTCCAGGAGTGTGAGCTCTGCTGAGGGACACCGCCCCGGAACCTCAGGTGGACAGTGCCGTTCTGCTGATGTGGTGCTCTGCAGACTGTGTATCTGCGCAGGGCAGGGGGTGCATGCCGGCGTATGCTAAAGCACTCCAGCATAACGGTACTGCAAAGCCAGCCAGGTCTGCTGCGGACTGGGCAGAATATGATAGGCGGCGTCAGACCTCAGACACTTGTCCTTTTCCATTTCTCATAAGCATTTCTTTTGTCCTTTAATCACACTGCCACTAGTTGTCTTCTCCAGGTGACACAATGCTGTCATTTTCAAGCCTTGCATGGCTCATGAAATGAGTTTAATGGTTTGGACCAGATAATAGTGTTTGCTATTGTAATGTATTCCTTCTGTTAGACTAGCCTGCAGTATGTGTGTGTGTATGAAACATTGCACATAGGCTGGGCACAGAGGCATAAATCTGTTATCTTGGCACTCAGGAAGCTCGAGTAGGAGGTGGCCCCAACTTTAATGGCTCAGAGGTCAAGGTGCTTGCCACCAAGCCTGACAACCTGAGTTCATCCTTGGGAGCCACAGGGTAAGCGGGAGAGACTATTCCTGCAAGTTATCATCTGACCTCCTCACCTTCACATACACTGCTACACTGCTATTCTCCTCTCTGTCTCTCTCTGTCTCTGTCTCTGTCTCTGTCTCTCTCTCTGTCTCTCTCTGTCTCTGTCTCTGTCTCTCTCTCTCTCTCTCTCTCTCTCTCTCTCTCTCACACACACACACACACACACACACACACACACAAATAAAAATGTACCTAAAAAGAACACTGCCTGTTATAAATGCCACACTTTACTTATGTCTGTGCACGCACATGAATCCGTGTGCATGAGGATGTACATTGGGCCACAGTTACTTCTTGGTATAGGCCATTGTCACACAAGTCTGCAAGTTGCTGTTCTGGAACAACTCTGAGATAAGGGAATTCTTGTTCACTTAAAAATAGGAAGTGATGCCCCTACTATAGAGCTGTTATGAAGAACTACATTCAGATATGCAAACAGGGTCTCAAAAAGCCAGCCTCTGATGTTGCCTCCTCCCAGTGCTGAAGGACTGCAGGCTAACGAGGCTGATTGTACTGAAAGGAAATGGAGCTCCCATGTTACAACTTTGACCCATTCACCTGCCCAAGAGTCCACAATACAAGTGGGCAAAGTATATACTATTTTGCTGGGGTTCTGAGGAAGCCCAGCATCACTGGACAGGACACTATAGCTCACATTGTGTTTGGCCACATTGAGAAGAGTTGGATCTACTCATCTGACCAGGGAGTAGGCATCGCACACCTTGAGGTGGGAGCATCCAGCAAGAGCCTCAGGTAGAAGTACTGATTGCCTCCTCTTCCAAAGGGAAGAACTTAAGTACCTTTGCAGAGTACCCAGCACAGCCTCCTCAGAAAGGCCACCAGCATTAGAGAGATGGCTGTAGCATGAATCTTAGAAGGTCTTATTAATAAAATCAAACCTGGACCAGGTATTGGGGTGAACGCTGGAAGGTCAGAGAGACAGAACAGGCCACAGCCACCTCACCTCGCCAGTTCCTCAGCTGATCCTGTTTTCTCAGACTGGAAGCCTCTGAGTCTCATCCAGAATGAATCTCAGCTGAACTGCTGCTAGAAGCCTGAAAGCTTAACCAGCCAAATGCTGCTAGTTTCTGGTCTTCACGCCTTATATATCTTTCTGTTTTGGCCATCACTCCCTGGGATTAAAGGCGTGTGTCACCATGCCTGGCTGTTTCCAATGTGGCCTTGAACTCACAGAGATCCAGAGGGATTTCTACCTCTGAAATGCTAGGATTAAAGGTGTGAGTGCCACCATTTTCTAGTCTTTGTATCTAGTGGCTGTTCTGTCTCTGACCCCAGATAAGTTTATTAGGGTGCACAATATTCTGGGGAACACAATACCACCACAGATGGCTGCATAGTACTCAAAGGCCCTTGCAAAGGAGCAGAATTCAGGTTCCTAGCACCCACGTTGTGGAGCGAGGCTCACACCTCTGGGGGACCTGACCCATTTTCTAGCCTCCTTGGGCACCTGCACACATGCACACTGCACCACTTCCCTACCCTCACCTTCCCCACATACAAGTAATTAAAAATAAACCTGTTAAAAACCAAAACAAAAAGGACCAGAAACCGGAGTCTTTCAAAGAAGGGTAACCCCCAA
This sequence comes from Peromyscus maniculatus bairdii, assembly GCF_049852395.1. Taxonomy (NCBI): domain Eukaryota; kingdom Metazoa; phylum Chordata; class Mammalia; order Rodentia; family Cricetidae; genus Peromyscus; species Peromyscus maniculatus. The sequence goes on from NC_134853.1 coordinate 72,811,750, forward strand.
CAAGTCTTAGCAAGTGATTTCTTTCTTCATTCTGAGTCAGTTCTTGCTGTGTGGTTTATCTTGTGCAGAGCATGCTGGCTGTATGGACCAGCACTAGGGTTCCATGGCCTTGGGCTTACATGTGAACTCTGTCTTAGTAGTGTTTCTCTTGCTGTTTTTTTTTTTTTTTTTTTTTTTTTTTTTGTTTTTTGTTTTTTTGTTTTTCGAGACAGGGTCTCTCTGTGTAGCTTTGCGCCTTTCCTGGGACTCACTTGGTAGCCCAGGCTGGCCTCGAACTCACAGAGATCCGCCTGGCTCTGCCTCCCGAGTGCTGGGATTAAAGGCGTGCGCCACCACCGCCCGGCTTCTCTTGCTGTTTTAAACATCATGTCCAGAAGCACCACAGGGGGGAAAGGGTTTGTTTCTGCTTACACCGTCCATCGTGGAGGAATGTCAAGTTCTGTACATGTGAGAGGGGACTCAAGGCAGAAGCTAGGAGGCAGGAATGGAAGCAAACAGCATGAGGAACAGTCCTTCCTTCCTTCCTTCCTTCCTTCCTTCCTTCCTTCCTTCCTTCCTTCCTTCCTTCCTTCCTTCCTTCCTTCCTTCCTTTTGGTTTTTAGAGACAGAGTTTCTCTGTGTAGCCCTGGCTGTCCTGGATCTCACACTGTAGACCAGGCTGGCCTCAAACTCAGAGATCCACCTGCTTCTGATTCCCGAGTGCCGAGATTAAAGGCATGCACCACCATCGCACGGCTTGTCATCCTGCTTTCTTATACCACCCAGAACCACCTCCCTCCAGTGGACTGGGCCCTACTCCATCAATTAGCAATCAAGAAATGCCCTACAGACTTGCCTGCAGGCAATCTGACAAAGGCATTTTTGAGGTTCCTCTTCCCAAGAAGTCCTAGCTCGTCTCAAAACACCAGGACAGACCCTGCCACTCACTTGCTGTGTAGCATGAGGCTAGTGACTTCTCCAAGCCTCAGGATCCTAACAAAAGACAGGAGTAGAGTGTGATGGCTCACCCCTGTAATCCCAGCACCTATAAGCTGAGAAGGATCACCAAGTTCAAGGCCAGCCTGTCTCAAATTAATAAATTTAAAAATAAATATAAAATACCAAGAGAGGATAATGCCTTCTGTAGAAAGTAAAGAGCATCCATATAATAGCCCATGTAGATTAAGGACATTCCACAGCACTGTGCAGATGTAGTGCTTATCACTCAACACACTTCAAATGTGGAAATGGAAGCAGTCATAATCATCAGAAAATGACTGTGCCTGAGTGGAGGGTGGATCTGAAAGACCAGATGGGGTCAGTACTAAGGCCATGGTGGCAGCTTGGAGAATAGGGGATACCTCAAGAGTAGAATTGCTTGTGGGAGGGGGAGAGAGTTCATCTTATTGGGGTAAATACCAAATTCACTTTATCTTCCTCTAAGAATGGGGTAGGAGTGTCTCTTCCCCCGAGTGTGTCAGGCCCCGAGAAGGCAGTGGTGGTGACGGGCGTCAAGGAACTTGCTCTACAGAGAGGGCAGAGCTGAGACAGCTAGCGAGCACCAACGGGAGGCACAGGAATGAGCACACTGCCTTTCAGGCGGCTCTGCCGTTTCCTCTCTCCAGCAGTAAGGAACGGATGCTGTGGCTGCACGTTCCGCCAGCTCCTCCAGCTGCCCGTGTTTCTCACAGTCCTAACATACGTGCAGCAGTACCCATCCACTGGGGACATTTCTGCCCCTTTCCCGCCCCACCCCAAGGGAAAGCATGCCCTCTCATTCCTGTTTGTATTTTCTGTATTTATTTACACAAGTGAATAGATATAGACAAAACGTACGTGCATGCACACACACACACACACACACACACACACACACACACACACACGCACACAGAGGGAGAGAAAGACAGAGAGACTTACATAAAACCTTACATAACAGGTAGCATATTCTTTTACACTTGCGAATAGTTATGGCTGGAGAGGTGGACCAGGGGGTTAAAGGAGAAATATAGAAGGAGAAAACTGACTTCTGCAAGTTGTCCTCCGACTTCCACACACATTGGACACATACATTATCAATAAGTGTAATAATTTTTAAAATTATACTGATTTTAAAACCTGTTCCTGGAAACCTTATCTGACTGTATGTCTTAGTTACTTTCCTATTGCTATGAATAGACACCATGACCAAGGCAATGTATAAAGAGTTTATTGGAGCTTACAGTTTCAGAGGGTGAGTCCATGGCCACCACGATGGGGAGCATGGCAGCAGGTAGGCAGGCAGGCAGGCAGGCATGGTGCTAGAGCAGAGAGAGTGAGTGAGCTAGCTGGGAATACTGTGGTCTTTGGAAACCTCAGAGCCCACCCTCAGGGACATACCTTCTCCAACAAGGCCACACCTCCTAACCTTTCCCAAACTGGGGACCATGTGTTCAAATATATGGGAGCTATTCTCATTCAAACCACAATAGATATTCTCGTACATGTGATACATGATAATGTTTATAATATATAGTCTCATATACTCTTTCTCACTTGCTATTGCTCTGCCGACTTAACTCACGAGCCTGTGCATTTCTGGCTGAGAACTGAACACTGATATAAAAAACTATGGAAGTAACTTGGAACCTAAGATAATGTTAAAGCCTGATGGCAGGAGAGCTAGCAAGTGAAGATCCCCGTGACCCCACCCCAGAGCTGAGATGTTCACCGTGTGCCCGTGGACGTGGCTGCTTGGGGTCCCAATCCCGGAGAACACTTCTTAGCAAGTTCTAGGCTGAAAGATTGACTGTCAGACCTTGGGATCTGAAACCCCAAAGGCCTTCCCCATCAGTCTGCTCACCAGGCCTCCTGGGCCTTGCTTCTTTCTCTTTCTGCCTTGCTGGCTCCTCAACACGTCCTGTGGATGATATCCTTTTGTTCTGCGTTTCCACTGTCCTCAGTGGAGGCATGTGTCAACTCAGCCTCTTCAGGAGTGGAAGTTCCTTCCTCGTGTTTACATTGGTGCTGGCTTCTTTGAAAATAGGTTTTTCATTTTATGTGCCCCATTCACTTTTTTCAGACATACCTTTCTGCATATGTTTAATCTCATGTGTTTACTAAACTTCTGAAGACCTAATCCTGCCATGTGTACATTAATTGTTATTCAAGACAGACTCTGCCCTTGTGTGTTTTATAATTTTGGACATGATATCATCTTCAGAAGACCCCTTCTATCTATGCTCAGTTGAGTACATGTCACACAAAAGCAATACTGCATATTGTTTTGTGGGACATCGTGGGATTCCTCATCCTGAGACCAATTTGTACATTAATGTATGCTGTAGTTAAGGAATTCACACCAAACCCACATGGGATACAAAAGTGGCTTCAGGGTCACAAGAGCAAGAGACTCCCCCATCCAGAGTCTAGGTTGAGACGTGGTTTTCATCTCCTGGTGCTGGTGAGTGAGCACACTTAAATGTGGATTGCTTCCCAAAGGTGGAACCCTTCAGGCCCCTGGCCTCTTGCACGGTCTTCTCTCCAGTTAACGTTCCACCTGCAAGGCCCTGTCTCTGCAAAACCAAGTATCTAATAAGGCCGCCCCTACCTGCTCCATTGCTGGACAGTGATGGATTTGGTTCACATCCTCAGTGCCTTTCCAATTTTCTATTCAGCATCCAGAGTCCCCCCCCCCCCTTTTTTTTTTTTTTTTGGAAGGCCTTTAAAAGGATGTTGCTGCTATTTTAATGGGCATTTCTAGAAAGTAACAGAATGCTTTCTGGCTGCCTAACCCATCAGATTGCTAGAAGAGTTGAGTTTTGTACTGTGTTGTTGTGTTACTGTTACATTGCCATGGTTAGGTGATGCTAACCGAAGTGTCTGCATCTCTCATGTAAACAGATGAGCAGAAGTGCCCTCACCTGAAACTGATTGTTATTTAGACACTGATTGTTATTCTCCTTTTTCCTCATTACCCAAGAAACACCCAGGGAACACTGCAGAGGCGCCTCTGCCTGTGTGCACCTCAGATCCTGTGAAGGCGGTGATGGCTCCGGGCCTCAGGGAGCATCCTCTGTGCCGAAGTGCAGAGGTGAGACCCGTGGCGAGCACCAGTGTGAGGCGGGACCAAGCAGGGCCGGGCAGCCCTTGTCCTCTGGGTCAGCCCAGCCTGCTGAGAAAGGAGAGGACTCCAGCCCTGCAAGTGCTTCCCAGCAGGACAGCCCCAGGAAGCCCAGCAGGAGGCAGGACAGGGCACCCAGGCCCGGAGGTGCTGCTTCCCAGAAAAGGCGCGCCCACCAGCTCAAAGACAGGTGCTCCCCGGCTGGGTCCAGCCGGCCTGGCAGCGCCAGGCAGGACGTTGTCCGTACTGAACAGAGCCCTCTCCACCATCGCACACCCAGGAACAAGGTGACCCAGGACAAGCTTATAGGAGGGGTCTCCTCAGATTTGCCACTCGGCACAGAAGAGTTGAGGTCAGGATGCAGGAAGCTGTGTGAGGACGTTCGGGCATCTACAGAGAATGATGGGGTTCTTGGTCCCCCGCCGGGACAGAGTGTGAATATCCACCTTCTTCCTGTAGAGCAGCGCCTGCAGATAATCCAGAGGGAGCGAAGCAGGAAAGAGCTGTTTCGCAGAAAGAACAAGGCGGCAGCAGTCATCCAGCGAGCCTGGCGAAGGTAAGAGGCCAAGGGACTGCAGTCTGACCCACGGCCTGCTGTTGGGACATCCTGGGCTGTCTGTGTTCAGGGCAGTTCTACCCTCAGAGAGTTCTGTCTTCAGGATAAAGGCGATTGGATGGAGCCCTCCCATGAAATAAGTATCTCTCCTCCCGGCACCTCCTGTGGTTTAAGTAAAATGGAAGATTTTTCTGTACAGGCAAGTGCCCAGTACAGGGCAGTAAAGAAAAAGCCCTGGCTTGCCCTCACACAGCCCAGTTTTCTGCTGCAGCCCTGACAGTAACCTAACTTGAGGCAATCACTGCGCCTCCCTTGAGCCTCAGTTTCCCCATTTGTAAGGTGGGAATTATCAACCCTTGCCCCTGAGGCTGCTGTGATGAGACATTGTATGCTTTGTAAACTCTGGTGCACTTTATATAGGATCTCTTATTTTTTTAATTTATTTATTTTTATTTTATGTGCATTGGTGTTTTGCCTACATGTATGTCTGTGTGAGGGTGTTGGGTCCCCTGGAACTGGAGTTACAGATAGTTGTGAGCCACCATGTGGCTGCTGGGAATTGAACCCAGTTCCTCTGAAAGAACGGCCAGTGCTCTTAACCACTGAGCCATCTCTCCAGCTCCAGGATCTCTTTAAACAAAAAAATTTAACATTCATCGAATGTGTGTGTGTGTGTGTGTGTGTGTGTGTGTGTGTGTGTGTGTGTGTGTGTAGATCAAAGGACAACTGGCAGGATCTGGCTCTCTCCTTCTATCATGTGGGTCCCAGGAATTGAACCCAGGTCACTGGGCTTTTACCGGCCCAGTCATCTCACTGACCCCACACAAGATTTTCCTCCAGATATCTAAGCCAGTGCTTGGATACACAGTCACTGTGCCTGGAATCCATGAGTCTTCGTGAGCCACCGTCGCTCAAACTGAGCTGGGGCCTAAAAGCTGGGGTGCAGGCTGTTACAGGACAGAGGCAGTGTGTGTGGAGCCTGACACCCCTGGAGTGGGGATGTCTCCACTCTCTCCTGGGTGACAAAAGAGCAGGTCACTGGGAACTCCACAGGCTGTATGTCACAGACCATCAGGAGAAAAAAAACAGTACTAGCAGGGAGCAGAGCGACCAACCTAGAGAGGCCCCTGGGAACACCCCACCAAGGACTACGTGTCCCAGAGCCAAGCCATCTGGCTTGTGCTCACCCAGCCTCTGCATAGCGAGTCCTTAGGTCTGTTCCCATCTGTTCAAGCTCCTGTGGTTCCGGCCACCCCAAGGAGGCCGTCAAGACAAGGATCAGGAGTTCTCAGACCCAGTGCTCAGGAAAAAGACCTGTGCCTGCAGCAGCACCCGACCCTTTGCCTGGCCACATCCTAGGGCCTTCCCTTCCGTAGAGTGTGTTTGCTGCGGTCACGATGATGGCGGCAGACAGAGGTGCCTTGTGCTCCTATCTGAGGTTGGAGAAAGGGAACCTGGGTGCTACTCACACGCCAGGTAACAGCTCTACATCAGCTACTGTGATCGCTGCCACTGCCAATATAATAGTCAGCATTTATTGCGCCACATCCTTCTAACACTGGGAGGTAGGTCCGTCCTCACTCTATCCCACAAATCAGGAAACCGAGGCACAAGGAGATTCATCGCTTACCAACATTCCAGAGATAGAAGGTGTGAGTACTGACTTGAAGATGGCCCCCCCCATGCCAAGTCTCAGGTGGGAACAGCCACTATTCCTGCACTTGGGAATCATGCCGGCACATGCGCTGGCCAGCAGCCAGCTAGACTCCGCATTAAGCATCTTTGCTGAAAACAGCAGGGCTTACCTTTTCAGGCCCCACAGCTGCTCCCTAGCCCAAAGGTCTTGCCTCTGACTGGCTGTTCTTGGACTCCTTTGAAGAGTCAGAGGTTGACAGGTCCTGTCACCAAGTGTCCTGAGTAAATGAGCCCAAAGCATTCCCTCAGAACAGTGACTCACAGCGCACGCCCACCTGGGCAGGTGATTATGTGGATCTACTTGGGTTGCTGGAGGTGGGGCGTCAGTGCTCAAAGGGCCCATGGGAAGCCACACTGAGTGATTGTTTCAACTATTCTCTGCTTATCTACAGAAGCCCAAAGCACAGTCCTTGGACAGGGTCTGGCACCAAGCCCAAGAACAATGAAGGAATAAGGGGACAGGACTTGACACTCTTGTCCATGAAATGCTGGCTATCCTTGTAGGGAACATGTCCAGGAAAGAGCTAGAAGACAGGGATGGAATGAGAAGATGGAACCTTAGGCCCTGAAGAAAATGAGTCTTAAAATCATAACTTTTCCTAGCGATTAAGACTTGGCTATTTTTAGGGTGTTTATGTATATGGGGGAAGAGGTGGCCCTTCCTCCATCGGTTTCCACCTTACTCACTGAGCAGGACCAAACTAAACCCAGAGCTAGCCAGCTTGCTCTGGAAATGCCTGCCATCTCTACCTGTGGAGTGCAGGGACTAGACTTGCTGCCATTTACCCGGGTGCTGGGGATCCTCGTGCTTGGGTGGAAGTACTTTACCTGCTGAACCATCTCCCCAGCCCTCCCTAACCCACTTGACTAGTTAAACATTAAAACTGTACAGTGAACAAGTTAAGCTGGAAAACAGCTATGTAAAAACACTTGCTATTTAAGGACACACGGAACTAACTCTTACTAGAATTTCTCCAGCACATTGATTACTGATATGAATTAGCAACAGGCTAGACAGCAGGAAGAACCTACAGCCTGTGGTTGAATGGCACTATTGAATACAGCAGAGTTTTAACCCAAACAGGGGTGTGTTCTTAAAAATCAGAGATGGACTGTTTGCCTGAGGACCAAGACGCTCCCCACATGCAGCCAGTCTGCATGCCATCCCAGATATGTGACCGACTGTTCACATGCAGACTGAAAGCTTCAGCTCCATAGTGCCAGCCAACCCCCAGGCTTCCTGGTGACCTCTGCCCAGAGAGCAGAGGACGGGGAAGATGACTGGCATCTCCACCAGAAGAAACTGAGTTGTTAGAAGTGTGGTACTCTAGTCAAGAGATGCTATCTATGGTTTATGACTTTCCAGGAAGACTAATGAAGGCTGGTTGAAGTCCGCTTCAGAGGAAGCAGGAAGGGGCTACCCCAAACCCAGCAGGGAAGTTTTTAGCAGATTTCAGAAGGTTACCCTGTCTTTGGTATATTGTTACACAGGCATGGGGCTGCCTGCTCTTCTGTAAGCCCACCAATCATAGTATAGTACGGATAACGAACATTGATGAAGCTCTCCTTTAAAGGGTTCAAGACAGTCATGTTCCTTAAACTTGGAAGTACATATGGGCTAGAAACCATCAAACACACACTAAATGTCAACATTGTCATCATTCCTGCCACAGGCTTCACGTCCCAACAGGGTCATCCTAGTAAACTTGCCACTCTCTTAAACCTGCCATGTGCACCCACCATGAGTAGAGCAGACCTCTCAGCAGTGCAAGGCCACCAAATCCTGGGTTTGACATTGTAAGATGCTTAGTCATTACAAATGTCCTCCAATGTGCCTCCCCGAGACTCGAGCAGTAGGACGGTGCCTGGAATATAACACGGTCGACGTTGTTGGCTCAGCCTTATATGCTTTCCCTAACCAAACTCATGGTGCTTTGACCACATTTTGGGGGCACAAATGCCCCCTTTTCTGCTTGTGCCAATTCTGCCTAGAGTGCCTTCCTCTGCCTGGAAAGCATCTACCCGCTCTTTAGAACCCAGTGGAGTGCTAAGCAGCCAGGGCAAGCCTCCCAAACCCCCAGCTCCTTGCTCTTGCATGCCAGCGCACTCAGTTTCCACTCAGCCCATCCCACCTGCCTGTGGCTGCTGAAGGTGACAGTCAGGTTAAACCCTAGTCAAGTCTCACAATAGTCACGAATGCTGGAACTGGGGAGGAGAGCTTGTTCCATTCCCGTAGCTGTCAGCACTGCAGGGTCTTACGCCTGTCCTCTGTGACCCCACCAGCTACCAGCTCAGGAAGCACCTGCATCGTCTTCTGCATGTGAAGCAGCTTGGAGCCGGAGATGTGCTCAGATGTACCCAAGTGTGCACAGCCCTGCTCCTCCAGGTCTGGAGGGCAGAACTGGAACCCAAGTTCCCAAAGTCCACCTCAGTAAGCAGAACACCCAAAAATCCATCCAAAGGCATGTCAGCCACAAAGTCTGCCAGGCACTCAGTGCTCAGGCAGATCTACGGTAAGTGTTCTTCTGGGTACTTAAAACACCTCAGGATCCTGAGTGACACACCACAATCTGCAATAAGACTTAACTGGACAACTCTATCCAGATTTCAAAAAAACAAAAAAACAAAAAACCTTACTTTCAAACACTAAGAGAGTTTTTGCTAGTCAATTTAATGCCCTACTTCTGGCCAAAAGCCCATCCTTTTAATTCCAGGACTAAAAGCCTTATCACTTAAACCTCTCAGATCTCGGCTTGGACCCTCCCCTCTAACATTAACAACTCATCTGAACCCTCAGACCATGCCACTTTGGCCATTCTATGCTGAGGTAGCCTAGTGTCGCTCATCTGTGCAAATGCCCACAACTCAGTACTTAACAGATGAGTGGCTGTAACCTAAAATATTTCCAGCTCTCCAAAAGGCCCTCAAAATAAATCAGTTCAGCTATCTTTGTATAGTGTGGATAGCTGCTCAATAAACACAGAGCCCAGGAACCTTTAGGAACATCCCTTGCAGTCTAGACAGCATTTCAAGACTTGTCCATTCCCAGCCTACCATCTTAGCAGGCACCTGCAAGCCCTCACCTCAGTGAGGAACGCAGAACTTGGTCAGGTCACAGCAGCCATTAATCACATAGGTGGCTTGTTGGTTGACTGCAGGTTGCTCTCAAGAAGGGAAAGCACATCATGCCATCAAGTCTTCCGGAGTCCCTCCTGTGCTGCGTCTCAATTCAGGTAAGGCAGCCACTACACTGGCAGCGCATATGGGGAGAGCAAGGGATGAGCTTTCCCATCATCTTTTTGACTTCAGGTGTGTGACTTTTTACCCTTTTCATGGATTACTGCAATCAACATCCTTAAGAGGCAAATAATTTTCACAACTAAAAACTTTGATTAATATTACCTCCATGAGGAACAATAAATGGTAGCGCTCTATTATTGATTCCCCTTTATCCCATTCTTCACATACTTAAAGGAGTATGTTGAGATCCTTGTATTTTTAATACCCTCTCTTTACCATAGATGGAAGACCACAAACAATATTAAAGCATATTCTGCTCAGGCTCAGTAGCACACTTCCACCCACAGGAGCAGCATAGGGAACTTCCTTTCCCTCACAAGACGTGTGTTTTCCTCAGGGCCTCTTCCTTCACGCCAGCATTAAGAGTGGGTGATAAGTTCAGGGCTGTCAGCAGCTAATGCCAGGTCTGGCCTATCTTCACAGGTGGCTATGGCAACATGCTCCCCCACCCTCCCTGATCTACAGGGCCATCCTGCAGAGACAGAGTAGCTGGGAAGGTGAACAATGACTGTCAGCATGAACTTTAGCATTCATTTCATTTTTGGTGGGGAAAAGCAGAGTAATTACTGCAAAATCTTTAATAAGAGTTGGGTAATTCACGTAGCACAAGGCAGGCTGATCAGGGAGTAGCAGGTGGGGTAGTTAGAAACTTGTAAAGGAATCAAGGACCACAGTTGTGTGGCAAGACGGTCCGTATACTGGAATGGAGAAATATTTCAAACTAAGAACTGTCACATGAAACTAGCAGATATATGACATTTAGATATAATTAAATACAAAGTAAGCAATCAGATCATTCTCCCCTCAAATCCAGACACCACTGGTCCTTAAAATGAAGATGTTTGGCAGCAGAGCGGTTCTTAGAGAAAAGATTGAGAAAACACAAAGAAATAATACTTTTTAATGACTTCACATAACAAACAACGTGTTTGCCTTCCAAATTTCTGCCTTGTTTGAAATCAAACAAAACACAGTCTTTGTCCAGCCCCAAATCTGGGGCAACACAGGCTGTTAGGCCAACCACACTCACATTAAGAACAAAGCACACAATAAAGCCAGTCAGATAGGTGCTGAAGTTTAACTGGTCCATACATGTTTAACAGAAAAGATGTCCACAAGTCATTTCAATGAATTGAACTTACATAGAAGGCCCTAAAACATGGAGTCAGATGGTCGAACCATAAAGAAAAGCATTAACTTCACTGAATTGTTAGTTTGCTTTTTGCTTTAAGAATTCAGTGGGGCTAAGGGCTTTCTGATTTTGCTCAGTGGGCTATTCAATTTTTTTTTTTTAATTGTTTTGCAGTGTACATTTGCTGTTCCAATTTGGGGACATGCCTTCCTAAGGCTTTACACATAGAAAGACAGAAAGTGATGGGGATCTTAAGATGCAGCCTCCTTGGACTAGTGCTGTGTATGCACAAAACCCAAATGGGGAATCTCTGCTTTCGGCAGTCTTGCTCACCTACACATCACTCACAGGATTGCAGCCTCGCTCTGTACTGATACATAGCCACCTGTGCCCATCTCTTTAAAATAGCAAGAGAAATGACCATGGCTCATGTGGTTACTGGTAATGGCACCTCTATAGGAAACCCATCTATTCCTCCACCTTTGGAAGGGAATGCAGATGGCAACTTACTTCAAGATAACGGTGCCCATATTCCAAAAGCAGTCATTTAAAATCGGGGAAACTAACCTATGTTCCTTTTCCCAAACTGCCCACATGATTTTTATCTTCCACATGAAGTTATGAGTAAAATACAGCAACGTCTTCAGCAAGGTTTTCCTTACTGCTATTTTTGTGGTCTGTCACTTGTATAAAATTAATGTTTTCTGTCCCATCGTAATATTATTCCAAGGTCTAGGGCTCAAGAAGTAGATTTTGACAGCCAGGCATTATAGTGCCTGTAATATCAAATATTAGGAGATTGAGGCAGGAGGGTTATGAGTTCAAAGCTAGCCTAGACTATATACTGAGGGCCTCAAAAGAAAAAAAAGTATCTAAGGTTCCTATCTGTCATCCCTTCAAACTCTTCCAACAAACAAACCTTATTTTTTTCTGGTAGACTTACAAAGTATGTGGCATAAGAATAATTCAAACGTGTATAAATGAGAGCCATGTGAAAGGCATGCAAAGGATTGGGGTAATAGCATTCAAGATCTAGCTTCCACTTACGACCCAGTTCCAGTTCCTGCTTTAAAGAGATACCCACATCAGTGAGGTGAGGAAGAACTTGTCTGCATCTAGACTCATCACTACTTCCTGGACACCAGGGACAGTCCCATCCCAAATCCTTTTTCCTTAGCACAAAGAACTCCTCTCTTCATTAAGACTAATTATATAAATATCCCTTTGCTTTTAACAGTAAACAGTTTGCAATCTATACATCTTGACAACAGTGGAAGATCAAAGAAGTTTTCTTACAATCTGCAACCAGCAGGTCAATCAAAAAGCAAGCCAAAGCTTTGACCCCAGGGAAAAAGCAGACCCAGTGTGGAGTTCTGCTATCAACTGTCTCTTCTCATGAGAAAGCTTCACTGACGGACCTAAAGCCTTATTAACTGGAATATGAGGTAGCAAGTCAAATGTTTCCTCCTGGCGTACACGGAAAGGACTGCCTAGCTGTGTGTCTCACTTCAGTCAGTGTGGCTGGAAGTAAGAACTGATGATAATCAGTGGGACTAACAATGCCTGCACTAAGGAGCTGCTGCTTGGGATTTCTGACAGCTAACTGGCATAGGCCTCGTTTTTTTACTCCAGAAAACCTCAAGTGAGATGGAAACCTGTGCCGCCGCCGCAGCTACCTTCAGCTCCTTACTTCCTGGAACATGTGACAAACACCACAATACACTTTAAATCGTACATCAAAATCATGGCCTAGTGTTTGTGTTTAGAAACTGCCCAGAAGACTGGAAGTACTCTCTGTTGATTCCTTAGTTTTCAGTTTCCAAACTGGCCCTGGAAGGCTACAAGCTGCAGGCATGTGCTCACTCTCTCTGACTGGGGCTTCACTGCTGAGTGGCACCAAGAACATCACAGCATCAAGAAACCAGCAAGACAGGGTTCACAGCACGCGAGCCAAAGCACTCTTCTCTTCCGCTTTGCATCTTCGGACCAACCGCTGAAGTAAGCAGTCTTCCCCAACTGCAAATTCTTTGGGAAAGTAACCCACATTCTAGCTCTCTAAGAACACGTAATGAAGTCTAAGTGGTTATGGGCTTTCACAGAGGCACAGATGACATCCGGCCACTCCTGTGCTAACACTACAGGACAGGAAGCAAGGGTTTACCTCATTTAATTACCCTGACTTTTGGTTTAGTAAATTATATTCAAAATTATGAAAACAGGTTTACCTAGATGGGATCACAAAGATTCAGCTAATTTGTCAGTAAGCGAATGAAGGCACCATAGATCATTCTATGTACTGTAAACATTTAGCTCTTAGGAAATTCAAACGTGCTTTTCCAGGCCAACAATGTGAGAACACTAAGAATTCTTGGCTTTCTGTTCCCACTTCAGTACAAAGGTAGCTCATGCACAACTTCTTTAAAAGTTTATCTTTAATGACAAACATCTGTTACATCAGTCTTTCTTCAAAATAAAATGGATGTGCATGAACAATTTCAAACAGGAGGTACCATGGTGCTTTTTCAATACAATGCATTCAATATACTTGGCCCCTGGGGATGGCCACTGATATACATGCTGAAGCAGTAATGTAAGTCTGTAAGCCACTGCTCCTGAACACCGCCACTCTTCAAAGTCTGCAAAGAAAAACAAAAGGTTACTTAAACTGAGAACTGTACTACCTGAACACATTTTTCATGGCGTATGTAAAAGCGTCCTCCCATCTATAAACCAGAGGAAGTCTTCTTTAAATACAAAACAATCAACTACTGGGTGTTGCTGCAGCTGGTGAATATTCCTCTTTATGTCCTAGATAGATTGAAATTATGAAGTGGCATTGCTCTTTTGGCAGCTAAGAACTTGTACTCTGAGCCTACTTCTGTTCCAAGCTCTCTACTTCCTGACCTACTGAGATGTAAACCTGTGGGGGGCCAGCCCCCCCATTTTACCCCAGGGTTCTCTTGAGCAGGGAGACGAGATAAATATTTAGATAGAAATAGAGAGAAACACAGGATAGCCTCGGGAGGGCCTGGGTCAAAACCCACCAGCCTCTTCTGTCTCTGGTAAAAGGCTCTTAAAGGAATGCCAAGGGGTGGAGCAAAAGACCTCCCCCAGCACAGCCAAGTGTAGACCATCCCAAACACCTGGTAACCTCGCACGTGATCAAGCCATCCCCCTACGGCAGCCCTGCTGTGTAAAGCAAGCTCGGATCTCACTAGGAAACCTTCGTGAGCTCCCACATAAACCCTCCCAGCAAACTTCCACTGCCAAAGACACACCCCAGCCACAGTGTTTACTCCATGATAATAGACCACGCCCTCTTTTTTTTTTTTTTTTTTTTTTTTTGGTTTTTCGAGACAGGGTTTCTCTGTGTAGCTTTGCGCCTTTCCTGGGACTCACTTGGTAGTCCAGGCTGGCCTCGAACTCACAGAGATCCGCCTGGCTCTGCCTCCCAAGTGCTGGGATTAAAGGCGTGCGCCACCACCGCCCGGCGACCACGCCCTCTTGAACTGTCAAAGTCTTTCTTTTAAATTGGATCTGTTATTTGGTCAGTGTAACAAGAAAACCAGTATGTGCCCTTAAATGTAATGAGTTCTTACTAGATCCGTCCCCTTCTGGACATGCTGGAGACTAACACAAATGTTTATGGCCAGCCATCCCTGCCCTAGCCCTTCCCTTGGCCTCAGTTGTCATGATTTTTTTCATTAATGTCAATAGATTAGTCCTACAGGGCCAACTAACAGTCTTTCTTTCATGGAGGTAGGCTGATCATCTAATCCAAGTAATTGACTTTTCTTCCCTTCTACTGTTCTGAATTATCCCACTGCCGCACTGTCCACTGCTTCTACAAAGACTTAGAAAGTCAAAGCAAGTACCCACTAACATGCTTATAAAAGCAGTGACACTGCAGTACAGCTGCCCTTCAACGAATCAACCCTAAGTCCCTGTGCACAGCATCTTTCACTCCCTCCGCCAAAATACTAAGGAGCCCTAGAGAACACAACTACCCACCCTCCCGACAGCCAGGTGCAGGGGCAGCAGTGAGGCCTTCAACTTTCTCCTCTTCCTCTCTGGTCCTGGCCGGCCAAAGCCTGGTATGTCCCCATGACACGATGCGCCTTCTCACCCATTCTGACACTTTACGACAGCCTGTCCCCCTCTGCCATGTGTGTTTCAAGGCTGAATCTGCCAGCTTTCTCGGACCCTTAACTAAAGGGCATGACTTTCTTCCCTTCCTCCACAGAGCTGCCAGGATTCACAGCTTGCCTGAACACTTGTTCTCAAACTTTAATGAAACGGTCCCTGAGCTTAAAAAAATACTTTTTTCCTTAATGATATCAAACATTTGGGTAGCACTTAATAAATGTCAGGTACACTAAACAGATTACTTGAATATTCTCACTTAACAGTCACCAAAACCTCTACATTACTCCTACCTTAACAGACAGAAAAAGAAGCCTGACTATAGAGAAATTGAGAAGCTGATCTGCCATCAAAGTTACTCACTAAAGTGTCTCACAATCCTGGTAGCTATGCTTCTAGTGCCTAACTCTCCACCTGAACTTCTCGTTGCTGGGGAACCCCGAGTCAGCTGGGACACACAGGACCCTCACTCTGAACAGCAGCACCCTGGCTCCCACCCCCTACAAAGGACGAAGCACTAGGCTCTGGGCTGCAGACCGTGATATTCTTGATGATCTGCTGCACGAGGATGGCATTGGTCAGCATGTGCGTCCTGAGGGGAACATGCTGAAGCAGCAGGCGGAGCAGCTGGCCCACAATAGGCAGCTCCTCAGGAGAAGCTCTGTTCACCCGCAGACTCTGCAGCATCAACCTGAGGACTCGAGGCAGGAGGGCCAGGATGGAGACACAAACACCCCACAGCTTGTCCCTACAGTAACAGAAAGAAAAATGAGTCCGTGAGCCAACACACAAGAGAAAATGTCCTTTTCACATTACCCAAAACTGAAATGGACTTTCAAGAAACAATGTTTCCTGCCTGGTGTGATAGATCAGTGCCTGTAATTCCAGCTTTTAGGAGCTGAGCAGAAATGTCATTGAGCTTGAGCCCAGCCTAGACTATATAATGAGGTCAAGGATAGCATGAACTACACAGATCCTACCTCAATAAACAAAACTAATAAACAAGCTTCAAATTAAATACCATAAACAATGACTAGTAAGAACTAGGTTTCATCAGAACTATGTAAGGAAAAGCAACTAAGAGTTAGCTGCTAGAAAGTCTGGTAAACAGCATTTTCCTGGGCTTGAAACCAGACACCCTGGAAACCAGAGATTATATATAGAACAGAGCTTGATCTACACATGCACAACCATCACCTAACACTGGCCACTAATCAATGACCATACAATGCCCAAGAAAGAAAAGAAATACATCCATCAAACTTCCAGGGTCTGATCAGGATTACAGAACAAAGGGCCTATTTCCAGAGAAAAAAACATGTTCACCAGAACCCCAAGTAAACTTCAGAAAATAACCAATAATGGGACCATTATTCCAACACTAGGTCACAAAAGGTGAGACATGATGAGTAGTAGCTAAACAGGTTTATGATAAATACGATCTGTGGGTGTACTCCAATGACACAAGCTCCATCTGGATGGTGAGTACAGGAACTTTTGGGAGCAATCCTGAGTGAATGAATGTGTAGTCTGGGCACTGACATATCAAGAACCACAAAGCCTCAGTTCCATGGAACTGGCAAAGCCTTCCCCAGGTGAGGCTCAGAGGGATGGCAAAGCCTTCCTTGGGTACAGAGTGCAAACGCTGACACCGTGTACAGAAATAGCTGTGTCCACCAGAGCTCCTCCCCCATTCCCTTCTCCCAAAGATGTTATGGCCTGAAGACGGCTCCCTTACAATTTTATCAGCTTGTCTCTTTATTCATCTGGATGCGAAACGCCTGTCTAGCCTTTCAACTGTCTATAATAAGCACACTGAGCTTCCAGAGTGCTGCAGCTCCTCCATCTGAGACTCTGGCCTACCAGATCCCCGCTTTTCTCTACATGTGCCTGTCATTCCTCAGTCCCTCGCTGCCCTGGTGAGGTCAATCCCCGGGGCTGGGCAGCTAACGGCTCCAACCTTCTGAGCTCTTTGACCATGATCATCCCCTTGGACTTCTCCTAAAGGACCTGTGTGTGTGTGTAGCACACAGTGAATCTGTTTTAAACCAACAGGTCAAGGTCTTTAGCCCACGTACTGACACAGAACCAGACTTGGGCAGCCACGTACAAGGAGGAAAAACTCAAGCTCCTGACTAGCTTAATGAGGCAAAGGCATAAACACTATAAAAACTCAGGTGAAAAAGACAAGAGGAAGCTGCTTAAGTTCTTGATAGATTTTTAATACCTAGCCCTTGGATTATTTGACAGTGTGGCTGCATTCTGAGAAAGGTATTGTTAGATGATCTCACCATATGAGGTCCAAAGTGCATAGCTTCATAATATAATCAAGAGATGCAGTAAGCACACAGTATGAAGTATTAGGTATTACACATAATTATACATGTCATATTTTGACATTCTATTTGGTTTTAATGTTTGAGTGTCACTATGCCCCAAAACTCACTAAGCCAGGCTGGCCTCAAACTTGTAGCAATCTTGCTCTGCCTAACGGTGCTGGGATTCTAGTTATGCATCCCATGCCTGGCTTATGCTATACTTCTGTACAACTAGCAACGCAGTAGGTCTGTCTACACCAGCACCACCACAAACATATGAGTAAAGTGTACAATATTACGATGGCTACAAGGCCACTAGGCGATGATCATCTTTCAGTTCCATTATCCTCTATAACAATCCTCACTGGCTAGAGCATTTGTAGCACATGGCTCCTCACTTTATACTAACGGTGTTAGAACAAATGCTTCAAACCCTAGGTGTGGGGGACAAGGAATCTGAACTGAATTCTATATATAAGGTAGGAAACAAGGAAAAGGAAAATGTGAAACTACCCTATAGGGAGCGCTCCATAAACTCCCAAAATATACACACTGAGAAAAAAAGTATACAATCCAAGACACAGAATTTGCTCAGTCCTGGAAAAGCCAATTTTCAGACTCGCTCTTACTCTCCATGTAAAAAGTTCTGCCCTGGAAGAAAGGACAATGAATAAACTGACAGGAACTCTTAAGTAACACCAGCAACCACAAACAAGAATGTCAAAACAGGAGAAAAACAAAACAAGCAAAACCTGCTCAAGTCAATGCTCAATGAGAGAGTTAACTCAAAAGAATTAGATTGGAAGATATTAAGAGACAAAAAGGAATAAACAGCTCCCTATGCTTAAATGGAATTTTTAGAAAAACCAAGAAGAAACAAGGGGAGAAAGTAATACAATAACTAATGAGTCCCCAGAATGAAGAAAAAAAAAATCCCGAGTCTCCAAGTAGAGTATCAAACCTATGCTATGGCGAAACACATCCTGATTTACAATACAACCGTTCCTTAAAAAGAAAATAAAGACTTAGACTTCTACCTACAAACCAAGTGGTTAGGTCAGCAGCAGATTTTCATTAGTAACAAAGGACCAAGAAAACAAAAGAAGAGCATCTTCAGGGCTCAGTGGCACATTGTGATCTGGACCTGGTCAAGCCCAACCAGCTAACATCTGTGAAATCAAAGATCTCTGTGAGTCTGAGGCCAGCCTGGCCTATATGGCCAGTTCTAGGCCAGCCAGGGCATGAAGAGAGACTTGTAAAAACAAACAAAGAGGTGCTTTTAAGAGGGAAAACCAGTGTTACACTTTGTCCAGTCTAGTCACATGGTCAAAGATGTTCCTTATTGAAAAGCTCCAAAGGTCTCTGGAACTTCAGATTGTTTAATAAAAGGGGCTTATATTTCAAGTGACAGAAAATAACAAATAGCAGTAAAAAGTCCTAAGGAGAGATGTTATAAAACCTCAGATAGGGGTTGGGGGTTTACTTAGCTCAGTGGTAGAGTGCTTGCAAAGGCCCTGGATTTGATCCTCAGCTCCAAAGAAAACAAACAAAACAAAAACAAAAACCCTCAGATAACATCAACTCTATATTCACTATCCATCAGTTTTATGATATTACAGTGAAATACACACACACACACACACACACACACACACACACACACACACACCAGAACAAACAATAAAGTTCAAAAAAAGACTAGAAAATACACATATCAAAACATTGACAGCAGGTAAAATATAACTTTTATTTTTTTCCAATTTGCTCACCCGTCAGTTTCTCACCTGATTTTCAACAGGTGTACTGTGGTGATATTTGTAATCTAAGAATAAAGTTTGCCTAAAGATCAGAGGACAGAGCCAACCACGGAATTAAACATAGAGGTCAGGCAGTAGTGGCACACACCTTTAACCCTAGCACTCAGGAAGCAGAGATCCATTTGGATCTATGAGTTCAAAGTCACATTGGGCTACATGAGAATGATCCAGTCTAGGAGAGAAACAGACAGGCGGTGGTGGCACACACCTTTAACCCCAGTATTTGGAAAACACACACACCATTAATCCCAGCACTAGGAAGGTTGAGATAGGAAGTGAAATGGCTGGCCGGAAAAAGGCATATAAGGCGTGAGGAGACAGGAACTAGAGAACCTTTCCGCTGAGGACTCAAGGGCATTCAGTCAGAGGATCCTTAGAGACAGGATTGGCTGAGGAACTGACAAGGTGAGAAGTGGCTGTGGCTTGTTTCCTCTGATCTTTCAGTATACACCCCAATATCTGGGTTTTTATTATAAGACAATTTAGAATTCATACAACAGTGTATCAATAAAATTAAAACATGAAAACACTTTTAAATCTACAGTAGAATCTCCAAACTACCTGTAAGTTCTAGCTTAAATATCACATAGGAGTAAAAATACTAAACAAATCACTAGCATTTTAGAATACTTCTTAAATCCAAGAATTTAAAATTCTACTCTGGCTAGCTCTAATGAAGCCTAAAAAACCACAAACATTTGTACTCACACTTCACTGTCTTCAGAGTAGAAATTTTTTTTGCTTTGGTAGACCTATAGTAGTGTTCATAAAGAAAGCTATTGGGAAACTTTGTAATACCATCTGACTTTTCAAATTTGTAGCTTAATGGAAAATTAAAAGAACCTTAGAATTCTTGCTACAACACTAAAAAGGTTCATGAGAGACCAAAGAAAAAGCTGCCGGAGCTGATACTAGCCCACGGAAATTTGTTTACATTAGTCCTAAAATCTAATTCTCCTTCACTCTTATTTAGGGAGAAGAGAAAGAGAAAGAAAAGATTCAAGTTGAAAAATCAAAAAACATTACCTCTTTTTCATATGTTCCGCTTCCCCTTTCTCTAGAGTAAGCAGAAAATAAAGAAGGCTGTAGCAACAAGAAGCCAGGAATGGCAGGAGAGAGTCACTAACTACACACGTATGATCCAGGAGTTTACACATCACTCCAAATATACAGCCAGCTGTGCTGTCAGGAATTACAGTCAACCCAACCTGAGTGGAGAAAAGAGAGATGAATTACCTCTTCACAAAAGCCCTTCCCCAAAATAAAGCAAAGCCTGTTAACTGGGTTGGGGTTTGGGTGGGGTGGTTGGTGCTCCAGCTCAGTATTCACATGGCTCAGCTACCTACAGCAGTTTAAGCCCCAATTTTCCTCTGAGAATTTAATTCCCAACAAAAATGACTTCGCATGAAGAAATAACCTTTTGTGTGTGTGGTGCTGAGAAGTGAAAGCAGGGCTCAGGAATTCATACACACAAGCATTCTACTAGGCATTCACTGGTCAGAAAATCTCCATACTAACAATCACCCAGTTACTTCTAAAACCATTCAAACTAGAAGACTGTTCACTTGTTCCCACCTTCTACTCTATGGAATTAATGCAGAGTCCTTTTTACATTTAGTCTTCTTCTGACCTTTATTTATCCAGTTAGATGCAAATAAGGAAAATGCATCTACAGGAATCAGTAAGAGATATTATATTAATATTCAACTGCTCACTGGAAAGAAACCTGGAGCAAACCATATTATGGTATGCTCATTCCTCTGGACCCCAGGGGCACACTCTCAGTAAGGCTGAATATAAGCTGTTAACTGTATAGAGATCAGCAAACTGCTGAGTAATCATTAGGAACCTCCTAAGGGCAATCTCAAAATGGAAACCAAGATTGGCTGGGATGTTTACCCTTTCCCATAACAACAAATGTGGGCCCAGGAAAGCAAAAAACCTCTGGGATTGGTGGGGGAAAAAAAAAAAAAAAAAAAGGTAGGCATCTTGGACAATCTTGGACAGTAAGAGAACAAGAGCTGAAGTCTGACAGCAAGAAGGGCACTTGGAAGTGCAGTGCATTCTCTTCCAAGTCAAGGAAACTTCGTTCTACAGGAGGAAAAGGGCTATGGACGTGACTGTAAGAATAACCAAAGAAGCGACCCCACAGAAAATACATTTTAAGAGGCCTTTCTCTTAAGTAAAACACATTCTAAACATCCCAAAGTCAAAACGTAAATGTTAGAGGGAATTACAAGCCCTCGTGAAGGCATGCCAACGTGAAGGTAATGCCAACGGTTAGAAGGCAAGTCAGGCTCCAAGCTCAGCCCACTGCTTCCAATGACTGGGTCTTTAATGGCCCTACTTTGAACCACAAACCATCTGTCTACTGGGTCCCAAACACACTCACTGACAGTAAGTCAGAAGCGACTGGGAGGTTAATGTAAGGTCCCCCATTTCACAAACACAAGAAAAACAGAAAACAAGGTCTTAGGAAAAGAATGCATTCCACCCTCCACTCGCACCCAATGCCATCTCCAGTCACATAATTAACAGCCAGCAAAGTCCTTACCACATCAGGCCATGAGAGGCCAGGTAAATTAATGTTTGACTTAAAAGAAACCCCACAAAACTAAAGATATTTACCAAATGCTTACTGATGGCACTTTGCATGATGTCAAAGCTCTGGCTTCGGGCAGGAATAACCAATAAACTGTGACAAACTGCCTGTCAGAAAAGGAGAAAAACAGGAACCTCATTATGGCATTTAAGAATTTAAAACAACAATCAGGAAAAAAAAAAAAAAAAGAGCCGGGCGGTGGTGGCGCACGCCTTTAATCAGAAAAAAAAAAAAAAAAAGTTCAACACAGTGGGTTTGTTTTGATTTGTTTTGTTTTGTTTTTTGTTTTTTGTTTTTCGAGACAGGGTTTCACTGTGTAGCGTTGGAGCCTTTCCTGGATGTTGCTCTGTAGCCCAGGCTGGCCTCGAACTCATAGAGATCCACCTGCCTCTGCCTCCCCAGTGTTGGGATTAAAGGGGTGAGCCTCTGCCACCACCACCTGGCTCAACACAGTTGTTTTTGTTTTTGGTTTTGGTTTTTTTCTGGAGCTGAGGACTGAACCCAGGGCCTTAGCAAGCGCTCTACCATTGAGCTAAATCCCCAACCCCTCAACACAGTTTTTTAACCAACTTTACATAGTAATAGCAAACAGGTAACAAAAACATGACTTTGAAGAGACAAATGTCAAGGATCAAACAATGAGCCCTCACACACAGGCTTTCCAGCATGACATCTACTAAGCAGCTACAGAAACTCCCACACCTTCCAAACATCTTAGGAAGATGGAGACTGTAGTTCTATTAATTGCTACAACAGAAAGGCCCAAAGGACGTGGTTAAAGGGCTGACAAAAGCCTTCTGGTCACTTAGTAGAAAATGCATACCACAGAAAAATACTTACAATCCAGGGAATACCAGTACAGATTAAATATCGTTTCTCCAAAATACTTGAGGCAGTGTTTTTAACATTAGGAATTTTCTGGATTTTAGAATGTCATAAACTTTACCAGTTAAGCATTCATAATTCCAAAGTCTGAAATCTTCAGTACTCCAAACCCCCAAACTTGCTGAATGTCATGATGGGATTTATTTACAAATTTCTGAGCATTCTGGATTTCCATTTGTAAATTAGGGATAGTGATGGAGCTTCTCGAGGTGTGTCCTGATCATTTTAATTATAATAGTGGCCTACCATTCCACAAAGGTAAAAGGAAGAGAAATCTAATGAAAATTGAATCCCTATCATTTTAAAATGTTCTAAGTTCTAAAGAAAAGAGGAAGTCAAGTCCTTCCTAGACACTGGTCTCCAAACAAACTCCAGAATCTGATGGGGTGCATTACCAGATGTGTAAGATGTATAACACTGCATGGAGGGACATGACTGGTGGGAAGAGTCGTCTCTCCCTAGGAAGAGACTGATTAAGCTAAATTCAAAAAACTGTCAACATGGGGTTGGGGATTGGGAGAGAAGATATCCTTCTGAGTTTGGTGTATATGTGGTTTTTGTTTCTTTATGCAGAGAATAGGGCCTAAAACCTCATTGGCATTATTTATAAACTTTTGAGATTAGAAAATCAAATCAATAGTTCCCTATAAATTTTCTTACAGGCTGATATTATCCAAAGGTTTTTAATAGAAATTTTTTTTTACTGACAGGAAAAACGCTCATATTTTCAATGCCATCTCCCTGCTTCTACTTTAAAAGGGTGGTAAATCTTGCTAAAAACAAAAGGTAACTCTCATTCTGAAAACCACTCTATAATAATCAAGGAGCTCACTTCATCTCTTCCCTTCAAAACAATTTGCTTTAAAGCCACTAAACGTAGGGTCTCTCTCCGTAAGCTCTGGCAGGAAAGCTGGTGTAGGCCAGAGCGGGTCATCCATGAATACAGACAGACTGCCTGCCCCCAAAAGCCAGAGTCCAAACAGTTAGGCATACAGAAGAAACAATCAAGTAAATATATGAAGTACAGCCGGGCGGTGGTGGCGCACGCCTTTAATCCCAGCACTCGGGAGGCAGAGGCAGGCAGATCTCTGTGAGTTCGAGGCCAGCCTGGGCTACCAAGTAAGTTCCAGGAAAAGGCGCAAAACTACACAGAGAAACCCTGTCTCGAAAAAAACAAAAAAAAATGAAGTACATCTAAAAGAGCCCCATTTCTCACTGTCAGAAAAGGCAGGTACAAAAAGAGAACAGAAAGAACACTAGCACTAGCCATGTGGTGTTGTCCTTGAGTCTGAGTACTTGTAACAACAGAAACTCAAGAGTAATGAGACACCCTCCACACGAGCTTCTTTTCTATATGCACTGGTTTGCCATCTAATACAAATGCAAGAAGAGACTATACTAGAGTGAGAAAAGGAAACACCAGAACTTGTCCAAGAATCTGACCCACAGAGTTGCATAAGCTCCCACAGCCATGGCCATTTGTGCTTCCCTGCACACTTACAAGCCAACACATGAGCAATAAAGGCAGGCTTATGGCCTCAATTGGGCTTAGAATTTGAAGACTTGGGGGGCAAGATTAAAGCAGTTAAGAACAGCCCAAAACTGTATCTAGCTATGGTAAAGGTTAAATATTAAAATAAATGGCAAAGTTAAAACATGTCTATTTTGTTTCATGTCTATATTTTATTTTAAGAATTTTGTAGTTTTTTCCCTATGTATGTTTCACTGGAGACAGTCATTCTGGCTCCACAAAAGGAAGTGGATTTTCTAATACCTGGAAGCCAACAGGAAAATTGTAGGTTCATTTAGTCACAGGCTCATCTATGTTAGAATATCTGAGAAAATGAGAAAAAGCATCTTGGTATGTCAAATTTCTTGTTCAAACTCAGGGGCCTTTCTGTTCTCAAAGGCTCAATAGAATCACATTAAACAATGTTCTAAACCAGAACATCTTCCATTTAGTACTAAGCTTACACAGGTACTGTGTCTAAAGCACTGAGTCAACACCCAGAGAAGCTGAAAGCCTAAGAATCGGAATGTGGATATGGACATGAACTCCATGTTGGACTGAGCTATACAAAAAATGTTATGTCTCTCCTTAATAATGAAAGAGAATAAATACAGTGGCTGTGACAGGGAAACCAATTCTCATCCATACAAACTGATACCTGAAAGGAATTTAAGAGACAGAAGGAAAAATACATGCAATAGACAAAACCAGTAAACGGTAGACCAAATCAGAGGTTCCAATTTCCATCCTCAATGAGATGTTGGAAGAGTCATCTAACTAGCACGAGACCAAAATACCCATACACATACCAACTAATTTTTAAAAAGATTATTTGAAATGTAAAAAAAGAAACACACACAACATACAGAAAAACAGACATATAATTACCATTTTAACCCCTATGCCAAGGAAAAATAAAGATGTTAAAATATGATAATAAGTCAGGCAAGAAAGTTTACTACAATATAATGTTGGAGCAGGGAGGCTAACGAGATGGCTCAGTGGTGAAGAGAGCTGGCCACTTTGAGAGAACTAGGTTCAATTCTCAGCACCCATATAGTGTCTATAACTTCAGTTCCCGGGGATCTGACACCCTCTTCTGGCCTCTACAGACACCAGATATCCAAGTGGTATATGGACATACAAGCAAAGCACCCACATTCATAAAATAGCTTAAAAAAAAAAATTGTATGGCAATAAAAAATGAACTGTTCAACACAAGCAAATTACCAAACAGTTCAACAACATGGAAAACTAAACAAGAGTTGGGAGATATACTTAGTTATGAAAAAAAAAAAAAAAAAAAAAACTATAAAGAAACACCCAGGCAGTGGTGGCACATGCCTTTAATCCCAGCAATTAGGAAGCAGAGGCAGGCAGATCTCTGTTGAGTTCAAGGCCAGCCTGGGCTACTGAGCCAGTTCCAGGTCAAACAAGACTGTTACACAGAGAAATCCTGTCACGAAAAACTAAAAAAGGAAAAAAAAAAAACAAGACTATGATAAAATTTAGATTATGCTACTATAAAAGGAAAAGAGAGGTAAGTGCATAAAAATCCGGGAACTGTTACACTTATGTCCAAGGTTTATTCATGGAAAACAAATGTATTTTTTGGAGGCTGGGTTCACTGTGGTTCAATGGTAACAGTGCTCAACAGGCTCAAGACCCTGGGTTGTAACCAACCCAGCACTACTCAACAACAACAAAGCCTTTGCAACTAACCATTCACTACCTTAAAAGCAACAAGTTCAAACAACATGAGCATTAAGCAGTTCACTGGACTTTTGGAAAAAGGGACTCTTCACTGAGAAAGCTCTTTCTGTCCAGACATCTCTTCCTTTTGGGATTTTCCCCTGTTGATTACTGCTACAAAGCACTACTTTTTAGGTCAGAAAGACTGGTCACAAAGTCACTAAGTGAAAAATACAAGGCCCAGACCAATATCTACAGTGTTATTTTTATAAAAGGAGAAAACCAAAAGGTACGCACTCAGGAAGGGGGTGGGGGGAATAAATGGTTGGATAAGAAGGGATAAAGACTCTTCCCTGTACACCATCCGGCCTTCTGAATTTTCTTTTCTCTCTCTCTCTCTCTCTCTCTCTCTCTCTCTCTCTCTCTCTCTCTCTCTCTCTCTCTCTCTCTCTCTCTTTCTTTCTCCCTATACACCATCCGGCCTTCTGAATTTTCTTTCTCTCTCTCTCTCTCTCTCTCTCTCTCTCTCTCTCTCTCTCTCTCTCTCTCTTTCTCTCTTTCTTTCTCCCTATACACCATCCGGCCTTCTGAATTTTCTTTCTTTCTTTCTTCCTTCCTTCCTTTCTTTCTTTCTCTCTCTTACTCTCTTTTTCTTTCTTTCTCCCTCCCTCCCTCCCTCCTTCCTTTCTTTCTTTCTTTTTTGTGTGAATACTATTCTCAAATGGACAATACTATTCCCAAATAGATTCAGTGAAAACCTCATTTCCACCTGGCAGATAACACTAACCCAAAGCAACTAAGGAATTCTAATCTACTGGTAACTTAGTCATATGAATTAAAAAATAAAATTTGTATACTTAAGATACCAAAATGATGTGTACTTCAAATACATTCACATGAAGATGGAATTCAAATACAACCAGTTTATTGAAAAGGAAATTGAGGGTTTTTGCTTAAAAACTTCAAAAACTAAAATTATAACTCTAATTTCCCACAATTTATGCCTTAACATTTCAAAGACAGCAACCTTTAAACTTAGTCCATGGCCATGCCAAATGTTCATCTCAGAAATAGTTGATGACACTTTCATGACAGCTACACTGTGGCTTTCCAAAGATGATATGCTTAATATACGTATGCCATACATACTAGACAGACACACAGACACACACAGCTACACTGTGGCTTTCCAAAGATGATATGCTTAATATACATATGACTCTCTCTCTCTCTCTCTCTCTCTCTCTCTCTCTCTCTCTCTCTCTCTCTCTCTCTCTCTCTCTCTCACACACACACACACACACACACACACACACACACACACACACACACAAACAGAAACTGGAGATGTGCTCGAAACATCATTTAATTCAAAGCCTCCTTAAAACAAGGCCAAAAAGTTGAATTGTCTAGCTCACCAAATTAGACACCGCCAAACCTATGCCTGGAATCCTAGCCCACTAATCTCCATAAAATGCTTTTCTGAAATGTCAAATGAAAATTTAAATACATCAGAATTATCCTTAAAATGACAATTACTACTAAAAATTGTTAACAAACCCAGTTCTTAAATATAATTTTTAGGCCTTATAAACCACAAGAAAGGTTTTTTGAAAGCTCTTCTCATCTCTTATGAAGTAAATCTCAACTATTAAATATTAGATTAGTTACCCTATTCCTCTTCAGTATTCCATTATTCCTTTTCACTTTTAAAAACCAAGTATTTATGCAGAACTCAAAATGAAACTCTTAAAAAAAAAAAAAAACCTCTGGCACTGAGTTGCAGAGGCTAAATGTCACTGGTATGACATTTAGCCTTCTGACCAGTGTCAAATAAGGTCAAGACAAAAGTAGTTTAAATATCTACAAAAAGCATAGCTCTAACCCTTTAGAGAAGAACATGAATAGAATTCAGGATAGAATGAAGTGAAAACACCAGTTTAATAAAACCAGATGGGCTTCACAACGAAACAGAAGAGTTGGCTTGAAATTTGAACTTAGAGATGGCCCTAGTAAAGAACGCTGATAGATCAAGGCAGAACACTTTGGCCTAAAAACTGGATATAACAGAAAATAAAAAAGATGAGTGTCCCAGCCAAATATCTCTTAGATCAATAAAGTTATCAGCCAGCAGAGAGACACAGAACAGAAAAAGATGTTAATTAATAAATGAAGGGCGACCCATGCCACCCTCAGGAGGTAGGGATTTGAGGTTAAGGCCAGCGGGCTACATATAGTATCTTAAAAAAAAAAAACTTAAAAAAAAAGAATAAGCACATACACAACTCAAACACTTCACACCAGTATTTGTGACTTTTGGGCGGCTGTTTTAATCTTTTAAGATAATTTTGCCTTTTTTTTTTTTTTTTTTTTTTTTTTGGTTTTTCGAGACAGGGTTTCTCTGTGTAGTTTTGTGCCTTTCCTGGAACTCGCTTTGTAGACCAGGCTGGCCTCAAACTCACAGAGATCTACCTGCCTCTGCCTCCCGAGTGCTGGAATTAAAGGCGTGTGCCACCACTGCCCGACAATTTTGCCTTTTTGTATAAAAGGTAAACCATATAATTCCACGTTAAAACTTGGTTTAAGCTTAGGGTTTCAAGGTGCAGTTTCACGAATACTGAAACATACTAGTAAGATTTACTGCATTACTAAGTTTATTAGATATCAATAAAATTTAATATCTTTAAAGGTTTCCTTAGCAAATACTGAACAAAATAAGATTATTTAAACTATTTAAACCGTCAATGGTTTTAAGTAGTTTATCAAAGGTACAAAATATAAACTAGAATCTCCTTTTAAGAATTGTAAACATGATCTGTATGCTGACTTAGAAACCTAAGAAAGAACTGGAGTCTTCCTTAAGTTAAATTTTAATAAATTACACATTAACTTTTTATTTTATTTTATTTTATTTTTCTATCATCAGCTTGATACAGTACAAATTCTTATCCTAATAGTGAAATGTTTCACTGATGCTTGCCCAGTGATTGAGTAAAACCAAAACTTACTATAAGCCACAGTCATCCTAGGGTCTCCCCTGCTAGGTAGCCTCCCTGGTTCTGTGGGTTGCAGTCTGACTGTTCTTTGCTTTATAACGAGTATCCACTTATGAGTGAGTACATACCATGTTTGTCCTTCTGGGTTTGGGTTACCTCACTCAGGATGATATTTTCTAGTTCCATCCATTCGCCTGCAAATTTCATGTTGTCACTGTTTTTCTCTGCTGAGTAGTACTCCATTGTGTATATCTACCACATAAGAGTGGTATGGCTGGGTCTTGAGGTAGTTCAATTCCTAATTTTCTGAGAAACCGCCATACTGATTTCCACAGTGGTTGCACAAGCTTGCATTCCCACCAACAGTGGAGGAGTGTTCCCTTTGCTCCACATCCTCTCCAACATTGGTTGTCATTAGTGTTTTTGATCATAGCCATTCTGTCAGGTGTAAGGTAGTATCTCAGAGTCGTTTTGATTTGCATTTCTCTGATGACTAAGGATGTTGATTATTTCCCTAAGTGTCTTTCAGTCATTTGAGATTCTTTTGAGAATTCTGTTTAGCTCGTTAGCCCAATTTTTAATTGGATTGTTCAGTATTTTTATGTCTAGTTTCTAGAGTTTGTTATATATTTTGGAGATCAGCCCTCTGTCAGATGTGGGGTTGGTGAAGGTCTTTTCCCATTCTGTAGGCTGTCTTTTTGTCTTATTGACCGTGTCTTTTGCCCTAAAAAAACTTCTCAGTTTCAAGAAGTCCCATTTATTTATTAATTGTTGCTCTCAGTGTCTGTGCTACTGGTGTTATATTTAGGAAGTGGTCTCCTGTGCCAATGCGTTCAAGAGTGCTTCCTACTTTCTCTTCTATCAAGTTCAGTGTAACTCGATTTATGTTGAGGTCTTTGATCCACTTAGACTTGAGTTTTGTGCATGGTGGCAGATATGGATCTATTTGTAATCTTTTACATGTTGACATCCAGTTATGCCAGTATCATTTGTTGAAGATACTTTTTTTCCATTGTGTATAGTTTTGGCTTCTTTGTCAAAAATCAGGTGTTTGTATGTGTGTGGATTAATGTCACGGTCTTCAATTCAATTCCATTGGTCCACATGTTCGGTTTTTATGCCAGTACCAGGCTGTTTTTTTTTTTTTTTCTTTACTATAGCTCTATAGTAGCGCTTGAGGTCAGGTATGGTGATGCGTCCAGAGGTTGCTTTATTATACAGGATTCTTTTAGCTATCCTAGGTTTTTTGTTTTTCCATATGAAGTTGAGTATTGTTCTTTCTAAGTCTGTGAAGAATTGTGTTGGGATTTTGATGGGGATTGTGTTGAATCTGTAGATTGCTTTTGGTAAAATTGCCATTTTTACTATGTTAATCCTGCCTATCCAT
Organism: Peromyscus maniculatus bairdii; assembly: GCF_049852395.1. Classification (NCBI taxonomy): domain Eukaryota; kingdom Metazoa; phylum Chordata; class Mammalia; order Rodentia; family Cricetidae; genus Peromyscus; species Peromyscus maniculatus. The sequence continues at coordinate 72,841,864 of NC_134853.1, forward strand.
GAGCATGGGAAGATCTTTCCATTTTCTGATATCTTCTTCAATTTCTTTCTTCAGAGACTTAAAATTCTTATCATACAGGTCCTTCACTTGTTTAGTTAGTGTTACCCAAGGTATTTTATATTATTTGTGGCTATTGTAAAAGGTGATGTTTCTCTGATTGCTTTCTCAGCCCTTTTATCATTTGTGTCTAGGAGGGCTACTGACTTTTTTGAGTTGATCTTGTATCCTGCCACTTTACTGAAGGAGTTTATCAGCTGTAGGAGTTTCCTGGTAGAATTTTTGGGGTCACTTATGTATACTATCATATCATCTGCAAATAGTGGAAGTTTGACTTCTTCCTTTCTAATTTGTATCCCCTTGATCTCCTTTTGTTGTCTTATTGCTCTAACTAGAGCTTCAAGTACTATTTTGAATAAATATGGGGAGAAAAGACAGCCTTGTCCTATTCCTGATTTTAGTGGAATCACTTTGAGTTTCTCTCCGTTTAATTTGATGGTGGCTGTTAGGTTGCTGTAAATTGCCTTTATTATGTTTAGGTATATTTCTTGTATTTCTGATTTCTCTAAGACCTTTTCATGAATTGGGGTGTTCCATAACTTTAATTTTAATAAATTACACATTAATTCTTAAGAAACTAATGAGCAATTTTTTCTTTAACAACTCACTTTCAGGAGGGCGGTGGTGGCACACAACTTTAATTCCAGCACTTGGGAGGCAGAGGCAGGCAGATCTCTGTGAGTTCGAGGCCAGCCTGGTCTACAGAGTGAGTTCAAGAACAGGCTCCAAAAGGCTACACAGAGAAACCCTGTCTCGAAACGATAGATAGATAGATAGATAGATAGATAGATAGATAGATAGATAGATAGATAGATAAGAAAAAGGAAAGAAAGAAAGAAAGAAAGAAAGAAAGAAAGAAAGAAAGAAAGAAAGAAAGAAAGAAAGAAAAAATAAAAACTCACTTTCAAAGATGCCAACCTTTACCTAAGGTCTTTCATTTACTAACTCAAATTCATCCTCTCCCATGAAGCTCTATGTACATATTCTCCCTCTTCAAAACACATGGATTTCCCCCTACAGACACAGCGGTCCTCTCCAGCCTGAGGACCACTCTACACCCTGCTGTGTCTAGTAGTACCCAGAACACAGCAAGCACTGGTGACTCCAGCAGGACTATGGAAATGAACAGTTTCTTTCTGGATGCACTGTTACCTCTGTTATATCCCAATGGTGTAAAAACTGGTCCAAGTCTGTAAGGTAGAGAAGCACAGGGGAAAGCGATGTCTGGATGACATGAGGAACTCCTCGAAGGTTCTGAAGCCAGGCCAACTCCTCTTTTGAAAACCCTAATGTGGGTGACAAACAGAGTCAGCTGAAAAATAAATCACAGAGCAGCAATATACAACACTCATAATAGTTCTTCTTTGTTGTATTTCTGTATCTTACAGTGTCTTAAGGAATTAAATCCTAGAAATGAAACCATAAAATTCACATTAACTACACATGCAAAGGATATGATCTGACCCAATCTCTAACACAGCAAAAAAAAAAAAAAAAAAATTTAACCACTTCTATTGGGAGCTTTAGTAATCTTGAATTTTTAAAGGGGGGGGGGCAGTAGCTTTTAACAAGGAAAATGAATGGAGCATGGTGTCACAGGTCTTTAATCCCAGCACTCTGGAGGCAGAGGTAGGGGATCACCGAGTTCAAGGCCAAACAAAGTTTCATAGGGAAGCACTGTCTCAAAAAAAAAATGATACAAAGCAAATGAACAAAGAGGAAGCAGCAACAATATGATCCCTTCAAAATACATTCAACACTGTATGTTCTTATACAATGGTCCTCAAATGCTTTTCAGTTACTCATTGGCTCTAAGTCTCTTCTTTGGGGAGAAAGGGTGGAACGGATAGGTGGATCACCCCACCTGAACATGGATTACCTTACCTAAAAATTCTCATGTCCCTCTTGGCTCTTTTATACTTTGTCCAACCCACACAGAAACCTGCCAATGAGCCTCCTGACCAGCAGCCCCCAGCATGAGCAGACTGCCACAGATACTGCCCAACAAGCTAACTGCTTCCATGTTCATAACACCATACTTCCATGAGCATGTCTAAGGAGGCTAGTGTGACGGTCACATAGCATTGTGTTCTCTTTTTAACTTGACATGATTGTTAATATGGCTACCTGTAAGTGTGGAAAATAAGAAGCTGAGATAGTCCACATCTGTCATTAAGTAGTCATTAACCGAGTGGCTCCATCCAGAAAAGGACGATCTAGAAGAAACAAAAGAACTATTACCAGTCTGTATTAAGAGCCAGGGGATGGGAGAGGGCTAGATAGCTCGCTCAGCAGCTAAAAGCACGGGGCTGTTCTTCCACAGAACCTGGGTTCAATTCCCAGCACCAACATGGCAGCTCACAGCTGTCTGTAATTCCAGTTCCCAGGGAATCCAACACACTCATACAGCTATACTTTCAGGCAAAACATCAATGCATACATATAAAGGCAAAAATAAATAACTAACAAACCATTAAAGAAAAATGAGGGGTCTTCAGAGATTAATCTCAGGACCTCCAAGTACCCTAACACTGAGCCATAATCCCAGTCCTGCATTTTCCTTTACTGAAAACAAACCTAGGCTGGCAAAATTACTCAGTGTAAAAGCACCTTCTACCAAACATTATGACCTGAGTTCAGTCCCTGGGACCCATATGGTAGTAGAGAACTGACTTCTGCAGAATGTCTTCTGACCTCCACATGTATGTGTACGTGTGTATACACACACACACACACACACACACACACACACACACACACACACCTTAAATAAATTTTAAATTTTAAAAAACAAAACTAATTGCAAGTTATGTAAAACCCACAGTATATATACTGTTTAAACTTCACATATAAGGACCCCAGAATTGCAATTATGAAAGTTAGAGGTGCAAATATTTATAGTTATGTTTCATTAAAAACATAACTATAACTGACCCATATATATGATGTAGCCAAACTTCAGCACATTTTAAAATTAGATCCAAAGAGCCAAAGAAGTTTTTATTTCAGTGGCAGGTTCCACTATGTACTAAGTTTTTTATTTATATAAAGTCTTACCCTTACCAAATAAGATAATTAATGAAATCTCAGCTTCACAGCAAACTAAAGCAAAAAGCATCCTAATCAGACTTAAAAAGTTTATTGTTAAAGCAATAATGCTACATTCTGGTGTACCCTCACAAAAGAACAGTAAAGCAGCTACTGTTTAAACAAAGTCTAAATGAGCTGGACATAGTGGCACAAACCTGTAATCCCTGTACTTGTGAGGCAGAGGCAGGAAAATCAGGAGTTCAATGTCACCCTCAGCTACACACTGAGTTTGAGACCCACCTCAGTTACATGAGACCCTATCTCAAAAGACCAAAACCAAATGTAAAATGAGAAGTACTTGGTTCCTCCTGTAGGACAAGTTACTAGCTGTTCTCTGAAAAACCCTCAGAGCAAGGCTTCCTTAGGGAAAGTGTGAATGCCAAGCAGAGATGCAGCAAAAAGACATAATGATCAGGTCTAACCAGCTGATATTACAGATTTTATCAGACAACTGAGTAAATGCCAAACAAAATTAGGCTTTTCTAATTTACCTCCTGTCACAAGGGGGTTGTAAAAAAACAAACAAGCAAAAAAACTCTACCTTTGTATTTATTAATATTCTTAAATAGGAGGAGGCACACTAAATAAGCAAGCATTCTTGTGTCATTCCAAGCAACGTGCAGACATCTATGGAGGTATATCACAGGAACTCAACAGAAAGGACAGCAAGAGGAACAAAAGAGTTGATAGAAAACATCCTCTTACACCCAGTAAATACAGGAAGCAACTGTGCCACCCAGTGGCTACAAGTAGAAAGTCCACTTCAAGTTTGACTTGGAACAGATCACAAGCAGCCCATACTCACTCGGCTTTACCCAAGCCAGAGCACTACTAAAAGGAGCAGTACTAATAATTTGGTCCTGGAAATGTGCACCACATGCACCCTCATGAAAACCCCCAAGACAAAGTTTCTTAGTCCAATTTCTCTCTGTTCAACACTGTAGAGAAATTTCCTTATTCATGTTTTTTGGGGGAAAAATTATCCATAATTATATTGCCCAATCTAGCTATAAAAATCATGGGCAGAAATGCAAATGAGAAAGGCCATAGAACATAAATAACATTAGAACTTGACAGTAAACCCAGTATCACTTTAGTTTTAAAGACAGCATGACATACTACTTATCAATTGTCCCAAATACTCTTACAAGAATTTGCCACATGGCATATCTGTTCAGGACTAAGTTGTTTTCTAACCACTGTTTTATATTCCAGAATGGTATTGGTAGGGGGGTTGTTGTAGAATATTATTTCAAGGTGTGTTAACTTTTGTTTATGCTCTGGAACATTTGTTTAATGATGCAAAGATGTGTTTGGTTAAATAAAATTCACCTGTGGTCAGGAGACTGCCAGCAACTAGCTGACAGGAAGTGGTAGGGAGGAGCCAGGTGGAGAAGGGTTTATAAGGAGGGGAGAAGAAGCATGAGGGCTTTTGGGGAGGATGTGAGCAAGGAAAGGTGAGTTACTTGCTATTCAGACTCTCTGAGGGACAGAATTCCCCCTTAACCTTTGAATCTCAGCGGGAGAGAGGTCTGAAGAGTGTGAGGGAGCAGAACTCCCTCAGAACCCTCGGATGTGGCGGGTGCGCTGCAGCCCAACGGCTGCTGGTAGCGGCAGAGCTGCAGTTGCTTAAGTGGCTTAAAAGGCGGCAACAATTTAAAAAAGGACAACAGGAGGTGGTTGTCAAATCCTAAGGAACTATAAATGGAGGGAGGGGAGGGTACAGGCAGTAATTCTAAACACCCTTCTTAAAAACTGAGAAAATGAACAATGTCTAAATGATGGGGTTTTCACACCAGGAATAACCTAGTTCTCAAACAGCTGGGCATCAAAACTACAAAAGGTGAATTTAATCTCTAAGCCCAGTTAATGCAACAAAATAAAATTTATCAAAGATATCTCTGGAAAAATAATCTGGCAACAGCACCCAGCAGATATGGGATTAAGAAGCAAGACTTTTATACCAGTGTAGGACAGACTATAAAAACTGGCTGGTATATAATCATGGTCTAGCAGAAGAGGAGAGATACTGAAGAAGAAAACCTGAAGTACTTAAAAGTTCGTCTGAAGGAACCAAACTACTGCTGAACCAGGACGGTAACCAGGCCTCAAACCAACTCTGTCCCACTGAGCTCCTGCCCCAGTCACAATCTGCTGTTACTGATTATGAACCCTCATTAGCTTAGCAGTGTTGCAGATTAATCCAATTTTCCAACTAGCACTACAAATCTCCAGAGGAAGGTAAGTTCAAAAAAGCAAGACTGTTAAACCCACTCTTGACAAAAGCTAATCAACTTTAGACAACCATAACTGATATTCATAAACATTAAATGTACTTTCCAGAGACTCAAATTCAGTAAGTATTCAAAAAAGCTACTCTTGGGCTGGAGAGATGGCTCAGTGGTTAAGAACACTGGCTGTTCTTCAAGAGGTCCTGAGTTCAATTCCCAGCAACCACATGGTGGCTCTCAACCATCTGTAAGAAGGAGATCTGGTGCCCTCTTCTGGCCTGCAAGGATACATGCAGACATTACACTGTATAATAAATAAATAAATAAATAAATCTTTTAAAAAAAAGCTACTCTTGACAGAATTTTAGACACTGTAGCTAAGGAACAGTGTAGCCTCCAATGGAAACCAGTAAGTAAAAACACTTCTGGTTACATATTAAAAAAAAAGAAATTTCAAAGGCCTAACATTAAACCAAAGTTCAGAATTTTTTTCTATTTCTAAGGAAGAAAAGCATAGAAAACTAGTCAGTGCTTCAAACTCCTAAAAATATAATCATTCTGACACACAAACACACATAAGTAAACCTTGACTTCTCATTTATAACAGCTCATGCTAGAAAAGTGAGGCAGACAATTATGAACCACAGTGCAGTTAACAATAGCCAAAAATAAGTTTAATACAAGAAGCAACTGACACCTGGGCCTGGTGGCGCACGCCTTTACTCCCAGCACTCAGAAGGCAGAGGCAGGTGGATCTCTGAGTTTGAGGCCAGCCTGGTCTACAGAGATTTCCAGGACAGCCAGGACTATACAGAAAGATCCTATTCTCAGAAAACTAAGCAAAACAAAAGAAAACTTCTGTATTTCCATTGTGTAGCGAAAGATGATACACTTAAAATACAGCTCACTTCAGTAATACCTCATGTACAGTATTCCAATAAGTGTGGCAGCCAAACTTGAACCGAGTCTCCCCATAATGCAGCACCGACTTAACCGAGAAAGCAAATCAGCAGGCAGAGAAGGCAGAAAATACAAAAGCTGAACCAGACGCTGCTGAGACTCTGCAGGAAGAACCACCACAGCGCCTTCTTGTGGATCTAGTGGGGAGGTAAATATGAAATTCAACTATAAAAGATACACAAACCACAGATTAAATTATTAAAGCACCTTGATGACTTCCAATGAATTCAAAGCTGACAAATGATGTTAAATTTCAATTTTAACAATTACATACCAAATTTTATCATGCATGGCTTACTAAGCTATTTAAGTAAAATACTGAACTTAATCATTTTTGACACTATTAACTTTACAACATCCAACGGTCTTCATAGAAACAGACTTTTTTTTAAAATAAAAATGTTGATGGTGATGAAAAAGGGGCTGGAGAGAGGGCTCAGAGGTGAAGAGCATGTTGCTAGACCAGATCAGGCGGCTCACAACTTCCTCTAACTCCAGCTCCAGGGAGATCTGATACCGCTGAACTCCAAGAGCACTGTACCCACATGCATAAACCCACACACAGACACATGATTTAAAATGTATTTTTTTTTTTAATCTTTAAAATAAAGTCCAGATAGGCAAAGCTATAAACAGAATATACATTAACTGTTATCAGGAGCTGGAGTAAAGAAAGACTAGGAGATGACTAATAAAAACACGGTTTCTTTTGGGAGTGATGAAAACATTCTAGAATTATGTAGTAGTAATAATGGTACCACCTTAGGAATATACTTAAGAATCACTGAACTATACAGCATTACAAAATGATAAAATTTACAGCATGTGATTTATATCTCAATAAATGTAAGTCATATATACTTTACAAATATAAATGCCAATAAGCTTTTATTAATATTTTTCTTCAAAATACTAAGCAGTAAGTCAGTTCTAGAGATGAATAGAATATTGATATTGGAGTCATCAAAGATACTCATGATGGTTACCACAAGAACTGTCTTGCCAGCAAAGCATCAAAAGAATTTTCAAAGTACCTTTTCAGTTAAATTTATGAATTGTTTTAAAGATAACTTAAGAATGAAAACAGTCAAGTTGGGCATGGAGGGATGTGTACTTGAAGTAGAGACAAGAAGATCTCAAGTTTGAGGAGCCTGAACTTCATTGGGCCCTGTCCCAAACGAACACACCTTCCAAAACAACAACAAAAACAGGTAGGGAGAATATAAAAGGTAAAAACTATTCCAATATACTTAAAATGAATTTAGTATTTTGTTTGAGCAATTTAACCTAATGCAAACCAAAAGAAAGGCAAATCATAGAACTCCCTTTTAACATTCCATTTCCTTGTTGGAATAGATGCAGGCCAACCTCCACCACTAAACACTCACCATAAATTCGTAGAGCAGCAGCTTGTAAGCTTTTCAGTAAGTCCTTATTTGCTTGTGCTGCAGCAGTATGAATGATATCAATCAGTTGTGTGGACAGCTCAGGGTTTCGGGAGCCAAGGTGAGAAAGCTGCAATGGGAGGCCAGCCAGCCAACGGGATAGCACTCTGCTTCGGTACCTTAGGAAGGCCAAGGAAGAACAGGATAAATGTAAATTTGCAAACATGAGCTATTACTAAAACCAAAACTAATCCTTTTCTATTTAAATATAACAAAAGTAGTGATATACAAATAATACATTTTCTTTTTTTTTTTTTTTTTTTTGGTTTTTCGAGACAAGGTTTCTCTGTGTAGCTTTGCGCCTTTCCTGGGACTCACTTGGTAGCCCAGGCTGGCCTCGAACTCACAGAGATCCACCTGGCTCTGCCTCCCAAGTGCTGGGATTAAAGGCGTGCGCCACCACCGCCCGGCTCAAATAATACATTTTCTTATTAAGCATTTGAAAGCAGGTAGGATACTGGCATCCCTTTCGTAGCAGGGGCAGTTTTGCTCACTAAATTATATAATTTCTAAATGAAAAGGGACACCAGTGAGATCTATGTGAGTTGTTTATCCTGTGTTAGCTACCATAAAATATATGAAACAATAAACTGGCGCCTTTAGTATGTTGCCACCTACAAAACAACTTCAGCCTTGCATTATCTTAGTCTGTTAAGATATGGGTATAGTTTTCTAGCACTATGAAGAATTCTTGTTGATAAAATTTTATACCATTTCTTGAATTCAACAAAAAACTTTAAAGACTTAATCATACTGATGTACACAGACTACAAAACTCAGCAAGAGACTAAGGGAAAATAAAAAAATCTTTACCTCAATCTGTAAGACCTCAGTTCTTCTTTCTGATAGATTTTACTGAAAAATTTGATTAACAAAGTCCTAACTGGAAGAAGCAGGCCTCTCTGCTGATACAGCGTATACACTGCCTTAATGAGATTCTCTGTAGCCTCTGAGAAGAGAAAGAAAACAACTGCATAGGACAGATACTCCTTCCACACAGTACTTCTTTGTTCCTGGGCAAAGCTGTCTTAGGCATAAACTAATGCCTATCATATATAGCAACAGTGTGACAAACAAAAGTCAAAGCAACCAGATTACATTATCACTTTTCTTAGGAACAAACCTAGGATGACAAAAACCAAGGTATTAGAAAGGATGAAAAAGGAAAGCTCTGATTTGAATGGGGAAAAAATTAGTAAGTCACTTCAGAAAACTAACTTCATTTCAAGCTAAACAGAGGAGGAGTAAGTACATCCAGGCAGACATCTTCACCAGTTTGCTTAAGAACAGCCCCAGCCCAAGAAAGCAGCACTTTAAGCCACAGTCCCAGTGCTCAAGCAGACTGCTTTGTAAACACTTAGGCTTGCAATGGCTTGAATGTAAGCAGCATAACTACATGGAGTGACGGCAATCACTATTTATGCCAGACCCAGAGCGCCTCTCCTGCACCACCTACCTCTGTTTGGTTGCATCTGTATCAGCCTCCAAGAGACTCCAAGCAATCTGTTCAGCTGTTTACTGTTCAGCCTAGCACCACCTTTAAGGGTCTCCGTCACAAATTTCCTTATCGTTTCTATCCAACTGGAATCATTCTGCAAAGTTGAGGCATTTGCCAGCGAGACCATGATATCAGACAGCGTTAAATTCAGTAAAAGATGATCTACATTATTGGAGAGAACCGTGCAATGCTTGATGCTAAAAACAAAACACACACACACACAGATCTATAAACCACACCTGCTTGTGAACACTTAAAATAGTCCTAACATGGATAAAAAAATTTTTTCTTGTAGAATTTACAATTCCCAAGAAGACAGAGTACAAGGCAACTTGAGGCCATAGTTCTATAAATAAAACTACCCTGTGGAATCAAGGTTATATTAAAAAAAAAAAAAGTAGAGCATCTATGGCTCTGGTCATTATTGAGTTACTACTCCAAGAAGAGCAAATGGTGAAACTTAACACTGCACTGGAATCTTAAGACTTTGTACAAGGCTGGATAAGACCTGAAAATCCTAACTCACTTCAAGGCATTTTTAAAGCAAGTACTTGTATTTAGTGGAACATTACAGTAATGCTGATTTTTACTTAACTTCAAACTAATCATCTGCTTTAAAAGAACCACTAGTTTCTCATCATAATTTGTTCGTGCATGAAATAGGAGAACTGCAGGGTGTGATGGCATTTAATTCCAATAGATGCCTCTAATTCCAATACTTGGGAGGCAGAGACAGCCCAATCTCTTGAGTTCAAGGGCAGCGTGGTCTACATAGTGAGTTCTGGATCAGTCAGGGCTACATAGTGAAATCCTGTCTCAAAAATAAACGAACATTAAAAATTGTATGCTGGGTGGTGGTGGTGCACACCTTTAATCCCAGCACTTGGGAGGGAGAGGCAGGTGAATCTCTGTGAGTTCAAGGCCAGCCTGGTCTACAGAGTGAGTACCAGGACAGTCGGGACTGTTTTACACTGTTTTACAGAGAAAACCTGTATCAAAAAAACCAAAAAGTAAAAAGAAAACTCATCCAGGTAAGCAATCATCCAATTTTATAATTCATCTATTAAAATACTAAAATCATTTCATTTCTTTCAGCCAAGTAAAACAATTCCTTCCAAAGCTTCAAAGAAATTACAAAATACCTCAAGCAGAGTATCCTAATAAAAATAAGTTGCAACTTAGAATATATTCATCTCAGATTATTTAATAGTAGAGGCAACTCTGTTTAGAAAAACATTAGCCATAATCATAAGTATCTCAAAATAACCTAAATAAATAAAGGAAAGGACAACCCTAGGTAAGGCTTGAGCAAAGGCATGTAGTGAATTACCATACATATCCCAGTACAGAAATTAAGTCTGGTGCTACTGAGCATCAAATGCAAGGCTGGACATGACAAGCCTGAAAAGGGAAAATGGTACCAAGTGACAATGAGTCAGTGGCTAAAGACATCAAAACAAATTCTGCAGACAAAGAAGAAACACAGCTACTTGCTGCTTTTAGACATGGGTACAAAAGGAAACTGAGTGTTACAGACTATTATCGAAGAAAAGGCTGTGTGGCTACTTAAGCAATTTAGGTGAACCATGCCAGGAATGACAAGAGTCGATGTTGGAACACACTAAGAAGGCATTCAGGAAAAATAAAAGTATCTGGATTTGAAATTTGTTTAAATGTATGTATATGAGTTTGGAGACTTTGGAGGAGTCACGAATTTAAGCCCTGGTGACTTATGAGAGCTAAAGAAAAACAGAGACCTAGACTAAAGTCTTGTTTTAGATATGCTGAATTTAAACATGGCATAAACCCACAGAGACGGCCAATGGACAACTCAGAACACAAGTCTGACACTGAAAGACATCTCAGAGAGTTTAGAAAGTACCAATTTAGGGGCTGGAGAGATGGCTCAGAGGTTAAGAGAACTGGCTGTTCTTCCAGAGGTCATGAGTTCAATTCCCAGCAACCACATGGTGGCTCACAACCATCTATAATAAGATCTGGTGCCCTCTTCTGACCTGCAGGTATATATGCAGACAGAACACTGTATACATAATAAATAAATAAGTTTAAAAAAAAAGAAAGTACCAATTTAAATACTCCCAAGGAAGCTGAGAAAAAAATCGTTTTTTTACCTTATGTAATCAATCTCTACTAAAAATGTGAAATTTCATTATTAAAAGAGAATGAAACCTTGAACATTTACTATACATAAGTTTCTCACACACAGCCTAATTACTATCTAGAACAATGGTTCTCAACCTTCCTAATACTGAGACCCTTTAACACAGTTCCTCATGCTGTGGTGACCCCACCCAACCATAAAATTATTTCAATGCTACTTCATAACTATAATTTTGCTACTGTTAATCTGTGTTTTCCGATGGTCTAAGGTGACCCCTATGAAAGGGTCATTTGGCCCTTAAAAGGAGTCTTGAACCACTGATCTAGAAGGTCTTAATGGATATCTGCAATTTAGAAGCGTTAATTCTGTTCCTCTAGTTATTTACACAGAAAGTTTTAAAACTAAATATACAAGAGCTGGGCATGATGGTGCACACCTCCAATCCCACACTTAAGAGACAGGATGATCTCTGACTTTAAAGCCTACCTAGAGTGAGTTGCAGGACAGCCAGAGAAACCCTTTCTTGAAAAACACCTATTGAAATATCACTATAAAACTATAATAAACAGGCTGGAGAGATGACTCAGAGGTTAAGAACACTGGCTGCTCTTCCAGAGGGCCTGAGTTCAATTCCCAGCAACCACATGGTGGCTCACAACCATCTATAATGAGATCTGGTGCCCTCTTCTGGTGTGTAGGCATACATGTCAGAACACTGTATACATAATAAGTAATCTTTTTTTAAAAAGCTATAAGAAAGTGAAGAATAAAGAGAAAAAGGAAAATTGCAAGGGTGTTGGGGGAAAAGGCCAGATATAGTGGCACATACCTGCAATCCTAGCACACAGAAGGCAAAGGCGGGTGTACTGTCTAGTTTTATGTCAACCTGGCACAAGTTAAGAATGACAAGGGGCACAGGAACCTCAACTGAGAAAATGCCTCCATAAGACTGGACTGTATGCAAGCCTGTATGGCATTTTCTTAATTAGTGATGGATGTGAAAGAGCCCAGACCATTGTGGGTGGGGTCATCCCTGGGTTGATAGTCCTGGGTTCTGTCATGGGGCAGCAAAACAGGTAAAGCAGCACTCATCCATAGCCTCTGTATCAGCTCCTACCTCCACATTCCAGCCCTGCTTGAGTTCCTGTCCTTCAGTGATGGACTACAATGTAGAAGTACAAGACAAAAAAACTCTTTCCTCCCCAACTTGCTTTTGGTCATGGTGTTTAGTCATAGCAATAGTAACCCTAACTAGGATAGCAGAACAATCAGTAATCCAAGGCTATCCTTAGCTACACAGTAAGTTAGAGTCTAGGCTTGACTACTAAGACCATGTCTCAAAGAGAAACAAAAGTAACATTTAAATTGAGTCAACTCAAGATGACTTCCTAATAGCAATGGAAACCAGGAGACCATAGTGTTACTGTGCACATGCATAAGGAAACCTAGAACCTTACACTGCTGAAATCATTCTTCAGAAATGGAGAAATGGAGGCCAAGGAGATGGTTCGTGGGTAAGAAGATTCCAATCCCCAGAACCCATGTATAAATCCAAATATGTAATGCAACTGCCTATAACTCTAGCACGGTGATAAAATGGAGACGGAGGACCACTGGGGCTTGCTGACCACCATCCTACCTCCACATTCCTTTAGAGACCCAAATCACGGCCTTAAGTGTCCGCTTAGGAACTTGAATATGTTCACGGCTACATTTAAACTTGGATTTGGCAGACAATTTCATAAAAATTAACCAAGTGAACCTATGAATTTGAGGAGAATAAGGTAAAAAATAAGGTAGAGCATGACCTCTTGAATTGCCTCAGGATCATACACCTGCACACATGAGTATGTAGATTACACACACACCCTCAAAATAGAGAAATGGTACTTTTATTTGGGGGGGGGAGAGGGAGGGAGAGGGAGAGGGAGAGAGAGAGAGAGAGAGAGAGAGAGAGAGAGAGAGAGAGAGAGAGAGAGAGAGAGAGAGCACTCCAGAGAACTCTCCAGAGATTAAAAGCACTGGCTGCTCTTCCAGAGAACCTGGGTTCAATTCCCAGCACCCACATGGTGGCTCACAACAACCTGTAACTCCAGACCCAGGGGATCCAACACCTTCTTCTGGCCTCTGTGGGCACTGAATGTACATGGTGCACAGATACATGTGCAGGCAAAACACCCATTCACATAAAAATAAGTAAATAAATGATCCAAAATGATCCCAGATGTAATGACAGAAACTTTAAAAAGAGAACAAAAAGCTAGAAAACTTAAGCTTCAAATTCAGTGAAAGACGGAAGATACCCAAAATTCCAATTTTTAATTGAAAGCACAAATTTAAACATTAGCAACAATGTCCTTTGTTCGCCTCCAATTCGTAGGTTCACTTGGTTCATTTTTATGAAATTATCTGCCAAATCCAAGTCTAAAATGGCCTTGAATATATTCCAAGATCCTAAGCAAACATTTAAGAACATGGAACACATAATCCTACATTATTGTTTTTCACTTGACCATATATACCCATGTTAAAGTTTACTAATGAAAAAGTTAAAAGTAATGATAAACTATAAAATGAAATCATATTCATTCCAGGCAAGACCACAAAGAATGACATTACACAGAAAAGCAAGCAATTTAAAACTCATGAACTGAGGGCTGGAGAGATGTTCAATGGTTAAGAACACTTGCTGTTCTAGCAGAGGACAATGGATTTGGTTTCCAGCACATGGTTGGTTACTCACAACCCTCTGAACCAGTTCCCAGGAATCTGACACACTCTTCTGACCACCATGGGTCACAGACACACACACACACACACAGGTACACATGCACACACCTACTTATATGTAAGCAAAATACTCATAAAAGAAAAATAAACCTTTTAAAAAAAATCTATTATATGCCGGGCAGTGGTGGCGCATGCCTTTAATCCCAGCACTCGGGAGGCAGAGGCAGGCGGATCTCTGTGAGTTCAAGGCCAGCCTGGGCTACAGAGTGAGTTCCAGGAAAGGCTCCAAAGCTACACAGAGAAACCCTGTCTCAACAGCACATTAAATGAAATAATGTAAGCATGACTATTGAATATCTAGTAAATCTTTAGTAAGTAGCCTCTTCCTTATGCTCTTTCAGATGATATGTGTGTAGTGTTATATACATGTGTGGTGTGTGCATGTCTGCAGGTACCCATACAAATATAACATGGAGGCCCATGGACAACAACAGGTATCTTTCCTTGATGGTGTTTTGGGTTTTTTTTTTTTTTTTTTGGTTTGTTTGGTTTTTGTTTTTTATTTGCTTATATTGTGGATGTAAGTGGGCATACAAGTGCCACACTTGTGGATGTCAGAGGGCAACTTGGAGGAGTCTAGTCTCTTCTACCATTTAGGTCCTGGCATTAACACAGGCAGTCAGGCAAGTGCCTTTACCCACTGACCCACTTCTGTCTCTGTCTAACCCCTATACCTTTCTTTTTGAGGCAGGATCTTTCACTGAACCTAAAAACTCATGAAATCAGCTCCAACTAGACTCTGATGTACTTGCTTAGTATCAACAATAAAATCATTTAGAAAGCCAAGAGTGTGCCCTAAAATACTTTTTCTCTACTAAAATACCCCATTTATAGTTCGGGGCAAGTACTTAGTGAATTCATGAAAAACTCATACAATCAATAACCTCATCAATTATGAGCACCTTGAACCTTGCTCAAAGAGCCTCAGTGTTTCTATTTTCACACCTGCTCTCATTTGAAGTCGACTTTAATTATTATTAAACTCCATCCTCTATGACCCTTTCTGATCTTCTTCAGGATAATACAGCTTCATTATCAGTTTCCTGATGGACACATGAGAACAAATAGATGAACTTTAATAAGCTAGCTGCCTCAGCAATTTGTATTCAATTCCTATTTATGTAATCTGACATACCTATGGCAAAAATCTATACAGAACTACAAAATCAAAGCAGACTGCTAGTCCTAAGGCTTAAAGTGATTTGTTCAAGGTAAGTCTTTCTTTGCTAGTTTTCATTTTCATTAAGATTTAGATATGAATGCCTCACAGTATACAAAGTTGCAGGTTATGGCTATCCTCTAATAATTTTAGGATACAAAGCATATTATTCCCACACAGTAGAAAAACAACTGTAATACCTTTTATTTGTCTCTTTCTTTCGTTGCTTGGTTATTTCTTTTAAGGCATATGGAAAATGGCTCATAAAATGATGTTTGAAATCAGTAAGGTAATTCTTTCGAAGCCATGACTCCTATTGAAATAAAGTTTCAGATTAGAAAAAACACAAGACAAAATGTAAAGTAACTAAAACTTAGGCAGAAATTTGACAATGTGATACTTAACTATTAATAATGTCCCATTGTAAGACTACTTCTGCTAATGCTGTAGTACATAAATAAAATTTAAAATCAAACACAGCATCCAATTTTTATTCACAAGTAAATGAGATTTAAGAAAAATTCCTAATTTTAACCATTAATTTAATATTTAAGCATGTCTTCTACTTGATGCTCTCTGTAAGACCACTCCCCAGTGTTTCTACTTGCTCCTTAAGTTACATTTAAAACACCTTATTATCTCCAGAGTACTTCCTGAACTCTGTGCTCCTTACCACCCATTTCCATGTATGCTTTTTTTTCCATGTACGCTTTTAACATCCTACTTCAGACTTTATTCCTAATATTGACATTCTATACCATTTATCACCAATGCCACCAGAAGGTATGTATGCACTATTAACAAGTACCTTATTAATAATGTTCATACCTTTGTCTCCCAAGTTCAGAATAGTACAATAATACTGAAGACTTCTGAAATAACATAATTATTCCTTATATATGCTATCTAATACAGTAGTCATCTCTCACATTGAGCTATCAAGTACTTAAAGTATAGCTAGTATTCATTCATAAGCACCAAGGGCAAAAAAAAAAAAAGTGACCAATATAACTGAGGAATTATATGCTGTACTGTATGTGCAAGCGTATGTAGGGGTCAGAGGTCAATCTCAAGTGCTGTTCCTCAGGAGCTATTTTTGTTTTGTAAAACAAGGTCTCTCATTGGTCTGGAGATCACCAATAGGCTAGGTGGCTAGCTGGCAACCCCAGGAATCCACCTGTCTCTCCTGCCCCAGTAATGGGATTCTAAGTGCATGTGTCATCACAATGCCCAGCATTTACCTGGGTGCTGACATAAAACTCAGATCACCATGCCTAACCAGCAAGCACTTTATCCACTGAGCTCTTTCCCCAGCCCTGGAATTATTTTTAAGACCAGTTTTCACTACATAACCCAGGCTGGCCTAGAACTTGAAATCTTCCTGCCTTCATCTCTTGAATGCTGGGTGAAGTGGCTAATTTTTAAGTCAATTTAACACAAGCTGTAATCATCTAAAAGGAAACCTCAACTTAAAAAATGCCTCCATAGGCTAGCTTGCAGGACATCTTCTTAATTAGTGATTGATAGGGGAGGGCCCAGCCCCTTATGGATGGTGCCACTCCTCAGTAGGTGGCCCTCGGTTCTAATAAGAAGGCAGGCTTAGCAAGCCATAAGGAGCAAGCCAGGAGCAGTACTCCTCCAGAGCTTCTCTATTAGCTCCTGCCTTCAGGTTCCTACCCTGTTGGAGTTCCTATCCTGAATTCCTCCAATGAACAGTCTGAACTGTAAGCAAAATAAACCCTCTCCTCCCCAACTTGCTTTTGGTGATAGTGTTTCATCACAACAATAAATTATCCTCAGAAACTGGGACTACAAGCATATCCCACCATACTTGGCTTGAATTTAAATTGTAATGAACCTAATACATATATGGGGAAAAAATGGCTGTTTGATTTCAAATTCTAATTTTTATGAAATAACAATAAAACATGAAATAGAAGTAAAGCAAGCATTAAGATATAAATCTAAGACACAAAACATTTATAGTGATTATAACAGTTCCTAACACTACAATGGCAGGACCCTAAAAGAAAAAATGTAATGTTAAATCATGTTCTCATTTGCAATCTTAAAACTAGATACACATTAAAGACATACACATGAGAAATAAACAACCCCAGTAAGGACTCACATCCTCAAATGCTATACTATGATGCAATGTACTTTGAGGTTTCTTTTGGAACAGAGACCAAAGCTTCAAATTATCTTTTAAAATATTTGAACACAAATGAAATTTCTCAATTGTGTTGTAAATACTAGCAAATCAAATTGCTGTGGGATATTTGTTTACACTGTGTGAAGATGTGTCTATGTTTTGCCTTACCTGACTAAAGCACCTGACTGGTTTAATAAAGAGTTGAAAGCCAATAGCTAGGCAGGAGAGAATAGGCGGGACTTCTGGGCAGAGAGAGGAACTCAGGGTTAGAATCTGGCACTGCAGAAGACACCAGGGATACACTAAGGAAGTCGGATGTATAGAGTGGAGGAGAGGTAACGAGCCACATGGCAAAATGTAGATTAATAGAAACTGGTTGATTTAAATTATAAGAGCTAGAAACAAGCCTAAGCTAAGGCCAAGCTTTCATAATTAATAAGTTTTTGTGTCATTATTGGGGAGCTGGCAGTCCCAAAAAGAAAGTCTGACAAGACTATCTACACCAAATGCATGAAAAGGTTCCAGTAGTCCTAAGCAAGCGGCACTTCTAAGACTACATTTACCCTAGATGTCAATTCATCGATAGAAAAATCTACAATTATGAAAATAAAAAACTTGCAATTCAGCCCATGTCTGTGATTTGTGCTCAAAGGAATGTCATTTCCTTCTTCCTAAAGATTAAGCCATTATACAGGTCACCCAATATTCTCTCTATTATTCTACCAGTAAAGTAAGTAGGAAAGGAACAGGGGGATGGTAAAATCACATTAAATTTCCTTTTGATGTCACAATGCAGATAAAATTTTACATTTGCTTATAATAATTCTTTTTTTACCAAATTATTACAGTCTAGCATAGACAGCAAGGTGTTTTTAGATATCTGGGGGCTGAGAATAGCTCAGTTAGTACAGCTCAGGCTCTGGGTTCCATCTTTAATACTGTAAATATGTGTGACTATGCATTATGTATGTACATATTACTCCAACATAAATTCACCATCCCCTTGTAAGATTTTTGCTTTAATTACATGTACGCATAATCATCTGTGTGTGAATCTATACACAAGTGTAGGTGCCCATGAGGCTAAAGGCATTAAATTTCCTAGAGCTAGAGTTATAGGCATCTGGAGTGGAACTGTGACCTATGCACCACAGGCAAAGGCTATAACCAAACTAATGGCCTCAGCACTATACACTCAAAGGGCTGGAGAGATGGCTCAGTGGTTAGGAACCTGGGTTTAGTCCCCAGCACCCATATGGGAGCTCACAACAACCTGGAACTTCAGTTACAGGGAATCCAAAGTCCTCTCCAGGCCTCTGCAGGTATCAGGTGCACACATGTGATGCACCCATATCTATGTAGGTGAACACTTATACACGTAAAACAAAATAAATAAATAAATATTAAAGAGGAAGCAAAGAGAGTAATCATTTTGAACCACTGAACCATCATCTCCTGGCCCTACTCATACCAGTTTTATACAGCATCTCAATATAGTGTTCTAGTCTTCAACAGTCTATGTCTTAAGGATCCCATATAAATGAAATACTACTACCCAACCCTGTAATGATAAAGTTATAAAGCATACTATTTTAAATATCCATTAAATTTCAAGACCGGAAACTACCACAAGTAATGAATTTGCAAACTGTGTATTTTGTCTCCTGTTCTAAATACAAACACTACAAAAGCATTTAAAGTGGAGAAATACTAGTTCATATTAAGTATCATAGTTTCTATTTCTCTCAGTCTGTCAGATGAAAATCCTGATTTGCTGAGTTTTATCCTAATAAACCCATTTTAAGTAGAAAATATCTTAAATCCAAATGCATTTTAATAGACCTAATTAAGCAAGTATCAAAATTTGGCCTAGCCTACCTTAAATATATTCAGTACACTTTATTATTAGCCTATGGTTAAACATCAGTATCTAATACAAAGGCTGTCTTATAATGAAGTAGTAATGCCTCACAGAATGTATTCAACAGCACAAAAAAGGCATTTCATTGTGCAGCTAAGTTTTAATACCATTCTACATCAAAAATTTTCAAGTCATATAACTTTAAATCAAGAATTGCTATAGAGCTGGGTGATGGTGTTGTCGGCGCACACCTTTAATCCCAGCACTCGGGAGGCAGAGATAGGTGGATCTCTGTGAGTTCAAAGGCAGCCTGGTCTTCAGAGTGAGTTCCAGGACAGGCTCCAAAGCTACAGAGAAACCCTGTCTCGAAAAAAGAATTGCTATAGATCCATTAAAATTACAAATATAAAGCCGGGAGGTGGTGGCGCATGCCTTTAATCCCAGCACTCGGGAGGCAGAGGCAGGTGGATCTCTGTGAGTTCGAGGCCAGCCTGGGCTACCAAGTGAGTTCCAGGAAAGGCGCAAAGCTACACAGAGAAACCTTGTCTCGAAAAACCAAAAAAAAAAAAAAAAAATTACAAATATAGATTTTTCTAAGCTCTATATATTACTGTGAGCCTATACCACAAAATGTCATTAAGAACTAAGCTTTGCTTCCTAGTGTAACACACTATACTCTTACCTATTAGTTTGTTGCTAATATACTTTGGAGCTCAAAAGTATAATCAATAAGAAGATGCTATCCCAGTTGTAAAAGCAATTTAAAAACATCCTTGCAGATAGTGATGGACTAGCAATAGAAAAAGCCCTTTAAGCACATTTTAGCACAAATCCATAATGCTTTTCAAAATTACTCTTTATCATTAGTTTTACCTCACACAGCATAATGGCTCATTATCATATTTAGCTCAAACAAAAAAGACTAAAATGAAAACAAACAAAAAAAATGCCTTCTCAGTGTTGCGTGTGTATACAGGCAACTTTAAAAGATTCACGTGGGTCTAACCAAGTCTTTGTGAGAGGTCTTCTGCAGAAGAGATGCCTCCCACTTGACAGCAGTGCTCCTGAAGCTGCCTGTGAGTGCTAGCACCGTAACTTAGCAAAGCTGACCTCACAGCTTTGTTCCCCGTTACTTGCACTACATAGAGCATACTCCATTGCTATCACTATGACTTCAGCACAATCTTCCACTGCTGCATTCGATAACACAACAGGAACCACTTAACAAGCAACTGTTCAATCCTATAAGAAACCTTCCAAATGTTCTTAATTAGTTTGCCATAAGCAACACTGGTTTTGTGTTGCTATTTGTTTCTTTATTCATTTTCAGAGACAGAGTATCACTATGCCTGGACCTCATCATATAGACCAAGCTGACCTTGAACTCAAAGATATGTATCTCCAAAGTGCTAAGATTAAAAGTAACACCACAATATCTGGTCTATGAGCAACACATTTTAATATTACTGTGAAATCATTTCTAATAAAACCAAATACAAACGAGAAATTTGTCATACATTTCACTGAAAAAATTAATTATATCCAGCTAATAACCTCACAAAAAAAATTTTATGTTATGCACTTCACTGAAAAATACTAAAATCTAGTTAAGAACTTCGCAGAAACTATTTTGATTTGTGCTTTTATGCAAAAAAAAAAGGAAACAAGTTTACAACTAAATTATGGGTAGTCTTTGGAGAATCCATATTCAATCTGTAGTAGCTGATTTCTAATCTCAATTATGATAAAAGGCATTACTAATAAAATAATAAAGAAACCATTAGTTCTCACCAATGTATGGGTTTCATCCTGCTGTTTGGAGAGTTTCCACAGCAGGGAAATGACATTCAGGACTTGCTGCATAACCTGTAGAGGCTCTCGCTCTACACCATTTCCAACAGAAGCGGCTAATTGTGGAGGCAAAGCTTCAATCCAGCATTCAATTAGCAATGGAATTATAATCTCAATGAATCCTTTCAGATTTTCAGGGGATGACAGGTCTTCATCCACAGCACCTAGTGCTCCCAAGTACCTAATAGGGAAAGGTAAGAATAAAAAACCTTAATGATTTCATAATGTGCTGTTCACTGCTTAATTTAAATATAAAATACAGTGAAATAAAGCACCATAAACTATCAATTATATTGATCAAAACTGGTAAGAAAAACAAAATACTAAAACAGCAAAGCCAACAGCAATTTTAAGTTTTACTTCTAATTAGGCTTTGGCTACAAATGAAAACATACTTTTAAATGACTCTTGACATTGGGAGCCATCTAATCAACTCATCATGAATAACTACATGAAAATTATGAAAGACAAGTATTATGTCTTCCCACCATTAGCCAGTAATGGTCAGCAGTTAAAATTTAATATAGGAAAACTGAGTGTGGACATAACTGAAATCCTTACCGTAGCCTGAACTGTGAACTGACATTTGGCTGTGAACCCCCATTTTCATAAACCTGGATCTGTTGCTGGTCGCTGGCATGATCCTTCCAGTTGATAAAAATGGAGTTGCTAGTGGCATGGGGAGTTTCTTTTTGTTCCTGAAGTCCTTCACTTTCTCTCAACCTACTGGATCCATCTGCCAAGGCCTGAAGGAATTTACTGAGTCTCGCTAAGACTTTCAGCCTCCATTGCTGAGAAGTGACTCTCCGGTTAGGATTTACGGAAAGTATCCAGGACTGGGATCTGTCTCTATTTACCAGTCCTTTGGACAGCTGCTGATGAGAAATGAGTTCTACAAAATTCTTAAGCAATATACTGCTGCGGCCAGTAATGAGAGCTGGGTAATGTTCCAGCAGTACGTCCAAAACTTTTAAAGAGTCCTCCTGAATTCCTTCAGTAATGTGAGTCATGGCACTAGAGAGATGGGCACTTACCAAAGGGAAAAATGGAGAAATTTGTTCAGTTCGTATTTTGGGGGCCAGGAATTGAAGAAGTTGAACTGCTGCTAATCGTACATTAGCATCTCTATCTGTAAACACAGCAGTCACTTCACTTAATATGTTTGAAAGGTGTGCATCAATTATAAATGGGTATTGAGACAAAAGGTCTTTAAGTCCGAGAAGAGCACTTTGTTTAACACCAGCATTATAGTGATGCATCTGTGACAGCAAATCCTATAAATAAAAATACAGATTTTAAGTGTGAACATTACTATGGATCCCTTTCATGTAAACATTTTAACTAAAACTAGCTAAGCTGAATTCCTTGTGCAAAGTATCAAGATGTATTTTCAGATGTTGGTTAGCTTTACTAAGATCAGTAACACTCAACATTTACTGCAGACCTACTAGATTCCAAACATATTTATCCTTTCCAAAATTAACAAAATCTTCCTGCACACTTTCACATGGTGTGTTTTATTCAGAGGATACCATTTGGTAATTTTATTTTCCCAATACATACCTCATAATACATATATAAATAATTCTAAAATCTTACAAAATCTACAGCACTGTCCTGGTACCAAGCACTTTACAAAAGGGATACTTACTCTTTACTACAAATCAGGTAACGAGTTACATGCTACAGTTAGTTCAAAAACAACTACCCACAAGATCTCACCTTAATCAGCTGTAAGAATAGAAAAGCCATCCATCAAGAACTTAACAAATATGAATTAAATGTAATAACTACTTCCAGGTGACATATATCAACAAAAAAGAGTTTACTATGGGGCAATTCCCTACAGATTTAGTTTAGCAAAACTTTCTGAAGTATGAAAGATACAGTTGTGAGATCAGTTACTGGTAACCCAAACATCACCTAACAATACACCATACAGCCCTAAGGCAAATCATTAAAAGATTAAACCTTTTTATAAAAAGGTAACATTCTACATGTGAAAGAAAGCTTTTCACATTATCAAGGAAAGGCTTACAGTTTACCTTTATGTTAAGTTTTCTATTGTTGGTTGGAAGCGTTCTGTCCTCTTTAAGTTGTTCAGGCACATGTATGGCCTTTGTCTTGAAGTGTGTGGCCGTAGCATTCTCTAATTTAGGCTTCTTTTTACCAACTTTTAATTTTACTTTTTGAAAGTCATCTTGGCGTTTCCTTTTTTTGGTCATTCTTGAGTGCTGTCAGAAAGAATGGAAACAATGGATTAAACAAGGGTAAGTGATAGAAGAATAAACATTGTTTTCCAGTATTTATATTGCTCAAACATCTCAAACATCATCATGAATCATGGCCATGAATAAAGATGCCAAAGAATCAAAATGTACAACAGACAAAATCACTAAAACATGCAGGAATCAGTTTGGTTAAGAAATATTGAAAATAAGTCATTCACAAAAAGGGAAGAATCTCATTCAAGAACTTTGTAAGGTTTTCTGAGCCATATAAAATTGTGAATGTGCTAAACAGAAACCTGAAATGGTTTCTTTGTTGGAATGCACCACAGTACATATCTGTTAAAAGTTCACAACACCCAGGATTTAACATTAAGAAAAAAAAATCATTATTTAATGAAGGAGATAATTAGGAAGTTTCATGGATCAAAAGCTGGATACTACAAACAAACAAAAACAGGTAGAACCCAGATAGGCAAGGAGAAATAAGTATCTTACAAGCAAGGAAAGACAGGTAATGGTCAGGAGTAGGGAATAAGCCTGGTAAGGACAGAAGTGAAGGCTTAGGAACTGTGAACATCAGGCAAATTCAAGCTAGTCATAAACAAACAACAGTATCCACCCCTGCTCCACCCTGCAACAATGTAAAAAGAAATGCAATGTAAAAGGGATAAGGAAAAGACTAGCTGAGCCACTGTTATAATAAGTAACTCAGGCATAACCAGATGGCCTTGCACCCTTTTCTTTCCTCTCCACTACAATCGTTCAGCTTCCATTCCTATCTTCTTGTTTACCAATTCTTTGAGCTACACGCTTCCTACCCATTGCTAAGTCATTAGCTTTTAAAAGTCCTTATTTCTACCCTAGACTATTCAACAGTTTCTCACTGGCAAATGCTGTTGTCTCTAGTGTCTCCTCTTCGAACCCCGACCATGGTCACCAGCTTTCTAAGCACAGATGTGACAAGGATAGGGAGCCTTCAATTGTTCTTACTTTTTATAAATGAGACACTTCTTACCATGACATGGTAGGCACTAACGTGGCTCCAACAACCCTCTCTGGCTATATATTCCCCATAGGTGAACTTCAAATAAAAAATATTAACTGCTTCCATCTGGAACTAGTTCAGCTCTTCTCAAAGCTTCTCTCACAAATTCTGTCTTCCACTGCACACCCAGATAAGCACCTCTGGAGTAAATAAAACTACTTCTGGTCTAACATACCTCACGTCATAAAGTCACAATGCTACACACAGAGGTAAAAATCAAAAATAAAAGTTTACAGTGCTTAGGCAGTGGGACCAAGTCCTGTGCTCATTGCATGAGTTGGCTGTTTGAAACCTGGAGCTTATGCAGGGACACTTGGCTCAGGCTGGGAGGAAGGGACTGGACTTGCCTGGACTGAGTCTACCAGGTTGATCGCAGTCTGGGGGGGGGGAGGGGAGGATTTGCCCTGGAGGAGGTGGGAATGGGGGGTGGGCTGAGGGTAAGGGGAGGGGGTGGGAGGGGGAAGAATAGGGGAACCCGTGGCTGATATGTAGAACTGAATGGTATTGTAAAATAAATAAAATTTTTTAAAAAATTAAAAAAAAAAGTTTACAGTGCTAAAGAAATTAATGAATGAATGAATTCAACTATGACATCATATTCAGATACACTCATGGGATTTTAAGACCCATTAAGTAGAAGTTGCTGACACAGGAGCTGATTTTAAAGGGAGCACAGTGCATGTGCCTGTACCACATGTTAGACTGAGGCAGAAAGATTGCTTGAGCACAGGAACTTGAGGAGCCTGGGCAACAGCAAAATGCCATCTCAATTTTTTAAAAAGCTATTTCTAGAATCAGTACGATTCTTATCCAAACTGACATTTTCTAGTGTGCCTCAGTTTGTCTATAAGGCAACATACAGTCCTATTCAAACACATTAAATAAGCAAATGCCTTGTTTATATTTACCACACCCAAGAGCTTTAATCACGCCAGTTAAAATACATATGCTTCAAGCACAACATGCATGTGCTGCATATGTTAGTCTCAGGACAAATACATAACAAACATTCAAGCCTCACAAACCGAAGAAGGCCCAGGTATTTATCTAGCTACTTTTAATATAAAACTGGCTTTTATCTATTAAGGAAGCACATGCTGTAAGCTTTTCTTACAATGTTATCAGTAGTATTTACAGAGATAAACGATACACAATGCAGAGAAATATTGACCCTGTGATATCTCACATCATCCTCTGGGTACTCTTTCAAATGTGAGGCATCTCCTGCAGTCTACATCACACCTCCTTTTGAATAAGGATGTCAAATTATGCCACATTATCCATCACTTTAAATTCACGTTAATGTATCTGCTAGGAAAATTATGAGGGCTAGTAGCTCTCCACTGACTTTTAAATCTCGACAAATATTTACAGGCAAAATTTTTCTACTAGGAACTTTTAAAGTTCCAGCAGCAGCAACAGCAGCTATTATTTTCATTTGAAGATTTTCATAGCACAGGAAATCAAATAGTTCTACTAGACTAGAACACTTTTCACAGCAGTTGAGTACAAGGAAGCAACTCCAGCCTCGGGCGTGAGCTCTCACAGGACCCATCACCTTTTGAAGTAAGCTCCAAACGCTTGAATACTCAAGCACATACACGTAACTCCTGCTGCAGGTCAGTCTTGGAGTTAACCTGGGCGGATGAAGATTGCATTTAAGCAAACTCCAGGTAGTCTGCCCTGCGGCCCCCTCACTACCTTTCATTTCCAACTCCTCCCCCATCCAAAAAAAGGGGGAAGAAAAAAATCAAGAGGAAAGCAAGCATGCAGCAGTCGGCCTATGGATTTTCCCTCTCCCACCTCTTGCGTCTTAAGACGCAATTTGGCTCCTCCAAATTCGAGGGGCCAAAAATCTAGGGTCCCGACATGGTAGAGGACAGGAGCAGTGATTAGATCCGCCCACTCCAGCATTCGAGCTTGCACACCAGAAATGAAAGCCCCGTTTCTGTTCTTTTATTTTTCACTTTTGCAAAGGAAATCATGGTGCCTGCACCTCAGTGAACGTCGAGTGGAGCCTCTCGCCCGCGCCCTACACGCCGGCCTAACACTTGTCGGGCCCCGAATCGGCCCACGGCCGCTTGAAGCGCTTCGGAAGCCCCCCGGCCGGCTCACACGCTCGCGGAGGACAGAGGGGACCCTGGCCGCCCGACCCGCCGCCTGGGCCGCGCCGTGAGGGCCGGGCAGGACCGGCGGACGCTACTCACCTGAAAGCCCGGACCTAGCCGGACCGCGGAGACAAGGCGGAGAGGGAGCGAGCGCCAAGCCCCACGGGACCACGCCGTGTACCGCCGGCCGCAGGCTTTTCCCTGGCTCCCAGAGCGTGTTTTCAAATCGCCTCGTCCTCACGCGGCCGCGTCTCCTTCCGCCGCCCGGAAATGGGGCCCCCTCCCTTGCGGCGCTCACGTGACCGCGGACCGCAGCCGCGCGCAGCCGGGGGGCGGGCCCAGGTTAGCACGCCACGCCCCCTCTAAGAGGGGCTGCGCTGGTGACAGCTGGTTGCGAGGCTGCCTTCTCCCCAAGGAGCACAGTTCTTCAGACCTGGAGCCACATATCCCGAGAAAAGTATAAACTGAACTTCATGGAGGAAGGTAAAAGTTCCAGACAGCAAAGATGGTATTTCTGGGAAGGGTAACCTCGGCTAAAGCAGAGTAGATAAATGTTTAGAAGGTTACAAACTGTATACATAGTAGCGGAGTCCTGGAAACCTCAGTACAGGATTTTCCCTGATACATTTTCAGCAACAATGAACTCCTGCTTACTCAAAGTAAATGGACTTAGAGAATTTGAGACATTAAAATGCCTACAAAAAGATGAAGAAAGAACCTTTGAAAACAAGATTCCAAAGACTGACTTAGTCATGTGTAAAAAAAAAAAAAAAGCATATATGGAGTGTCAGCCTCCATTCAAATTGATCTTTACAGCTTCCTATATATAAGACCCAGAAAAGCCTTGACCTTATATTGAGCCTCAATATACTAGGTAAGGATAAAACAATAAAGTCTGAATTTAGGAGACTCAAGCACGGGAATTAAGACCATGGCTATTCTGTGATGATGGATAAAGAATAAATCCCAAGGGACTGGAATAGATGGTGTAGAGGTTAAGAGCACCAGCTCTTCTTCTAGAGGACCTGGGTTCAGTTCCCAACACCCACATAGCAGCTCACACCTGTCTGTAACTCCAGTTCCAGGGAATCCAACAAACTCACACAGACACACATGCATACAAAACAATGAACATAATGAACCAATGAACATAAAATAAAAATAAATTGTATATTTAAAAATAAAAAAACTTTAAAAAAAGAATAAATCCCAAAAGCCACCACACAGACTCCCACTACCATCATGATCTGCTATGAGAGTTACTGACATTACATGATATGTAAAACTATAAAACCAAGAAAGGTAGAAAGACTTGTTCCCATCTAGACATGTCCCCTAACTCAGGAATGCTACCAACTTATTCAGAACTTCCTTCAGCTTCGCAATGTACATCAATCTCAAGGTCAACATGGTCCAAAAGCCAGCTCCTGACATCCCTCCTGAGATCTTTTCCTACAGCATCTTCCCCTTAAATAGCAACCCATCCTTCCAGTTACCCAAGCCAAAACCTTTATGGTTTGGTGATGGCTTCTATAACCTATCACCTCTGGCTTCTAAATCAAGGAGAGTGCCTGTTGACTCTGCCTTCCTGGTTTGTTTGTTTGTTTGTTTGTTTGTTGTTTTGTTTTTTGAGACAGGATTTCTCTGTGTACTGCCTTCCATTATTTACCACCATGTCCCTGGCTATCTTCAAGGTCCACAGCACAGGACAAAGAGCCAGAACACAGCTCTCTACCATCTTTGACTGCCTTACTCCATACAGTCTAGCATTTGCACAGTCACTCTGATTATTTTGAAGTATAAGGCAAATCAGGTCATTCTCACACTTAAAACTTGGTGGTTTCCCATGTCTTTCGCAGCAAAATCCAGAGTCCTGATGGCCTCAAGTCCTACCGTACTTGGACAGTCCCTAGCCTCTGAGCATTGGTTTGACTGTTTTCCCTTTTTCTCTGTGTTCCTGTGACACTCACTTGTTTGCTTTCCTTAAATACATGAGACGTGTACCCACTGGCCTTCTGAGTCAGACCCTTCTTCTATTGTGTCTGTCTGCCTGAAACACACGTCCCAGTAAATCTACTGGACAAACTCCCCTCACTTGAATTTGCTTGAGCATCTTTTTGGGTATAACTATCCTGATCCCCTGAGTTAAAATCAAGGCATACTTTGTCATAGATCTAGAAATTTCCCTCCTATGCTCAATATTTTTCTTTTTTAGGACATACCACCTCCTAATATATTGTGTGATTTACTTATCATTTGCCTATCCTTCACCCACCACTAAAATGTGAATTCCATATGGTACCTGTGTTTTGTTCCCTCTGTATTCCAAGTGCCTAAAGCAGTGTTGGGTAGATAGTAGGCCTTCAGTAAATACCTATGGAACACCTGCTATTTAGTATTTAGTTCAATAATAGTTCTTATTGTTCTCCATGTTGCTGTAGGACAGAGGTTACAGACTCAGTGAAAATCAAGCTGGTGGCTATGTGTGTAGCTGATATAAGTACTAATGGTATGGGGAAAGAAAGCAGACACTTTCCCGCAATAGCCAACACTTACCCTGAAAAAATGCAGATCCTCTCATTTTCAAGCAAAACCAAATCCCAAAAAAAAAATGTTTATAAGAAATCTAGTCTTTAAATATAGCTAGTGTCCTTTGGATTTGAAGTTCGTCCCCAGCCAGAGGCACAGGATGGACAGTAACCTCATGGGTGGATTAGTTAGTTTATCACTGGTAAATTCAGACTACATGGGTGATAAGAAGTAGAACTGGGGCTGGAGAGATGGCTCAGAGGTTAAGAGCACTGACTGCTCTTCCAGAGGTCCTGAGTTCAATTCCCAGCAACCACATGGTGGCTCACAACCATCTGTAATGAGATCTGGTGCCCCCTTCTGGCCTGCAGTCATATATGCTGTGTACATAATAAATAAATAAATCTAAAAAAAAAAAAAAAGAAGTAGAACTGCTCAGGAGGCATGGAGTGGGTGGAATCCCTGGCCCTGAGAGTATGCCTTGAAAGGTATATCTTGTCCCCTTCTCTCTGCTTTCTGGCCACTGTGAAGTGATCCCCTCTTCTGCACTCACCATTGGTCCAAAACAGCAGAGCCAGTTGACCATGGAGTGGGACCTATAAATCATAAGCCAGAGCGGATTTTCCCTCTTTGAAGTTGTTTAGCTCAGATATTTTTGTCACAGCGATGAAAAGTGACTAACACAATTGCCAAACAGGTACATTCCCCTGATTTTTAAAACTGTATGCGCCAAACAAAATAGTTATGAACAGGTAGGTTGCTAGTTTATTGTCTCTAGTTTAAAACATGAAAACTATGAACATAAAGACTGGCTTTCTCAACCCTTAAGTGAGGAATTCTGCAATTACAAGGAATATATTCTTGGAGATCTTTGATACATAACAAACACTAATTAACAAGATCCTTGACCTAGGCCAGAAAAACACTGTTTATAGTGAACAGACATTCTAGACTTCATTCCTAAAGCTCTCTAATTGGCCACACAAATATTCATTCCCTGTGGCTGTTATAAAATGAATTGGCTAAAATAATAGAAATATATTGGCTCTTAGTTCTGGAGACCAGAGACACCTGAAATCCAGACACCAGCAATGTTGATTCCCCCAGGGACTCTGAGGGAGACTCTGTCCTATGCTCTGCTCCTCTCTTCTGGTAGCCTTAGGTATTCACTGCAGGTACCAGTCTCTGTGTTTTTGTGTATCCACGATCCTCTGGGCAAGCCTGCGCGCGCGCGCGCGTGTGTGTGTGTGTGTGTGTGTGTGTGTGTGTGTGTGTGTGTGTGTGTGTGTGTTCAAGCTTCCTATTTTCGTAAGTGATACAAACTAGGGGTCTTTGTAATGATACATTCTGGAGGTCTTGGTCAGGTTCCTTTTCTCTGCCAGTTAAAGAATTAAAAGGCAGGAAAAACCTGAAGCACAAAATGTAGCAGCAGAAAAATCGCAAGCACTGCATACAGAATGAACAATTAAAGAAAAAAGTTTATTGGGGATTGTTGGTGAATGGTCTTATTAAATAAGAAACACAGAGCCAGCCGGGCGGTGGTGGCGCATGCCTTTAATCCCAGCACCCGGGAGGCAGAGGAAGGCGGATCTCTGTGAGTTCAAGGCCAACCTGGTCTACAAAGCGAGTTCCAGGAAAGGCGCAAAGCTACACAGAGAAACCCTGTCTCGAAAAACAAAAAACAAAAAAAAAAAGAAAAGAAAAGAAAAGAAACACAGAGCCAATTGCAGAGTTAAAAGCCAAGAGGTCAGAGCAACAGCTGAGAGCTGAGACTTAAAACCTCCTTACCCTTCCTGCCACTGCTGTCCTTACTCTCCTCAAGAGGCCTACTTCCTGTCTGTCTGTCTGTCTGTCCTTTTATTGACTTTTTGTTCTGCCTTCTCATTGGTTGTAAACCCAACCACATGATCTCCTTGTCACTGCCCGTCTGTACAGACCTCCAGGTCTTCTAGTTGGTATTGAGATTAAAGGCGTGTGTCTCCATGCTGGCCGTATCCTTGAACACACAGAGATCCGCCTAGCTCTGCCTCCCAAGTGCTGGGATTAAAGGCGTGCACCACCAACGCCCAGCTTCTGCTATGGCTTGTTATTAACTCTGACCCCCAGGCAACTTTATTTATTAACATACAAATAAAATCACATGTCAGTACAAATAAAATATCACCATAGGGGATGAAAAAACACTGCCAGTGTGTATGCAGTAGATGGTGGGGTGGGGACGGACCCACTGCAAGGCAGAAAACCGGTCTCTTTCTGGAATGCTGGTGGTTTTAGCCTCTCAAGTTTTTAGCGTTGGTCCATTTGAAGAAACCTAGGATGGCTGATTGACTCAGAACTAACGTGTGGCATGTCCTGAACAGACCTTGAATTTGTTAAGCCAGTCCATCAGGAGACAAAAGCCTACAAGGCCTTTGTTTGAAGCTGCCAGGCTTTGGTCTCAAATCAAGAAGGTGAGGAAGAAGCTGGCCATCTTGGAAATTTGCCACCTTTATTACCTTGCCATGGCCCCTCTGCCTATCTGCCTGCCTACCAGGGAGTCTGCCTAGCTCCTGGTCTCTCATAAGAACACCACCAATCACATAGGATTGAACATGCCCTGATGATCTCAGCTTGATCATCCCTTATGAAGACCTCATTTTCAAATCAACTCTCCTGGGGAACTTGGGAGTTAGAATGTCAAAATATCCTTCAGGGGGACACGATTCAACCTGTACAACCATCAAGACTTGTATCCCCACTTCTTTACAATATCTGAACTGCTTTTTTTCCCTTTTTTTGTCTGCTCAAAAGCATCATAAAATCCTACTTTAAGTCATTACTTTTTGTAGAGTTGAATTGCTGATCATGAAGCTAGTGCAAACAGAAACAAACAAACAGAAAATGTTAAATAGGTACTTGAAATATCAGAAATGGAAGAAAGGAGACTGAACTGTCACAAATAAACAACAACAGAAAGCACTTACTTCCTATAGAACAAGGGCAACAAAGGGACAGAGTGGGAGATGATAAAATGTGTTTAGAGATGGGGTCCACTGGGATAGACATCAGACTTCCAGAGGCATGGACAGTTGGGGTCCCATCTGGCTACTGTCACAAAGGCGGTTTAGTGGCCCTACTCCAAACGAGGTGGAAAACCGGCAAGGGCAGCTTTAGAACTGATTAGCCACCCAGCAGCCATTCATTGCCCATGCTCATGTGATGGTGACAGGCAAGGAACAAGCAGAAAAAAGCAGCCCTCTCCCCTCTTCCTCCTCTGCTCTCCCTCTCCAGACTCCCATGGACAGACACCTGCTGGCATGGACAGACACTAGCAAAGGAGAAATTAATGTGGTTTATGGATTCCCAGACCCAGCATCTTAAAGCAGAATGGACACAAGGTAGCTTTGAAGCCAAGGGCCACAAGCTTAATGACCAGCTCTTTAATGCTATAAAAATTTAAACAATGGCATAAAAGGACAAATGCACCGCGGAAGAATTACACCACCCCCATGTAATTTAAGAGGTTAGAGAGATTTTTTTAAAGGCATGAAGCCTAGAACATATTAAAGAAAAAACAGATGTGTTTCACAACATTAGAAAGAGTTAAATAGGGTGGGTGTATACCTTAGTAGCAGAGCACTTGCCTGAAATGTGTGAGGCCCTGGATGTGATCTCTGGCCTGGAAAAAATTAAATGTAATGTTTAGTTTTAAAAGAGATGAAAGTGGTGAATAGCAGTTCACAAATTATTGAAGTTATCAATAAACAGTGATATCAACAAAACAGTGAGCAAACTGTTCAAGCTCACTGGGCTGTTTGATCTATGATGCCATTCAACGCCAATATTTCTCTGATCACTTTTTGCCCACATGGCCTGCCTGTTGTGAGGGTGGCCTATTGCAGGCACCCACTAATTAATGTGCTGGGGCTAAAGTGTGTTTTTGCATCTCGTAGTTATTTGATTTATGAAATTGGTCTATCTGTTTTTGGCATGTACATGTTTAGAATTGGAATGTCCTGAAGATGAATTGTTCCTTTAGTCTGTATGGAGTATCTTTCTTTCTTCCTTTCTTTCTTTCTCTCTCTTTCTTTCTCTCTTCTGACTAGTTTTGGTTTGATGTATACTTGGTCAGTTAATGGACTAATGACATCTGTTTGTTTCTTAGTTATATTTGCTGTGAATAACTTCTTCCATCCTTTCATTCTGAAGTGGTGTCTGTCTTTGATAGTGAGGTGTGTTTCTCAGAGGCAGCAAAACAAAGGACCCTGATTTCTAATCCATTCTGCTAGTCTATGACTTTTGATCAGAGAATTAAGACCATTAATATGCAGAGTTATTATAGAAAGTTGTAAATTATTTCCTCTTCTTCTCTTGATTTTGTGTTTCTTTGTTCTCATTAGCATCATGCATCTGTTCCCCTTCCCTGGTGTCCTCTCAGATGTATTTATCAATCTCTTCAGTCTGAAGTATTCCTTCCAGAATCTCTACAGAACTTGCTAGGTTGTCACACATTTCTTTTTTTTTTTTTTTTTTTTTTTTGGTTTTTCGAGACAGGGTTTCTCTGTGTAGCTTTGCGCCTTTCCTGGAGCTCACTTGGTAGCCCAGGCTGGCCTCGAACTCACAGAGATCCGCCTGCCTCTGCCTCCCGAGTGCTGGGATTAAAGGCGTGCGCCACCAACGCCCGGCTTGTCACACATTTCTTTAAGCCTGCTTTTGTTATGGGGATTCTGTCACCAGTCTGCTAGCCAATTGGAAGGGAGTGTTTTGGTCCAAGAGGCAGGGTTTTCATTGAGAATGGACACTACATCTTTCTTTTTATTATTATTAATATGTATAGTGTTCTACCTGCACATATACCTGCAGGCCAGAAGAGGGGACCAGATCTCGTTACTGATGGTTGTGAGCCACCATGTAGTTGCTGGGAATTGAACTCAGATCCTCTGGAAGAGCAGCCAGTGCTCTTAACTGCTGAGCCATCTCTCCAACCCCAGTATCCACTTTTAATCCAAGCACTGAGGAGGCAGAGACAGGTGGATCTCTTTGAGGTGCAAGGCCAGTTTGGTCTACAAAGTGAGTTCTGGGACAGCCAGGGCTGTTTTATATATAGAGAAACCCTGTCTGGAAAAACAAATAAGCAAACAAACAAAAAAAACCAGAACAACAACAAAATATAACTTTCCTGGGGCTGGAGAGATGGCTCAGTAGTTCAAAGCACTTGTTCAATTCCCACCCACTCAACTCACAACTGTCTTTAAAACCAGTTCCAGGGAATCCAACACTCTCTTCTGGCCTCTTGTAAGCAAAAGGCTCGCATGTGGTGTACAGACATTCACGCAGGTGAAACATCCATACACATAAAATAAACAAATAAAACTATGTGATTCTGTTTATGTGGATTCCAAGACTTGGAAAAACTAGTCTTTAGAGAGTGAGAGGGTGAGAAAGGTTAAGTACAGTGAGTGGCACCAGGGACCCTTGAAGGGTAGGAGAAATGACCTGTTCTCTGACCGGGTGTGGGTGACACAGGGCATACATTTTTCAAGGTTTATAAGCCCGTTTTCTTAGGATCTCTGTGACTCGTGATTTGAAACGTCAGGAATTATGGCTTTATGATACAAGCAGCTGTTTCACCACTTTCATTAAAATGGGTGCTTTAGTTACACATATTTATCATTGACTTTGTGCCAAAAACTATATATACCTTTACACTATTACAATTCCGACTTCTCGTGGTGATTATATGGTTTAAGTATCACACAACAATATATGGCTTTTTTGCTAGGAGCAGTCAAGTAACTTAGCCACGTCACATGGCTCATTGATGACATCACGGGGGTGTGAAGTCTTGTCACTTAGAGCGCTGTTAAGTCTCTCTTACTTCAGATGCCATTTATGATTCAGTCTTATAAACAGAAAAGAACTGTGCTGGTTAGAGTTCACATTTACTTGAACTTTAAATTTTTAAATTTTGACGTAATTTCAGTCTCATGCCCTATAGAACTGTGAGATAACAAATGGTTATTACCCCAAGCTCTGTGTCTGCAGGGACTTGTCATACCAGCAGCAGTGAAGTAACAGATCCTTTTGTTCTCTTCCAAAATGGGCACCAGCCCCTGCCAAAGAGCTCTCCGTGAAGGATGGTATAGTAACCCCCAAGTCTGTAGGACCATGCAATGTCACATTAAATGCTGAATACACTTCTCAAAAAATGTAATCAGGAGGCGGAGATATGAGTATTGTGAATTCAAGGCTAGCCTAGGCTACATAGCAAGTTGTAACCTAGACTACATAATGAAACTCTCAAACTAAAAAAATCGAAGAGTAGAAGGAGAAAAAAGGGAAAAAAGGAATTATTATTTTCCAAAGGATCTTTGGATGGCCAGTCAGGAATTCATCCAAGCGACTCTAAGTAAAAAGCCACGTTGTAATAGCATGAGAGGACACCTGACTCCGACAGTGAACTTGGTCACTCCCCAAAGGAAAAGTGATCAGAAAGTATTTCTGGAAAATGTTTCCCTTGCAGCTCAAAGCAGGAGCTGAGTGAGAATAAACATAAAAATGGATAATGTCAACAAATTAGCTAAAATCAAATGCTCCATTTCTCCTCCACTCTGCATATTCATGGCTCATTTGGTAAAAAACCTCTAAGTATCTGGTGATACAGAAGCCATCTAGTACAAACTTTTTCAAACTATCTGGAAAAGCCACCCTGGTGGGAGGGGACTGGGAGTTCAGGGCAGCACTTGGTCTGGAGGAAGCAATCACGGGCTATTTCGGATATGAGCAGGTCATCCCCACTAGTGAGAGTTTGCAGATACTCATAAACAAAATGGATAACTTTGGAGATATAAGCAAGATTACCTAAGTAATGGCCAGAGCCAGGTGTGGTGGCACAGGCCTGTAATTCCAGCTGCTCAGGAAACTGAGGCAGGAAAATGACAAAGCTAAAGCCAGCTTGAGCAATTTGGAAAGACCCTGCCACATATTTTTCTTGAAAGAATGTTTGTTTATCTGGGAGTGTTAGCTCAGGGGGAGAATGCTTGCCTTGCGTGTGCAAGGCCCCGGGTTTGATTCACAGTGTAGAAAAACAGTGGACAGAGAACATTTTCTGTGTTCCACAGTGGTGAGTAACTGGCTTCCACATTCTCATGTAGATTCTTACGAATTGTACCTAAACTCACTTCCAACAGGTGCGTGGCTGAGCCCATGTACAGGTGGCATTTACCTTGAGTCTTTTAATGCTAAAGCCCTGACAGTTTATCCTTAACCTCGAGGGTTACTCCCGCTGTCTCTAATAAAAATGGAACAGCAAGGTCTCATGGTTAGAGAGCAATCCTGGCTCAAGCACGGCTCTTCACAGAAAGTCAAAGAATGGATGAGCCATGAACCTGCTGTCTGTTTGTCCATGAGCTCCAGCCCACACACTGACAATCGCAGGCATCCATCATGAGTGCATTGACTCACATCGAAGGGCAGTTCAGATAGTTCATGAATCATATATTTTTACATCATGTTCCTCTTTACTCATATTTTTAATAAAGTTTTTATTTGTATTTCTTTGAATTAGTCACATCTATAGAGGCATATGATTGATAGATTTCAAGATGTCAATGGTGACAGTGTGTGGTAATTGCAGACAATGCTCATTGAAAATTAACACTTTATTGAGGGATAAGTTTGTAAATCAAAGCATGTAATATAAATCAATGTCATAATTAAGAGGTAGATTTGAGCCGGGCAGTGGTGGTGCACGCCTTTAATCCCAGCACTCGGGAGGCAGAGGCAGGCGGATCTCTGTGAGTTCGAGGCCAGCCAGGGCTACCAAGTGAGTTCCAGGAAAGGCGCAAAGCTACACAAAGAAACCCTGCCTTGAAAAACCAAAAAAAAAAAAAAAAAAAGAGGTAGATTTGAATTAAAAGGAGACTTATTAAAAATAAATGTTGGGGCTGGGGATGTAGTTCAGTGTCAGAGTGCTTGCCTAAAATGCACAGGGCCCTGGGTTTAATCCTTAGTGCAGCAAATAGGAAGAACTGAAGAATGGAAGGGAGAGAGGGAGGGAGGGAGGGAAGGAAGAACTGTTTATAATACTTAAAATGTTTCAATATTAAAGCACTAGCTTTATGCTCCAACCCTCTTTCTTCCTACTGTAACTGAATTTTTTTCATGACTATAATATGGTTTTACAATGAGGGTATGTTTCTAAAAGCTAGAACCAAATACACAATCAGCCCCATCAAGATTTACACAGGAGTATTTAATGCAATATGATACCTAAATAGAAAAATTCACACCCAAAGTCAAGTTTTGATGACTTAACCTTTAAAGGAACCCTGATGCTTTAGACTATGCTATGAGGCTGTTATGGTTTAAATCTGATAGATCCTCTAAAGGTTTCTGATTTCAATGCTTGTGTCCCAAAGCCTTCAAATTTTGAGAAACTTTAGAATGCTTAGGAAGTGTAGCCTTGTTTGTGGATCTCCCTCACCCTGATAAGAGGGGCCAAGAGAGCTTGGAGACAAGATGCAACAAGATGGTGGGTGTCTGCAGTCTCTACAAGAGGGCCCTCACCAGAACCTGCCTGTGCTGTCTGATTCCTCACCTTGGACTTCTGGCCACCAGGACATAAAAACCAGTTGTTTACATGTCACTTGCTAGAACCCACACTGATCAAGACACACAAAAGGTACTTGTGTACGTACATTACATCCTTTGGCATCTACAGAGAAGTGCACATATTTTTAACTAAAAGAGTTAGAGGTGTTTATGTGCCCTTGTAGAATTAAGGATAATTTTCTTTTCTGCACTAATATTTAAATATATTTTCTAGCTTGGTCAAATTAACATGTATTAGGTTATTGAAATGTAAAATGAGAAGATGCTCTCCATCACTAATGGCTGTAAAACAGCAACGCTACCTCACAACCATTAAGATGGCTACCATGAGCCAGGCAGTGACAGCACATGCCTTTAATCCCAGCACTCAGGAGGCAGAGGCAGGAGAATCTCTGTGAGTTCAAGGCCAGCCTGGTCTATAATGCAAGTTCCAGGACAGCCAGTGCTGTTACACAGAAAAAAACTTGTCTTCAAAAACAAAAACAAAAAATAAAAATAAAAAAGGATGGCTACCATGAAAACAAAACCTGAAAATAGTAAAAGTTGGCAATTGGAAATGTGAACACTTATACACTGTTGGTGGCATGTAAAATGGTTAGTGACTATGGAAAACATTATAATTCCTCAAAAAATTAAAAATACAATCAACATGTGAGCCAACAATTTCCCTTTTAGGTATATATTCCAAAGTATTGAAATCAGGGTGTTAAAGAAAAATGTGGATACCCATGTTCATAGCAGCAGCATTTACTGTAGTCAGAGGATGTAACCAATGTAAATGTCCATTGATGGATGAAAAGTTAAAGAAAATATGGTCTGTACAAACAATAGAATGCTATTCAGCCTTTAAAATGACTGAAATTTTGATATGTGCTATAACATGGATAAGCCTTGATAACATTATGCTACATGCAATGAGCCAATCACAAAAAGACAATACTATATGATTCCACAGTGGGAAATCGAACTCATCAAGACAGAAAGTAAAATGGTGTTGCTAGGAAATGGGAGAGTTATTGTTGCTAGGAAGTGGGAAGTTATTGTTTGTTAAGTATGGAGTTTCAGTTCTGCAAAATGGAGCATCCTGGAGACTAGGCACATCACTCCTAGTAGTTTTCGCTACTGAACCACACACTTAAAAGAAGAGTTAGAAGCTGGGCAGTGGTGGCGTACGCCTTTAATCCCAGCACTCAGGAGGCAGAGCCAGGCGGATCTCTGTGAGTTCGAGGCCAGCCTGGTCTACAAAGTGAGATTCAGGACAAGCACCAAAACTACACAGAGAAACCCTTTCTGGGGGGAGGGGGAGTTAGGATGTTTTTTAATGTTTTACATGGATTTAGAGTGTAAGCCCCTTCTAAATTGGTACTTATTTCAACTTTGTGAATTATATTTTGGAATAATCTGCCGTTTTGGAAAGTGAAAGCTTCCCTCATGAATTACTCAAGGGAAGAAAATTAGAGAAAAGAAAAAGAAATGAATGGCGGCACCTGCTGTAGGTTCCAGAGTTCTGCCTGCTACTGTAGTCTGCTGTTCTAAGGAGTTTGTTATTCTGCAGACCACAGTCAGCAATGCAAACAGTCCGGCCCAGAAATAAAACCTTAGCTATCCCTACTCTCCATGCCTCCACAATCAACTCCTACAGAGTCATAAAGTGCTTTAAAACCAGGGAGGAAAGGACTTGCTTAAATCCTGGAGCTTCGCCTGCAGTCTACCTGAGGTTCGGTTTAAAGAACTTCCCCTAACTACTACATAACAGCTCCTAGTTTCACTCTTTCCAGGACCTAAATTGGCATCCCTTTTGCTGGGTCATCAGAAGGGGGGGGGGGGCTTGTTTGAGCCATGCCCTGAAGCACCGCCCTACTAACAGTTATACCTTGAGGTACATGCCCCTGGGGCGTGGCCACTGGGGACCCTTAAGACCTAGGATGCACCTACACAGCTTTATCTTGGCTACCTTGTGGTTTGAATGTTGAGATCCTGGACCAAGCCATTCAGCGTAGGACATAGCTCAGCTTTCCCCAGACCCTACGATAAATTTCCCGTGGTTGTGAGTTAACCCCCAAATAAATTCCTTTGATCATTAAGCTGATTCCGTGGGTTGCTAATGATTTAATCACATTAAGGGCTGGGTGGTCATCAAATGTGTACTCAATGCTTGCCGAAATTTACTTCCTTACACAAAAAATATAGCATATTTGTGGCTGGAGAGATGGCTCAGCATCAGCTGCTTCTCCAGAGGACCCAGGTTCAATTCCCAGGACCCACATGAGGGAGTGTTCACAGCTATCTATAACTCCAGTTACAGGAAATCTGATGCCCTCTCTGGCCTCCACAGGCACTGCATGCACATGGTACACAGGCATGTACATTCAGAACACTCATATACATCATATACATATACATATACATATACATATACATATACATATACATACACACATATATATGTACAGTGCACATTTAATAAGAGAAATGAAATATAACAAAAACAAAAAGAGAAAAGGAAATTGGCATTTGGCCAAGAGCTTACATTGTGCCAAGCTCTATGGGAGCCTCTAATTTCAATGATTGTTTCCTATATAATTCTTAATTATTTTTATTATAATCCTTGTTTCCTTGGTTTGGGAACATTTATTCATTGTCTGAGGATTACAGATGACATTTACTCAACAATCTTGCAATATGTTAGTAGCCACTTTAATTTTATAGATTTTGTAAGGAGCTCCAGCAATCCACGAGGTGACTTAGGCTACCCCCGTTAGGAAAATGATACATCACCACCCCCATCGGGGGCTGGAGAGATGACTCAGGGGTTAAGCGCGCTGACTGCTCTTCCAGAGGACCTGAGTTCAATTCCCAGCAACCACATGGTGGATCACATCACCACCCCTCTTTGTTTTGAGACACAGTGAAGATCAGAGAAGGCCTAGCCTGACTCCAAATTCACCATCTCCTCTTACATGTTATAATTGCGTCTTCCTTTTTGAATAAATTAAGGATCATATGAAAATAAATGGTGATTCTGGCAGAAATATTTCAAACAGACACACCATAGACCTTTTGGGGGGCCCTACCCCCACCTTTCCCAGGGTACTCTCGAGAAGAGAGGGATGAGAGGAAAAACAGAAACACGGGATAGCTTCCAGA
Source organism: Peromyscus maniculatus bairdii (assembly GCF_049852395.1). Lineage (NCBI taxonomy): Eukaryota > Metazoa > Chordata > Mammalia > Rodentia > Cricetidae > Peromyscus > Peromyscus maniculatus. The sequence goes on from NC_134853.1 coordinate 72,882,735, forward strand.
GGACCTGGGTCAATACCCAATGGCTCAGAACTTTATTCCAAAGGGCCTTTTATAACAATGCCATGGGGTGAGGCAAAAGACCTCCCCCTTGTTAGATACAGCCAAGTGCAGACCCTTCCAAACACCTGGTACCCAGGCCCGTGGTCCAACTATCCCTTTTATGCAGCCCTGCTTGGTAAAGCAAGCTCAGAACTCACTGGCCTCTGTGGGTTTTCCGAATTCACAATTCTCCCTAACATTGTAACCTAGTAATTCTTTCAAAAATCATATGTAAAGGATATATCAATTGTGTATAAAGATATCAAACACAGTGTTCTGATGTCCATATACATGATGAAATAAATAACACGGTCAAGAACACCAACACATTATTGCACACAATTGCTTGCTTGTGTGTGATTCTGTTAAGTTATATTTGAAAATTATTTAATTCTTTCATCACAAGATTCTCATAGAGAGTGTGTTAATGAGTAAGGTGGTTACCTTTCTTTGAAATTTATGTGTCACTTAGACGTTATCTGGGGTACAATAATGTACGAATAGCCTTTTTTCTTATAATTAAATATTTACCATAATGGAATTTAAAATCTAGCTTGATGAAAACACCATTCTAAGTGTAGGCTATTCATGACAACAACTTTACAGTATCTCCTTCTTTAAGCTATTAATAGCTACATTAGCATATTCTAAGATTCCAATAGCCTGGGTTCCCTTTGGTTTCTCTTGGGAAACACATAATAGAATTTTTCACTTAGACTCTCCATTAACCCAATTGCTTTATAGTGATTTTACATTGTCCCCGTTATTTTAAGTCCCTTGCCTTTTGAATAACGTGTACAAGATGGACAGAGTGTATCTATCTTTAATTTATATGCTTTTGATCTTCAAAAAGCACCTATATGTGATGTATTTACAATACCTGATATTCAGGCGTGTCAAATATTTTAATGCTGTTATTCCAGTGGCCATCATAATTAGTGAATTAAAACCACTTTGAAAATGATTTCCACCCTTTCCGGTGGTGACGACCTCCCTACGAGAACATGCCTCTCAAAAAGAATCTTTTTCATCCCTCTCCAGAAGAGGAAAAGAGAAAACACAAGAAAAAGCACCTGGTGCAGAGCCCCAGTTCCTACGTTATGGAGGTGCAATGCCCAGGATGCTGTAAGATCACCACGGTCTTTAGCCATGCACAGACGGGGTCTTGGGTGCCGGCTGCTCCACTGTCCTCTGTCAGCACAGGCGGAAAAGCAAGGCGGACAGAAGGATGCTCCTTCAGGAGGAAGCAGCACTGGAAAGCACCTGATTCAAGATGAGCGGGAACCGGCCCAATCAACACATTTTGGATAAAAAAAGAAAAGAAAAGAGAAGAGAAGAGAAGAAAAGAAAAGAAAAGAAATGACTTCCAAAGGTCAAAAAAAATTATTCATCAATAAATTCTTTTTTAATTAATATTTTTCTTTTTTAATTTTTAAATTACTCTGTGTGTGTGTGTGTGTGTGTGTGTGTGTGTGTGTGTGTGTGTCAGAGAGAGAGAGAGAGAGAGAGAGAGAGAGAGAGAGAGGTCTCATGTATTCCAGGTTGGCTTGAATTCACTGTGTAGCCAAAGATGACCTTGAACTTCTTATCCTCCTACCTATACCTATAAATTACTGGATTACAGGCACGATCCATGATGTATGGTTTATATGATACTGGGAACTGAGCCCAAGGCTTCATGCATGCTAGGCAAGTACCCCATCAATTGAACTACTTCCAAGGCCCCTCTTCTCATTAATATTTCTAAAAGGTTCAACATCTAATTTTGTCTCTCAGCCTACTTACATCTTGCTCCTTGGCTGCTCTCTCTAAGGTGATGAACATTTGACAAAAGAATTTCAGCCCCAGCCAGACTGATGAATCACAGGTAATAAGGTCAATCCTCAGCCTTATTACATGCTTGATTCACTTCAAAGTTCAAGTGTGTCCAGGTGGTGGTGGTGGTGCACCCCTTTAATCCCAGCATTAGGGAGGCAAAGGCAGGCAGATCTCTGTGAGTTCAAGGCCAGTCTGGTCTCCAGAACAGCTAAGGCTCTGACACAGAGAAACCCTGTCTCAAAAAAAAAAAAAAAAAAAAGTTTAAGTGTCTTCATTTCATTGCCTAGAAACTGTAATTCTAGAGTATAAAGGACTACTCAATTAGGATGGATAAGTAAAATTGTAATTTGTATCAGAAATTACCCCTAAAAGTTCAGTTACTGAAGACACAGTCCCCAGTATAGCAGTGTTCAGAGGTGGAGATGTGGGGAGGTGATTGGATCACGAGGGCTCTCCTCTTTCATGGGCTAACCCACTGATGATGGATCTGTACATTAATGGTAGATGGCAGATAGTTTAGGAGATGAGGCCTACTGGGAGAGACCGAGTCACTGGGAGTGTGTCCCTGAAGGATACATTTTGTTCCAGGCTCTTCCTCCTTCATTCCTTCTGCTTCCAGATGTGGTGAGCTGCTCTGTTCTCTGTTCCTCACCTGACTCACCACAGCCCCAGGAACAATGAGCCTAGTCGCCATGGACTGACCCCTCTGTGACCTTCAACTGAAATAAGGCCTTCCTCCTTTAAACTGATTTTCTCAAATGTTCTGTCACAGTAGTGAAAAGCACAAAGACAGTGAGGGAAAGCTGGACTCAAACTAAACATGTTTCAGAATAAGAAAATGATAGTCACCCTCTTGTAGTTAGTGTCCATTGTCAATTTGACACACCTGGGGAGAGTGACCCTCAATGGAGGAACTGCTGCCATTGGATTGGCCTGTGGATGTATCTGTGGGACATTTTTAAAAATTGCTAATTGAAGTAGGAAAGCCCAGACTACTGTAGGGTGTAGATGGACATTTCTCTCTCACACCCACCTATTACCAAATACCTGGCAGCCATTTTCCAAAAAATTGACTTGGAGGCTTAACATAAATTATAAATGCTCAGCCAATAGCTCAGGCTTCTTATTGTTATTAGGAGTCAATTTAATATTATATCCATTTAGCAGAATAATAGTAATAATAGTCCTAGGTTCTTCTGTAGGGTCTGTTACCTATCTCACTAGACAAATTCTTGGCCCTGATAACAGTGCCATATATGGCTTCTGTCTTGTGGAGCAGGCCTTAAATCTGATGAGAAAGTATATTTTAACTTTTAATTATGTATACCTAAGTGTGTCTGGGTGATACATACATGTGAGTATAGGTGCCCATGGAGGCTAGGAGAGGATATTGGATCGCCAGGTGCTGGAGTTATGGGTGATTGTGGACCACCCAATGTGAGTTCTGGGAACTGAGCACTATGTGCTCCTTAAATGTCTTTTCACCATTTCTATCATGAGTATCCATTTCACTTGACAAAGACTTCTTCCAGGCTTGAAATAGGACCAAAACAAGGAGCAAGGGATGGTGGTGGTGTAGTGTGGTGTAGTATGGTATCACATGACATACAAAGATAGAAATGGGGTTAATTAATTAAAGAAAAAAATAATAGAATTAAGTAAATTGTGGGTAATGACAAATACAGAGAAAGAAGTATTACTCCAGAGAGAAGGAAGCAGAACTTGGAGGAGCTCTTTAGAGAGAAAAGGTGAAGGGAGAACTCTAATAAGCCATATATGACCTCAAGGAAGTCACTTAACTTCCCTGAGATGAAGCCATTGTACAGATTTCCTTGTATGTTAAATGATAGAGTTGAACTAAATGAGCTCGGAGCATTGTTCTACTAATATACAATATAATTATATTCCTGAGTCACCTAGAAAAGGCAGATTTGTATTCTCTATAGTTTGCTTAATGTCTTAGTTAATTTTCTATTGCTGTGATAAGATACCATGCCCCAGGCAACTTGAAAAAGAGTTTATTTGGGGCTTACAATTTCAGAGGATTAGAGTACATGACCATCTTTATGGGAAGCACAGCAGGAGACAGACAGGCATGGCTCTGGAACAGGAACTGAGAGCTTACATCTTGAGTCATAACCATGAGGCAGAGAGAGCTTTGAAACCTCCAAGCCCTCCTCCAACAAGGCCACACCTCCTAATCCTTGCCAAACATTTCTACCAACCCAGGAACCAATATTCATACATAAGAGCTTAGGGAGTCATTCTCATTCAAACTATCACATTTAAGAAGGAAGAAAAGTATAGAAAGTGACTACTGGCCGGGCGGTGGTGGCGCACGCCTTTAATCCCAGCACTCCTGAGGCAGAGCCAGGCGGATCTCTGTGAGTTCGAGGCCAGCCTGGGCTGGATTGTGGTGTAGTATGGTATCACATGACATACAAAGATAGAAATGGGGTTAATTAATTAAAGAAAAAAAATAATAGAATTAAGTAAATTGTGGGTAATGACAAATACAGAGAAAGAAGTGTTACTCCAGAGAGAAGGAAGCAGAACTTGGAGGAGCTTAATTTCAAGTGAGCTCCAGGAAAGGCACAAAGCTACACAGAGAAACCCTGTCTGGAAAAACAAAACAAAACAAAAAAAAAAAAAAGAAAGTGACTACTGATGCATTGATGCATACTGTATTCATCAGAGTCCTCTGCAGTAGAGCAACAGAACTGATAGAATAGTGTGTGTGTGTGTGTGTGTGTGTGTGTGTGTGTGTGTGTGTGTGTGTGTGTGTGTTATGGCTTTTTCAGATAAGGTTTCTCTGTGTAGCCTTGGCTGTCCTGGAACTCACTTTGTAGACCAAGCTGGCTTTGTACTCAGAGATCCATGGGCCTCTCAAGTGCTGGGATTAAAGGTGTATGCCATTATGACTGACTTTTAAAGAGGATTTATTAGATTGGCTTAAATTATATGCTGTGGAAAGTCCTACAGTTGCTGTCTCACACAGTCCATGAGAAGGGATGTCACAGCAGTGCCAGTCTGTTGCTGAAGGCCTGAAAGACTTCTTGAGAGTTGCTGTCTTCATTATACATTAGAATCCTGAAAAAGCTGAGTTCTGATGTCTGTCAAAGAACATGGAAGCAACAGGATGGATGAACTTGCAGGGAGTGAAGGCAAGTGGGCCAACGGCAATGCTTCCTGCTTCCATCTCCTTCGGTTGGAGTTGTCACCGGAAGGTTCTACCTACCTTTAGTGTGGGTACTCCTGCTTCAAACAATCTGAACAGGAAAATCTCTCACAGAGTGCTCATGTTTTTGCAGCTTTTAGCTGATTCCAGATCCAGAGACACTGACAACCATGATTAACTGTCACACATACCAAGGATTGCAAAATACTTTCATTGTCTTGACATACTTTAACTAATGAGTGACTTTTATAACTTCCATTCTTAGGTCAGATTAAAAACATTTAAAAATAACATTACATATCATTAATAATAGTAATGTAGCATTATTGCAGAAAACTAGGAAAATGTAGAAAATTACAAAAAAGAAAACCTGTCACAACCAAATATTTTAGAGCATTTCTGTTGGATCTTTCATAACACATACACACCTGTTTTGGGTTTTAAAAAAATATTGAAACAAAATATACCATATTTTTTGTGTTCTGTTTCTGCTTTCAAAACATAATTTTTCAGTGACCAAAAGCATCCTTATTGTATACACAAAGAATTCCATAGTCCCTTATTTTTGGCCATAAGGAAAATGTTTGACACTGATGATGTAAATTTTAGTTACAGGAAAAATTCCCTGGGGCAGCGTCTCTATTGCTTCCTCCCTAGAGGAAACAGATGGTGTGCTTCCAGAGGGTAATTTGAGGATGTTAAACAGAAGAACCATTTGTGAAGGAGTGGGTGGGCACTAGGGGGAACCATAAGTAACAAGTGCTGTATTTGACAGCACGCTTGAATGTATCTCTGAGTTTGGAGGGACAACAATGAAGGGACAGACCCTGGAACCTGGATGCAGTGAAACATCCTGTCAGAGCTGGAGCTGGCCCTTGGCTGGGGGAGCAACCAGCTTGTGGCAACTCTGATGGGAATCATTCTTGTGCTAATCTCCTATCTGTGCTCTCTGCGGGCCAGAGGGCCAGGAAGACATGGTAAAAACACATGGGTTAGCTTCTGTGGACACAAGCATGGTAAAGAAAAGCCAAGGAAGCCAGGCAGCGGTGGAGCATGCCTTTAATGCCAGCACTAGGGAGGCAGAGCCAGGCGAATCTCTGTGAGTTCAAGGCCAGCCTGATCTACAGAGTGAGATCCAGGACAGGCACCAAAACTACACAGAGAAACCCTGCCTCAAAAAAACAAAACAAAACAAACAAACAAAAAAAAAACCAAGGATGCACCTGGAAAAGTAAAGGGAAGCTTTTACTTTTCATGCTTACTTGACATAGTATATCTTTGGAAAGACTTGGTTGCTGTGGGATGTTCTGTATGTCCTGTGGGAGCCCGTTCTCGGGTTCCTCGTGGCTTTACCCAGCAGGACCACATAGAGGATGATTAGGACCACGGGCCTGAGTGCAGGTGTCTGAGATGGTCTGCACTTGGCTGTGCTGGGGGATGGTCTGTATGGCAAATGTATTGCTCTGATTGGTCAATAAATAAAACCTGATTGGCCATGGCTAGGCAGGAAGTATAGGTGGGACTAACAGAGAGGAGAAATAAAAGAACAGGAAGGCAGAAGGACTCACTGCCTGCCAGCTGCCGCCAGGACAAGAAGCATGTGAAAATGCTGGTAAGCCACGAGCCGCGTGGCAGGGTATAGATTTGTAGAAATGGATTAATTTAAGCTATAAGAACAGTTAGTAAGAAGCCTGCCACGGCCATACAGTTTAAAGCAATGTAAGTCTCTGTGTTTACTTGGTTGGGTCTAGCGGCTGTGGGACTGGTGGGAGACAAAGATTTGTCCTGACTGTGGGCAAGGCAGGAAAACTCTAGCTACACTTGGTCAGAGAAAGTTGCTGTAAGAAGTGATGCTATACCTCGGATCTAGAGCATGTACTTCTGTTAAAAATGTGGAGGGCATGTCAAGCAGAGGTAAGAGCACGTGGGAAGTCTCTGAGTGGGATGGAGTATTTAAGGAACTACAGGAAGGCCAGTAGGTGAAACATAAAGATAAGGGTAGGAACACAGAATAAGACTGAAGAATTTGACAGGCACATTTAATATCCTGCTTCGTGTTTTTGTTGTTGTCCTTAAAACAAAGGTAACCCATGGATAAGTGTTAGAAGTCCAATGGCAAATTACTTTTTCTTTTTTTTCCCACACAGTCTCATGTATCCCACTCTACCTATAACTCATTATGTAGCTGACAATGAGAACAGCCTTAAACTTCTGATCCCCCTGCCTCCATTTCCCACACATTTGATTATAGATGTGCATCATCACACACAGTTTATATGGTGCTGAGGACTGAACCCAGGGCTTCCAGCAGGCTAGGCAGGCCCTCTACCTCTGTGCTGGTTAGTTCTGTCAACTTTCTACAAACCTATACAAATCTGGGAAGAGGGAACCTCAGGTGAGGAATTGCCTCCATCAGCTTGTCCTGTAGGAAAACTGTGGGGCATTTTCTTGATTAATGATTGATGTGTGAGGGTCCAGGTCACCATGTGCAGTGTTGTCCCTGGGCAAGTGGCCCTTGGTTGTATGAAAAAGGGAGGAGAGAAATCCATGGAAAGAAGGCCAGGAAGCAGCCTTCTTTATGATCTCTGCTTCAGTTCCTACCTTCAGGCTCCTGCCCTGCATTCCCTTCATAAAGGACTGTAAAGTGTGAGGTGAAACAACCCCTTGCTCCACACCCTCCTCAGCATCAGCTGTCACTTGTGGTTTTGATCTTAGCCATTCTGACGGGAATCTCAGAGTTGTTTTGATTTGCATTTCTCTGGTGGTTAAGGATGTTGAACATTTCTTTAAGTGTTTCTCAGCTCTTTGAGAGTCCTGTACTGAGAATATTCTGTTTAGATCTGTGCCCCATTTTTAATTGGATTATTTGGTTTGGAGATATCTAGTTTCTTGAGTTCTTTATATTTTGAATTTTAGTCCCCTATTGAATGCAGAGTTGGTAAAAAAAAAAAATAATAATTTTTTTTTGCATCCCGTAGGCTGACTCCTTTGCCTTACAGAAGCTTTTCAGTTTCATGAGCTCCCAATTATTAATTGTTGATCTTAGTGCATGTGTTATGGGTGTTCTGTTCAGAAAGTCATCTCCTGTGCCAAAGTGTTCAAGGCTGCTCCCCACTTTCTCTTCTATCAGCTTCAGTGTACCTGACTGTATATCGAGGTATTTGATCCACTTGGACTTGAGTTTTGTGCAGGGTGAGAAATATGGAGCTATTTGCATTCTTCTAAATGCCGACATCCAGTTAGAGCAGCACCATTTGTTGAAGATGTCTCTTTTCCAGTGTGTCTTTTTGGCTTTATCAAAAAAATCAGATGTCTATATGTTTCTGGATTTATGTCTGGGTCTTCAATTAGATTTCATTGATCAACCTGTCTGTTTTTATCAGGGACTATGGGGATCCAGCCCCTCGATAGTCCCCTCCCAGGGTCTGGGAAGAATCTACAACCAGCTGATAATTAATCTTTGATGAAAATAAATGAGTCTATGTACATGAAACTCCTTAGTCCATACACTTTATTATTCTGTGTCAGTTCTCTCTCTACAAACTTATACTCTGCTCTCATTTTTAGCTCCTTTCTTGCCCAATTTCTCTTTCATTTATCTGCTGTCCCTCTAGGTTCTATCTTAATTCCTATATCTAGTTCTGCCCCTTCTAGGTTCTCATCCATCTAGTTCTTTCCCATATCAGTTCCTCTCCCATCTCCTCCTCTCCCATCTCCTTCTTCCCCATCTGGCTCTTCCTCATCTTCCACCTCGTTCCTCTAGTACTCTCTTCTAGCCCTTTAACCTAGTTCTTCCCTGTCTCAGTTTGCTCCTCTCGAGTTCTTGCCCATCTAGTTCTTCCTTTCTCTTTTCTCTTCTCTGTTCCCCCGTGCCATGGAAGTCCCAGTTAAATACACTTACAAGCAGTAATCCCTTGGCAGTGCAAAGCCAGGCTTCCAGGGTAAAATGGAGAGGTGATAAGAATCACATAGAGGGGCAATAACCATTAATTATCATTTGCAACCCCAAAGGGAAGTGACCAATGGGGAAATGAATTAACTAAAGGCTAGATTTGGGTAATATCTAAGAAGAGGGATCTTATGTGCTCAACTATAGTCTTAACTGTGATTGGTAGAAAATGTTAAGAATCTATAAGTTGCTAGGTCAATGGGAGAAAATAAAACTGCCTTCTTTTTCCCTGTGGCTCCTATCTGTCCAAGCTATCTGCTGGTTTTTTCTGCAGGGTGGGGGAAAGTGTGCTCGGTCACTAGGCAACCTGTGTACAGCTAGATGCCTCTGGTGATAGTTAAGGGGAGGTCTGGAACTAGAGGTAAGATTTGGGAAAGGAGGAAGTTAAGCTTAATTGGCACATCTGCCAGGCCTTCTCAAACAGGTAGCCTGGATGCTTAAGTCTGTTCTTAAAGAGTACAAAGGTATCTCTGATAAGGTACGTTCCTCCTTTGGGGATGGACCTGGCTGGACGCTGTCAATGATAATTACAGGGAAGCTTGAACTGGGGTTCTGGCTGAGCATAGCTGTCAGAGCAGAAGGTTATCTAAATATTCCTAGAGTGGTTAGGTAAGGAGTTAGAGGTCTATAAAGTTAGTAAGGCTGTAAGAAAGGAGGGTCTGAGCTAAATTGTGTAAAGCTATTACTTAATGTCCACCTGACCTAGGCAGTGTCTCCTTGTAGAATTTATCTTAAATAAGGAGACTTGCACATGGACTGCTATTTTTGTTAGTCCTTGAAAGTAGCTAAGGGAGATATCTGATTCCAGAGGAAGCCTTTCCTGAGGCTGTTCTCCTAATACCTTGAATGTGTATATCCAGAGAGTGATCAGTCCACACTGGTAGCCCTTCTTAGGGAAAAATCAATTGGGAAAACTATGAAGGCACACATGATTTTCATAACAGAATACAGCTGATATATAACAAGCCAAAAAACACCAAAAGCTCCTTGGAACTTGGCTTCCTCTGGAGGAATTCCTTGACCCCTCCAGGTAGTGACTTTGTCATAACCAGCTGAGTTCTTATGATGTGTTCCTGCGGCCTGCAGGATGTTTTTATGCCAATACCATGTGGTTTTTATTACTATAGCTCTGTAGTACAATTTGAAATCAGGGATGGTGATACTTCCAGCTGTTCATTCTTTGTTCATGAGTGTTTTAGCTATCTTGGGCTTTTTGTTTTTCCATATGAAGTTGTGAATTGTCCTTTCAAGGTTTCCAAAGAATTGTGCTGGATGGGGCTGGAGAGATGGCTAAGTGGTTAAGAGCACTGGCTGCTCTTCCAGAGAACCTGGGTTCAATCCCCATCACCCACATGGCAGCCCACAACTGTCTGTAACTCCACTTCCAGGGGACCTGATACTCTCTCACATAGACATACATGCAGGCAAATTATCAATGTACATAAAATAAAAATAAATAAATTATTTTTTTAAAAAAAGAATTGTGTTGGAATTTTGATGGGGTTTGCAATGAATCTGTAGATTGCTTTTGGTAGGGTGGCAATTTTTACTATGTTAATCCTTCTGATCCATGAGCATGGGGGATCTTCCCATCTTCGGATATCTTTCTCAGCTTCATTCTTCAAAGACTTGAAGTTTTTAATCATACAAGTCTTTAACTTGCTTAGTTGTAGTTACCCTGAGGTATTTTATATCATTGGAGGATATTGTGAAAGGTGCTGTTTCTCTGATTTCTTTCTCAGTCTATTTGTCATTTGTATATAGCAGGGCTACTGAGTTTTTGGGAGTTAATGTTGTGTCCTGCCACTTCACTGAAAGTGTTTATCAATTCTAGGAGTTCTCTTGTAGATTTTTAGGGTCACATGTCTTATCATCTGCAAACACTGATACTTTGACTTCTTCCTTTCCAATTTGTATCTCCTTGATCTCCTTCAGTTGTCTTCTTGCTCTAGCTAGAACTTCAAGTACTCTATTGAATAGATATGGATAGAGTGGAGAATCCTGTCTTGCTCCTGATTTTAGCAGAATTGCTTTAAGTTTCTGTCCATTTAACTTGATGCTGGCTATGGGCTTGCTGTAGACTGACTTTACTATGCTGAGGTATGTCTCTGTGTCCCTAATCTCTCCAGAACCTTTATCATGAAGTAGTGTTGGATTTTATCAAAGGCCTTTTCTGCATCTAATGAGATGATCATGTACTTTTTCTCTTTCAGTTTGTTTATGTGGTGGATGATATTTATTGATTTACATCTGTTGAACCACCCCTGTATCTCTGGGATGAAGCCTACTTGATCATGGTGGATGATTTTTTTGATGTGTTCTTGGATTCAGTTTGCAAGTATTTTGTTGAGAATTTTTGCATCTATGTTCATAAGGGAAATTGTTCTGTAATTTTCTTTCTTTGTTGAGTCTTTATTTGGCTTGGGTATCAGGGTAACCTTGGCCTCATAAAATGAATTTGGCAATGTTCCTTCTTTTGTTTGTTTGTTTGTTTTGTTTTAGAGACAGGGTTTCTCTGTGTAGCTTTGCGCCTTTCCTGGAACTCACTTGGTAGCCCAGGCTGGCCTCAAACTCACAGAGATCCGCCTGGCTCTGCCTCCCGAGTGCTGGGATTAAAGGCGTGCGCTGCTGCTGCCGCCGCCGCCGCCGCCGCCGCCACCGCCGCCCAGCTGTTCCTTCCGTTTTTATTTTGTGAAATAATTTGAGAAGTATTGGTGTTAACTCTTCTTTGAAAGTCTGATAGAATTCTGTGCTAAAATTGTCTAGCCCTGTTTTTGTTGTTGTTGTTGTTTTTGGTGGTGGGACTTTTAATGGCTGCTTCTATTTCATTCAGTATTATAGGTCTATTTAAATTGTTTATCTGATTTTGATTTAACTTTGGTAAGTGGCACCTATCAAGAAAATTATCCAGTTCTTTTAGATTTCCCAATTTGGTGGAGTACACATTTTTAAAGTGTTCCTTGTGATTCCTTATGTGAGGCAGAGATGTTAAGAATGTTTAAGAACTAAAATGTCATTTTGGTGGATTTTCCTTTGATGAGTGTGTAGTGTCCTTTCCTGTCACTTTTGATGAGTTTTGGTTTGAGGCCTTTTTTGTTAGGTATTAAAATGGCTACACCAGCTTTTTTTTTTTTTTTTTTTTTTTTTTGGCTTGGAATATCTTTTTCTACCCCTTTACCCTGAGATAATATCTATCCTTGATGGTGAAGTGTGTTTCTTGGATGCAGCTGAAGGATGGATCCTGTTTTTGTATCCATTCTTTTAGTCTGTGTCTTTTTACTGGGGAATCAAGACCATTGATAATGAGAGATATCAATGACCAATGATTATTGATTCCTGTTATTTTGTTGTTGGTTGTGGTGGTCGTGTGTGTGTGTGTGTGTGTGTGTGTGTGTGTGTGTGTGTGTGTGCATGTGTGCATGTGTGTGTGTGCGTGCACGCGTTTCCCTTCTTTTAGTTTTGCTCATGTGAGATTATTTATTTCAGTGTTTTCATGGTTTAGCTAGCTAACCTTAGGTTGGAGTTTTCTTTCTAACATCTTCTATAGGACTGGATTCATAGACATATATTGTTTAAATTTGATTTTATCAAAGAATATCTTATTTTCTCCATTTATGATGATTAAAAATTTTGCTAGGCTTCATGGTGGTAGCGTACGCCTATAATCCCAGCACTCAGGAGGCAGAGCCAGATGGATCTCTGTGAGTTCAAGGCCAGCCTGGTCTCCAAAGCAAGTTCTAGGAAAGGCACAAAGCTACAACAGAGAAACCCTGTCTTGGAAAAAAAAAAATTTTGCTAGTATAGTACTCTGGGCTGTCTTCTGTGGTTTCTTACAGTCCACAGAACATCTGTCCAGGCCCTTCTGGCTTTTAGAGTTTCTGTTGACAAGTTGGGTGTAATTCTAATAGGTCTGCCTTTATATGTTACTTGCTCCTTTTTCCTTGCAGCTTTTAATATTCTTTCTTTGTTCTGTATATTTAGTGTTTTGATTATTATGTGGCAAGGGGATTTTTTCTTCTGGTTCAATCTATTTGATGTTGTGTGTACTTTTTTTTTTTTAAAAAACTTTTTATTGATTCTTTGTGGATTTCACATTGTGCATTCCAAGCCCTGTCCCCTCACATCTTTCCTCTGCTCTTGGAACCCCCTCAATAAAAACCAAATTTAAAATAAATAAATAAAACAAAGAAACCAAAACAAACAAACAAACAAACAGGAGGAGGAGGAGAATCAGAAGTAGAATCATCTTGTCATGGAAGCTCTAGTGTGGCCCATTGAGTCACACAGTTTACCCTTTAGTCCATTCATCTTTACTTGCAAGTGTTCATTGCCATGAGTCATTGGTCTGGCTTGAGGCCTCTGGCTCCTGCTACACCACTGATTATGGGCCCTCACTGGGGCTCCTTTTGCATATCGTGGTGGCAATGTGGGCTAGGGACATCAACACAGACCCCAGCAGCAGCTGTATGCTTTATATTTTAATAGGCATCTCCTTCTTTAGGTTAGGAAAATTTTCTCCTGTAATTTTGTTGAAAACACTTTCTGAACCTTTGAGCTAGGTTTCTTCTTCTTCCTCTATATCTATTATTCTCAGGTTTGGTCTTTTCATAGTGTTCCAGATTTCCTGGATGTTTTGTGGCAGGAATTTTTTAGATTTAACATTTTCTTTGACTGATGTATCCATTTCTTTCATTGTATTTTAAACAACTGAGATTCTCTCTTTCATCTTTTGTATTCTGTCGTTGAATCTTGCCTCTGTAGTTCCTGTTCGAATTCCTAAATTTTTCATTTCCAGAATTCCCTCAGTTTGGGTTTTCTTTATTGATTGTATTTCTAATTTCAGGTCTTGAACAGTTTTATCCATTACCTTCCACTGTTTGTGCTTTCCTGGATTTCTTAAAGAGATTTCTTTATTCCCTCTTTAAGAACCTCTATCATATTCATAAAGAATGTTTTAAGGTCTTTTTCTTGTGCTTCAGCTGTGTTGGAATGATTAGGTCCTGCTGGGGTGGGAGAGCTGGGCTCTAATGGAGACATACTACCCTGCCTGAAGTTGATTGTGTTTTTTTGCTGGCGTCTTGGCATCTGTGTTTGGTATGATTCAAGTTTTAGGTGCTGATTTCTGGATTTGTCTTTGTTGGGTTAATGTTTTGCTCCTTGGTTTCTGTTTCCTCTCTGGATTTTTCAGAGAGGAGGATGGCGGTGTGTTGACTATTTTCCTGACCTGCTCAACTGGTGTGTTCCCAGGAATGCCTGCGGGGTTGGAGGCTGGGATGCTGGATAAGTTGGGGGAAGGAAGGCTGGAGGAGAAGGTCTTTGTGATCCTTTGGGGACGGGGTCAGAGAGGAAAGGGAGACCTCATCAGGTTTCTTGCTACAGAGGTGAGGATGAGAGTGGGGGGGTTGGATTTCAGTAGCCTAGGAGAGGTGCGGGTCCTCCTTCAGCCTACTTGTTGCTCTGGGAGGAGTGGACTTCGGGTTAGCAGGGGGTACCTGATCGAGTTGGGGCAAGGAATAAGCCAACAAGCGGGTGGAGGAAGATTAGAAGGGGAAGATCTGTGGGACCCACAGTAGATGGAGCAGGGGCAGGGAAGGCTGCCATGGGTGTTCTGTTGCAGCACTGAGGATGAGACTGGGGGATTGGGTCCGGGGTAACAGAGAGACAGGAGAGAGTCTGCAGGCAGCCTTAATGTGTATATTTAAAAGCACTGTTGTCCCTCTCTCTTTTGGTTTCTCATGGGAACCAGTGTAAACAGCAATGGTCGTCTTTTTCAGACCAGAATATCCCTTGCTATTTGCCCTTTTGTTGAATGCCTCCTTTCCTCATTTCATTTCAGTGGTGGAGTGTCCCAACACCACAAGTCTGGAAGCTTCTAGACAGACTGAGCCCGTTCATCTTTGTACGTGAGTCACCACACAGGCCACTGTAAAGATTAGCGGCCCGTTTGTTTACCCGACTCCTGTGGCTCTTACTTGGCGACAGGCTTTGAGATCGGCACTGGCGATTCAGTGATAGCAAGATCCAGCCCCCACTCTCCTAGATCACAATCTCTGAAGGACATGGACACCCAAAGAGGCGATTGCATAATCCCTGGATGAGTGTGGATGGGCTGGGTACAGGTGCCTGGAGAGTCAGCAAAGAATGGAATGCTGTCCCTCCAGACAACATGTCATTCATCTGCTGAGCACAGACAGGAACCCTGCTACAGGCCGCAGTTTTCCTCCTGCTGCGTTCCAGTCTCACGGAGAGATGTTGGGGTTGAGGGTGGGCTTCCAAGGGATGTGCCCCCTGCCTCAGCTTGTTTTGTTGTATTTATCACGGGCAGGACCGCAGAGTAAGAGAACTCAAACTCGTGGCAATCCTCTAGCCTCAGCCTCTGAAGTGCTACTATCCCCGGTAATTCAAGCTCCTTGGAACATCTACCGGGTGAAAAGTTTTCGTTTTTCCGTGGCTCACACAAAGGCCCCGCCCGCCGCGCGCAGTCCTACAGACCATGGTCCCTCTGCCTCAGCGCTGTCCCATGGAGTCTCTGAATCCAGTTCCGGGTCTTAGTGCGCCTGCGCAGGCGGGGCCTGTGGTTAGAGAAGGGGCGGGACTTGTGGAGTTCGTAGCAAGTTCTAACAGCCAAGATCCTAAAGAAGTTTGAGGTGGTGGTGTTTTGGGGTTCTTTTTTGACTGGGCCATTTCTGGGTGTCTGGAGGGACCAGAGATCCCACGAGGAACTCGCCCGAGTTTCCACGCCGCGTGCCTTTCTCAGCTCACGTTGTTCTGTCCTTTGACTTTTTAGTTCAGTTCAGTTCTGAGGAACTGCTTTACCGCGCGACAGATTCACGTTCTTTTCGTTCTGAGCCTGCGTCTTGGGCAAGTGACCTGTCCACACTTCTGCCTGTATAAAATGGAATTGATAATAATTGTATTCCACAGGGCTCCGGAGCGATTACACGAGAGTTGTCAGTGTAATGGGCTCCACTTTGCAGGAGAAGCCAGGATCATTTCTTTGTCGGGAGTGGGTGATGTGTCTGGGTCTTTTGTATGCAGCTGTTCTACTGACTGTACTTGGGAACCAGCAACCATTAGGGATCATGCAAAGTAAATGAGATTCAAGTCTGAAGGTTAGAATGTGCTAGATGATGTATTTGGTCTGGAGTTTGTATTTTTGTTAGTTTAAAAATATGACACATGTGAGAACTTGGGATAGGAACTCCCGCTACCCTTGGCATGTCATGTGAAACTTTATCAGAACATGCCCTTGTTGCAGGGGGATTGGTGGGTGGAAAAAAGACAAGTTTACTGAGCATATTGCAAAGGAGTAGCAGGCAAAGCTGAAGAGAACTTGCTGGTCTACATTTGGGAGCTAACCTCCTTCCAGTTTGGGTTCATACCATGGGGATGCTG
Source organism: Peromyscus maniculatus bairdii (assembly GCF_049852395.1). Taxonomy (NCBI): domain Eukaryota; kingdom Metazoa; phylum Chordata; class Mammalia; order Rodentia; family Cricetidae; genus Peromyscus; species Peromyscus maniculatus. The sequence continues at coordinate 72,899,114 of NC_134853.1, forward strand.
TCATGTAAATGAGGGCAATCTTGATTGGTCTTTGTGTGACTGGGTGGAGGCAGGTGTACAACGGGCCATGCTGATGGTGGTCCATTTGGTTGTTCGTTCCTGCACTTGGCCCGAAGGGAAGCAATGTTTTCTTTTGCAGGGTTATTGAGGTGCTTCTGGGATCAGGTTTGTACAGTGGAAAGTCACTGGTAGGGACTTGTTTCTATTTTGGTTTTTCAGTCATGGTCTTCATTCCACTCACGCCATCCCTCCCTGCTGACTATAAAACACACACACACACACACACACACACACACACACACACACACACACACACACGGAAAACATCATACATACAACATCAACATCAGGATGCTCTAATAATGCCCACTTATAGAATCACTATGTGATCACATAGGCATACTGTCCAGGCAAGAATTCCTGGCACAAAGATTCTGATTATAGAGAAGAATTTCTTTATTCCATTTCCATATCCACATCAACTCAAGATTCAAAACTGAAGACACTGTATATGAGTCTTTACTAACTACACTTAATGCATTTAAGTCAGCTTAGTCCATTTCAGATTATGAAAACACTATACAGGGCCTCTCCTTTTACTAGTGAATAAGGCTTATATGAGTACTGTAGTTGAAACACAGTAAGAACTAAGAGAATCATATGCTTTTAAAGAAAATTACTTGCAATCTACAATTAAGACACCAAAAATATGGGTTGTGTGTCCTGAAACCCCTATAATAACAGAGTCAGGTCAAGTTACTCACTCCATAGGCAAATGTATACACTCAGATAGGGGGTGTAGTTCAGTTGGTAGAATGTTTGCTTACTGTGTACAAAAGTCTGGGTTCTAGCCCTAGAACCACATATCCAGTGACATAAAATAAGGATATCTTACAGCAAATTAAAGACACACATCTCATATGTGCTGGATACAAAGAAGAAAAGCCATATTCCTTCTGAAACTTACTACAAAATGGGCTTAAAGGCAATGACATCTTTTAACCTGCTTATAAAAAAATCAATAGTAGGGGCTGGAGAGATGGCTCAGTGGTTAAGAGCACTGGTTGCTCCACCAGAGGTCTGGAGTTCAATTCCCAGCAACCACATGGTGGCTCACAACCATCTGTAATGAGATCTGGTGCCCTCTTCTTGCATGTAGGCAGAATGTTGTATACATAATAGATAAATCTTTTTGTTTGTTTGTTTGTTTGTTTGTTTGTTTGTTTGTTTTCGAGACAGGGTTTCTCTGTGTAGCTTTGCGCCTTTACTGGGACTCACTTGGTAGCCCAGGCTGGCCTCGAACTCACAGAGATCCGCCTGCCTCTGCCTCCCGAGTGCTGGGATTAAAGGCGTGCTCCACCACCGCCCGGCTTTTTTTTTTTTTTTAAATCAATACTAATAGATTTAAGTCAATGGCTGTTGCTGTGGGATTTTGCTCTTTTGGGGGGGGCCCACCACCCAGCTTCCAAATAAATCACACACAGAGGCTTATTCTTACTTATGAAACCTGGCTTGGCTTGGCTTAGTTTCTAGCCAGCTTTCCTTAACTTATCCCGTCTACTTTTTGCCTCTGGGCTTTTCCAGTTCTCTTACTTCTGTAAATCTAACTTTCTCCCTTTATATATTCTGTCTGCCTGCCAGCCCCGCCTATCCTTTCTCCTGCCTTGCTATTGGCCAGTTATTTATTAGACAATCAGGTGTTTTTTAGACAGGCACAATATCACAGCTTCACAGAGTTAAACAAATGCAACATAAACAAAAGTAACACACCTTAAAATAATATTCTACTACAACTGGCAAATTCCACCAATGAATGTTTTGCATTTTTTTCTGCTACCAGTAACATAGTTGATAGAGCTACACAGAGTTTTAGATACATTATGAGGTCTAATAGGGAGAATGATTAACATTTATTTATTCTCTAAACTGTGATGCAACACTTCCCAGAGAATGCAAAAGCTACTGGCTGCCTCTTTTGACCCCTTGAGCCAGCTTTTCCTCCCAACCCTTCCACCAGCCACTGACAATGTGAAACTTTTTTGCCAACTGAGAAACTTCTACTTGAAGCTGAGAAGCCACTCAAATAGCGACTTCTGTCAGAGACAGAGCAGAGCGCTGCCAGGACAATACCTGGCTATGTCGAAGCATAACCCACCTGCCTATGCACCCACCTGCCTATGCACCAGCTCCATTACTGGGTGCTAGCTAACCCAGATGTGGCTTTGGCATTTGGCTGCAGCTTTCCACACCCTTGGAGGCTCATGAGAATTCCAGCCTGATTCCTCTCCCCACCCCCGATTTATTAAGTCTTGTATCACACAGCTGTAAAATAGCTGCAGTATTTTATGTAGTACGGGCCCTAGGGTTTCCATGGCTAATTGTCACGCCAACTCTTGTCACCTTTAGGTCACATAATAGCTTGTTTTTATTGTTTAGCCAGATGGTTAGAAGTTAAATTGCATCCTTAACATTGGAATAATACCCATCTACAATGGTGGCACAAAAAAACCCTTTTCCATTTATACTTTGTTTAAAATCTATTTGGGGCACTGGGGATATGTTTCCGTGGTAGGGCACTTGTTTAGAATGTGCAAGGCCCTGAGTCTGAGTCCCAGCACAGAACAAAATAGAGAAAGATTTTGGTGCCGCATTCCCAGTGTTGGCACCAATGGGAACAGCATCAGTTCTTCCGTACCTGGTTCCTCTTGTTCCTCACAGCCTAGCAGGAATACACTTTTGGCTGAAATCTAAAGGAAAATGTTTAGTTTTGGCTATCAACCAGGAATCTGCATACACATATGTTGGAATCAGCCAGATTGCATGTACACTAGCCTACATAAATTCTGCTGGCCACTTTTTTTGCACTATTATACAAAGATCTGGCTATTGTTTAACTTGCTCTGCTGGGAGAGAATGAAACTAGAAATGTTCAGATTTTAAATGGAAGGAAATGTATCCTCCATGTCCTATTCCCACTTGTATAATTATCCAGCGCATTTCCCCATGTTTTCATGCATATATCTCTACACATATGCCTTGCGGTAGTTATGAATCTATTCAACTACAATTGAAATGAAAACCCAAGAAAGAAAGCCAGTTTATTAGTCTCATTCAAAAAGAAGCCCAGGGAAATAATTCAAATGTCCCTGCATCAAAGATAAAATGCGACATATACATACGGACAGTGGAAGTTTATCCAGCTGTTAAAAGAATGAAATTATTATTTATATTACACTATGGATGCTCAGTGACAACATTATACTAATTAAATAAGCTAAAAACAAAACATATAAAAGACCAAGCAATCCTGATCAAAAAGAATAAAACCAGAAGTATCACTATACCTGATTTCAAGTTATTTTAAAGAGCAATAGTAGCAAAAAACAGTGTTGTGCTGGCCCTAAAGCAGACATGTAGTCAACTGAACAGAGTACAGGTCTCAGATATAAGCCCACACAGCTCCAGTACCTTGATTTTTTTTTTGACAAAGATGACAAAAATATACATAGGGGAAAATACAGCATCCTCAGTAAATGATGCTGTGAAAATTGGGTATCCATATGTAGAAGAATAAAACTAGATTTCTACCTCTCACCCTGCACAAGAGTCAACCCTAGATGGGTCAAAGACCTTAATATAAGACCTGAGACTCTGAAATTGGTAGAGGAAAAAGGAGGGGTAATTTCAAGATATAGGCAAGGACTTTCTGAACAAATGACAAATTGGATTTCATCAAACTAAAAAATAGCAATGGAAACAAGTAAAGACATGACCTATAGAGAGGGAGGAACATCTTTGACAGAATAAATATCTAGCTATACAAAAAACTAAAAAAGGCTAATAAACATATATAAATTGTCCAAAGTCACTAACCTTCAGAGAGATGAGTCTACGCTGCCATTTGGTCTTAGCCCAGTGAGAATGGAAGTCATTAAGAAACAACAATTGATGCGGGCAAAAGGGGAACGCTTAGTCACTGCTGGTGGGAGTGCAAGCTAATCCAGACATGGTGGAAAATTGGTGTGGAGGTTTCTCAGAAAACTCAGCTAGATCTACCATATGACCTAGCTATGCATTGTTACCAAAGGACTCAAGTCACCATGTCATAGAGGCACTTGCCCATTAATGTTTACCGTAGTACTGTCCACAATAGCTCAGTTATGGAACAAATGGACGTGTCTAACAGTAGAGGAAGGAAGACTGAAAGTGTAGTCTTACTTAACATCCTAGGTAGTTTTCTGCTACTGTGATGAAACACCATGACTAAAAGCAACTTGGGGAGGAAAGGGTTTATTTCAGTTTACAGCCTATAGTCCACTGTGAACGGGAGTTGGTGCAGAACTCAAGGCAGAAACCTGGAAACTGGAACTTATGAACACTGCTTGCTGGCTTGCTCCTCGTGACTTGCTCAGTTTGCTTTCTTATACTATCTAGGACCACCTGCCCAGGGTGTCATTACCCATAATATGCTGGGCCCTTCCCCATCAATTACTAATTAAGAAAATATGCCACAGACTTGTTCATAGGCAATCTAATAGAGACATTTTCTCCACCGAGGTCAGATGACTCTAGTTTGTCATGTTGACAAAAACAAACTAACTAACTAGCACATGTACACAATGGATTTTTTTTTTTCATTCCTGAGGAACAGAGTTTGAAAAATGGATGTAACTGAAGATAATCATATTGAACTAGTCAGAAAGACAACTGCTGTATGCTTCCTTTCATTTGTAGTTCTTAGATCTTATGAGGATATATAAAATCATGTATGTATGATATGAAAGTAGAAGCAAAGGGGATTATTAGTGGGGGAGATCGGAAAAGGGTAGAAAAAAAGGTATGGGGGGACTATGCTTGTGTGACACGTATACAAAGAAAAACTTAAAAGGCAGAGGGGTCAGAGGGATGGCTCAGTGATTAAGAGCACCTGCTGTTCTTCCAGAAGACCCGCCCAAATTCAGGTCCCAGTACCCACATCTGGAGCCTTACAGCTGCCTGTAACTCCAGCTCCAGGGGAATCACACACCTTTGCCTCCCACAGACACCTACACTCTTGCGCACATGGCCTCATGCAGATACACAGACTGACATCATTAAAAAGAATAAACTAAATCTTTTAAAAGGCTAGGCACAAAAGAACTTATAATTCTACTTATACGAGCTCCTTGAACTTGTCAAAACATGAAGACAGAAAGTAGAATGGCTGCCAGAGGTGAGGGGTGGGGCTGAACCCAGCTGGCTTGAAATGGGAACACAGCTCGGAATGACGAGAATGTCTTAATGGCTAGTGATAATAGGTGTTGCACAGTGTGGCTGTGTGTCATGCTACTGAACGGTTTGTGGAGGTACACTTTACCCAGAGACCGACTGCACACCCTCAGGCGGTGAGGCTCAGTGCTGAGGCTCAGTGACGTCACCAAGATCCCAGGCTCTTTCAGCCTTTGAGTTGACCATGTACTGCTCTTGCCCTTGTTTGATCTGGAGATGATTGCAGCCTGTCTAGAAGCTGTGTCCATGTACTGGGCAGGAAAGGCCAAACATCATCTGCTTGCCAAGCTGTTCTCATTCACGAAAGGAAACCCAGGGGACTGTCTGCTTATAGTTCGCTCTCCTAAACTTGATTACATCATGTCTCAGCACAGAGCCCGGGTAAACTAGCAGTCAACTGTGTAAAGTGTAACACGGCATGGTAAAGGAAAGCTGCAGTCTGTGGCTGCCCGAATTTCCAGTGTCTGCCAGAGAAATCCCAAGGTTTGTTTGCTTTTCCCCTGAATAATATTGTACTGCATATTTGCTTTTTACTAAGTGTTGCTTTTTCTTAGCAATATGAACTAAAACATCCAGCAGTGGCGTCTGTGAATGCCCTTGGTTCCTTTAGCTACTACATATGATCTTTATTATTCTAAGGCACACTTCCTCATTCACACTTTACAGCCTGGAAAATTGGTAAGCCTCTTACAGTTGCTGCCAGTGAGGCAACGGAAGAGACACTGTTGTCATCCACTGCTGGGTATGCATCAAAACTCACAGAATGGAGGTTAGCAGCCTGGACTACTGATGGTTCTGGGTCTGAGTGCCTTTTAGGAGAGTCTGATTTGGAGATGAGGATTTAAATTTTAAATTTAAATTTTTTATGTGTTTGTACGCACGCACATACACACACACACACACACACACACACACACACACACACACACACACACAGACACACGCTCATGTTTGCATATACCATAACACATATGTGGAGACCAGAGGACAACTTGTGGGAGTTAATTCTCTCCCTTCACCTTGTGGGTCCTGGGCATTCAACTGAGGTGATTTTAGCTCAAGTGTCTTTACCTCTTGAGCCATTTCACTGATCCAAGAAGAGAATTTAGGTATATCCTAATCAATTCATTTCATGAACATTTTCCTTTTTGACGCATGCAAAGGGGGATGGTGCACAATTCTAAATCTGCATCTTAAGTCACAAATAACTTTCCCAAGAAGTATGAAATAAAAAATTACAAATGGACACAAAAGTTGTGTGCCATAGTTTAATTAGACACATTTTCTTTTTTAATGATACACAAAATGATGATGTCTGTAGTTGCTGTCATCCCTGCAGATGATGAAACATGCTGTTCTACACTGTGACTATCCCTTAGCTCACTTCGTCATTTCTTTTTTTGGCAGGTATTTTCATTTGTGTGTGCATTTAAAATATGCTTTGGTTAAAACCTTGGTCCTGCTCCATGCTCTGTGAGTGTGTGTGTGTGTGTGTGTGTGTGTGTCTGTGTGTGTGTGTGTGTCTGTGTCTGGTATATGCACTTGAGTGTCCCTATGCCCATGCATGCACAGGCAAGAGCTGGATGTTGGGAACCTTCCTGGGTCACTATCTGCCTTATTGCCTAGAGACAGGGTCTCTTCCTGAAGAGGAAGCTCACCGAATAGGCTAGTGAGCTATCTGCCTGACTCTGCACCCCAAATCCTGATCTTACAGGCAAGCCTAGCCATGCACAGCTTTCTCCATGGGTCCTAGAGAGTCAAAGTCAAGTCCTTACACTTGTAGAGCTTGTATGCTTTCTCACTGAGCCATCTTTCTAGCTTCTCATGTTCCTTTTTAACTTCTGTCCAAGAGAATTTCTGTAGCTAAACAGAACTGTGAACTCTAAAATACCTGTAGCTATAGTCCCCCAGAACAGCCTGACTGACTTACACTTCCTCCAGAAAGTAAGAGAACCCATTTTCTCAATCAGCTTAAGTTTTTACTCAATCTGATGTCTTAACTAGAACCTCGTTTTGTTTGCTTGTCTTTTTTTATTATTATATTTGGTGGTTGTTGTTGTATGTGTTTTAGTTATTGCTTACTTTCTTGTGCTATAAATTACTCCATGTTTTCTACACTAGTCCCAGAAGCAGCCATTTCTTCAATGGATCCTTTTATTAGAAATGAAGATAATGGTGCTACTCATGTGAAGTCAATTTTTACATAGTTAAAATTCCAATCTTGTCCTACGTGGCTTTACTTTATGTATCTTTCTTAGTGTGAGGGGGCAATGCTGTGAGTTGAACTTAAGACATGCTAGTCGAGTGCTCTACCATTGCACTACACTACCAGCCCTGCTTTGTACATTGTACATGAGAAAGCACTGCTGTCCTTCGCTTAAACATGTTCTATTTTTACTTCATTACTTGTATGTCTTTTATATGTGGCTTTAAACCCCAGATGGAATCATTCATTTTACATGATGCAGAGGAAAAATGTTAATTTTTTATTAACAGATGACTAATGTCATTTGTGGACTTAACAACTCTTTCCTTTGCAGTGGTTCTCAACCTGTGAGTCATGACCCCTTTGTGGGTGTCCAACAACCCTTTCACAGGGGTCACCTAAGACCACTGGAAAATATAGAAATTTACACTATGATTCATAATGGTAACAAATTACAGTTATGAAGTGGCAACAAAAATAATTTTATGAATGGGAGTCACTACAACATGAGAAACTGTATTAAAGGGTGGCAGTGATAGGAAGGTTGAGAGCCATTGTTTTACAGTTTAAATGTTCCAACATGTTCAGAAATCTGTTGTGGGCCTTATTTTATTGTATTATGCAGATTGAATTTCTATAAATTTATAGAGATTTTTACTACCTGGTAGGGTAAATGCCATCTTGAGTCTTTTGAAAAATGTTCTTTGCTATTCTTCATCATTTTTTCTTTCAAACAAATATTAGGATCATCTAGCCCAAGTCCATAAAAATGTCTTTGGTATTTTGGTTGATGTATGCCAGCTACTCCTAATTCAACTAGCTCTCAAATTTAGTATGCAAAATAACCTACCTGGAAGGTTTGTGGTGCCCAGCCTCCAAGGTTCTGTTTGGGTCAGACTTATGAATTTAATCTTTGTTTTCAACAAATGGGAGGTAAGAAAGCTGAACTAGTCATCTCTTGAGAATCACTGTTCTGCAGGACCTTCTTGATTATCTTATCCATCCCTACAGCCTTTGAATACAATGCAAATGTTCAGCATACGTAAGTACTTGCAACAGATCAACAACTATCTTATCCTCCATAGCTAATATTTATGTAGAAACTTTAAACATTTTTTTTATTTATGTATGTATTCTATGTATGAGTGCTCTATCTGCATGTATGCCTGCATGCCAGAAGAGGGCATCAGACTCATTATAGATGGTTGTGAGCTACCATGTGGGTGCTGGGAATTGAACTCATGACCTCTGGAGGAGCAGCCAGTGCTTTTAATTGCTGAGTCATCCTTCCAGTCCCAGTATGTACAAACTTTTAATTGGTTTACATATATAAAAATCATTCAATGTTGTTACATTTTCATGATGAGGGTATTCTGCTTTATACTATGATACATTGTAGTCAATAAGATTTTCCAGGAATATTTGAGTTTCAGAAATTTTTCTTCATTATTGTCAATATCCATGAATAACTTCAGATTTTCTAATATTTTAGCATTTGAACTACATCTCCTAGACTATCTCTACCACCAGAGAGTATATCACCAACAGTACTTGGTGTATCTTCTACAGTACTCACTCTAATTTAAAATGTATGTTTTAACTCAAAATATAATTGTCATCTCCCTCCTTCCCTTCCCTCTAATTTTTTCCCATATTCCCATTTCTTTTCCTCTCAAATTCATGGTCTCATTTTCTTTAATTGTTGTGTGTGAGTGTGTGTGTATAAATATTAAAAAACAACCTGATATATCCACTTAGTGTTGCTTCTACGTACGATCTCAGGCTGACCACTTGATATTGGATAACCAGTTGGGGGTGGTCATCCTTGGAAAGAACTAATTCTTCCAATCTCAGCACGCCTGAGTTTCCTATAGTTCTTTGTCTAGGAGTGGGGTCCCCTGGGATTTCTCCTTTCTTCATTGGCAAGTGTATTGGTGTTGTCCTTGTTCAGGTCTTATTTGCTGTATTTACTGAGGCACCATGGGTGGAGGTTCCCTGTCATTTCCGGGTCCTCTGATTCTCACACTCTCTCTGCTCCCTCGTCCATCATATTTCCTGAGCCTCGGGTGCAGCTGTGTTATAGATGTATCCACTGGGGCTGGATCACTGTACCCCATCATGCCTTGTTCTTGACCTTTTAACCAGCTGTGGTTTTCTGTGATGGTCTTTGTTACAAAAAGACAACTTTTTTTAAAAAAAGAAGGTGGGGTTACACTTATATGTATCTCCATGCCATGTGACTCTATCCCAAATTTTCTTTGTTGCTGTTCCAACAATACAGTTCTATTAATGCAAGGATTTCAGAGTATCTCTCTTCCTGTGCTAACTTTTGGTGAATTCTTCCACGTGTAGCCCCTTTGTTTTGGGTGGCTATTTCTCAACTGGTGTCCCCATCCTCTATGCCAGAACCACCTATTATCAGAAGTGGATTTCTAATCCAAAAGCAGTCAGCACGTATGTTGTTAGCGTGTGCTTGCTTGAAGCAGTGGGCTCAGCTTGTTTGTTTGCCTTTTGTCTGGGTAAACAGGAACCCAGGGAGAGGACATTTCCACACTCACCATAGGCTGGCGTGATGGTGGTAGTGATGTCCGTTATGGCTGAGTGCAAGATAGTCAAGCAGAGGAAGCAGGCTGGGAGTCGGAGGAGAATTGGAGCTCATCTACATGAGAAAGGAAGAGAAGACACAGAAACTAAAGAAAGAAGGGCAGAGAGAGACATGGAAAGCCACAGTGAGAAACGGTTGTCACGGTGACCTCCTGTAATCTCGCCATACTGGAGGCCGAGGCAGGAGAGTTGGAAGCCAGTCTGGACTACATAGCAAGACTGTCAAACAAAGAGAGAGAGAAGGAAGGATTGGTAGCCTGAAGCGAAATAGATGGAGATCATCGGTCCCTAGTGGCTTTTAATTAACTGCACGTCCTGCTCAGGCTGGTTTTGCAGTTCCAGTTCGCCTCAGATTAAATAAACATCCTCCTTTGGCAAGTTTGGATGAGACTCTGTTACTTGCTAGAAAAGGCAGTTTAAGGTACTTTCTAATATCCATTCTCAGTTAGATTTCAGGGACATTGTCCATGCAAAATAGTAACAGAGAGATAAATGAAATGCCAATTTGCAAAGAACATTGTGATTTTTCAGAATGCTGCAGCATTCAGGTTAGATGCCCAGTTCATATTCTTTCCTTCAGAGAGCTTTTGTGGGAACCGGCTGCTCTGTCAAGACTGCTCGGTAAGCCTGAGCCAGAGCAAAAAAGCTGTGCTTAAAGCTATTCTCAATAAACTGTCGGAGTACAGTGCAGTGCTCATACCCATCGTGGGAATGGACCAGGCTGTCTTAAGGCAATTGTCCAACGGACCGGTTTTCCCCTATAGCTTGATTTACTCACCTTTCTGTTGATCTTGCTCTTCTGCTAATACTTTCCTTGGAGAATTTATAATAGCTTTGTTATCAATACATGTAATAGTATTTTTATTTGCCAGCACTGAGCTAAGCCCTCTGTATGCACCGTCTCGTCAAATCCTATTAAGTAGGTGTTACTCCACTTGACAGATAAGATTGAGCCATGTTAAAAAACCTGACCAGGGTAATTTGCCTTCCTGAGTCAGGAAAACAGAGTAAGACGAGATGCAGAAATTGTGTTAGGGATCTGACTTGTTACCCTGGCCTTAATCGTTTTAAAGTTAGCCTGCTTTCTTGATTTGAGGAGAAACACATGGTCAACTGTGTTCATAGCAGCTTGTCTTCATGGGGCACATGCCAATCTTCAGCATTTTAAATCAAAAGCTCTGGTCATTTATTGAGGTTGAGGCTGGAAGTTGTTGTTTTCTGTTTGTTTTTATCGAGACAGGGTTTCTTTGTGTTGCTCTGACTGTTCTGGAACTTGCTTTGTAGACCAGGCTGGCCTCAAACTCAGAAATCCACCTGCTTTTGTGCCGGAGTGCTGGGATTAAAGGTGTGTGCCACCACGCCAAGCAAGGCTGGAAGCTTTTACCTACCCTATCAGGTAGGCAGCGTTAGCTCTCTCTTAAGCAATGAGAAAACAGATTCAAGGTAGATAAAATACTCCATGTGGAAATAAGTAGTACAGGCCAGGCCCCCTTGCTACATACACCTCCTGCTTTACCCACACTTTATTGCCTATCATTCAAACTTTCTGATCTGAATTGATCTTCTCATTTCATAGCCCAGCAGTTTCCCTTTGACTGCGTCCTCATTTAAGAATACTATCTTTAAGGACTTCTAGCACAGAATTACATGGAAGGCTTACGTGCAAATGGTGAGTAGCTTTGGCTTCTGGAATGGTGTGTCATAAAGTTTGTTTCCAATAGAATGCAACACCCCCCCCACTCCCTCCCCACCCTCCCCACCCCCTCACCCCACCATCAAGTCTGTTCCCTGGCTCTCTGGGCAATTTCAAAGCTCCTGGGACACCACACAAATCATCGCTAAAATAAGGAACAAAAAGCAGCTATAATTCTTAGTCTCGAGTATTCTATAGGTGCTTCTGCCCCCACACCAGGGAATATGTTTGGGTGTCTCTCTATTTTTTTTCTGCAGTCAAAACCCTGGATGATCACCTGTTTAAAGATTGTGGGTGACTGGATGTGTGACTCACACCTGTAATCCCAGCATTCCAGAGGTGGAGGCAGGAGGATCCGAAGTTCAAGCTCATCCTCTGCTACAAGTTTGAGGCCAGCCTGGGCTAACAGAAGACCCTGTCTCAAAAAGTGTCAAAAAAGTTACACATATGACTGACTATATTACCATATAAGGCCCATAAATTCTACTCCCAAGTATGTATCCCAAAGAATTAGAAACAGGTTATTTAGACAACATATTTAGGTATGTTCAGAGAACCAGTTCATGTCAGCCAAAGGGTGGAAATAACCCTTACATCCACCAACAGATGTAAGAAGAGAAAAGCAAACCATAGTTTATACATTCAATGCCATCCTATGTAGCCATAAAAAGCAATGAAGTGTGTGATGCATGCTACAACCTGGAATAACCTTGTCTGGATTCTTTGACCTAGCCAGACAAGACCAGGCCTGCTCCAGGAGGCTTAGGCGGGACGTTTGTAGGTTCAAAGACTGCCTGAGCTAGAGTGAGTTCGAGGCCAACCTGGGAAGCTTAGGCGCGCGAACATACACACACACACACACACACACACACACACACACACACACACACACACACAATGCCACACACAAAAAATGCCCAAAACGACTCCATTTATATGAAATATACAGAAAAGGTAAATCTATAGAGAAAGAAAATGCATTAATGGTTTTTCAGAGGACTAGGCAGTGGAGCGACTGATTAATTTGTGTGTGTGTTTCCTTCTGATGGAACCGTTCAGAATTAGGAGGGGGTCATTGCTGACTGTTTTAAGTGTAATAAATGCCACTGAATTTTTAAACGGTTATCTTTATGTTATGTTGCGTTTCATCTCGTGGAAAAAGTAAAAGTTTAACCACGCTCTTTTGCCCTTCTCTGGGTTTGGAATCTTCTTTACCGATCCAGGGCAAAAGAAAGAGTCTTCATCCTTGGGGGAGGGGTAGAGGCCTTGTCCGAAGAAGCGCCTCTGGCAGCACAGTTGTTTAAGCCGCGTGCGCTGGGTCCCACCTGGTCGGCACCCAGGGCGGGTCCTGAGGTCGGTGGGCACTGCTGGGGTTTTGGGGGGAGGGAGAGCGCACACCCTCTTAGGAGACACATCCGGCCGATTTAAAAAAAAAAAAAAAAAAAAAACCCACAAAAGTTGGCGATGAACTCAGAGTAGGAGGGGGTGCCATTCCTAGCCTCCTGGAGTCTGCAAAGAAAAGGGCCCACGTCAATCAGGAGGCTTGCGCTAACTCCTGCGGGTGACTGCCACATCCCCCAGTGTAGGAAAATGCATTCTTTTGTTGTTGGCGGAGACAGTCCCCTTCCGCAGCTCCCGGGCCAAGGTGGGCAGCGCAGTGGGACAGCGGCTCGGGGAGGTGGGGACTGCGCGGGGCCGCGCTCCCGCCCTCCGCGGCGCCCACCGAGCGGTAGGAGGCGGCGGCGGCCCGCGAGGGGGCGGCGGCGCGGGGCTTTGTGGCCGCGGCGCGCGCGGCGGGGCCTGGCCGGCCGGGGGCGCGCGGCCGCCCGGCGCCTGGAGCCCGCGGCCCTGCCGGCCGCTCAGCCCGCCAGAGCAGCCCAGGCCGCCGCGCTCGCGCCTCCGCGCCCCTCCCCGGGACCCGCGGCCGCCGCGCCGCCGCTGCAGGTAGGAGGTTGAGGCCGGGAGGGCCGCGGCGGGCCGGGAAGGCGGGCGGAGCGGGAGCGCGGGGGTCCGGCGGGCTATAGGGCCGAGCCGCCGCGCCCTCCTCCCCGCAGGCCGCCGGCCGCCTGCGCGCGCCGCGGTGCCCCGGGAACCCGGCCGGCCTGCCGCGTACAAAGCGCCGGCGCGCGGGCCTCGCAGACGCGCTGGAGCTCCCGGGAGGGGGAACTCCGAGCCCGGGGCCCGGGAGGCGCTGGGGGAAAAAATCCAGCCGAGCCCGCGGTGCCGCGGTCCTCACATTCCCACTGTGTGCAGGGAACTGCGCTCGCCGCTTTTCCGTACTTGTCTCCATTGAGACCCCCGCCTTCGGTCCGGTCCTGTGGATAATGGGCTGGGTCCCTCCTTCAGAGGATCTTAGGAGGAAAGAGCGCATCACATCCCTGCCCGACTGACCTTGGGGAAGCTCCTTTGCTCCGAGGCTGCTGGGTTGATGTTTCTATAATGGGGGAGTAGGGTGTGATGTAATACCCACCCCCAGGTACTATTGTGAGAGATAATGTGTATCTGCTGATAGCTAAATTTAAGTACTTCATGTCCCAGGGCCCAGGTCCTAAACAGTTGACATGAATTATTAAATCATCGCACTGGCACTGAGGTAGCTCTGTAAATTGCAGGGATAATTGTTCTGTTGGAGTAAGAAACACGAATTTAGTCTGCCTGCTCTGATGATAGAGAATGGATGTTTTATCGCTGTGATAACATTTAACAGTACAAATGTTTTGCGCTACTTAGGAGAATGGATCAAGGGTGAAGACACATCTTTTCACGCATTTAAAACGGGAGCTGGGATATTAGGGCCTGAGTTGTGTAGGGGTGTCAGAAGAGGCCACGGGTATGTGGTTACTCAGGAAATTGTTGACTGTTAATAAAATAGTTCCTGAGTTAGGATTAAGGACAGCTGTGAGAGTTTGAGGCCAGAGAGGGAGATAAGGAATGGGGAAAAAGAATTCTAAAACCTGGAGAAAGATGGGGTTATCCATTTCCTCTCCCCACAGCTGCATCTTGAGACAGGTCTGCCCTGGGGGGTGGGGGAGAGTGGGAGGAGTCCCGAAGAAAGATCAGAAGTTGTCTCTCCTTACTCCTGCAGCTGGGCGGAAGTGTTCCGATAAATTGCAGGCACTAACATTAGGCCTGGCAAAGCATTGCGCGTCTTAGGATGCAGGGGTTGGTTCCTGGTTGTAAGATGCTTAAAAGCCTAACTGATGTGAAGAAGGGGAGTTGGGACCTCTCTTCACTTGCTTCAGTGACACAGTGGGACTGAAGAAACTTCTGAGTTTCAGTTTGGAATGGGGAGAACTCTAAGAACTGTAAGGAAAGAAAAGGAGGGAGACAGGAAAGGTGCCCGGGTCTGCAGTAGGACGGAGAGCAGTGGAGCCGGCCACTTGAGTACACTGCGGGAAGCCACCCGGGAGGCAGGCACTCTGTGCTCTCTGGATTGCTTACCCAGTGTCACCTTCCCCGTGAGTGAGCACGACAGATTTCTTGGATAAAGGTGTTTTGTTTTAAACCAGGACTTGGAAGAGGGTTTGGGGTCCACAGTGATGATGGTAAGGGCAACAAATATTATGCAGAGTGGAAAGAGCAAGTGCTTTGGGAGAGATCGACAACTTGGGTGCTCAGCCATTTCCCTGCTGTCTCTTACCTTTGTGATTATAGTACGCGTGTGTGTGTGTGTGTGTGTGTGTGTGTGTGTGTGTGTGAGAGAGAGAGAGAGAGAGAGAGAGAGAGAGAGAGAGAGAGAGAGAGAGAGAGAGAGGATTTTCTTTTTTCAAGTAGTTGGCAGGAAACTCAACAACATTTTACTATATTTCCTGGCCATTAGGAAATTCATTCAAAATAAATGTTTCCTGAGTGCCAGTCCTTTGCTGAGTCATAGGCTACATGTGGAGATGCAGAGATGAATCAGAAATTATATATTTCCTCAGGAGTTTCCCATTCCAGAGAGGGAGATGGACACAAAGAGCAAGTTATAAAAAAATGTGAGATGTGCTACTGGTTGACATTTATGATTGACCGTGGGCTTATAGAAGAGTGGGTCACCTCATTTGCTAGAGACTCAGGGCCAGTGCGCTTCACACTGAGTTTGAGCCCTAGGGCAGAAATTCTGAATGTTCTATGACCACCGCTTTTTATCTCATTCATGCTGTTGAGTCTCAGCTGTGACATTCCCTGTCTTAAAAAACGCAGTTGCATTGTACGTATAGCATGTAAGCTCTTTGGTTCGGTAGAGTCTGGAGCATGTTCTACAATAGTCACGCTTTCAGTGTTGAATGAGTGAATTATTTAACAGCTAGCAAAAATAAAAGACTTAAGTAGTGAGTAGCAGATAGAGGAAGGCCATAGCTGGATGGCAGAACATCAAACTGGGTGACCACAACATCCAATGGACTGGATGTAGACCAAGCGAGAGAGCCACCACAGGACCAGATCAAATCTAGGGCTTACAAATAGGCGTCAGAAATCTCCTGGAGAAGCCCCACTGAGGCAGCCAGCTGGAGTTTCCAGTCAAGAGTCCTAGGTAGAATGGGATCATCTTCTCAGGTAAAGGACAAACACCAGCAGACCAAGAACATCATCGAATTGGGAGTTTACAACCAGCAGAAACAAACTGTGGAAACTGAGGCAGTCAGCTGGAGAGACTCCTGGGCAAGAGGGTCCTCTCCAGCCTCTCCAGCCTCTTCACGCATGAGCTTTCTATGGATGAACTTCTAGCTTCGTGTTCAGTTAAGGTGGTTGCAAATAGTTTATCTCCTAATCTGTTCTCAAGGACAGTGTTCCTAATGCCCATTGTGGCTTGCTCTTTTCCTAGTTAGAGAGCGAAGGAGCCTTCCCCAGACAGTGCAGGGCCTCCCCTCTCCCAGCGTCAGCCTTCACCAAGTAAGAGCAGAGGACAGTTAACCAATATAACGTACCTTACACTGCTTAAACTCATTTTGGAAGGAAAGCCGTTACTTATAAGCAGGCCTGTGGGCATTAGTTTAGGCAGGCTTTAGAACAATTACATGGGAGCTGGGTCTGTTAGGATGGAAATGGGTACTGAATGGACCTTGAAGCAAAGATTACAGGCAGAGGAAGTCCAACATGAACTGAGCCATGAGAAGATAGCAAATTTAAGGGTGTGAGGGTGAGTTTGGTCTGATTAGGTTGAAAGATACGTGAGGTGGGGCAGATGGAGGAGGTGCTGAGGCTCAAGAAGGATCTAGAAAAGCCCTGAGTGTCTTGTGAGGAGTTTGGACTTGTTTTATTACTTAAGAAGTGGAAGAGATGTCACAGGGTACAAGCAGGGGTGTGTCACAGGGTACAAGCAGGACACCCTGTCCCGTGGTGGTATGGAGGATGCTTTGGGCATTCGGGAGAGCAGTTGCAGATTAAGGTCTGACAGAAGAGATACGCAGTGAGAGTAGGGGAGACAGCAGTAGATAGTGAAGGAAATCATAGGATGGGTTTTGTTAACTGGTTGCTCATGTTGGAGAGCATGCTGAGGTTTTTTTGCGTGGGTAGGGCTGAAATCACCAGATGTCATGAGACTTGTAGATGGTGGGGGAATAATTAGTATGGCTTTAGCTCCCTGGAGAATTAATAATTTCTGAGGTGCCCATATGGGACAGTGATAGAGGAAGTTGGTAGAGAGATGGCAATATGTCTGAACAAGCAATGATCGTCTACCGTGTGAAAGATGCGCACACAGTGTAGCTCCCCCTTGACAGAGCAGATGGATAGTAGTGTGGAGAAATTGTTATAAGAGATGCTGTGGTAAGAGCTGAGTACTTGATAGCCCCGGGCTAGAGCAGATCTGAGACTCAGTCTTCTGAAGTGTGGGAGTGGAGGAGAGTGTCCTGGCTAAGACAAGAAGCAGGATGGTGTGGAACACCCCCAGAAGGGCACCTTCTGCGTGTCAGAAATGCTTCCTGCAGGGGAGCCCTTAATAATGAATCTAAAGGCATTTCAGGGGAGCCTGGGCGGGGGCTGGTGTAGAATGGAGCTGTGGAGGAGATGAAGGGAGGGGTCAGGACTTTTAAGAACTCTCATCTAGTTTAAAGAAGGGTTTCTGTAAGTGGGAGGACAGAGAAGAGGAGGGTGAGGAGTGGGGGGCTTGCCTTAAACACAAGGCTGGATCCGGTCTCAGTCACACTCAGATACAGATGGCAGAAATAAACACTTCCACGTTCTGCGGCTACTTGAAGAGAGCGGGGAAGGGGGCTGACACCCAGGAAAGGCCACTGCTGGTGCAAAGCCCCTAAAGGAAAGAAGGTGGAGGGGAGGGAAGGGGGTGGGTGAGCGCCCGTCCTAGCCAGGGAGGTCTGAGCATGTGAACAGAACATGACAGCCATAGTTAGCATGAGGCTCTGAACAACTGCCATTTCTACTCCTTTAGGCTCTTCATGGAGTTTTCAAGAAACCAGAAAACTATAATTCCCCTATTTATTCCTTATCAAAAGAGATACTTTGGATAGTAGAACGTGTAGCTGTAATTAGTAAAAACGTACAAATGGCAAGCAGGTGTGTGTCACCACGCATTCAGCAAATATGTACCCAGTGCCTGCAGCATGGTGGACAGCCTTCAGGACACTGGAGAACTGATCACTGGCCTTAGCTGCATTACCTGGGGTTGCTTCGTTTATCAAGTTAAACCTACATATGGCCTTAGAGCAAGAAGGGCTATTTGAAGTGCCAGGAAAACATCTCATTGTTTTAAACAGTATTTTATTTCATTGGTCCAAACCCCTACTAGCTTCGTGGATAATCAGAAAATGCCGTCCATGTTTGGTAGTGGAAATTAGGTTGCAGAAAAACACTGCCCGGCCTGGAAGGGGCTTGGAGAACACCTGCTTTAGGGGTAATGTAGAGATGAAGAACTGACAGGGAGGGAAGAGGCCTTGCTGCATGTCACAGACTAAGTGACAGAGTGCCCTAAAGTTTTCAGATGACATGTCAGCCAGCTTCCTGTCACTGTGCCTAAACTCTGAGCTAATCGGTTTATAAAAAGAAAAGGCCTGGGTTGGGGGTGTCGCTGAGTAGCAGACACTTGCCCAGCATCATGAAGCTTTGGCTTTGGTCCCCAGCACTGCCTTTGGGAATTGGGTGGTAAAGGCTATCTGGGCCCATACCTTTTGATTGTTTGAGACAGGATCTATTAGCCTTGCCTGGCCTAGGACTCGCTATTTAGATGAAGCTAGCTTTGAACTCCTAAAGATCCATCTGCCTCTGCCTCAAGGGCTGGGATTAAAGGTGTGTGCCATCCATGTGGCTAGGCTCATACTTTTTGAGGTCTTCATTCATTCAGTTGGCCCTGTTGATTGGGGCCTATGGCAGGGCAGTGTGGCCTGGTGGGAGTACATGGAAGAGAAAAATTGCTTACCAGGGAGCCAAGACAAGATGAGGAAGGGGCGCTGGAGTTCTACTCTCTCCTTTAGGTGCTTAGTTCGTGTCCTGAAGTCACCTCACTAGATCCACATCTGACGGTTCCAGTTCTTCATGAGAATGTCAAGCTGGGCACCAGGCTCTCTCACAAGGGGCCTTATGATCCAAATCACAGCAGATGGGATGGCGCGGGGCGGGGGGAACGGCTTGAAAATACCTCACAGAAAAGAGCACCTTACTGGGAAGATGTGGGGAAAGAGCTGGGAAATAAACCATGAACTTTCAGCAGCAGGCTGTCCCCTCCCTGGTACCAGGTGCCCAGGAAGCTCTTATTTGTGCCAAGCCTTAGATTTCTCATTTGTGAAGAAAGAGAGGTTGGGGGAGGTCCTTTTTTTTTTTTTTTTTTTTTTCTTTTTAAGTTTTAATATGCTAGGGTTTAGGTTATTTCAAAGAATGATTATTTTCAAGATGTTGAATCAGGATACAGAATGGTAACAGAAAATAGGAAATAGCCTTTGGTTTTTTAGGACAGACTATAGCCTGTTGGCAGGCCTCCATGGGAGGTGTATGACAGGTTGCTTGGCCCACCCACGATGCCCATATATAATATGTTAGTCCTTTATGTCTCCCAGGTTGTGATCCTGTTTTGTTCTGTTGCTAATTTGTTTCTCATAGGCATTCAGGTTCATATTCTTAGGAATAGCTCTGTCCTGGAACTAAGTCCTGGGCACGTCTCTGCTGCTGTTCCTCACACTGCCTTATCGCCTCTCTACTACAGATCTCTGTGCTGCTTCAGTTTTGTGGGACTGCCATCTCTCCACCTTAGGGAGCACCGTTCGCCTTGATGCCGGCCTGGACTGTCGCTCGTTCAGGCCACGCTCGTTCAGGCCACGCTCGTTCAGTGCATCTCAGTGCAGCATCCCTGCATGCTCTGCCTCCCTTACCCTTGTGTGTGCACAGACACGTCCTGGGCATGGCGTCCTTTAACACGCTTCTTTCTCCCTGTGAGCATTGTCCCACTCCGGGTGCAGAGCCTTTCTTATCCCACCCCCTCCCTTTTTAAAGAAATCTGAGTTCTCTCCTTTGGCTCTTCCTGTTCACATCCTTAGAAGTCTAACTCAAGGTCTCTTGTTCACAGGAGGGCAGACCCCCTCTTCCCTCCCCTGAGCAGCCAGGGCACGTGGTCCTTTGTTAGGGTGTCTGTTCCTGAATGCCTTTCCTTTCAGGCATCAGCTTGTGCCAGTATTCTTCCCAAGATGTGGGGTTTATCTTTGTGTCCCCCTATATTTTAGAACAGTGCTGAGGCGTCTATGGGAGTGTATTCTGTACTGGTTAAAGTTTATGTATATGAAATAAAAGGCTGGTCAATATACATTTGGGTATAAATTATAGAGATCATGCTACTTTGGAAACAGTTTGAAATGGGAACAGAGAAAGAAGCACAGTGCACGGACGCTCTGATCTTGCTTCTTACACTGCTGTGCTTCCTGCGGGTTCAGGGTTACTAATCCATCTCACAGGTGATTTACAGAGGGGCACAGCTCCCATGTTAGGATATGAGCACAGGTTCTCGGTAGCCCTGGCTTGCTTCATTTCGCCTCACGATGGGAGCCCAGCTTATTACTGTCCTGACCCGTCTGAGTTCTCCATCCTAGCTCTTCAGGTACCAGATTAACTTCAAAGGGTGATTTTCCCCCCCTACAAAAGGCAATAGCAACAAAATCTGCCATTTCTCTAGACTTTGCTCAAGCCTTAAGACTTAGTTTCACCCTTGGTGGACTTACAAATCACAGACTGTCTTATCAGCCTTCTTTGGTTGCCCCAGCAAAATACTGCAGATTGAGGGCTTGAGCACAGAAGTTTCTTCCTTGTCGTTTCAGTGGCCGAGAAGTCCTAGATCAAGGTGTTGGCAAGAAAGGTTTCATTGTGAAGCTCTTGTCCTGGCATGTCAGTCCTTGCCACTTCATAGTATGCTCATCTGCCCCTCCCCCTTTGTCCAGAGGGGGCGGGGGAGAATGTGCAAGGTCTCCGATGTCTCTTTGTTAGGGCACTATTCCTGTTGGATCAAAGGCTCATACTTAGGGTCACATTTAATCTTAATTACTTCTTTAAATGTCTAATCCCAAGCGCGGCCCACTGGAGATTAACCGTGTGGCAGTGGAAGTTGGTAACATACAGTCGTTCAGTTCACAAACAGCTGACTTTTCCTTTTAAGGTGAATATTAAATGAACTAGTACCTGGTCATCAACTTCTGGTGGTCTAATCAATGTTAGTGCTTTGGGAATTGTGCTAATCGCTTCCCCTTTGTTCTTTTACGGTATTAGAATTATTGTGCTCTTTTATTTAGACCTGTCTTCAGATCTTTGCCAAGCCCCAGGGGAACTTTGACTGCCTTTGGATTTTGCTGTTTTATTGACCATTTTTACTTTAATGCAGCTTTTAGTACACTTTAACACAGCCTTGTCTTATAATATTCTGCGTGTGGCTGGTAGTTTTAAACCTATATAAAATGTACATATGCATTCGCTGTCTACTGGGGCCCACTTGTGAGGGTCACTAGGCTGCTGTTGGATTACAACCATGCAATATACTAGCAGGGAGTATACTAACAGAACAGCATCCATAAGGAGGAGCTGCTGCTGAGCAGAGTAGGGGCAGGGAAGGCAGCCCAGCTCTAGCAAAAGCTCACACAACAGGGAAGGCTTGCTGAGCTGCCATCTGTAACCTATTACGGACATTGTGGATTAGTTTTAAGCTAGATTATGCTTTTTGGCCTTGGTATTTCCAGTGATGAGCTTTGCTGGAGAGATCTCTTACTTGGGAAGTTGTTTGTTTGATGAGAACTCAGTCAGCTGCTCCCGTGGGATTGTAGTGGGATTGCTGCCTACCCCTGGGGTGTGGACCACTTTAAAGTTCTACATTATCTTTGCAGTTACTTCCGGTTTGTATCAGATCGGCTGGGGAAATTATTTCAGAGCTCTGATTAGACGGGGTGAGGGGTGCATTCCTGGGAGAGATGTGGGCCCTCCGTTTAAGAGGGAGCGAGGAGGTAATGGAGGCAAGGGGGTGGGGAGGAAAGAGGGCAGAGCCAACAAGTGGAGGTGGGCAGAGCAGACACAGTTCCCAAGCTGCCCTGTCACTGGACCTTTGCCAGCGGCTCCCTGGATCGCTAAGGAATTGAGACCATTTTAGCAGGAAGTAGAGACCATCACTAGAGCTGAACGGAGAGAGCTAGGCAGAGTAGAGGAGTGCGGGCCTGGCAGACATGTGCCGGCTGTGACTCTGGCTTCGCCATTCACTGTCTCTGTCATCGTGGCAGGTTCCTGGGCCTCAGCTTTCTTATATTGGAAATAGAAATAATGATGAGTTTATAGAGTTAAGCAGCCTACCTGACAAGACTGTTGGTAATCCATAAGGAAACTTTGGGGTACAAAAGCTTGGGCATACACTGGAGTCCCTTTTAACTTCCTGTCGAATACAACCACACGGCCCAGAGAGGCCTGGTGTTCTACGAAATTAAGCAAAGTAAATTAGCAACTCTGGTTGTACTTAGCTAGTGATTAAATAACAGTTTAGTTAATAGGCTGTTAATGGTCCCCAGGTGTTGGTAATTCTGGGTATTTGCTTTTGAGAGCAGTTGTATAATTTCTTCTGGTACTTAGATTTTTCTTTAACAGAAAAATTAAAGTGTAATGGATGATGCTCTCAAGAGTGATTTAGGGGAAGGTGAAATGATATACTGCACCTAAAGCATTTGGTATACAGTCTAACTCACAATAAGAACTCAGTAAAACCTGCTCTTACTGGGGCTCAACCTGGCCACCCTTAAGGCAGAACTCTGTGAAATGTAGACACTCCCACCCCAGCCCATCCCTTTCCATCACCACCTGCTGGCAGCCAGCGGTACTGCACACACACGGCAAGGAAGAATTCTTAAACTGCTTGACAGTTTCAGCTCTACCAAGTGTCACAGAGACCGAACCTCCGAGTGTGGTTTGTTTGCCTGAGAGCCAAGATATCATAGGACATTAAGCAATGAAAGGACGTCTTTCACCTCCACGGTTGGGTGGAATTAGAATGTTAGCAACAAGAGCAGAGGAAGTGATGGACAGATAGACTATCGTGCTGTAGATGGGACGTAAGTCAGCTACACAGTTTACAAAGACAGTTTGAATGCTTTCATCTTTTGAGGCAACAATTCCTCTCTGGAGTTTTTTTTTTTTTTTTAAGCAATAGTCAACATAAGAGATATTTATTTAGAAAGTAAGCTTATACAAATATATGCTACATACAAAATAGCTTTACACCTCCCAGAAAAAAAATAGAGTGAAACCCTTTTCATTTGTGAATTAGAAATCTGAGTCAGCCGGGCGGTGGTGGGCACGCCTTTAGTCCCAGCACTCAGGAGGCAGAGGCAGGCGGATCTCTGTGAGTTCAAGGCCAGCCTGGTCTACAAAGCGAGTTCCAGGAAAGGCACAAAGCTACACAGAGAAACCCTGTCTCGAAAAACCAAAAAAAAAAAAAAAAAAAAAAAAAAATCTGAGTCTTTAGAGAAGCCATTCTTAAAAGAATGGGGGACACGGGGAAAGTAGACATATCATGTCTGCTGAGGCAGAGGTGTTGGTGTTGGGGAGTCAGAGTAGGCTCTGGGAGCTATCTTTTTTAAGGACATCTACTGTACCCACTGACTCCATATAAAAGCCAAAGAAGGTTGGACATGGGTGGGTTGTGAGATAGAGATGATATGGAAGAGGGAAGCTGTGCAGGACCTGTGTTCACAAATTGTAGTTTGGGAAACATTGGATTATAGTGAAGAAACATATTGATGAAGGCGGAGAATTAATTTTGACCTGTGGGGAAAAGGGAGCCCTGAATGGGTGCCACTGTGGGACTATGAGTGTCATATAATCAAAGCACAGGTTTGAAAGTTTAAAGGGCCAGGGTCATGTCCTTGAAGAAAAATGGCCCCTTATTTAGCTTTGCTTAAGGTCTGAGGCACACCTGCCTCTGGCACGTGTTTGGTTGTCTTTGTAACTGTGGTACTAGGTGTGCCCAGTGTGACAGTGAAGAGAGAAGTCTGGTGGGGAGGGCCTAGCCCTTAGTATTCATTCTAAGCCTGCCTTGGGATGAGGTGTAGAGCATTGTGAAGGCCCTCATCAGACTCTGTTACTCTCATTTAAAGGCCCAGCTTCCAGACTTTCTGCTGGCCTGGTCTGCTCCGGCCTCATTTTGACACAACAGGTTACCTCTCAGCAGGTATCGTGGGTGAGAGTAACTGGTTTCACGTTTGATTTTTATAGGATGGTTATAAGATTTAAAAAAAAAGTGTGTGTATGTGTGGTGTGTGGTGTGTGTGTGTGTGTGTGCGCGCGCGCGCGCGCGAGCGTACCTGGAGAGGCCAGAGGAGGATCACCTAAAGCTCAAATTATAGTTGATTGTGAGCTGCTCTATAACTGAACCCTGCTGAGTGCTGAGAACTGAACTGGGCCTCTGGAAGAGCACCAGGCACTCTGAAATAGTCATCTCTCAAACCCCCATAATGTGATCTTTTTTAAAGTCATAGGCTACATGAGATCCTCTATCAAAAAAGAAGAAAGAAAAGAAAAGAAGATTTTTTAAAAAGCCACAGCCTTTTCCCTCTGTTTTTATTATGGAAAATCTCAAACACACAAAATAACTGAGAAAACAATGTAGTGAACGTGGTGTATCTGCCACTCTGGTGTTCGGATGACCTCGCTCTAGCTCTCAGGACTCCTTCCAAGTTCATTGCCAGTCCTTCTGATAAGAAGTGGGCGCTTTTAAATGGACCACACCATCAATATCTTGATGCTGTCCACTGACTCTGAAAGATCAGAGGCTTAGAGAACATAACAGGTCCAGGGCTGTGTTGGTCCTTTCCAGCAGGGGATATACCAGCGCTCACTTTGTTCCTGCAGCTGCTGTGGCTTGGCCATGTTTGCCACCGCTGACGTGAGGGAGTCATCTCTTAGGAAACTTCCTGTGAGCAGAAGATGTGGGAAGAAAGATGTTTTGTACACATCAGCACAGTACAGCATTTATGAGGCTCTCAGCACCGTAGAGGAGGGCGGGGTCGAATCATTTGAAACTGCCCAAAGTCTAAGGAACATCATAGAATGACACCAAGAGCACTAGTCTTCAGGGACAAAAAGACACCTGTGTGTCACTCTCTCTGTGCCCTGGGCAATTCACTTCAGCTTTTTGGCCCTTGGTTCCCTCAGTTGTGGCGAGGAGCACTGCACTCTGTCTCTAAGGATGCAGATTCAATTCTGAAATTACAGAAATTGTTTGCGTAACAGTGTCCCGTCTTAAACATGGCTCTCAGTTGTCAGGCGGCGGTGGTGCACGGGAGGCAGAGACAGGCAGATCTCTGACTTCAAGACCAACTTGGTCTACATAGGGAATTCCAGATCATCCAGGGCTACACAAAGAAACCCTGTCCGGAAAAACCAAAATGAGCCGGGCGGTGGTGGCGCACGCCTTTAATCCCAGCACTCGGGAGGCAGAGCCAGGCGGATCTCTGTGAGTTCGAGGCCAGCCTGGGCTACCAAGTGGGTCCCAGGAAAGGCGCAAAGCTACACAGAGAAACCCTGTCTCGAAAAACCAAAAAAAAAAAAAAAAAAAAACAAAAAAAAAAAACAAAAACAAAAAAAAAAAAAAAACAAAATGAATGAGTGAGTGAATGAATGAATGAATGAATGAATAATAAATAAATGGCCTTCAGACCTGATGGGTCATAGACCTCACCTCTTATTTTTTTTTTTTATTTATGTCTTTCCTTTTTGAGACATGACCTCACACTGTAGCCTAGGCTGGCCTAGAACTTCTATGGGCTCCAGCTCGCCTCAGTCCTGTCTCAGCCTCTGCAGTGGCAGTGAGGTCGCAGGTATCGGCTGCCATGCAGGGCTCCCCCTCTCGTTTTTGAAGGACCTGAGTTTGCCCCAGGTGCATCACCTGGGTCAAGGATACAAAACCACAAGCAACAGATACCAGGGATGGAGAGATGGCTCAATGCTTAAGAGCACTTGTTCTTGCAAAGGACCTGGGTTCTCTTCCCAGCTCACAGTTGTCTGTAATTCTAGTTCCAGGAGATCCAGCGCCCTCTTGTGACCTCCCTGGGTACCAGGCATGTGAATGGTACATAGACATATATATGTACAGGCAAAACATGTACATAAATAAATCTAAAAAACAATTAAAACAAAAATATCAGACATCCAGGAGCATTTTCTTTATGAACCTGAAATCTTGGTAGTGCTTTTATATAACTTGATCTGTTTGATTAGACTACCTTCATCTTGAAAGAAAAAAAAAAGAGTAAGCTGTTTATTTCCAGTGCTGCCTAACATTGGGAGACGAACCAGCTCCTTATATTAAGCAGAGATAAATTAGGAAATTAGAGTGATATGTAGGTGTCACAAAGACTCCTGGGAAATCAACTTGGGGATTGTGAAGTCCCATTCTCAGTGAAGTTCTGGCTGTGTTCCTGGCTCAGCAGTAATGAAAAAGAAGTTACTTGCCCCCTTTTAAAGAAGGGAACCAGGTTAGGGATTCAGCCTCAGTGATTTGTGACATTTCTATTGCTGGAATTGGTAATTCTTGCTTCAAACTTCCCTTTGCAGGCTAGCTAACGACCAGGAGAAATAAGAGTGGAAAATGCAAAACAACGAAATTATTAAGCCGGCCAAATACTTCTCAGAGCTGGAGAAGAGCATCTTGCTTGCTTTGGTAGAAAAGTACAAGTATGTGTTGGAGTGTAAGAAAAGCGATGCGCGAACTATTGCCCTCAAGCAGCGCACCTGGCAGGCACTGGCCCACGAGTACAACTCTCAGCCCAGCGTGTCGCTGCGGGATTTCAAACAGCTGAAGAAGTGCTGGGAGAACATCAAGGCTCGGACCAAAAAAATTATGGCCCATGAGAGAAGGGAGAAAGTGAAGCGCAGCGGGAGCCCACTGCTGAGTAACCACGTCCTGGGCAAGGAGAAGATCGGCAACATGCTGCCCGAGCAGCTGTACTTCCTGCAGAGCCCACCCGAGGAGGAGCCCGAATACCACCCGGATGCAGCTGCCCAAGGTACCCCTCCCCCATGCAGCGGGGCCGTGCTGGCTGGAACAGCTTATCATTGGAATTGTGAAAGGCTTCATTTTTAGGAAACTTGTAAGAAATGTCGCTCTCACACTGAGTTGTTACACAGGGCATACAGAAGTTCCGTTTTTTTTTATGTAGTCTTTCTTAGAGATGATGATTGCTTAACCAGAAAGAGCGCCTGTGCATCAAGCTCCCTAATGAGGTACTCGGGTTCCTTAGCTCAAACTATTTCCATTTTATTAAAGGAAATTTGATGGCGATCTCGTTCACTCAGTCTTTTAAAGGGTTATTTTTGAGTAGTTAGGTACTACTTTAAGTCACTCACAAGGCCATGCTGAATGAGTAAACTATTTCTGATTTAAAAACAGAAGTACGGAGGTTAGTGGCTGGAGAGATGACTCAGTGGTTCAGAGCACTTGCTACTCCTGCAGAGGACCAGAGTTCAGTTCTCAGCACCCGCATTGGGCAGCTCACAGCTGCCTGTACCTCCAGCCTCTGGGGATCAGTACCCCATTCTGGTTTGTGCAGGCCCCTCATGCTCATGCATAGCCACAGAGTCACACACACACAGAGAAAGAAATAGAACTTTTTTTTCTTTTGAGACAGGGTTTCTCTGTGTGTAGCCTTGGCTGTCCTGGAACTCTCTCTGTAGACCAGGCTGGCCTCGAATTCACAGAGATCTGCCTACCTCTGCCTCCTGAGTGCTGGGATTAAAGACATGCATGTGCCACCATGCCCGGCTAGAAATATAAATCTTAAAAAAGTAGTGCATTAAAAGTACAGAGACCAAATAAAGCAAAACACCCTTTTAGCATCCACTCAGATTCATACCAATGGTTTTACTCACTGTAATAATTGTGAGCCAGAGTTTTTGTGGCATTCTAGGGGTTTAGAGACATTCTAGGGACAAAAGTTAAATTTTAGCATACTCCTGTTGAAAGAGCAAAACATGCCACACAAAATTCCTAGGGAAGGAAGAGACTGTCTATAATGAAAGACGTATGGTTACTTGTAGCTTCAAAAGGTGAGCGTCAAGGAGTGCCTCATGTCTCCAGGCAGGCAGAGAGTGGACATGTATAAGGATAAATTTCCCACAATTCCCACATCTTTTAAGACAGGAGTGGTCCCTTTATATAAAAGTTCATTGCAGTCTGCAGAAGGCACACCCTGAAGCAGAGGGAGGCTGGTGGGGTTGCTACAGGGCTGCACAGAGGTGCTCCAAGGACCCGGCAATCACTTGCCTGGGAAATCTGGTTCTTAACTTGCAGAACATTGAATTCAGTGTCCCCAGAGAAGACAGAGCTCCAAGGGCCTGGCTCCTGTTAATTAAAAGTCACAAGAAACTCTTTGAAACCAAGAATGCTGTGTAGAGTGAGAAAGGTAATTACCATGTGAGCCAAATACATGCTTTTGATTAACACTTTTTCCCCCTGTGGGCAGATCATCCTAGGAAGCTAAATTATGGCACAAACTTTGCTTGCTAATCAGTTGATGAAGGTTAAGTCCAGGCTAGTAGGCTGGGTGACCACCGTGGTCAGTTGTCATGGACCTTGTGTATCCTTTCCTGATGTAGGAGACTCATGTCTAGGTCTTGATTCTCGGGTTTCCACGACCAGCCAACTCTTGGCAGATACCGTGTGCGTGGGCACTGCCAGCTCTCTTGTTCCTCCGTGCTGCTCCTGTGGGCACACACTTCCTTTGCTGACCTTCCGTCACTCTTCTCTCGTTGGCCGCAGAGCATCTCCTCAGTGCACTCAGAGTGGTTCCGGGAGTGGAGGGAATGAGTTAGCAGGCCTGCTCTTCATGTGGGGGACCATCCTGGGGTCCTGGGCTGGGCTGGGGAAGATACTCGTGTGAATGCCATTTATTTAGCAAACGTGTGATCGAGACACAAATTGTTATGTGTCAGTTTTGCAGCTAGTCTTTTTATTTTTTTACTTCTCCTATGGTGTGAATCCTGGGGATTGCACTCAGGTGTCAGGCTCGGTGACAGATAGCTTTATCCGTGAGCCATCTCACCAGCCCCTATAGGGTTTTGTTTGGGGAACAAAGCACATCCCCCGCCACACACACACTTTTAAATCTGAGGTTGTATCTAGAGATTTCATCTCCTGACTTTTTGTCTTTTCTTTCAAAAACTGCAATTCATTTATTCAAATAGAAATTCCAAGCAAGAAGGAAATAAAATGTTTTTTTTTTTTACCCCCTCCGTTCCTCCCTCTCTCCCCCTCTTTCATTCAGATTTAGTCTCATGTAACCCTGGCTGGTCTAGAACTCTTTCTATAGAGCAGGCTGGCATTGAGCTAATAGAGGTCTATCAAACTAAAAGGGTGCACACTACACCTGGCCAAAATAGGGATTCTTGATGCTCTTTCTGTAGTGGCATTTGCTAGAGACTCATTTGTAAGAAATGTATTAAGGTTTATTTGATTTTACACATATGTAGATGTGACTTAGTGTGTCTATGCATATATATGCACCGCATGCATGCAGGGTACCCATGGAGGCCAGAGAGGATGTCAGATCCCTTGGCATTGGAGTTACAGGCAGTTGTGAGCCGCCCGATGTGGGTCCTGGGGACCAAACTCCAGTGCTTTGCAAGAGCAGCGAGTGCTCGTATGACTGAGCCCTCTCTGCACATTATTTTAACCTGGACATTTGTACACAGCTAACACTGGAGGCTTCCCTTTTCACTGGTGTTTATTAAAACACAGCCAAAGCTCCTGTTTCCGTGACAGACCTGAGAGAAGTGAGCCTTGGTGCTCAGTCAGTTTAGAAGTATGCCCAGATGATGTTAACACTCCTAGTTGAGGCACTAGAACTCTTTGCAATGCAATTTACTATTTTATGTTTCAGTTGACTGTCAAGAAGGCGGGGAGAAGGGGCTGCAGAGGTGGTCAGCGGATAAGGTGCTTGCTGTTCAGAGTCCAGCACCCACATAAAAGGCCTGCTGTCACCCCGGTTCTGTGGGCATGGGGACAGGAGGATTTCTGGAGTCACCAACCCAGCTCCAGGTTCAGGGAGACACCCTGTCTCGAGAAAATAAGGCAGAGTGATCGAGCAGGGCATCTGGTGTCTTCCTCTGGCCTAGAAGAGAGGTGCACGTGCTCATCCCCCCACCTCCCTCCCTTGCTGTCTCTGTCTCTCTCACACAGGCAAGTAATAATAAAATTAAACAAACCACAGATACGGCGGAAGGCTAGGATTCCCGATGATCGTTTCTGGAAATCGGTGGGGCGAAAGGTAGAAAGTTTGAACATCTTGTGTGTTTTTGACACATGACTGTGTGTGTGTGTTGCTTTTGTATTTGCAGCACTGTGGTGTCTGATACACAGTGGCGGGGGCTCAGAAGCAGTGGAGATATGAGCAGACAAAGCTGACGTGTTCTGTAATCACACACACACATTTTGAAGCTTTAATACCACAAAAAAAATCTCATCAATAATTTTATGTTAATTACATGTTTAAGTTTTTAAATATACTGGATTAAAATATATCTCAAAATCAGTGTAGCTTTTGTAATGTGGGTGTAAGCATTCAGAATTACTCATGCAGTTTATAGTCTACTCTGCTGATCAGGGCTGGGTTCCTAGAGATGTGCTAGAATTTATTATTCAATGTTCAGCAGGATGGAGTTTAACAGATTCCACTAGAGGCCTCCCTCTAGCTACATTTGTTATGGGAGATGGCATCACTGTGTCACTAACCTCTGGATATTCATGGCTTTGTCAAAGGCTTTAACATGTTCAACAGTGTTTGAACACAGTGGTCTTACCACTGAAGGAATATACTTAAGGACGTATTTGTAAGAAAAACCAGTGTTTGTCAGGTAAGCGCAGTTAGAACAGTTTCCAGTGTGCAGACTTTGTGATCTGTGCTAATTTAATTATCCTTTTTGAGGAACAGGTGTGGAGAGGGGGGTCTGGTAGGTAGGATGACAGTTTAAATACATTAAGATTGTTTATTTAATTGTGTGTGTGCATGTCACGGCGTGTGTCAGGGGACAATGGGGGGGTGGGTGGGCTCTAACCTTTACCACTTGGATCCTGGGCATCCACCTCAGGCCATCAGGGTTACCCATGGAGCCATCTCTCCAGTGCCTCAAACACACTCATGAGGACCAGGCGTCTTCAGTAGCAGCCTCATGTTTTAGGAGAAGTTGTATTTAATGTTGTGTGCATTGTATCGCTATCATGAAGTGCGAACATTTCGTTCTAAGTCCCCTTAGCACTGCCGAGCCCAGTCCTGTTCTTTTAGGGTGTGAACTCAGGCACAGAGGACTGCGATGTATTTCCAGTCAGGGCACACTTGCATCCTTGGTCTGTGCAAAGCTCCTCTTGTGTGTCCGTCGCGTGTGTCCCTTTTGGTTCTCGTTCCCACTCTCATTCTCTTGTGTCACATCCTCATGGGTCTGCCATGCTTTCATATTCCCTCACATGTACCCCTTAACGCACATAGGTCAGAACCTGTGCTACAGCTAGCTCCTCCTTTGCTCTCCGCGCCTGGGATAGCATGTTTAAGATCCAGTTCCACTGCCGTGTGTAAACCCAGCCTTTTCACTTTCGTTAAGATGTAAGCTCCTTTAGTACGCACCCACCGCATCCTTCTCATTTTCTCAGTTATCTCTTTCCTGCGTCTGATGAGAATAACGGGAGATGGTCCCGCACAGTTTTCTTCTCATCTTTTTGTTGCTGTAGTAGGCTTCTCCTGCGGATGCTAAATTTACTCAAATTACCCAAGTGATAGAACACCCTCTTGGCTGTGTTCTCAGTCCCAGAAAAGCCTTCCTACTCTTTTTGCATAGAGTCGGGTTGTCTTCTATTTCGGGTGGCATTGTTTCACCTGCGAGAGAGATGGCAGGGTATGCATTTGCAGCAGGCTGCTATTCCCAGGCTAGTCTTTTTCCAATTAAGGGGTCGCCCGGCCTATCTGAGTACTAGCCACCAGTACTATGTATTGGTGCTAATATTTGTTTGGAAGTTACTTTACCAGTCTGTCTGGCTTTAAGTCTTGCCTTCTGCCAGACTTCTTAAGAGGTCTGGCTGTTTTTCTTTGGAATGTGTATGTCAGCACACATCTTAAAAAAGATAGTTTAAAGGGAATCATTTCTTTCCTTACAGACATTAAGATGCTATGATTTTTTTGTTATGCAGGCCTGGATCAGAATCCTGGATTTTCATGTAGCCAAATGGCCTTGGATACTAGATTGGTTTTTTTGGAGTCATACTGTCCTCAAAGGGTTGTAGACATTGAATCTGGTACCTTTTGTGATACACTTGAACAGCAGCTGATGTCACTGTCACCCCCATGTCCTTGAAGCCTAGAATTGTTGAGACAAAGGGGAGTAGTTGAGAATTGGGAGAAAGTTTTACCTTGTGAATGGATGAACTTTAAAGACTCCTAGGCATGTGATTGAGCTGTGAGGGTAGAGGTGTCAACAAAAGTGTCTGTTTCCAAAACAAAACCATTTTCAGATCTAAGATCAGAAAGGAACTGTGAGGTACTGGGGGGTGGATCCTCACATCCGAGGGCCTCTGTCCTCAGTGGTCCCCCTTCCCATTCCCATCTCCAGTCAGTCCCTCAGCTGTGTCAGGGAGGGAGAGATGTGACCCATGTGCATTTATTCAGTGCTTACTGCTATCCCAGGCTCTGTGCTGGGCTCTACATGAGAGAAGTGAGAGGCACTTTCTATCGCAAAAGAGTTGGAGACTTGAGGGAAGGAACCAACCAGAGGCTTTTCCTCCTTTCTTTTTCTTTCTTTTTTTTGGGGGGGGGGCGGTTAGATATTTATTTTTAAATATTGATTTTTATTTATGTGTATATAAGTATTTTGGCTGCACATGTCTTTGTACTACATGCACACAGTGCCCACAGAGGCCAGAAGAGGGCATCAAATTCCCCTGAAATCAGGGTGCTGGGAATCAAACCTGGGTGCTCCACAAGAGCTGCAAGTGTTCTCAGCAGCTGAGCCATCTCTCCAGCCCCACATATTATTTTTGAGACAGAAGTCTGCTATGTAGCCTAAGCTGACATCACACCAGTGAACCTCCCACCCACCTCAGTCTTCTAGGTGCTAGGAGACAGACATGTGTAATAGCTGGCTTAAACTAGTGCCAGGAAGACAGAGTTTGCAGGAAGGACACCGAGTCCCGGTGAGAGCCGTCGTACTTCGTAGGAGTAGGAGAGAGACATTTCCATTGTCTAGATGATACTAAATTTTTTTTCCTTCTCTGCCAAAGTTTCAGAATTTCAGATTTCTGTATTTTCCGTTAGCCTTAATTAGAGACTACTTACAGTTGTTTCCTTACCCCTCGGAGTGGAATCATCCAGACAGTAGCCATTCTCCTTTCATTAGCAGAGCATCATGAATTAGATTTCCCCCAGCAGCTATTAACATTCCCAGCATCCCATCTTCCCGAATAATGTAATAGACATATAATGTAATCAATTTTGTTAATAAATTAGAATTTCTTTTCTCCAAGGAGAAGATTCTCTTTATTGAGAATGTAGAGCTTCTCAAGAAAGTCTTGGAGTCACAGCTAGAAGTCTCTGGGTGTGCTGGAGGTATAGAGAGTGCTTGCCTACTGTGAGAAAGCCCTGGTTCAGTTCCTAGCTGCATATAAAACCACATGTGGTGGTTCACATACCTGCAATCCCAGGGTAGGCAATGGGGTGGAGAGTGGAGGCAGAAGGATGAAAAGTTAAAGGTTATCCTCAGCTGCACAGTTAAGTTGGAGGACAGCCGGGGACAGAGGCCCTGTCACAAACAAGCAAACAAACAAAAAGACTCCACAAGCTTGGAGTTAGTGCTTTTCTTATTGACATTCTCAAATACTTATATTGCCCGATAAAAATACCAATGTACACACGGCACCTACCAAAAGGAACCTTTTTATATCCACGTGCTCTTTTCTTTGTGTCTTCAGGCCAGTGAGTATTACTAGCCATCCACTAGGTACCAAGGAAAGTAATTAGTATCCAAGGATAAATGAAATGAGCAAGGCCTGTGCCCAAATAGAACACTGTGTGCTGCGTGTTGTGAAGGAGAGCACTTAGGAAGGAGAGGGCTGAGGTTTCGGAACAGCAGTGTTGGCCCTGAACCAGCAGGGATCACAGAGGAGCTTGAAAAGGGTGGGTGGGATAAGTATTGAGCCTATCTCCAAGCTGTGGGAATAGTGAGACGCAGGGTTGTGAAGAGCAGCATGAGTGTTTGGGGTAGGACCCCAGTGCGCACAGGATAGTTTGAAGAGCAAAACAGTAAAACAAGGAAGAGGCAAGGCTGGGAGCCGATTATAAAGTTAGATTGAGAATAGAGCCAGAGATGGGGACCTCAAGGGAATAATGAAAAGGAAACAGGTGAGTGGAACAGGAACCCCAGTACTCCAAGGAGACTCGGGAGGGGCACTCAGAGGAAGGTGGCTATGAAAACACTTAGGAGAGGGCAATGGCAGGAGCTAACTGAGGAAGGAGAGTTCAAGGTTTGTCAAGTGCTGGGGAGAGGGGAAGGGAGCCGAACACGGCTGGCACACAGCCAGATGGAAGCGATTAAAGAGACATGCGGGAGCTAGACCAGAGTGTAGACTCCTCCCCAAGGAGGAGCAATGGAAGGGCTGACTCCAGTGGCAGGAAGCCCCATGGTACTCTTGAGATAGGACAAAAGGCCCATGGCTGATGGAGAAACTGTCCAAGGTGATCAGACAGACAGGGAACTTAACATGATGACTCACATTGTCACCCCCATCCTATGACCTCATGCTTCTCAGAGTTGGGCACATTTCAGTTTGGAATTTGCATTACTATCTCAGGATCTCTGTCCATGTCCCAGAGATGTCCCAGTGACAAAGTAAAACACTTTATCAAAGTCAAGTGAGGTCAGAGGACCTGGACATAAGGACCAAATGCAGACACTGGTTTATAGTCATCCTGCAGTGAGGCACTGTTGTTTGGAATTGGGCTGACATTTTTCTTCTGCCTGTAAAAATCTTTTAACGTGTTTTCTGCTACTGTTTTTGCTGTTATTGTTTCCAGAATCCTTTGCTGTTTCCAATAGAGAACTGTGCGATGATGAGAAAGAGTTCGTCCATTTCCCAGTATGTGAGGGGACCTCACAACCCGAACCTTCATGTTCAGCCGTCAGAATAACAGCCAATAAAAACTACAGGAGCAAACCCCCTCAGGAAGGTGCTTTAAAAAAGATGCACGAGGAAGAGCACCATCAACAAATGTCTATCTTACAGCTGCAGCTGATCCAAATGAATGAGGTGCACGTGGCCAAAATCCAGCAGATAGAGCGCGAGTGTGAGATGGCCGAGGAAGAACACAGGATCAAAATGGAAGTCCTCAATAAGAAGAAGATGTACTGGGAAAGAAAACTACAAACTTTTACCAAGGAGTGGCCTGTTTCCTCATTTAACCGGCCCTTCCCCAATTCACCCTAAGACTTGGGGATGGCGCCCTTACGTAGTGAATCTGTGTTGGCAAGTTTGGGATGTGACCTCTGCGGTCAGTAGCCGGTGACAGACCCACGGCTAGGTGAATTAGAGTGGTAGCAGTCACTTATTTAAGAGTACATTCAGGTAAACAGCTGAACCCGTGTCCCCCTAACATGGCCACGAAGCTGTTCCAGTCTCTGAAGACCACCACTACGTGCTATCATTCTGAATGTAATGTTCCTTAATTAGAATTCATAGAAGAACCATGTGTGAGTGTTGTGTTTTTTATTTTATTTTATTTTAACAAAATGCGAGTGTGATGATAAAGGAGTGTGGCTGGTGATTTCTACTTTATTTTTTGGTGTTTTTTTGTTTTTTGTTTTTTGTTTTTTTTTGGTTTTTCGAGACAGGGTTTCTCTGTGTAGTTTTGCGCCTTTCCTGGAATTCACTTGGTAGTCCAGGCTGGCCTCGAACTCACAGAGATCCGCCTGGCTCTGCCTCCCGAGTGCTGGGACTAAAGGCGTGCGCCACCACCGCCCGGCTTGTTTTTGTTTTTTTTTTTCAGCTGACAGTGGAGCTTTTGCACCTGGATGTAAAGCCCTCCCACTGTAGCGGCTGCCCTGCGTGGCTGTGTCTCCATCTTTTTGGTGTCATGCTCTGAGTATGGATGGATGTTTGGAAAGCCCGGCCTTTGGAAGGGTATTTCCTAACAGGGCTCACAAACTGCCTTTCAAGGCTTTCCCCAAAGAGGCTTTCTAAGTAGTATCTCCCACAATGGTGGTTTTAGTAGAAGTAGGGATATAACAACTTTGAGGGTTTAATGTTCATTTAGGTTCCTACATCCTGTTTTGTTTTTATTAAAAAAACGTCTTAAAATGTTATTAGTTACACTGTGTATGTTTTTGAAGGTGCTGCCCTCCCAGCCCAGATCCCTCCCAACTTTTTACTACTGAGTGAATGGTTGCCCTGACTTTATTTAGTCTCTAGCCTCCTTAGGAAAGGCCTTGCTCCCGCTGTGCTCATCAAGGTACTAGCCGATGGTAATGCTGTATTGCTGGTGTTGCACCGCCAGTCAGGATTAGGCTTTCTAAGGATCTGTTACTAACATATGTGGAGCTATGGATGGATAAATGGGTGTTTTGATTGAGCTCTGAGACTTCTGCTGTAGCCTAATGTTGTTGTTTTTTTAATGGTCTTTAGATCATTTAGAGTTGGGGGCAGTAGTAGCTGGAAGCGGCAGAGTGACAGTTAAGTGCCCA
This sequence comes from Peromyscus maniculatus bairdii, assembly GCF_049852395.1. NCBI lineage: Eukaryota > Metazoa > Chordata > Mammalia > Rodentia > Cricetidae > Peromyscus > Peromyscus maniculatus. The sequence goes on from NC_134853.1 coordinate 72,936,043, forward strand.
GGCAGATGAGCAGTTTCTGAGAATGAGGTTCTGTACGGGGCGGGGGAGGGGGGAAGTGGTCAGGGCTGGTGTGCTAAGTGTGGCTCTGCCTAAAGGTGCTGTGTGACTGGCTAACTCCTTAAAACCTTGACCTGGTGCTTCCCGTCCACAGAACGAGGGAGTTGAGCTATATAATGTTTGGAGCCTGTTTCAACTCCTTGACCATGGTGTGGCTTGTACCAGCCTCTGTGCATACTGCTGAAGTCATGGCAGCCGGGAGGGCATGGGTCTACACAGGGTTGTCTCCAGTGTAGACCAAAGTGGCCAAGCTTTGGGATTTGGGTCCTGGGGCCTGTAAGGTTTTGTAAGGTTCTCACAGGCTCACAGTTTGTGCACTGCATATAACGTAAGCAGGTATCAATTTTGTACATTGAATCTATTTTAAATATTTTAGAGGAATTAGTCCATTATTTTAGATATATCCTGCAACGAGAGACTAGACGTAGGATCCTTTCATGAGGATTTCTGTTCTTAGTTTTTATTAAATGGATCCTTCAGAGAATGAAGGGTTTTAAAGTTTCCAGTTCAGATGGTATGTGGAAGATAAAAATTGACTCCCTGTGCCCCCTTCAGGATCAGGACAGGGATGGAAAGGTCTAAACACAAATGTAAGATGAAGAGGGTTGCCTTTGCTTCACCTACTGATCTCTCCAAACATCTTATTAATATGCACATCCCAGAGAAAGGCGTGAGATTCTTTCTGCTTTTCTTGCAATCCCAGGTTTTGCCTGATCTGATAGTCTGTTCAACACACCTCAGAATGACAGGACTTAAAGGGACCTTAGGAAGTTTTGCATCTTTTGTATACCGTGATGTGCTGGTTATGCTTTTCTAAGAAATTATGACTTAAACTCACAAACAGCAACATAGAATAACAAAAAATTCCCCACACCGTAGTGCATTTTAATTGGACTATAAAAGTACTGAACTAATTCCTGACTGAACAAATACAGGATAATTAAGCCAGAGCCGAAAACCGCTTGCTGTACCGCTAATGGTATTTATGAGTTTACAACAGTGGTTTGCAATATTTGACTATGTGTTAGAAATAATATTTTATAAATAATTAGTCCTGCTGGGTCTCACTTCCAGAGGGTTCTGAGTCAGTTGACTTGTGGTGGGGCCCGATATTCAGTAGTTTTTGAACCTTTGTAGGTGATTATGACTAATTGAGATTGAGAACCACTTTGTGCAGAGTTCATGAGTGTGTTTCTGTTGGTTCTTAAGTCCACACAGCCATGAAGAAGTAAGGAATTGATGTTCAGAGAAGAACCCATCTGGTACGTGGCCTGTCGCTGGTAAATAGCAAAGGAGACCTGCAGGCAGGGTCTCCTGGTTCTGGAACACACAGCCCCACCTGCTGCCTTTCCCCTTTCTCTTGCGGCCATAGCAAGAGTTTGTATTATGCTGAGACCTGGATAATGTTACAGAGTGCTTGCCGAAGCACCTTCATTCATGAACAAACACAGCACATCCCCATTCATTTTACTTTCAAGCCTTTTATTACCTGAGGTAGAAATGCAATAACCATTTCTTGAAAGGAATTGTGGGGTAGGTACATATTAAGATACATAATTAAAAATATTAAGACATGGTTCAACATCATAGACGTTACCCAGGAGGGGGGAGGGTTTCTACACAGCAGACTGTGGATTTAACACATCATCAAATGCTTTTTTAGCTGATAGAAAACTAAGAAAAACGAGGAAGGGAATCATAGAGGGGTGGTATTTGAATTGAGTCTTTAGAGCTGACATTTTGGCAGGTGGGGATTTGGAAAGCAGAGCACATCACTAGATAACACGTAGATGGGAGAGAGAAAAGTGAGGTAGAGGGGGATTTTCAAATTGGATCAGAACTGTGCAGCAGGAGGAAAACCAGAAGATGGAACTGAGAGGAGAGGAGGCTGGAGTTGGGGATTACAAGTAGGAGGGTTTGGCTTTGGTTAGGTGAGGGGTCAGGACCAGGAGGAGGTGGTGAAGAGACCAGTGTGAAGGGTAGACTCAGACTTGGTGATGGTTTTTGTTGAAAAGGAGTGGAAGGTGTTCAGAGCTAGACTCGTGAGAGAATAATGCTGATGACTGAACCGAAGGGATGATGCAGATGCCCTCTAGGACACATGACCTGTCCTGGAGGAGCCGAGGGACAAACACTGGTGCTTGTTCTCGGGTCTTTGGCTGTCATGTCTCTGCAGTGACTTTCTCCTCTTCACCTACCCTTGTTCCGTCCACCTGTTCGCTTGAACTAGCCCTCCTGGGGCCTTAGTCACGTGACCCATTTGGCACTGACTCAGTCACCAACATCCCCATTGCCACCAGAGGCACACTGGATATCTCTTACATTGGGCTGCTCTAAGATGAGCAGAGGAGGGTTTTGTTGTTGTTTTGTGGTGGCCTCCAGTTTTTCTTTAGATAGTTGGTACCCACCAATTCAAGGTGGGTTTTTTGCTTGTTTGTTTGTTTTATGTCTCATATTGAATAGAGAAGTCCTGGCTGAAAAAGGTTGGTGACCTCCATGTCTGCATATCACAGCCCTTTAAAAAAAAAATCAAAAACGGGATGCTACCCAGTGGGTGCACAGTTTAGGAATGGTCCAAGGGTTTTGCTGGGATAATCTTTAAATGCATTTTCCTTTTGATCCACTTCAGAGGAGACTAGGAGGCAGAGATGGCGTGGTAGGAGAGTACATTCGAGGTGTCAACAGTCTGCAGTGTCAGGTCAATGACATCAGCACTTGGTCTAGACCAGAGGAAAGGCATGATTGTGCCTCCTGGGAATGTCGCAAGGACCTGGTAATTATATTTGGCAAAGCTGTGAGGAGCGGCTCGATCCGTAATGCCATTGCTCCTTTCAGAAGCCTTTCTGGATGCCTGAGCTTTTTGGATGGAGGGCGCTTCATTTCTGCAGTGCCTTCCTTCCTGCTGGGCTGTTTCCCAGGTGGTCCTCCTGCTCCTCCCCACCCTTGCTTCCTTATCTGTATTTTCTCTTGTCCCCCCCCCCCCCCCCGTTTCTCCAGCCCCCTTCTGCCCTCACCACAGCTTCCACTCTCCCATGCTGGAGGTGGAAAGGCTGAGGATGCTGGTGCTGGATATGCTCAGAGGACGGCTCGTTCAGCACCCGAGGTAGCCTCAGTCCATGCTTCCGTGACGTGCTTCCATGATGCAGTTGCTACCTTTGTGTTCGTGGGACTCCAAAGTCTTGGGAAAGGTGACCAGGAACCTGTGACAGCAACAGATGCTTTCCCAAGTGTGCCATATATTATGCTCTTCAACACAGTTTACTAATCTCTGCCTCAGTTTCTCCATCTGTGAAAGTGATGTAATACTTATCTACCTCCCTTGGATGTTGTGAAGATTAGTATGTGTTGGTAAAGCACTTTTGAAATAAAGACTGATACCAAGCATTTGACATTACTGTTGTCATGGATGCGCTACTGTAGAGAAGCTAGGCTGCCCTATAGTGGAAGCCAGGGTGCTGGGATTGCAGGTTTGTGCCACCACACCCAGTCTAGGCAGTACTAAGGAGAGAACTCAAGCCTCCTTACCTAATTTACAAGTACTCTACCAACTGAGTTACATCCCCAGCCCTAGGATTATTTTCTTATGAGAAATTCCAAGATTGCATTTCTTTAAATAGTCCTTTGGTGCATTTAGAGTGAGATTCAATTTATAGAAATGTGATTTATGCATATTTTTAAAGAACACAGCTGTTGACTCCCCATTACTCAATACAATTACAGGCTTACAATCTGGTTATCACCTAACAGTGTAGTCTGTTGTCATTAGATAGGAAATGTTTGTGTGGCCCCGGAGCCTGGAGCCTCACACATGCTGGGCAGGTGCTCTACCACTGGTCCACACCCTAGCCCTATGTGGAAATATGTGTGCTCACACTATCCACACGTCCAGCCTGTGAGTAGAAGGTCAGCATCCCTCTGAATGGACATGATAGGCATCCTATTGCGTGTGATCCAGCCCTCTAGTTCTGCTGGCAGAATGTCTGAAACACCACAGTTTGGGTGGGGGCAACCATGTATATTCACCAAGGGAGTGAATACGAGCTCTCCAGACATATAATCCTTGACTGCACTTTTAAATGTTTGCTAAGATACTAAGTTCTGGTCTGAGATTCCTCTTCTGTAGGTTTGCTAGGGGTGGGGTGGGCTTTCAAATCCTATTACCTAAAAGGCTGGTTCTGTTTAGTCCAAAGGTTATTCACAGCCTGGCTCACACCTTTGTGATTCTAACTTTTGGGAGGCAGATGCAGGATGAGTCTTGAGTTCAAGGTCATCCCCAACTACATAGCAAGTTTGAGGCCAGCTGGGGCTATGTAAGACCCCATCTCACACCCCCCCAAAAACCCTTTCAAAACATCCAAACCAAGATTCTTGTTATAGTGAGAATAGGAAATGTTGTGAGTTAGCAGTAGAAGATAAGATGTCTTATCACCTAGTTCAGTGACCAGCATAACAGGAGGGAGACTGGGGCCGGTGCGCTGCTGGGGAGGCCACAAAGCCGGAATTCTGTACCTTCCTTGCATATATTAAACATGCACTCTACCATTAAGTCACACCCTCAGTCTCTGGATCTAGATTATTTGTTTTTTATTTCATGTGCATTGGTGTTTTGCCTGCGTTCATGTCTATGTAAAGGTGTCAGATCCCCTGGAACTGGAGTTACAGACAGTTGTGAGCTGCCATGTGGGTGCTGGGACTTGAACCCAGGTTCTCTGGAAAAGCAGCAGTGCTCTTAACCACTTAACCATCTCTCCAGCCCCTGGATTTAGGTTCTGAGCTACAAGTCTCCAAATATTGGAATGTGGGGGTATTAGAAGTTCTGTAGGATTGGGGGTCACTTACTCCAGTCACTCAACCACGTGACACTTTGGGAGAAGCGGATCTGCTGTCCTGTGGTCTCCTGAATCTCAGGCTAAAGGGGTTGTAGCTATCCAGGGGATGTTATTCCCAAGAAGCCATGCCCAACTGCAGAACAGTCCATGTTCTGTTTGTTACTTCTGCTGTCCTTGGCCTATGCAATTGACATGGCTGAGCCCAAGGTCAGGAGGGGGAAGGAGATTCCTCCTCAGAAGGTGAATCTTTTTGAACAATAATTCAATCTATCATAGTATTACAGCAGAGAAGGAAGCTAGCTAGATACCAAGGAGTTGGGATTGTGTTATAAACCAAGGAACAGAAAATCTAGTTGGAAACTGCATTTCCCACCCTCTCTACTGAAACACCTCTCTCTTCTGTCTTTCCAGTTTTTTTTAGGGCAAGGGGACTGGAAATTGTAATAACAATACAATCAATGTATTTCATTGGATTGTTGGTTTAAGTATATGATACAGATCTCTCTACTGAAAATGGGATTATATCCAGAAAGACTCATGGGAAGTAGAAACTATCACAAGTTCAAAGTGCCATGGGCTCAGTGTTACTGTCCAACATTGCTAGCCTAGGCAAAGATCAAAAGTCAAAATTTGAAGTACGGTTTGTATAGAATGATAGTCACGTTTGCACCACGAGAGTAAAAACCATAGGAGTTGGAGACTAGAGAAATGGCTCAGTGGTTAAGAGCATGTACTGATCCTACATCAGTTCTCAGGACCCATGTCGGGTGGCTTACCACCGCCTGTAACTCTACCCTCTTCTGACCTCCTCAGGTACCCACACACAGACAGACATACACATAGACATAATTTTAAAAATAAATAAATGAGAAGAAAATGAGTTGAAGTATTGAGTCATGCATTGTCTATATATTAGAAAAGTACCTGTCACATAATAAACCATAAACTTTAGTATATGTTTCCCAGGTTGTATAGTTTCTACATGGAGATTCAAAGATTTGAACTCAAGGGTTCTGACTCTAGACCTCACACTTTTAAGAATCCTAATGCACAGAATTCCTATTTTGGGCATCAGTTCAAATCTCTAGCTTTGCAAAGAGCATTTAACTCCTGAGTATTAGGTAATAAGCTATAAATTTCTACTCACGATTGCCATAGTGTTCTAGAAGATACTTGTATGGAACAGCCCCACAGATTGTAAAATCAAAGCTAAAAACAAAACAAAAACCCCCACACTTCAGTTTTGATCGTTTGTGTTCCAAGAGACATCAGGATTATCATCACCCACAGTGACACCTCATCTTTTTCTTTCCAGCCTCCTCACTCAGGGACACACACTGAACATAATTATCATTCTGTTTCACAGCCGGGCTCTGTGACATCACTCCTGTTGACCCCTTTCCCTGGAGTGCTCCCAGCCTCTCTGCACCCCCATCACCAATGCTGCTGAAAGGTTACCAGTTCTTCAAGGTCACCTCAACACCAGGGACACACTCCTGGAACCTGGGCTCTGGTCTCACCTTCGTTGGTAGCTCGTCTTGTGACTGTGAGCAGGAAAGAGTCTCTTTCCTCTTACCAAGGTCCTTGTTGGTAAAATAAGAATATCAGAGAAGAGGATGTCCTTGTGCTCTGATTAGCTTAATTCTGAAATTAAACTAATCTTTTCAATTTAGTGCATACAACCCAAAATTTCAATTTAGCATTCTCCTTAAAAGACAATGTATACATAAATGGAATTCAAATATTGTGTCCAAGTGACTCAGTCCCAAGGCTGAAAGTACTATTTGTGAATGTTGCTGATATTAAGATAATGATTGTTCTTAAACTGCTTATAGCACATTCTAAATGTTCAGTATAAATATTACTGTAGCAAGCTTTCTTGGACCTCCAGCCCCCAAATCATGACATAATGACTTATTAATTATGAATGCTCAGCCTTAGTTTAGGCTTGTTTCTAGCTAGGTTTTTTTTTTTAAACTTAATCCATTTCTATTAATCTACGTACTGCCCGAGGCTCATTTACTTCATCTACATACTGTCTATCTGGCCAGCTAGTCCTCAGTCCTGGCTCCCCTTTTCTCTGTGCCTGTCAGCCCTGCCTATCTCTCTTCTGACTAGCTATTGGCTGTTCAGCTTTTTATTAGACCAATTGGGTGCCAAAGATGTTACATAGTTAAACAAATGCAGAATAAATAAAGGCAACACATCTTTACATAGTTAAACAAATATTATTTTCCATAACGTATTTCTGTATAACAGGAACAAAGAAGTTAGTTCACCAAATGTAATTTTCTCAATGAAATCTGAATAACTAGATTTGTTTTAAAGGCCTAATTCTATAGACATTTAGGGTTCTTCTATTTTTAAATTTTGTTCTTAGGTAATGATAGACCAAGAATTGTAGATTTTTGTATATTTAAAAAAAATTCTTGAGGACTAGGGAGATGATTCATTGGGTAAAGTGTTTGCGACAAAAGCATGAGGAATTGAGTGCATATCTCCAGAATCCACACCAAAAAGCTGGGTGTGGCAGCACACACCTGTAACCCCACTTGTATTATTTTTCTATTACTGTCATAAAACACCATGAACAAGGCAACTTTTAGAAGCGTTAATTTGGGCTTATAGTTCCGGAGGGTCAGAGTCCATGATGGCAGAGTAGAGGCAGCAGGCAGGCATGGTAGCTAGAGCAGAAACTGAGGTCTCGCATCTTAAACCACAAGCAGGAAGCAGAGAGAGCAAACTAGAAATGGTACATGTCTTTAAGCTCTCAAAGACTGCCTCTAGAGACACACGTCCTTCAATAACGCCGCACCCCTCAACCTCCCCAATCAGCACCACTAACTAGTGACCAAGCATTCAAATGGCCAGGGCTGGGGGGGGGGGGGGCGCTGCATTTCTCATTTAAACCACCTCACCAGTGCTAAAGGGGGTGGAGCCAGGTTCCTGGCGCTCACTGGCCAGTCAGTCTAGGTGAATCGGTATATGCCAGGTTCAGTGAGACTCTCTGTCACACACACACACACACACACACACACACACACACACACACACACACACACACACACCCCTTTTAAACAAGGTGGAATGTGATAGAGGAAGGCCCCCAGGGTCAGCGTCCTGCCTCCGTACATACTTGCTCACATGGGCATGTGCGCCCCCTCCCGCTTGCTGTGCCACTTAGTTTTTGTCAACTTAACCAAAGCGAGGGTCATCTGGGAAGGGGAATCCTCAGTTGAGAAAATACCCCCACCAGCGGGCCTGTGGGCAAGTCTCGGCATTTTCTTAATTAATGGTTGATGGGCAGATGGCCTTGGGTTGCATGGGAGATCAGGTGAGCCGGCCAGGAGGAGCAGGCCAGGAAGCAGCATTCCTCCTTAGCCCCTGCTTCAGTTTCTGTATCCAGGTTCCTGCCTTGGGTTCCTGCATCAACTTTCTTCGTTCATGATGAACCATGGTTGGAACATGGAAGCCAAATAAACCCTTTCCTCTCCTTTTTTGTTTGTTCTGTTTGTTTTTGAGTAGCTTTGCGCCTTTTCTGGAACTCACTCTGTAGCCCAGGCTGTCCTTGAACTCACAGAGATCTGCCTGCCTCTGCCTCCTGAGTGTTGGGATTAAAGGCATGTGCCACCCACCACTGCCCAACTCTAAATTGCTTTTGGTCATGGTGTTTTATCACAGTAATAGAAAGCTAACTAGGGTATATATATACACACACACATGCAAACACACACACACACAAGCACATGCATGAATGAATACACCATACACATATGAACACAACTATACATATGCACATACTACATGTGCAAACACAAACACATATTCACATACAGTTCCTACTAGTTGACTTTGGTAGATGACATTTATTATAAAACTAGAAAAGAAAGAAGAATGTTAGCATTTATGGAACATCTTTTGTAGGTGATGAACATGTTCTATATGATTTCATTTATGCCTCCAATACCCTGCAGGAATATATAATATATAATTTCATCCATATTTTGTAGATAAGAAGATGAAGCTTGGAGAGAGTGACTGGTTTGTCCAAAGCCATGTATTAAAAGCTCTGGTGATGGGTAGTGCGGATGGGTGTGAATGAACTAAACTTTGTGTCACTGAACTATAAACGTAAGGCAAACATCATGCTTCAATAGAAAAGAAAAGAAAAAAAAATATCACACACCTAGTGAAGAGCTCAACTAGATATACAGCTCAAGCCGGAATGCTTTGTGTGCTGTGTGTACGGTATGGAGAAAAGCACTACGACTACTTAGCTCTGTTTATTAACCTGCCTTTAAAAGATCTGCCATGACACTGGAGTCAGGAGCACAGAGGAGCAAAGAGTCAAGTGAAGTGAAAGGTGTCAGCGGCAGCAAAGGTGGCACGCTAGGACAGTGACCGAGTCGGAAAAGTGGCCAATTAGTGTCGCCTTCAGACCTGTGTTTTCTGGGCATTAATGTGCACGAGAAACCCCTGGATATCTTATTATAAAAGCGTGTTTTGATTGAGCGACTCAGATTTGGCATTCCTAATAAACTCCCAGGTGATGATGCTGGACCATGGACCAACAGTTGAGTAGCAAGGACTTAGGCACGAGTAACTTCCTGTAAGCTAGTTCTCCACGTGGGTTTCAGACCACTCATACTACTCTAGAAACTGGGGGGGGGGCTTCAATAAATCAAGATGTGGGCTCCACCCCAGGTCTGCGGAATCAGCATCTCTGAAGACCACACTGGAACCAAGAAGTTTAACAAGCTTTCATGTTGAGGTGATGTTTGAGAAGTGCCGCTAACAGGCCATCCCCGTGCTGTGCCGACTCCATCATTTCACGTGCTGCACGACCCCAGTTTCGAAGGGCTTTTCATAGCCTCTGTCTACTTGACAGATGAGCAAATGGACACCTCCAATCTCGGTGTGTTGGACCCCAAAGTTTTCCGATTTCAAGAAATATTCTTTTATTTATTTATTTATTTTTGTGGCTCATTTACCCACTTTACCAAATCTTTACGTGTACTCCTATACAAATTCGATGACATTTTATGTCTAAAAAAACGTGGCTGAGTAGCTTTCTTGCCATGATGCCTTTGGAGATTTCAATCTAATTTAGCACACTAAGCTGTGGGGTTTATGCTTCATAAGCATAAAGCTACCCAAAGTCAGAGGCAAAAGAATCTTTGGTGGAGTAATTAAGAAATAGACTGCTTTTTAATTGTTTCTCTCCACGACTCTTCCTCTTCCTTTTGTTCTCTGTAGCTAGAATGTCTACCCGAAAGTACGTCAGCAATACATACTCAGTATGTACTGAGGGCTGTAGTGGCGCACGCCTTTAATCCCAGCTCTTAGGAGGCAGAGGCAGAAGCAGGTGGATCTCTGTGAGTTCGAGGCCAGCCTGGTCTACAAAGCGAGTTCCAGGACAGGGCTATTGCACAGAGAAACCCTGTCTCGGGGGGGGGGGGGGGGGGGCGGGCGGGGGGGCCGGGGGGGGGGGGGAGGAACAAAACAAAACATTGTCCCACATGACTACAATCCCATTATCACACCTTGAAAGATTAACATTAAATCGATAAATCAGTTAATATGTAACTTACGTTCAAATTTCTCCAGCTATCCTAATGCTTTATACTGCTGTTTATTTCCTCCATTCCAATGAAGGTTGAGTGCCTTTGATCATCACCCTCTTTATTTTCTATAATCTGGAGCAAACCTTTCTCTTTCTCTTCGTTTTAATGACATGGTTTTCTTTTCCAGTCCAGGTTTTGTAAAGCACTGCACATTCTGGATCCATTTGATTACATACTCCTTATTAGATTTGGGTCAACATTCTTTGGCAAGAGGACCACATAGATAAATGCCATGCCCTTCTCACTGCACCATTGCGAGAGGTGCATTGGCAGATGGTCCCACCATTGGTAACTAAATTTGATCACCCTGTGAAGGTGGTGTCTGCCAGACCAATTGTAGAATTATATTAACTCATGGTTAATGTTACCTGTTGGATGATACTTTAAGACTCTGAATAGCCTTTCTCCTCATAACCTTTTGCCTCATGGTTTTAGCTTCTTGAAGATTCTCTTTTGAAATAATATCAATTCTTTGAGAGTTTCATACAGCGAATTTTTATCAAATCCACCCCCTTTCCCCAACTCCTTCCATATCTACCCCCATCTTCCCACTGCTCAGCTGTGAGTTTTCTTTACTTTTTCTTCTTTCCACTGAGTCCTGTTTATGTGGGCCAACTACTCTTGAGAGGGACCTGCCCTGGAGTGTGGTCGACCTTCTTGGAGGGGGGGTCACTGAGGAAAACTGACTCCCCCTCTCACAGACCCTATCAAATAGCTCCTCAGCTAGGGATGGGACATGTGCCTGCCTCCACAACTCCATGCTGGGATGGAGCTGGGGCTTTTGCAAGTCCTGTGCATGTTTTCACAAATATCTTACCCAACACAGTTATTTCACAGGATTAAAAAAATGATCATTGAATCAGCCCTGATCATTTTTCAGCATTCATGTAGAATATAGCTGTACTGGATTTGATAAAATTCTAAATTAAGGGACCTAGTACCATTGACTATACAGAAAACAAAAGATCTACCTTTCTCTTGTTCTCTCTCTCTCTCTCTCTCTCTCTCTCTCTCTCTCTCTCTCTCTCTCTCTCTCTCCTTCATTCCCCTGTTTTTTAATGGTTGAGACTCATGTAGATCAAGCTGGACTCAAATTCACTATGTAAGTGAAAAATGACTTAAACTCCTGATTTCCTGCCTTTATCTCCCAAGTGCTGGGATTGCAGGCATGTGCTGCCATGCCTGGTTTGCTTCATGTTTCTTTGCTGAAGGTGAGGAGTACAGAGGTAGATTCCCTCTGCCCCACACTATGCTAAGAAATGCCCACCTGAGAGAAGAAGACTCCCAATCACCATCTCCTAAGCACCTTGCCCACGGCTGCTTCTCTGGACATTACTGATGGACCCTGGATGCTGCTGGGGGAAGCCATATGTGTTCTCACCCATTATCAGCAATGACCACTTCACTGTTTTTCCACTCTTCAAATCTGACTCAGAATTTCTGTGCAGCAGAGAGTGGGGCAGCAATCTGGTGGGAGGGGAGGTGTCAGGATATTTGTCTTGAAGTGGTAGCTGTTATATAAAATGCATGTTATGGATGAGTTTTTAAAAGTAACATTTTTATATAAGATGGAGAAATTCAATTGCTCACACTGAAGACACTGATGAAGACTGAGGTATGGAGGTTGAGAGCAAATGGAGACTACAGTGGGATTCCAGCTATGTTACCTACCACTCTCCTCTTGCCTGCAGCCTTTATCCCTACTCTGCCCTACTCCCCTGTCTTGTAGGAAAGCGCAGAAGTCAGAAATATCCCCGGCATCTAAACACCCTGTCTATAAGACAGACGGTGTCAGCCCCCATTCTATCCACCTTTCAACTTGTTAAAAAGAAGAAAGCGTCCTTATGAACCTTGAATTCCACTTTTCTCTTAAGGATCTTACACAATTGATTATCCCTTTGGCTTTGCTGGATGCCTGCTCTTCTCCTCTCGATGAATCCCTATCATCACCATTTGGATATTTTACAGTTCCTCCTCTGCCCACGACCATCTCATGCTTGGTTTTTTTCCTGTCACAGTCAAACTGTCTAAACGTTCTGTCTCCATTTCTTACTTCTTATTCATGTGACATTGAACTCTAATCTAGATTCTACCCATGCAAGTGGTTCTTGCTGTGCTCCCTGGTGACTTCAAGTGATTGTACCAGTTGGAAACTATTCAGTATTCATATTTGCTTGACCTCTCAGCAGAATTTGACCAGGTGGCTACATCCTACTTCTCGACACACATTTGTTCCTTGGTCACCATGACACTGTTCTAATTCTTCTCTGAATTTTCCCGAGAGTTCCTATACAGTTCCCTCCACTTGAGTTTCTCAGTAGTAGCACAGACCCTCTTCATTCATATTGTCATTATATCCATTTTCATGATTCCTTTGCACATGGCCAATGCAAATCTCTCTTGCCTGAAGACCTGGAAGTCTGATGGCTACTTGAGTTCTGCATCATCGGTCCCTCAAATTCTATGTATGCCTAGAGCTAAACCCACCACCCCCTCTCCAAACCTGCGTCTCCTCCAGGGCTGGCTGTTTTATAAATACTACCGAGCCATCACTTGACAGTTCTCCTCCCGCTCCTCCTCCATAGAGTCTGTCACCGGATTCTATTGCTTTTATCTGCCACATCTGCTTAGTTCTCTCACCACTCCCATCTTCCCTGCTCCAGGCTGTTGTCACTCCTCGCCTGGGCCAGCTCGGAGCCATCCTCCAGTTTTTCCGCATGCATTTCCTTTCCTAATCCATCCCACTCGCTGCAGACCAAGGGATTGCTTTAATCGCGTCACTGAAATGTATGAGGTGCTGCAGCTTGAACAGAGGGCCTCACCTGTGCCAGGAAAGCGCTCCACCACTGTGCTCCTTTCCTCCTCCACGGGTATTCACACGACCCACAGTGCACTCCCTTAGCCAAGTGATCTTTTCCAAACACGAATGTGAGCAGGTGAGTCTCAGTCTCTCTCTCTCTCTCTCTCTCTCTCTCTCTCTCTCTCTCTCTCTCTCTCTCTCTCTCTCTCTCTCTCTCTCTCCCTCGTGTCTGTGTTAAGGATTCACTACGAAATCCAAGCTGCCCTAATCACTGTATAGCCCAAGATGGCCTCAATGATCCTCCTGTCTCATTCTCATTCACCCATACATTGGAATTACAGGCATAAGCCATCAGTCCCAGATGCTTGCTTAGAATCTTAAAATCAAGCCTAAATGCTTATACTGACTTAGAAGGCCTGTAGGGTCTGCCACTTCCTTTTGAGAGTCTCCAGCTTCATTCTGCGCCATTCACTCTCTAGACTTTGGGGTGCATCTGCCTTTTGTTCCTTCTTTTGAATGGTCAGATAAAGTCATGAGTTTATTGTGTATGCTATGATGTTTGAAAAACGTGTTTCACAAAACATGTATTGTGAAATGGTCAAATCTAGCTAACTAATACATGTACTAGCATAAGATTGCCATCGGGGGACAAGCACATTTAGCATGCTTTCTGTTTTTTTTTTTTTTTTTCAAGAATACAATACAGTGATACACCTGAGGCACTGCCCAGTGTTCAATCCCCAGCACCACACACGCAGAGAGACACAGAGAGAATCATTAACTATAGTGACCATAGTGTATGACAGACCTCTTGAGTTTATTCTTCCTATCTAACCATAATTGTATATCCTTAAGCGGCATGCCCCACTCCCGAGTCACCCCAGTCTCTATAATGAGCATTCTACTTGCTATTTCTATGAGCTCAACATTTTTTGACTTAACATGTGGGTGAGATAATACATTTGTTTCCCTCTGTCTCTTGAATTTGCCTTCGTCTAGACTTAATTTCCACGTTTTGGATTTTCTTCATGGGATAATCTCTCTTCTCTCCCTCCCTCTATCTCTCCATTAGTCACTCGGTCTCAGTTGAAATGCCACTTTAGGGAAGGTTTCCATCATGCCTCCAGCTCTGGTACCTAAGGGGTCGGATGGTTTGTTTCTCAGTCCTTTGCACCTGTGACTATTTAAAGCTTGATGATTCTCCCAGGCTACAGGACAGGGACTGTGCCTGTCTCTCTCCCAGGCTACAGGACAAGGACAGTGTCCATCTCTCTTCTGGACTACACAGGACGGGGACTGTGTCCGTCTCTCTTCCAGGCTACAGGACAGGGACTGTCTCCGTCTCTCTTCCAGGCTACAGGATGGGGACTGTCTCCGTCTCTCTTCCAGGCTACAGGATGGGGACTGTGTCTGTCTCTCTCCCAGGCTACAGGACGGGGACTGTGCCTGTCTTGTCCACCTCTTGGTGTCTTCCTGCCTGACATATAATGGGCCAGCTCTAATGATGAATGCAGCTACTGTCACCATGCTCCCTGCCCCGATCCTGCTCTCCTCATTGCTGAAGTCACTGCCAAAGTTGCTCTGTGTCCTATCGCTGTTTTCTGGGCTGAGCGGAATAGTCCAGAGTGTCGTCTTGCCTCTTCACCCTTGCATCTCTCTTAATTGGGAATCCAGGCTGTTAAGTCCAACTGCATTGACCTTGCGGCCAACTCCCTAGGCCATTAGATTTTAGGCAGTAATTTTCAACTAGGAGCTAAGTAGAATTTTAAATCTCCCGAGTGCATTCACTCTCACATGTGCAGTACAAGATGAGGTTTATATGTTTATGGATGCACAAGTGCACGTGTACATGTATGAGCACGGAGCTCAACTGTGGTACTCAAGTACACATGCACACTCTTCTCAGAGGCAGCCCTGTATAAAGTCATTCCTTACATATGTACATACAGAGTAAAATGGCATATGCTTGGCACTTATGCATATGTACAGAAGCAAGCTGATATACTTCTTACATATGTATGCACACAGGCAAATGACATATGCTCAATACGTAAGTATACATACAGAGGCAAGCTGACATACTTAAACACATTCAGCGGCAAACACAGTTATTTAGGGGCCTTTGATTCACCCTAGTTCCAAGCTCCTTGTGTCTCTTTCAGGATTCTGAGCTCAGTGGATGCTCTTCCCTTTTCTTCCCAGACTTTGGATAGAAATTAAACTCTGTGTATCTGTCTTTTCCCTTCCCTCCCTAACCCCTCTTCCCCTGTGAGTGCGTGCGTGCATATGTGTGTGTGTGTGTGTGTGTGTGTGTGTGTGTGTGTAGTCATGCTATGTATCCTGGGTTGACCTTGAATTCACTAAGTAGCCCAGGCTGGCTTGGAATTCTCTCCTTCAGCTTTTGTCTCTCAGGCACTGGGTCTTAGACGTGTGTGCCACACTGCCCAGCTCTCGTCATTCTCCCTGACCCACCTGGCTATTGGTCATTTCCTAACAGCTTGGCTGCCTCTGCTGGTCACCAGACTGCCCTCTCACATATTTCTCTAGTAGGCGACCAGCCCAGAAGAGCTCTCAACTGTTAACTCTTTGGGGTTTGACTCAGAGTGTTGGCTACAGGGTAGGACAGAGCAGGTCCTCACCCTGCTTTGTACTGTGTAAACTTGGGTGAATTATTTACCCTTTCCAACCCAGTTTTCTCATCTATAGCCTGGAGGACACCAGGGCCTTGTTTGGGTTTTGTCCTACATAAGGTAATGCACACAGAGCTCTTAGCTTAAGTGGTAACAGCTAATGGTACCTGCCACTAACAGTTACCAACACGCATCAGGCAGTTACTATACCACTCTACTTCTAGCAATTATTTGTTGAGGACGTGTCATGCACAAAGCATGGTTCTAGGCACTTTGTACGTATCAGCTCATTTTATCCTTAGCACAGCCCCATGAAATAGATAGGAATGGAACTGCCTCCGAACAGCTAGCTAAGCCTTCCCAGGAGAGAGGACTGGCAGGGCTAAGAACAAACTCAGATGGCTTGGATCCACAGTGTACAATCTTAATCACCGCATTAAAACTCCAACTTCCACTTATGAATGTCTTTTCTAGAAAAACTTTTTTTTTTTGGCAGAATTCTTCATAAGCTAAAACCATTGGAGAACTGTTTGAATCACAGCTGAAATTTTCTGTTTGCTGAAAGATCTAGAAATAAAAAACAAACAAACCTCAATTTAGAGGTGCTCAACGATTGAATGACAAGAAGGCCTGTGGGAAGACCTGGATGTCTCCTCCCTCTATCCACTCATGGGGACAGTTTGGGTGACAAGGTTTTCAGACGAGGAGGGTTACAGTGGGGAGGCTGATCTCCTTCAGGTGGAGCTAGACTAGGAGTCTGCAAATGCCTCCTTGGCTCTTGGTCTCCGTCTACATAATTGAGGATCATTAGAGGGATGTGGGTAACAATAATCGCACCTTCCATTGGGGTCCATACCAATGTATTCAAAAGTTTCTCGGCATCATGCACTCAAAGAATCCTAACAAAATCTTTCAACATACTTGTAGTGAGCCAAGGAGGGCTTGTGCATGCCCTTTGCTGGCTATCGTTTAAAATTTAAAAAGAGATTGATTCTGGGCCTCCAGCTCAGGGC
Source organism: Peromyscus maniculatus bairdii (assembly GCF_049852395.1). Taxonomy (NCBI): domain Eukaryota; kingdom Metazoa; phylum Chordata; class Mammalia; order Rodentia; family Cricetidae; genus Peromyscus; species Peromyscus maniculatus. The sequence continues at coordinate 72,952,996 of NC_134853.1, forward strand.
CTTGGGCATGTTAGGCATGTGCTCTACCACTGAGCTACATATTCAGCTCCTAGCTGCAGTCTTATTTTTTTAAAATTATATTAATTTTACATATCAATGGAGCTTCATTTAATATTTCCAAGAATGCAGAGTGTATTAGTCATAGCCAACCATCCTCTTTGACCCTCCACTGACCCTTGCTTCCTCCTTCATCTCTAATTATCACTATTCTACTTATAGGTTCATGTGTTTAAGCATGCAAATATGGGAGAACACATGAGGCACTTTTCCTGTGTCTGGCTTATTTCACTTATCATTTTGTCTTCCAGTTCCGACTGTTGCAAGTAAAGGATTCTATTTGTTTTTAAGGCTATACTATTATCATATCCATAGTAACAACAACACATAAATGTTTTGAACACGTATGTTTTCTTTAGTCGTTCATCTGATGGGCACATCTCTTAGTTATTGCGAGGAGTCTGGTTGATCACATCTCTTAGTTATTGCGAGGAGTCTGGTTGACATCTTGAAAGTGCCGATCTTTACTCCATCTTGTATCAGACAATGATGCTCTCCTCCTCCTAGTGAGTAGTCTGGTGGTGCTTTGGGGTAGAAGGAGTGAGACGACTCTAACTTACTGTTGAGTCTCAGGTACTTAACCTCGTTAGGACTTTGCTTCCTCGTCTATGAAATGAATATAACCCCGACAAGGTGGCAGGAGGGTCAGTGACAAGATACACGGTGCCTGACATTATCTGGGGTGTAGCGTCGGCTTCAGTGAGCTGTAGTTATCACCATTTCTTCAGCCAACAGTTTCGTCTTCTATTTTTATTAGTATCTGGTGTTTCCCACTTGACTATAAAGGGCCCCTAAAAGCAGTGACTGGTTTTTCACCTCTGTTTCTCTGCACCCAGAGCTGTGCCTAAACCATAATCAGTGCTCAGGAAATACCCATTGAGTCAAGGAAGTTGTTCACTCAGGTCTATTCAACACTGGCTGATGTTCTAACAGACCCTTTGTTTAACTGGAACCTTCCTCTTCAGCTGGCTCCTCCACTCTCCATTCTTCATAGCATTTGTTAGTAATGCTGAAATTTTATTTTTATATTTTATGTTAACTGTGTTGTCAATATTTGACCCTAAACTTCCTAAGGACAGGGACAATGGACTCCCAGGGACTGGGAGACTTTCAGTCTTGATTTGCTAAATGAATATTTTTTCTCTTTCCACATTTTAAGACACCCCCCCCCACACACACACCCTTTCTCTAGGAAGTGGGGTCTAGACTCTCAAATTGGGTTAGATGCCAATCTCAGGCTGTTCCCATGCTCCTCCATAAATAACCCTTCTCCCTGTTTCTGGCTCAAGCATTGTGGCTGTCTCCTTCCAGGGCCAATTAGTCAGCCCCAAGGTGTCTCATTACGTTTATCAGGACTTCATTATACAGCTAGACCAGCCAGCAGGAGGTCCAGCAAAGCCAGGATTTTGGCAGGGCTGGGAGTCTGGAATAGGATTTGCCATTTTCTCCGTCCTCACCCTGACCACGTTCATATTTAGTATTTATCACATTGTGTTGTAACTGTTAATTTTCAGACGTCTCCCCGCCCCCACACAGCAAGGGCAGGAAGGATTATCTCTTGCCCCCAGAGGCTGCTGTGGTGCCTAGCCTGCAAGGAGGGCTTACAAAGGTTTCCTAAAGACATGACTGCTCTCCATGAGTCAAGCCTCATTACTGAGGACAAAAACCAACTCAGGGAGGAGACCCTGCCTCTGGCTTCAACAACAACAAAACAACAACAACAACAACCCTGAGCCCCCACCCCCAATCTTTTTAAGTTTTTGAGTTTAGTATGTGGAGCTGAAAATATCCTTTTAAAACACATAACAATGGTATTCAATCATAGGATTCCTGATAGGTATTGGTTCAAAAATATCCACTCCACATTCATCTGGGCTCACGTCTGTACTTCTTTTGTGTACTTGTGTGTGCATGTGTGTGTGCACGCATGTGCAGGCCAGAGGCTGACTTCCAGTATCTCCTCCATTGGTAATTATCTTTAATTAATTTAAAAATACCTTTATTGGCCCCTTTTTTATGTGCATTGGTGTGAAGCTATCAGATCCCCTGGAATTGGAGTTATAGACAGTTGTGAGCTGCCGTGTGGGTGCTGGGACTTGAACCTGGGTGCTCTTAACCACTGAGCCATCTCTCCAGCCCCCTTATTTTATTTTTAAATTATGATGCATCATTATTGTTTTGTGGGTGGTGGTGGTAGTGGTGTGTGTGTGTGTGTGTCTGGCATGTGCCCATGGAAGGTAGAGGATGTAAGTCCAGCTCTGTCACTCTGTGCCTTATTTCCTTGAGAAAGGATCTCTCACTGAACCACTGCATGGCAAGTCTGGTTGGCCTGGGATTACAGAAATGCACCTGTCTCTGCCCTTAACACTGGTGTTACAGACACCTGTCACCACTCCTGGCTTTTACCTGGTGCTGGGGATCTGAACTTAGGTCCTCATCACGCTTGTCCAGCAAGAACTCTTCCCCACTGAGCCACCTTCTCAGCCTTCCACCTTAGTTTTTGAGACAGGGTCTTTCTTTGAACCTAGAGCTTGCCCTTCAGGCTGCAAGCCTTGGAGATCCTCCTGCCTCCACCCACCCCCAGCCCCGGGGCTACAAGGACACACTACCACACTCATTTGTGTGTGTGTGTGTGTGTGTGTGTGTGTGTGTGTGTGTGTCTGAAGCCAGGTCTTCATGCTTATACTGCAAGCACTTTTTACCCACTGTCATCTAGATTTTGGATTTCTGTCTGGAAGTGGCTTTAGCTGGTGGGATGTTATCAGATGTGGTCAAGCAGTAGGAGGGAACTGCTTGCACAACCTTTGACTCTGAGAAGTCTCTGCTCCATTCCAGCCCTGCTGGATTTGCAGTTGAAGCAGAGCCAAGCCAGCCAGGTCTGCTCCAGATCCTAGCCCAACCCCTTTAGAGGGTTAGGACTTAGGAGGAAAGATTCATGTCTCAGGATGCTGAAATTTTACGGTTGTTTGTTAAGGAGGAGTAATGGCTGATTGATCAAGGTTAGGTCAGGGGTTTCTAACCTTGGCAGAACGTCTGAGTTATTTAGAGAAATTTAAAAGAAATAGATACTAAAACTTCCTCCAGATTGTCTGGAGTGTTCTTCAGAAACCTACACTCCCTTTATCTCTCTGGGTGGATTTTTACATAGCAGTCCCACATCCTTTTGTTATCTGTTATTTGGGAATCACAGATACTAATGTGCGATGAGGTTTCTATGTAACCTCTAAAATCCTTTTCCTCTTTTGACCACACAATAAAAAGAGAAATCCTTTCTGATGCTGGATGATTACAGTCAGAGAAATCCTTCCTCCCCAGAGTAGAGTCTTCTCTCAGAATCTTTTTCAGTGTGAACTGTTAGGATTATATATTTTTAAAACAACATGAACACTTTGAAGAAATCTGTGCTGACTTTTTCTTACCTCATCTGGAGAAAGGTCCAGATGGGGTTGTGATGTACGACCCAGGGTTATTTGCCTTCAGTCTGAACTATGATTGTGTCCTCTTGGTATTTTCGCCTGGGCTATGATCAGCAGGCAGAGGGAAATTTAAGGCAGGAGACTGAGGCTTGGAGCATGAAGATACTGTTCACGGAAGAAGCATCCATGAGGTCAAGCTTAGCAGAGAGGCTGCTGGGAGACTGGACTTAAAAGGAGGCCTCTGCTGTAACTGAGCAGGAAGGGGCTGGGATCACTCTTGATTCAGGACACTAGAAAGTTCAGGGCAACAGTTCTGAGGCTTGAGGCAAACCATAGAGGAATGTTAGAGACGCAGATTTATTTAGATAAAAAGCACAACAGAAGTAGAACTTAAAAGCAAATAGTTTTAAAAATTATGACAATTTTTTTTATTGGAAAAACTTCAACAGAAAAAAAAATGAAGGACAAGTACCTATTATTACTCGGAATCCTCTTTTCCAGAGTCAGTGGTGATGTAATGGAGTGTGGCAGTCTTGACCTTCCTCTAGGCTGGTACATATGCATATTTTAGAAAAACAAGATTTTCTTTTCTGTTTTTTAAAAGATTATTTATTAACTTGTGCCTGTATGAGTTTATGTGCTTCAGGTCCCCTGGAACTGGAGTCAGACAGTTGGGAGTCACCTGATGTGGGTGCTGGGAACCAAACCCAGGTCCTCTGCAAGAGCAGGACGAACTCAACCTCTGAACCATGTTTCCAGTCCCCAGGATTTTCTTACACACACTCATTAGTATCCCCTTTTCTATCCCATTAAACATTAACCCAATCATCAGCAAAAACTGTACTTAATACCTACAAAGACAATCACACTTCAGGTCTCACTGCTGATCACTGGGGCTGTGGTTTACCATTACATAAAGTCTGTGATGAACAACATTGATTCATTGTTGCGTCCTGTAAAACCATCTTTAAAACATACATTCCAATATTTGTATTATTAGGATAACACATTTAAAGCCCCCCCACCTTAGGTTGCCCTCCCCTCCAAAATGTATTCACGAATAGTACTGTCTGTCAATCTTTTTAACTCTTGTTAATATTCAAAGGGGATATTTTTCTGTGGTTTAACTCTTTCCCTCTACTTCTAGTGACTTTACATCTTTTGTTTTTCGAGACAGGGTTTCTCTGTGTAACAGTGCTACCTGACCAGGATGCCCTCAAACTCACAGAGATCGGCCTGCCTCTGCTGGGATTAAAGGCATGTACCACCACAGCTGACTTTCAATCATTTTTAAAAATAAATTTACCTGTTTGTAATGTACATAGGTGTTTTGCTTGCACGAATGCCTGTACCACGTGCCTACACAGCCCTTTGAGGCCAGAAGAGGGCCTAGGATCCCCAGGAACTATAGTTATAGAGGGTTGTGAGCTGCTGTGTGGGTTCTGGGAAGCCAACCTGGGCCTCTGCAAGGGCAGCCCATGCTCTCAACTGCATTGGCTCAATCTGAGTGGAGTCATCTCTCTCCACTCTTCAAACCCTTCTCATATATTCATGTCTGCACTTTTCCTGTTTGTCAGCTTTCTCTTCTTGACTTTTATATTCAGTATTTGTCTTATAGATTGTAGCTGTCTTAGAGTGACTTTTTTGCATGTTTCTTAATTTTACAATGAATGGGATTCTAAAATTCATTCTGAAGTGGGTAACGTAATAGACTGAAGAAAGGCAGAAAATTTCCAAGAATTCGGCCTGTGATCTTACTGCCTGTGTCTGAGTAAAGTTATCACCTAGTAAGGGGAGGCAGGCCCGCCAAGCACTCACTGGGCCTGGGCGCCCAATCGCTGGGAGACTCTCAACTTCCTCATTTGGGAAAGATCAGAATGAAAACTCCTTTGTAAGGCTGTGAAAAGGAACTGGAGAGAAAGCAGGCTAAGAGCTTCCTCTAGGCCTTGGATATAGCAAATCCGCTCTAAATCTTTGCTATTATGTGTGGAAAGGGTAAGGCACTTTTAAGATTCAGCCAGGGGATGTAGTTATCCAGGAACCCGGTGGTCCGGGGAGTCTTGGGGATTAAGCCATTCCCCTGGAGAAGTGCACAGCTGGAGTGAGAAACTCGGGTACCAATCCAGATCCTGCCCATTTCTTGGGATGTGACTGACCTTGGACAAGTCACCTTTGCCTTTACCTCCACCTGGAAAACACACGAAAGACCACCTGAGCTCGTGCAGGGTTAGAGGGCGCGTGGGAAAGGCTCACAAAGGGCTTCTGAGACTCGGGTCCCGGGGCGCTCTCGGCGGGCATCCTCGGCAGCGCCCGGCCAGCCCAGCCGGAGGGATCGGCGACCCCGGCCCGCGCCCCCGCCCGCCTCAGGAACAATGGCTCCCCGGGAGGGGCGGAGCTCGGCGCCGGGGGTGTGCGCGGGGCGGGGTCGCCGCTCCCTCCCCGCCCGCGGCTCCGTCACGCGCCCCTCACCGGGCGGGCCGGGGTCTTTGTGACGCGGCGGCGACGGCCGCGCGGACACAAAGGGAAGGCTAGCCTGCGAGCGAGAGGCTGTGCCCGTCCCCGCCCCGCGCCCCCCGCGCGCGCCCCAGCTCCGTGTCCCCCCACGCGGCGCGCTCCCTGCCCTCGCGCGCCCGCGCCCCTCGCCCGCGCCGGGGTCCCCCAGCGAGGCCGTCCGGAGCGCGGAGGGACGGGGCCTGGCGGGGATGCTGCGAGGCTGCCCCGGGCGGCAGCGCGGCTGCTAGGAGGCGGCGCGGGGCCGGTGCGCCCGGCCTGCCGCTCCCTGCGCTCCCCGCCGTGCGGCCGCGACAGCATGGGCGCCCAGGCGCCGCTCCGGCTACCGGCCGCGCCCCCGCTCGCCGTCTGCGGCTACACGTCGGTGCTTCTGCTCTTCGCCTTCTGCCTGCCCGAGAGCCGCGCGTCCAACCAGCCCGCGGGCGGTGGCGGGGACTGTCCCGGAGGCAGAGGCAAGAGCATCAACTGCTCAGGTAGGGGCGGCGGGCGCCCGCCCCTGGGGCTCCTCCCTTCCGCCGCTCTGGGCCGCGGGAGGACCCGGTGTGGATCTGCGTGCTGGGGAGTCCCGGGAGCCGGGCTGCGGGGCAGGACGCGAGTTCGTGGTGCGGGCTTGGGGACCTGCGTTGGGGATGGGGAGTGGCCGCGCGTGAGTCCGTGGGTGTCGAGTGGCCGGGCGAGGGCGGCCCCTGCGGCGTGGTGAGCAGGTGAGGCTCCGCCAGGCGGAGCAGTGATCGTGGGTGTGCTCGTGGAAGCGCGTGTTAAGTGTTGTGAAGCCTCGAGGGAGGGAGGACGGCCAGGCTTCAAGGGGAGTGTGTGTGTGTGTGTGTGTGTGTGTGTGTGTGTGTGTGTGTGTGTGTGTGTGTGATGGTGATGATCTGGGGGACTGAGGATAAGGGCCTGAGGACTGACCCTGTGTTGGGTGGGTGGGTGGGTGGGGGTGCTTCCTTAGGGCACCCGGGTTCTCAGAGAGGTCATATGGGTAAAAGGAAGGAGTGGTTATGTTTGTCCTTTGGGTTCAGGGGCGCAGTGGTGCTTGCGCTGTCCACTGTGAATCTGGGCAGTAGGGAGTCCCAGGAGGACCCAGGAAGTGTTTTGTATGTTGTGTATGGACAAAGCCTGGGGCTCAGGTCTCCACTCTGGAGTACGTCTTTAGGAGGCAGAGAGTCCAGTAGTGAACCCAGTTTGACGGAGGGAGGGAGCTAGGGAGTCATCTTGTGTGGGATTTGGGTATGAGAGGTAATTAGGTCTCAGAGAGTGCCCTGTGTTGCTAGTGTAACCCCGGGTTAATTAAAGTGGTGTGGAAAGCGAGAGAATGGTGCTGTGTGTGTTTTGCAGGACGGCCTGGAGATTGGCAGCCAGGGGAGCCAGGGAGTGAGTGACCTCTCCCCTCTCTCCAAGGCTGCCTGCCCTCCCACAGCTGTTGGAAACAAAGAGCTTGCTGGGGTTTTAATGGATGACACGGGGGAGGAGGGGGCCGGGCAGTGAAAGTTCCCCCATCCATTCTGAAGGAGTCCCCGAGGAGCCGGGAGATTCAGGCCCTGGGGCAAGGAGAGACTTCCAGGTTCTCTTTGGGGGAGGGTAGGTGCTCCAGCAGCTGGCCCAGCAAACCTCATAAGCCAGCCCCTGCTCACTGGGGCTTTCATCTTCCTCAGCCCGGTTCTTTTAACTAGGGTTGGAGTGGGGAGGAGAGTGCACCTGAGAGCCACTGTGGGCCTGCCAGACAGCCTTGTCCCTGGGGGTTCCGGAAGGGGCTTTGTGTATGGGACAGGGGTTTAGGGACAAGAGGGTTTATGCTAGCCTGCTGGTTAGGTTTTTGTTTGTTTGTTTGTTTTTTGTTTTTTTAAGGGGGGGGGAGCCCAAACACCAAACACCTCTTTAGTAATTTTCACATGGTAAGTTTTATGAGGGGGGAGGGGTCTGAGAACTGTTAACAATGGCATATCCATTAAAAGCATTTCCACCCATAAAAAAATCTCTTCTATTTTTCTAATAGCAGTTGGGATGAGATAATGCTTTATAGCAAGCGATCAGTCTTTATCTAAGAATATAAGCTGTTTGTAAATCAGAGTGGCTGTTTTGAGGCAGCAAATAATGGTTATCATTTGTAGGTGATCACACTATGTCAAAATATTTTACTTGTGGTGTGTTATGGTTGTGTGTGTGTGTGTGTGTGTGTGTGTGTGTGGTGTTGACTAACCTCATTTGTCCTTAGCATAGTGTTTGTTGATGGGTGTTTTTGTGTGCTCTTTCTGATTCTTTAGTGCACAGGTAAGTGTTTAGAAAGGACACGGGACTGGACACTCATGGGGTGTGGGCAGAGGGGCTCATCTGAAGGCCATAGCCACTGCTGCATAGCTCTCACTTGGGGAAAATTGCTTGATTTTTCTTAGTTTCCTCAATTAAAACAGACTTGGATTCAACAGCTTCCTTTAGGAATGTTTGTCACTGATATAAATGCAAGTAAATTAGACTGTTCAAATGTTTTCAAGGGATAATGTATACTTTAATAATAATTCTAGATCTAAAACTAGTTTAGCTAAATGATATATGCAGATTCTTTTTTAATGAACCAATATTTTATTTTTATTTTATATGTTTTACCTGCATGTATGTACATTACATGCATGCAGACCCTGCAGAGGCCAGAAGAGGGCAGGAGAAGATGATTCCCCTCAACTGAGCTATCCACCATGTGGGTGCTGGGAACTGAACTCAGGTCTTCTGCAAGAGCAGCAAGTTCTCCTAATGCCTGGGCCATCTCTCCAGTACACATTGGCAGATTTTTGTTACAACTGTCTGGGATGAAGAAAAGATTCACAAGGGAAATGCACATGTTAGTTGACAAATTTGAGAACTGTAGCAATCTAGTATGGGCACACTATACATATGTGTTAATACAGCTTGAGATTGCACACCCTGGTGTTATCATGTAAACTGAAGTTAACCCAGGATGGATTTGAGCTTTAAAATCTGAATACTGGCCATGGACTCCCTGTTGTTTTTCTTTGGTCCATTATTTCAGACTTATGTAATCTTTAATGGAGTCTGAGTCTGTCAGGCTGTGTGTGTGCTGGGTTACTCAGAGCTTTGTGGCATTTGTAAATATGAAGATGAGTCTATGTTTTTTTTTTTTTTTTTTTAATCAAAAGAAGTTGTATAGATTATGGGAAGGATGGGGTCCTGCAGGGTTTTACTGGAAGTTTCTTGAGTGTTAGTTAACCCAACTTTCAAGCTGTGCATCCCTTTGTGAGTTCAATAGATTTTCAAGCTTTTGGTGTTCAACATTTCCCATCTTGTTAGACTGTGCCCTTCTCCATTTTTCCATTCTAGTGGAGAAGCAAATGCCCTATATGTAGAACATGCTTTCATAAGGAATTTGAATGCCCCCCCCCATTCTAGAAAATTCCAGCATCTGGGTCACAAGTTTACCCATAGACAATTTTCTGTATCTATGTGACCCCCCCTTTCTTTTTTAAACAGAGGGTGTGTTCTTTAATTTCTGGTCTTCTGGCTTCTTATCAAGATAATGTAAATATTTAGCAGTATTTTTAAAGCATGGTCTGAAAGTTTTTCTCAGTATCACTGAGCACAGTTGGTTTGCCCAGGAAATGTATTTTGGAGTGGGCTCTATGTTCTGCGGCTGTTCAGGGTGCATGCCACTTCCCTTGGGTGTTCGCCCCTTCGTCAGAGTCCTAAGCGCAGAGCATGCTCCTTTAAGGAAGCCTGTGCGGTCCTGGGAGCATCTTCCCTAAGCTGCAGGCCTTTGCCCCGCTCATCTGTGTGAGCTCTTTTTATTAGTCTCTGCACAGTGCTCCACTCACTCTGGACTTTAGGCTTTAGTGTTTTGTTTTTCTTTGATCTTACATCTTTTTATTTATAGTTACCCTTTAAACATCTAATTTATGAGGAAGCTCTCTGTTTATCCAAAGAGAAAAATTGTAGCCATTATGTGACATTTGTAAAGATGAACTCATCTTTACAAGAGACTGGATAACCTTAGATAACAGTTCCCCCTACTTGTAATAGGAGCGGGTGGTCCTTTTTGGCTTTGGGGGCTTTATGGGTATTTGGGAAAACAAATGAGGCTAAGTATATGAAACATTTCTAGGTCAGGGAGTGTGGTTAAAGCCGGAGAAAGCACAGACCAGCAAGTGTCATTCAGTGATAGACAGAAGATGGAGAATTTGAACTGGGTTTAAAAAATGTCAGGAAAGTTAGAAGTGGGTCCTCTGGGTGGTATGTGGTGGTAAGAGCCTTACAAATAGACTGTGTAGATGTCAGGTTAATGGAAGGGCCTTGTCGGTGGTCATACAGAATTCTGAGGGCACAGACAATGAGTTTTCTAGTTAGTGTATTGTTTGAGGTCTCTGATATGTAAAATATGGTTATTAATTAATTTACTTAGTGAACCTTGAGTGAGTCTGGGTAGTTTACATACCAGACATTAAGGGAAGTGTATGAGAGGCCATCCCTACCCTCAGAGTAGGGGGGATGATGCTCTTACAAAACATGTACTGGAAATTCCTACCTAGTGCATCTGGATCTACCTCTCCCCCAGTCAATAAGCTTTTATTGACTACTAACACTAATTAGAATAAAAACAAGTACATTAAGAATAGTATAGTAACAAAATCGCCACTAATTCTGTAACATTTTTTTTCACCCCGAAAAGAAACCTTCTGCTGTGACAGCCATCCCCTCTCCCGAGCCACTGGCTGCGACCAGTCTGTGTTGGTCACTGTGGATTTGCTTATTCTGGACATACAAGGAAGTGGAATCCCACCTTATGACACCCACTGTATCCAACTTCTTTTCCTTAATACGGTCTTTTCAGCATTCATCCATGTATTAGAACTGCATTCCTTTTTAGGGCTGAATAGTGTTCTGTCGCATGGCTGTGGTAGCATTTGTGCATCCATTCCTGCTGTTTCCATCGCTGGGGATGGAGTTGGTGGCTCACATAGTGACTCGTGTCTTTTACTTATCGAGGAAGTGCAAAACTGTGCTCTGAAGTTTCTGTACTCTTGACATTCTCACTGGCAATGCGTGCGGGTTCCAGTTGCTCCTTAGCATTTGTGTCTGTCTATCTGATTACAGCCATCCTGGTGGGTGTGAAATTGTGTGTCTGCGTGGTTTTGATTTGCATTTTCCCGATGGCAAATGAGGTTAAACATCTTTTTATGTACTTACTGGTCGTTTGTAAATCTTATTTGGTGAATGGAAATACCTCTTTAAGTCTTCTCCTGGCCTTCATTTTGACATCTCAAGTTAGCCAGTCTCTACACTTAGGAAGGTTCACAACACACACCCAGGCGATAAAACTCTTCCATCAGCTGCATTTTTACCTGTGTGCCATTTACTTCCCTTGCCTACCAAGAATCAGGTCTGTTTGTTCTCAAACCTGTTTATACCAACAGTACTTGTGAGTGTAATTTAATAAATGTTCCTCAGATTAAGAAGTACAGATATGAAAAACTATTTTGTGAAATGTTTAGAAAGACTTGATAAAGGGAAGAGATGGAAAGGATTTGCCTTTGAATGAATTAGATTTGAGATCAAGACAACAGAAACAGTTTTGGATTCCCCAGGAAACATTACCAGTATTTTTCAGACCTCTGCTTTCCCGAAAGGAACACGACATCATAGGTAACTGGATTGTTAGTGTGGTTTATTGAAGAAAACAGGGAACTATTTTCCCCAGAGTCCTATACAGAGAAGAGGTCTGGGTGAGCTGTTGGGAAGAGAACATGTGTTTATATACTTAAAATGGTTAACACAAAACTATCATTTTTTACTGAAGATAGATTTTTTGCATACAATATGTTCTGATTATAGTTTCCGCTTCCCCTTGTACCACCCAGTTCCTCTTCACCTGTCACTCTTGTTTGCCTTCAGAAAGGAAGGTCCCCTGCACAGACTGCTTGGAGGGAGGTTTGCAAACAGAGCTGAGGAATGGCAGCCCTGATCGGCGGGGATTAGGGTGAGGGGCATTTGAGTCAGACCTTGACAGGTAGTGGAAGGTCACCTGGAAACACTAGGGTGCTTTCCCCTGGGGCCTTTGCTGGATGTTCCTTTCCTCTGGAACCTTCTGGTCCAAGTCATGTAGCCCCTCACGTCCTTCAAGTATTTGCCTTCCAACATGGCTGCCTTCAGCACCTTCTGTAATCTCTCTCCTCCTCCACCCTATTGTCCATCATGCTGTTTTTCTTCCTTTCTAAGTTCCATATCGAAGGTATTTTTGTCTGTTTTATTCCCTTAGACCACACTGTCCCTAGAATGGCACCTGGCATAGTTCAGTTGCCCACTGCATATTTATTTGCAGAGTGGTGTAACGATCAAATAAACTTGGCATCTGAGGAGAGATGGGAGGGGTGTCTGTAGGTTGAGGGAATGGTTCTAGAAAAGGCACAGGATGGGAAAGTGGAGGTGGGATTTCAGGAGGATTGCCTGTGCTGTCCAATAACGATTGCCACTTTAGGAGACAAACCTGGGCAACTGTGAGGGGTTACCTAGGTTAGAGATGCTCCTGGGTACTTGTCAGGGATTATCTTGATTAGGTTAATTGAGGTAGGAAGACCTGTCCTAAAGGAGGGAGGCATCATTTCCTAGAGGAGAAGGAAGCTGAGCACCAGCACTCACTGATCTCTACTTCCAGGCTGGAGATGCCTGTAAACAGCTTTCCCCCCGCCCCCCTGAGACAGGGTTTCTCTGTGTAGTTTTGGTGCCTGTCCTGGATCTTGCTCTGTAGACCAGGCTGACCTCGAACTCACAGAGATCCACCTGGCTCTGCCTCCTGAGTGCTGGGATTAAAGGTGTGCGTCACCACCATCGTGCATAAACAGCTCTCTTAATCCTTTGCTGCCCGAACTTCCACCCCACGACGGACGGAACCCTTGAGCTATCAGCCAGAATAAGTCCTTCGTTAAGCTGCTCTGTTGGGTATTTTATAGCCACAGGACAGGAACTAATATACTGCCCTAGATTGTGGTGCTGGTACGAGATAGGCACAGGTGGCCACCGTGTCAGTTGTAGGCATTCGAGGCCAATCCGAAAGGTTGTTCTGAAGACACGGGAGTCGCATGAGGAAGTTCACATGGCCTTGAGGTTTTAGAGAGCAAAGCCTGGAATTGCCCAGGAAGACGCGGAGGAGAAATGGGTAGTATGGTAAAAAAAAAATACATGGAGATTGAGACACTTGTTTAGCCTATAAGGTGTTTTAAAAAGTTGCATTGGTTGTTAACCGTTGAAATCTGGATTTCAGCCTCTTCTAGACTTGGAGATACCGGCAACTTTGGGCCCTCATTGCCACATAGCCACAATGGGTCAGCGAGGATTAAGACATGGCACCTTCATTGTCCTTCAGCAGCTAGCCTGCTTCCTGCTTGTTGTCTGCCAGAGCCCCTGGATCTCTCCTTCTAGAGATGGATGAGTTGTGGCGCACTTAATGTGTGCACTTAATGTGGGACCGAGGGCCTGGAGGAGGCCGAGATCTCGGACCCTCCTCATCACCATCACCAGGTTGGATGGCGATCTGCTTCTGCACTTTCCTGCCTGCACACCCTCCGGCCTGTGTGTGACCTTCCGTGTGCTGTGCGCTGCTCCCTTCACCCCCAAGCTGGCGTCCTCTCCTTACTCTTCCGAAGGAAGGAGTTGATTGTCAGTGGCCAGTGTAGTGTTTTCAGGAAGGCAAAAGCTTCACTCGGGATTTTTTTTTTCTTCCTGTTCTTAACCCTGTTCTTGAACCCACCTCTTCTTTATCTTTGAAACTTACTCTACTATCTGGTTATAACATTTTCCTTAAAATTCCCCAAAGATAGTCTTATCATATTTATTTTCCCTGCATTTTCTTCACTTTTCTTTGGCACGTCCTCTTTTTATACTTGGCCTTTTCTTTTTTTCCCTTCCTTTCTAAATTTGTTACATTCCATTTTTTAAATACTAAGGCATTTATGGTTACATCCCACTTATGGTTATAAAGTACATGAACTTAGGTGTGTTAGTTTGCTTAGTGATTTTGTGTTATGGTCTGGGAATGTGCTGGTGATTTCCTAGGTTTGAGTATATTAAAAGTAGGTGGATATTGACACCATGGTATGAAAACAAATTTTATGAAAGATTTACACTCTACGAAAAGAAGTTGTCTTCTCAGTTTCCATGTTAATTGTCATTTTACTAAAAATTCTCAGTTCTTGTGATGCTTGATGGGAAGGAGGACCCTGCAGGCAAGGTGCTCTGATACTGACTTACATGCATGAGGCATGTTCTCTCTATGTAGCCAAGGCTGGACCAATTTCGCCTCCCTGGTACTTGCACCACTATGCCAAACTATCCCTCTTCCCCCCCTTTTCTTTTTCTTTTTAAAGTTTATACACAGGTTCTGTCAACATTGTCATCATTTTTGTCTCCCCCAAAAGAAACTTTGTTAGTGTTAGAATTTTAGGAAGAAAGCCCTGTTCTAGTAAGGAGATGATGAGCAGAGTGACCGTAATTAGCTTGGCGACACTGGGAAATGTAGAGAGAGGTTCAGTGGCCTGGGTCTGGCTGTGAGGGGCAGTGGGAGCTTTCCTGTGTTATAGAAAAGGCAACCAAGAGGTAAGGGTTGGATTAGCATGGCAGTGATGGGTGTCTGACCCACCCATCTTCCATTTCCTCAACATTTTTATCTCCCCTTTTCTATTACAGCCAGCCATCGTCATTTAATTTGATATTTGTTATCTTAAAATTTTTCATACATATGTAGATTCTTTAATGGATTAAAAAATTAAATTTCTTTTTAAGTTTGGTGAGGTGGTGACTTTAACCCATTTAGGTTTCTTTAAATATGTAACAGAACTATTTTTGTGCGTTACTATTAATTCTCTTATTAGCTTTTCTCTAGAGAGAGACCAGGGGTTTATGAACTTGGCATAGTGCTCTTGTGTTTTAGAATTATATGTTTAAGTCATAAACTTTTTTCAGTCTATACATTTTGTTTGTTGGGTGGCTTCATTTATTGTTAAGCTTATTTCTATTCTCATCTATTTATTTATTTTTAAATGGTTAATCATGGCACTCAAGAAACAGAGGCAGGTGGATCT
Organism: Peromyscus maniculatus bairdii; assembly: GCF_049852395.1. Lineage (NCBI taxonomy): Eukaryota > Metazoa > Chordata > Mammalia > Rodentia > Cricetidae > Peromyscus > Peromyscus maniculatus. Next base: position 72,968,057 of record NC_134853.1, read on the forward strand.
CTGTAAGTTTGAGGACAACTTGGTCAATGTAGCAAATTCCAGGTTAGCTAGAACTACACAGTAAGACCCTATCAAAAAAGTTTTCCCCCTCCTTTAAAGCAGTTAATATCATGCTTTCTAGTGCCAATTTGCAGTCTGTTTTTATACAGGTTTTTTTTTTGGTCTCTGTGGGTGAGTTCTTGGGTTCTGGCCGCCTCCTATTCTACTGAGTATTACAGACACTAAGGGACAGAGGTTAGGAATAGAACCAGATGCCAATATTTGTATGTCAGATTTACTAACTTTTGGAAAATGTTTGATGGAGACAGTATATTAACTGTACTTGAAAAATCCTAAAACATGTATGTAAACAAATGCACTCGCAAAGTAAAATGAGAGTGTAACCATGTGTCATTTTTATCCTGCTTTTCTTTTTTTTTACTTCATGGTGGGTCTTGGTCTTTTTTTTTTTTTTAAATGAATTATTCCCCCCCCCCTCTCTCTCTCTGTGTATGTATGTCTTTGTACACATGGAGTTCGTATGTGGGTGTCAGATCCCCTAGAGCTGGAGTTACAGATGGTTATGAGCTGCCTGACATGGGCGCTGGAAACTGAACCCTGGTCCCCTACACAAGCCGCAAGTATTCTTAGCCACTGAATCATCTCTCCAGACCACTGGTCTTTCACATACTGTAATATCTGTGTAATTTTTTTTAATCAACCATTTATTTAATTACTCCCTAACAGATGGATACTTTAGGTTGGTGTTTGAAAAGATGAGCATGTTTTGATGTTGAGGCATGTGTGGATGGACCTAGGTACTGGGAAACTGTTGCTGGAGGATAACTCAAGCCTCAGAATTCCAGGACAATCCTGGCAACACAAGACCTTGTCAAAACACAACCAAAGACAACAGCAACAACAACAACAAAAATGTAGATATGGAAAAGATTTTCCATATATTGTTTTATATTTTGATTTTCTATCGTAATTTTCTAGAAATTGTTTGGTAAGAGGCTAAAACCAAGGTTTTAATATAATGGCCGTGAGAGGTTTGCTGGATATTGGCTCATGGTTGGCTCCATGCTCATCCTTCATATCTTTTCCCAGCACAGATGCTAACAACAACAACGAGGCGTCTGATATTACCGTGGCATTTTGCGTGTTACATGCTGCTCTAAGGTCCTTCTGTATCCTTAATCCTCCACCAGCATCTTAAGAGAGGCCCTGTCTCCCTTCCGCAGAGTGGTTAATTGCTGCGATCACACAGCTGATAAGTCAGAAGGTCGGGAGACTGCTGGAGGTGGAACCAGACTAAACTCCACATTGTAGTACTTGTTCGTGCTTGTCTCAGGTCCCAATTTAAGTAGCATGATGGTTTAATCTGATTTACGGAAGGGTGATATCTTTCTTGCCATTTAAAACCTGCAGTTGAGTGGGTTTTATATGCCCAATATCATCATTACCTCCTATCCAAGAACATGTCCATCACTTCAGAGAGAAACCTGAGTCATACTGGTAGTTCTGAACCACCAGTCCCATTAGCCCCCACCCCCTTCCCCTCACGGCCACAGCGGCATGGTTTCTGTGACTTTCTGTGTTCTGGACATTTTATATAAGCAGAATCTTGTATTATGTGGCCTTTTTGTGTTTGGCTTCTTTCAGTGTATTTTCAAGGCTTCCCTGTATTATAGCATACAATATTTTTGATTTGAAAAGTAATATAAGGTCATCATAAAACTAAAAATAATATTCCAGAAAAACAGACTAATAAAGAAACTCCAGATCTCCCCAAGAAAGAATTGAACTTGGTAGATTTCTGTGTGAGCGCACATTCATTTGTGTGTGGCATGGTTCGCTTGTGGAGGTCAGAGGGCAATGTCGGGTGTCGGTCCTCACATTCCACCTTGTTTGAGACCTGGTCTCTTTGCTGGGTTTTCACCGTGTACACCAGGTGAGCTGGCCTGTGAGCTTGCAATTCTCGTGTCTCTATCTCCTATCTCAGTGTAGAAGTGCTAGGATCACAGAGGCTTGCACTGTGTCTGGTTTTTATGGGCTCTAAGGGTCCAAACTCAGGTCCTCACTTGCATGGCCAGTTTTTTTACATAGTGAGCCATCTTCCCTAGCCCTGAAAAATTCTTCTATAGATGTTACAAAAAACTGGATTAAAAAAATTAGTTATTGTACACTTTTGGTGGCACTGGGGATTCGAACCCAGGGTTTTGTGCATGCTAGGTAACTGTACTACCATCGAACTATATGTCTAGTCTGCATGTTGCACATTAAAAAAAAAAAGCCTTTAAAAAAGCTAAAGGTATCATGTCAGGAAATGTAGAGATTTGTCATCATTATTTTTAATAAACACCATCATGGATTCACTTTATGCATCTGTGAGAGGAAAACACACAAGTTTGCCAAGCTGGTGTCTGTACCCTGGAGATCAGAACCGGGAGGGAAGGAGAGAGCATTGCTGGCCAGCATCCTTGGCCCGGACTGGGTGTTTTCACTGCTCAGCTTGGGATTCAGGTCTGTTCTCCCATCAGAACCTGCAATGGTGTCCTCTGTCACCTTGCCTGGAGCATCCTGACACAGGCATTTAGAACTGAAGGAGGCAGCGGGGAAAGATTTGGGTGTGGAGGTGGAGGACTGATAGGATGAAAGTGTTGTTTAGCAAAGGGAGTTTGGCAGGATGCATGAAAAGTACTGGAGACAGATAATTGAATGGCACATGTGTGGATTCTTTCCTTTAAATATAGCTTAGAGAAGTTGTACTCGTCTCTGCTGCTAACCCATTTTAATATCCGTGTAGACTGCATTTGCATTATGGAATACTAAGTTCATTTTCTCTGTCACCATGTCCGGAGAGAAAAATAGAACTATAATAATAATGTTAATTTAGCCAACACATTAAAGAAAATTTAATTTCTAGTTCTTATGGTTTGCTGGAACGTGACGTTAACAGTTACATCTATGTCTTGATTTACCCTGACTTATATTTTCAGCCATTGTGTCTTTAGAGGTGCCTCTCAGGTGGGTTGGGAGTTGAAGTCACGTCTAGGGAGGGGGCAGATCTTTGCTGTGTACTGTGTCTTGCTTGTTGGGGGCACTGATGCTTTGGACATGTTATCTCATTGAATCACAAAGGCCACGCATGGGAACTTGGCCCTCGTGGACCCCCACATTCCTGTTTTGCCCATGACGTAGCAAACTGCCTCTGGTTTGATTTGAAATCACATTGAGGCTCCCCGACCATTAAATAAAGACTACTCTAGAAACCTGAAAGGGGGAACAGTCGCGCATTGTTGAACTGGTGCAAGGCAGTTGCTGTCACCGTGTTTTATTTTTTTCCCAACTGGGTTTTCCTGTATGGATATAAAAATACAATGACACGTAAGTATAGTTTTATGTTCTTTTTTTCATTTAAACATTCACATAGTTATTATGAAATATTTGTGTATTATATAAAATAAATCTTTAAATTGGTATATAATACTCCATGGCTGTACCACACTGTTTCAGACAGGGGATATTGTAAATGTTTAACCTTTCCATATTTTTAATTTTCAGCATAGATGGGGCCATGGGATTGCTTAGCTGGCAGCTGGGCGCATATTCCAGAACATTATTTGGGGGCTGAAACTACCTATGAGGGGCTGTTGTTTGGGTGGCTGTGCTTTTCTGAAAAGGGATGTTTTCCCTGAATACAAGTAACACAAAGACAGTGATTATAAAGCTGTTGAAATTGTGTTTCTGAAGACAAGGTAACATCTTTGAATATGCCGTGTGAGGAATCAGCTGGGACTCAACCAGAGATGAAGGGAAGCTTTCAATGTTAATGAGGCCGCAGGAAGCATTCACGCACATGCTTACCCTAGTTCTGCAGACTGGAGCTGGAACTGGATGAAAACAAGGGAATTGGGCATTCCTAAGGTTGTGAAAGCTGTGCAGGTTTTGAAGTTAGCAGTGTGGTGGAGAATGCTGCCAGGGAGCAATCCAGAAAGATGGTGTGATGGATGGCCCAAGCCGCAATGTTTTTGTATGTGATAGGAACCCTCTTGCTGTATGGTTCAGTGGGATTCTGATGTTTTTTTTTTTTTTTTTTGAGAAAGTTTCTTTAAGTTAGGAATCAAAAAATGATTCATGAATGTATGGTATATTTTATTTTAAATTGAACATACATACTTATTAAATGATATTTTGAAAACAGGTATAGAATTTTCCCCTGAGAATAGTTTCTTCCTCCTTGAATAAAGCATATTCATAATTAATTACAGATTCCATTTTTCATTCCTTTGAAAAGAAACCTAAAGATTTGTGGATACAGAATTGTAAATGTGAGTCCATTTGTTTTTGAAGTAGCTCATCTTTTAGCTTTTATGGGAACAATTGATCTTCACTCCTAGGAAATGTTGAAGCAACAAAATTATAACAATGTGTATGTGGGCTTAACTAGGTTGGGTGGCATTGAAACATAAAGCCACCTTCCTGTGATGGGGGCTAATGTGTTCCTGGCATTCTGCAGAGTGTCTGTAGCCTTGAGGATTTCTTGTGCCATAGACCTTGGGTCTGTAGGCTCCAGTGAATGACATACTTTGATTAATCTCGGTAGTTAAGAATGCATTGCTCTGGACTTGACAGAATATAATAAAAAAAGGATTAATCAAATGAGAAGTGGTCAGAATTGGAGGATAATAAAGATTATTCTAGAATTGAGGGAAACTGTCACCTGCTGTAGAAGGATCAAGAAAAGAGTTGGAAGGTCATTGAGATGGCTCAGTGGGTAAAGGTGCTTGCTCACAAGCCTATGACACTAGAACCATGTGATGGTTGTCCTCTGACCTCCCCATGTGTACTGTGGTATTCCCCTCCGCCCCCCGCCAAATAAGTAAATGCAAAAAATAAAAAAAGGAAGACTTAAAAAAAAAGCTGTCATGTCATTAGAATGAAATTTTGTTGACTTTGAAGAAAATGCCTTTACAGGAAGAGAGAGGAAGTCTGGTACATGAGTGGCTGAGGAAGCCACTTTTGCTGTAGTTAAGGCCTGGGAACTCTACTTTGAACCTTAACTTGCTATTGAATTGTATGTAGGTCCCTCTTCTGAAATGGCAAATGTTTCTAGTAATATGCTAAGATCTTGGAGGTTACTGTTTATAGTGATTGGTGTTGAAGGTTGTGTCTTCCTTGTAACTCATGGGATGCATGTGTCCCCAGGATAGCTATGAAGGTGGCCTAGCGTGGTTTATAGATGACATCATGTCACAGTGCTGAAGGGCTGGACACCCTTGTTAGAGAAGAATAAAGTGCAACACCATTGATTTCGTTTTCACAGTAGTTTTCAACTGGGAGTGATCTTGTCTCCCCAGGCGACATTTGGTAAAGTCTAAAGGCATTTGGCTTGTCACAGCTGGAGTGATCACTGGCATCTAGTAAGTAGAGGCCAGAAATGTCACTCAACACTCCATCAATGCTCAAGATAGTGACTATCAATAATTTCCACCAAATATTTAGTCCAGATTGAGAAGCCCCAAGTTCTGCTGTCACATTAAGGAGTTTACTCCCTTCCGGTTCTCTATGACTGTTAGCCAAACAGATTTTTCCTCTGTGTGCTGGAAAGGTGCTAGCAAAGCCGTATCGTTCTGGAGGGATGTGGGGTCTGGTCCTGGTTTGAACTGTATCCTGAACTTCTAATGAGTGATGCCAGCAACCAAAGCAGGGTTCCTGCCCCTCCTGTGCATTGTTTCCCAGCCTTGAAATGCTAATGAGATTGGAGACAGGTTTTTACATTATGAGAAGTGGATGATGGGCACATTGGTAACCAGGGCAAAGTATTTTTGTTTTAAGCCACTCTTCTGAGTGCTCTTTTTTAGTGTAAAATATTTTTATTTGGAGAGGTGAGTTTTGAGGATTTTTGTAACAGTGCATCCATTTTGCTGAACTTCCATTTTGGGCTCCAGAAGGCAGGTGTGTGATTACCATCGTCACTGACAGTGACCCCTTTTCTTGCTTGGTACTGTGCAGAATGCGTAGAAAGGACACTCAGAGAATCCTGTATTGAGTCTGAGGGAAGGCTTTGGTTGGCATGCTTGTTAGGAGGTAGGGCCCCAGGAAGTATGGTGCTTTGGACAGACTCATAAATGTGTGAGGAAGCACAAAAGATGTAAGCCCTTTGCTTAGAAATGTTTGTCTTAATTAAGTTTGCACGTAATTGTTGTTATTGGTGTCCTATTTAATGGTTTGCACCTGTGGCTTAGCTGCTAAGAAGAGGGCTTGATTCTTTAGTTTAATGTATGCATTTGTTTATTTCCTACACTAATAATCTAAAGAAGCGGACCCACTGTGGTGATGGCCTCGTGATTCTTGGTACCGTCTTTCTTTCTGCATTCATCTCTGTGTGTGTATGGTGGCAGCTCTGACTACAGAGCAAGCAAAAACTGGGTGATGAGAGCCAGGAACCCAAGACTTCCACAGCCCCAAGGTAGAAGGAGCTTAGAACCAGTCTTCTGTAGGTGGAATAGTTTGTAGAACAGAACAGCAGAACAGCTGTATCAGTTGTCTGGTCTTGAGTGAAAAAATTTTGAACTTTAATCTGTTTCTGTGACCTTGAGGCCTATTTAAGACAAAGGAAGAGTCACTGCAGCCCACAGGTATGTTTAACACCAATGTAATGCTTGGTGCTTCATAAGGTCGATTCATGTAGTGCTGTTGACTCAGTTCCCTAATTGCCAGCTCTTAGGAGCAACGTGCCGTGGATGCCCTGGCAGAGTGGGGCAAACAAATGACAGGAGAGGCCAGTGAGAAGCCACTCGTGTAGCTGTCCCTGGACATCGGCGTCTCCTTGACTCGGGCCAGAAGCTCTGCTCTGAAAACCAGGAAAAGAAAATATTCAGGAATAGTGGGGTTGCTGGGGAAGTGGGTCTGTTTGCCAGGACCGACCTGATCATGACGTAGAGTGCAAGAGACCTCTAGTACTTTTCCCCGAATCAATCAGCCACCGAGCTGCCGCCAGCCAGCCGGGGGCTCGCTTCAGCCTCTGGCTGCTCTGGCTTACATGCACATGGCCGTGACTCTACTGAGATGGTGTTTAAGACAGACTCTGCTTACTGTTTGTAAGTGTACGTTTGTGGTTGTGGCTCCAGTTCCCAGTGGGGAGATAGGGAAATGCATCCCAGCGATTCTCACCCAGTCCCACTGGACTTAGCACTAACCTGGAAGGAACACATGGGTCTCTGAGGACGTTTCATGCGCTGCTTCCAGTGCAGGGGGGACAGTCTCGGAGCAGAAACAAATTCAGTGGGTGACCGTGCTTCCTATGGTAAAATTAACTCAGTCCTTTAAAAGTTTTCATAGGAGAGAAATTTTAGATCTCCTTAATTTTGTGTTCATAAATGTTGCATGTCTACCTGTTGTATGAAGTCTGAGTTAATTTTATAATTCTTTGTAACTAAAATTGCCTAGAATGAATACTAAGGGTCTAAACTTTATTATTTGTTACCTTTAAAGTTAAGTTGCTCATCAAAGATTCTGAACTATCAAGACAATAGTAAAATTATCTTAAGTGTCTAGCAAGCCAAAAATAGAAAAAAAAATCCATAGATTTATCTTTGGAAATATGTTAGAACCTAGCATTTTGAGGTTCTTTTCGGGAAGTGAGTTCCTTTTAGGAATAGAGCTTAAGATTCTCTTTGGGGTATATTGGACATTCTGAGTCTTAAAAGAACTTGCTTTTCTATTTTTATTCTTAAAGAATTTATGTATTTGTGTGTGTGTGTGTGTGTGTGTGTGTGTGTGTGTGTGTGTGTGTGTGTCTGCACACTCGTCTGTGCCTTCAGGCGGAAGCTGGGAGAGGGCCTTGGGTGACCCCTATCGCTCGCTACCTATCCTTTGAAGGTCTTTCCCTACACTTAGGCTTTATGCATTTCTCAGTGGACTGGAAGCCAGCAAGCCGCAGAGACCCCCCTGTCTGTGTCCTGCTTGGTGCTAGGGTTACAGCTGTAGTAAGATGCCTGGCTTCTTGTGTGGGTGCTGGGATCTGAACTCCTCATGTTTGTGCGGATGGTGCTCTTAACTTCGGGGCCATCTCTCTGGCACACATAACTTTTTTTTATTTTTATTTTTTTTATTTTTATTTTTTTTATTTTTATTTTTTTTTTGGTTTTTCGAGACCGGGTTTCTCTGTGTAGCTTTGCGCCTTTCCTGGGACTCACTTGGTAGCCCAGGCTGGCCTCGAACTCACAGAGATCCGCCTGGCTCTGCCTCCCGAGTGCTGGGATTAAAGGCGTGCGCCACCACTGCCCGGCCCCATAACTTTTTTTTAATTGTCTTACTATTATACCAGTGAATGAGAGGCCCAATACATTTGTTCTCTTATTAATCTATATACATGATGTATGTGTGTGTGTTGTATGTATGTGTATGTCTGTGTATGTGTGTGTGTTGTGTATATGTGTATGTTTGTGTATATACGTGAAACAATGTTTTCTTCTCTTGCAGAATTAAATGTGAGAGAATCTGATATCAGAGTGTGTGATGAATCGTCCTGTAAATATGGAGGTGTCTGCAAAGAAGATGGAGATGGTTTGAAATGTGCATGCCAATTTCAGGTGAGAAAACCAAAATGAACTATTTTAATTTTTTTTCTCCCTCTTTTATAATAATCCTACATTCTTCAGATAAACAGCACAGAGCTCCCTGGGCCCCACAGGAAGTCCTCCTCACAGCCCACTGGTTCTGTCTTGCCAGGTGAAGTCCTGTTGTTCTTTGTGCTTTCTGTGTTTGGTTCGAGAAATTAAAGGGGTCAGACTGACTATGCTAGATGTGAACACGTGTGGGAAGGACATTCAAGTCGTCTGAGTGTGAGCTTTGCCACCGTCGGGAAAGGGCAGGTGCTGCTGCAGCAGCAGCCTCTCAGTGAGCAGGTTGGCACGATCTCCTTTTTCTTTTGGCCTGGCTCTTCTCCCTTCCCTCTCATGTGTTCCCCCCGCCCCCCCCCCCCCCCCCCCGTTGTTATTATAGCTCTTTAGAACCAAGATGAAGTAGAGCCTCAGGAGAGTCAGGGTTAGAGACGGGCTGGACATTGGAACCATAACCCAAGAGCATGGTGCCTTAGCGTTTCCTTCTGGAATTGAGTTGTACTGTTACTGTATGAGAAGCAAAAAGGAGAAGTGGAGAGTGTGCCTTATTATTTTTTTATTTCATGTGCATTGGTGTTTTGCCTGCACTTATGTCTGTGTGAGAGTGTTGAATCCTCTGGAGTTACAGATGGTTGTGAGCTGCCATGTGGGTTAAGAAACTTGAACCCAGGTCCTCTGGAAGAGCAGCCAGTGCTCTTAACTGATGAGCCATCTCTCCAGCCCTGTTTACCCATCTTCTTTGATTAAATTATAATCTAGCTGTAGACTACCCTAGTTCAGAATTGGAGATGAGATATAGAAGGAGCTTGGCTGGTTTTCGCTGATAGTCTTCTTCTAACTAAGCGTGCATTCTGAGTTTTGAGCGGAGGAAGGGCTTCAGAAGGCAGGCCCACGGCCGAGTCGAATTAGTGTTTCTGGTGACCCAGTGACCTCAGGCAACTGGATGTCCTCATTTTCTCGCGGGTGTTCCATCTGAACAAAGAAGGCACATTTCCTACCTGTAGGGTGTAGTAAGGACCAGAGGGAAAGAGCACTTGTGTTGGAAACTTCTTTGAATACTGGAAATCGTCACGATATTCCATTAGAAGGGGTGGAGGATGGAAATAATGGGGATGGGTAGCTGTGTATACTGCTATTGACCACCCAGTCAGGTTCTCAGGGTCAAAGAGGCGTTTCATTCCCTTAGACAGAGCGACATTTCTGTGGGGGCAGCACCACAATAACCACTTTCTTCCAGGCTTGCCTAGCCTGCTTTGGCTGCCTTCACACCCTTGCTGCCCCTTGGCTGGGGACATCAGTTCCTTCTGTGCCTGCCTTTCCATGAGGTTCTTTCATTTCCGTGGAGCTGGCCTTATATTCTGCTTTCCTTCAGTTTCTGCAAGCCCTCGAGATTTTTTAAAGATTATATATATATATAAAAAGGAGCCTTTTCAATGTCCTTGAGCAGCTAAAAAAAAAAATCTTTCCATGATCTGCCTTAAATCCTTTGGTTCTTAACCTGTGGCGAAGCAGGAAGAGAACTACAAGTGAGGAGGTGAGATCAGTAGATGCTTTTCCGGGCTTGCTGGATGCTGCGTTTTAGGCTGGATGCTAAAGATGTTTAAAGACACTTTCCGCGCCTTGTAGGGCAAACTGCCTAAGGGTTTAAAGCATGGTTTTTTCTCCCCTCCTGCTGAGGAATCCTTCCTTTGACTGCTCTGCTGTCTTCCTATAAGATTATAGGTATGTTCATAAAACCCGAATTATTGGCAAGCTTAAAAAAATGGCTTGATATGTATATTAGGCATATCTCTGCTGTGTAAATATTAACAGTGATAATCAAATCGTTTGAAAGATTGCTTATAATTCTGCACGCTTTCAGTGCTAATACAAGCTCCTGGAGCATGATTTAAGTTCCTTTCACAGAAAGTAGAATTGTATATAACTGCAAATTTTGTTAGCTGGCTAATAAAAGCTATTGTCTTGCTCCTCATATAAACAAAGCCACTTACTAATTATATGCATAGTAAAATTAATAGTACACCTTTCCCTTAAGACTTAGTGCCTCTAACTTTTCCCTAGTTTTCTTTCTTCCTCGTTGTATTTAGAGTTCTGTGGGCTGTCTTCCTGTGTTTGTGTCTGTTTTTAATAGCTTGCACGGTCTCTGTCTCCTACTAGACCTTTGTACTGGAGTTTTCCACAGAAATAGAAACAGCAGGAGACCTGCACGTGAATTTGTGTGAGAGAGCTGGAGAAAGGGACTAGTGAGGAATTAGCTTATTTGATTACAGAGGCTGAGATCCCACAGCTTTTAGGGCTGAAGACCTGGGAGATGGAGTGGTGTGAGTCCCTGTCTGAAGACTGAAGACCATACCTCAGTCCAGCCAGAGGGAAGAGCGTTCCCTCCACCCTTTTGTTCTGTTTGGTTTCTCAACAAATTGGATAACGCATATCACCCGGGGGAGGGCGGCCTGCCTTCCTTGGTTCACTGATTGCAGTGCTAATTTTATTTGTAAATGCCCTCACCGACATATCCAGAAATAACTTTAAATCCGGGCACCCCAGGGCCTCGTCAGGTTGCCACATGAAATTAACCATCACAGCTATGTTCGTCCTACTTTCCTTGCTGTGACAGAGTGCCCAAGCAGAGCAACGGCATGGGGAAAGGCCCATTTATTTATTTTCTTAGTTATTGGAAAGGCTTATTTTGGTGCACGTTTTCAGAGGTTCAGTCCATCATGGTGTGGCAGGGTAGACGGGGTCACATGATGGTGTCCAGGAAATAGGAGGAGCTAGTGTTCGTGGGCTTCTTCCTCCCCGTCCTAGTCTCCTCAGGCCCCCAGTCTATTGGGTGGTACCACCGTATTCAGGGATGGCCTTTCCCCTAAGGACATGTCCAGACCTGTGCTTTATAGTAAGCTTCTAGGTACCTGTCAGTCAATCAGGTTGACAATCAAGATGAACTCTCCTGGCAACCTACTTAATTTATTGTGACCCACACAGTTCCTGGCACACAGTAGGTGTACAACAAGTGCTTGAAAGGATGTAGTTCCGGAGTTATATAGTGCTGTATCTTCAGACAGCTTCAAATAGCTGGCAGTATCACCACAACCTTAACAACAGGGAGGTTGCTTTCCTCATCAAAGGTGACAGAGTAGGGGTTAGAGATAGCATCAGTCTGAGGGTTTTAACATTGCTGGATCCCTTCATTTGTCCATAAGTTTACTGGGGGGGGGGGGCAGCTTCCGAGAGAGACCCAAGAAAGATGAAGCAAGAACAGATCTTCTTTCCCATCTCAGGTTCACTCTGAGGTATGTTCTGGAGACTGATTGTGGTCATGTTAGGACCCTTGCTCACCATCACCAAGTATGGGTGAGACTGAATAATTTATGTGTAGCCTCTAAAGTACATCACTCAGGAGCAAACGCGACTCTTCCACTTAGTAGCTGTGCAAATACTCAAGACTTCAAAATGACAGCAACAGCAGCAACCACCACTAATATTTACCATGGCCAGATGTGAACGCCGTAGATAGCTTTCCCTTATTTAATCCTCATAACGTTATTTGAGAGGATCTAGAAGAGTTGCCTTTAGACGTATGGGGAACATGGTGCTGGTTTCAGAGGGGTGATGGGCCCGGGATTTGGGACTTCAGACCCCTGGCTCTGACTTTGTCTTGGGCTTCATTGGTTGTTTAATATTTAAGTCCATAGGACATTTAAAGCTGCTGCCCAGTGCTTACTGGGATACTGTTTTATAAATGTTAAAGTTTCCAGTCCTATCAAATTCAAAACTCTTTCAATCACCAGTAGCTTATGTTCCATTTTTTTATTATCTTTAAATGAAATTCATAATGTAACCCACATAAACACACGATTAAAGAAATGAATGTGGTACAAAATTTTAATATAAAAGAAAAATAAAGGTCATTTATGATATGAATATTTCATAATTTACATGCTTTGGAATGATTATGTTAGAAGAAGACAGTATAGTACTCAGGCACTTATATCTACTTATAATGAAGTTAGATTAAAAATATTCATAAGCAGTTTCATATACAAAGCCTTCCAAATAAAAATTTAATTTTAATAAAAGTTTGTGGAAGATTTTGCTGATACTGAACATATAGTAAAACCAACTTGGTTATAAGAGAGTTTGTTAGTTGGCAGTTGCTGAATTGTGCTAATATGCCATATTTATCTTTCATACACTGAGACCAACCACTTAAAAAAGTAGATAGTAGTAAAAGTAAATCTTGTTGATTGCGGAAAAATTGAGACACAGAAAATTAAAGACATGATACGAAAATATATTGACACTTTCTTCTAGAATTTATGCATATTTTTCTAAATTAGATTGAATGCGATGTATTTTCTTGCTACATTTCATTTTATATTATTTTGTAAATTTGCATTCAGTTTCACAGATAAATAATACTTTTTTTTTTAAAAAAAAAAGGACAAGTTGTGCATGATGGCACGTGCCTGTGATCTCTGCACTGAAGGCAGGGGGAGTTCCTTGCTAGCCGGGACTACATAGTGAGTCCCTGTCTCAAGAACCTCCACCTCCCAATTCTCATTTTCAGTATACAACCCTGATTGCTAATGAAGGTCAATTTCTTTTATATATTAGTTGACTGTTTATAATATTTTGTAAATATTTTGGCCCATTTAAAAAGAACATTTGCACTACTTTTATTTAAGAAACAGTGATAGCTTGTATCATATTGTGATACTTTCCCCAGATTTTGAAAGTTTATTTATGCTATTTTAAAAAATATATATTTAAAAATTTTAAAATTATGTGTATGCAAATATGTCTCTATGTAGGTCTGTGCAGGTGCCCATGGAATCCAGAAGATCTTGGATTGCCAGGAGCTGGAGTTACAGGCAGTTGTGAGCTGCCCAGCATGGGTACTGGGAGCTCAACTCTGGTTCTCTGCAAGAGCAGAACATGCTCTTAACTGCTGAGCCAGCTCTCCAGCCCCCCATTTGTGCTATTTTTGACAAGTAGACGTTCTAAACTTTTTTAAGCATGTAGAGCCAGTGTCATTTTTCAAATCTCATCGCCATTTATCTTCATCCTCCTCATTCCTGTTTATCCTTCAGTGCACAGTTTGAATTCTACTTTCTCTGAGTAGGTTTTCCTTCAACACCCTAGCTTTTAGAACTGGAGGTCAGGCATTACACTTCCTTTATGACTAATTGATTCTAAATCACGTGATTCCAAATGCGATTTAGCTTTGCAAATTTTTTCCTATTCTAACAACATTATAAGATCTCTGAGAACAGAGATCGTGGTGTATTTCTTTGTGTCTTCCTGTTCCTTCCCTGGGACTTTAATACTGGATGTACCGAGTAAAGGAATTTTAACAGTAAAGTGACATCACCTAAGCAGCTCTTTATAAACACTGTCACGGCTTTCCTCTTAATATTTCTGTGGGTTTTCTTAGCAAACAAATACCGTAGGTTGCATTTATTGGCAATTGGTAGTTATTTTCATTGTGAATGTGAGAAAAAAAATCTAAGAGGCAGAGGTAGGTCCTCTTTGTTAAAAATCTAATGCAGGGACAACCTGTGTTAGCAGTGGAAGAATGCCGTGGAAGTATGCTTTGGGGTTCATGAGTGTGCACTATGCCATTGATATTCATGCCTAGTTCTGAGAGGGTATTTTTGTTTTTGTTTTTTTTTTTTGCAGTGCCATACAAATTACATTCCTGTCTGTGGATCAAATGGGGATACTTACCAGAATGAATGTTTTCTCAGGAGGGCTGCTTGTAAGCACCAGAAAGACATAACAGTGGTGGCACGTGGACCTTGCTACTCCGGTATGTATGATGTTAGAAATGGTTCTGCCATATTTTCCAAAAGGAGACTTGAGCCAGAAGTGTTTGGCTCCCATTGCCGCGGGGATTGATTGTGATTGACGGAGTTTTATTCATATTTTATGTTACTCCTTCTTGATGGGGTGATTTTTGTATTGGCTGTATGTCTGTTTTATGTGAGGCTGTCACATATCCTTTGCTGGATAGCCCAAACATTGAACACTGGAGTTGGGAACTGGCATGGGATAGGTTTATTTTTATTTATTTATATTTTTGAGATGATTGTCTCTAGCAAGCCTCTATGAGCATTTCAGATTGTAGCTCTTTCCTAAATTCTTTTCTCCTTTCTACCCAGCACCCCAAACTACCTTATATAGGCATATATGTGTGCAGGTACACTCCTCCATGTGTGGATGTGTGAAAACCAGAGGGAGACATCTGCTATCCTCTTTGTTACTATTTTATTTATGGGTATGAGTGTTTCACCTGCTTGTCTGTAAGTGTACCACATCTGTGCAGAGACCTAGAATGTCAGAAGAGGGTGTTGAATCTTTTGGAACTGGAGTGGCGGTTGCTGGGAAATAAATTCAGTTCCTCTGTGATAGCAGTAAATGCTCTTAACCACTGAGTGGTTTTCCAGCTCCTGCACCTTATTTCTTTGAGATACAGTCCCACTGCACCTGAAACCCCTCTTAGATAGTTAGACTGGCAGGCCAGGATGCTCCCAGGATCTGTCTTTCTTTCTCTGCCTCCCCAGTACTGGTGTTACTGGAGCTTGCTACCACATCAGGTTTTTACAGAGATGCTGGGTGTCCAAACTCAGATCCTCAGGCTTGATCTTGGTAGTGCGGCTGGCCCTTATCCTGTGCACTGTGGCTGGCCCCTCTTCAGTTCTCATGTAGAACTTGCTCCTTATAGATACTCCTATCATATATGCTCTAAATTACTGCCCAGAAACCTAGGTCAGATATCAGACTTCTTTGGACAGGAGAAATTTTTTTACTGTACACAAAACAATTAGGTGCTGAGAGAAAGAAAGTACTGTGTTCTTGGGCTGTCATGTGATGTTGCTGTTAGGTGTCATGTGATGTCCTCATACTTCTTTAAGTACATTATGCTTCACAGGCTTGATCTAGATGTTTTTATGAATCTTTCTGATGCCACATTAATCATTTATGAGGAGCACATGCTCACGCCACCAAGTGCTTTGATAGGCAGTGAATGTAAAACAGGAGGTAGGGTGGTCGGTTGCAAAGAACCCCGGACTAGGAGTATAAGGCCTCACTTTAAAGTTATCCAAACTTTTATTTACCATGGAGCCTTGCGCAGGCCACTTGGACTGTCTGAACTCCGTTTCTCTAAATCATCACACGGGGATTAGTCTTCTGGGCTTGTTAAGCTTGGGAATACCAAGGCCACGAGGTGCTATGTTGGTGGTGTTTGCTAGCTGGGCTGTGTTTTCATGTCACTTGGTCTTTCAAAGTTTCCTCTTCTGTGAGTTAGAAATATTTCCTCTTTCAGTTACCGAGAAAAATCTTTTCTTAGGCTTTAGGACTAGGCTTTCTCCATGTCTCCTCTGAGGTCTTTCTCCTGTGACATCTCTGGGAAGTGTGTCAATGTCTTCTATGTACTTAAGCATGTAATATGCAGCGTTTCATTTATCTGACATACTTGCCTACAGCCACCTAAGTGCTTTCTCAACCAGAAGGTGATGTGTCCTGTCTAGGGAAGCATAACACCATGTCAGCGCTGAGATGGACTCATGGGTGTGCGTACTGCTGATAAAATTCTACAAGGAAAACGCTACTGTATTTTCAGGGTAGTCATAGTATTTAATGTATCTAGAAATTCTTAGTGACCAAGGAAGTTGTGAAATTTTTAATATTTATGAAAATTGGACACAGTTTGCAAAAAAGGTTCAGGGTGAGTGTCTCATGTACTAGGACTGTGTCTTAATTATCTTTGTAGTCATAGCATTTATGCTCAGCACTTAATATATATCCAGTTAGTGTACATTGAATGAAGGGGAGAAGGGTTAGTTTTCCTAAGAAAATGTGGTTATAAGTTTTTACAAATTCCATTCTCCTTCTCCTCCTTTTCCAAAATTCCTCCACTCTTTCCCTCTTTCAGGAGACATCCTTAAGCAATTGATTAGATCAAAACTGAATGCAACTGAAAACTCTCCACCAAAACTCATGAAGCTCATGCTCCCGTCACTGCCTGTCATGTGTGCTTTCTAATTCCCTCTGCTGCTGTATATCTTGGGGTTTGACTGTATTACTTGATGGAATTTGGAGGGAAGGGACCAGTATTGTTCTGTTGTTCAGTATTCCATTCTAGAGACTATTTGAAGAATAGAATTAATTCCCTGGAGCCAAGAGATCATTTTCCCTGCAGAGTTCTGGCTAAAGTGTCAAAATCTTTATCTGCTATCGTTTTATTTTTAATTTTTATAGCTCCATGCTGATGATATGACAGAATCCCCTATTTTCACCATGTGTTATATACTGGCTTTTTTGGCAGTATAAAATAAAATTTTAGGGTTTGGGATGTGACTCAGTGGTAGTGATCGCCTAGCATGTACAAGGCCCGGCCCTACAAAAAACATTTTAAATTTGTGCATTAATTACATTTTATGCTGTTTTCTCTCTGAGATTTATCCTGAATAGATTTCCTAGAGGAAGTTAATTTTATCAGTACTATGCAGATTCAACCCTGAGGTTCTCCTCGCTAAACCTTAGGGATTTTTTTTTAAAGCCTTTTGGCCTCTGGTCTGTATCCACAAATTTGATTAAGAAGACTTTTGGAGCCAGGCTCAGCTTTTATCTTTCTAATAAAAGCAGTTTGTTCAGTATTCCTCTCCAGCCCTAACAAAATTAAAATTTCCTTTTACCTTTTAAGTGAATGGGAAAATCATTTCTGTTTAGCTGTTTATAGTACTTTTTAGTCATGGTGCATGGGATCTGGGTATTTCCTGGCTGTGCTGGCTTCGGAGATATAAGAAATATATTCAGTATATAAGAAACACTGATGATTGTGTGTCTAGGTTACCTACTCAGTAGAGCCTAAAGTAGGCGTATGAAAATAAACTTCGCTCTCAGAAACTTGAGAAAAGAAATATCATGGATGTCATAGTTTTATTTTTAATAAGAATGTTACTATCTGAGAAGATGGAGTTCCTGGGAGAAATGTTTACATTTGCTGTTTTTCTTCTCAGATAATGGCTCTGGATCTGGAGAAGGAGGTGAGTTTCAAACGCTTTGCTGTTTTGAGACAGTTTTCATTTTGTAGCTCAGGCTGGCTTGGAACTCGCTTTGTAGTACAGGTTCCTCCTTGACCTCACGTCGGTCCTCGGGTCTCAGCCTCGGAAGTGCTGGGATTCCAGGCGTGACCCTCGGAGCCTAGCCCAGGCACGTCTTAAAGGCCTTTGTTTTCCTTTGATTTTTCTCAACAACTCTTAAGGTACAATTCATACACCACAGGGCCCACTCATTTGAAGTTTACAGCTCAAGGACTTCCAGTATTTGCAGAGTTGTGGACTCACTGCCACCAGCAACCTTGCAGGAAGCCCTGTCCCCTGGCCACCATGCCTACCCTGGCTGTCCCCCTGCCCCCTGCCTACCCTGGCTGTCCCCTTGCCCCCTGCCTACCCTGGCTGTCCCCTGCCCTCTGGCCACCGTGCCTTCCCTGGCTGTCCCCCTGCCCCCTGGCCACCATGCCTACCTTGGCTGTCCCCTGCCCCCTGCCCCCTGCCTACCCTGGCTGTCCCCTTGCCCCCTGCCTACCCTGGCTGTCCCCTGCCCTCTGGCCACCGTGCCTTCCCTGGCTGTCCCCCTGCCCCCTGCCTACCCTGGCTGTCCCCTTGCCCCCTGCCTACCCTGGCTGTCCCCTTGCCCCCTGCCTACCCTGGCTGTCCCCCTGCCCCCTGCCTACCCTGGCTGTCCCCTTGCCCCCTGCCTACCCTGGCTGTCCCCCTGCCCCCTGGCCACCGTGCCTACCCTGGCTGTCCCTCTTAACTGCAGGTCTTGATCCTGTGAAGCCTTCACTGAAGGTTTGTTTTCAGCCTAAAGGGAACCCATCGTAGCTCCTGTTAAATTGAGGTTACACAAGCTAATTTCTGCACAGGATTGTCCATCCAAGTGATTTTTTTTTAAATCATGAAACAGTGTTTAAATCTCTTTTATTTTTTGCTTACAATTTTTGTTAATCATAAGGTTTTTTGTTTTGTTTTGTTTTTTTTTAATAACAAGGTTAAAAATTCCGGAGTAAGTTGTGCCTACATGAAGGAAAGCGTGCAAGACAACTCTGGTGGAATTAAGAATTAAATTTAAACCTTTAAAACTTCCTGTGTCTTAAATAAAATTATCTCTCCTGTTAAAAAATGTCATATTTGGTAATAGCATTAAAGGACCAGAACTGAGGATGACTAATCTGCTTCATAGTTTAATGAAGCTGTAAATATTGCTATCTATTCCATGCAAAATATTTGAGGTACCCTGAGGATATGTTAAAGAACACTCATTGGGAAAATCCAGTCCAAATAGAAACCACAGTTATGATCCTAACCATAGGAACCTTGGGCCAGGCCACTCCTTCCTCTGTCTTTGGTAGAATCCTAAAGTTTCCGAGTTGGAAGGAACTTTGAAGGACTGTAAAGAATAGAACATTTATGGCGAAGAATTCAAGGATGGGAGTTGCAGCCAGAAAGAAAATGATAAAAGCGACAAACAATAGGATTTGATTTAAATGGATGTGTTTAAGTAGGAGCTTTGTAATCATGTGTGAAAGCTAACTTCATGAATTTTAGATCTGAGAGCAAGGAAGGATTTTAAGAGATCATGTGACTCGGTCCCTGAGGTCATTGTTCTGTTAGGAGACTCAGATGTTCCCAAGATTTGCTAATACAGTACAGTCCTGGCTGTCTTGCCGAGAATGTAGCTTGTTCTCAGCCCTCAAGGGAGCATGCGTTGGGAAGGGTTAGTGGTTTGCTCAGTCATTCTGGATCTCATGGTGGTTCTGAGGTCTCAAAATGATTTACTTTTATGATCATTGCAATCTGTTTAGGTATTCATTTGAGTTTGAGGAGTGTTTCCAGTCAGAGAGTAGGCAGAGGGCAAACACGGGAAGCTTAGGTGTTACCTGTGGACTTGCGTTTTGTTAGATCTCCACTGACTGGCGCCCCGGTATAAAAGTCTGTGACATACCAAGTCTGGAGAGGCTGGAATTCTTCTTCACTTCCGACTTCTGGCCCTCTTTCGGGGAGCTGCAAGGATCCACTCTAGTTGAGGCCCACACGTACAGGATGCCCTTGTTTGGGGGATGTGAGTCCCTTTGGGGGCAATGACATGTGCTCCTTTTGTTGAGGGGAGATAGGAGACTCACAGGTTTCTGCATCTGAGTATTTGCGCCAAGTGGGCCGAGTAGAGAAGGGGGAGGTGCTTTGTAAGAGCGCCCCTTTCCTCATCCAGAACTGGAAACAAGTATTTCTTTTAACTCTGGAGTTAGTTTTTATGTGTTTAGAAAATCTGGTGTGGCGCTGATGTGAGGGAAAGGTGATGAGTGTGTACTAGTGTGTTCCAGCATGTCTGTACCTATCCGCTTATACTGGCGTCTTTAGGGGGAGGGTGGTCACAGACTTGCTCATGTTTTGTTTGCTCCTACTCAGTGTTAACTGGTAGTTCTTTAGAAATGCAGTTTATTAAACCTACTGTATTGTTCTGTGCACACAGCCCAAGAGGTTATTTTGCAAATAGCGCTGCATCCCGGAATGTGTTGTTCAGTAATAGCAGCAGCAGTTTTGGACATTTTAGAAGTGATTCTCTCCAGAAGCTTGGGTGCATTTTCCTTCAAAACAAGATAATGTTTCCTGAAAACTTGAAGTGTATCTGGAAAGGATCCATCCTAACCCTAACTTTTGGTTGAAAGTTTAACTTTTCTGTTGAAACAGAGGAGGAAGGCTCAGGAGCGGAGGCTCACAGGAAACATTCCAAGTGTGGACCGTGCAAGTACAAAGCTGAGTGTGACGAGGATGCAGAAAACGTCGGGTGAGTTGTGGCGAAAGGGACTCTTCATCATGATGCTGCGGGAAGGGCTTTCTACCGGCGTCTCGGCCTCCGAGCATGTGTCCTTGCAAATCAAACTGTTGATGCTACTCTGATTGACTCTTTTTTTTTATATTTTTAAGTTGATATAATACAATGGCTGTTTAAATAAGTTATGTATTCAGAAAGAGAATTCATTTAGTTTTTGAGTTTTATCTGTTCTTTAAAAAATAATTTTGTTTATGTTAATATTGATTTATTCATCAAAACTTGTTTTGGATTGTCCCACCCCACTCTGTCAGTATCTGTAATGGACAGTTGGTTTATTCTCTTGCTGTTTTATGCAAAAACTTACCTGGTTCAGTGCATTGAGAAAAATTTAAAAATTTTGCAAAAATTGAGCTGTATTAACTATTTTATAGTATTGAAACTTACTCTTATCAGTCTCGGTTGCATAGTTGATGTTTTTCTCCTCCATGTTCAGCCCTCACCAAGGCGACTTTAGTGGCTGACAGACTCATCCCGGAAGGAGTGCTCCTTGGTGGACTAGGAATCACACTGGCATTTGTCAGTCAAGTTTGATTTTTTTCTTTCGTCGGTGCCACGTTTCCGTGGTCCCAGTCTCACTCTCCTGTTGCCCTGTGGTGCTTAATTGGTGCATATTTGGTTTTCAAAGCTCTGATGCTGGCTTCAGGACCTGACAACCAGATGTATCTTCTTCATTTTCTGTTTGCTCTAGTGCGTATTCAGAAACACCCATTTTTAGAGATTTGTAATTTATTCCTTTTGTACATATTTTTGGTTTCAGGTCCTATGTTTTATTCAGTGCTTAAGTGTTTTTCATCAGAACAGTGTATTAATTAGCATTAATACCCAGAGTGAGTTTGTAAGTCAAGACCATTCCATTTTCAGTGTTGGTGGCATAATGTCAGCTGTTTGGGTGGCATTTGGTAAAATTAAATGCTTGGTGGTTTACGTAGTGTATATAAGATAAACAGATGGCCGGGCGGTGGTGGCGCACGCCTTTAATCCCAGCACTCGGGAGGCAGAGGCAGGCGGATTTCTGTGAGTTCGAGGCCAGCCTGGGCTACCAAGTGAGCTCCAGGAAAGGCGCAAAGCTACGCAGAGAAACCCTGTCTTGAAAAACCAAAAAAAAAAAAAAAGATAAACAGATGGAGGAAAGTGACTTGAGAAATCTTAATGTGTTGTTTTTGCACACTGTTTATAGGACGGGCCTATGTCTATGTCCATCACAGTGGTTTGATGTGTGAGACCCTTTTGTTTTTTAATCCAAAGCAGACACTGAGAGAAATGGTAGGCACTTCCAGAATGTAGATACTGCACTGTCTTTCCTCTGATGTTACTAATGATAAGGCCTGATGAAACAGTAGCGCGCGGGTGTGTGTGTGTGTGTGTGTGTGTGTGTGTGTGTGTGTGTGTGTGTGTGTAATTACTCCTTTCATTACTTTCCTTAGGACAGTTTTATAATAGTGTTCATAGACTACATAGCTGCCCATGATTGATTGGCTGGGTATATTGGTCTGTTTTTATTCCTTTAACAATACCTCTATTCAGCCCTATTTTATACTTTTCTCAGCTGTCATTTTTTTCATGCTTAAATAGAAAGAGATAGAAGATTTGAAACTGAAGCAGATTCCATTTAGTCTCAAAAGTGGCTCCAAATAAGACATCTAAATACCCACCTTTATGTGACTGCCCCTCCCTAAGATGCAGTCCGTTCCCGTCTGAGAAAATTAATTTTGTGTATGTCTTTTTATCTGCAAGTTTGCAGCCACTGTTTTTGCAGAGACTAGCTCTAAGCATAGGGAAGTGGGCACCGACCAGGGAAGAGTTTACCGGCAGGCAGAGGAGCACACGGACTGAGATGAATAGCCGAGACCAGGCAATGACGGGACAGTAGGAAAACACTGAGGAAATGATTGACACCTTTGTCCAGAAAACGAGTGCAGAAGCTAAAGTACTTGATGCTACTGTAGATATGCAACAAAAGGAAATTTGATTTGTGGGCTGATCTTCTAGCCTATAAACTACCACCAATTGCAGATGTAACAATGTTGTTGAATTTTTCTAATTTACTTTTAAATGGGCTTTGATTCCAAAAGAGCTATCTGTGGAGGTTTTTTTTAGCTCCTTCAAGGCAGCTACAGAGAACTTCTGGTACAGAAAACTACGACATGCAGAAATGTAACAGTAGCTAATAGCTTTGTGTTTTAAAATATATTTTACTTTGAATTATGTGTGTATGGGTGTATCTGTGTGTTGGTGTGAGAGCGGGTTCCTTTCTCACCAGAAGCCATCTCCTCTCCCTCTTTTATTTACCACTCTTAGTTTATTTGGGGGGCTAGGAAAGGCTCAGTGGGTAAGATTGCTTGCTCTGCAAGCATAAGCATATGAGTTTGAAACGACAGTATCTGCCGGGCGGTGGTGGCGCACGCCTTTAATCCCAGCACTTGGGAGGCAGAGGCAGGTGAGTTCAGAGGCCAGCCTGGGCTACCAAGTGAGTTCCAGGAAAGGCGCAAAGCTACACAGAGAAACCCTGTTTCTAAAAACCAAAATAAATAAATAAATGAAACAACAGAACCCATGTAAAATATCTGGGCATGGCTGCACGTTTCTGTAACCTCAGCATGGCAGATGGAGACCAGGCAGATCCTAGGAGCTCACTGGCTAGCAGCCTTGCAGAAACAGTGAGCTTTAGACTCAGTGAGAAACCCTGTCTTAGGAGAATAAGGTGGAGATTAATAGATGAAATGCCCTCAGATATGTTGGCACACGCCTTTGATCCCAGCACCTGGGAGACAGAGCCAGTCAGATCTCTGTGAAATCGAGGCTAGCTCGGTCTACATAGCAAGTTCCAGGCTAGCCAGGCCTACATAGTGAGACCCTGTCTCAAACAAACAAACAAACAAACAAACAAACAAACAACAAAACAAAACAAAAGCAATCAGCCAACGAACGAAATAAAACCAACTAAAAAAAGAAAATATCCCACATCCTCTTCTTGCCTCTTCAGATATGCATATGTGCACAATATGCCATCTACATACAAATTGTTTACACATGATTTCATATATTTAGGGGGTATAAACTATGCAGCTTTAGTACATATGTGCACTGTTTAAACCAGGGTAATTGGCATTTCCATCACCTTGTCCTTTCCTCACATTAAGAGCTTAGGTTTTATGCTCACCTTTTCATAAAATAATCTAAAAGGTTGATTGGGATGATTGTGGTCCTAGTGTACTCTAGAGCTGTAGCATGGTGCTTAGGGATGGGGATATGGACAGCAGCCAGTAGATTGTCTGTTGACTATTTTCCAGGCAGGGTCTCATTATGTAGTTTAAGTTGACCTCAAACTCATGATCTTTCTGATTTAAGCTGGCTTCAGCTGTGAACTTATGCTATCTGAAAAGATGAATCATGGTTAAAAGCTCTTGCATTTGCAGAGGACCTGGGTTTGATTCCTAGCACCCATGTGGTGGCTTACATGTGTAACTCTAGTTCCAGGGGATCCATTGCCTTCCTCTTATCTCTGTTGGCAACAGGCACATATGTGGTGAACATACATACATGCAGGCAAAACACCCATACACATAAAATAAGATCTAAAAGTAAAAAAGAAATACACTGACATTGTTAACCAGCATGCCTTTTACATATTGACAATGTACTTAAATATTTTGGTAGGATTCTGTGGAATGATGTTTACTTTTATTAAATGTAATGCATTGAAATCTTTCTAATATTTTCAATTTTATTTTCTTAAAGAAATGGTGGCTGTAGTGGTTTGAATGAGAACGGTCACCAGAGGCTTATATGTTTAAATGCTTCATTCCTAGTTGGTGGAACTATTTGGGAAGGATGAGGAAGTGGGGCCTTGTAGAATATTTTAAGCTGTGTTACTTTTGTTTATGTTGCATTTGTTTAACTCTGGGAAGCTGTGTTACTTTGCCTGTGAAAAACACCTGATGGTCTAATAAAGAGCTGAACAGCCAATAGTGAGGCAGGAGAGAGAAATAGGTGGGGCTGGTAGGCAGAGAGTATAAATAGAAGGAGAAATCTGGGAAAGAAGAAGAAGTAGCCAGAGAAGGAGGAGGACCCAGGGGTCAGCCACCCAGCTACACAGTAATCCATGGAGTGAGAGTAAGATTTACAAAAGTAAGAGAATGGGAAAAGCCCAGAGGCAAAAGATAGATGCGATAATTTAAGGAAAGCTGGCAAGAAACAAGCCAAGCTAAGGCTGGGCATTTATAAGTAAGAATAAGCCTTGGTGTGTGATTTATTGGGGAACTGGGTGGCACCTCCCAAAAAGAGTAATAAAACAACCAACAACAGGGCCTTGTTGGAGTAGGTGTGTTATTGGGGGGCAGGATTTGAGGTTTTCAAAAGCCCCATGACATTCCTCATGATTTTGTCTAAAGATGTAAACTCTCAGGTACTGCTTCAGCCCAGTGCTCCCTGCCTGCTGACATGCTTCCCACCATGATGGTCCTGGACTCTAACCCTCTGGAACTGTAGGCCCTAAATTAAACACTTGTTTTATGAGTTGTGTTGGTCATGTTGTTGTGTTGGTCATGGTGTCTTATAGCAATAGAAAAACAACTGTGATAGTGGTTGTGAAGGTTAACTTGACAAGACCTAGAACCATATAGAGAACAAACGTCTGGGCACATCTGTGAAGGACTTTGTGGACTGAATTAACTGAGATGGGATGACCCACCTACCCTAAATGTGGTGACACCGTTCTCTGGGCACCAGCAGTCATCTCTCCCTGCTTCCTGACTCAGGATGCAATGTGACCAGCCAGCTGCCCCAGACTCCTGCTGCCGTGGAGTTTCCCACGATGATGACCTGCTCCTTAACTGTGGTCCAAATAAACCCTCTGCCTTATTTACTGTTCTATTGCTGTGAAAAGACACCATAGTGGAGGCAATTTATAGACTAAAGCATTGAGTTGGGGCTTTCTTCGTTTCAGAGGGCGGGAGTCCATGACCATCATGATGGAGAGCATGGCTTCAGGCAGTCGGGTATGGCACTGGAGCCGTAGCTGAGGCTTGCCTACATCCTGATCCTCGGGCAGGAGGCAGAGAGAGTGAGGGTGAGGAAGGAGAGAGACTGGGCCTGGCTTTCAAAGCCTACCTCCAGTGACACAGCCCCTCCAACAAGGCCACACCTCCTAATCCTTCCTAAATAATACACCATCTGGGAACCAAACATTCAAACACATGAGCCTTATGGGGGCCGTTTTCATTCAAACCACCACGCCTTCCTTGCTTACGTTGCTTTTCTCAGGCATTTTGCCGTAGCAGTGAGCAAATAACTAATGCTGTAGTGGTGCACAAATTGACTTCATAATCCACTGCTTCTGTAATCTACAGTTTGAAAGATAGTGTTCTCAAACATAACTATCATAGCTATATATCTGGCATAGTTTTAGATAGGAGTATCCATTAAATGTTTTATCTTTCCTCACTTAATATCTTTCCTGTCAGAAGAAATGCTGCACAATCCATCTAGTTTCTTACACTTAAGGTTCTTATTGTTAATCAATACACTTAAAAAACAACAACAACAACAACAACAACAACAACAACAACAACAACAACAAAAACAGGCCTGGAGAGATGGTTCAGTGGTTAAGAGCACTGGCTGCTCTTTCAGAGGACCTGGGTTCAATTCCCAGCATCTATATGGCAGCTCACAACTGTCTGTAACTTCGTTTCCAGGAGATCTGACACAGACATACATGCAGGCAAAACACCAATGCATATAAAATAAAAATAAATAATTAAAAAAACTCCAAACAAAAAACAAACAAACAAGCCGGGCGGTGGTGGCGCACGCCTTTAATCCCAGCACTCGGGAGGCAGAGGCAGGCGGATCTCTGTGAGTTTGAGGCCAGCCTGGGCTAACAAGTGAGCTCCAGGAAAGGCGCAAAGCTACACAGAGAAACCCTGTCTCGAAAAACCAAAAAACAAACCAACAAACCAACAAACCAACAAACAAACAAAAAAAACCCCAAAGACTTTGGAAGAAGGAATCGTGCTACCATGGAAATTAATTTTCTTTTATTAAGAGAAAGGGCTATGTTTTTAACTTCAGCTACTTAAATGAAAATTTAGTTAATTACACTGTGTAATTCCCTCCCTCCCTCCCTTTTCATCTCCTTTCTTTAAAGTTTTATTTTCTTTACTTATGATGCATGTGTGTCTGTATGTGTGTATGTGCATGGATGGATGGATGCCTTCTGAGGACACGAGGGTATTGGATCCTGCTTGATGTGGGTGGTCTGGTCCTCCAGTCCTCTGACAGAGCAGGACGCACTCTTAACCACAGAGTAATTTTTCCAGCCAGCCACCCCCTATCCCCTTTGAAGTCTGTGTTTGTGTGTGAGATGTGCGTTTGGGTGTTTGCATGCCTTGACCCGTGTGGAGGTTGGAGAGAGGAGAGTTTGGGGTGCCATCCCCACCTTGTTTGAGACGGGCTCCTGTGGCTTTGTTGTTTTTCTAAGACTGCATGTGCCTGCTTCCTCCCTTTGAGCTTCTAGAATTCCCCTGTCTCATCTCATGGAACACTGGAATTACAGACCTGGGCTCCTGTGCTTGGCTTTCTGAGGGTTTCGGGGATTAGAACTCAGGTCCTTACACTTGCTTGGCAAGCACTTTACCCACTGAGCCATGTCCCCAGCCTCCTTCCTCCCTTTTTAAGGCCAGGTCTTACCATGTAGCCCAGCCTAGCCTTGAACTTCCCAGTCTTCCTGCTTCAATCTCCCAAGTGCTAGGACTACAGGCATGCGCCACCATGTCTGACTCTCCTTGCTTTCTTGAGCAGAGAGTGTATATTTTGACAGGTCCTTGAACTTCCTTACCTGATTTTCCCACAAGCTTTTCTGGCCATTGGCAGGAAGTCAAGGAAGTATTGTCCTGATTTTACAGGGGAGGGTGATCTCAGAAGCAGCAGAATTGCATAGGTCCATGACAGAGAATTCATCCTGTGTGCTGTGTGTCTGTACCATGGGGCTGTTCTTAGAGGGTTCTGGTTGGCAGTTTCATTGTTATACTTGAAATGCCAGTCTGTATTGTGTTTTGTGTTCTTATATTTGTTTTTAAAGGAATATTTTAGGAGGAGGCATGGGGAGGTAGTTCAGTTGGTAAAGTACTTGATGTGTTAGCGTGTGGACCTAAATTTGATCCCAACACTTATGTGAAAAGTGTGTGTGGGTGTGGTGGTGCAGACTTATAATCCTTCCCTGGAGAGGTGGAGACATGCAGATCCTTGACCTGACTGTTCTTCCATTCTTAACTATTCTGTGAGCTCTGGTTCCTAGGAAGAGACTGTCTCAGCAAACAGGTGGATGGCTCCTGAGGAACAACACCTGAAATTGACCTTTGGCCTCCACATGCACAAGCATGCATGTATATGTGCACCTATAAAGAAACAGATGCACCTGCACACATGTACACACACACACACACACATACACACACACACACACACACACACACACACATGCACGCACGCACGCACGCACGCACGCACGCACGCACACACGCACACAATTTCTGGGTCTTGGGATAGCTTAGTTGGTAGAATGCTTGCCTAAGTCCAGGGTTCAGTCCCCTGCATTTCACAAACAGAATATGGAGGAATGTGTCTGCAATCCTAGCACTCAAGAAATGGAGGCGTGAGGATGTGAAGTTCAGGTTGTATACAGTGAATTTGAGGCTAGCCTGGGTAACATGAGATTCTATAATTTTTTTTTTTTTTGCTCTTTGGGGCCAACTACCCAGCTCCCAAATAAATAATACAGAGGCTTATTCTTACTTACGAATGTCTGGGCTTAGCTTGGCTTGTTTCTAGCCAGCTTTTCTTAATTTATCCCATCTACCTTTTGCCTTTGGGCTTTTACCTTTCTCTATTCTATATATCTTTCTTTTCTTCTTACTCTGTGGCTGGCTTTGTGGCTGGCCCCTAAAGTCCTCCTCTCCTCCTTTTTCACTCTGCCCCTCTTCTCTTCCATTTATTCTCTCTCCTTGCCAGCCCCACCTATCCTTTCTTCTGCCTAGCTCTTGGCTGTTCAGTTCTTTATTAGACCATCAGGTGTTTTAGACAGGCAAGGTAACACAGCTTCATAGAGTTAAACAAATGCAACACATCTTTGCATCATTAAACCCAGTGTTCCACAGCATAAACGAATGTAACACATCTTAAAATAATTTTCCACAGCAAGACTCTTGTCTTAAAAGCAGTTAACCAACCAACCAATCAAACCAACCCAAAAAGCAAAACAGAAAGCTTTCTTCTCTTTTACCAGGTGCTTATGGGCACTGCCAGTGTGTCTTGTCAATGAACTTGACTGACGTTTGCTTCTCGGCCGCCTCAAACAGGAAACAGTACCTGTGTGTGAACAGCATCTAGTGTACCAATAACTTAAATGTCAAATGAGCTCGTGCTGTTTCTTCTTAGCAACACCTGTGATCTCTATTGCACGTCTCTTCTTTCTTGCTCACTTGCTGGCTATTTTCAGTTATTTCTGACTTCAATTACTGGGGCAGGAGATGGCTCAGCCTCAGCAATTAAGAACACTTACTGATCTTGCACTGGATCCAAGTTCAATTCCCGGCACACATGTTGGGTAGTTCACAACCACCTGTAACTCCAGCTCTAGGGAAGTCTGACTCCCTCTTCTGGCATCTGTAGGCGTCTGCCCTCATATGCACATACCCACATATAAGCACACACACAAGTATTAATTTAAAAATAAAAATTTTCCAAATTGAATGACTTCTGAGATACTTCTCCCTCTTACTGAGGCAGACTGTGTTTTTCCTGGGGTGCTGTGAGCTTTGCATGTGGTAGCTGCATTCGTCATTAATTACCATTTGAATTTATATCTGGAGGTATATAGGTAAGGTTCCAAAAACAGCAGCTCTTTTGTGAGTGAGGTTTTAGTACTCCAGTGTGACAGCTGAGAAGTGTAGGGACTTCTTAGGTGGCCGCCTCCACCTTAAAGCTTGCAATCAGCATGCCCTTTACAGCATTATATTTCTAAACCTTGTTCTTAGTATTACTCCCTGCCCATCTCCCTTTGCTCAGTGGCATTTCTAATTTGTCCAAGATTCAGTTATTGCTGCAAGACAGCTATCTACCAGCCATTTCTCTGAACAGTGTGGTTACTAATGATAGGACTCCTTCCCGTTGGTGCCTTTATGTACCTGACCCAAATCCCTGCCCAGGAATGGTCTGAGGCATTTGTAGACTCCCCATGCATGAAGCCAATACAGGTGAGCTATAGAAGTCCCCGAATAGTTCTCTTTGAGCTTTGTGTGCTGTGCTTTATGGAAATGGTCTCTGCTCTTCTGCCTCTTTGATGCAATTTGCTCTTTCCTTTTTACCCTTGCGTGATAGAAATATCTGAGAGCTGCTTGGAGAATTGTACAGGTGTGTGGTATGGCAGACAGTATTGATAGCAGCCTAATCCACCTGCTGTACATCTCTGCAAGCTGCCAATTTCTGTTTTGGTAGATTTCAGGGCAATGAATACTCTCCCTTCTAGGTGCAATGAAATCTTCTCCTTTGCTAAAAGGGAGCGATGCTAGGCATTTCCTTCCTTTCTGAAAGCTTTATGTATTTTTCATAATTTCCTTCTTCTTTTCTGCTCTATTTTCACACAGAAATGACAGTGAGTATTGTCATTTCACATTGCCTGATTCTGGAAATACAGAATAATAGACTTAAAAATAATTTAAGGGGCTCACAAGCCCCCCCCCCTTCTAGCTGAGGAGCTATTGGTAGTTAATGGCTACTGGGTGAGAGGGAGAAGTGGCGGATTTTCTTCAGGGGTGTAGCCTTTGGTAAGTTGCCTATGATCCAGTAATAACCCCACACCCATGCTCAGGCAAGTGACCTCGGGGGGTCATTAAGAAAAAGACATGGCTGGGTGGTGGCGGCACACACCTTTAATCCCAGCACTTGGGAGGCAGAGGCAGGCGAATCTCTGTGAGTTCGAGTTTGAGGCCAGCCTGGGCTACAGAGTGAGATCCAGGATACACAAGTGGGATGGAGCCATCTTCCTTAGACAAGGGCTTCAGAGGGAAGTGAGAGGGAGGGTGAGAGAGGCCACGGGGATAAATACGATCAAAATGCAGTGTATAGGGGCTGGAGAGATGGCTCAGTGGTTAAGAGCACTGGCTGCTCTTCCAAAGGTCTTGAGTTCAATTCCCAGCAACCACATGGTGGCTCACAACCATCTATAATGAGATCTGGTGCCCTCTTCTGGCCTGCAGGGACACATGTAGGCAGAACACTGTATACATAATAAATTAAAAAAACAAAAAACAAAAAAACCCTAGAGCCAAATATAGGGGTTGCCTGTTTAAAAAAAAAATGCAGTGTATACATGTAGGGAATGGTCAGCTGATAAAAGTCAATTAGTTTAACGAACTTCTGAGCTTGCCCTTTAGATCATAATGGAAAAATAATGTTAACTTCTTTCTCTGCTGGTAATAGAAAATAAATACTGTTCAGTGGCATTTTATGTGAGGTGTAATCTGTATGCTAGCTAGCGAGGACAGGTTCTTTCCTAGAAATAACTTCTGACAGTTGCCAAAAAGGTTTCTCTTGATAGATTTGTCTTTAAGGCACAGACCTTCCTCCTCTCTCCACAGCCTCTTGTCTTCTGAATGTTCCTTTGTAGTGTCCCTGGAGATGTTTTTTTTTTGCCTGACTTTGTTGCCCTTGGTACTCTTTGTCGGAGTCCCATACCTGTTTTTCTGTTTGAAGTCATATTCCTTCTAGATTGAGATGTAGTGTGCATATGGTAGACTGTCACCACCTCTTCTTGGAAGCATTTTCCGTGGTCTGTGTGAGTGCTTCATTGGTCTTGAAGAACAACACCTGTGTAACACTATGTTTATAGTGTGGGATCACTGGCAGGTTGTGAGGTCCCTGGGACCAGGCACTTTGCTGTAAGGGTATTGCTAAGATAAGACATTGTGACCAAGGCAACTTATAAAAGAAAGCATTATTTGGGAGTTACAGTTTCAAGGGGCTAGTCCTTGACTATTATGGTGGGGAGCTTGGCAGCAGGCAGGCATGGCACTGGAGCAGTAGCTGCAAGCTCACATTGTGAGACACAACCACAAGGCAGAGAGAGAAGAGAACTAACTGGGAATGGTGTGGGCTTTTGAAACCTCAATGCCCACCCCCAGTGACACACCTCCTCCAACAAGGCCACACCACCTAGTCCTTCCCAAACAGTTCCACCAACTAGGGACCAAGCATTCAAACATATGAGTCCATGGGGGCCGTTCTCCTTCAAACTGCCACAGGTTGGGAGCTGAGGGTGGTCCTTCATTGTTAAGTTGATAGCACACGGTGGTTTGGATCCGTTATTCACTTAGAGCTGCTTGTGAGGATTTAATGTGTTGAGCTTGAGGCAGGCCTGATTAGGTAGGTGTTCGTTAAGTCTAAATCGACTCACTGAATTAGTTTAAGTCAGTGTTTTCCTAACTGCTAACTAAACTACATTGAGATGAAATAGTACTTTCTCTGCAGAGTTGGAAGAATGAAAAGGGTTAGATGTGTTTGAGTGATAGTAACAATGATGCCTTTCAAATATACATTCCATTTGAAATATTTCAAAGGGTGCTCCCTTCAAAATCTTATTTGATTCTGTCAGCAGAGCTAGGAGGTATTGTTCCAATTTTAAAGACTGGGAGCTTCAATTTACCAAAACCTTAGCCCTAAATCATAGAAGTCATTTTATTTAGTCATTTATTTACTTACGTATGCAGGCATTTATGCCTTTGAAATTCACAGTGTTAAAAATTGAAAAGTTTTGAAAGGCTGCGCGGGGTAAGATCTCATCCCCTCGCGTGTTCCCAGTCACTCGGTTGTCTTCCATCATTGTAATTGGTTTTTGTTTCATCTTCCAGGGGTGTTTCATGCATGTGCAAGCGGATCCATGCACACACTCGTTTTCTTTCATAGAGTTGTGGTGATACATTGTAGCCCATCTGTACCTCACTTGGAAATTGCATTCTAATATCTACATTACATCTATTTAGGGGACTCCTGTGTATCTGGGTATAAAAGAAAATATTGCCAGCATTGTAGTGTCAATCACCAGGGAATAAAAGGGCAATAGTGTTAGTGTAAAGCTTGCAAAGCAAGAACCGCCAAGAGCCTCCGACTCAGCCTGGTTTTGGCTTTGTGGAGTTTACAGCATTGCTTCTTAGGACATTGAAGAAGTTGGAGTTATTGTTGAAGCGCTCTTCAGCTGAGATATCTGACAGGATTCAAGTTTAAAAAATAAAAAAAAAAAAGGATGTATTTAACTTTATGTGTATAAGTGTTTGCCTGAATATATGTATGTGTACCGTGTGTGCCTCATGCCAGTGGAGAACAGAAAAGGGCATCAGATTCCCTGGAACTAGAGTTATAGACAGTTGTGAGCCACCATGTAAATGATGGGAACCTAACCTGGATCCTCTTAAAGAGCAGCCAGTGTTCTTAACTGCTGAGCCATTTCTTTAGACCCTCTGACAGGATTCTCATGTGTGGATGAATAACTCTGTCTCTGTCTCTGCCTCTCTCCCCCCTCCCTCCCTCCCTCCCTCCATCCCTCCCTCCCTCCTCCCTCTTTCTCTCTCTCTCCCTCCCTCTCTTTTCCTCCATCTCCTCCCTCCCTCCCTCCCTTTCTCTTTTCCTCCCTCTCTTTTCCTTCCCCTCCCTCCCTCCCTCCTTCCCTCCTTCCCTCCCTCCCTCTCTCCTCCCTCCCTCCCTTCCTCCCTCCTTCCCTCCCTCCCTCCTTCCTTCTCTCCTCCCCACCCCCATATGAAGCAAAATCTCCCCCCACAGCCCAGGATGGCCTCAAACCCCTGATCCTCCAGCCTTGACCTCTTGAGTAGCAGTGATCATAAGCATGCCCCACCTTGTACCAGGCACCCAGTGCTCACTGGTTTTCTGGCATCGAATTTTTGTTTATGATTGCCATCTTTCACACCTGTGCATCATAGGAGGATTTTATATAAAGGGAAAGTATTTTTCTGTCTTCACAGGGACTCATGGATTCTTCCTTTTCTTGTTTTTCATTGAAGAGTGTTATAATTTGTGCCTTATTTACTGCTCTAGTTAGTTGGTGGTGTGAACCTGGGAGAGTAGGGTCTAACTAAAAGTGAGGCAGACTAAAATCTCATGCAGTAGCCAACTTTAATCAGAACATCAGACAGTCTGTACCCCGAGGGTTGAGAACAGTAACCTGAGTAAAGTTCTCATGAGTTCAAGCTGTATGTAATCTCAGGGACAAGCTGCACATGGCACAAACATGGTTTTCCACAGAGGCACATGAATGACGACAGCTGAGGGAGCCTCCCGCCTATCTGCTCTACCTGGGACGCGCAGAAGCACATTCCAAGAGCACTTCTGTGTTTGAAGAAACTGAGGCCACGAGACGTTGGTTTTCTTGGAGTTTTCTCACAAGATTCTCACACGACTCCATTTCAACAGTTCCAACAGTTCCTTTTTTTGTCGTGTGTGTGTGTGTGTGTGTGTGTGTGTGTGTGTGTGTGAGAGAGAGAGAGAGAGAGAGAGAGAGAGAGAGAGAGAGAGAGAGGAGAGAGCTTGCTTATTTTGAAATACTCTTATTACGCAACCTAAGCTGGTTTTCAGGTTACAGTCTTACCTCAGCCTCTTGAGTGCTAGAACTTTGGTGTGTGCTTCCACACCTGGCCGTACGGTGGCAGCCATATGTATGTGTGTGTATGTATGCATGTAAAAGACTTTTTGGGAAAACAACTAATTTAGTTTTTTTTTTCTTTTTTTGGTTATAGTGTTATCAACTTCTCTCTTTTGGGGGTGGGGGATCAAACTTGATATGTTTTTAAAAAGTTACTAATTTCACTTTATTCCTCAAACTTAGAACCGTAAAGTTGTTTCTAATCATTATCATGTAAGTGTGGTCCTCACTGACTTCTCAAGTTGTTATGTTTTTCTTTATTAATGATGGATCTTTTGGG
Source organism: Peromyscus maniculatus bairdii (assembly GCF_049852395.1). Classification (NCBI taxonomy): domain Eukaryota; kingdom Metazoa; phylum Chordata; class Mammalia; order Rodentia; family Cricetidae; genus Peromyscus; species Peromyscus maniculatus. The sequence continues at coordinate 73,002,552 of NC_134853.1, forward strand.
TTTGTTTTTAAACATTTTTACTGATTTTATTTTGAGCGCGCACACACACACACCCCACATTGTGTATATGTGGAGGTCAGGGGACAACTTTCAGGAGTTGGTTCTTTTCACTCTGTGGGGCCTGGGGATTGAACTCGGGTCCTCAGACTTGTCATCACACACCTTTACCTATTCAGTCACTTTCTGGCCCCACTGTCTCTTCTTTTGATTACTTTTTAAGGTTTTTTTTTTTTTCATTTGTGTGTATGTGTTTGTGTGTCTGTATGTGCAGGTGCTTGCAGAGGCCAGGTGAGGGTTTTGGACCCCCTGAAGCCGGAGTTTCAGGTGGCTGGGAGCCACTGTGTAGGTGCTGGGAACCAGCTCTGGTTTTCTGCAGCAGATGCTCTTAACCATTGTGCTTTCTCTTCAGATCCTTTTAAAAAATTATTATTATTATTTTTAATTTTTGTATGTGCCTTAGTGTTCAGACTACATGTATACCTATGCACCATCTGGTCAGGTGCCTGTGAAGGCCAGAAGAGGGTGTTGGGTCCCATGGAACTGGAGTGAAGGGTAGTTGTGAGCCCCAGTGCAAGTGATAAGAACCAAACCCTCAAGCGCTCTTAGTAAGTGAACTGTTTCCCCAACCCCTGTTCCAGACTCTTTTTGGTTGATTGAAAAGGGGTTTTATGTATATATGTGTGTCAGTGTGTATGTCTGCAGGGGGCACAAGAAGGATGTTGATTCCTTGAGCTGGGGTTCCAGTGGTTATGAGCCGCATGATGTGGGTGCTGGGAACCAAACTCTGGCCCTAAGGAAGAACAGCTTTCTTAAAGGCGGAGTCTTCTCTCCAGCCTTCAGCTGTTTCCTTTTCTTTTTTTCATCTTCCTTGTTTTCCTGACTTGAGTCTACTGACTTTTGATTTTATTGATCTTTTTTGTTGTAACTTTGCCTTTTATTTTATGTGTGTGTGTGTGTGTGTGTGTGTGTGTGTGTGTGTGTGTGTCTTTCTCTCTTTTTTCTTTCTTTCTCTTCCTTTTTTTCACATTTTAAAGGGAGGTTTAATACTCTTCAGAGTCTACCCAAAGGAGATTACAGTGCAGGATGATCATGTAACATGAGCTCACTGCTCAGCATGGCAAATATTCAGAACACACAAAGTCCGAGGATGGATATTTGAAGTAAGAAAGATACAAAAAATGTCTGCTTAAAAACTAAAAGCCAAAAGATGTCATAATTGATCATACTCAAATCTAAGTAATTGTGGTCTAGGTAACCCTCTGGACAAATGCTTCAGATGCCCGTCCTTTAACTGGAAATGAGCTCATGCGCAGCTGCCTAGAGTGTGTGCACAGGAGATGCTCCAGAGTACACACACCCACAGGGACAGACGCTCGGCTGGCTCTTTGTTGTTCTATAGGCACTTTGTATGTGTGTCTCTGCCTTCTTGTTACATTTGGAGAGTTACTTCTTTGGAGGTGGCACATTTTCTTCGAAAAAGCCCTGGTTGACCAAATTCCCTGCTGGGAAGTACCTGGCCACCACAAAGGAGGACCCATCACTTGCAGACGCCTTCCCCACGCCCGTCTTCCTTGTATTCTTCCATACCATGGCTGTGAAGTGTCCCGTCCCGGGGTGAAGCCAGGCTGCTGGATGTTGTAGTTCTTGATTTCACTGTATCATCTGTCAGCCACTTCCTTTCCTGTCTAATAGTAGGATGCCTATGTGAGGTTCTCCCCACACTGGCCACAACTGGACTCTGAGCTGTGCTTGAGGATTCTTGTGCTGGCCAGAGTCTCCGAATACTGCTGAGCTTCCTGCTTGAGCTTCTTGCAAAGCTTCAGTGGGGGGACACCATGCTGAGCGTGGTTTTCATTGAGGGCCTTGAGGACCTTGTTAGTAAACTGTTTGAAATCTGACTTGCCCTTAGCCAGCTGTGTGCACTCCTTGGCTCCATAGGGCATGCGCTGTGCTGGGTGACCTATATTCTTTTCCCTCCCTCCCTCTTTCCTCCTACCCTTTTGTGTGTGGTGTATGTGTATTTGTGTGTGTGTGTGTGTTTGTGTGTGTGTGAAAGTGAGTGTGATCACCAGCGTGTGTGCAGGCTGGAATACGACATTAGGGTGTTTTTTTATTTTTATTTTTATTTTTATTTTTATTTTTATTTTTATAATTCTCCATTCTATTCTCTTCAGACAGGGTCTTCCACTCTGGAGTTTGCCCTGTTTTGGGGTAGGTTGGCTGGTCAGCAAGCCCTGGTAATGCCCCTATTGCCAGTGGTAGGGTCACAGCTGTTCAAGGATATGCCCAGCCCATGGGTACTGGATATCCAAACGCAGGCTCTCATCCTTGTGTAGCAAGTAGTCTTACCCATTGGGCCGTCTCCTCAGTCCCAAATTACTTTTTTGTAGCAGTAATTTCCTTTTCAGCCATTATTTTATGACTTAAGAAGAGACTTAGAGGTTAGGGACTGAGCAGGGGGATTTCTCTAGAATAGTGTTGTGGGAGGAGAGAGAGCCCCGAGGCAGGAGTGCCCCTGGTGTATCAGAGAGAAAAGGGAGGCAGTTTGGTGGAAAGACTTGACTAATGTGGCCATGTGACGGTGTCCATGCTCTAAAATTCACTTCATGTGACAAACGCATAGAGAGCATGTCATCTCACACACCCTTCATGGGTCTTACAGTGTTTTTTGGTTTCCCTTTGGCATTTGTATTTGTCAGGATGAAATGATGTGACTGTCACGTCCCAACACAATAAATACAGTCAATGGTCGACATGTGCTTAGAGTTTTCCCTCACAGTGGTTTTTCATGCCTTCACCTCCTGGTCTCTGGGCATCATGCCCCCCTGCCCCCCACTGTTGGCATCTGGGAACATCTGTAGCTATTGTAGCCAGTTGTGTCTGTAGCCTTTGTGATTTAATATTTCCTCTCCTGCTCATTGCTTCACTGAGCTGGCCTTTCCTTAAGATGCTAATATCATTTCATTCCTTCGATGCTGCAGAAATCACCGGCAATGGTTTGTTCATAGTTCTTGGAAGTAGATGCAGTGGTTCCATCCCACCGAGGAACACTTGTCTCTGCCAGGCATTTGTTCAAGGTGGTTCTGGTTGATCCCCATGCCCACCATAAACAATGACGCTTCTCAGTCGAGTGGTTGCCGACAAGATTAGCACAGTGTCTTGTCGCTTTTTGCAAACCGTTTTCTTTTCACAGTTCTGAACAGGTCTTCAGCTCTCTCTACTTGCTGCCATTTTTATTTTATTGCTCCTTCAGTTTTGCCTCATTTTTGTCTTGTAAACCAGGCGTGGGCATACCTTTTCTGCAGAAAGCTAGATGGTAAGTCCTTCAGGCTTTGCAGGCTGCATGTGAGTTGTTATGGTTACCCCTTTACAAATAAAAATACAAAAACCCTTCTTAGAGGCTGGAGAGATGGCTTAGTGGTTAGGAACGATTGCTTCTCTTCCTGAGGATCAGAGTTTGGTTCCCAGCCAGCACCCATGTCTGGTGGCTCACAACTGCCTGTAACTCCAGCTCTAGGGGAGACCCAATTCTGGCCGCTATAGGCACCTACATAAAATATGCACATGTGTGCACACACACATGCACACACGTACAAGTTCACGTACACGTACACATACACACACACTAATATAGAAAATTTTTATTAGCTTGTGTATGTACAAAAAAGGCGTCAGTCTGCATTGACCTGTAGTTTGGCAACCCTTGTTTTGAACTGTCTGTCTGTCTGTGTATCTAACCATCTTGGGACAAACTCATATCCTAGGCTGGTCTTGAACTCCCTATGTAGCTCAGGATGATCTTGAACTTCTGATCTTTTTGAATCTACCTCCCTAGTGCTGGGATTAGAGGCTTGCACTTTTTATATGGTATTGGATAGTGAACCCAGGACTTTGTGCATGCTAGGCAAGAACTCTACCTACTGAGTTACACTCCTAGTAAGACTATTCTTAATGCATGACGAGGGTGGTAGTGAATAGTGTCTAGGTTTCTGCTGTAGCTGTATGCCCCCAACACACTTGGTTTTCATATTTTCTCCTTTCTCTTCACCTTCTTGTCCTCTGTCCATATTCTCCATCGGTCTGTCCTGCAGGTAGAAAACTGTTGCTTAGTGGAACTATTTGCTTCATCCTGGGTTGTTTCACTTCTGCCATTCTTCACCCCCCCCCCCCCAGCTGCTTCATTTCTGCCGTAAATTTCCCTCATTCCTGGGGGGCAGACGGAAAGGAGAGAGCGCCCCCTTTTTGGATCAGTCGTTTTACCACCTTTAACCCAGTTTCCTTTTCTATTATGAGTTTACCAGAAAGTCCATTACCTTTGCCGGATTGCTTTTGGGAATTAGTTTCATCTGTTCTCTTGGTGGCTTGGCCTCCTGTTTTCCGCTGGTTTCTCCTTTACGTGTCTGTGTGCAGCAACTGTCCTTGGCCCCCAGAATAGGCATTCCAAGTGTTATTTTGCCTTGAAGGGTAAACACATGTACAAGTGTTTGAACTTGGGGAGTAGTTAAAAAGCTTGTCTTACTTTCGTATAGACGAATTACAGGGAGCATGGGCTGTGGTGGATGCGATGTTAGCGAACCAGGTCTGCATTTGTGCTAACAGTGAGGTATCTTACTTAGGGGATGTTCCCCACACCCCCCCTTTTTATGCTAAGCCTGGAGGAGAAGAAACGGAAAACAAGAACAAAGGGGGAAGGGGGTGGGGCACTTCTTATGATAAATAGTTTCACAATTAATTTAATGCCCCAGGTTTTGTCCAAGTAGTGGGAAAGGTCTTTGGGCCTTTGTTTAATGGAAAAGCTTGGTTCTAGTCGAGTCATGATCTTTGAGCCCCAGCGACTTTCAGCATTGGATTTCTTCTAAGTCCTCTGTTTCATTCACTTTGTTTCCAAGCACACATTGAGATTTCTAGTAACAGCATGGGCTTACCAGGAACAAGTCAGGCTCAAGCTAACCTTATTTTCTTTCTTTTTTTGGGGGGTGGTGGTGGTGGTGGTACAGTAAGATTTCCTGTATCAGGGCTGTGCAGAGCCTTAATTGCAGTATCTAAGAATCTTAGCAAGAGGTGTTTGCCAGCCCCAGGTGCACATGGGTCAGAAGGCGGGCAGATGGTAGGTGCAGGCCCAGCTCCCACTCCTGCTTTTTGAGACAGGGTCTCATGGAGCTCAGGCTGCCTCCAGCCTTCTGTGTAGGTGAGGATGTCCTTGAGCTGTAGGTCCTTCTGCCTCTTCGTCCCAGTGCTGGTGTTCCAGGTGTGTGTCATCTCTAGCTGATGCAGAATTGGGGCTCAAACCAAGGGCTTTGGGGGATGCCAGGCAAGCACTCTAGTAACTGACCCACATCCAGGGCCTGAAGCTTTTTTTCATAGCTATTCAGCGGTGGATTGATTTTTCTGTAAGCTCTGAAGGTAGTTTTCTAATGATAGGCTACGTGATTCTATCTTTATCAGTGTTTTATTGGTGACTTAGTAAAAATGTGTAATATACTTGTCTGACTTATGACTGTCAGTCTGGGAGAGATTGAATAATAGAATCAGAGCCCAAACTATTTTTAGCATTCTGAGGTAACCTAAAATTTTGATAGAGATCCTTCGAGTCCTTGGTTCCAGAAGATATTACAAGCAGAAATGAATATGTTTAAGAACCTTGATATGAATCAAAGTTAGATATAATCATGAGAAACATCAATGCCATCTTCCCTGTGTTTATTTACATTAGCTAGAATAATTAAGGTAATTATTTCTATACTGTATGTATGCTTTGTTTGTGGCATCATATAAGATACTGAATCTGGGTGGGGGATGGGATGTTGGATACTACAATAATGAGTGATCATTGAATAATCTTTAAAAAAAATTTTTTTTTTGAGACAGGGTTTCTCTGTGTAGCTTTGGAGCCTATTCTAGAACTCACTCTGTAGCCCAGGCTGGCCTTGAACTCACAGAGATCTGCCTTCCTCTGCCTCCCAAGTGCTGGGATTAAAGGTGTGTGCCATCACCACCTGGCTAAAAATTTTAAGCTTTATTATAAAAATGTTGCAGATTAAAAGCTATCACATTGGTGTGTGATGAATAATCTTGAGATCCAGTTTACAGAAGTGAGAACTTATATATAATATGATGATGATTTTCTGAGTATATAGAGGGTGTTCTTGGAAGATATTTTGAGGTTATTATGTGTGGACTCTGAATCCTGTCCATTGCCTTTGTATAGCTATAACATGAACACCAGAGAGCAATTTAGAGAAGGAAAGGCTTGCATAGCTTATGGTCCCAGAGATTTTAGCCCATGATTGCTTAGCCTTTTGTTCTTGGGTAGAAAATCATGGAGGAGGAGTGTATTCCCTTCCTGTATTCAGGAAGGGTTGAGAGAGGGAGAGAGACAGGAGAGAGAGAGAGTGGCAGAGAGGAGGAGGAGGTATGGTCATCATATTCATGCCTCCAGTATCCTACTTTCTGCAGCAAGGTCACACACACCCAAAGTTAATCCTAGTTCCCCAAATCTAAGATAGTGCCACCATCTGGAAATCCAGTGTTTACCCAGGAGCCTGTGGGGGACACTTCATAATCGAACCACGTCAATGAGTCAAAGGTGGGAGACACTGGGATGCAGGTTTGGGGCCCATTCTGGGGAGAAACCAGTCCACTGTGACATGTGCTGCCTGGTGAGACAGGAAGCTGACCATCACTGCAAGTGGGCAGGCAGGCTGGGTGACAGCGCGTCAGATCTCGGGGGGGGGGGGGGAACGGGACCCTGCACTGGATGCAAGATTGGGGGTAGACGGCTTCCTAAAGCCCTGTGCTTCACTGGCTTTCTAGAGTGCCGTGTGTGTGTGTGTGTGTGTGTGTGTGTGTGTGTGTGTGTGTGTGTGTGTGTGTGTGTGAGAGAGAGAGAGAGAGAGAGAGAGAGAGGAGAGCGAGAGAGAAGGAGAGGGAGAGAAGGAGAGGGAGAGAGAAGGGAGAGAGAGAGAAGAGAAAGTGAGAACTAAATGTTTGTGCAAATGTTTTCATTCTCACGTAGTTCTGTATCTCTTCTCATCTCAACCTTTGCTGCTCAGCTAAACTCTTAGGCACCCCACACTCTCTGGTTCTTTTCCCAACTCCTGTATTCTAGAAATTAAATAATGGCATGAGACTGTTATTATTATTTTACTTGTTAGTGGATATTGTTCTTATGAGTTTAATTTTGCCTTTTTCTCTCAAGAAAGCTTATACACTCAGAGTAGCACAAAAATAAAACAAGCTTTTGTGAATCGTCCTTCCCAACTAAGGAATAGAGTTTTATGGTGTTGTTCTCACCTCTGGTAAAACACCAGAGAAAAGTAACCTTAGAAAGCTTTTTGCTTTGCTCACTCCTTCAGAGGCTGTGAAGTTCATGGTCACTTGGCCCCGTTGCTATGGGAAACCGAGTAGCAAGCAGGTAGGGCCCAATAGTGCCCAGCCGTTGACCTTACAGTGGATGGGAAGCGGAGAGACAGGAAGAGCTGGGGGCAGTACGGATCCTTAGTGTTTCCTAACTCCCACGGTCACCCAGTAATGCTGTCAAATAAGAATCCATCAGTGGGTGAATCCACTGATGAAAACAGCCCTTCTGATCAGTCACATCCCAAAGTCCTGCCTCTGAATTCTACTGTACTGGGCACCAAGGCTTCACACACAAGTCTTGGGGAGGTCCCTTCTATTCAAGCCATAGTATTTACTAGTACTGCAGGTTCCTTGACTCTCCCACTTCCCTAAAAGCCTGCACTTTGTGTAAAATGTGCCCTTGGGTTCTTTATAGTTTTATTCTAGGTGGTATATCTCTTAAAATATATATTACTTTGCTGTTAATTTATTTACTTTTTTTATTAAGAAAATTTTTTCATTCATTTTACACACCAGTTAAAGATCTCCCTCTTCCCTCCTCCCGTCCCCCAGCCTCACCCTCCCAATCCTCCCCCCACTCCTCCCTGACTAGAAGGCAAGGCCTCCCATGGGGAGGCACATCCAGTAGAGGCAAGTCCAAGCCCCTCCCCCTGCCTCAGGGCTGCACAAGGTGTCCCCTCATAAGTTGAGGGCTCCAAAAAGCCTGCTCATGCACCAGAGATGGATTCTGATCCTACTGCCAGCCCCTGCCCCCAGCAAACCAAGCTATACAGTTGTCCTACCGTGCAGAGGGCCTAGTCCAGTCCTATGCTTTTTTCCTTTAAAATTTTATTTTATGTGCATTGGTGTTTTGCTGCCATGTATGCCTGTGTACCACATACATACAGTGTCTACAGAGGCCAGATGGGGGCATCAGATCCCTAGGACTGGAGTTATAGATGGCTGTGAACCACCATGTGTGTGCTGGGAATAGAACCCAGGTTTTCTGGAAGGTCAGACAGTGCTCTTAGCCATTGAGACATCTCTCCTACCCTTTGATTTATATTTTAAACTTTAGTTTTATGTAATGGAATTATGCTGGGTGCATTGTCTTAACTTGCTTTCCATTGCTGTGATAAACACCATGACCAAAAGTACCTGGGGGAAGAAAGTGTTTATTTAGTTTAATGTCCTTATCACAGCCCATCATTGAGGGAAGTCGAGGCATGAACTGAAGCTAAGACCATGGAGGAATGCTGCTTACTGACTTACTCCCTGTGGCTTGCTTAGCTTGCTCTTTTACACACCCCAGACCTGCTCATGGGTAGTACTGCCTGTAGCTGGCTGGGCTTTCCCTGAGCCCTCTCACATCAATTGTTAACCAACACAGTGCTCCACAGATTTGCCTATAGGCCAGTTTGGTGGAAATATTTTCTCAACTGAGGTTCTTTCTTTCCAAATGACCCAGAGACTTATATCAAGTTGACAAGAAATAACACACATATCCTTCACCTTTTGTATGTAATAGTAGTGCTTTTGAGATTCCTTTAGGTCATTGTACGTAGCTGGAGTCCATTCATTTTCATTGTGTGTTGAATTTGATAGTACCACATCCTTTTATGGCCTATTTTATCACATACAGTCATTTGGGTCATTTATAGTCTTCTCGTGAAAAACACTGTGTACTTAATGTCTCCTGGTGCACACCTGTAAGAGACTTGGGAGTCCTCTGAATAGTGATGTTCTTGAACAAATCCAAGTCTAGCTGTTCATGGGAAGGAGCAGTCCCAAGGTGGCTATTCTAATAGGCTCTCACCAGCACCTGCTCTCAACTACGCTTGATACTGTCATTGTGACTTGGATATTGTGATTGTGGCCTTACTTCCCAGCTCCGTGATTATTAATAATAAACCTTGTTAGGTTGCACAACTTTATAATCTTGTGTTTATATACTTTTCTCCCATTCTTTGTTCTTTCTGTCCTCCTCCCCATCAACTATATATCCTTTAAGAAGCTGGTTTATAGTCATGTGTTCTGGATACTAATTTTTTGTTGGTTATATGGGCTGTAATTATCCTTTTTTTATTTCAAAGTCAAATTTATCAGTTTTTTTTTTTTTTTTTTTGGTTTTTTCGAGACAGGGTTTCTCTGTGTAGCTTTGCGCCTTTTCCTGGAGCTCACTTGGTAGCCCAGGCTGGCCTCGAACTCACAAAGATCCGCCTGGCTCAGCCTCCCGAGTGCTGGGATTAAAGGCGCGCGCCACCACGCCCGGCTATCAGTTTTTTTTTTACCTTTAATCTTCTAAATCTTTTAGTCTTTAGTTTTACTTTTCACATCTGGTCTGTAGAGTATCAGGAATTAAAGGAATCTTCAAACACACAGGAAAGGAAAAAATATTAAAGTGGACCCTTCTCCATATACCCGTCACTCATCTTCAAAAGGCTAAGTTTGTTTCATCTTTTCTTCTCTTCTTAACTTTTTTTGGGGGAAATATTTTAAGCAAATCTCAGTGTGTGTGCGCGCGTGTGTGACACAGAGAGAGAGAGAGAGAGCGCGAGAGTGATTGCTTTCATTTTCCCTGGCGTTTTATGTTTGCGTTATGAGTTACTGAGTTATGTATTCTTCACAGTAGTCTTGTCAATATTTGCTTTGTAGATTTTGAGACTATTAGAATGTTAGACAATCTTCCTGATAGTAAAATGTTTGAGTATTACAGGGGAACCTCCTAACTTCTGTATTATGATCCTTTTTGTCCTGAGTCTTCTTTTATGTGATGCTAACTCCACCCACACCAAGTGTATCTCCTTCGCTGTTCATTTTCTTGTCTCAATTTTTATATTATCACATCTTAACACATTTCTCTTTAATCGTGTGTATATGATGACTGTGTGGGTATGTGCATGTGTGCGTGCAGGTGCCTGTGGAGTCCAGGAGAGCGCATCAGGCCCCCTGGAGAGTGACAGGCAGTTGAGAGCCACCTGCTATGGGTACTGGGAACTGAACCAGGGTCCTATGCAAGAGCAGCATGTGCTTTCCAGAGCCTTAACATGGAGGCAGCATAGAGCTTTCGTTTGTAATTTTATCCAGCCTGTCTTTGCTCTGTAATTGCAAAATTTAGTCTTCTTGAATTTTCTCTAAGTGTGTGTGTGTGTGTGTGTGTGTGTGTGTGTGTGTGTGTGTGTGTGTATGTGTGTACCCCCCCTTGACTTGTACTTTTTGTATGGCCTTTCTTCTTTCTGCCCTGTTCCTATTTTGAATTCTTTTCTCTATTAGTGTTGAAGTGACTTTGGAAGACACTGCTGTTATCTTCTATATTCAACATTTTCTTAGCATTACTTGCACACATCTGTACCTTGGTTCTTCATTGTATTTGCATCTCAGCCTTCCTTTTGGGATCCTTTTTTCTTTATTTAGAATCCTTTCAATAGTCAATAGAAACACACTTATGACCTTGTTTTTTCTAAAGTACTTTTATTTTCTCTTACTCTTTTATGAATTTTTATGTTTGGAGGGGTGCCTAATTTTTCTCACTTTTGCAGGAGAATCACAGAGCCCTAGGATGCAGTTGGGCTTCTCTAGAGGAGAGCCTATTTGCTTCTGTTACTTGCCCAGGGCCCACCCAGTCCTTAACCTCTTACTTTCTCCCAGTGTTCAGTGCTGTGGCTCAGGGCAGCCCTGTTTAAAAAGCATTTCCTGTGGCATATGGAAACTCATGCCAACGCTTGCAGCTTTGTGGAGATCTCTGGATTTCATCCCTTAGGTGGGTCATTATAGTGTGTCTCCTGTTCATTGAATTCCAGAGCTGATAATTGGATCTGCCCATTTGGTAAACACCTTTAAGGTGAAAAATCACCTTTAGAGAGGCAGAACTTCCGTCTGTCTTCATGTCACCGGTGTTTTCAATGTTGCTGGCTTTCCTTCCCACTTGGGGGGGGGGGGTATATCCAAGAGGAAGTTTGTTGTTGTGTTGTTTTGTTTTGTTCCCAGATAGGACAGGGTTTCTCTGTATAGCCCTGGCCATCCTGGAACTTGCTCTGTAGTCCAGGCTGGCCTCGAACTCATAGAGATCCACCTGTGTCTGTCTGGAGTGCTGGGATGAAGGCGTGCGCCACCACTGCGTAGCCTGAGGCGTTTCAAAGTGCTTTATCCATATTTGTTTTCACTAGGAGGGCAGGGACATTTGCTAGAGACTGTGTATCACCCCACTGTTAGGCTCCACTGGACTGGGGAGTAGTTCCATGGCCTGGGCTCCTGGCTTCTGGATGTGGGATCTGGATACAGGAAATGCTCGCTTGCCCAGGTAGATGTGTTGCTAGAAAGCACTTTCGACATAGTTCATATCTACTATATTTTTAATGGTTCCAACTGTTTGGTGTAGGTGTATTATCATCTATCACACAGGTGGGTAAAATAAGACTTTGAGGACAATGCTGGTACAAACCATGACCTTTGGTTTAGAACACTCTCCTGTGCTCTTTCCATTGGTGCCGTCTTTTTTTTTTTTTTTAATTAATGTTGTTGACATTGATCTAAAAATGAAAATCCTAAAGACTACTGACTGAGGTAACAGTATCTCCTAATCCATACCTGAGAGATATTTTTCAGTCGGGCATTTAGTTCACTGGGGATTTATCAGGACCTAGCATTGTTCTGCCTCATGTTGCAGAAGGCAGTGAGAATGTCAGGAGTCTCTGCTTGCTGTCGCTGTGCCGTGAATCCTTTCTTTGTCCAATGCAGGTAATTATTGTCTTTCTCAACAGGTGTGTATGTAATATAGACTGCAGTGGGTACAGTTTTAACCCCGTGTGTGCTTCCGATGGGAGTTCCTATAACAATCCCTGTTTCGTTCGAGAAGCATCTTGTATAAAGCAAGAACAGATCGACATAAGACATCTTGGCCACTGCACAGGTAAAAGCCCTTCTGTCCACCAAGAACATGTCTTGAACATCACATGCTGGTACTCTGGCTCGGGAGTGTCTCAGCCTTATGAAATGACTAATTCTTCAGGCGTGGTCTTTTTATTACTGCCTATTTTTAAGTTTCATCTGCTATAGTTTAGACATCCCTTTGTTTTCACCCTCTCCAGACATAAACCGTGTGTCTTGGTTGGTTGCTAAGCTTATTCTTGCTTGATGTGAGTATATCTGAATCAGTTTGAGATGTATTTATAGTTTTTCAAATTCAATTAGAGCTAGAGGTTAGACTATTTTAATTACAGTAAAACTGTACATTTGCTGTATATATTCTCACTTTCCCTTGTAGCACAGTAGTTACATTTATTTTCACAGAGTTCCCTTTGTCCCCTCTCCCCACATGTTATATGCAGTTATAGTTTTTAGTGTACAGTTACAGAACGTAAAGGAAAAATTCCATTTGTCCTTCTTCCTGTTTGTTCTGATTTAGGAATCATGAACCATATATGGGTTTTCTCTCCTACTATGAATGGTAACAGTCACTGAAACAGTGACAGGCTTCTGTCCTCATACCCTGTGGGATGGGTTAGTGAATCAGTTCTAGTAATACATGCAAGACAGACCCATCCTTGTGGACTTGGGTTATAGATCTTCCCTGCTTTGCTCTGATCAACTCCCTTTATCCTTGTTCTGGAGTGGTGTGGGGTGGGGTGGGGTGGGGGTGCTTACTAAAGGCATGTGCTTTTATTTGAGCCAATGCAACAAGGTTGTAAAGGTGAGTTTATTATTTTGTCTTAATAATGAGTTGTTTGTGACACGCTTCTCATATCTGTTTTGAGCAGCTAGCAGATCCTCAGAGGCTTTCCAGGTAGGGTAGTCATGGGGCATGATGGAGGAAGCCATTTCCTGGCAGAGAGATCCTATAGGTAGACATTCCTCTTAGCTTGTGTCTTGGAATACAGTTTAGTTTATTTCATGCAGTACATTTAGAGCTTAGGTGGGATGCTTGAATGCTTTATTTCTTTCCTGGAATATCCAGTTCAGAGCAATGGGCAAGATGGAGAGTTTTAATTGAAATTTATACAGCTTTGATACAGAGTGGTGAAGCCTTAAGTTTTATTTTATTCCTCTCAGTAATTTTCTATCCATGCCTAACTGCACCTCCCATTGCCTCTCTCACTGGGTGTTGGAGGTGGAAGCCTGCACCTCTCAGCAGGTGTTTACGGTCCCCTTTAGTCTTCACAGTCCAGTGCAGTTCACATGACAAGGGTCTTCATGTTGTTTGACAGAATAGCCGAGATCCCATCTTGATTGTAATCTCATGTTCAGGTAAACGTGGTAGGAAAAGATAAATCTTGAGCTCAGTGGTCCCCTGGCGAGTGGGGTTCTCTAAGGGGTGTATGTTATTTCAGTTTACACAGGAATGACTTTTAAAGTAGGTGACATTTGAGCTGAAGTCTGAATGAAATCTGTTAATCATGCAGAGATCTACCTGGGCTCATTGGAGATCTGAGACAGCAATGGTGGGACCATTGGTGATGAGAGTGGTGGAAACTTTCCCACAGTGTTGTAGATGTCAAAGTGTTATTCTTGTACATGATGAATGCAGGCCTAACTGTTAGAAGAGTAGAATGTTTAAAAAAAAATATGCACGAGCAGGGTAGGTGTACAGTTAAAAAGGAGCCAGAATCCACTTATGAGTGAGTACATACCATAACTATCTTTCTGGGTTTGGGTTACCTCACTCAGGATGATTTTTTTCTAGTTCCATCCATTTGCCTGCAAATTTCATGCTTTCATTGTTTTTCTCTGCTGAGTAGTACTCCATTGTGTATATGTACCACATTTTTTTTCATCCATTCTTGTAAAATAAAATAAATAAAATAAAAAAATACTAGAAAAAAAAAAAAAAGAGCCAGAGCAACTGGGATAATTGTGAGTCCTTTGGTGTGACTTCAGCATCGTGGATTTGTTAACTTGATAACTGCTTTTTCTTGCAGACACAGATGATACGAATTTATTGGGAAAGAAAGATGATGGGCTGCAGTATCGACCAGATGTGAAAGGTACTGAATTACGATTTTCTAGATTTGAATCAAAATTTGAAATATGGCCACCAGCTGTCCCTAGTGGTTCTGTTTCCGTTGTGGCCGCCCTTTAGCTTAGTTCCCTGTGGTAATACACTTGATACAATTGATTAGCAGTGTTTATTGAAATAGTTAAGGTTCCTCTCAGTTCAGAGAGTGCTCCCATGTATGCTTTTTATTGATTTTAAATGATTCCTTACGATGTGAAGTTCTCTAGAATCTATGATTAACATTTTCCTCTATGCCCAGGTCTTTGAACCTCATTCCTTCTATCTGGAAGTCTTCACTCTTTGTCTGGCTAACTCCTGCTCATCTCCTCCAGTCTCAGTGTTGGAATCATTTCCTTTGAGAATCACTCCTTGACCCCCAAATCTGGATCAGATCCCTTTACACCCTCCCACATCTGAGCACTTATCCTGCTCTGTCTGTATCTCAGATCCTGAGTTGTATGTGGATTGTAAATAAGGCTTCTTTCCTTTGTGTTGCTAATCCTAGTAGATGAGAATGGACGTGACTCAAAGAAGCCATATCATTTATTTGCACAGTGTCTCATGTTGAGTAAAGATCAAAGCAGAGACTAGAATCCTTGAGCTTAATTTCCATTGCTCTTTCCTGTCTTGTGGTCACATGCATTATCTTATTTGAAGCTTACAAGTAGTAATATGAAGAACACTTAACCAATGGCAGGCGTGAGACTCAGGGATGTTAATCTGGTTAATCAGAGCGAAGTTACATCACTGGACCCCTAGATCACCATTTGTATATAATTGCCCCATCACAAGTACACATTCAACTAATTTGTAATTAAAGAAGGAAAGGTCATGAATTTGAGAGGGAGTGAGGAGCATGGGAGGAGTTGGAAGGGACAGAGGGAGGGGGATAGCGATGTTGTAAGTACAACACTTATGTATAAAATTCTTAAAAATACTAACAAAATGAATGTAAAAATGTGTGATATGCAAGACATTTTGGAGACTGAGGAAGGGGAATCATAAGGCTAAGGCCAACTTGGGCTGTGTAGCAAGTTCAAGGCTAGCCTGAGCTATGTAGTGAGATCCCGTCTCAACACACCAAGGGCTGAGGACTAGCTCAGCAGTAGAGCACTTCTTTGGCAGCCTTGGCTCCTAACGATCCACAGACCACAACAGGGGAAAAATGTGATCTTCATTATATGTCTGATTTTTCAAGTGTCCCTGTTGCATAGAATTTCATCAAAGTTAAGTAAGATTATTCATCAATGCTTAGAACAGAATCTAACATGTTTGTAAGTGCTCAGTAAATAGTAACTTCTGTAATTGAATAATATGTTACTTCCTATACTTGAATTGTATTAAATCTGAATTTCTTAAAACCCATGAGGCCCTGAAAAACAGTTTTCTCTGCTGATACAAAGTGCTGTATTTAAAATTTGAAATCAGCTGTGTTCCCTCCAGAGCCATAGCAGACCAGCTCTGGTTTTATTCTATCTACTGATATATACCCAAGGAAGACCATTTTTTCAGTAGTTAGCAACTCATTTTTAAGGCAATTTGGGGAATTGTGTATACTCCAAACACTTGTGTAATGTTCATAAAATCACATAATAATATGACTACATATTGATAATCTTGTCTGTTCCACTTTTGAGGTACTAAAAATTCTGTACACGTAAGAATTGCCATATAACTTAAATGAAATTAAAAGATATTATTTATTATAGGTTTAATTTATGTCTGTCTTTTTAGCAACATTACTTGTGGAAGGAAAGATAATTTAGTACATGGTATGTATGTATGTATGTATGTATGTATGAATGTGTGCACTATGGTATGACATGTGCTTAACCAGTATCTGACAATGTAGGAATTAAATATTGTCATGCCTGTACTAAAGTTGGAAAGTGTTAATGGTCTTTAGAAAAGACAGAATGCTCTTTGGTGGTGGACCATGAAAGATGTGAGAAAAGTCATGGAGAAGACAGAATGTGAACGAAACTTGACCTACAGTTAGAGAGGATGTTTAGGGAGGCTAAAAGATCATCAGAAGAGATGTGGACTCAAATGTTATAGCAGGATGTATTGGAGAGTGCTGAGGGATTTAGAGAAAGGAGGGGGAGGTAGGTGGGAAAAGTAGCTTGGGGGGCCAGATTTGTCCTGTTGGACAGTTGAGACTTTATTTTGAATCATAGGGATGTGGTAGTTTGAATAAGAATGGATCCCATAGGCATATATATTTAGATGCTTAGCTATCAGGGAGTGGCACTGCTTGAGAAGGATTAGGAGGTGTGGCCTTGTTGGAGGAAGTGTGTCACTATGGGTGGGCTTTAAAAACCCAAGCTAGGCCCAGTGGCTCTCTCTCTTCCTGCTTCCTGTGGATCCAGGCATTATGTGTGCCTGAAAGCTGCCATGCTCTCTGCCATGATGAAAATGATCTAAAACTGAAACTATAAGCCAGCCCTAATTAAATGCTTTCTTATATAAGAGTTGCTGTGGACATGGTGTCTCTTCATAGCAATAGAACAAAAACTAAGACAGGGATCATTAGTATAATATAAATGAAAAAGACAAGGCTCCAACACTAACCACTTGAATGAGTGATACCTGCAGGGACACCATGCTTATTGTATTCATGGGCAAAGGCAGAGAGGTGAATTTGGCAGACTCAAAAGGGACAGGTTGTCTGCTTAGATGTGGGGCAGTGAGAGCTAAAATTACTGAGACTTAAGTACAAAGACTTAGATGATTGGTTCTTTTTATAGAAATGATATGCTGAGAGGGACAGGGGAGAGTTGTCTGGTGAAAGGTGAAGGAGGAGTTGGTGAAGGTGATCAGTTGCCTTTTGGGATTTGATGTGATGTGGAATTCATCTAGGAGACTGTTCAGCGTAAATCTAGAGATGAACCATTGGTTCAGAGTTGATAACTAGACAGGATGGCCAGTAGTTTAACATGCTACAGAAAGGCATTCCAGGAAGAGGAGTCAGCCACCTTGAAAACAGTAAGGTCGGCCGGGCGGTGGTGGCGCACGCCTTTAATCCCAGCACTTGGGAGGCAGAGGCAGGCGGATCTCTGTGAGTTCGAGGCCAGCCTGGGCTACCAAGTGAGTTCCAGGAAAGGCGCAAAGCTACACAGAGAAACCCTGTCTCGAAAAACCAAAAAAAAAAAAAAAAAAAAAAAAAAAAAAAAAAAAAAAAAAAAAAAAGAAAACAGTAAGGTCATTGGACCACAGTTTCTACAGAGTAAAGATGGAAGCCAGGCTGTGATAGTTTAGTACTCAAACAGTAAGGACATATGTTAGAAGATAGCTCTGTTGCATTTTGTTTTCTGTTCTCACATTGATAGGAGCACTGATAGGAGTCTTTGGTGAATACTTGTATCTGCAGTTCACAGCCAAGACTGTAGGTAGGAGGTACTTCCACAGGGCCTGCTGTGGAAAGCAGGAACACTGCACCAGCAGGAACATGGAACTTAGAGGGGAATGCCCAGTGGAAAAGGGTTTTGTTTTTTGGAGAGGTGCCCCTCTCAATGAGTTTAATTGGGTTGCTTACAGCAGCATTATAAGATCTTGAAATCATAAAGGTCTGATGATTGAGTGTTGCAGGCTTTCTCTTTGGGCCACCAACCAGCTCCCAAGCAAAGACACAGAAACTTAATATTAGTTATGAATGCTTAACCTTATCTTATTCTAGATTTTTTTTTTTTTGGTTTTGGCGACAGGTTTTCTCTGTGTAATTTTGGTGCTTGTCCTGGATCTCGCTCTGTAGACCAGGTTGGCCTTGAACTCAGAGATCTGACTGCCTCTGCCTCCTGAATGCTGGGATTAAAGGTGTGCGCCACCACCACCTGGCTATACTAGCTCTTATAACTTAATTTAACATGTTTCTCTTCATCTCTGTCTTGCCTCAGAGCTTTTTACCTTTCTTTCATTCTGTATGTCTGTCTTTTTCTGCTTCTTCCGTGTCTGGCTGGCTGGAGGCTGGCAGCTGGCTGGCCCTGGGCATCTCACTCTTTCTCCCTCATTCTTTCTTCCACCTACTTATTCTCTCTGCCTGCCAGTTCCACCTATCCCTCCTCTGCCTAGCTATTGGCCGTTCAGCTTTTTATTAGACCAGTCAGGTGCCTTAGGCAGACAAGGTGAAACAGCATCACATCTTTACCTAATTAAACAAATGCAGCATAAACAAATGTAACACATCTTTACATCATTAAAGTAATATTCCTCAACAATTGAGTGTGAGGAATATGGGGGATAGATACAACCTTTATATAGAAAATTTCAAAGATAATGTCAAGAGAGTAATGTAACAAACCCACATGAACCCAATACCAACCTTTAGGGTTTTTCTTTCTTTTTTTTCTTTAGAGTTTAATTGAACTTTAATTATGTATATACACATCTGTGTGTGAGTGTATGCACTTGAGTACAGATGTCCTCTGGAACTCAAGTTGTGAGCTGCCCAGTGTGGGTGCTGGTAACCAAATTCAAGTCCTGTACCAGGGAAGTACTAGTTCCTAACCACCGAGCCATCACCCCAGCCCCACTTTCAGTTTTTATTGCCATTTTTCTTCTATTTACTTTCAGTACACAGTATCAGCATGATTCTAATTATCCAGTTTTTGAGATACAGTTTCAACCTGAAATGAATATACTCCATCGACATCACACCCTGCTGTGATTGGCAGTATTTCCAGCTACCCAGGAAGTTCCTTCATGATACAGACATTGTAATCCAAAGAGACCTTCATACAGCCGAAATTGAACTGTGGCACTTTAATTAGAAAGACACCCACACGTCTCATTCCAACCCTCACCTCATCTTTGAACTTGTTCTTGAGAATCATTAGTCTTGATTGTGCTGGCCAGGGGCACTAGAGATGGCGAGATGCCATTATTCCTGAGTCTCATTTGCTTGATGACTGTTTATGTACTTCAATCCAGCATCTTTTGATGTGTTCTTTAAAGACAATGAGTCAGGGATACAGGTGCCTGAGTGTGTGTTGTGAGCAGGTGGAGAGTTGTCGGGGCTGTTCAAGGGCTCCTGAGAAGGGGCCGTTTGTCGTGGGGTAAGAGTGGAAGGCCTGCCTAGAGATGGTTGTCGCCAGCCTGCCAGGGGAAGGTGAGGATGGAAGGTGGCCGGAAGAGGGGTCTAGGAAGTAGAGTGGGTATGGTAACCTGAGGAGGATGGGAGGGCTTTTCCTAAGGGAATAGGTGAGGAGGTAGATAAGTTTATATAATTAGAGGAGTTGTTTTCCTGCCGTAGTTGGGGAGGGGGGAGGGTTAGGGTTGGGATGGAGAGCAGTGGATTTATAGCAGTGTGGGAGGTTTTCCAGGGAAGATAGGAGTGTATTGACTAGGTAGACACTTGCTTAACTCGGGATTTGAGGAGACTGGGGTAGGGAAGTCCATAGAGGGATGTGTAAGTGTTGTAAAGGTTGAGATGTAGGATGGCACAGTTTGGGAAGCAACACGTGATATTTAAAGTTTTAAGCTCTGTAGGGACAGGGAACTCTAGAGTTGAAGTGCTGATGGAAGTATGGCTACAGCAGCTTACCCTGTAGGTACGTTCTCAATTGCTAAGATCAGTTCCTCATGCTTCATCCGGGTTGCCCACTGTGGACCAGGCTGGATGATTGGTAGACCAGTCCTGGTGTAGATAGGCCACTTGATACGGTTTCTTATGACATCCTGACTTAGAATGAACTGTCCTTTGTGTGTGAAAATATGGCTGCTGATGGCAGATTTGTTTTTGAAGCTTCTGTGTGGAACGAGTCAGTGGGTGGCCAGATGTACTACTGTGTACGCTGCACACACTTCAAGCATTGTTCTATATTGCACACACTTCAAGCATTGTTCAGACACCAGCGGTTGACACCGTTGTTGTTGGAGCCTGTCACCACTTACCTAGGGTCATTGTTCAGACAGGATCCTTCTGTGTCTACTTCTCTGTGCCAAGGCTGCATCTCTGCTTTGGTTTCGAAGTCATGCTTTATTGTGTCTTCAAAGGTTTTTTTTTTTTTATCTTTCCCTTTTGGAGCGGTTCCATTTATTTAGTCTAGAGAGCAGGTGCTTGAACATTCTGCTTTTGTCCATCTCCTACACACCTCCCAGGGAACGTACTGAAGTCGTAGTTTAATAGCCAAGAGCTTGTGCCGTGGAGTCAGTCACAGGTGAGCATCACTTAAGGCTGTGAGGCCCGCTTCCTCTGAGCCTCAGTGGTCACATCCAGGGGGCAGTTGGGATCAGTCTGAACAATCAAACCCTGGATTCCTGGCTTCATTTTTGATACGTGGTTATCACTGCAGTCTGCAGTGTCACTGTTAGCTGCTGACTGTGCTTCAGTTCTCCATATCTGTGAGCTCACCTGCCGTACTGACTGCCGTCGTGGCTCCTGAGTAGCACCAGTGGCCAGTGTCCTACCGTGTGCTCCTGTGCCTTTGAGTCCTCACAGCAGCTTTGCTGTCCTCATTTTGCATATGATAAAGATGAAACTGAGTGTAGAATGAGAATGAAGCTGGTGTCCCGAGCCCTGGTGCTCTTGTCCTTATCTGGTAAGAACCCTGTGCTCTCCAGCTGCTTTCCTTCCCGAATCTCCATCAGAACCCTTACCCTGCTCTCAGCTGTTACCCAGGGAAACTTGCTCCCTAGTCTGCTCTTTCTCTTTTCACACAGTTGCTTAGTGAGACTTTGTCCTTATCTTCTGTTTATTCTGCCATTGTCTCAAACCCCAGGAATCTACTATGATGCTGGGAACATGGTACTCTCCAAAAAGCACTTTTTGGATGACCATAGATCTAAGTTAATTCAGTTTACTAATCTCTCTCTCCTGGGCTGGGCATCATTAGGCTCAGATTTAGAGACATTTACAAGATGCACTATTAACATATTTAGTAAAGAGGGTAGCTCTGTTCTATTAAATGTACTGGGTACCATTCTTTTTAAAAAATATTTTATATTTTATGGTATGAATGTTTTGCCTGATGTATGTCATGTACCTCGTGGATACAGTACCTGTGGAGTTCAGAAGAGGGACTGAGTCTCCTGGAATTGGAGTTACAGACAGTTGTGAGCCACCATACAAGTGCTGGGAATTGAATCTGGGTCTTCTGCAAGAGCAGCCAGTGCTCTTAATCACTGAGCCAGCTCTCCAGGCCCTGGGTACAAATAGCTCTTAAAGGTCGTTGTAAACCAAATGTGTTCAAATAGGAATGGGAAGTTTGACCTTAATACAATGCTGGTAGCAGTAGGTAGTGTGTGAGCTGACACTAGGAAATGTGTACAAAGCTAGAGATTTCATCAGCATGAGAAATACGCAACAGTATCAGAACTTCACTGCATTCTGATGAGTTTCTCTGGAAGTGTTCTCAGGGCTAAACTAAAGGATTCCTGCAGCAGGTCACATGTCCTCTATGGACCCTTCAGGTCTGGGAATCTGAGCTCATACAGTTTAAACACCTTCCAGAGAGATTTACTTACTACTTACTTGTGCATGCATTTGTGAGTAGTATATGGGATATGTCCTACTGTTTATTCCTCCTGCACAACTCTGGCTTAGCTCTGTGTGTGTGTGTGTGTGTGTGTGTGTGTGTGTGTGTGTGTGTGTGTGTGTGTTGCTGGAGGTGGACTCTAAGGCCTATGTATGACAACTAAGTGCTCTGAGCAGCCACTTGGCTTAGCTTGCAGGTCTTGCTGTGTAACCCAGGCTAGCCTTGAATGCTCCATCATGCTGCCTTTACCTCACAGGTGCTGAGTTCACAGACATTTATCACATCTCACTTATAATCCACAGATTAGTGATGAAGGAATTATTTATTAGGAAATTATCTTGAGGAGAACAACTCACTAAACAGGATAAGGCAAATCTGTCTCATAGTCCTGGAAAGCTGATGGCTGGTCCCACCCTGCTCCTGAGGCCCGAGTCAGTCCCACCATCCAAGCCCGTGAGGGAGAGAAGAGAAGGGCCCTGCGTATGTCCCCCTCAGGTCTTAAGCTAGCTCAGAGGCCACAACCTACACTCACTTTTATTAACTTGTAACTCCGTTCTTCTCAACCTTCCTAATGCTGCCACCCTTTAACACAGCTCCTCACGTTGTGGTGACCCCAACCATAAAATTATTTTCGTTGCTACTTCATAACTGTAATTTTGCTACTGTTAGGAATCATAGTGTAAACATTTTTGGAGATAGAAGTTTGTCAAAGGGGTGGCGACCCACAGGTTGAGAACTGCTGTACTTCTGCTCCTTGTTTGTTGCTGTCTAATTATTTGAATACCTTTATTGAAACATAATTCACATACAACATTAAATTCACCCCTTTAAAGCATAGGATTTAGTAATGTTAATTTTCATGCTGTTATACGAATATTTCCATAATCTAACTTGACAATATTTACATTGCCCTCTAAGGCACTGGTTCTCAACTTTCCTAATGCTTCCACCCTTTAATACAGCAATTTTGCTACGCTACGAATCATAATGTAAATATCTTTGTTTCCCAGTGGTCTTAGGTGGCCCCTGGGAATGAGGTTGTGACCCACAGGTTGAGAACCACTGCTCTAAGAGAAACCATGCCCATTAGCAGTTGGTCCCTGGGTATTCCCCCTCACTGCTAGCCATAGGCAACCACTCTCGGGAATTTTATTTTACTCAAACCGCAGTTTTCATTGAGCTGCCCTCCAGTTAAGAGGCCTTGGGTGTTTTCTCCATCTGTGTGGTTAAGAAAGCATGCCTTACAGGAGATTGAAGTTTTTCCATAATCTGGTTTCAGCCAGTCCCCCAGCTTTGATCTCTATTTACCCTTCTGCGGTCTGATCCAGTCCTTGCTCATGATTCGAGATGCTGTGCACACTGTATCTGCCCTTTGCATCTGCCCTCCGGCTCCCTGCACTTTGAGGTCCTACCTTCAGTCCCACTCAGTCAGCTTGTAGGTCCTTCTCAGCGGCTTACCTTGTGAATTTCCTCTTAACTGTAAACCACCGTGCTGGGCCTGCTGCTGGTTATCTCTCCATGCATATGCTGATTCCTTAAGTTGATGGTAAGCTCCTGAGGGCCAGGGCCATGTCAGCTTCCCTTTCCCTTCTCTGGGTAGCTGAGCCTGAGTACAGAGTAGCACGGGAGGAGAGTGTATTGAATGCTGAGTTTGGGCTCTGCCAGCCAGGCTCTCAGCTTTATTAGATATGCTTCACTTTGTGTTTAGTGCAGGACCACTTTCCCTCATGAATTCATTTAACGCTTCTTTATTGGTGTCACACTTTGTCCCTTAATTTCTCTGCACTGTGCCTGAAATTTCCTGCCCTGTATGGGGCTTTCTTATGGTCTATGAGGACACTACCTGACCTCTACAGAGCCACTCGGTCCCACTGTTACGCACATTACAGGATTTTACCAAGTGCTGTGGGATGTTCTGTATGGCAAATGTGTTGCTCTGATTGGTCAATAAATAAAATACTGATTGGCCAGTGGCTAGGCAGGAAGTATAGGCGGGACTAACAGAGAGGAGAAAAGAAAGAACAGGAAGGCAGGAGTCACTGACAGCTGCTGCTAGGACAAGCAGCATGTGAAGATGCTGGTAAGCCACGAGCCACGTGGCAAGGTATAGATTTATGGAAATGGATTAATTTAAGCTATAAGAACAGTTAGCAAGAAGCCTGCTGCGGCCATATAGTTTGTAAGCAGTATAAGTCTCTGTGTTTACTTGGTTGGGTCTGAGCGGCTGTGGGACTGGCGGGTGACAAAGATTTGTCCTGACTGTGGGCAAGGCAGGAAAACTCTAGCTACAACCAGGTAGTTGGGTTCGCAGTCTCACCCTGTGGTGTCACGATTATACATTTTGAGAGTGTCCCATTACTTAGTTCCATGTTCTGAGAGGTGTGGCGAAGTGTGTATGTGGGTGGCCTGTTACTTAAGGCTTGAGAGGGAATGCTGAACCGCACTTTGGGTTTAAAACCAGAGCAAGAAAAGTACATTTGTTTTAGTTTAGTTGGTTTCTGTTCAACTCCTTCTCATCAGTGTTGATTGCTTGAGGCATGCCTTCTGCTTTGATCACAAGTGTTTGTAAACAAGCAGTCTGTTAATTAAGTTCCAGCCTGTGTTGTGAGACCCAGGGCAGGACTGCTAAAAGCAGCTTCTTTCTGAATGGGAATTTCAAAGTGGAAACCTTTTATTTTGTTCTTGGATAGCTTTTTAAATGGAAGCCAAAGATGAGTAAATCCATACGTTTATTTATTTTTCTTTTCTGTTGTTGGGATTGAGCCTAGGACTTCAAACCTGTGGGGAGAGGCTCTGCTACTGACGTACACTCCCATCGCCCAAAGCCAAGATGTCTTCATGATACAGCATGTCAACAAGTGAAAGTTATAGTTCATGCCTGTAACATTTATTAAGCACAGAGTAACAGCTGGTAATATTTATTAAGCACTTACTATTTGCCAAGGACTGTTTTTAAAGTTCTGTGCAAGGGGCTGGAGAGTTGGCTCAGTGGTTAAGAATACTTGATGCTGTTGTAGAGGACCCAGGATCTGTCTCCAGTTCCCACATGGTGGCTCACAATCATTCAAGTCACTCCAGTTCCAGGGGATCCAGTGCTCTCTTCAGCCAGCACCAGAGCACACATTTGATACACATGAATACATGCCAGCGAAACACTCATAAATAACTCTAAGAGGGCCTGGAGAGATAGCTCAGAGGTTAAGAGCATTGGCTGCTCTTCCAGAGGTCGTGAGTTCAATTCCCAGCAGCCATATGGTGGCTCACAGTCATCTATAATGAGATGTGATGCCCTCTTCTGGCCTGCAGGCATACATGCAGACAAAACACTATATAATAATTTTTTTTTTAATTAAAAAAAGCTCTAAGAGAAAATTGAAAGCTCTGCACAAACTCTAAGAGAAAATTGAAAGCTCTCTACCTACTATTAATATGCTAGCTCTTACCTCATTTAGTCCTCAAATCAACCCTGTGAAAACTCGACGTAGTTATTATCTTCATTTCTCAGATTAGGAAGTGAAAGGCTGTGTCTTGAGGTCACACGGTTAGGGAGCGCTGTAACCAGAGTTCAGATCCAAACAGTGTGATGCCTGAGATGTCCTTGTACGTGGTACAGACTGCTTCTCAGAATTGGAAATTATACAGGGACCAACAGCAGGAATGTCTGGATTCCCAAGGAGCTCTGTCTTACGGGCTGATTTTAAAGTCCACACAGGTGTCCCACTCTGTGGTGAGGATGTAGTCAGGGAAGGGGGCTCAGGTTGTAGCATCCTGAGAGAGGCGCTTGCTTCTACCACAGCAGAAGGGTCATCTGGGAGCTGAGGCAGGCCCTGGAACCCCTTGCAGGTCAAGCTATGTCTTGTTTTTTTGTGTCCCTAAGACTTAGCATCATGTTTGGTCAATGGAAGGTGATCACTAGAAGATCAACCGATTTAGTTATCTGTTCTAGAATGTTCAATGTGGGCCTTACTAGCCATATGTGACTACTGTGACTTGGATTGGGGCAGACAGAATTGAGATCTTGGAAACAACTGTAAAGTCTCAATTTTCATATTTATATATTGAAATGCTCATATTTATTAAACTGAAGGATTAAGATTAATTTGTTCCTTTTTTTTACTTTAGAATATGGCTAATAGAAAATAGAAGGTTACATCTGTGTCTCATTGTGTGTCTGTTGGAGAATTAAATGGTCTTACCGAGGTCCCAAAGCAGCAGAGATGAGCTTAAGATTGAGGATTTGTGGCTTGAATTCTAGTTCATTTCTCCTTCTAGCATAAATTAAATTAGTATAGTGGTGGGGTGGCAGTGGTGGCACATGCCTTTAATCCCAGCACTCGGGAGGCAGAGGCAGGAGGATCTTGGATCTCTGTGAGTTCGAGGACAGCCTGGTCTACAGAGCAAATTCCAGGACAGGCTCCAAAGCTACACAGAGAAACCCTGTCTTGAAAAAACAAAGAAAAAAAATTAGTATAGTGTAGAATGTGTCGTGTACAACCTGCCCGCCTCCCCCCCCCTGCATGCATGTGCACATATATATCTAATCTATATTTCGAGCTTAGCTTTCCCACTTGGTACTCCCCCGCCCTGTCTTTCTGTGTCCACACATGTATAGCCCCCTTTTTTCTTTCTCTTTCTTTTCATCACAGCTATTAAGCTTTATTTGTGAGAGTATATTCAAGGAACTTCATAATTAATGAACTGGTACCCAGCATCCTGTGAGAGAGAATGCTGAAAGTCTTGTGTACTTAGAAGAGAATTGATGATGCAGCAACAGAACATGACAAAATAAAACCCAGCAAAGATAAAGCAAAAGCCACCACAGTGAAGTTGGCCATGGCAACCCAACAGGAGAGAAAGAGCACAAGAAACAGAGATTCAACTCATTCACATACTCAGGGGTCCCGTAAAAATCTAAGCTAAAAACTGTATTGTATGTGCAGAGGACCTACTGGTCCACATCCATGTAGGTCCTGTGCTTGCTGCTTCAGTCTTTGGGAGCTCATGTGAGCCTTGCTTAGTTGATTTGGAGGACCTTGTCCTCATCCCCTCTGGCTCCCACCCCAAAATTCTTTCCACCTCTTCCACTGGGTTCCTTGAGCTCTGAGGGGAGGAATTTGAAGGAGGCATCCCACTTAGACTCTCCGCATAATGTCTGGCTGTGGGTCTCTGCATCTATTCCCATCAGCTGCTGGATGGAGGAAGCTTCTCTGATGATGACTGAATAAGGCACTGATCTATGAGTATAGTAGAATATCGGTAGGAGTCATTTTATCGATACTTAAAAAAATTTTTTTAAGACCAGTAGTGTTTGGTTTTACCCTATGTCTCTGGGCTACCTAGTTTCTGGTTCTTGGCCACCCTAGCAGTGTTAGGTATGTGTTGGGTTCCCTCTCATGGAATGGGCCTTAAGTCAAATCAGATATTGGTGGCTACTCCCACACATTCCTGTGCTACCATTGCTGTGGCTTTATAGGCAGGGCAGATTGTAAGTCAAAGATTTTGTGGATGCCTTGGTGTTTACATTTCTCTTTTGATAGCCTGCAAAATACCTTTCCACACCAAAAGACACTAGAACACAGGGGCAAAGGCTCCTATAATCCTCTCTTTTTTGGGCCTTCCTAATCTGTTTCCACTAACATTCTTCAGATTTTATTGCACTTTGTGTTTTTCAGAGATAAGCCCCTTACTGTCATGTGATGCGTCCTATAGATTGCTGGTTATTTTATTGGCGTTGTACAGGCATTATTTATCTTATGTAATCCTTTCAAGCCTACGTGAAGTATAGGCTGTTATCCCAATTTTACAGTTATGAATCCTGAGGTTAAAGGGAGTAGAATGAATGATAAAGGCCACACAGCTAACGTGCAGAATCTGTAAGACATTTTTGTCACATTCTGTTTTTTGAAGTTTTTTACAATGAACATTTACTTTAAAAATACTCTATGAAAAAGCTAGCAACGGTGTCCTCCCCTCCTTTCTCTTCTCAATTGTCCCCTCCTCTCTCCTTCCTTATTTTGTTTCTGAGACCAGGTATTAACATGTATGTAGCCCAGGCTGACCTCAGACTTGGACTAATTCTGCATCAGCCTTTTAGTGCTGAGATTGTAGGTGTATGCTGCCATGCCTGGCTGAAACCGTTACCGTTTGAAAATACATGTGCTTGATGGTTTTCATTCAAAATAAATCTTTTGCCCAAACGTTTTAGAATCCCTTAACTTGCTCTCTGCCGATGCCATTGTTCTCACAGGAATCTCATAGTCGCTGGGTAGATGAGTAGCTTCACCCCTCTAAAGCTGATACTGTGTACGCCATCTCTGTCCCAGGGTGAACATCCTTCTAGACATGGCATTTACAATTTAGCAAAGATGTTTGTCTTTTTAGATTGTTTTTAATATAGCCGTAGTTCACAGCAGTTACATTCTGCAACTATTTTTGTGTGCTTTCAATCTAGTTTGTCTGCTTGCTTCCCGTGTTTGTGCACAGTGGGTGTTGCAAGGGACCTTAGAGCTTGCTTACTCTAGCTGATAAGTCTCCTTTCTAAATTGCCCAGCTTGGTGATTGACAGGGTGAATTCATTTGTTTCTGAGCCTTTGGAAAGGCCTGTATTTTCCATTTTTCCTTTCAGTATTCAGTGACCTGGTTTGTGTTCTTTTAAGATGCTGGTGATCAAAGGGAAGATGTTTATATTGGAAGCCACATGCCTTGTCCTGAAAACCTCAATGGGTACTGCATCCATGGGAAGTGTGAATTCATCTATTCTACTCAGAAGGCGTCTTGTAGGTACGTTGGCGACTCATGGTCATGGTGAGAGTTTTTTCCTCCCCACCAGTGGTTGCTGCTAAGTAATACCAAAGAAATAGTGTTATCTGCAGTAGATTAGTTTAAAGTAAACCAACAAATCAGCCATGTATCCCGAAAACCCTGGCAAGAAATATGCAAAGATAAGGAACAGACTGTATTAGGGTTTGGAGGTTGTGAGCTTAACATCTTTATGATGACATTTTAATATTAATATGCCATATTCCAACACTATTTTGATCTTTCGACAATCTGTTGCAAGGTGGTTGAACGGCTGAAGAATATATTATGAACAGAGAAGAAATAACTCAAATAAAACATATACTAAAATAGATTTCTAAAAAAATAAAGGAGCAGGGATGAAGAGCCAGGTGTGAATTGTGAGAGGGAAGTGGAAAGAGTGTAAGTGTGCAACTCCTGTATTCCAGAGATGTTACATAACCTGTCCAAGGTCAACTGCAAGTTGGAAGTAGAGCTGAGAAGAAACTAGACCTCAGATTCTCTGACGCCCAGCCTAAGGATCTCAGTGCTGTTTGCCGTTCTCTGTGTGTGGCTGTTGCTGTCAGGAGTTGCACAGTGTCTTGGGTCTGCTTAGCCAGACCGGGTTTCCATAGACAAGGGGGTGGGGCACTGCTGCCATGCCTGCCATGCCGCTCACTCATGCTCCTGGGAGCTGGGCGGGAACCTGCTTCTCTCTCTCAGGCAAAACATCAAAACGTGGGGAGGTGTTAGTTACATTTCACTTTTTCTCTATCGGCCTTCAGGGTAGTGACTCTTTGCTTTCCTGGATGGAAAAGGAAGCTGTTGGCCCTGAGGCCCCCTGGGTCCCTCTTATTTAGCTCCCTTACCCTTTCCTCCTGCATAAAGATGAAAGGCCGAGAAAGTGCTTTCACCGTTCATGGTTGGAGAGCTCTTGGTAAAACCGTTGGCCTTTTCCCAGCTGACCATTCTCTTTGTCTTCGAAGGAGCTAACGTCTCTGTATGCCCCTCCCCAGACATTTCAGAACAACGCCTGTATGAAAGAGAGTGGACTACACAGTGCAAAGCACACGTGGACTCTTTACGTTTGTCCCACAGTGGTGTGGAAATCTTCACAGAAGTTCAGGTCCTGATGGCTTAAGATGGGGACCTCTTTTAAGATGTCTTCAGAAAATATTTAGCAACCAAAATACAGTATGAACACTGCTATAATCTGTACATGTGCATGAGACAGTTTGGGACGACAAAACAAAACAAAATATGGAGGTAGCCGAGGGAAGAGGAAGGAAGGGTGCAGAGTCTCCTAGGCTTCTGGCTGTGGCAAAACTGAAGAGGAGGATTTCAGAGCAGTGAAGTTTTGGGGAAATGACGTATTGAGTTTCACATGCTGGTGTACCGTGCCTATGGGGTATCCGTTTGTGCTGCTCAAGACAATCAATTTGAAAACTCATGGGAGATACAAGCTGGAGAAGTAGGCTGGAGACTAATTTCGTCTCTAGCATATTCCCTCTGTGGTTATCCCTCTCCCCACCAGGCCTTCTGCATCCTTCATTTCCTGTGGTTGATCGGTATCGCCTCTGTCCCTCTCTTGTTTCATGATACTGACAAGACTGCAGTCTAGTTCAGTCCAGCTTCCCCTGGACTACACAGCCGAGAACGGCTGCCGTCCGTCAGTCCTCTCCTCAGACTGCTGTCTGCACTCCTCTCTCCCTCACCGGCAGCCGATGAGCTTGTTTCCAGGTGAACTGAGAAAACTGGAACGGTATGGAGAGATCTTCCACAGGCTGTCACTGCTGCCCAAGCAGTCTTCCCACCCTCTCCTCCATCTCTCATATCTTGATGTAAATGTAATTTCCGTGAAGAAGCTCGTCACATGCCTCTCTTTCACAGAAGAACTTGAGTTGTCTGTGGTCTGTCTCCTGTTGTCATTCCTGGTCTCTCTCAAACCCACTCCAGAAAGCTGTTGTCTGAAGCACCCTACAGAGCCTCTTCTTATGGCTGAGTCAGTGGTCAAGTCTTAGTGTTAAATTCACATTCAGGTGCTTGGCAGCATTTCCCTTGTGTCCTGGGTTATTCTCTTGGCTTCTAAGATGAAGCGCTCTTGTTTCTCTCCCGTCTCACTGACATGCCGCTCTTGGCTGGTTTCCCCTTTGCTCCCTGACCTCACTGTGTTGTAGTGCACTGCGATCCCATCTTGTGCTCTTTCTAAGTGACCGGATCCACTTGGGGTCTTTTGTAGAGGTCACCCAACTTACATAAATCCCAGTCCTTTCTCTTGAATCTGAGGTTCTTGCCTGTGATTCCTTTACATTTCCGGTGGATGTCTGGCTCAGTCTCAGCTAAACTAAACCTGTTCTGCACCCCCCCCCCCCCCCCCCCCCCCCCGCCACTGCCCTGGATCCACCTGCAACGTTTTGCATCTGCTAGCTCTGTCTCTTGAGTTGTACAGACAGGATACCTCAGGCACACCTTCTATTTCCCTCTTTCTCATGTTCCCCATCTTATTAGTTGGGTAGTCCTCTTAGCTCTTCTCCTTCAGAATATATCTTAACCAGAATTTCATTCACTATTCACTACCATCCTCACTCCAGGCACCTCACCATCGTGCATGTGCGCGCGCGCACGCACACACACACACACACACACACACACACTTTTAGTATAACCATTTAGTTTACTTGTTATGCCTTTGGACTTCTGCTAGAGGATAAGCTCTTTTCGAAAAAATAACTTTATAAAATATTTGTGTATGTATGTGTGTTACTGCAGGCATATACAGGCTGTGGCCCACATGTAGAAATCAGAAATCAGAGGACCATCTCAGGTCTCCTTTATTTTTACCTTTCACCTCCTTTGAGACAAGGTAGATCAGGCTAGCTGGCCTGAAGCTTCTGGGGATTTTCCTGTCTCTGCCTCCCATGTCCCCATGGGATCTCTTAGAAACAGTTTACTGTGTCTGGCTTTATGTGGGTTCTGGGGATCTGAACTCGGTCCTCACGTTTGCATGGCGAGTGCTTTACCCCTTGGCCCATCTCCGTGGCCTGGGATTCTGCTCCTTTGTTGCCTTGTTGCCAGGAGTGTGAAGCTATAGTACCTGAAACCTGGCAGTTACTCAGTAAAGGTGCTAGGTGGATGAGTGGATGAATCCGTGTGTGAAGCCATGGGAGGGAATGAGATTCCCAGTGGGGCTGAACCCCTGGGCCTGCCTTCAGTAGCAGAAGAAGCAGTGGCAACTTAGAACTCCATACTCCAGATGTTTGCAGAGTATAAAAGTCAGTTGTGGAAAGTAATATCCAGGGGGATGATGTGAATGATAGGTGGTCTAAAGGTCCTTTTTGATATTCTGATTTTAATCTTTGAATGAAGCTGGACTATCTGAGAGCGACCCATCTAGGGTATTGTTATAGCTCTCTGTGGAGCTCTTTTGATTTTACTGAGCTTTGACTTTGAGCCATTAGCCTACCATGAAGGACATTGTTTTAAAAGTCCCATGGGTCTTCATTATAGTATTGGATTTACTGCTGCTGGGTTGTTGAGGACAATATTCTCTATATTAGAAGCTGCCTTCTTTACATGAGGACCGTGCAGGGAAGTTCCCTTGAGTTTAATAACAGTAGTAACTGCTCCTTTGAAATGACTTGTTTGATTTTATTTTATGGAGATTGCTTTTTGTGGCAGTAGTCTTTCCCTCTCCTCTGTCCCTCCCCTCTTCTCCCTCTTCTTCTCTCTCCTCCTCTCCTTTCTCTTCCCTGCCCCCTCCCTTTCTCCTCCTCTCCCTCTCTATCCCTCCTTTCCAATCCAGTAGTTTTAATACAACACCACCACAATCAATTTTAACACATTTTTTGAAATCCCATGCACTTTACCCTTTGGTCCCAAATCTTCCTATTGACCTGAGCACTAGGCAGCCAGGAATCGATTTTCTGTCTCTATAGGTCGTTTATTCTAGACACTCCTTACTCTTTCTTGAGTCAAAGGGCTTATGTATCCCAGGTGGGTCTTAAAGTCACTGTGTAGCAGTGGCTGTCTTTGAACCCCTGATCTTCCTGCCTCTACCTTCTGAGTGCTGGGAAGCCATGTGCTCTACTGTGCTTGGTGTAGGTGGTACTGGCAATCAAACTCAGGGCCTCATGAAATGATAGCCACGTGGTCTACCAGCTGAGCCACATTCTCAGCCGAATTCTGCACATTTCATGTAAATGCGATGATGTAGTACGGTCTTCCACGTCTGGCTTCTTCCATGGGGAAAGCTGTTTCTAGACCTCTCCAGTGTTCTAGCTATCTGATGCACTTGGCTCTTTCCTGTGGCTGAGGAACAGTCTGCTGTGCGCACTGGATCACATGTTTAAATCCAACTGTCAGCTGATGAACACTGGATTTATATCCACATTTGGACTGTTTTGAATGATGCTGCCCTGGGCACTGGTACTTTTGTGTAGACATCTGCTTTGATTTGCTTGGGTAAATGCTTAGGAGTGGAATTACTAGGTCAAATGCTAATCTGTTTCACTTTTCAAGGACTGTAAGTCTGTTTCAAAGCATCTTCCTATTTCCCCTCCTCCGCAAGACCTTCACTGGCATTTGTAGTCACCTTACTTTCTGATCCAGGCAGCGCTGTGGCTGTGCGAGGGTAGCCCACTGTGTGTGCTCATTTCGTTTTGAAATCCCCCTGTCTCAGCCTCCTGAATGCAGGGATTTCAGGTATGCGCCACCATTTTGACTCTTTTTGGCCAACTGTACATCTCTCAAAAATGGAGTTCAGAACCTTTGCCCCTTTCTTAATTAGTGGGTTTTTTTTAAAAGGATATATGTTTTAAATTATATTTTCTTTAATTATTTTAGAAACAGTTATTGTGAGCTGGAAAGATAGCTCAGTGGTTAAGAGCACTGGCTGCTCTTCCAGAGGTCCTGAGTTCAGTTCCCAGCAACCACATGGTGGCTCACAACCATGCCCTCTTCTGGCATAAAAGCCTGCATGCAGATAGAGTGCTTCTACACATAAAAACAAACAAACAAACAAATATGGAAAAACCAAAACAATGTGTGTGTGTGCGTGTGCACGTCCTTGTAGAGGTTGGCAGACAACTTGTGGGAGGGAGTCAGTTCTCACCTTCCACCCTGTGAGACAAGGTCCCCATGGTTTCTGCTTCTTTGCTGTATCTTCCAGGCTGTCTTCAGGACAGTCTGTCTGCGCTGCCCCTCAGCTGTCCACTCATCCCTGAGTTACAGATTACAGATGTGACCCACTGCCTGTGGCACTTTCCCCAGGGATCGAACTTGGATCTTAAGGCTTCTGGAACTATAGCCGGAGACCCATCTCCTCAGCTACTTATTTGTTCTCTACGTGTTCTGAGGCCAAGTCTCTTGTCACACACGTAATTTGCAGTTGTAATTTTCTTTGTGTAGGCTGCCTTTCCGCTGTCTGGATAATGCCCTTAACTGTGAAGATCTTAGGTTTGATTCAGCTCAGTTTGTCTTTGTTGCTGAAATTACGGTTTTTGTTTTAGTGTTGTGTCTAGGAAATTATTGCCCCGTCTGCAGTCTGGGCTCCTGAAACCCCGTATGTTCGTTTTTCTAAGAGCTCTCTTGGTAGCTTCAGCTCCCACATTCAGACCTCTGACCTGCTGTCTTACTTTGCTTTCCATTGCTGTGATAAAAGCACCATGACAAAAAGCCACTTGGGGAGGAAAGGGCTTAATCTCATAGGGGTCCTGTAAATGTCACAGTCTCTCATTGAGGGAAACCAAGGCAGGAGTTAAGGCAGGAACCTTCAGAGGCAGGGACGGAAGCAGAAGCCACGGGAGAACATTGCTTACTGACTTGCTTTCAGGCTCACGTTCAGCTACCTTTCTCATACCTCCCAGGCCTACCTTCCAAGGAATGGTAGTGCCCACGGTGGGCAACCAGTCAGTGATTAAAACAAGCCACACAACTCGTGGACATGCCTGTCTGATGGAGGCCATTCCTCAGCTGAGGTTCCCTCTTCCCTGATGACTCTAGTTTCTGTCAAGTTGACAAAAACTAACCAGCACATCTGGTTTTAGTTCATTTAGAGGCTGTGGAGAGGAAGAAGCTCAGCTTCCTTCTTCTCCATGTGGTACCCCAGTTTCTCAGCAGCATCTTTGGAGGACACTGTTCCCTCCTCACTGACTCACCCTAACATCCTTTCAATCAGTGGTTAGTTTAACCACAGGTGTGTGGTTTACTCCTGGCTTCTCAGCTTCATCCCAGTGTATCACCTCACTGTGTTGAATTTTCGGAGGTTGAGAACCCGGTGCAGAACGTCCTGGCAGGAGTCCCAGAGCCCTAGAGAATGAGGGAGCAAGCCCACGTCACACTGGCTTCCCGTGTTGCCCAGCACCCGGGTTTCTTTTCTGTGGTTCGCACTGTACCATAACACTGTTTCAGATCCGTTCATAACAAAGTGTGGGACAGCAGTGAATCCACACACTGATGCCCAGTGAGTTCACAACGGTGCCCCTACATGTCATATGCGTTATTCATGGCTTCCAGTCGAAGCCTTGCTAATTTCCACCTTTCACTTCTGTCGGCTTAAAATAGGAAATCTTCTGTTGAGTATCCGAAGTGTTTCCCTATCAAATTATTATCGCCAGCTGATGATGGTGTCTTTCTATTTACCTTTAATTGGAATTAGAAAGTTTCTAAGATTAGCATCTACTTGACTGCTTTGCTCTGTTTGTTTAATAACTTATTTTCACCTCCCCTGCATATTAAGTGTTTATGCTGCTCACACTGAGAAGTGTCTTGAATATAATGTGGTGCGATGTCTGTAGAATTGTGAATGTTTCTTACTCTTAATTCAGTAATCTTATTCCCAGCTCTCTATCCTAAAGAATAACTAAATGGAAAAGTGCCCATTCATTAGATTCTTTATCTTATTTATGAGTATGAAACCTGGAGATAACTGATGTATCTGAGAAGGGGAAATGGGTGTTAGTTCTTGGATGATTGTGATTCTAGTTTAAATGATGATGATGATAAGGGCAATTTAGTAACTTCAAAATTGTGGTTGGTAGAGATGATGGATGATGATGTGGATGTGATTAGTATAGATGACGTCAAAACAGAAATGTGAAAGTATGGCACCCCACCCCCATGGTGGTGAAGTCATTTCTTTACTCCTGTGTAAGTTTTGTTGTTCTTTTGTGTTTTAATTTAAAAACCTGACAATATGAAGTTTTATAATTTTTTCTAGGTGTGGTGGTACACACTTAATAATCCCTGTTTCTGGGATGTGGAAGCAGGAAAATCAAGAGGTGTAGGCTAGCTTCGGGTACATACTGAGACCTTGTCTCCAAAAAAAAAAATTCTCATGTGTCGGTGGTATGTTCCGCCATAAATGAGACACCTGTATCACATCCCTTTCCCCAAGGCTTAGGGAATGTTGTGGAAGACAGGGTGGATAGATCATAAGAGTCAGAGGTTTCTGAAGACGGGGTGAAACACATTGCGCTTGTGAACTCACAGCAGCTGTGGTTGCCTACACAAGACCTGGACGAGAGCAGTACAGTCAACGCTCCAGTATAGAGTGGAGGGCTCCTGAGCCCGCCACCCCTCCCTGAGCACCGTTGACATTGATGGCTGCCAGGAGAGGGAGAGTCAGTTCTCTTTAGGGGTATACGGTCCCTGGTAGATCGATCATGTTCTAGAGGATAGTCTTACACCCATGTGTATATGGGCGGCACAAATTGAACCCAGTGGTTATTAATAGAAAAGAAAAAAGGGGGAAAAAAAAACCCCATGAAGTTGGGAAGGGGTGGGGGTAGATCTAGAAGTTAGGGAGAAGAACTGGGGAGGCTGAACATGATCAAACTACGTTGTATGTATGCATGGGTGACATTCTTAAAGAATAAAAACTATTGTATTAAAACTGTAATTCTCATAGGGATTGCTTTTGTTCCCCTTGCAGATGCGAATCTGGTTACACTGGCCAGCACTGTGAAAAGACGGACTTTAGTATTCTCTATGTAGTACCGAGTAGGCAGAAGCTCACTCACGTTCTTATCGCAGCCATTATTGGAGCTGTACAGATCGCCATTATAGTAGCAATTGTCATGTGCATAACGAGGTAGGTAATGGCCATAGAGTGTCGGCTTTAAACTATGCACTGCAAGGTGTAAACCAGAGAAAACCCTTAAAACCTATTCACTGGACTAGGGCCCAGTCCATCAGGCACAGTTCTAGTGTCTAGTCCACTGGACAAAATTTCTACGTGGGTCTGACTTCTCCCTGTCTTGCTTCTTTAGAATGTGTGTAGGAACTCATTCCCAGAGTTAGGGACACATCTGGGTTATAGGCAGAGGAGGTGTGAGAACAGTCTGAAATCAAGGAGGCTAGGGATCTAGAAGCTGTGTATTAGGAGCGCTGAATTCAGGGAGTGGTTGTAGCAGAGTTTCTGGAACACGTTCACTGAGCAGCTATGAGCAATGCTTTAAGTCTACAGAGGAGTTTTTATGGTCTGAGAGTATACTTTACCTGTAGTTAGTGTAGTAATGAAGAAAACCATCAGCTTTAAAGATAGCCTTCTCTGACTACATCCTGATTACAGCGGTAAGTAAAAGGCTTTCAAATGCTGTGTTAAAAATAAAAGCACAGGGGCCAGCAAGATGGCTTTTGGGTAAAAGCGCTTGCCCCCAAGCCTGACAGTCCGAGTTTGGTCTCTAGGATCCACATGGTGGAAGGAGAGAACCAACTCCTCAAAGTTGTCCTCTGATCTACACGCACGCACGCACGCACACCCACGCACACATGCACATACACAAAGTAAATGTAAAAAAAATAAAGCATTTATTATATGTTAAAAGACTTATTTGCAGCTCAGTTGACAGTAAATGGGTGTTTCTCAAACTGAGTAGAAAGTTTTAAAGTTCCAGGAAACTGGAACTTTAAAACTGCCAGAGCAGAGTGCCCTGCCCTTTCATCCCCTGTCTTACCTTCTTCTTCCTCACCTCTTCCCACCTCCTTTAAGTTTTGGTTCTCATGTTCCATGAGCATTATCTTTGTGTTCTCCTTCCTCCATGGGGGGCAGAGAGTCATAGCATATCAAGTCGATGTTGATAAGCTGATTGGATGTATAGGCCTTCCTTCTCTCCAGGGCCTGGAAAAAGACCTTCAAGTAGTCCCAGCACCCTGGAACCAAAATAATACATCTAGAAATGATGGAAAAACGTTCTCCGAGTAGCTGATATTTTTCATGAAGTTGCGGCACTAAAGTCAGCATGCTTTATTCCACAGAACAGATGATCTGCCTTTAGGCAAGACTACCGAGCATAAAATTGGGCAGCAGATCAAAGAAGGGACATAATGGTGTGACAAACAGTGACAACAGGAAAGGAAGATGGGGGAAAGCCTTTAACAGCCTAGCCAGCTGTGGCCATTTAAAACAGGCTCAGAGGTTAACTGCTCTGCCTGTGGCCATTCAGCCAGCGAAGGGAAGTGCCTGGGTTTGGAGTCAGTGCTGCGTGATCCTTCGGTCATTCCTCTTTCGACTGAACCATCTAGAAACAGGGCCGTGCTGAGTCCTGTTGGGAATAATAGGTCAGCCAGATATGACTGCTGCGTGGGGACAGGAACCAAATTTGCTTTTTGTCGAGGTTTAGTGTGTTTGAACCATATTAAAGGTCATTTGCAGAATTGATTGGACTAGGGAAGATGTGTGATTGGGGAGACCATGTAGCACTTCAGTAGAGGAACGCACAGTGTGACAAGGAGAAGAGAAACACTGTCCTGACATTTGTTCCACATTAGGGCTACATGTACTGCACTGTAAGGATCACAGCCTTTCCCCACCCTGCTCCCGAATGGCTTGCTGTCTTATATGTGGAATATTGTGATTACGTTCTTGGACCACACCATTGAATTTTTGAGGCACGCCTCTCCCATGTAGTCCATTAGGGAACAGCTGTTCGTCCACAATGGCTGTTGCTTGTGAGGAATCTTCCTTTAAATGGATGTTCCTACTGGCCCACTTTTCTGTGAGTTGTGTTTTCTTCTTTTATGCTTGGAATCTTCTTTTGTGTTTTCAGACTCCTAGAATGACAGATTGGCAGGGACTTTGAACATGTCTCAGCCAAATCCTTTACTGTATAGAAGAAAAAAAATCCTTGGTCCCCGGAACCTGGAACTCCTCCCGTTCATGGTGGGTTAGTGGCAGTTAAAGCTGGTCGCTTGGCCTGTCAGCCAGCTCCTTCATTTATGAAATGGATATGATCCCAGCCCTGTCTACATCAGGCTATTTTTATAAGGATTAGTGAGAGAAAATCCTTTGAAAACTACCAGAAACGTTGTCATTAAGGCTTTTAAGTTAAGGCAAAGCAATCCTCTTTGAAATAGAATAAAAACATGGAACATTAGAGCAAACATACTCATTCCAACATGCTGTTTCCACTAAGGGGCATTGACTTCACGCAGGTGGCCACTAGTAATAATAGGCAGTTACCACTCCTACCGGTAGGATCCACACTCAAAGCCACCCACAATCATTT
Organism: Peromyscus maniculatus bairdii; assembly: GCF_049852395.1. NCBI lineage: Eukaryota > Metazoa > Chordata > Mammalia > Rodentia > Cricetidae > Peromyscus > Peromyscus maniculatus. Next base: position 73,041,635 of record NC_134853.1, read on the forward strand.
CGGTGCCTTTACACTCATCATCACATTCTCTTGTCCGGAATTTGTTCCCTGTTAGGGCCACATATACTGTAATAGAAGAGCAGAGTCCAGGAATCTCACTTGCGGGGTCCCAGTTTCCAGTGCGCTTCTGTGGCATGCTGCAACTGGGTGTACACCAGCTCCTTTTGAGTCGTTTTCTTGAGTTAGAGGACTTCAGTGCATCCTGACTGAGATCATCAGCTACGCGTTCCTTGTTGTTCTGGTGCTCAGGGAAAGTGGCCAGGTCGGCATCTTTTGTACCGTCACAGTGATCCGTCACCGGAACTCAGCAGCTGCCGGGCCAGAGAGGCAGGCGTCCTTCTCAGAAATGTGTATCAGCAGTGTGGGCACTGTCCTCATTCACGAGTGTGATCCCTCCCAAATCCCAGCTATTTAGCAAAGAACAAACAGCCATTATGTCTGTCCTCATCTAGCCTGGAACTAAACAGTGTCTTGTTTCGTTTCCTGACCGGGTGCAGTGTGTGAACTGTGTGTTACTTTGACATAGTTTAAACATCTTTAACTAAATGATTGGTTTTCCCCTTCTGTATTTTCATGCAACAGAAAATGCCCCAAGAACAACAGAGGACGTCGACAGAAGCAAAACCTAGGTCATTTTACTTCAGACACTTCATCCAGAATGGTTTGAACTGCATAAAAGGCTTTTGTATGCACACTGACCATGTGATGTACATTTATTATGTCTTTTTTTAAAGAATGGAAATATTTATTTCAGAGGCCTTATTTTTGGACATTTTTAGTGTAGTACTGTTGGCTCGTATTTAGAATATTTAGCTACAGCAGTTTTTGGACTGTTTAGTAGTCTCTGTTTTATGTTTTTAAATACAGAAATTGATTTCATGAATTTGTACCACATGGTAATACTAGGAATTGTTCTTTACCCATGGAATGTAATATTTTTGCAGAGATGGATGGACCCACATCACAGCGGCCATAAAGTCAAACTTCTTTCCCAATGACCACAGCAAATGGCAGAGCATGAACTAAAAGTAAAGATGTTTACAGATTACTTTTCTTACAAAAAGAAATCTAGAAGACACTGTGTTTAAATAGCTATTTAAATGTTTTTGAGATTTAGTACCTGATTTTTTTAGACACTGCCCCTACTGCATGAGCTGCAAAGCTGTGTGTGTTAGATGTAACATATTTATAAGCTGTACGGACTGCAATTGACAGTTTCTCTCTTTGAAGATATAATTCTAATAATTTGAAAAGATATCTGAGAATTAATGATTGAACAGATCATTGAAAATAGATTTAGATATTGTCAAGATAGCCTGTTTAATGAGCAGATTGGAATAAAACCTACATATCAGTTAAACTACTTTAATATACATTCATTTTTAAACATGATATTTGTTTTAATATGAATATACAAATTGTATCAGTGTTTGTGAATACAATGCAGAAATAATTGTTAATGATTGGTGCTCTGAAAGTGAGCTTAAAAATGACCTAAGACCTCTAACTCAAATTTGTCCTGTAGTAGCTCTATTAATAGATTGTTGGTGTTTAAAGGTCTAAAATGTGAGTAGAATGTATCAGTGTTTAACGTGTAGTTTAGCTAGTCAAAATTATGCATGTAGAATTTAAAGACTATGTTCAAACTTAAATATTGATTTTAATAATTTGATTTGGAAAAGCATGTTATAATATAATGTTTTCACTATATGGTCTGTTTTGTGTGTTTATTTATTGTAGTCTTTGGTACTGGTCTATTAGTACTTGTAATAGGTGAAATTAACAGGAAGGGAAGATTGCAGTTCAAAATTTCTCTTTGCTTATACAAACTATTGCTTGAAATGATCCAAAGAGAAAATCTTTGCTCAGTGTTTGGAGCTACTTGGCTTGTGGGCTTAGTATGAGTAGCACCGTGGCTCTAGTGAACTTCTTCAGGGGTTTCCGCCCACACAGGCTTATTTGAGGCCCTTAGTCAGTCGGCAAGCATGTTTGGAACTGACCCCGGTGCTTTTGCAAGGGCTCATGTTGCAGGGCAGTCACGGATGGGCATTTGTCGTTATAAATACTTGACCACTCTCCAGGGTGCGGTTCTCAGCCCTTTAAAGCGGCTTCGTTGCCTGCCACCAAGCCGACTTTTGGCTTCGAGTGTAGAATTGATTGCTATAGGACATCTTTTGCCGAGAACGAAGTAAAATGGAACACAATGGGTCTGCTTCAAATGCTGGTAAAGCCCACCAGAATCGATTGTCAAGTGTGACTGAAGACGAAGACCAGGATGCTGCTCTTACAATTGTGACTGTCCTGGACAAGGTGGCCACCATCGTGGACAGTGTACAGGCCAGCCAGAAGAGAATAGAGGAGAGACACAGGGAGATGGAGAACGCTATCAAGTCTGTCCAGATCGACCTGCTGAAGCTCTCACAGTCACACAGCAACACGGGCTACCTCGTGAACAAGCTGTTTGAGAAGACCCGCAAAGTCAGCGCTCACATTAAAGATGTGAAGGCCCGGGTGGAGAAGCAGCGGGTTCATGTAACCAAGGTCGAAACCAAGCAAGAAGAAATAATGAAGAAGAACAAATTCCGTGTGGTAATATTCCAGGTAAGCTTGCACTTGTGTTCAGCTTGGTGAGTAGAATCTCTCTCTCTCATCCTTTGTCATCAAGTCACAGAGGTTTCCAGAGTCGCGTCTCAGCCGTGGTCTATGGTACGTACTGGAGCTCGCTGAGGAGCTGTGTCAGGAGAAAGCCATTTCTGGCTAACCGACACTGTCATCCATGTCCCGAGCTTCTTGCTGGTCATGTGATATGAACTCTGGCTTGTGGCTCAAGCTGTTTTTTTGCCTTTGAAACTTAATGCTGTCAGTTTTTTTTTCAGCATTTGAGTCCATTAAGCACAGTGACCCAGTAGACTTTAGAATGCTGGAACTAAAAGGGTCCTAAGAAATCTCAAGTTTAAAAGCGGTCTTTGTTACATAAAAGAAGGAACTGGGAAGGGTGGAGGATGTAGTTCAGTAGTAGAATACTCACCCACATGGCTGAGGCTTGAGTTTGATACATAGCATCCCCCTAAAAGAAAACAGATTAGGAACCGGCACCCACACAGTCATGGTTTTATTCTCATTGTAGAGAGCCCAGAAACCCAAAAACTTCTCTGAACATAATTTGCCCATTGGAATTTTATTTTTGCATTAGTCACAATAAGAAAAGTTACCTGTTTCTGAATGAAAAATCAGGCCATTTATTTATTTTTAAAGTTTGTACTATTTTTTGAGACAGTCCAGCCTGTAGCCCATGCTGACCTAATCCTCATTAGGCAGGCCTCAAACTATGACAGTCCTCTTGCCTCAGCCTCCCAAGTGCTTGGGTTACAGACATGAGCCACCACTCTAGCTTGTTTTATTTTTAAAATACTATTCTTACAGTAATACCGATATAGAAGTCCCACAGGTAATTCCTTACTCAAATGAAAAGCTTTTTTACTTAGCTGATTTAATAGAGTGATTATGTGCATTGTTGCATTTTTTTTTGCGAAGTTCCTATAACTGCTCAATACTTTAAAAATTGAAACATACCCATGGCAAATACATAACGTCTCCAGTATATTTTTTAAATTCTTGCAAATCAAAAGGGACAAGCTAAACTCTTTTCTCCCACATTAAAAAAGAATAACGATGAGAGAAAAAAATTTGAACTACAAAGTAAATGAGAACAGAACTCTTCTCTCACCCATCTAAACAGTGGCCATTACAGAACTGTAAATCCAGAGTGCAAACATTAGAGAACAGCCTTCCCTGTCCTGTTATTGGGAGAATTAGCTGGCACGACATTTTGGAAGACATTTTTGATAGTGTGTATTGAAACTTTAAAAATTCCCAAGTCTCCTGGCCCCCAAATTTCATGTCGGAGAATTTGTTCTAAGCGTGAGATCATTAATGTGTGGGAATGTTCATTAGTGCATATGCACAACTCTGTGCTTTTAAAAGTGGAAGTCTGTGTGCACAGAACGCAGAAGAATAAAGGACACAGTCAGGGGAAGCACCAGGGCCCATAACCTTCACGTTCTCCATGCGTTAGTCAGTGCTCCGGAGCTCTCTGCTGAGTGGTCAAGTTACACTGGGAAGGGAGAGTGCTAGGTTGGGATCTGTTTCCAAGAGTTCACAGGTTATTGAGGAAAAATAGGGAGAAGAGAGAGGATTTATTTCAAAGAAGAATGGACTGGTGTCTTTTCCTATCCTCCTTCCAGGCTCTGGGAAGCCTCTCTGGGCTTAATAATGTCGCCTGGCTTCAGTTGTAGATGCATACAGTGGTGATCTGGACATGGGACTGCAGAATAAGTCCATTCACCTTGCAGGGGTGTTAGCCATAGCCTGGGTGCTCACCCTTCACTCACGTGTGTTATGTCAGGAAGTACACTTGGAGTCCCACGTGTCTGGGTACCAAAAGCAAAGCAGTGGACCAGTTTCTCACAAGATGGACAGAAGCTACAAGAAAAAATTCCACTTGGTCCCGTCTATTGACATACTTCTCTCTCTGACTCCATTTAAAAGCTGTTTTTTATTTGTCTCTATTCAGTGTAACTTACTGGTATTTTCTCTGTCTTTGGATCCTATAGTTCCATAAAGGAACTGAGAGGTCCCAGTTAGTGACAAACCTCTTTTCTTTTAAGATAGAATATCTTGAAGAATCTGTGAAATTTGGTTGTTCAAATTATGCAAGAGTTTGTCAGAAAAAAACAATTGCTATCTTTTATAAGCATACAGGGAAAACATGAATTCTAATATTATGGACATAGGACTCAGATTCATGTACTTGTTATATGTTAGAATTTACATTTATGATATTTGCATGGCTATTTTTAGGTGTTAAAATTAGCTATAATCAATTCTCATAGTTATTTGAAGATTTTTTCCTTCTAAAATTATTTTGAAACTTAAGCTAGTCAGCTAAAGTGTATCTTCATTTCCATTTGAGATTTTCCTTAAGCTTCCCCTAGGCATATCTTTTGTTGATAATCTTTTTTTATTGGTAACAAGGGATAAAAATAAAAACAGTATCAGATAAACAAAATATTGGTATCCTATCTTCTGCAGTTGTATATGGCTAAGCTTTTGCCAAATTCTAGATGTTGGCATTTAAATATCATGTGACATTCTTACCCGGGTCGTTTCTCTTTGAATGTGTGTTCACCCTGTTGACCCCTCTCATTGTGCATGGCATGGACCACAGCATATCTTCTCATATTTCCAGTTACTTGGTAAGCACAAGTCCGTGGTTACCAAAGGAAGTTTTGAACATCCTCTAATTACAAGTACCAGAGCTCTGTGCATCCAATATGTCCCTATCTGTGTTACTTTCATATTAATTCAGTTCCACTTTACTCTGACCCACAGTATTCATTCTGTTACAAAAATGATCCTTCAAACTAGGTGTGGTGGTGCACACCTATATATAGTCCTTGCACTTGCGAGGTAGAGGCAGGAGGATTGGGATTTCAAATACACAGTGAGTTTGAGGCATGCCTGAGCTATGTGAGACCCTGTCTCAAAAACAACAAAAAGCTAATTTGACCTGGATTTTCATATACAAATGTGATTGTATTCTGAAGTCAACTATAATTTCCCCCACAACCTTCCATTATTAGTACAGTGTGTTTGCCGTTAACCTACAGTAGCAAGAACTCATGGGGATTTTTTGAGGCAAGGTCTTTTTCTAGTCTTGCCTCTGTTCCCCTTTGTTTTTAAGCCTGCTTTTGCACTGTCTGCTGTGTTTGAAGAGAAGGGTGTGTGATTCCTGTTTCCCCGTGTCTGGTGCTTTCACTGCAAGATTGTGGGGATTTCTACCTACCAAGCAGTACCCTTTGGCTCTTCCCTTGTCTAATTATACCTTCTCAGGCTCGCTCAGCCCACACTGTTGCTGAGGCTGCTCCCCACAGCAGGTGCCAGGAAGGGAGAGGAGTAACTTCACTGCCTTTAACTGATTGATTCATCGGAGAGTTATGAGACGCCCGCCCACTTCTGCCTCTTTTGTTGGGAAGAGGGAGGCTCATGGGCACTCTGATCCTGTAGCCAAAAATGTAATTTCAATTAAGGAATAAGATTCTAAGGATGCCTTCCTGACTATCAGGCTGGTTATATTTTAGGATATTTGCAAACATCCTCCTTGTATATTTATTGAATCTGCTTGTTGAATGGAATCAACCTGGTTCTCAAGTATCAATACCGTTTTGGTTTTGTGTTTGTTTGTTGTTTTTAAAGACATTGTCACTCATGGGCCAGTTTTTAACAATCTCAATTCCCACAGTGTTGTCTGCTGTGTTTTAGAAATGATCTCTAAATAGCACTCCAGGTTCCTTTCACCTGCGCCCTGCCTGTGCTGGCCTGTGTCTAGCTGGTTCTCTTACGACAGGCTTGGCAGAGTTGGTTTTTCTCTTCAACTGCTTTGCCCTCGGCCTCTGGGGTCCTGCTCTCCTGGCTTTCTGTCCTCTTCACTGCCTGATGTTTTCCCTTTTTTCTTTCCTTTCTCGTGTGTAGGTTCAAAAATCCCCAAACATTCTAAACTCAAAATCTAAAGACTCCTTCCTTTCCTCCCTCCCTCCCTCCTTCCCTCCCTCCCTTCCAACAGGGTTTTACTGTATAGTGCAGGCTGGTATTGAACTTGTGATCCTCCTGCCTCAGCCTCCCGAGAACTGGGGGTATAGTCATTTACCACCATGGCAGCAAAATAAAACTTTTAAAATGACTCATTTGGCAGGAGACTTCGCTTGACCTGAAGTCATTCCAGGAATAGTATATTATCTATCGTGGTTTTCAAAAGTCAATTGAATTCTGAATTTCGGGGTACCCTTTGTCTCTGAGGAGTTTTGAATGAAACACCACTCTGTCTTCTGTTATCTCTTCTGATTTCTTGACTTTGACTTTGGGGTGTGTGTGTGTGTAATATGCGTGTAAGTGTGAGCACAAGTGTGCTATAGTATGTGTATGGAATCTAGAGGACAACTTTTGGGAACTGATTTTCTCCTTCCATAGGATCTGTAGCAGGAATCTTAACAGTTCTTATTAATAAAATCAAACCTGAGGGCAGTTATTGGGGTGAATACTGGAAGATCAGAGACAGAACAAGCCACAGCTAACCTCACTTGGCCAACTTCTCAGCTGATCTCATTTCCTTAGACTGGAAGCCTCTGTGTCCTCATATCTGAATGGCTCTCAGCTGAACTGTGCTGCTCAAAACCTAAAAGCTTAACCAGCCAAATGCTTCTATTTTCTGGTCTTCGCGCCTTATAGATCTTTCCTTTCTTCCATCACTCCCTGGGATTAAAGGCTCGCTTTCTGAGATTAAAGGCATGATGAGTCACCATGCTTGGCTGTATCCTTGAACACATGGATTTTTGCCTCTGGAATGCTAGGATTAAAGGCGTGTGCTACCATTGCCTATCCTTTATGTTTAATATTGTGGCTGCTCTGTCTCTGACCCCAGGTAAGTTTATTAGGGTGCACAGTATTTTGGGGAACACAACACCACCACAAGGATCTGAACTCAGGCCATCAGGTTTGCTTGGCGTACTTTTGACCTCCTGAGCCCAAACACTTCTGTGTCTTGCTTTTTCACAAGGAGTTTGGGGGTTGAACTTAGGTTCTCACATGTGGCAAACACTTCACCAACTGAGATCTCTCTAGTGCGCGAGTGTCATGACTCAATTTCATCGCTGGATTAATGGTTCTTGAACGCACGTTTCTGGCCCTCACCTCCCTCCTGGATCCCAGTTGCTCAGCCTCTCTGCCTGCATACCCAGTGCCCATTCCAAAGACAGTGCCTCACCCTTCCCTTCCGGGTTCCTCCTCTTGCTTCCGTGCCTGTCTCAGCTAATGGTGGGTCCCTCCCTCTGTGGATCTAGCAACAGGTCCTCTGGTTTCTGAGTACATCTGCAGTCAGAAGACTTCTCACCCCCACCCCTGCCCACAAAGGCCCTCCCTGACTACCTTCCCTTTGCTTAGACTTGGTAGTTTCTTCCTGCCATTCTTCTTGCTTGTCTCGCCCTTGTGGCTTACTTTCAGCAGGGTGACCCTTGTACAGCATGGGTCAAATCCTGCCTCTGCTGTCCTTAAAACCTTGAGAAGTTTTCCTGTCAGAGTAGTAACTACTGTCCTCACTATTGGCCACGGGGCCTCTCTTGACTTGGCCTTCTTAACTCTCTCCTTGCGGGTAGTTGGGACATTTGAATTGATTCTTGAGGAACACTATCATTTGTAAAGCTGAAAAAGGTGAAGAGGTATGAGAGACAGAAGCAGCCACATACACGAAGGCGTGGAGGGTGAGTGTCTGTTTGACACTGAGATATGACATTGCTATCTGCAAATGCGTTGGGCGACATCCATAGTTACCCTGGGATTTACGTCCAGGGTGGTGTAGGATGGACTCCTCTTGTGTAGAGGGTTCAAAATTGTATGTGTTTGAGGATCTTAGGAATGGTGTGCATTTCTGAGCTGGAGAAGAGGAAGAGGAGGGTCAGGTCAGGAACTTTCTAAGCATCCCGCAAGGTTTGGGTTCTCTCCTTGAGCACTGACGGGCTCTTAGAAGTCTTCAGTGGGCTATAATCAGACCGTGCTATAAAAACAGTTCTCAGGAACTTCTCAGATAATGGTCTGGAAGGAGAGGGATTGGGGGAGATTGATGGCCCAGGTTCAGACCTGGGGTCTTGAGGGACTGAAGTAAGACATGGGTGGAGGAGTGAGAAGTAAACATTATTTTGCAGTGTTACTCATAGAACTTGGTGACGAGTTCTTGACCATGGGACAAGAGGGTGAGGGTGTGTCTGGGGGTGACGTTTCTGAGGTCTCTGCCTTGGGTGGCACCCAGGGGGTCACTGCTGCTGAGAGAGAGGGAAGGAAACGCAAGTGGAGAGCGCAGTGGGTGGGCCTGGAGGTTTGCACCTCTGACTAAAGGTGCCTGTGCTATGTATGCAGCTTGGGGACAAACAGCATGGAGGAGGGTTGTGAGGTGTGGCCCGAGGTAAAAGCTGACGCCCCCGTGCAGGAAGCACTCACGTGATTTGCTCTTCTGTCCTGCAGGAGAATGTTCGGTGCCCCTCGTCCCTGTCTGTTGTTAAAGACAGAAGCCTGCCCGAGAACCAGGAGGAGGAGGAGGAAGTCTTTGATCCCCCGATAGAGCTCTCGTCGGATGAAGAATATTACGTTGAAGAAAGCAGATCTGCCAGGTTTAGAAAGTCAGGCAAGGAGCACATTGATCATATCAAGAAGGCGTTTTCCAAAGAAAACATGCAGAAGACACGGCAGAATTTTGACAAGAAAGTGAGTGGAATTAGAACGAGAATAGTCACGCCTGAGAGGAGAGAGAGGCTCCGGCAGTCCGGGGAGAGGCTCCGGCAGTCGGGGGAAAGGCTCCGGCAGTCCGGAGAGAGGTTTAAGAAATCGATTTCAAATGCAGCCCCCTCAAAGGAAGCTTTTAAGATGCGCAGCCTTAGGAAACCGAAGGATCCCAAGGCCGAGGGCCAGGAGGGAGACAGAGGGATGGGCGTGGACATCATCGCAGGCAGCCTGGCTCTGGGGCCCATCCATGAGTTCCATCCTGATGAGTTCAGTGAGACAGAAAAGGAGGTGGCCAAGGTAGGGTACATTCCCCAAGAAGGAGGGGACGCCCCGACTCCCGAGCCTTTGAAGGTGACTTTTAAGCCTCAGGTGAGAGTGGAGGACGATGAGTCCCTCCTGTTGGATTTAAAGCAGTCCTCGTGAGAGGAACTAAGTGTGAGCGTCAGTCTCACGTCATGTGGTCACAGTTTGAGTAGTGTAGTCATTTTTAGTCACCATAGAAAGGCGAATGGTACAAAAGCTTCATTTCTTGCCTTTAAAATTCTAAAGATTATAGAAATATTGTATACAACTTTCTTGTAAGTTCCTTGGGGATCCTGTTTCCCCTGAGAATATATGACTGACAGCTTTTTTTTTTTTTTTTCCTAGTGTCACGCTTTTTTTGTGGCAGCTCTTGGCCAATTCGAAAGTAGTTGTATGGCGTAGGTCAGTTAGGTGCTTGGTCATCTGTAACACAGGAGGGACAAGTCCATGCCCATGGTTCACCAGCAAACTGTAGGATTTGGGTCAGGATTAACAAGTCCAGTCTCAAAGGGGAGTAGCTAATGAGTGTATTGTGTTATCCAGATGTTCACATCTGGAGATTCATTAGTGAATCAGTAGCCATACCCCTTATGAAGCTCTTTTGTGAGGGGGAAAAAAAATGAAGTTTTGGGCTTGAGCATTTAGCTGTGGTATCCTAACTTCCTTACTGGTGAGACTCGGCCGGTTGCCATCTATTTCCAATGACAGAAATGGCGAGGGCTTGCTGGCCCTGCACCTCTCAGAGGACTTGAGATCTGAGGGGATGTCACAGAGTGTGTGAGGACAAGACACAAATCCAGTGGAGAGGCACAAACCACACCGGTGCTTCCAAACCAGAACTTAATATTACATCTGTGAAGAAGCCCTTGGTACCAGGCACTGGGCCCTGAATTGAGCAGAAACCGAAGATGTGCTTTGCAAGTCTTTTCATAGCCTGAAGAGTGAAAAATACATGCTTGGATAAGCGCTTTTTCTTAAAGGCTGAAACCAACCTTGGATTGTTAGCTGGGTCCAAACATACTCCTTGGAAATGTGTCTCTAATTGCCTTTAGATTTGGATGTGGGGTAGACTAGTGTGGGTTTGTGTGCAGAGCATGAGGTGGAAGTCTGGGGCTGGGCTGTGAAGTGGCTTTTTTAAGGTCTGCCCTGATGTGGGTGTAGAAATGACCCCCCGATACTCCTGTTTTCCAGAGTGAACCCTTTAGGGCAAACAGTGCCACTTTGGAGGACATCAGATTCCAGTTAGCTCTTAGATTTAGATCTGTGAGGTCAAGAAGTACATACTGCTGCTGAGGGAAAATCACAGTCTGCACTTCCGGCACACTGGAATCTTTGGATCGTTTTTGGATATGGAAGAGATGGTAGAATTTTTGATAAAGTGTTTTACTCACATTCAGTTTAATGTTGAATAATCACCTAGCAGTTAAAAATACGCAGGCATGGGAGTGTGTGCCTGCTGCCCCAGCACTGACAAGGCTGAGACAGGAGGATCACGAATGAAGTTGAGTGAGCCTGGATTTCTTTTTCTTTCTTTTCTTTTCTTTTCTTTTCTTTTCTTTTCTTTTCTTTTTTTTTGAGGCAGGGTTTCGCTGTATAGCCTTGGCTGTCCTGGAACTCACTCTGTAGACCAGGCTGGCTTTAAACTCAAAGATCTGCCTGCCTGCCTCCACCTCCTGAGTCCTTGTGCCACCACTGCCAGGCATCGTGGTATCTTTTTATATTATAAACTAAAGCATGTGCAGCACTGAATAAAACTTTGAAAGAATAATCCCAAAAAATTTTTATAATAGCTTAGAAGGAGGTTGGACGCCCAACAATAAATTTGGATGTGAAATGATGTTATTACAATGCGAGGCTGGTGTTGTGGTTGTAAATCTTTTAACCAACGATGAATGGAAACAGCAATATGCAAATGAAGGGTGATGTAGTAAACCGAGGGTAGGAGGATTATAGAGAAGTTACAGTTGTTTGTTTCAGTTGGGCTAAAATGTTTTTCTGCAGAATCTGGGGCTTTTGTTCACTGACTCAGATCCAGACATCTTGTAAAGCATTGCACCTGTAGTGCTGGTCATCTTATCTTGCTAGGGTTTGTGTGACACCAGAAACATTGAATGCTTCATGTTGCTGGAGGCTCATTGTAATCCTGTGCTTCATTTTCGCTACCAGGATTTTCCCTCCGTGTCATAAAAAAGGGTCAATGTCTTTCCATGTTTAGGACATTCCTAAATTCCACATCCAAAGATAATGGACTGCAAAATCCACACATTCATTTAACATAAGGAGTTTCCTAGTCAGTGTTCATTATTTTAAACGTTTTTTCAGAAACACCGAGTTATTTACTCATCTGTGATGCAGAGTTAAACGTATCAGGCTTTAAATAATGTATTCAAGTCAAACCCTTAGCAGGACTTACCACCCTTCTCCTAATGAGACAGAGCAGAACAGCGGCCTCAGATGCCAGGGTGTGGGAGCTGGTGTTCGAGGCTCTTCCAGGGGTGATGGGAAGTGCAAGCCTGTCTCCTGCCTGTGGTGATCCAGGGGTCCCCAGTGAGTAGTGGTGTGACTCCTGCTTACAGGTTAGAGGAATCACTGAGGAAGAATATTAGCATGCATGGGCATTCAGCTTGCCGAGAGTGGGTGTGTTCCCCCAAAGCAAGCTTTCATGAATGAAAAATAGAAGCCAAAGTAAAAATACAACCATTTTGACTTCATTCTTTGCCTTTTGTACGAATTAAAGGAGTTGCTTTGGAACAGGTCTAGTGGTCATGGTGATTTTTATTTTTAATTTAAGATTTCTTTCTTCATGTCTCTGTGTGAGTGTATTCTGTGTGTGTGTGTGTGTGTGTGTGTGTGTGTGTGTGTGTGTGTGTGTGTGTGTAGGCCAGAAGAGGCCATCAGGTGTCCTACAGTCACCTGTTCTTTGGAGGCAGGCTCTCTCCCTGAAGGTAGTGTTCCCACTTCCTCATCTAGGCAAGAAGATAGCAAGTTCCAGCGACCTTCCTTTCTCTGCTCATCTTTTACAGGTGAGCTGCTTTTGTGAGTGCTGGGATTCGAACTCACAGTCACAGAGCAAGTCCTCATAGCTGCTGAGCCATCTCCAGCTCCTCATTGTGGTTCTTATCTGCTGACAGGCATGGGCCATGTTATGCAGATTTCCTCAGAACCATGCTAATAGTGCGTTTTGATTCAGTGAATCCCTGGACCCCTTTTACTTTTATTCTGGGACAGGTTTTCCGTGGCTTCTGGTCTTGAACTCTAGTAAGAAAATGTAGTTTCTGATGCCCAGATAAGGGGAAGGGTCATCGTATTTTCATCTTCAGTTCTTTCACTCCGGCGTGCCCATGCCAGGCCTGCCTCGAAGGAGCTTCCTGCTCAGTTTTGAGTCGTTCTTGGGACCCCTTTGAAGGTGGCGGCGGTGGCTACGATGGCGGCGATGATCTAGACGAGCCGCTGCCTTGTGTGAGTCTCACTGCTGCCGGCCTTCCTTTCCACTATGCTGCCCTCCCTTCCGCACACCCATGCCCTTGAGAAGTTGAACAGCATTGAGGGCTGAAATCCACCGTCTGCTCTCCATTCTATTCTTTGTTCGAGGCCAGAGTTCTGCTTGCTTCTCGTGTCCTGATTCTTAACGCGGTGGCTTTCTCCTTGTGTATTGTTTGACACCTGACAGTTCCAGCTAAAGCAGAGCTTTGTTCCATTGAGACTGCGATAAAAGCTGCTGTAACCTGCTACATAGGCCAAGGCCAGGTGCCCAGGCATGTGGTTGTTCAGATCAGCCTTGGTTTGCACAAGCGCCTCATTTCACCGTGATCTTTTGGTGCTTGTCACCTTGGATCTAAATAAGCATAATACATCAGAATGTATTAGGGTTTTAAGATGCATTTGTACAACGTATTCTTCCCCTTCCAAGTTCTCGCTGATGGAAACGCCATATGAGCTTTTTGCAGCCAATTGGAGACCAAAGTGGGATCTTTGCTGCATCATTTGCATGTGTGCAGGAAATCTCCCAAATATCGGGCATGCCACTGACAAATTCTTTTGGTAAAGGTAGCGTGTGGCTATGACAGGAGATAGGCCTTTGTGTCTCATTGGGAAACAGCATGCTTTAGTGTGACAGCAGCAAACAAAAACTAGATTTGGAGCAGGACGTTCCGTTTTATCAGTTGGCAGTGAGACCTACAGGTCTGGCACTCAAATCCATTAAGAGTGGCTGGAATGGAAAACTTCCTATCTGAGGCTCACCCCAGCCCTGCCAGGAGGTGGGGAGGCTGGAACTAGGGCATAGAATCCACTACATATGAAAGTAGGGTTCAGCTTGAAGGTACAGACTGCTTTGTTTTCGGGTCCTAATATGCAGAGCTAAAAATGTAGCCCGTGGGGCTAGAGAGATGACTCGGTGGGTAAGAGCTGTGCTGCTCTTACAGCGTTTGGTTCCCAGCACCCACAGTGTGGCTCAGAGCCAACCCAAACTCCAGATCCAGTACCCACTTCTGAACTCCGTAGGCACCGAGTGTAGGCACATGTTTGACAAACACATAGGCAAGACACACACATAGAAAAATAGGTTTTAACGTAACACAATGGGCTTGGCTGTTACTCCTTACCGAGGCCTGTTTTGGACACACTGAACTGAAGATGTGCACGTTTTTTAGGAGAGTGATAGTATCTCATGTATACCAAACTAGCCTCAGACTTGTTATGTATGTAGCCAAGAATGACCTTGAACCTTTGATCTTCCTGCTTCCATCTAGGCCCTCATACATGCTCGGCAAGCGCTATTCCAACCAAGTTGAAGACCCAGTCTGATGTACTTCTTAAAATATAGATAGATGAAGTGCGGTGTTTTCATAAGAAAATTCTGACAGTTTGTAAGGAGGGGTTTTCATAGCTGACAGAATCCCAAACTGAGCTCTTCTTCTGGGAAAATCGTCTGGTTACTCTTGAACGTCATTAATCAATGACGTTCAAGGGCAAGGAGTCCAGACCCTGGTTCCTCAGCTCCTTCTCCCAAACTCAACTTCAAGAGGAGCCTGGCATATGACAATAAGTGTCAGAGCAGATAGGGCTTCCTGGGTTCACAAAGGTGTTACTCTTGGCTGGTTTGCACACTGTGCCATAGTATAAAACAGCCAAATTCCTAGTGATCTTGTGGGCCAATAATCATCATTTATTAAGATCCCATTAGACCTTTCATCAGAGCAAGCTTTGAATTGTCAAGTCGTGGTTATATAGATAACATCATTTTAGGGTAAAATAAAATGCATTAAAATGGGTGGCTACTTTGTGTTAGCACTTTTGAAGTAGCTACATTTATTTGAAATATTTCCATAAGGAGAAGAAATAGATTAATGGAATTAGCATGGCATATTCTTGGTTCCAGTTCAAAGTGAAGGGGAAGGTTTTCAAGGGAGCATTGATGCTCTTGTCAACTGTCAAAATATAGGACTAAATCTTCTTTAATAAGAAATACCCACATAAAACCACAGATTGTAAATTCATGAGGAAAATGCACCAGAATACTCTCTACTTGAAATTCATCTTTTTTTTTTTTAACATAAAAACCCAGTAATTCAGAAAAATCTGTTTTTAAGAGTAAATTACCCAAGGTTACTCTCCTATATTAACAAAAAAAAAAAAAAATCATCTGGGGCCAGAAGATATCTCTGGGTAAAAACACTTGCTGCACCTGCTTAGTGACCTGAGTTAGAGCTCTGCACCCTACACACAGGGCAGGTGTGGTGGTGTGCATCAGGAACACCAGCACTCCTGTGGGAATCTGGGAGGCAGAGACAGGAGAATTGCCCAATAGCCATGGGCCAACAAGTCTGGAGTTCACAATGCAGCAGCAGCAGAAACAGAGACCTGCCTCAGCAAGGTGGAAGGTGAGAACTCTGGTGGTGGCCTCTGACCGCCACACGGATGCCATGGCACACACACACACACACACACACACACACACACACACACACACACGCCTCTGCACTCGCTCGTACATAGACATGAACATATGGGATGTAGAGAGATGGCCCAGCTTGCTGTCTTCCAGAGGGCCTGAGTTCAGTTTCTAGCACCCATTGTAGTGGCTCACAACCACCTGTGAGTTCAGTTTCAGGGAACCTGGCACCCTCCTCTTGAATTCTTGGGCAGCGGGAATGCAGTTATATACACACATACATCCAGGCAAAACACATTATTTAAAAAGGAAAAAGCCCAAACCCAGACCCACATTATACTTCCTAAAGAGCATTAAAAGACCTTTACCTCATTATATGCATGCAACAATAATTAGTGAAAGAAGAGGCCACGAAGGAGCAAGGAGGGGTGGGTGTATGGGAAGATTCTGATGGCAGAAAGGGAAGGGGGAAAGATGCCATTGTATTGCAATCTTAAATAATTAAAAAGTAATTTTTAGCAAGAATCTGCTTAGGCTCCTTTTTCCTCTCTAGGTAGGGTTGGTAGAGGGACTGGAAAATGACTG
The DNA here is from genome assembly GCF_049852395.1 of Peromyscus maniculatus bairdii. NCBI lineage: Eukaryota > Metazoa > Chordata > Mammalia > Rodentia > Cricetidae > Peromyscus > Peromyscus maniculatus. The sequence continues at coordinate 73,057,743 of NC_134853.1, forward strand.
GGGTCCACAGGACCCTGCGATTCACTTCTATCATTTGATGGAAGCTATAATGCATTCAACTGATTCTCTGACTTGCCAAAATTTTGTTTAAAAGGGATGATAATTATTACATTGAAAAAAAATGCAGTGACTCCTATGCGATGCAGAAGTGGGGAGAACAGGAAAGGAAACCATGAATCTCAGTCACATGGCTAAGTTTCCACACAGCAGAACAGTGGCTCACCTGTGGAGTAAGGGTCAAAGCCAGGGCACTTCAGGGGCCTCAGCATCGTGGAGAAGGCGGAGTGGTGCTCCGCTGTCACCGAGGACCGAAAAAAAGTGAGTTTCAGGTTCAGGAGGAGGGAGGGGAGACAAAGGCTGCTGCACCGCAGCTTAGGGGTGCTTGGTGGGGGGTGAGGGGCGGTTAAGAACCAAACAGCTCTGGATTTGGAGGCAGGGAAGTGAGTGAAGAGCTAGGATGAATGCCAGCTTCCCATTCTCTCTGTCCCACAGCGTTTCTCAGTGGGCTGCGGCGACTCCCGTGGTCGTAAAACTTGGCTTAAGTGCGATGGGACATTGTTTATCACGGGTATGTCTCCTGCTTCCCAGCGTTCAGTGTCTTTTTTTTTTTTTAATATTAGATAAATATCCCGAATAGAAATGCCTCTGAATTCTAGTTTCTCATGAAATACCTTGAGTTAAAGTTAATTATTTTATTCATTTTTGGATATTGAGGGCTGTCCTAGTTAGCTTTACCAATCCAGCCTGAAAATAGAGCTTCTATTGAGGGGTTGCCTGGATCAGATTGGAATGCTGCGTGCAATAGCAAGTGATCCTGCCTTCAGGTTCCCACCCTGAGTTCCTGTCTGGACTTCTATCACTGAGGGACTGTGACCTGGAAGTGTAAGATGAGACCAGCAGCCTGCCCCCCTCCCCCGCCCCAAGTCACTTTTGGTGAGAGTTGCTATCTTGGCAATAGGAAGAAAACCAGGACAAACACCCATAACCCCGGCACTGTTCAAGGCTCAACACAGTAATTCCGGAGAGTAGCAGGAGGTGAATGTAACTGAAGTTCCATCTGAACTTCCAGGTGTTGCCAGGAAAACTTAGTTCAGGGTAAGGGAGTAATGTTACAGGTGGAAAGAGCGGCTACAGCTGTGTTAGGGTGTCTGGAAGGTTTTCTGAAATGGTGGCTACAGTGTCTTAGGTCTGTGTCAACCATGCAGGGATTTGTGAAGAGTTTCAGATGCTTCAAAGATCAGTGGCTGAAGTGAGTGACGATCGAGGCACCCGGAGTTGGGTGTTCTAGGCTTTCTTCCTGAATGAGGAGACAGGTCGGAGCATGTTGAACAGAGCAGTGACATACTCTTGTTAGTTTATTGCCTTTTACTTGTTGAAAAAACAAATCATTCTGCTTTATACAGAAAGGTAACTGCCATACTTGGCTTAGTTTTTGTATTTTCAAGGAAACAACACACACTTCAAATGTTTTCCACTAAGAGTTGAGCCTTACTCTCTGGCCTAGGAAACGCCTTCGCAACTCAAGTCTGACATCTAGTGGACATTGTGGTAGTTGTTCATAGGTCCGTTGCATGCCAGCCCTTAACTATTTGGAGATTACAATGTATTTGATCATTCAGGTGTTCGTACTTTTTTCAGCTTCTGCTTTGCAGCTGGATGCTCAGCTTCAAGTCTCAGCCATTTACTAACTCCAAGAACTTGGACAAATTACAGTCTCTATATTTGATTTCCAAAATCCATTTTGTAAGAGTATTTTATTAAGTCAGGCAATTTATGCAAATTGCTTGACACACTAGTACTTACTCAGCAGTAACAGTCAGCTGATGCTAGTATTTAGAGGAGACCCAGATGGTGTAAGGGCTAAAATTAACTGGTAAGTCCCAGTTGCCCAAGGACAGATAGCTTCCTGGGATGCTGGGGGCTGTTGTTCATGTAAGATAACAAGTCAGAGGTTTTCCCTTCACTAAACAGGTTGGTTGCTCCAACCGCACAGGATGTGTGTGATCACATGTAGGTGGAAGATACGTAGACAGGAAGTATGTCAGGATGTGTGCTTGCCCCCAACTGGACAAAGATGGGAAGTGCATAGCCTTGTCGGTTCTGCCTTTATAAGCACCCAACTAACCTAATTTAGTGCCGTTCTCTGGAATCCAGGGTGTGGACCTGGCCAGCATTAATAAAGTTTGCTTTAATTAGACCAAATGGTGGCCTAATTAAAGACCAATCTTGGATTGGGTCTTTCTCCTCACAATTTTAAGGTTTAACAGTAGCCTCTAGAGGGGTACTATCATAATATCTGTGTTAAAATTTTGTTTTTGTCTTCAGCCTTTGTCATTAGCAGAATTTAAGGCATTTCATATATCTATTAACATATTATCCATTTGTTCTGTTTTGATGGGACATAATGGTGGAGTCTGCTTGGCTAAGATATATTGTTATAGTTGATAGGTACGCTAACCGTTCAATGGCTTTAGCGTCACATGATCTGATGTCTGCTTGCATCTCCACCTGGATCTCTTGTCGTTCTCTCTTTGTTTCTGCGTCCCGGGCCTGCTGTCCTTTCAGACCCATGGTCCCATCTCAGCACTCTCAGGACGTTTGCGCTCCACCCAGGGCCCATGCACGTACTTCTTAAATCCTGTTTATCTTTCAGATTTCAGTTCAAACAGTATTTACTCAGGGACATTTTCCTGGCCTCCTTCCCAACTCTCTGACCAGGAAAGTCTCCTGTTACACGGTTTGGGAGCACTCATCATTTTAAAGTATATCATTGGGTGATCCCCACTAGACTGGTATAAGCACCTTGAGACTTGGGCTCTGCTTGGCCCATGCTCTGTCCTTGTCATAGTGCCTCTGCCATGTCTCCTCACCTCCAGGAAGAGAGCTGCCTACGGAAAGTTCTTGTCCAAATGGTCACCGCTCCAGCATGCTGCCACTGTCCCATTTGGCCTAGGAAAACCTCATTCATCAAGACTCTTCTAACTAGGACTTGTGCCTAAACTGGGCATGATGCGAAAGAAACCACAAGACTGACAGCGTGTTGATCACTACTCATAAGTAACGGCTCTAGAAAAGAATATTGATGATATCAACTCTAGAGACCAAGTGAATGAACTTCTGGTTTGTAGGGTTGGAGATTTTAAAAATAGTTTATTATGTGTTCGTAACTGTCAGGTCCAAAGGAGACTCAGTGTCCCCAAATTCTGGCAGTTAGACAAAAACCAGCATTCCTCGGGAACTTGTGAAGCCAGCCTGGTCACCTCTACCAGAAGGAGCCATTTTCCTTATTACTGGCTGAATGGTCAAATGGCTACCACCTGTGGTCTATTAGTGTACTGTCTTGTTAGAGTTTCTATTGGTGTGAAGAGACTCCATGACCATGGCAACTCTTATAAAGGAAAACATTTAATTGGGGCTGGCTTACAATTCAGAGGTTTAGTCCATTCTCATCATGGTGGGACATGGCAGCGTGCAGGCAGACATGGTGCTGGAGAAGGAGCTGAGAATTCCTCATCCACGCCTCTTCCAACAAAGCCACACCTATTCCAACAAGGTCACACCTCCTAATAGTGCCGCTCCCTATGGGCCTATGGGAGCCATTTTATTCAAACCACCAGATTAGAAAATGTTACGTCACAGTCCATGTGTCTATAAATAAACTCAAGATGGACCACAGGAGGATTTCTGGTGGTTAGATAAAAGCCAGCATTCCTCAGGCACTTGTGAAATGGGTTTTCCATCCCCAAAAGGATGTTCTACCAGAACAGAAATAGACACTACCTTTGGTTGCATATCAAAGCCCACGCTGGTCTTCAGGCCCCCTCAGTTTCTACTCACAAGTATACATTTCAAAGCCCCCACACTAGCCTCTCGGTCCTTCTCACCTTGCTAGGCTTTTTGCTCCCCACATAGTTGTCTGTTCTCTATATAGTGGCAAGGTTTCTCCCCTGCACCGCTTCCCCCCATCTCCTGCACTGTCTTGCTTCTCTCACAGATAGCTCTGGTCACATCCCGTCTACTTCTTTCTCTCTTCTCTGTGTCATGCCCAAAGGAAACTCCATTTCCCCAACATTTGACAGACAAAAGCCAGCATTTCTCAGGAACTTGTGAAGCTGCTTCCTCTCTACCCAAAGGAGCCTTCTCATTGGCTGAAGGAACAAATGTCTACCTATGGTGCCTATCAACATACCAAAGCACATGGTGGCCTCTAGGCTCCCCCAGTATCACAAGTACTTGTTACAAATTTCAGAGTCTATGTTGGCATCCTGGCTCTTCTCAGCTGTCCCCACCTCCCACCCTAAACTTCTCCAGCTCACGGTCTTCCCTCCCTGCAGATATTCTCCTCATAACCCCGCTATTTTGGCTTTTTGCCATCTTGATCCTCTCTTTGCCTCCCCCACCCCCGCCCCCAGTCCCCCTCTGTCTGCTCTACTCTGGCTTCTCTTCTGGCCAGATCCAGTCCACTGGCCAGGTTCAGTCTATTACTCTCTCTGCTCTGGATTCTTCCAGATGCCTCTGCTATTCTCTCCCTAATATCTATGATTAAAAACCTCCCCCATACCTTGGAATAGTCATGTCATCAGTGTATACACTCCAGACTCTTCCAAATGTCTCTGGATATTTTCTTTCTCTTATTCACATACAAACATGCCTCCTAATAATGGAATGGTCTTGTCAGCAGTTTCCTTCTCCTTCTCCTTCTCCTTCTCCTTCTTCTTCCTTTTCCTCCTCCTCCTCCTCCTCCTCCTCCTCCTCCTCCTCCTCCTCCTCCTCCTCCTCTTCTTTAAATGAGACAGGGTTTCTCTGGCTGTCCTGGCTGTCCTGGAACTCACTTTGTAGACCAGGTCCACCTTAAATTCAGAGATGCACCTGCCTCTGCCTCCCAAGTGCTGGGATTAAAGGTGGGAGCCACCTCCACCTGGCATGGCCAGAAATTTCATATGCACAGGAAATAATAAAAATAAACCTTGGGTTCATTTAAAGAGCATCAGTCAGGGATGGGGGGAGGTGGCTCAGTGGGTAAGAGTGCTTGCTATACAAGCATGCAGATGCAAGTTCAAATCTCTATCACCATGTGACAAGCTGTGTGTGGTCATGCATGCTTGTGTCCCAACACTGGTAAGGGTTCAGATAGGACCATTGTGTGGGGCTTGCTGATTAGGTTCAGTGAGGGACCCTTGTCTCAAGGAAATAAAACAAAGAGTTAGAGAACAGAACACTTAATGTCTTTTTTTTTTTTGGCTCTCTACATATGTACAACATATGCACATACACGTATGTGCATACACAATGTGCACGCATGCATGCACATGTACACACACACTACAGTAGCAGCAATTCTACTCCCTATCTACAGTCCCAGTGCCCCAAGGGAGCATTTTAATGGCCTCTTTTGTGTTTAAGTAGTGAGTTGTAGTTGCTGACAGTTACTTCAACCCTGAGGTGCTCAAGTTCTACCACTGGTGACTCCACGGTTTTGAGGATAGGGGATGGGTCCTTCTGGGGGAGGTACTGCGTCACTTTACTCCTCACCTGGACCCTGCTTCCAAAGGATCTAGAAACAGCTGCTGAATTCAGGCTGTCACGAAGCTTCAGAAAGCCAGGCTGGCTTTTAAAAATGTCAGAAATGTAAAAGCACACTAAATAGTCACAAGCTATTTTTACTTTAGTAAGTGTTGAGGCACAAAGCACTCCCACCTACCACCTACAAACTGGCGGTGGCAGTGTTTGTATGGACTGGACGAAGCTTTCTGCTCCTGATGTCCTTGATAAGCCTGCTAAGCTCTCAGAGCAGTTCTGTTCCTGTGCGCTTCCTATACCAGGAATTGACTCTGCACAGCTGTTGCTGTCAATCTCTCCTCTTAGGAGTCGTGACAGCTGACCCAGCATGCTATTTTACCCATGCCTTCTGAGGAAGCTCTTCTTTGTAAGTCCAGTGAGCCCGGGGACATTGGCATATGAGCCTTGCTAGTTGGTGTCCTTCCTTCAGTCCATGGGGACTTGGAGTAAATGGGTATTTTTGTTTACTGTTCTTTCTTTCTTCCTTCCTTTCTTTCTTTCTTTCTTTCTTTCTTTCTTTCTTTCTTTCTTTCTTTCTTTCTTTCTTTCTTTCTTTCTCTCTCTCTCTCTCTCTCTCTCTCTCTTTCTTTCTTCTTTTTTTTTTTCTTTTTTTGTATTTGTGGATTGTTACCACTTCCCTTGTTCCCTCTTGGCCTGCTTCAACACCCATAATTGGTCCATTTCAGCAGCTCTTGCTTTTCCTCCAGAAAGCTCTCCACATACAGGTCAAAGTGTACTATGGAATAATCCAAAGGAGAGCAGAGTCAGGGAGAGACACCAGCCAGCTGCCAAGGAAGCAAGACATGCTAGAGGACAGGTAAAGCCACAAGCCATGTGGCACTACATAGATTAATAGAAATGGTTTAATTTAAATGTAAGAGTTAGCTAGTAACAAGCCTGAGCTATCAGCCAAACATTTGTAATTAATATTTAGTCTCTGAGTCATTTATTTGGGACTGGGCAGTCTGGATAGGAAACATGCATTTACAAAAGTGTACTGGTCAAAAATGTGTGGTCTCTCAATATAAAGTATTCAACATCTTTACCATCTAGGAAATACAAATCCAAACTACATTGCAATTCCATCTCACCCCCACTGAGAGTGACTATGATCAAGAAAACAAATGATAACAATGCTGGTGAGGATGTGGAAGGTGGGGACAGGAGACATTACCACACACTGTCAATGGGAATGTAAATTAGGCCAGTTACTATGGAAGTAAGTATGGAGGTGTCTAAAAGAGATAAAAATAGAACTATCATGTGATCCAGATATGTCACTTCTAGGAATGTGACTAAAGGAATTGTCTTAGTCATTGTTCTATGCTGTGAAGAGGCACCATTGCCAAAGTAACTCTTATAAAAGAAAGCATTTATTTGGGGGCTTGCTTACACTTTCAGAGGTTTAGTCTATCATCTTCATGGCAGGGAGCATGGCGGCAGGCAGGCATGGTGCTGGAGAAGTAGCTGAGAGCTACATCCTGATCTGCAAGCAGAGAGAGAGAGACTCTGGGCTTAGCATGGGCTTTTGAAACCTGAAAGCCCGCCCACAGGGACACATATCCTCCAATAAGGCCACACCTCCTAATCCTTCTGATCCTTTCCAATAATGCCACTCCCTGGTGACCGAGAATTCAAATATATGAGCCTATGGGGGCCATTCTTATTCAAACCACCATAGGAATCAAAATTTACTGAGTGTGTATACATTGGCACTATTCACAATAACCAAGCTGTCCACCAACAGATGCATAGATAAGGGAAATGTGGTATAACAATGGAACATCATACATATAGTTGTAAAGGAAAACAAAATCATGTTGATTCAGGAAAATGGGTGGAACTGAAGGTCATCGTGCTGAGCAAAATAAGAAAGACCAAGATCACATACTTCCATGTGGAGACTATAGAATTAAAAATGACATAAATACATACATGCGGACATAGTGAGAAGAGGACTTGGGAGAATTGGTAAGACAAGAAGTGAAATGGGAGTGAACACAATCAAGGTTACATTATATACGTGTGCAAAAATGCCACGACCAACTATTAATTTGTATAATTAGTAGATGCTTTAAAAGTTCATCAAGGGGGACTGGAGAGATGGCTCAGAGGTTAAGAGCACTGACTGCGCTTCCAGAGGTCCTGAGTTCAATTCCCAGCAACCACAAGGTGGCTTACAAGCATCTGTAATCAGATCTGGCCCCCTCTTCTGTATACATGATAAATAAATAAATCTTTTAAAAAAAAGTTCATCAAGGGGCTTGGGGATAGCTCAGTTGACCGAGTGCCTGCCATAGGAGCACGAAGACCTGTGTTTGACCCCCAACACCCAGGCTAGAAAAAAAGCTTGGCGTGGTTGTTCATGCTTGCAATCCCAGCACTGAGGTGTCGGAAACAGGTCCATGCCTGGGGCTTCCTCCTCATTCAGCCAGTTGATGTGGCGAGGGCAGGTCCCAGCTAGAAATCCTGTCTCAAAAAAATAAGGAAGTGGATCCTGAGGAATGACACTAGAGGTGGTCTCTGGCTTCCATAGCACACACACTTGCACACGTGCACTCCTGCACATATACATACACACACACACACACACACACACACACGTACACACAAATACAATTCATCAAAAATCAGAGCGAAATTTTAAAATTACAAATTTTGCTGTCCCTGGTTTGTAATGGAGAAGGCTTTTATTTGGTATTTTAAATACATTGATAGTCTTTCACCTTCAAATCTACTCTGCCTACTTGCCTGGGTCCTCCAAATATTTTGTTTTTCCCCCGGCCAGTTGGTGCTATACTAAATATTGTCAGTAGAGGGCTCTAGCGAGACAGCAGACACAAAGACTTCTTTCCTGTTTGGGAAGCAGGGCTTCACGTCAGCTCCTGCAGTATGCGCCCCCCAGTGCCCTTCTTCTTGGGGTATATTCTTGGGCACTGGGTTCCTAAGCCCATCACTGTGTGCTGTGGCCAACCGCACCCTGTGGCAGCCAGTGTAGGCACTTTTATAGTAGAATGCTTCCAGGGAGTTCCTTGGTGCCCTAGGAGTTTTATTACCGAGACTTCTTTGCCATCCAGTGAACCCTGGCCGGATCTCCCCAACTGCTCAGGATTTGGTACTGGGAACAGGAGGCTTCCCCTCGAATGGTGGCTGTCCCTTGTATCCGCTACGTCTTTCTTTTTCTTTGTTTCAGTGTTCCTTGTTGCTCACGGTTGAATTTGTCACTACTCCGATCCTGTTAATCACTACACCCCAAACTTTCCCAGTTAGACTCGGGGCAGAGTATCTGACTCCCGATTCCGACCTGACTGATGCACAGTGTGAGCTATTTTGAAATGAGACCATGCCTGTCTTTCCTCCTCAGGGCCGTTTTACAGTTTTACTCTATTCACAGTGTAAAGGAAAGCCCCCACGTTTCCTTGTGGAGTCCTTGAACGTCTGTCCTCTCTTTCTTATCTCCCGGTCTCCCCTTTCCCATCACAGTCCCTCTCACACACCCCCGCCCCCGTGGGAATTTTACAGACACCATTCTCTCTGGAACCCTCTTCCTCACTTTTTTTGAGACGGGATCTCAATCTGAAGTCAGGCTCCCTTGGATTTCACCGTATAGCCCAGATTGGCTTCAAACTCCTGGCAGTCCTCCCGCCTCTGATTTCCAAGTGCTCGGATTACCAGCGTGCGCCAACACCCCGGTGTCTCCCCTCTCCTTTTCCCCTGAAGTTCTCACTGGTATCAGGCCTCATTTTAATCGTCCTTCCCCCAGAGAAGCGTTTGCGCCTTTGGACTGTTGGGTCCCCTCTTTTACTCACTTCCAGAGCACGATACAGCTCCTTCAGACTGTTTTTCATTGCTGAAATTTCATATATGTTCTGGTAATCTTTTGGATTGGTATCCATCCACCTTTATGTATCCACCCGCCTTTATGGACTATAAACCATTTGAGGCAAGAGACTGTGGCTTCTTGACCCTGTTGGGGTGCAGGGCCTACCACCTGTTACAAACCTGTTTCCCTTGTCCTGGTCCCATGTGGTTCCCCTGTCCGTACTCCGGTCTGCCACAAGATGGCAGGCTGAGACACTTTGGTGCTTGGTCTCCTAGAGAAAAACCTAGGGGTTTAGGTTTAAATGCCCTGAGCCAGAAGAGCATCCTTTGAAGTGAATCCAATGTCACTGATTTCCCTGAAAATGGTGTCTTCATCCTCCACTTCTCCTCTGCCTGCGGAGCACTTAGGAATATTAACAAGCAAGACAAAGGGAGACTCCCTGGGGAACCCGAAGACGAGTATTGCATTATTTAGAGATGAGCTTTAGGGAGAATATGACAGCCCTGAGCTCTGGTTTGCAGGGGAACCAGAATTGTTGGTATTAAATAATAATAATAAGTGGTGCTGTTACCGTGTGGACAAAACTCAGTATCAGAGCTTTATTAGGAGTAAGGGGAGGGGACAGAAGAGAGCGTGGCCAGGCCTGTTGTGGAAGGGACATGTGAGGAGGAGGGAGATAGAGGAGGGGAGGAGGAGAGCAGAAAGAGGAGGGAGGAGTCTGGGTCTGACCTTTTTTTTTTTTTTTTTTTTTTGAGACAGGGTTTCTCTGCATAGTTTTGGTGCCTGTCCTGGATCTTGCTCTGTAGACCAGGCTGGCCTTGAGCTCAGAGTTCTGCCTTCTTCTGACTCTGCTGGGATTAAAGGAGTGTGCTGCCTGCTTGGCTGGCTTCCTTTTCAGTTTTTAAGGGAAGAACAGAGAAGATAGGATGTGAACTCCTTGTAGTGTCTTAGCATGCTTTCTCAGAGCGGGGCTGTTTGACTAATTACTTCATTTATCAAGATGGAAATCAAAGGCCCAGTAGCTATTTACCTTTCATTCAAGAGTATTCTTGGCACGGCTGGTATGGTCTAATCATGAGCATGTAAGTGCTCAGGCTTGGCTCAGTCAGGACTGTGTTAACTCATTTTGCAAGGTTTACATGATTAAATAGAGTCCCTACAGATCATCTTTCTGCCAAACCTTTTGAGTAAAGAGAGTGGCTATTTCTTATAGTGTTCTAAGCATTTTTACACTTAACAAAACCAGGGAAATGAGAAACAAGTTAATTATTTTAGAGCATAAACAGACAGCGTGTAGCTAGATCCTATTAGACTCTCCGTATTTAGGTAAATGATGGGTATACCCTTGTGGGGAGGTCTGTGTCGGGGGAGAATTCTCAGCTCTCAGAGTATTGGCTTAAAACACACACACACACACACACACACACACACACACACACACACACACGCACAGAGAGAGAGAGAGAGAGAGAGAGAGAGAGAGAGAGAGAGAGAGAGAGAGAGAGAAAATAGCCCAGGTAGGCTGTCTTCTTTTCCTCTTCATAGTAATTTTTTTTGTAGGACAGCTTTCATTATATGAAATATCCCCTTTTATCAGATATATTGTGTGTCTGTGCACACACACACACACTCGCTGGCTTTTCAGATATGCATACTCCTTTTATTTCAAAGTAATTTGAGAATAGCACATCTCTATTTACTAAGGAAGGGAAGTGGGTATGGGACAGCATTGAGACATGTCCCTGGTCAGATCTTCTCAGATTTCCCTTCAACTATTGTAATTAAATGTATTATGAAAATGCTATTTTACAGCTGTAGTGTAGTAGCTCACACCTGTAATGCTAGCACTCAGGAGGCTAAGGCAAGATCATATGTTTGAGGCTAGCCTTGACTAACCACCAAGACCATATCTCTAAAAAAGGGGCGTGCAGGCAGTGAGATAGCTCAGTGGGAAAAAAGCACTTGCCTCACAAGCCTGGAGACCAGAGTTCTGCATAAGCCTGGGAACAGGAGGAAGGGTTGATCTCCAGGGCCCAGGTAGAGGTGGAAGAAGAGAGCCAGCTCCACAGAGTTGTCCTATGACCTTGTCTTAGTCAGTGTTCCCTTACTATGAAGAGACACCATGACCATGGCAATTCTTATAAAAGACAGGATTTAATTGGTGGGCCGGCTTACAGTTTCAGAGGCTTAGTTCATTATCATCGTGCAGGGAAGGGAAGCACAGCAGCATGCAGGCAGATGCTGAAGCAGTAGTTGAGAGCTTTACATCCTGATCCATGGAAAGAGAAAGAGAATGGGCTTGGGATGAGCTTTTGAAATCTCAAAGCCCACCTCCAGTGACACACTTCCTCCAATAAAGCCACATCCCCTAATCCTTCTAGTCCTTTCAAGTAGTGCCGCTTCCAGGCATTCAAATATATGAGCCTATGGGGGCCCATTCTTTAAACCACCACAGGCCTCCACGTGTTACCTTGACACATGTGCCATCACACACACACACACACACACACACACACACACACACACACAACAACACATTTAAAAAATGCAAAGATTATAAAGTCGGTTTTGTGCATTTGCAACCTTAGTTTCAGTTATCTGTATAAATTTAAAAGGTGGAAACTAAAATAAAATAAAAAGCCTATGAGTTCAAGGCCAGCCGGGTCTACATAGTGAATTCCAGGACAACCAGAGCTGCACGGTGAGACACTGTCTCAAAAAGCAACTCCTGGGGTGGGGGAACAACTCCCACAAAGTTAGACACTCTCCTGACTTCCAGTCCGAGTCCATCATTTCTCTGTGTGGTAGGAGGTTAGATTATCTGATGGAAGTGAGGAGGTTAAAGGAGGCTTGGCATTGGAAGAGAGTGAAGCAAGATTATAGCAGGGATCAAACTGAGAGCAAGCTGGCTAGGAAAACCTTGTAGGGCTTTCCTTAAGTATGGCCAGATGCCACTGTCCATGCATGGAAGAATCCTCTTCTGCAGTATTTGGAATGCAAGAATGTCTTAGTGGCCATGACAAAAGAAGAGAGATCCAGCTGGTGCTCACTGGCTATCACCCCAGAAGCCTAGCTGCTGGCTGCATAATGAGTGGTCCCTAACTTTTCACTTCCTGCAGCAGATCTGCCCCTTGAACATGCTATTTACCCCGGTCAGTGTTGGTGAGAACAAAAACAGAGATGTGTCATTTTGGATGACTTTCCTGTACATATTCATGAAGTGATTAGCTTCCATAACTCTCCCGGCCGCCATGATGGGCAGGGGGTCCAGGCAGTCTGGAAGCATCCTGTGTGTGACTGATTCTGTGCTTCCTAAAGTAAACAGTGGTGGGTTCTGCTGAACCCAGGTTGCCTTTCTTTCAGGGTATTCCGTTGTCTTATGTCTTCTTGTTCAGTTTGAAATGACATGAAATATCTAGAGGATCCATGATTTTCTATTAAATGCAATGTCAAATGATATCAAAGTATTGTAGAGCTCTATTGTCCATCAGAAAGGCAGTCTGTTGCCCTGGTGATGCAGGCTCATGACAGAAGAGCTGTTCCTGTGGTGTTCCGGACTCAGGTGACCTTGGGAATTACCTATAGCAAATGATGGATCTTCCCTAAGGAAGACCATTCCAGCTAAGCAAGGCGTCAGCCTTTCTTATTTTATTTTTTTAGTTTTTTTTTGTTTGTTTTTTGGTCAAAATTGTGGGCACATGGTTGAAGTTATTTCTAATCATGATAAATCCTGATTGATACTGAAGAGGCAGGTTTCTCCTATACTTTTATATACTAGCAAAAGCAAGTAAATGTAATTATTTCTAAATAAAAGAAAACCTTTTTCAGTTTTTACTTGCCCTTTGGATACAATACAGTTCTTGGAAACGACAGAGTACATATTTAGCTTATGAACCTTTGCCACGAAACATGCCCCACCAAAGTTAGTGTGGTTTAGTCAAACTGTTTTCTGTAGTTTCCACAATTCTTTGGCAAGTAAGTCCTTCTGGTCCAGGTCAACACTCAGTGGTGGCCTCTCTCGTGTGTGGTTGTTGGCAGTCCACAAGCCAGAGACACCGTTTTCTTTGTGTGGCTTGGAATCTTTAAGTAGGCCACTCTGGGGTTATTTACTTGGCATCTTAAGGCTGGGGGAGCAGCAGAGGGGCACGTCCTCAGGCCAAGTGGTTTCCAGCTTTGCTTTTGTTATACATTTGGCAGTGTCTTGTTAGCCAGTTGAGATCCGTGGCAAGACTCCATGCAAAGCAATGGAGAGACTCCCTTTCGTCCACTCCCTTCTCTCACTCCTGCCTTTTTTCAGACAGGGTTTTTTTTTTTATATATATATAGTCCAGGCTAGCCCTCCAACTCCCAATCCTCCTGCATCAGCCTCCTGGGAGCTGGGATTATAGGTGTGTGTCACCACACCTGGCTTAGATGGTCTTTCTCCTTTTGTCTTTATTTCTTTGTTCCCTTTTTTTTTCTTTCTTATCTTTTGAGACAGAGTCTCTCTGTATAGCCCTGGCTTGCCTGGAACTCACAGAGATCTGCCTGCCTCAGCTTCTTGAGTACTTGGATTTGTGTTTTTTGGTGGCGGGGAAGCTACAAAATTTTATTACGAAGGGGTATTGACACCAGAAGAAATGAAGACCGCATAGCCGTTTTCTCCCATTAGGAACTGTTGCTGTGGGCTTTTAGTTTTTGAAGGAGACATGTTGTTTTGGTCTTTCTTGTTTTTATCTGAGTTGGGATTTGTGGTTCTTGAGCAAGTTTGTTGGTTGAGTTTATCTTTCTCTTTTGTTCCAGCCCCTTCTTTCAGCTGAGGTGTTTGCAAAGCTCAGGATGAGGTTAATTCACAGCATGACTGAAGTCTTGGTTTCCTCTATTTGTCCAGCATCTGGGTCTGCAACCTCTATCCAGATCTTCTGTTTCTCTGCTGCAGTCCATTGTCTTCGTCAGTTTGCTCAAAGAGTCTTGAACAAGTTTTCCTTGGCACTATGAACTGGTCCTAGGTCTCAGGGACAGACCTAGACAGAACTAGATAAAACAAGAGGGTTCCAACTGGGCAGACACAGGGCTCTGGGATTCTGGATCAAGCAAGTATGGCTGGATCACTGTGGGGACTGGGCTGGACCAGGCTGGTCTGAAAGTGAGGGAGACAGGCTGAGAGAAAGAGGCTGTTCCTGGTGTGTAGCATGGGACTTGGGCAACCCAAATCTTTATGGCCTTTTTTGGGTAATTTGCCACATTCTGCCTGTCCCAACTGTCTATCCTGTGATCCTTGACCACATGAGAGTTTTCTGACACACTTCCATGGTAATGGTCACATTTTCTATTTTGTAATTACATTACACCAGTTTATTGGTAAGTTGAATATACATTTCTAATGATGTTTACATACACATATGTGTATCATCATGAACATTTCAGAGCTAATAACATCACTTGTTTAAAAAATGTCTGGGGGCTGGAGAGATAGCTCAGTGGTTAAGAGCACTGGCTGTTCTTCCAGAGGTCCTGAGTTCAATTTCCAACAGTCACATGGTGTCTCCCAACCATTTAGGATCTGATGCCTTCTTCTGGCATGCAGGAATACATGCAGATAGAGTACTCATATACATAAAAAATTTAAAAAATGTCTGTTTACAGTTGGTGGTCATATCAGGATTCCCACAGGTTACACAGGAATTTCTTTCCTTTTTCTCTTCAGCTGTAATTCCTCTCTTTTCCTCACCTCCTGTTTTGAAACCCAATGTTTGCCATGTACTTATGAGCCTACTCATGGGCAAGCCAAAGGAGAACAGCCACAGCACTAAGCCAGATGCATTAGAGCCTGAATTGGATTACTTAAAAATATTAGTATTTTATGACTAGTTATTTGCTTATTTGTTGGTTTTCGTGTGCCTGTGTATGAGTGCATGTGTTCTATGGTGTGCATATGGAGGTAGAAACAGCTATCAGGAATCATTTCTTTCCACCTTGTGGGTCCAGGGTACCCAACTTAGGTCATCCCCAGGTGCCTTTACCCGAGTTACCTTGCTGCCCTGGTGTAAATGACTTGAAATACATGGGTTAAATTCAAAACTTCTCACTACCTCTATCCTTCCTAGAAATTATTTTGGGGTCCACAGAGGAGGGTATCCTTGTAGTCATGTGAATCTGTATAGCATACTTTCAAAAAGTGACATAAGCAGACTTCTGGAGTTTAAAGGGAGACTCAGTTATAGCCTTTGAAAACAAGAGAAATCAGTGGGAAAAGATTAAGGATGCATCTGAAAGGAAACTTGAGTATAACTGAAAAGACACATGATATTGCAATGGTGTGTAACTTTTAGAATAAGGGATGTAAAACTTGTTATTGTGGCCAGCTTAATTACCTCATCGTTCTTCCTCTGTGCAAGGTCAGGCTTTCCAGTTCACATCTATGAGGTTGTCAGCCTGTCATTATACCAAAGACACTGCAAGGACTTTGTGGCAGTTTGTTCTTTCTGCCCAGCTCCTGTCCACCCACCTCTGCCTTCCAGCTAAATGCTGCTCCAGGGTGCTCTTTTTCAGGTAACACATCGAATCACCCTTCACTAGTGGTTGTTCAGAATAAGCCCAGCATTTCTGGACTTGGCTTATAAAGCCAGGGTTGGCTTGCCCCCTGCCTGCCTCTCTGGCTGCTTGGGGCCATTTGTCTTTCCTATCTATTGCTTAGGGTACAGTGGGCCTGCCTCTGTTTCTACAGAATGTGCTTTTTGACTTTGTTCCTACTTTTGGGTTGAACATCCTGTGTCTCACCTTCATCTAAGTTGGGAAGCTTCTTTGTTAGTGAACATGTTCTTTTCCTGCCAACTGCTCATCCAGGTTGTGCATTCATTCATTCACTTATTCATTCATTCACTTATTCATTCATTCACTTATTCATTCATTCATTCACTTATTCATTCATTCATTCACTTATTCATTCATTCATTCATTCATGTATGTGATTGTAGCTCGAGTTTTCCTGTCTTGTCCACAGTCAGGACAAATCTTTGTCACTCGCCAGTCCCACAGCCGCTCAGACCCAACCAAAAAAACACAGAGACTTATATTGCTTCAAACTGTATAGCTATGGCAGGCTTCTTGCTAACTGTTCTTATAGCTTAAATTAATCCATTTCTACAAATCTATACCCTGCCACGCGGCTCGTGGCTTACCGGTGTCTTCACATGCTGCTTGTCCTGCTGGCCGTGTCTCCTTCTACCTTTCTGTTCTTTTATTTTTCCTCTCTGTTAGTCCTGCCTATACTTCCTGCCTAGCCATGGCCAATCAGGTTTTATTTATTGACCAATCAGAGCAACTTGACATACAGACCATCCCCCAGCACAGCCAAGTGCAGACCATCTCAGACACCTGCACTCAGGCTTGTGGTCCTAATCATCCTCTATGTGCACCTGCTGGGTAAAGCCACAAGGAACCCAAGAACGGGCTCCCACAGGACATACAGAACATCCCACAGCATGTGATTATTGGCTAAGATTGTATTCACCACTCAAAACAGACAATACAGAATAGGCAAATCACGGGCCCTTCAGACTGGGCCATGGTTGGGAAGTCAGGCCATGTTTGTATTTGCATATTATGTAAGGGTCTTCATGATACTTCTCTTTGCCCCTTATCAACCTTATGAGGATCACTGTCCAAATTCCTCTGACGAGAGAGAAGCTAATAAGGGGGAAAACAAACACCTGACAATAGGTTACGTTTTATGCCTGTAGGTGGCAGGTCCTTGTGATCCCAGAGCTCAGGGAGGTGACAGTAGGAACAGAATTCAAGGCCACCCTTGGCTATATGTACCCTGCCTCAAAAAACAAAACAAAAAAGGAGTCTTAAATGACATTGCAGCTTTTAGGTTGAAGAACCAAGGACTTAGGGAAGACTAGACATTTTTATGCTTACATTTGATGAAGAATGAGCAGTCATGCAGAAATGTGATTGGATGAAAGGACCATGACAATGTAGCAGGCCAAGATGGGGCTATTTGTTCAGATTTCTTCTTTCCTCACTGCATTATATTTCTTTCTCCCAGGTATGGGTAGGACTCCTTCTAGAATGAGAATCTTATTATCTACTATCAGGCAAGGTAGGTCAGATAATTTCTTTACAGTCAGTTCTAAGACACAAAGAGGGAATGGTTAGAGTAATATTTTTAGGCTTTATGGCTTGCTTTGGGAAAAGGGGCTTAGTTTCAAAGATCCTTAGGGAAGAGGAATTCTGGTTTCTACAACTGCTTTGGGGAGTCTCTGAAGGATAGGAACCTGGAGGACAGGAGAAGGTGAGAGAGAAACTGTGCCTCTGAGGACTCTCTGATGTGCTGCAGTTCAAAGCATTTAGCATGCAAAATGTCATATATTGTATTATTTTCCAAGTCTCAAAACCACCTTATACCCAGCACACAGTAAGAACTCAACATAGATTTTTTATGTGTGGTACTATCAATTAAACCCAGAGCTTTACACATACTAGGCAAATACACTACCTCTGAGCCACATCTCCAGCCTCAAAACATATTTCAATAAATGTTTAATCAATATTAAATGGAAGCTTACAACTGCCTATAACTCCAGTTCCAGGAGATTTAATGCCTTCTTCTGGCCTTTGTGGGCACTAGGAATTCACATGATGCATATGCAAAACACTCATCTGCATAAAACAAAAGTTAATAGATTAAAAAAGTAAATCTCATATGCTGTGGATATCGCTCTGTATAAATAAAATGCTGATTGGCCAGTAGCCAGGCAGGAAGTATAGGTGGGACAAGCAGAGAAGAGAATTCTGGGAAGTGGAAGGCTGAGGCAGAGAGATGCTGCCAGCCTCCACCATAAGATGTTAAGATACTGGTAAGCCATGAGCCACACGGCAACTTATAGATTAATAGAAATAGGTTGATTTAAGATATAAGAATAGTTAGCAAGAAGCCTGCCATGGCCATACAGTTTATAAGTAATAAAAGTCTCTGTGTGTTTACTTGGTTGGGTCTGAGCAGCTGTGGGACTGGCGGGTGAGAGAGATTTGTCCTGACCGTGGGCCAGGCAGGACTGCAGAAAACTTCAGCTACACTCATAAGTTTCTGTGACTCATTTGCATACATATTTCATCCCCTTTCTTTGCATTTGCTGAGTCTTATAAAGTTAGATGAACACTGAATTAGTCAATATGGAGCCATTGCTCCTGGAGGAAACACAGGGTTAGATTCCTGTCAGTCTTTAGTTCCACTTTTTCTTTTCTTTCCTTTCTTTTGTCAACCATTATATAATTAATTTTTATGTGTTTCTGTTCCCAGACATTTTATTTAATATTTTTGTTGATTTGTTAACATTTAACTCATGGCAGAAACATTATAGCTTAAGCCTAATGGGGGCTAATCATACACAGACACACACACACATACACACACACACACACACACACACACACACACACAGTCTTAGTTTCTGTTATATTGCTGTGATAAGGCACCATGACCAAGAAAACATATAGACAAAATAATTTTATTTGAGGCTTATAGTTTCAGAGGGTTAGAGACCATGATGGCACAGAGCATGGTAGCAGGCAAGGCATGGTGCTGGAGCAGTAGCTGAGGACTCAAATCTTGAGACACAGCTACAAGGAAGAGAGTGAGAAAGACCGGGAATGGTGGTAGTCTTTTGAAACCCCAGAGTCCACCCCCAGTGACACACCTCCTCCAATAAAGCCATACCTCCTAATCCTTCCCAAACAGTTTCACCAACTAGAAACCAAGTATTCAAACCTATGAGCCATGGGGGCTATTCTCAAGCAAAACACAGACAGACGGATGGATGGATGGATGGATGGATGGATGGATGGATGGATGGATGGACAGGGATACACACACACACACACACACATACACACACACACACACTGAGAATAAAAACCTGAAACAAGAAAGCAGATGCCATCTTGTTTGATATAAACAGAGACTGTGGATGTGGAAGGGCTCAAAGTTCTTGCCACTTCAATGGATGTAGTGGTTCATGCCTATAACACCAGTACCTAGGAGGTCGAGGCAGCTTTGAGGCCGGTGTAGGCTATATAGTGGGTTCTAGACTATATAGTGGGTTCCTTTCAGATTTAAGACTGCCAATGCCAGTCTTAAATATCTATGTTTTGGAACATCAGGATTCACTGCAAAATAAGTTTGAAAATGCTGCTATCAAGATGCCTCCTATGCCTGTGGCACTGGAAGAGAGATAGGGTCTGGATTCTTACAGCTGTACTTGAAAGGGTCAGGGTCATTTCTTTAAAACAGAGACTAAATTCTGTACCCATTTTGCAGCTGAGTAATTTGCCTGTCTTTTGTTACTCTGCTTTTCCAAGCTTTCATGTTCTATTATTGTGTCTCATCGAATTGAGTACAATTTTATCTTTTTGATGTGTTTGTAGATTTATTCACAAGAGAGGTTTAATTACTGATTTTATAAACCAAATTTTACTAGCAAAATTAGGTTTGTCCCACCAGACTGCCAAAAATAACTTCCATTTGAAGCTGCTGCTGCTTCTCCCCCTCCTCCTTCTAAACAGGATCTCACTATGGAAGCACTAGCTGGCCTGGAACTCAGAATGTAGACCAGGCTGGCTTTGAACTCATAGACATAGCCTGCCTCTGCCTCCCAGTTCTGGGATTAAAGTGTGCACCAACACACCCAGCTCTGGAGATACTTCTTGTGGAAGCTCCCGCTCTGTTCAAGCCTCCCAGTCCGCTTCTGCAGGAGAAATCCTACCTTCCTCACATCTTTCTCTAGGTCTTTAACAAGAGCTTATCTTGACCAAAGCTCCGGCTGTCCTCAGTTTCAATGATTTCAATCAGCTGCTCTTTTGGAAGCATCGACGGTATCTGGACTGTCAATGCCACAGCACAACCAATGCTGCATGCGTGTAAAGCATGGGAGCAATTTCTGGTCCTGATAAACAGATGCCAGGGACTTGACTCCATTCTCATTTGAAACCACTGAAGACCCAACTTCGGCAAGTGCTGCCTGGCACTGTATTTATCTCATTTTCTGATGTTATGTCTAAACATCACAATTCACACTTGGTACGGCAAAAACATGATTTGATAAAACTGATAATGGATGCAATATAATTTTAACTTGCAAAAGACCTCCAAAGAAAATGTATATGACTTTTGATCTTTGAGACTAACATTCTCCCTGCTCCCGTGTTTTTCTATAACTTCCGAATTCTCCACACTCCCCTCGCCCCTTTCTCTCTCTCTGCCAACACACCTTGGGGCTTCTTGACCCGTGGTTTTCCTCCCTGTCTTCTGCTTGGTAAAATGTATGAAAAAGCAATTTGAAAGAGCAAGTGCAGATGTCACTGTCTCTAACAACAATTGGTGCTGAATTAGCAAACACAGAGATAGATATATCAATCTGAAACTTTTTCCTATTCCATTGGCAAAAAATGAAGAATACCTATGTGGAGAAGGGAAAACATGTATTTTCATGCCGTGTGTGGAGATGTAAGTGGATTCTTTTATTCTGAAGGAAACTTTGGTACAATAGGTCACAGGTCCCTTTCCATCTATCAATTTTACTTGCAGGATTTTATCAAGAAGAAATTAGGAAAATGTGCAAAGGTGGATAAGGATTTGCTTGTGGCTGTTTTAAGCTGGGACAGGCTGCCACACAGTCATTTAGTGTACTCATTGCTATGCTGTTGAAGCTATTGCTTAGTCCAGGCACCATCCTAAGCAGATAAAGTAGCTGTAAGATCAGTAATTGAGGCTGGGTGTAACAGTACACACATTAATCCCAGCAGAGGCAGGGGCAGATCTCTGAGTTTGAGGCTAGCCAGGTCTACATGTGGCTAGCCAAGACTACATAGTAAGAACCTGTCTCAAAAAACAAAAACAAAACCAAAGCAACCAGTACTCAAAAACTGTGTAGGGAGGGTGTGATGTGTAATTTGTTAAAGGTCACACAGTTAAGAACATGCAATCTTTTTCTTGCTACTGTTATAAATGTGTTAAGCCACTGAAGAAGTGTATGTAATGACAAAAGGAAATGTTTGTAATATGCTGCTACACTAAAAATGGCTACATTTTGTTTTTCTAATAACATAGATACAGGACTATTTAGATTTAAAAAATAAATCATCATTTTCTAGAATGAGTCTGTTTCATTTATTACTTCCAAATTCACTGTTGTTGTTAATACCCCATTATATATGGTTATTTCTAGAAATGGTACTGTATGCTTTTTATGCCCATACTTCGGTTTTTAACTTTAGTTTATTGTTTTATGTTTTAAAATTTTATCCATTGAGAATTTCATAGGTTTATACAATGATTATACCCATTCCCTATTTCCCCCTTCCAACTCTCTCTAGGTTCTCCTCAACAAGTGTCCTCGCCCCCCACCTTCATATCCTGTGCTCTTTTCCCCACCCCAGCATCTAATTAAGTGCTGCCCATAGAAGAATCAATGTGGGCTCATTCAGTGGTGCTCTGGCAACCTATCAGTGGCCACACCCCCAAAGAAAAATGGCTGCCTTCTCCCCAGTAACCAACCGCTGCCGGTATCCCCTCCGGTAGGGGTGGGGGCCTTGTGAATCCCTCCCCACTCATGATGATGGATTACCGATTGACTTGATCTGTGCAGGTAACCACAGCTGCTGTAAGATCATTAACTCTTTTTTTTTTTATTAGTTTTAACTTTTCTCTGGCCATGAACAGGCTTCATCTGGGTTTTCAGAGCATCATCTTATTCTTTGTTGTCCTCTCACGTGGTTAGTTTTTAGTTGCTAAATTTCCAATAGAGTCTTTATTGTCTCCTCTCTTTCTGTGGTTTTAATCTGACACTCTTTCATCATTTAACTACTTAAGAAGTTAACATTTTTCTCATTTTTCTAATATGTACAGGGACAACCATAAATGCCCTCTTGATGTGATATTAGTTTTCATAGAACTGAACCTGGGCCCTCTGCAAGAGCAGCCAATGCCTTAACCACTGTGCTATCTCTAGATCCTTGTTATTTATTTTTATTTTGTAAGGAAGATTCTCACTCCAAAGCCTGGTCAGGTCTGGAATTTTCTTTGCAGGCCATACTGGCTTTGAACTCACGACAATCATCTTGTCCCATGCTATTGAGTGCTGGGATCACCACAGGTGTTAGTCACTGTGTCTGGCTTCCTGAGATGTTCAGAAGGGCATTGGTGTAGTGGGTAGCCATTCTGTCTTTGATCTGGAAGTTCCAACCCCCTTTGAGGCTTTGGTAGCTGTTATACCTACAAGGTGGAGCCGAGAGAGGACCCCTGAAGACCCGAGATCAGTTGCCTTAATAATTTCACCAATAAATTGGTTAGCTTTCAAATATGAGGATTCTTTGCTTATCTTTTTTGGTATTAATTATAGCCTTAATTGAATTGGGTTTAGTTAAGACACAAACCACTAAGATTTGTCAAAACTTGATTTTCAGCTCAGATGTTGGACAATTTGTTAGATGCTGGGTGTTATTTTAAAATAATGCATATATGGTGCTGGAGAAATAGTTTAGTCGGTAAAGTGTTTGCCTTTCAAGCACGAAGAAGTTGAGTTTGGTCCTCAGAGCCCACATTGACAAGGAAACCAGTTGTGGAATGACATGCTTGTAACTCCAGTACTGGGAAGGCAGGGATAGGTGCATCCCTGGGGGCCTGAGGGTCAGCTTACTCAGCTTACTTAGAGCACTTGCTGAATTCTCAGGCCAGCAAGAGACTGGCTCAAAAAGTGGATGACACCTGAGGTTGTCCTCTGACTGTCACATGCACATGTACACACACACACACACACACACACACACACACACACACACACACGGGGGGGGGGAGAGAGAGAGAGAGAGAGAGAGAGAGAGAGAGAGAGAGAGAGAGAGAGAGAGAGAGAGGAGAGAGAGAGAAAAGAGAGGGGGGAGAGAGGGGGGAGAGGGAAGAAAGAGAGGAGAAGGTGGGAGAGGGAGGCTATTTAACATTAGTTGGGTGCTCTGTTCTCTACTTGCCCATTAAGCAGTTTGTCAAGCTTGTTCAAATCCTTACAGATGTTTTCTTTTCGTGTTCTGTGACTTAGAAGGACATGCCAGCAATTTCCAGCCATGATGTGGCCTTTATTTCTTCTTTTATTTTCAGCATTTTTCTTCTTCACATATTTTGAGACAGGGTCCTCAGATTGATACAAACTCAGCGTCTTATTTTCTTGCAATGTGTGGAGAGATTGGTTCCAGGATCCCCACAGATCCCAAGACCTGCACTTGTCCGAGTCTCTTATATTTTATCTCTGTAGTTATTGCATATAACCCCCACAGATCCTCCTGTATACTTCAATCATGTCTGAGCTCCTTATACTGCTGAATACAATGTCAACACCGTGTAGTGTATTGTTATAATGTATCTTGTGCATAGTTGGAACAGATTAGTCAAACGGGGCATACAGAATCTTTGACTGGGGAGGGCTGACTATATCTTCTGCCTGATTTTATGATTTCTTCTTTGTCGCTGTTACTTAGCAGCTTGACTATGATATGCTTAGATATTGATCCCTTTTTATTTGTTCTTTTTAGTTTGCTGTACTTTTTTGGGGTTTTTGGAAACACTATGGCATTATTTGTTCAAATATTATTTCTGCTTTATCCTCTCCTCCTTTTTTCCCCTTGAGCTACTTTCTCATCTGCTGTGTGTGTGATTTAGCTTTCTGGATCTTTTCGTTATTCTGAGTCTGTTTTCTTTAGTACACATGTTTTCTTCTGATGTTTTGTTTCAGGAATTATCTGTCCTTTAAGTTGCAGTTCATCTAATCTTTTTCTTAACTCATCGTTCATGTTTCACCTTGCCATTTGCAATCTTGGAGATCTAGACTTGGAGATGTTTAACTTATGTTAAATCGATTCTCTGTCTTCTATTTAGTTGACTGACAGGTAAATAATAGTTTACTTATTGTCTTCGTAAAAAATAGTTTGGCCGGGCAGTGGTGGCGAACGCCTTTAATCCCAGCACTCGGGAGGCAGAGCCAGGCGGATGTCTGTGAGTTTGAGGCCAGCCTGGACTACCAAGTGAGTTCCAGGAAAAGGCGCAAAGCTACACAGAGAAACCCTGTCTCGAAAAACCAAAAAAAAAAAAAAAAAAAAAAAAAAAAAAAGTTTAGTTATTTGTCTTTGATTCCTCAGTATTCAAATCTCTTTTGAATTTGTTTTTATCGTTTTTCCCCTTCTGGTTTCAGGCAATATTCTCCTTGTAATTGAGTTTCCTCCTCCTCCTCCTCCCCCTACTTCTCCCCCCTCCTCTCCCCCTCCTCCTCCCCCTCCTCTCCTCCTCTTCCTCCTCCTCCTCCTCTCCCTCCTTTTGCCTGGTATTGTTCACAAAGAATTTTAAAGATAATCTGAGGTTCTTGCATTGTTTTCTTTTTCTGGGCAAGATTCCCACTAGCTTCTCTAGACATCTCACCTGGACAGATTACCTTAGTCCTGTAAGGCGTTGAGATGACTCAGGTCAGGGTTTAGCCACTGTGAAGGCCAGTCTGCTCTTAGCTTATCATATTTTTTGAGTAGAATTTCACTGAGAATATTGAGTATTTCCCAGGGAGCCTGGGGCAGTCTTGGACTCAAATATTTATTCCCTTGATCCCCTGAGAGGCTAGTGCTCACTTTCTTAGCCTCTCATTTGTGCTCTTCATTTTCAGCCTCAGCAAGTTGTCTCCAGGACTGTAAATTATGGGTTATGTCTGCCATGCTCCCTTCCTGCCTAGACTTGGTCCCACAACTCCTCACTAATTTTGTAGTGCTTTGAAGCGAAAAATGTAACTAGGTCATCAAAATTATCTTATAAATGAGGACACCAATATCAACACTTATTGGTCCTTTTTAGAAAAAAAATAGTAATAGAAATAAAATGTTGCCTATGACCATCTTATCTAAGCCTTTCTTGGGAATTTTTCCAGTCCCTTTCTCTGCTTCATATACTGATGGAATGATGAACATGTTCGGTGAGTGCTCATAGCATTAACTCTTGATGTGCTTTATAAAATAGTAACCTGAACTCATTTATCCCTAATACCACATTTATAAATTCTGGTCCTGCTTCTTATAGAATTTAAATGACTTGCAAGCTTATAGATTTCCTCTTTCCAAAAATTATATAGGTGAAATGTCATCTAAGATAGTTAAAACCATTATTATCATTAGAAAGGTGAGGAACATCACCAGTTTACCAGTGTTTTTCTTTTTCTTTTTTTTTTTTCCGAGACAGGGTTTCTCTGTGTAGCTTTGCGCCTTTCCTGGAACTCACTTGGTAGCCCAGGCTGGCCTCGAACTCACAGAGATCCGCCTGGCTCTGCCTCCCGAGTGCTGGGATTAAAGGCGTGTGCCACCACCGCCCGGCATGTGTGTTTTTCTTTTAAATGAGAGGAGACGTAAAGGGGAGTTTGCTCAGATGATTGCATTCGACTTTCCTGCCTTTAAATGCTTTCCTCTTTCTTTGAAATCCATTTATGAAACTACAGATGTGGTTTCCTTCTCAGAAGAACACCCGTGTGTCGTTCGTGGTGTCAGTATTGATTTTTAATAACCCTAGGTTCTGAAGCTTGAGGTCCTTTGATAATATCGCCTCACACTGATAAGCTCTTGGAAAAGACAAATGATCAGATTCATATTAATATCACTATACTTACAGGAATCTTCGTTAAATTCATGATAGCACAAAAGGAAATTACATTTTAATTGAAGATTACCTGTAAAAATGGAAGATTTCCAAGATTCTCGATATCTAGGTAATGTTAAGTAGCTGAAAATAGGAAATAAGCATGGGTTCATTCTCTAAAATAAGTTTCAGGCACTGGAGAACTGGAAGGCAGTCAGCTCTGAAAATGGTTTTAGTGAGTCTCAGTCCTATGACAACCATGGGCTCCACGCTGACTCCTCTGATAATGTGGCGACTGTAAGTGATGCTGTATTGTGGTGGTAATCCAATTGTGCTGAAATGTGATTTTGATTGTATGTTAATAAATAAAGTTGCCCAGGGGTCAGAGCTATTAGAGCCATAGCAAGAGTGTGGTGGTGGTGGTGGTGGTGGTGGTGGTGGTGGTGGTGGTGGTGGTGGCACACGCCTTTAATCCCATAGATATCTGTGTGTTCAGGGATATAGCCAGCATTGGAGACATATGCCTTTAAGACCTAGGGGGCTGTACCTTCAGACAGTGACGAGGCAGTCACGTGTTTGGGTTTACAACCAATGAGAAGGCAGAACAAAATACTTTAAATAGACGAACAGACAGGAAAGAGGACCCTCATTCGGGAAGCTGGGACACCGCAGGCGGAAGGGTGAGATTTTAGCTCTGAGCTCTGACCTCTCGGCTTTCTCTTTTACATTGTTTCTGTGTTTCTTATTTAATAAGACGGTTGGTTACATCTATACTGTATACTTTATCCTCGGAAAGGTTCTGGCAAAAACTTGTGAGATGCCAGCTCTGGAGGTCACAGAACTCTGGGTTTTTACTTCCTGGATGCATCTCAAGATGTTATTTCAGGCATTGAGTTGGACAGTTTTATAAGCATTCTGAGAACAATTCTACAGCAACTCCCTGGCCCTCCATGGATGGGTCCTGTGACCTTCCTGTTGCTGTGGGTTGCCTGAGGTTGTAGCTGTACTTGAGGCTCTGCTCCATTGGGCTCTTTTCCATGGCCTTCATTTGTGAAGATGAATCCTGCCAAGAACACACTGCTCTCTTTAAATCAGCTTCTGTTTTGTGTGGCAGAAATTGTAAATTAAGTACATGACCAACTGATAATGGTCAGGGAGATGTGCTTTGCCTGCAAGGAGTCAGGGCAAATGGTGAGGATTTACTCTTTTGCAGGGAAGGAAATAGTTGGTGGTGGCCTTATGGGCTGTAACACAATTGACACACATTTTGCTGTCAATTCCTGCTCTGCAGACTTAGAAAGTATTGGCTGTTGCTCAGTTCTTAGAATTTCATTCTGGATTTCACATTGTAAGTTACTTTTTGGTTGCCAGGGAGTTTGAGATGGAGCCACAGGAACTGACTCTTTGATCACA
Source organism: Peromyscus maniculatus bairdii (assembly GCF_049852395.1). Taxonomy (NCBI): domain Eukaryota; kingdom Metazoa; phylum Chordata; class Mammalia; order Rodentia; family Cricetidae; genus Peromyscus; species Peromyscus maniculatus. Next base: position 73,085,171 of record NC_134853.1, read on the forward strand.
TTGTTCTTCCTAAATTCAAGAATGCTCATTTTCCTCTGGGAACTGCTTGATGGAGAGGGACATTGTGTGCAAGACACTGTCTTCTGCCCTCTTGAAGACTAGTAAGTCTTCAGTTTAGTCACTGGGAAGTGGTTAAATATTACTGATGTCTTAGTAGTAAGACAATAAATGACATTGTGGGCTGCTGTTACGAAATAGCACAAACTGAGTGGTTTATAACTAACACAAATTTATTTTCTGTAGTTGTGAAGTTCAAGATGATGACATCCCCAGCTTTGATGTAGAGTGGGTTGACTTTCTGGTCCATGGACAGGTGTCTCTTTGATGTGTACTCACATAGCAGTAGCCAAATAACTGCTCTCACACCCAAGGACACTAATTCCAGGGCTTCATTCTTAGGCTCTAATAATCCCCTCAAACTCATCTCCTAATGCCATCATCCTAACAGAATTTCAGACTATGTAACAATGAGTAGCCATGGGAATACGATGTTTCTACCAAGTAGTCTTAATGTGGTCATGTGGCGGCATTGGCGGGGAGAGATTGCCACCCTCCACCCCCCAGGTCAGAAGCTATGTCAACTGAGTAGTGAACAAATATATTTACATGGAGAGGGGCGAAGGGAGGAAAGGAAGACCCCCAGAACCATGTCAGTGAGTTAGCACATCAGAGAAACCGTCCGAGGGTGCCTTGGTGTCTCATTAAGGAATGAAAACAAAGTAACACAAGGCACCCTCTGACGTTATCTATGATGTCAAGCTATAGCCATATGTTATTCCCAGTATTTATGGGATATTTATTGTTTAAAGCTGCTTTCAGTTTGTTGGTTGATTACAGCAAATGATTACAACGCAGATACACAGACACACAGGCACACAGACACACAGACAGACAGACAGACACACCCACACAGACACACTATTCTGGGTCAGGGGCAGAGTACATAGGATTAAAGCTATACATTAGCTTAGCTGTAAACGCTGATTTCATGAGAACTCCAAGGCACAGTAAGTTTGGTTACACTGTTCTCTTAAAGGCAGGTTAAACTAACAGAGTGAGTACACAGTAGGACAGCAAGTTCATTTCACAGCATATTGATGACTTTGTTGTGAGGTCTGCTTGACAGTTCAGTCTTGTGGGGTTCAAGAGACACTTTCGTGTAAATGTATCACTACACACAATATAGAAAGAATCTTTTCATGAGGCTCTTCCAGGCCCCGCCTTTTGTGCTTTTTGTTTATAGCATTTCCTGAGTCTTTTAATCATTTTCGAGTAATATTTAAGTATACCTTTCCCCTTTGTAGTCACAAGATGTATTTTATTTCTACCTAGTTCTCACCTAATAAATCTTCCAGAGCTCACTTAGCAATTTGATGTGATTCTCTTTTTAACAGCACACTGAAGAGATATTCACATTCAAAACCAGTAAGCTCTCCTCCTGTCAATATTGGTCTTCAGTGAGATGAGGAACCACATAGGCCCTGGCCATACCTTCCTGTCACTCTGCTGTCACTCTGCTCCTCTGTGCCTACACAGAGCCCCTCCACACACCTCCACCTCCACCTCCTCTTTAAAGGCTGCTCCAGTGTTTGTGGAGTTGTGCCATCATCATCTCTGTTAAAGGGTAGTGCTCTTCTTCTTTCTGGAAATCTGTGTGGCCCCCTCTCCATCTCCAGGCCTGTCCCTACTGAGAGAATGGTTGCTGGTGGAATTCAGAGGAGCCATACCACTCTGTACCAGACATACGCACAGCTTGAGTCACCCCTGTTCACTTTCTCACGTGATAACAGATAATCTTCTAAGAAAAACAAATGTGCCTGTGCTGTGGGATGTTAATGTATGTCCTGTGGGAGCCCTTCTTGGGTTCCTTGTGGCGTTACCCAGCAGGTTTGCATAGAGGATGATTAGGACCACGGGCCTGAGTGCAGGTGTCTGAGATGGTCTGCACTTGACTGTACTGGGGGATGGTCTGTATGTCAAGTTGCTCTGATTGGTCAATAAATAAAAACTGATTGGTCGTGGCTAGGCAGGAAGTATAGGCGGGACTAACAGAGAGGAGAAATAAAAGAACAGGAAGGCAGAAGGAGACGCTGCCAGCCATCGCCAGGACAAGCAGCATGTGAAGATGCTGGTAAGCCACGAGCCACGTGGCAAGGTATAGACTTATGGAAATGGATTAATTTAAGCTATAAGAACAGTTAGCAAGAAGCCTGCCACGGCCATACAGTTTGTAAGCAATATAAGTCTCTGTGTTTACTTGGTTGGGTCTGAGCGGCTGTGGGACTGGCGGGTGACAAAGATTTGTCCTGACTGTGGGCAAGGCAGGAAAACTCTAGCTACATGCCTGCTTGAGGAGGTTACACTGCAGGGCAGGGGGATGACGAGGGAGATACAGTCTTAAACTGCAGTACAAGAAGAAGCTCCCCGAGAAAAATGTCCCAGATATAGTATCTCTGGGATAGACAGGAACCAAGATTCTTCTGACCTGGGGCAACATGGGCTCCCGGAGGCAGAGCGGGCAGATGTCAGTAGACTGAGGAATGGACGGGCAGGTAAGGGTGGGGTCTGTGTGGGTCCCTCATGCACCCACCTTCTCACTCCTCATCCTGCAGGAGAATCACGAATGCAAACAGGAAATGTCCTTTGTTCAGTGTGCTAGTGAGAAGAGAACTTCATCAAATCACACAGCGGGAAACAGTATGGCACGTGGCTGAAGTGTGTATTGAATGTCAGCCTTGACCGAATAATGGTTTCCTTTGTATGTGAAGGAGGGGCTGCTCCTCTCTGTCTTCTTGCCTTGCTGTACCAAGGTTGCAGGTAGAAGTCCCTAAGTACAGTGACTTTCAACAGTGTTCATGACCCTTGGCCATGGCCTCCTTGATACCGTGTCTGGTGTTCTCCTGAGATCCATCAGTATCAGGCAATCACTGGTCAGGTCAATTACATATCACTTACTTTTATAATATCCAAGAGTATGTTACTATTAAAGGATGCACCCATTTTTTTTCTCTTAATTGTTCTAGTTAGAAGTTTTAGAGAGTTCAAGGCTGTACAGATGCACACACTCTGGGTTCAGATGGAACATTTTATAAAATTCTGCATCGTCTGAGTTTTTGGGATGGGGTTTTATTTGAAAGAAGATGACCGCTAGCAAGTGGGTGCACATGTCCTCACTGTTCTGGGGCCACTCGGCACCTTAGAAGACCCATTCAGGAGCTGGTACCCCAAGCCCTAACTTCTTAGACTTTCCACATGACAGAGTCTGTGAACTTCTGTTTAGATCCAGGTAATACTTTACAGAGTTGCTCTCCAGACTGATGTGATGGCAGTTTCTAATACCCCAGGGGGCTGTTAGACCCTGGAGTCTTCATTGTAATAAAAAGCATGCACTGTGTGGCAGGCTGCATGTTCTCAGGATACTCCAGAGGAATTGTTGGCTTTTATATTTTCACCTCCATCCTTTTCATAGATTCTAAAACTTTATCCCATTAACATGTACACTTTTTGTGTTTTCAAGTGCCAGTTAAAATTGATTTAATTTTTAAAAGGTTAAGAAGAGTTTTTACCACAGGGCTGAGTGGGGGAACTGCTTGCTTTATAAGCATGAGTTTCTGAGTTTGGATCCTCAGAACTGACATAAAAGTTGGACATGGCTACTTGCACCTGTAATCCCAGTGCTAGGAGACTGGTCGAGAGAAGGTAGATCCTTAGGTCTCCCTGGCCATCCAGTCTAGCTGGGACATTGAGGTTGAGTGAGAAGCCCCATCATAAATAATATGATGGAGAAGCAGTTGAGGAAAATATTCCAACATCAGTCTCTGCCTTCCATGTACTTTTACACACATGTTCACTCATGCTTACAACACACACACACACACACACACACACACACACACACACACACACACACAGCTCTATTATGAAAGAAAACAAAGCCTAATATGAACAAACAAACAACAGACTAAGGCAACAGAGCATGGCTAGCATGTTGACATCCATGTAATTAATCCCGGACAGCATTATCACAACCAAGTCTTCCATGGAGACGTGCACACTGGAGCAAGGTCTAGTCTGCATTACTCACCTCTCAGTCTGAGACACAGGAAGTGCTAAAGCAGCCATCCAGCTTGCCTCCGCTGGCTTCTCTGTGCCTCTCTACTTTTCAGTTTAGTTTCTCCCAAGATAGTTGCCAGAGTTTTCAGTTGTTAAGGACAGCAGGGATTAGCATGCCACCATCTCCATCCTTCTAGAAATTGGAGCCTGGATAATGGTTGTTTTAAGCATGTACACACGTGGTTGCTTATTTTTAGATCACATCTTTTTTAGGTTCCTAGGATACACTTTACCTCACTCTGAATTTATTGTCTCAGTGCTTTGGACCAAATTTCTTATTAGCATCTGGTTAGACATATGGGGAGAAAGGGTAGCAAAATATATTCTCAACATTTCTTATTACGAAAGTATCTGGGTTTTCATTGTTTTGGTAACAACAATGAGCATTTCCTAAATGAATCTCTTGCTGGCTTCAGGGAGATCATTCTGGAAAGGTAGTTCTCAGGAGAGTTACTAAAGAACTAAACAAATTCTGCTGTTAATGATGAATGTTGTTATACATTCTCTTTCATTGTTAATGACCAGAATGCCATTTGTTACTTGTAGTGACGTGGCAGCCAGTAAGTAGACAGACGGTGGTGGCCTGGAGCCAGTGTGAGAGATGACTGCTTTCAGGAATTCTGCAAAGTGGTAATTAAACCTAGCTATTACTGAAAATTAAATTATATAAAAATTTAATAAATTACATTGTATTATAGAGGCAATAAATATTCAAAACCATGGCTTCCTCATTTACTATTCTTTGCTTTTGTCTGTGCTCATGAAATTATTCATGTCTGTTGTATAAGTGTGTGTAGCAGAAATTCTATGTCATAGAACCCTGCTCTGCCTCTTCCCAGCTAGCCCCGGATTCTGGGTCCAGTGATACGTTCATAGCTTGAAATCAGCTCTGTGGAAGGATGCAAACTACACAATTTGGAAAATATTCCAAACTGGGCTTTGCCCTTGCGGAGCCTACTGTTAAATACTTTAGACCATCCCTGTCTCAGGATAATTATTATTCTCCAAAACTTCCCTATCTCAGGAGCTTTTGGATTTCAAGCTCTAACTCAAGTGCATTGTTTCTTTGACCTTTGCAATGCACAGTGGGAAATGGATCTGTGTCTTCTATTGCTCTACCTTTTGATGGAACCTTGGGGATGGAGCTGATGCTCTGTGAGCAGAAGGCAGGGGGAAGGGGAGACAAATGATGTGTTTTGCCAATACAGCTGCTCAGGCTATTGTCTTTAATTACACATTCCTGCTGGACTGATAAGGAAATTGGCCTCTGACAGCTGTGAGGAGCTGCCAACCACAAAGCCCTGATATTTCTTTTTGCACATAAACACTGTACACTAAGCAAACTAGACATGAGTTATTTTGACAGTCGTGATTAGCTATGTTTCTAGTATGCCAGGGTCTTTGTTTTCTTAAAGTCATAGAGTCTTCATTTAGAAGTTTGCTACTATGGTCAGTGAAGAAGGGGACTTCAGTGGCTTGGATAGTCGATGCATCTTTTCTAGCTTTTCTGTGTCTTTCTTTCTTTCTTTCTTTCTTTCTTTCTTTCTTTCTTTCTTTCTTTCTTTCTTTCTTTCTTTCTTTCTTTCTTTCTTTCTTCCTTCCTTCCTTCCTTCCTTCCTTCCTTCCTTCCTTCCTTCCTTCCTTCCTTTCTCTCTCTCTCTCTCTCTCTCTCTCTCTCTCTCTCTCTCTCTCTCTCTCTCTCTCTCCCTCCCTCCCTCCCTCCCTCCCTCCCTTCCTTCCTTCCTTCCTTCCTTTCTTCTTTTTTTCAAGACAGAGTTTCTCCATGTAGTTTTGGTACCTGTCCTGGATCTCGCTCTGTAGACCAGGCTGGCCTTGAACTCACAGAGATCTGCCTGGTTCTGCCTTCCGAGTGCTGGGATTAAAAGCATGTGCTATTGCCACCTGGCTCACCCAGTGTATTTCTTATTCACATGCCCTATTCTTTGATATTAAGAAAAATATACTGATATCTGCTTGGAAACACAATTGGTAACTATGACTCAATCTTAGCAACTTTCCCTATCCAATTCTGTTAGATTTTCCCAGGTTCTTTTAAATATTTCAGAAACATGAACCAAAAAGTAAAGACATAAGACACTGTATACATGTGTGTGCCTACACATTTAAAATGTGCAGTATTAGCGACAGAAACCAGGGCTTTGCACTTTCTGGGAAAACTATCATTGGACACATTCTCAGCCCTTTACTGTTTTATTTTGAGACAGAGTTTTAATATGTAGGTCAGGCTGATCTTGGGCTCATGAATTTTCTGCTTTTCTCCAGCCCTCTAGTGCTGAGATTACAGGCATGTGCCGCCATGCCCAGTCATTTTTCTTTCGGTAGAGAAAAGTTAGCATGAGTTCACACTTCAGCCTGTTATCATTGTCATCCTTGCCTCTAGGGTTGTAAATGGCCACATGACAAAGCAATACAGATGTAATCCTGTCTGATCCAGGGAAGTATTGTCCAAGGGAAGCTCTTTCTCTGAGCTGCAGATTGAAATGATTAAAAAATGCATGGTTTTGTCTATTAGTGTTTTCAATTTAGAATCTACAAGATGTGATTTAAGAAATATGTTCTCATTACAGTATTCAAGAATAATGTATAAAAGCTTGGGAGTGGAGTAATTGAATACTTTATATGGGGTTGGTGAGTGGTGTCTCAAAGGGAATGCTAGCCTTTTCTTGTTTCTGTCCATTGAGGGAATCATTTAAAAATACCCCAAGCTGGTATATACTCTTCCTATCAAAGGAACTTTGAAATTTGCTAATCTTGCTGTCAGAGCTCAGTTACAAAGAAGGGGACAGACACATCAGAGAGCCCACACTGGGGAGCCCAGCTGTAAACTACCCATCTCAGAGGGACAGGGAGCTTGAGACTCAAGTATCTAGTCCCAGATTTACCTAGAACCTGTTGGAGGGGAAGCAAAATCAGATGCCCAAGGACCTAGGGTATAAATTAGTCATTTGCCTCCTTTTTTTGTGACCAAATGCCTGACAAAAAGAAACTTAATGGAGGAAAAATGTATTTATCTCAGGTTTAAGAGGTATACAGCCCACCACAGTGTGGAAAATCATGGTGGCAGGAGTGTGAAGTGAGTAGTCACGTTGCCTCCTCAGTCAGGAAGTGCAGAGGGAAGGGGAGGTGGGACCAGTCTATAAAGCATCAAAGTATGCCCAAAGTGAGCTGTTTGCTCCAACAAGGCTGCACTTCCATACCCACACCACCAGTGTGGACCAAATATCCTCTGTGGAGGACATTGGATAGTCAAATCACCCCAGGATATAAGAAAACAAGTCCTTAGACTAAGTACTTAGACCCAAGTCTTGGTAGTAAGAGTCCCAGAATAACCTTAAAACATCTAAGTATCCCAACAGGGAATAGGCCGGGCTGGATGTGTCAATACACATAGTAGGGTGAACATATGAGCTCGGGAATCAGATTAACATGTTTATATTTGGGATTAACAAATATGTAACCTTGTATTTAGTAACTGCATTCACGGTTGAACCCTAGCTTTGGGTTTTTTATATTTATGTGTTTAATCTGTAGTGACTATAGGGGTCAGGAAACTAGAAGGGGCCCATGAGGTTGAGAGAAAGAAGGCCTGTGGAAGCTCAAGCTAGACGCAGTTTCAGCATGGAGGAGGGAAGGTGGGCACAGAGTTCCACCCCTAGTCAGAGCTATTAGCATTCGGCATTTGATTGCTGTGGGGTGAGGGAAAGTCACTTTCTTTGGTGGAGAAAATATATTGACTACACTCCAGGCAGGCCTCACACCTAGAAGTATTCAGCAAATGCAGACTGGAGTATGCGGCTTTGTGTGTGTGTGTGTGTGTGTGTGTGTGTGTGTGTGTGTGTGAGAGAGAGAGAGAGAGAGAGAGAGAGAGAGAGAGAGAGAGAGAGAGATTGTTGTAGAATTTATTTTAACTAGGCCAAGATGTATTACATTTGTTTATGCTGCAGAATATTTAACTGTGTAAAAGTGTGCTGCGTTTGTTTAATTATGTAAAGACTGGTTGCGTTTGTTTCACCTTGCCTGCCTAAGGCATCTGATTGATCTAATGAAAAGCTGAATGGCCAATAGTTGGGCAGGAGAGGGATAGGTGGGCTGGCAGAAAGAGAGAATAAGTAGGAGGAAAAATCTAGGCTGGAGAGAGAAAGAAGAAGGAGGAGAGAATGAGAGATGGTCAGTGTTCTGTCTGCATGTATGCATGCAGGCCAGAACAGGACACCAGATCTCATTACAGATGGTTGTGAGCCACCATGTGGTTGCTGGGAATTGAACTCAGGACCTCTGGAAGAACAGCTAGTGCTCTTAACCACTGAATCATCTCTCCAGCTCCTGTTTAACTGCTCTTGAAGTCCTGAAACTTGCTTTGTAGACCAGGCTGGCCTTGAACTCACAGAGATCCGCCTGCCTCTGCCTCCCGAGTGCTGGGATTAATGGTGTGTGCCACCACTGCCTGGCTCATGCCTGGTGTTGTAAACCTAGCCAAAAGCCTGTTCTGGGGAGTTCACAGGCCCTAGGGAAGAAACTGTTACTATTGTTCTGCTAAATGAAGATGGTGTAAGACTGTCTTCTAAATTTATGTTTCTAGTCATAGATTTTTACTATTCTCAACTTTCACCAGAGAAGCTTCTTTTTGCAGTGGGCAGTGATTAATTAAGACTCACAGCTGGTCAGAGTGTAGAGAATAAATGACAGTTCAGCTTAGCTTTTCCAAGGCTCAGGGGACATTGAGGAAGAGGAGAAGGAAAGAGTGTAAGAGCTGGAAGATCGACCTGATATGGCCACTGTACCCATGCACTCACAGCAACTGTGGTTACCTGCATAAGACCTACACAAGATTTGGACTATCAGCATTTCATCATGTGTGAGGGAGGGCCTTATGAACTCATCATCCCCTCCCTGAGGGACTCTTTGGCAGCTTATGGGTGCTAGAGTAGGGGGAATGCTTTTTTAGTACTATGGCCATTGATAAGTTGCCCATGTCCAGTAAGTAACTCCCAGCTCATGCTCTGCAAGAAACCATTGTTAAATTTGGTTGGATAAAAAAAAAAAAAATCAACACAGGAGGCAGATAAAAAAGGAGCTTCTGTGGGAGAGGGAAGAACTTAAAGACTAATGTGAGTGAATGACCAAAATAGAGTATATACATGTGCTACGTTGTCAAATAATAATAATGTAACCACATAGGCTTGTGTTTCTGAGACTCACATTATCTGTCACATAGAAATAATGATAACCAATCTCATGTAAAACACTCACCAGAATTTCTGCATCCAAGTAAATTCTCTACAGTGTTAGCTGTACAAATTCTCATCCAATTATTTTATTACTGGTTCTACAGTAAATGAGACTGTTACTAGAATCCACTCTGTAATTATTGCCTTTCAATATACGAGAATATTTAGTGGGTGTTTCCCAGGCCCTTTTATCTTTATTGTGATGATCAAAGTATGTAATCTTTGGGTGTTACTATGCACTGAGTCCTAGTTCAGGTGGACTCGCCCTGACTATGGGACCAGTCAAGGTGGAAAGGTAGAGTCACAGAAGTAGCTCCCATACATTGCAGGCTTGCCCAAGCCTGTCCTGATAGGTGTCTGCTACCGGGTGATTCAATTTGCATCTTTAGCTGACTCTCTATGAACAGTGCAGATGTGGTGATAGGACAAGATACAGTTCTCTTACTGCCTATGATTTTATTCTTTGATTTATTAATTGCTGGTTTTATTCATTCCACCATGACAAGTGGCTTCCTGGAATGCTCTAGCCGCTCCTTATTCTATCAGTCTCATAATCATGATTTTCAAGGACTTTTTGTTAAGTAGTGGACACACACAAAAAAGTCACCTGAGAAATGAAATCCAGCTACTTGTCATGGATCATGATAAAGACTCTTGTGCTCCTCTTGACTAGAGGAGGGTGACTCCTAATCAGAAAGGCAGGTCCCCGCATGTTTCATTCGTCCAACAGACATTTACCAAATGCCCGCTTTATGGCAGGTAGTTTTCAAACACCTGGGCATGCAGCAACAAAGAGGACAACAAGCTCCCTGCTGTTGAGGCTTTTATATTCCCCTGAATGGAAACAGAATAAACTCAGTGCAAATGACAGATAAGAACACGTGCCTTGCAAAGAATTAAAACGGAGCGATTTTGCTGAATGACTGAATAACTGCTTTATACAGGGCAAGATCCCTGAGCAGGTGACATCTGAGATAAGACCTACAGGTTGAAAAAGAAAATCAGGAGAGCATTTTAGGGAGAGAAAAGCCAGGCGACGTCCCATTTGTAGCTGTGCGCTCCACACACATTTGTTCTCAGCCCTTTGCTCAACTGAGAATCTCTGTTAGCTGCTGTCCTCTGCACGAAGAAATTTCTCTGATGATGTCTGACCAAGATAGAACTTGGAGGACACTTTGATAGTGTGTCCATTTAGCAAAATAATAGTAGTAGGTCTACTCCAGGGACGTTTGAGCTCAGTATTAGGCATGAATTTCCTCTTGGGCAACAGGTCTCAAATACAAGCATAAAGTGGTTGGTTAACCCCATAATGCTATTATTTCACCTATAGGGATATCTTGCCACAAGTTCACTGGGTTCACAACTGAGTAACACTGTTGATGACTCCTTCCTGCCAGTGGCCTGCATAGTACCTTTGGGTAGGATGAAGGCAGTGTGCAAAGATACCTATATGACTGTTTTCCCTCTACCCTGGTCAAGACTCGGAGACCATCACAAAAGAGGGAACCGAAAGATCTTAAGAGCCAGAGAACAGGGAGGATCAGAGCAAAAATGTCTTCTGGTCATGGTAGGAAAGTTGTACTCACGAACTCTCAGCAGCTGTGGTAGCTTGCACAAGACCCGCACAGGATCACTGCTGTCAGTGTTTCAGCATGGAGAGGGGAGGGGCTCACAAGTTCCCACCACTGTCTGAGGAACTATTGACAGTTGATGGCTTCTGGGGGAGGGCAGTGGATGGCCCAATAACTGTGGGTATATAGATAGCAAAACTTGGACTTGATGGTCTATTAAAAAAAAAAAGGGCGGGGGGTGGGTGGGTGGGTGGGTGGAGAGATGGCTCAGAGGTTAAGAGCACTGACTGCTCTTCCAGAGGTCCTGAGTTCAATTCCCAGCAACCACATGGTGGCTCACAACCATCTGTAATAAGATCTGGTGCCCTCTTCTGGTCTGCAGTCATATATGCTGCATACATAATAAATAAATAAATCTAAAAAAAAAAAGTCAGGAAGTTGAGGAGGGTGTGGGTGTGGGTGTAAGTGGATCTGGAAGGAGATAGATGGTGGGAGTGGAGGGTGAATATGATTAAAAACACATTGTACGCATGTATAAAGTGTGTGTGTGTGTGTGTGTGTGTGTGTGTGTGTGTGTGTGTGCTCACTCACGTGCGCCATGGTACGAATTCTGAAAAGTCTTTAGAAGCTCCCCCCAGTCACCTTTACTTGCATCTTATTGGCTGGCTTATATGCCAATCTCTTGCAGCACGGGGGGGGGGGGGGCGGGGGGGGGGACCCTGTTATCTAGGAAAAGGCAGGAATAGATATTGGGAAGGCAGTTAGCAGGGTGTCCTGCTGTCATACTTTCTAGTGGAGACTTTCTGTGAGGGGAAGAAATCAACTACTTTGAAGAAGGTGGGTCTCTAGTGACTCTTTTCTGAAGAACTTTGATGACTGGGATCCTGTAGCCTTCACAGAAACCATTGGAACATTTGATCGATATGATGTCTCAGTCACTGTTGTATTGCTGTGAAGAGACGCCACGACCGAGGCAACTCTTTATACAAGGGGCTTGCTTCCAGTTTCAGAGGTGGGACGATGAGGAGAACGGCAGCAGGTAGGCTTGGTGCTGGAGAAGCAGCTGGGAGAAAAGAGGAGAGAGGAGACAGAGACAGAAAGAGACAGGGACAGAGACTGGGCTGGGTGTGAGCTTTCAAAACCTCAAAACCCATCCCCCAGCGATGCACTTCCTCCAAAGGGCCACGCTTACCCCCCCCCCCCCCAACCCACACCTACTAATCCTTTGAATCCTTGCAAACAGTTCCTCTCCCTGGAGACTAAGGTCATTCTTATTCAAAACACCACATATGCTCAAAATTTTCTCTTTTGTCTCTGAATTTCCTCTCCTATGTGATCTAATCTCATTTCTTTTCGTTCAATCTTCTGGAGAAATGGTGTAAATTCAGTTAGCATGATTTAATTACCTGGACCCTTGAAATAGTATGAACCTGTTAACCCCTGATAAATCAGTGAGAAAAGGCATTTGGAGACGAAGTCTTGTCAGCTTATTGAGAGACTAGGGACATGGAAGTGAGGGCAAGGGCCTGGAACAGATAGGTCGCCTGAAATTCCATACAAATGGGGAGAAGTCCTACGTATGTCCTGCACTGATGAGGCTGGGAATCTGAACACGCATCAAAATGGAAATGTTCTAACTACACTCAAGGACTGCATCCAGAGATGGTGGTGAAGGGGGAATGGTTGGTGCCACCGCAGTGCTGGCCACAGGAGGGAGGAGGGACAAGAGCAGGGTGCCCAAGCGAAGGCATTTCTTTGCCTGAGTTAACTGAGGTTGCCATGTGTCAGTGTCTCCTGACAGCTGGCGTTTTGATGGGCTGCTGGTTTTGTCTCCCGTGTGTACGCATTGGCAGAGGGAAGGCTAATGCTGGGCAGCCATTATAAAAAGGGAACATTTTAAAATGCCATCTTCTGGTGCATTTTCCAGTATGCCTTAAAAGGTGGAACAAATGTCCTTTGAAAATTTTTCCCCACATGCTGTATTTGGCCCATCTACTAGGCTAGAAAACTGCTACTCTCTTATCTGTTGACAATAAATGCCAATTTTGGAACTCTAAAAAATATTATAAAAAAATAGTCTTACAATGCCAGACAATTCTAGTTGGTATGTGACATTCTCCATTATGTTCCAACACACACACACACACACACACACACACACACACACACACACACACACCCATGCTGCTCAGTGTTGGTTACACCCATCCTGAATCAACTTATTAGGTGCTTGTGAGTGGGGGTGTGCATTGACAGACAGACAGACAGACACACACACACACACACACACCACCTGTCAGAGTTCAGTGAATGTCTGTTGGGTAAAACAGTGGTGTGCTGTTAGTGAAATTTAAGACCTTCTTCTTAAAAGTCAGTGTGTATTAATTTTTTTTTTTGACAGTTTTCCTATGCGGTTCAGGCTTGCCTTGAACTCATGTACTTCCTATCTCAGATTAAAAAGTGTTCTGATTCTAGGCATATGCCACCATGCCCTGCTAGTTTTTTAAAATTGATTTGATAGCAGAACCTAAAGTGCCTGCATATTTGGAAAGGCAGAAAGGTCGTGCTGTTATGATGTGTCTCTCAAAGTCTAAGCGCTGGGAACAGACATCACCATAATGCTGAAAGAAGGGGTTTTTAAGAGGTGGTAAGGTTAAGGGAGCTGGGCCTGGTGGTGCTTGCCCCTCACTCAGGCAGAGGCAGAGGCAGAGGCAGAGGCAGAGGCAGAGGCAGAGGCAGAGGCAGAGGCAGAGGCAGAGGCAGAGGCAGAGGCAGAGGCAGAGGCAGAGGCAGAGGCAGAGGCAGAGGCAGAGGCAGAGAGGAGGCAGAGGCAGAGGCAGAGGCAGAGGCAGAGGCAGAGGCAGAGGCAGAGGCAGAGAGGCAGAGAGGCAGAGAGGCAGAGAGAGGCAGAGAGAGGCAAAGAGAGAGGCAGAGGCAGAGGCAGAGAGGCAGAGGCAGAGGCAGAGGCAGAGGCAGAGGCAGAGGCAGAGGCAGGCAAATCTCTGAATTTGAGGCAGGCTTGGCCTGCATAGTGAATTTCAGATCAGCTGGAGCTACTTGGTGACACCCTGTCCAAACAAACAAACAAACAAACAAACAAACAAACAAACAAAACAAACAAGAGTTCTGCACTCATAAATGAATTAGTGTCTTTATTATGGGAGAGGGATTTTTTTTATCAGTTTCTTTGCTTGTTTCGTGTGTGTGTGTGTGTGTGTGTGTGTGTGTGTGTGTGTGTGTGTATGTATGTATGTATGTGTGGTGTATATATGTGTGGTACATGCACATGTGTGTATGTGTGGGCATTCACACAGATCCTGGAGAAGGATGTCCAGTGTCCTACTTTATTATTCTCTACCTTATCACCTTGAGACAGGAACTGTCATTGAACCTAGATCTAAGCTGATGGCTAGCAAGCTCCAGTAACCCCTGTCTCCATCTTTTATAGAACTGGGGTTTCAGGCACATGCATAGCAAAGCCTGTCTTTTTAATGTGAGTTTCGGGGATTTGAACTCAGATCCTCTTGCTTGTATGGCAACTGTTGTTATCCAGTGAGCCATTTCAATGGGACCCAGGAGAGAGGATTTTATTCAATAAGTTTAGGGCTGGAGTGTGTCTTGCTCTTGCAGAGGACCTGGTATTACTCAATAAAAATTTGCACAAATTTTTATCTATTCATAGCAACATAATAATCCCATCTCACATTAAACCTCACCATATAAGGCATTACTATTTAAAAGTTAACTTGAGCCGGGCGATGGTGGCACACGCCTTTAATCCCAGCACTCGGGAGGCAGAGCCAGGCGGATCTCTGTGAGTTCCAGGCCAGCCTGGGCTACCAAGTGAGCTCCAGGAAAGGCGCAAAGCTACGCAGAGAAACCCTGTCTCGAAAAACCGAAAAAAAAAAAAAAAAAGTTAACTTGACATATTAAAAAAAGGTAGTCACTGTGGCGATACATTGTGTATCAAATAAAGCTTGCCTGAAGATCAGAGGACAGAACAAGCCATTAGATTAAACACAGAAGCCAGGCAGTGGTGGCACACACCTTTAATCCCAGTACTGGGAAGCACACATGCCTTTCATCCCAGGAAGTGATGGCTGGGTGGAGAAAGGTTTGTAAGGCACAAGGAGACAGGAACTAAAGTCTTTTCAGCAGAAGCGTCCCTTGCAGCTAGAGGCTTTTTTGGCTGAAGTCTTTTTGGTTGAGGAAGCTCATTCAGCTAGAGGCCTATTGGCTGAGGCTTTTTCAAGCTCAGGAGTTGGTGAGGTAAGAGGTGGTGGCTGTGGCTTGTTCCTTTGTCTCTCTGATCATTCAGCATTTACCCCAATATCTGGCTATGATTTTTTCTTTATTAAAGGACCATTTAGCAATTCGTGTTACAAGTCACTAGCCTTGATATTCAATTATAAAGGACCATCAGATGACTCAAATGCCAGAAAATGCAGGGCGATGTTTGAGGTTTTGTGACCATCTTGGAATTGGAGACAGGCTGATCCAGACTATATCATATCACACCTTCAAGGCTTCGATCTTTTCCCTGAGGGATTTTGATTCTTTTCTATGACAGCAGCCCCATGTGACCAGTCATGAAAGTGTGCTCTTTCATTGATGACGAAGAGAGGTTATTCAATAAGGAAACAGTAAAAATAAAACAGGAAAAAAATAAAACTTTAAACCCAAACATGTTATATTTAGAAGCAGCAAAAATTCATTTACCCAAGTGAACCAGCAGAATAGAAACAGGAGCACCTCAAGGCAGAGGAGGAAAGTGCACACTCAGCAATGGAAAGGCAGAACAGATCACTAGAGTTTCCAATACAGACATGCCACAGTATTAATTACTCTGTAGAAGAGAAACGGCCTAAAAATAAGTGAACAATCCTGGGCCCTAGGGGCGCTAATGGCAGTGGAAATGGTTGCCATGACAACAGCAAGGAAAAGTCAACCAAAGGAATTACTAATACATATGAGTGTAAATGTATCTGACATTGAATAATGTGAGGCCCCTCCTTAGCAGATTCCAACACTATTTTTGAACTTGGTAGAAATATGTTTCAGCATTTATCACATGCAGGGTTTATTTTAGTCCATAGATTTACAGTAAGGGGTTGATTTTTTTCACATGAGGTGGTGGGATTGATTTAAAAAAATAATTCTTATTATAAGGAACATTAGAGGACATTAAAAAATAAATCGCCTGTCATCCTCCCTATCAGTACAACAGCTTGCCTGTGCCTTCTTACTTCTACCCCCACTGCATTATTATACATCTTTAATCTTAAACTTCTGACAGTTTTGCAATCTGTGATCATGTAATCTCACGATGCAAGCATTTCCCATATTTTAAAAATTGTCTTCACAATTGTCGATTAAAATTTTGTCATAGCTCTTTATCAATTGCATTATGTAATTAGGTGAACTCACACCTGTTCAAAGTGTTTATATATTATTGATGAATTATATTCAGACAACACAGTGGGGACAGGTAGTATTCAAATAAATTATTGGCATGCAAGTTCTCAACAGTACAATTCATTTGAGCTTGTGTTCAGATCGTGATGCATTACAACACATGAATATCTGTTAGCTGGAGGTTGGAAGGGTCAGCCATTCTTGATTACTAGGTAGTGTCCACAATTAATAGGGTAGGGAAGAATGCTTTTTCTCATTATGCCACATATTGCTTTATAATGCACATCTGCTCCACACCCTGGGCTCTGCTACAATCCCCAGTGTTTTTCTGAAAGACCATTTCTTACCCCAAATGAATCTGTCAATAATAATTATTATGGTAAAAGTAAAAAAGCCCATCTAACATGATTGAATCACTCCCTCATAGTCCGCACTGCAGACAAGGGACTCTATATCACAGAATGACAATTACCTCTTGCATTTGCAGTAAATCAGGTATCTTTTTCACCCTCGTTGGAAGCTTGGCCTCATATGCTGCCCATTCATCTTGTTTTGTGTACATAATGGCCCTATTGGCCCAGAATAACTATGTTAGTGTTTCGGGTTTTAATAGAGCTGTTTGCTTCCATGAGGATGACTTCGGAATGTATGGCAATTCTGCTTTTAGATTAGAAAATCAAAGGGTAGCTCTATAAGTCACTATGCAGAGGCCCTCCCTGAACTTGGGAAATTCAATCCTAGCTTAATGAACCTGATGATGGATTAATGGCAGACTGCAAGTGGGATAATTTGTTATCAAAACTACTATTTTGATGATCATTCAATTACCGAAGGGTTGTGTTAATTCAAATCGACTAAAGGATATTGGCTTTCTGTGGCTGCCACTAAACTATGTGGTAAAGGGTTACATTTGACCATTTTTTTTGCACCCGAAGAAGTTATTTGCTAGAGAGTAGGACAAGTGGAATAGCTAAGGAGGATGTAGGAGACAGGGTGCTACTGAGAGATGCCAAGAACTAGGGTGAGGTCGCTCTTCAAGGAGGTCCTGTTCTTTCGTTTTTGACACTTAGCATTGAGTCTCTTGGTCAGGAAGGAAAGCTGGAGTGACTTTGGGCACAGTGTGGGACATTATTTGAGAATCAGACTTTAAATTTCTGGCTAGCTTAGGACAATTGAAGTGAAAAAACCTTGCTTCTTTTTTCCAAGCCATGAGGCCAAAAAAAAAGATTTAAAATTTTTTGTTATAAATATAGTCCTTTGCCGGGCGGTGGTGGCACACGCCTTTAATCCCAGCACTCGGGAGGCAGAGCCAGGCGGATCTCTGTGAGTTCGAGGCCAGCCCGGGCTACCAAGTGAGCTCCAGGAAAGGCGCAAAGCTACGCAGAGAAATCCTGTCTCAAAAAAAAAAAAAAAAAAAAAAAAAAAAAAAAAAAAAAAAAAAAAAAAGAAAAGAAAAAACAAAAACAAACAAACAAACAAAAAAACCATAGTCCTGCCTGTTTTATGTTACTACAATAAGCCACCATTGACTGAGTGGTTTATAATCAATACAAGTTTGTTTCTCATTGTCCTGGAGAATGGGGAGTTCTAGATTTAATGCCAGGGTTTCAGAATCATATGGCAGTACAAAGATTCAAAGCTGGGACTCCATGAGTCAGGCTGATCAGGTCTGACTATTACTTCCTCACACTGACCAACAGTTGGTCTTTGGCCAAATTAAAACTCTCTAAACATCCCTTTCCTCATTTTAATGGTGCTAGCATTGATAGAAGCCTTGTAGCTTTGTTGAAAAGATTCAAAGAGAGAATCCACAGAGGTATTTAATGTGATTGTAGAGCAGATGTGGTATTTAACAAATGTTAGTTGTTCCCACGGATGTAGAGACGTCTTATGAGTATACAAGAAGGCCCTTCATCCAAAGCCAGTCCCCTTCAGCTATAACTAAGGAAAATTTGTTTATGGCAATTCAAATCCTACTGAGAAGCCAAATGTGTAATTTGACCCAATTAGAGCTAGATGGAAATTCATAATAAACATTTGCTAATCACATAAAGCCCCCTAAGCAGTTCCTGAAATGAGGGGGGATAATTGCTCCTAGGTCGTGGCTTTTGTTACAGCTCTTATCACATTGACTGAAATAGTCATGAATTCTCTTTCAGGTAGTCCATTTATGTTAATTACTGGCCCTAGCTCCATTTCCATTACTTAGGTTTCTCAATCACAAAATTATAGATTCCAGCATGAACACATACCTTAAAATGAGTGGAGTGAAACTTCCACTCCTTGGGAGAAAGAATTCCCACTATGACTAATTATTATGGAGGGTTTATTCTTAAGACATGCTGCTGGGAGAAAACAGGAGTGATTTTATTTGGTTCCAATTGTGCTGTGCACCTTGTCAAACTAGGTGCTTGTGTCAAGGTTTAGCAGTGGTTCTCAACCTTCCTAAGGTTGCAACCCTTTGAGACAGTTTCTCATGCTGTGGTGAACCCCAGCCATAAAGTTATTTTTTATGGTTGTTGCTATTTTATAACCACAAATTTTCTAGTGTTATGAATCACAATGTAAATATCTGGTATTTCCAATGGTCTTAGGTGACCCCTATGAAAGGGTCATTCGACTCTCAAAGGGATCAAGACCCACAGCTTTAGAGGGACTTAAAGACAGAATACATCTGTTGTGATTTGAATGTGAAATGTCCTACATAGGTCATGTGTTTGAAAACTTGGACCTCAGCTGGTGGAGCCATTTTTGGAAGGAGGCAGAACCTTGATGGAGGAAGTGGGCCACTAGTCATCTATTTCCTGACTGTGGATGCGATGTAACCAGCTACTTCATGGTGCCACTACACTGTACCTTTCATCATGGACTGTCCCTTCAAGCCATGAGCCAAAATAAGTCAAAATTCAGCTGTGTTTGTCTGGTGTTTTCACAATGATGAGAAAAGTACAATATCCTTCTTTTATCACAGTCCTTCTGGTTTGTCAACTATGAACAATACCACCTACCCATTGAAGGAGTTATTCAAACCTGATGACTGTACCATAGAAAGGAAACCAAGTACTTGATGTAACTCTATAGAAAGTCTCATTGGCGAACTGGATCTCATTAAACATGATGCCCACCTCTGTCTCCATTTCAACTGATGGATTACTTAGAGGAAGTTGTACAAAATTTTGGGAAAACTCTACCTATTGTGCTAGGTAGTCTTATGTCAACTTAACACACAAACTAGAGAGGAGGGAACCTTAATTGAGAAAATTCCTCCGTAAGATCAGGCTCTAGGTGAGCTTGTAGGGCATTTTCTTAATTAGTTATCGATGGGGGAGGACCCAGACCATTTTGGGTAGTCATTGGAAGCAAGCCAGCAAGCAGCACCCCTCTATGCCCCTGCATCAGCCTCTACCTCCAAGTTCCATCCCTGCTTGAGTTCCTGTCCTGACTTCCTCCAATGATGAACAGTGCCATGGAGGTGTAAGCCAAATAAACCCTTTTCTCCCCAGCTTGATTTTGGTCATGGTATTTCGTTGTAGCAATAGAAATCCTAACTAAGACACCTGTCATCTTCCCAAATTCTTGGAACCAATTCTTTGAGACCTGGGCAACTTCATAAGTGAGAAATTCTGATGAACTTGTGTGTGGAATGAGTAGGGAAACAAGTGCGCAGACTTAGTTGGCACAAAAGTTTGAATCTTGATATAGACCTGTGATGTCCACAGTATATTCAGTCCTATTTAGATGCTTTTTATTTATTTATTTTTTCTTTCATTTTTCTTTCTTAAGAACTTTTCTACTCACTCTACATACTATCCACAGATTCCCCCCTCCATCCTCCTCCCACCTCCCAGACCTCTCTCTCAAGCAACCCCACATCCTCCAAATCAAGGTCTCCCATGGGGAGTCAGCAGAGCCCGGTACACTGAGCCTAGGGAGGTCAAAGCCCCTTCCAACTGCACCAAGGCTGTGCAAGGTATCATGCCACAGGCACCGGGTTCCAGAAGCCTGCCCATAGACCAGTGGCAGATCCCGATCCCCCTGCCTGGGTGCCCCCTAAACAGTTCCAGCTGAACAACCATCTTCTGTATCCAGAGGGCCTATTCCAGTCCCATGGGGGTTCCACAGCCACCAGTCCACAGTTCATAGGCTTCCACTAGTGTGGCCAGTCATCTCTGCACGTCCTCCCATCATGATCTCAATGCCCCTCACCTGCAGTATCTCTCCTCTCTCATCAGTTGGATTCCCAGAGCTCAGCCTGGTGCCTGGCCATGGATCTCTGTATCTACCTCCATCTGTCACTGGACAAAGGCTTTATGATGACAGCTAGGTTATTTGCTAGGTTGGTCACCCGAGTAGACCAGTCCAGGCACCCTCTGGACCGCTGCCAGCGGACCCAGGCAGGGTCAACCTTGTGGATTCCTGAGAGTCTCCTCAGCACCCTGCCTCTTCCTATTTCCATGATGTCCTCATCTATCATGGTATCTTCCTCCCTGCCCTCTCACTCTGTCCCTGTTGCAGCTTGACCCTCCCATTTCCCTATGTTCTCTTCCCCCACTCCTTGCCCTCTGCCACCCCCTCACACCCAGTCCACTCATGTAGATCTCATCCACTTCTCATTCACAGGGTCATCCATGTGTCCCTCTTAGGGTCTTTCCCTGTTACCTAGCCTCTCTGGAGTTGTGGGTTGCAGTCTGGCTATCCCTTCCCTCCCATTTAGTATCCACTTATGAGTGAGTACATACTATGTTTGTCCTTCTGAGTCTGGGTTACCTCACTCAGGATGATATTTTCTAGTTCTATCCATTTGCCTACAAATTTCATGATATCATTTTTTTTTTACTGCTGAGTAGTACTCCATTGTGTATATGTGCCACATTTTGTTTATCCATTCTTCAGTTGAGGGGCATCTAGGTTGTTTCCAGGTTCTTGCTATTACGAATAATGCTGATATGAACATAGTTGAGCATGTGTCCTTGTGGTAAGATCAAGCATTCCTTGGATATATGCCCAAGAGTGATATAACTGGGTCTTGAGGAAGACTTATTCCCAATTTTCTGAGAAACCGCCATACTGATTTCCAGAGTGGTTGTACAAGTTTGCATTCCCACCAACAGTGGAGAAGTGTTCCCCTTGCTCCACATCCTCTCCAACATAAGCTGTCTTCAGTGTTTTTGATCTTAGCCATTCTGACAGGTGTAAGATGGTACCTCAGAGTCATTTTGATTTGCATCTCCCTGATGACTAAGGATGTTGAGCAATTCCTTAAATGCCTTTCAGCCATTTGAGATTCTTCTGTTGAGAAGCCCATTTTTTAATTGGATTGTTCAGTATTTTGATGTCTAGCTTTTTGAGTACTTTATATATTTTGGAGATCAGCTTTCTGTCAGATGTGGGGTTGGTGAAGATCTTTTCCCATTCTGTAGGATGTTGTTTGGTCTTATTGACTGTGTCCTTTGCTCTACAAAAGCTTCTGAGTTTCAGGAGGTCCCATTTATTAATTGTTGCTCTCAGTGTCTGTGCTACTAGTGTTATATTTAGGAAGTGGTCTCCTGTGCATTCAAGACTATTTCCTACTTTCTCTTCTATCAGGTTCACAGTAACTGGTTTTATATTGAGGTCTTTGATCCACTTAGACTTGAGTTTTGTGCATGACAATAGATATGGATCTATTTGCAATATTTTACATGTTGATGTCCAGTTATGCCAGCACCATTTGTTGAAGATGCTTTCTTTTTTCCATTGTACAGTTTTTGGCTTCTTTGTCTAAATAGGTGTATGGCTTAATGTCAGGGTCCTCAATTTGATTCCATTGGTCCACATGTCAATTTTTATGCCAGTACCAAGCTGTTTTTATTATTATAGCTCTATAGTAGAGCTTGAGGTCAGTGATTAGATGCTTTTTAAATATACACTCTGTAGCCTCAGGAGAACCTTAGACTATTAGTAATAATGGTGATTAATTATGGGATGCTTACTGTTTGCCAAGCTATGCTTGTTACTCTACATTTGGAATCACAATTCCTATTTGCTGCAAATCTGAAAGATATATAGCCTTGCTATCCTCCCCCCCCAACTTTAGAAATGAGGAGGCAGAGTCACAGAAGTAATTACTCAGTACTAAGCAATCAGTAATGACTGTTGTTGACAGTCTATCGAGGATATTACTTCTTCCTGGCTTCCTCTTTTTTTGTTCTATCTATCTATCTATCTATCTATCTATCTATCTATCTATCTATCTCATACCAACCTCCCTCCTCTCCTTCCAGTCTCCCCCCTGCCCCTCCATCCTCTCCTTTTCTGTTTCTTTTCAGAAAAAGGCAGGCCTCCCATGGATATCAACCAGCCATGGCATATCAAGTATTAGTGAGACTAGGCACTGCCTTACCTATTAAGGCTGGATGAGGCAATCTGGTAGGAGGAAAGGCTCCCAGAAGCAAGCAACAGAGTCAGAGACAGCCCTGTTATGTTTCCCACAAGAAGATCAAGCCACAAAACTGTAACATATGTGTAGAGGGCCTAGGTCAATCCCATGCAGGCTCCTTGGTTGTTGGTTCAGTCTCTGGGAGTCCCTATGAGCCCAGGTTAGTTGATTCTGTGGGTTTCCTTGACCCCTCTGGCTACCATCCTTTTCCCTCCTCTTCTGCAGGATTCTCCAAGGTCCTGACTCCTTTTTATATGTTGCAACAGTTCCTAGTCATACAAGACCTCTTCCAAAAGTATTCTATACTTCCTCTCATTCTGTCACTTAGAGGGCACTAGCAAACATTTGTGAATACAAGCCACTGATTGAATAGACTAATTGGTGCTAGGTGTCCTGCTCCATAAACTGAGCGTCTGTTGATTATGAGCTTTTGCCCTGTAAGAGCATCTGAAACACAGATTTTGGATTCTAGAACTCAGAAGTCTTAGAGTCCTTTAATATAATAGGCCTTTGAGTAGTGCTTCAATAGCCCATGTATCTATCAGCATGTATATGGAGTAGTTCCCATCTCCATTGTTTTAAGACCCAATGAAGGAACTCAGAAAGCTTTGTTTTCTTTGTCTTCTACAAATGAGGTTGTTATGTTGGAAACTCTGCCTCAGCGTTCCCTCCTCCCTCTCCAAACCTTGCCCCTCAGAAAGCCCACCAAGTGGCAGCTCCTCCTCTGGAGCTGCTCAAGACTGCACCTACATGGTGTTTAAGCTCTGGTCCATAGACCCGCCACATGCTTTCTCTCCCTCCCTTCTCTCAAGACCACCCAGGAGTGCTTTGCTCAGATTAAACCTGGTTCTTTACCTTTTAATTCAGTTTGATTTGGCTTACTGAGTTGGTGGAGAATCCTACTACTGAGGATACAAAAAATACTTATCAGGGTGACCACATACACTTTGGGCATATTCCAGATGTCCCTTGCCAACTTCACCCACAGGACATGCAGCAATGGTAGGAGGGGAGGAGACTCACTGATTAGGAAGAACTCAGATGCTATTCTGAGAAGTCAGGATCTTAAAGTAGGAAGGCTTATGTGGTGGGATTGACCTAAGCAATGCTTGCTTGCTTTAGGAAGTTCACCCACAGAATACGAATTAGGAAGGAAGGAAGCAACAAGGAGACATGGAAGCAGGATTCTATTGTAAGAAAATGGCAATCCAGAAATTTGTAGGTGTCAGACCCCCCCACCCTGAGCCTGTCAGATGCAGAATTCTGGGGTCCCATAGGTTTTGGGGTGAGGTGAACTTACAGCTCAAAAGTTCTCTGGTGATGGCCATATTCTGGTCTGGGAGCCCATCTGAAAGCTCTGGTGCTATGGAGAAACAATGGTGACTTGAATCAATACACTGGCAGTAAGTTGAGAATGAGGAGACCCACTTAAAAAGTATTTAGGAAGTTGAAGGTTGGCTGTTTTGGTGATGGAGTAATGGAAGTGAAGAAGAGGAAGGGTTCAAGCTGGGTGACTGGGTGGATAAAGATACCATTGGTTGAGCTGGGGCAGGGCTCTAGGAGGAGAAAGAGAGACCCCGGGAGTGCCATTGCCTCACAGTGACTACATCATGCATTATCGTGTATAGAGGGTTTCATTATAGGTGATTTTTTTCCAACTCAGTGATTCCTATTTTCTAAGTATCATGGAAGTGTTTTGTGAGGACATTTCCATAAGCATAGTGGCTTTTGTGGATGGTGCTATGCTATAGGGCTATTTAAGGGGGAGGAGAGCTAAGTGAAATGAAGCAGGCTGCCAGGGGCTATGTGGGATCACACCATGCCCTCACAACAGTGCTGTGTTGCTATCAGCAGCAATTATGACTATTATTACTCAGAAACCAGGAAGGTAGTATATATACAATTTCATTGTAACACAAGGGATGCAGAACCTGGCCAGTGAGTTAGCATAGGTGTGTGTGTGTGTGTGTGTGTGTGTGTGTGTGTGTGTGTGTGTGTGTGTGTGTATTAAAAGTGGTAGAGGAAGTAGGATTTCTCCACATTTGCTGCCAAATAGAAAAGAAAATCCGAAGGACCAAGGCCCTGGGACACAGCTAGTCCCTGGGAACCTCCACCCATCTCTGCCCCAGTTGCTGGCCAGCAGGGAAAACTCCTATGAGCAGACTCCCCCACCAAAACCTCCCATTGGACCCTGCAATCTACAAGACCCCATTGGACCCAACCTAAGGAAGTCAGATACACCCATGAAAACATAGGCGATAGATAACCCCACAGCAGTAAATCCCAAAGAAGAAAAATACACATACTGCCACCAAAAGATAACAGGAATTAACAATCATTGGTCATTAATATCCCTTAATATCAATGGTCTTAATTCACCTATAAAAAGACACAGGCTAACAGAATGGATACAAAATCAGGACCCTTCCTTCTGCTGCATACAAGAAACACACCTCAACTTCAAAGACAGACACTACCTCAGATTAAAAGGCTGGGAAAAGTCTTTCCAGTCAAATGGACTGAAGGAGCAAGCTGGTGTAGCTATCCTAATATCTAACAAAATAGAATTCAAACTAAAAATCAATCGAAAGAGATTGAGAAGGACATTACATACTTATCACAGGAAAGATGCACCAAGATGAAGTTTCAGTTCTGAACATTTATGCCCCAAATACAAGGGCATAAAAGAAACATGTTTAAAAGAAACATTACTGAAGCTTAAATCGCACATCAACCCCCACACTTTAATAGTGGGAGACTTCAACACCCTACTCTCACCACTGGTCAGATCTGCCAGATTGAAACTTAATAGAGAAATAAGGGACCTAACAGATGTTACGGTTCAAATGGACTTAATCGATAGCTACAGAACATTCCACCCTAACAAAAAAGAATATACCTTCTTCTCAGCACCCCACGGAACCTTCTCTAAAATTAACCACATACTTGATCACAAAGCAAATCTCAGCAGATAAAAAAAATGGAATAACTTCCTGTGTTCTATCAGACCACCATAGCTTAAAGTTAGATTTCAACAACAACATAAATTACAGAAAGCCTACAATCTCATGGAAACTGAATAATGCTCAACTAAATCACTAATGGGTCAAGGAAGAAATAAAGAAAGAAATTACAGAATGTACTACATACCCAAACTTATAGGACACTATGAAAGCAAGTGCCAAGAGGAAAATTCATAGCACTAAATGCATGCATAAAGAGGTTGGAGAAATCTCACTTAGTGGCTTAACAGCACACCTAAAAGCTCTAGAACAAAAAGAAGCAAAGTCACTCAGGAGGAATAGATGCCAGAAAATAATCAAATTGAGAGCTGAAATCAATAAAAG
The DNA here is from genome assembly GCF_049852395.1 of Peromyscus maniculatus bairdii. Lineage (NCBI taxonomy): Eukaryota > Metazoa > Chordata > Mammalia > Rodentia > Cricetidae > Peromyscus > Peromyscus maniculatus. The sequence continues at coordinate 73,111,284 of NC_134853.1, forward strand.
AGAAACAAAGAGAACAATACAAAGAATCAATGAAATAAAGAGTTGGTTCTTTGAGAAAATCAACAAGATAGACAAGCCCTTATCCAAACTAACCAAAAGGCAGAGAGAGCGTGAGAGCATCCAAATTAAAAAAATCAGAAATGAAAAGGGAGACATAACAACAAACAATGAGGAAATCCAGAGAATCATCAGGTCATACTTCAAAAACCTGTGCCCAACAAAATTGGAAAATCTAAAAGAAATAGACAATTTTCTCGATAGGCACCACATACCTAAGTTAAATCAAGACCAGATAAACTATTTAAATAGACCAACAACACCTAAGAAAATAGAAACAGTCATTAAAAGCCTCCCAACCAAAAAAGCCCAGGACCAGATGGTTCCAACGCAAAATTCTAACAGATTTTCAAGGAAGAGTCAATACCAATATTCTTCAAATTGTTCCATACAATAGAAACAGAAGGAATATTACCAAACTCTTTTATGAGGCCACAGTTACTCTGATTCCCAAGCCACACAAAGATGCAACAAAGAAAGAGAATTACATACCAATCTCCCTCATGAACATTGATGCAAAAATACTCAATAAAATATTGGCAAACCGAATCCAAGAACACATCAAAAAAAATTATCCACCATCATCAATTAGGCTTCATCCCAGGGATGCAAGGATGGTTCAACATATGAAAATCTGTCAATATAATACATCGTATAAACAAACTGAAAGAAAAAAAAACATGATCATTTCATTAGATGCTGAAAAGACCTTTGACAAATTCCAACACCCCTTCATGATAAAGGTCTTGGAAAGATCAGGAATACAAGGAATGTACCTAAACATAATAAAGGCAATTTATAGCAAGCCAACAGCCAACATCAAAATAAATGGAGAGAAACTCAAAGTGATTCCACTAAAATCAGGAACAAGACAAGGCTGTCTGCTCTTTCCATATTTATTCAATATAGTACTTGAAGTTATAGCTAGAGTACTAAGACAACAAAAGGAGATCAAGGGGGATACAAATTGGAAAGGAAGAAGTCAAACTTTTACTATTTGCAGGTGATATAATAGTATACATAAATGACCACAAAAATTCTACCAGGCAATCCCTACAGCTGATAAACACCTTCAGTAATGTGGCAAGATACAAGATTAACTAAAAAAAATCAGTAGCCCTACTGTATACAAATGTTAAATGGGCTGAGAAAGAAATTAGAGAAACATCACCCTTTATAATAGCCACAAATAATATAAAATACCTTGGGGTAACTCTAAGTAAGCAAGTGAAACACTTGTATGATAAGAACTTTAAGTCTCTGAAGAAAGAAATTGAAGAAGATATCAGAAAATGGAAAGACCTGCCATGCTTATGGATAGGTAGGGTTAACATAGTAAAAATGGAAGTCTTACGAAAGCAATTTACAGATTCAATATAATCCCCATCAAAATACCATAATAATTCTTCACAGACCTGGAAAGAACAATACTCAACTTCATTTGGAAAAACAGAAAACCCAGGATAGCTAAAAGAATCCTGTACAACAAAGCCACCTCTGGAGGCATCACCATCCCTGACCTCAAACTCTACTATAGAGCTATAGTAATAAAAACAGCTTGGTACTGGCATAAAAATTGACATGTGGACCAATGGAATCAAATTGAGGACCCTGACACTAAACCATACACCTATTTAGACAAAGAAGCCAAAAACTGTACAATGGAAAAAAGAAAGCATCTTCAACAAATGGTGCTGGCATAACTGGACGTCAACATGTAAAATACTGCAAATAGATCCATATCTATTGCCATGCACAAAACTCAAGTCTAAGTGGATCAAAGACCTTAATATAAAACCAGTTACTGTGAACCTGATAGAAGAGAAAGTAGGAAATAGTCTTGAATGCACTGGCACAGGAGGCCACTTCCTAAATATAACACTAGTAGCACAGACACTGAGAGCAACAATTAATAAATGGGACCTCCTGAAATTGAAAAGCTTCTGTAAGGCAAAAGGACACAGTAAATAAGACAAAACGACAGTCTACAGAATGAGGAAAGATTTTCACCAACCCCACATCTGACAGAGAACTGATCTCCAAAGTACATAAAGAACTCAAGAAACTAGACATCAGAATACTGAAAAATCCAATTAAAATATGGGCTATAGAGCTAAACAGGTAATTCTCAAAGGAAGAATCTCAAATGGCTGAAAGGCATTTAAGGAATTGCTCAACATCCTTAGTCATCAGGGAGATGCAAATCAAAATGACTCTGAGATACCATCTTACACCTGTCAGGGTGGCTAAGATCAAAAACATTGAAGACAGCTTATGTTGGAGAGGATGTGGAGAAAGGGGAACACTCCTCCACTGTTGGTGGGAGTGCAAACATGTACAGCCACTTTGGAAATAAGTGTGGTGGTTTCTTAGAAAATTGGGAATCAATCTTCCTCAAGACCCAGTTATACCACTCTTGGGCATATACCAAAAGAATGCTCAATCTTACTACAGGAACACATGCTCAGCTATGTTCACAGCAGCATTATTTGTAATAGCCAGAACCTGGAAACAACCTAGATGCCCCTCAACTGAAGAATGGGTTAAGAAAATGTGGTACACAATGGAGTACTACTCAGCAGAGAAAAAACAATGACATCATGAAATTTGCAGGCAAATGGATGGAACTAGAAAATATCATCCTGAGTGAGGTAACCCAGACTCAGAAAGACAAACATGGTATGTACCCACTCATAAATGTATACTAGAAGTAAAGCAAAGAATAACCAGACAACAACCCACAACTCCAGAGAAGCTAGCTAACAAGGAAGACACAAAGAGGGATGCATGGATCACCCTGGGAAGGGGAAATAGATGAGATCTCCATGAATGAACTGGGGATGAGAGGTGGGCAATGGAGGTACAGAATAGGGGATGAGAACATAAGGGAATGGGATGGTGAAGCTGGAACAGGAATGGAGTGGGAAAGCAATGAAAGAGATACCATGATAGAAGGCCACATCATGGGGATAGAGAGAAACCCAGTGCTAAGGAAGTTGCCAGGAATGCCTAAGGATGACTCCAGCTTGGACTACTAGAAATAGTGGAGAGGGTACCTGAACTGGACTGATGAGGTCAGTGAATACCCTAACTGTCGTCACAGAACTTTTCTCCAATGACTGAGGGAAGCAGATGCAGAGATCCACAGCCAAACATCAGACAGAGCTCCAGAAGTCGTGTCAAAGAGAGAGAGGAGGGATTCTATAAACAAGTACATCAGGATCATGACGGGGGAAATGCAGGAATGACCAAACCAAACTAGTGGAAACTCATGAAAGTTGGGTCAGTGCCTGTGGAGCCTGTATGGAACTGGACTAGGCCCTCTGCATGGCAAGACAATTGTGTAGCTTGATTTTCCCTGGTAGTAGAATCAAAATCCATCCCTGGTACATGAGTGGGCTTTTTGGAGCCCACTACCTATGATGGGAAACCTCGTGCAGCCTTGAGGCAGGGGAAAGGGCTTGGACTTGCCTCTACTGGATGTGCCTCCCCGTGGGAGTCCTTGCCTTCTTGTGGGGAGGAATGGAGGGTGGGTTGAGGGGGGAGGCTGGAGGGGTGAGAGGAGAGAAGAGGGGATCTTTGATTGGTATGTAAAATGAATGAAAAAGTTTTCTTAATGAAAAAAATTAATAAGAAAAGAAAACCCTGCTCATTGTGGCTTTGAGGAAAGAGAAAGTCAATAGCTAGTTAAACTCTCAGGCTGGATACATCAGCTGATGCAGAAGCCACTGGTGATTTTTTGGCAGTGAATTCTGTTCACATACCTCTTCATTGCGGGGCATTCCTGTAAAGGCAAATGAGAAAGGATGCACTCGGAGAAGGATGCTCCATAGCCAAGCAGGTCATAATTCATGTTTCAGTGATGCTGTGCCTGGAGGAGGGAGAATGAAACATTTATGGAAATGGCTCTTTCCCGGCCACACATTGTTTGTCAAAAGGAATATGGCAAATCAGGAGTTACTTCCCCAAGAGATCCTGTACTGTTTTCTGTTTTCTTTCAGATCTAGTTTGTATTAATCTCAATGATTGGAGGAGAAAGACCACTGACCTGAATCATCACGGCCAAATTAATTGAAGCAAGCAATTAATTAAAGCAGGCTCTTTTGTTCCTGTATACAGACTGCCTCCCCCTATGGTGGGGTTCAAGAGGTCAGTATTAGACATGGGGATGATATGGGTTTTATAGCTTAGGCATAAGGGATTTCCAAATGGGGAATTTTACAGGCAAATAGGCAGAGTTACAAAAGCAGAACATAAGCATAATAAGTTGATCATAACAACCTTTTGAAACAAAGACATGGTTGTCATTTTCTGGAACAGGCATTTCAGAATCATTTGTAGTTAAGGTTACAGGTGGGGCATAGTCCAATCCTTGAGAAACAGACATTTAATCATAAACAGGAATGAGCCTGGTTTGCCTTTACTATAAGATAGTTTTCAAGCCTAAGATGAAGACAGGCTGGTTCATCAGCTGCATGTGTGAGTTGGAGGTGTATCCATCATGGGTTCATACCCACAACTTGGTCAGTTGTGACTGCCTTATCTCAGATCTTTCTGAGTGGCTAGGTAGGTTTTCTTGCAAGACGTTGGGAACAATTAGGGTTCTTGAACAGGCATGTGCTTGGGACACCTATAGAATGGAAGCAAAGTTTGTGTGTGTGTGTGTGTGTGTGTGTGTGTGTGTGTGTGTGTGTGTGTGTGTGATGGGTCATTGAAAATAATATAACCATTAACAATTGAAGAGAAACACAGTTTCTTTTTTATTGCTGGGCAAGTATAAAGTAAATCCTTTCCTAACCCAAGAAGTCATCTCCACAAAAATTCAAAGGAGCTGGTTTCATTACTATTTGAGGATTTTGAGGGTGATGGAGGCTTTCTCACTTCAGGTGAACATAAACTGGGGTTCTAGGGTTCCAGACAAATAGCCACTAAAGCAACGCAGGCTAGTGATGCCTGGGTCATTTGTCTTGAGTCCTGGGCAAACAAAATTCATAGACAACTGGAGGCTTAATTTAGAAGGAGGTGCATTAAAAGATTTTAGAGGGTACTTGTAGAAAGCAAGCAAGCAAGCAGGGCTCCTGAGCATTAGGAACAGGTTCAAGAAGTAGAACACGCTGGGTAGTGGTGGCGCACGTCTAATCCCAGCACTTGGGAGGCAGAGGTAGGTGGATCTCTGTGAGTTCGAGGCCAGCCTGGAAAGGCGCAAAGCTACACAGAGAAACCCTGTCTCAAAAAAAAAAAAAAAAAAGGTAGGACACACCCAAGCTGTTGGACCAGAGGCAGAAACCAGGGTGTCACATAGGTGTTCTCAGAAATTTGAGGGAATTTCTTAGAGTCCTCAATATGACTGGGGGAAACTGGGGTCTCCTTTGAGGTTCTCAGTTTTGTGAATAAAAGAACTTAAGAATGGATTCAAAGAGAAGCTCAAAGACAATTTTGCTAAAGTTTCAAAGAAAAAAATTCCCTAAACAGGAAAGCTGTGAATCTCACCAGTTACCTGAAGAAAGGAAGATAGAGAAAAGAAAAAGTCACGTCATTAATGCAAAACACGACGAAACAGTAATAAACTGATTTTCCTCATATAAGAGGTTTGCCTTGTGTAGTTAAGTCTAACTGCATTTGGTGATGGTTTGGCCATTGTTAGCTAACTGGTTAGCAGAAGGAAAAACAGACTTCGGTATCTTTGTGTCAACAGGATTTTCAGAGCTTGGAGCAATGGTCTCACACAGCCAGGCTCCCCTCTCCCCTCCTCCAGGGACTGGGAGATCTGAGCTAAAGCTCCTCTATATTTGTGTCTCAGAGTCATGACTCTCAGTCTCTGAGGAAGTTACCAGGTTGTTAAACTGACAAAAGACCTGTCCAGTTTTTGAAGAGATTTATACACATTAAAAGAGAAAAACTGGATACTTTCAAGTTTTGTAAAGGAATCGATCTAAAGAAAAGGAGGAGGCCCTCTCGCTTCTTTTTCCTTTCCTGTCATGTGTGCTCCACCTCCTCCTGGTCACCATGTTGTCTTAGATAGGGGCTACCTAAGTAGGTCTTCATTTTTAACAGGGCATTTAGAGTTTCCGTTAGAACTGCAGTTTGTTTTTATAATACTTATTTCATAATTTAGCGTTGCTTTAATTTTATTTTTTACATGTTTTTTTTTGTGTGTGTGTACATGCACATAAACAGTATTCATGTACTAGTTGGATAGAACGAGACAGGGTCTAGTGTTTGTCCTCGGCCCTTGGATATGAACTCAGAGGAGAGAGTGGCCTATATGATGCAGAAACAGTGAGGTCCAAAGGATAGGGACCTAGAGTCACTGGTCCTCTGTAGCTATCTGGTTAGCACAAGGTATATGTCAGCTGAAGGCTCCTCATGAGGTGGAGCTGAGAAGTTAATGGTCCAGAAAGGATTTGGAGATTACCAAGAAGTCTGAGAGAGCATGCTAACTTACCATTTTGTCTTAGGTCTCAAGCTCCTAAGCATTGGAAGGATGCTTAAAGACAGAACCCAGAAGCTCTAGCAAGGCTGTAAGGGAACAAAGTGATGTAGTGGAGGAGGGAAAGGTCTTTGCCACCAAGCCTGATGACCTGACTTCCATACCTGGGACCCACAGGATGGAAAGAGAGGTTTGATTCCTGCAAACTCTTTTCTGGCTGTCACATGTGACAAACACACACACACACACACACACACACACACACACACACACACACACACACACAATTTTAAAAGCTTAATACAATATTTTTCAAAAATGGGATGGATGTAACTGATCACAGTTGGTCCCACTGTCTGTCTGCCACCCTCAATTCTTCAGGAGCATGAAGCATTCATGGAACTGAATTGAACCAACAGCTCTATATAGTTTAACTGATTAAGTAATGAGTGTGTGTTTGTGTGTATGCACATGCATGTGCCATGGCACACATGTGGGGTTCAGAAGATAGTTTTCAGAGTTACCTCTCCTTCCACCATGTGGACTCTAGAGATTGAACTCAGGTTGTCAGGCTTGGCAGCAAGTGCCTTTACCTGCTAAGCCATCTCACTGATTCATATTTTATGTTTAAAGTATAATGGCCTAATTATTTTGTGGGCACTAACCAGTCCCTAGCAGGCTTAAGTACTAGAATATTTTCTGGCATTTTCTACATGCTCTCATTAAATAATCTAAGGTGCATATTGTTCCACTGCATTGCCAAAATGTCCTACTGAAGTGCCCCTGAGCATAGAGGATGGTGACGTTGGTCTCCAGAGGAAGGAAGTATGGCCTTCAGCATCCTCCTCAGAAGTAAGGCATCTCTTACAATGTCATTTGGAATCTAAGAAGAAAGCAAGCACATCTTGCATTCTACTCAGTAATACCCCTGATCTTATTGTAGCAACTAACAATCATCTCTACTCTCCCACAGAAAGAATAAAATTGGAGAAATTCTCCCCAGATGACACGAAGGCAGTTTAACTTTCTGTAATTCTTCCTGTCACTCATTAAGCAATTAGAAGCATTTTCTGGAACTCATGGTAATTTTATCCAAGAAGGGCACAGTAGTTCACTAGGAGGAGTAGAATTAGACTTTGTTCAGGAAATAATGAGATCTGCTTTGCATAAGAGCAGCTGCTAAGTCACTTTGTCTCACTTTTTTTTCCCTCCCAAATAATTTTAAGAACACTCAGTTTTTCTGGTGTTACCTGCCAATGTGGAAAGAGCATAAGGTTGACAACAGAAAAACCATTATTCATAAGCCCAGTGCCCTCAGAAAGCTATCTCACCTTTGTCTCCTCATCCATTCAATGAGGAGCTTCCACTGAGTGACCTAGAAAGTAAATTCCAGTCACCAAATCCCTGCTTGCAGTAGAAACAGTATCAATGGTTCATTTGCACTAACCACACAAACACCTGGTGAAAACAACTGGAGGAGATGAAGGTGACTATGGGGTACATAGTCATGACCTGGATATGTGGTTAAATAATATTTATCTTGTCAATACATATCTTAAAATGAACACTTGAGTGCCACTTCTCAGTACTTCAATTTTTAAATTCTTGGTTTTCAGAAATGCTACCTCATTAAATTCTCACAATCTTATATTAAGAGGTAGGTACCATTAACATCTCATTTTACAGGTGGGAAGAAAAAAATGGAGAAGTCCAAAGTCACAACCAGTAAAGGCAGAGCCAACTCTTGAACCCAGGAAATGTGGCTCCAGATCATTCTCTGTGTATTTCACCACCTGTCCATCCAATATAGAGACGATGGTTTTCTTCTTGCTCCAGGGTTACTCTGCATATTGTGCCAAGACATTTATGCCCATGGTTTAAGGATTAATAAGACATGGGCCTGTCTTGAAGCTTATGATTCAGTAGTGGAGAGAAATATACACTCAGATGTTCACAGTAGGTGCCTCAGAGAGTCAAGTAAAGGTCAGTGGAAAGTGGAGGAAGATGGAGAAACGTGGAGGGAGCAGTATACGAGGGCTAAAGTTACATTTTAAGTTTAAATTGAGAGATCTACAAAACAAAAATGCCTGTTACCTGCAAGCCCCACTTGCTGAAGGACAGATAAATCTGTAAACCTCACTCGCCCAAGGACAGGTAGCTTCCCGGAATGCTGGGGCTGCTGTTCAAGTAAGATAACAAGCTATGTGTTTTCATTTCTCTAAACAAGATTGGTTGCCCTAACTGCACAGGATGTGCTTGGTCACATGTAGGCAGCAGGTACATAGGCAGGAAGCATGTCAGGATGTGTGCTTGCACCCCATTGGATGAAGGCAGAAAGTATACAAGCCTTGTGGGTTTTGCTTTTATAAACACCAGACTAATGTAATTTGCAGTCATTCTCTGGGAATCTGGGATATGGATCTGGCCAGTGTCTATCGTCTTGGCCAGTATTTAATAAAGCTTGCTTCTAATTTAGCTAAAAAAATTGTGGTAGTGGTCTTATTCTTGCCCGATAGGATCGACAAGTGATTCTGTATAGTGATGTTAACCTAGACAGCAAGGGGAGGTTTGCAGGAACAGCTTCAGAGGAGATCAGGACTAAGATCTGTAGAATGTTTATTAATGTATTAGAAGAGAAGAAGAAATATTCCGGTCAGGGAGATCAGAGTACACAGACTTATAATAATACGGTCTAGAGAGCTGATGCTTGAAAATTCCCATCACCTTGTTTTCTCATGATGTGAGAATGAACATTTCCTGCCATATTTAAAATTTTTAAACATTTTACACTGAACTTTCCTCCTCTTCTCCCTCCTCTGCCCATGTTCTTATTTCCTCCATCTCTTTCACGTATGTTGTTTTTATTTATTTTAAAGTATTTTTGAATCTATGTGTAAGGAATTGACTGATACCTTAGGCAAACCCACTGTGTATGGTTTGGTGGTAGTAGAACCTGGTAAAGATTTGGAGAACTAGTGAGGTGTGATACATACCTATAATCCCAGTATAGGAGGACCATGAGTTCATGGCCAACCTGGGTTACATAGCAAGCTCCTGATCCCCACCTATATGTATATATATATTTAAAATATTTTGTAAAAAGCTATTTTACTTTAAGGTACCATTGCTCACTTTTTAAAGCCTCAACTGTCCCCTGTTCTTTGGGAGAAATCAAAGCTGGGTTATTTAGTTGGCTTCCATAAAATATAAGCTTTATAATCAAATCTTGGTCCTGCTGCTCTTTGGCACTAGACCCCTATCTTTTTTGGGATTTAGTTTGCTTTCTAGGAAATGAGGTAGACTCAGCTACCTTGTGGATTCAATGGAATAACTAAATAAAACAATAAGTATATATTTGGCTATTTCATTGGGACTGTCAGCTCCCCAATAATGAAACTTCTATTAATTATGAAAGCTTGGCCTTAGCTTAGGCTTGTTCCTATCTTGTTTTTATAGCTTAAATTAACCCATATTTTTTAATCTCACATTCTTTTATGTGGCTCAGTTACCTTAACTCTGTATTCCCCATCCCGATTCCTCTCTGTCTGACTGATGACCCCACCATTCTTCTTCCCACTGTCCTCTGTGCCTGGAAATCCTGCCTAGCTATTGGACATTCAGCTTCTTATTAAACTAATCAGAGTGAAATATCTTCACAGTGTCAAAAAAGGTTATTCCACAAGTATAAAATACAAAATAATTGCAGAGAATCAGTATGATTGCGAATCAGTCAAAATAATTGAGAATCAGTAAATATGATTTCCCATCCTCTTACCTTTGTAAAATAGTTTCTCTGTGGACATTAAATCAAATTTTGGATTGTTAACATACATAATAGAAGGCTGTTAAGTGATTAGCTTTTTGGATACAGAAACGTTTTGGTAGTTAACATAGACAATGGAAGGATGCTTCATGGACACAGAGGAATGTTTCCTTAAAGATAGTTGACTCCTATAGTTTCAGAGTGACAGGTAATGAGTGTGAGCTGAGAATCCCTGATAGATTCTCAATCCCCTTGTCAGCTTGGTATTGTTCAGGGAGAAATCTTGACATATGGCCAGCCACTTACCCAATACGTGGGGAGTCCCCTTGATTTCTAGTCATTATAGGGACATAAGACAGACTTCGGAGCATGGGAAGACAAGCTTACCTGCTCTTTTAGCTTCAATGGGTATTGTCCAGGTTTCTCAAAGACAAGTAGTACAGAAATGCTGAGGTTTCTGTGTTCAGCTCTACTCTTAAGATCTTTCTCGAAGGCTGACTCACAAAGAAGGTGCATTTAGCTACCCTTTTGTAATTATCCATGTTTGTAGTTTTTTAAAATTTAAATTTATTAGTTTATTTTTACATCCCTATTGCAGTTTCCCTTCCCTCGTTTCCTTCCATTCCCTCCTCCCTTACCCCCTAATCCACTCCTCTGCTTCTGTTAATAAAGGGGCAGGCCTCCCATGGGCATCAACAAAGCATGGTGTGTCAAATTATGGTAAGACTAAGCACCGCCTCTTGTCTTTAGGTTGGGTATTTCTCAACACTCTCTTGGCAAAGACTGATATGGTCTGAGTCATCCTTGTGTGGATCACTTCAGAGCTCCTCCCCATGATCCTTCCTTACTCTTACTGTGTACTCCCTACTTACAGCTTGAGTGGCTCTTAAGCAAGCCCTGGCCCTGCTGAAAGCTCTCCAGTGGCTTTCCATCACACTGGAGGAATATTGGATCACTACTCCGATTTATTTAGCTCTTCTGAGCTCTTTTAGTATTATCATTTGAGAACCTGAAGCAGGGCAGTGTTTGATTCTCTTCTCTGTACAATGTTAAAATACAAAGAAGACTTACCAAAGGCACTTTTTTACCAAGCAGCATCTTTCCCTTGGAGAATCTACTGTCACACTGGAAAAGCAGACTGAATAAAACCTGAGACATAGAATATGCAGGCATGGTTCTCTGACAAAATTATTTGCTGTGCTTTCACAGAAGGACATATAGGAAAGAGATCAGCATTTGGACTGTTTCATCAAAGTATGGTTTGTGGCCTTAAGTAAAATTTATGTTTGTAAAATGTACGATGGAAAAGATAGAGACTCAGAGGGCTATATTTTAGATTTCCTAAAGAAATGGGAAGAACACAGCCAAATAGTAGGCAGAGTTCGGGAATCCTGTGAAGGAGGAGGGGAAAGGAGTGTAGGAGCCAGATGGGTCAAGGGCAACCTGGGAAGGCTCACACAATCAACTAACCTGGGCTGGTAGAGACTGAACCAACAATCAGGGATCCTGCATGAACCTAACCTAGGCATTCTGTATATATGTTACAGTTGCGTAGGTTGGACCTCTTACAGGACTTCTAACACTGGGAACAGGGGCTGTCTACGACTCTTTTATTGGCTTTTGGGATCCTACATCTCATACTGGGCCACCTTGCCCAGCCTTAATACATGGGGAGGTGCTTAGCCTTACTGCAACTTGATATGCCATGTTTTATTAATACTCATGGGAGACCTGCCCTTTCCTGGATGGAGATGGAAGAGGAGGGAATTGGGAGGTGGGAGAGGGGTTGGGAAAGAGGGACTGGGACGGGGGAGGATTGGGGAAGAAGCTGCAGCTGGGTTGTAAAATAAATAGATAAATAAAAAATAAATACATAAAAAAGAAGTGGGGAGAACAAAAACCTGCCTTGAGCATTGCCAGATATGCTGTGAAACATATCTCTGAACTTTGCCATATCTACTGTGTTCTTACTGTAGAGAATGTAGGGAACTGATGCTGTGAGGGGGAAGGAGGGACAAAGAGCATGTGCTAAACATTTACCGGTTTTATATGCACTTAATGCAGTCTAGCTACTGCCTTGCGCCATGATAGTCCAATAGTTTCTGCTTGAGAGCTACAGGAGTAAATAGAGACAGATGGGGTATGTTTTTTATACTGAGTTATGCTTCTCATACTCCTACATGTTCCTGTTGAACCCCTTCCTCCTATCTTGAGAAGACAAATGCTTGCAGAGCTATCTTGAGAAATGGTTGATAGAGCCATCTGATTAAACAACGAGACTCTGTTTACTAAAAGAAGAATGTCCTAATGGCCACTGGCAGTATCTCTGTCTATAAATAAGTTTAACCTGAAATAGAAACCTCCCTTTGGTGTTCATGGGACACAGAGACACCCTTGGGTGGTCACATGGATGGAAAGCTCAACACTGTTGCTCAAACTATAAACACTATAAGAAACTTCAGGCTAGGATCAGACTCTCCTGAGTCTGGCTGACCCCCATGTCTGCTAGTGAGACACAGATAAAACTGTGAGTCTAAAGCCAGCCCAGTCTACATAGGGAGTCCCAGGACAGCCAGAGCTATATAGTGAGACCCTGTCTCAAAAAAAATCAGAACCAAAACCAAACAAGAAAACTGGAGTTACCTGACTATCTGAGTGTTGCTTGGTTTTCTAAAGAGCAGATTTCCATAACAAGGGGTATAGAAAGAAGTATATCCAAAAGACAGAACAGGTGCTTGTAGCATGAATCTTGAATGATCTTATTAATAAGATCAAACCTGAGGCCAGTTATTGGGGTGAACACTGGAAGGTCAGAGAGACAGAACAAGCCACAGCTACCTCACCTCGCCGGATCCTCAGCTGGTCTGGTTTCCTCAGACTGGAGGCCTCTGAGTCCTTATCCAGAATGGGTCTCAGCTGAACTGCTGCTCCAAAGCTTGAATGCTTAATCAGCCAAATGCTTAACCAGCCAAATGCTTCTAGTTCCTGGTCTTCAGGCCTTATATACCTTTCTGTTATCTGTCATCACTCCCTGGGATTAAAGGCTTGCTTTCTGAAATTAAAGGCGTGAGTCACCATGCTTGGCTGTATCCTTGAACAGATGGATTTCTGCCTCTGGAATGCTAGGATTAAAGGTGTGAGTGCCACCATTTTCTAGCCTTTGTATCTAGTGGCTGCTCTGTCTCTGACCCCAGATAAGTTTATTAGGGTGTACAATATTTTGGGGAACACAATATCACCACAGGTGCTGTCATGAAAACATTCACAATTAAGGAAAGACAAGGAACATGAACATCAAGAAAGGAAACTAATAATACCAGCCCCACCTAGAGCAAACCTGGTAAACATGTTGAATGGAGAAGGTAGATATGGAGAGATGAGTGTTTCCTGGGTAAGGAGTCTCCTTATGATTGCTACAGAATGATATTCTCTGGGTGAGACATGGTGCTGTGTGACAATCTTTGTACACTGTGAAAATGTGTTGCTCTCATTGTTAATAAAAAGCTGATTGGCCAGTAGCCAGGCAGGAAGTATAGGTGGGACAACCAAACTAAGGACTGGAAAGGAGGGTGGAGTCAGGGAAGTTGCCAGCAGATGCAGAGAGAAGCAAGATGGGCATGCTGTGAGAAGAGGTACCAAGTCATGTGGCACAGCATAGATAAGAAATATGTGTTAATTTAAAATGTAAGAGTTAGTTAGTAACAAGCCTGAGCTATTGGCTGATCATTTATAATTAATATTAAGCCTCTGTGTTGGTTCCTTGGTACTGGCGGTTGGGAAAGAAAAGTCCCATCTACAACATGGCTGTTGCCCTTTTGAACTCTCAGCAGCTACATTTACTCACACACCACCTACATTCAATCGGACCCATTAATGTTCGGCCCTGGAGGCAGGAAGGGGCTCATGAGACCCTGCTCCTCCTTCAGAATTTATAGGCAGTTAATTGATGCTGTGAGAGACATTTTCTTTGGTGGTATAGCCACTTACAAGCTGTCTTTGCAGCTTTTGCCCTAACTGAGCTAAAAATCATTGCTCCAGCAAGCCAAATTTATGTGGAATGATTCCTTTGGTCTGTTATTAGTGCCCTATCTGGAGTTAGTAAATGTTTATTCATTTTCCCAGGAAAAGTTGACATGACAGAGGTGATTTTTGAGTTGAAATTTGAATAAGACAGACTTTTGTAAAATGACGAGTAGTTCATCTGTAGTGGAGGTAATGGCTTGAGCAATGGCAGTGAGAAGATCCTATAGAGAGATGCTCAGAAGGTCATGGATGGCAGGACAGAAGCCAAGGGACTGTGTTGGCAAAGAAAGTTTTATTTGCAAAACTTCTGTCAAGTGACAGCCATATGGACACTCCTGCCTCCTGGGGGCGAGCCAGCAGGGTCACCCAAGCTCAGAGCAGTAGTGCAATTGACAGTGAGCAAGTGAAGAACAAGACTGGAGGTCTGAGAGCAGACAAGTGGGAGCAGGTTACTCAGAAGGCCACTGAAGCATTTACACAATGAGCTGGTGTCATTTCAAAAGGACGCCTGCTGAGTCGGGGCTGGCTGTAAACTGCATTCTCGGGAGCCTGATACTGAACAATAAGTGATACTGAACAATAGAACTCTGTCACCCCAGACAGAATCCTGTGGACCCACAGGACCCTAGTGCATCTGCCCTCAAACCTACAAACATAAGTCAGAAGTACAGTATCTTTCCCACAGCTAACACAGAGACATTTGTCAGTCCATCATAGTTTTTATTATAGTCAGCTTAAACCCAAACAAACAAAACTCACTTGGAGGACTCACATAAAACAAACAAAAACTGTGGGAAAAGGAGAGAATCTACAAACCAAGGACACATGCACCCCAACTTTTGTATGAAACATAGCAAAGAAAGATAAAACATAAGAGGCAACACTCCACTATGACAGCTCCACAAACTGATAGCTTCATAGCACCAGACAAAAAGATGACATGATAACCAAAGTGCCAGCGTAAGACTTCAGAGTACTAGTTTTTAAAGGTTCAAGACCAGTGGCTGGGATGGTTCAGTGGGTTAAGGCACTTGTGGCAAGCCTGAGGATGTAGGTTTAAACCCTCTAACTCACATGGTGGAAAGAGAGAATTGACTCCCTCAAGTTGTCTTCTGGCTTACGTATGCATGCAATGGTGCATACACACACACACACACACACACACACACACACACACACACACACACACACTAAATAAATAAATAAAAATTGAAGAAAGGGTTAAAGACCAGCTAGAGGATTCAAATGATCCAAAACATGGAAGAGAAACTTTCCAAATCATAAAGACATAGACCTGAAAGTTCAAAGTGAATGAAAGATTCAGTACTCTGCAGGAAAAATGTAAAAGTACAGAGGTAAAATTCAGCAAGGAAATAGAAACACCAAAAAAAAAAAATAGCTAAGTGGAAATTCTGGAAATGAAAGACCATTGTGGGATATTTGTTCACACTGTATGAATATGTCTCTGTTTTACCTCATCTGCCTAGTGCACCTTCTGATCTGTCTACGAAAGAGCTAAATGGCCAATAGCTAGGCAGAAGAGAATAGGCGGGACTTCTGGGGAGAGAGAGAGGAACTCAGGGGAAGAATCTGGAACAAGGGATTCTCCAATGAGAAGCAGAGGGAGTTGGAGTATGGAGGAGAGGTAATGAGCCACATGGCAGAATGTAGATTAATATAAATGAGTTAATCTAAGTTTTAAGAGCTAGTTGGGATAAACCTAGGCTAAGCCCAAGCTTTCATAATTAATAATAAGTCTGCATGGCATTAATTGGGAGCTGGCAGTCCAAAGAAAGACCTGTTACAAAAGATCCAATAAAAAATGCAACAGATATCATCAACATCATCAACAAAGACCGAGCAGAAGAAAGAATATCAGGGACAGGGGCAACAATCAAGACACACACACAGATACACACATAAGGAAAAGTCAGTGAGCACCAGCAAAAGCGCCAAGAAGTCTGGGTGCACTCAAGGGACCAAACCCAAGAACTCATGGGCTGTAAGACACAGTTGAGACAAAAGATAATGGATTATACATACTTTTTCACTGTAATTATAGCCATGACATTTCCAAATCTGGAAAAATAAATCAAAATAAGGGAAGCATCTAGCATTCCAGATAGATATGACTAGAGAAGAATTTCTTCCCAATGTATCATAGCTGAGATGTCAAAAATACACAGAAAAAAAATCAATACTAAAATCTATAAGGGAAAATTGCCAGATAACATACAGAGGTGCTCACTTCAGCAGCACATACACTAACAGAGAAGATTAACATGGCCCTGAACAAAGGATGACATGCAAATTTATGAAGTGTTCCATATTTTTACTTTGTTCTTTGGTTTAATTGTTGGATTTTGGACCCAGGATCCATTTTCTTCTTATTTTGTTATTTGTCACTGTCTTGGTTTTTCTAATTGTACAAAGCTGGATTTATTTATTATTAGAAAATGAGTGCATTTTTTACCAAAGCCCTTTATGCAGGATAGTTTGATGATTAGTCAAAGTTTGTCATTAATCAATAAAACATGTTGTAAAGAAACGCACAGAGATGGCAGAATAACATCAGAGCTGGCTGTTGTTGGCAGCGCTGCATGCTAGGAATGCATAGAATGGTGGACTCTGAGCCTTGAAAGTAAATCACTGCCACCAAGATTGCCTACAACACACAAGGAAGCTGAAGTGGTGGTTCAAAGTGTCCCCACAAATGACAGTCTAGGAACAAACAGATTTACTACTGAGTTCTACCAAACTGTTCAAGAAGACCTAATACCAATGCTTCCCAAACTGTTCCACAAAATAGAATGGAAGGAACCTGTAACGTGTGGGCATGTAACCTAGTGCAGCAGTTACTATGGAAATTAGCATGGAGGCTGTTCAAGAAGCTCCAAGTAAAAGTATCATCTAAGCCAGATATGATCACCCCTGGGCATAGCCCAAAGGACTCTCCAGCCTACCACAGATATACCTGCTTATCCATGCTTATTGATATTCTTTTCACAACAACCAGGAAATGGAAACAGCCTAGATGTCCATCAAATGATGAATAGATAATGAAATGTAATACATACACACAAGGGAATTTTATTCAGCCATGAAGAAAAATAAAATTAGGAAATTTGCTGGCAAGTGGATGAAACTGGAAAACATTTTTTAATAAGAATTTTTAAAATTCATTTTACATATCAACCACAGATTCCCCTCTCATCCCTTCTCCTGCTCCCCGCTAAACTTCCCTCCCCCGCAGCCCACACCTCAGACCCTCTTCTGAAAAGGTTAGGCCTCCCCTGGGGAGTCAACAAAGCCTGGTACATTCAGATGAGGCAGGTCCAAATCCCTGCCCCTGCATCAAGGCTGTGCAAGGTGTCTCACTACAGGTAATGGGCTAGAGCCTTCATCCAGTAACTGATTGAAACAGATGCAGAGATCCACAGCCAAGCACCAGGCCGAGCTCCAGGAGTCCAGTCAAAGAGAGAGAAGAGGGATTCTATGAGTAAGGGGCATCAAGATCATGATGGGGAAACTTACAGATACAACCGAACAAAGCCAGTGGGAACCCATGAACTTTAGACCAACAGCTTGGAGCCTGCATGGGACTGGACTAGGCCCTCTGGCTACGGGAGACCGTTGTGTAGCTTGATCTGCTTAAGGGGCCCCCTGGCAGTGGGAATAGGATCCATATCTGGTGCATGAACTGGCTTTTTGGAAAACATTATTTTAAGTGAGGTTGTTTTCTCTTATCTGTAACTCTGAGATTTATGCAACCATGTTAAACTAGGAAACTAGAAGGGACCCATGAGATGTGAAAAAAAAAGAGGTTTCTAAGGGAGAGGGTAGAGGGAAGATAATGGAATAAAGTGGAAGTGGGGAAATGGTGGGGGTAACTGGGTACAGTGGGGGAAAGCGGGGGTGGGGGAAGGGGGAGGGGAGAAGAGGAAGCAGTGTTGGGGAATCAATCAAAATGAAACATGTATGAAAAACCATTATGGACACCCATTACTTTACAATCTAATTGAAAAACTAAATCTTCCTCAATTGCATTTATCCTCCAGCTAAAAACCCAGTTTTCAACATAAACTCATGACAAATTCCTACTGTCCAATACTGAGGCAAGGAGGAGCGTCAAGAAAATAAATAGACATGCCCAAGAAATGCCTGAAACTTAAAACTAAGTAAGCCAGGTGCCTTTCATGCCGAGGATTTTGCAGTCTGACTCCTGAGAAAGAGTCTGAGCTGCTTTGCTGAACCTCCATCTTCCAGCTTCCATGGTGTACAGAGTCTCAGACGCTGAGTCACATGTTCCATTCCACACCACGGCATAAACAAATCTTTTTTTTTTTTTGAACATGAAATGGCGCAAAGATAAACAAATACACACGTACTCTATTGTTGCTAGAAATGCATTCTCTCCCAAAATAATGTGGTGCCTGGGTGAACAAGGAAGATAGATATTTTTAGAGAGACTCTCTCTCTGCTTTGGAACATGAACACAGCACCTGCTAAATTTGGCACAGAATGATGGCGGCTTCCTGGCAGACACGCACACAAATGACTGACTCAGCAATGATGGGCAATTTCCAGTCCTGCAGCAGTTTCCGGGCATCGAGTTCCAGGTCTGAACAGCTGTTGTAATTCCTTCAATATTTTTAGTAACTTATAGTTGCAAGTGCAGAATTGTGAATAGCAAGAGCATAAAGGGCAGATTTTATGACCCCTGGGAATTAAATAATGTGCTTCAGTTATGAAAATTTGAATCAAAATGTTAAAGAGAGTGTTCTTTCTCAGAACATGCTTAAGAACCAATATTTTATCAAGTGTCTAGGAAGAAATGAATTATGTTCTTTTTGGTTCACTGTGTTTAGCTCACTAATGAATGAACCTTATCCTTTAACAATCCAAGCTATAAATTTACAACTCAGATTATGGCCTGCTCTTTTAGTAGTCTCTTTATTCAATTAATATTTTCTCTAGGAAAAATATCTGAAGGGTGCATATATTCATGTGTAAAAGGGAAAGCTGATTCAGGTTCTAGTTATTTCGCTCCAAATTCTGTGGCTCAACTAAAAAGAATCACAAAAGCACATGTGAATAACATGATTTTAAACAGAAAATACAAAATGAATGAGTGACCGTGAGTCCTCTGTGTCTCCTTTGATGACACACCATAGTGATTGTTTCTTTCATTTAGAGGAATTTGGTCTCCTGATTAGCCTCAGCTGAATGCATGAGGAAGTTTAGGAATCATGGCTGCATGCCTGTAGCCAATTTGTCTTCTTTAATTTCATGATTTCCATGGTTATGATTCCATAATCTGTGAAGCATGGGTTCACATGTGAGGAAATGGGGGATGGGAAAGCCTTATCACCTTGTACTTCACTGGCTCTCACAGACCTCCTAATTGGGCCTAATTTCAGAAAATTGCAATGCTTAAAAATAGTACCAGATCCACAGCTCTCTGACATGATCTTTTGCAGAAAAATGACTGTGGGAGAGCAAAAGAAAATTCTAAAAATGTATTACAGCACCCAGTAAGATGTGGAAAAGGCTTATCAACATAAGGCAGATTAAATAATCCTTCTCACTGTCCCTTCTGATGGTCATGCCTTCAGGTCTAACTCTAGCACTCCAGAGACAGAAGCAGACAGATCTTTGAATTTGAGGTCAGCCTGGTCTATAGAAGCAGATCTCAATCTTCCTAATGCTGTGACCATTTAATACAGTTCTTATGTTTTGGTGACCTTCAACGATACAATTATTTTCATTGCTACTTCATAATTGTAATTCTACTGCTTGTAGTGTAAATATCTGATATGTGACCCCTGTGAAAGGGTCATTTGACCCCCAAAGGGGTTGCGACCCACAAGTTGAGAACTGCTGGTATATAGAATTAGTTCTAGGACAGCCAAGCTTAGGCAGTGAAGGAAACTATCAAAATCATAAAGCTGGTAAAATATATTCAAATGAAAGGGCCATGTTCCAGCCCTAGCAAGCAGAAGAATTTCACAGCTTTGGCCACGTGGTCCTGGCATTAGAGTCAGGGATAGAAGAAAGGGGTTGTGCCCAAAGACAGCTGACCTGAGCTCCTGGGAGCTCATGGACTCTGAACCAACAGTCAGGGAGCCTGCATGGGACCAACCTAGGCCCTCTACATGTGGCGGACAGTTGTGTAGCTTGGTCTATTTACAAGGCTCCTAGCAGTGAGATCAGGACCTGTTCCTGGCACTTAGCTGGCTTTGGGGAACCTGTTCCCCATGCTGGATTACCTCACCCAGCCTTGATGCAGAGGGAGAAGCTTGGTCCTGCTTCAACTTGATGGGCCATGTTTTGTTCAAGCCCATGGGAGGCCTGCCCCTTTCTGAATGGAGACAGAGGAGGAGTGGATGGGGAGGGGGGTAGATAGGAGGGGGCAGGAGGAGAGGAGGGAGGGGAAACTGTGGTCGGTATGTAAAATAAATAAAAAAAATAAAACTACCTTTATAAAAAAAAAGGGAAGGGGGTTGTGGAATCTTCCTCTAAAAAAAGTTGAGGAGGCCAGGCATGTAACAGAGCTGTCTCTTCATGGAGGGCCAGAGAGGCCTTTGTGTGAAGCTGTGAAGTGTGAAGCCTGGATTGTCTTGGAGACCCCAAGATGTTGGAGATGCCAGAGTCATGGGATGCCTGCTGAGGAGAACTGAAGACCTGATGTGGAACCAGCCCAAGAGAAAGAAGTGTGTTGCAGTCAACAAAGCTTAAAGGAATTGGAGTTCTGAAGAGCCCATTGACATCAGACATGGGGATGCAGAATTTAGAGTTTGCCCTGCTGGTATTCAGAAGTCTTCCTTTGGCCCAATATTTCCTTACTAGGCTCCCTTTGGACTTTTAAACATTGTTGAGACTGTGGTAGACTATGGGGACTTTTGAAGTTGGACTGAATGCATTTTTGCATTATGATATGTTTATAAAAGCATATGGGTGCTTGGGAGTGGAATGTGGTTGATTGAATAGGAATGTCCCCCATGGACTCATAAATTTGAATGCTTGGCCATTAGGGAGTGGCACTACTTGACAAGGAATTAGGTGTGGTGGCCTTGTTGGAGTATGTGTGGTCTTGTTGGAGGAAGTGTGTCACTGGAGATGGGCTTTGGATTTCAAATGCTGAAGCCAGACCTAGTGTCTCTTTTTCTTCCTGTGGCTTGCTGGTCCAGCTGTAGCACTCTTAGCTACCTCTTCAGCACCATGTCTGCCTGCATGCTGCCATGCTTCCCACCATGATGATAAAGGATTAAACCTCTGAAACTGTAAGCCAGATCCAATTAAATGCTTTCTTTTATAAAGAGGTGCTATGGTCATGGTGTGTTGCTGGAGGGCTTCTCTCCAGGTTCCACCACGCCCCACAGTTCCACAATCCACATACAAAATAATCACTTATTTTGTATCTTAAATTATCTTAAATTAACCCATTTTTATAAATCTATACCTTGCCACGTGGCTGGTGGCTTACCGGCGTCTTTATATGCTGCTCGTTCTGGCGGTGGCTGCAGTGTCTCTCCCCTTCTTCCTGTTTCTCCAATTCTCCTCTCTCCTTGTCCCGCCTATACTTCCTGTCTGGTCACTGGCCATCAGTGTTTTATTTATATAGAGTAATATCCACAGCAATGGTGTCTCTTCATAGCAATGGAACACTGACTAAGACACACTACACAGTCCAGAAACAATGTCGTGAATGACCATGAGCTAAGACTTCTGAAACTATGAGCCAAATAAATCTGCTGGGAGCCGGTGGATGGGTCCTGCAGAGGGTTTAAGGAGTCGGCAGGAGAAGGAAGTGAGCCAGGCCATGGTGGTTAGGAGAATCTTGCAGCCTGACTGACTAGCAGCCAGAGTGTTTCTTATTTATACAGAATTTAGTTAGCAGGGATACATTCATGATGTTCCAAAATATAGATCATATCATTTTTGGTTTTGGACATGTGTTTCACTTCCTTTTGCTCATCTTCTAGTCATCATTAATAAACCATGACAGAACAGAGTTATCATTTCCAATCATTTTCCCTCAAGTTTTGACATCATTAATAAACAGAGTTACCATTCTTACTCATTAACCCCATAACCCAGTTTTTGAGAATCTAGAGGCATATGACAGCCTCTGATCAGACTGGTTGTTTTGTTTGCTTCAAGGACACTAGACCAAAACAAAATCTTCAAGCACCCTGGGCATTTTGCCATGTCTCAAGCAATGTATTATTAACTCTTAGTGGTCAGAGTGCCTAGGAAAAATCCTCAGGCTAAAGCTGCTGTAGTTATTATTCAAATTCTGGCATAGTAAAATCAATGTTCACATTTATATCCTTATAGAATTTGTCTATATGTCTAATCCTGGCATTCTGTTGTTCCTTGGTCATATGACATTATAGTGGCTCTACATGAGCTAACTTCTAAGAGAGGGAGGTCCTAATACCTCATACTTTCATCATCTTTCCACTCCATACTTTGCTTATCGATATGTCTCTTATGGCAGAGTTGTATGCCACGTAATAGTCTGAGTGTACAGTGGGAAGAGGCTTGTAATCTGAACTGTGGACAATTCCTCTAGCCCACTGAATCTTGTTGACCTTTTTAATTTTACTTTGTTTTGAATATCTTGTTCCTGTGTAAGTATAAGGACAGATGTTTCAAGAATGTCTCCTAGCCTCATAAAGAGACCTCTGGCTTCTTCTTTATGTGTCACAACCTCTAAGGTGTAAGGAAGACCTTCAAGTAGATAAGGATATCTCCCTCAAAGTCAGGTGGGAGGGTGGGGGAGATAGTATGTTCAAGACTTTCCTGGATAAGCTTAGAAGCAGCATTCCTGGGAGAAGGCATAAATGATTCACGAGGAATTTTCCATCAATCCAATATCCCCAAATTGTACAAATATTAAAAGTGCCCCAAGTATATAACAGGTAGAGATGAAAACCAAAGGTGGCATGGCAGCCATCATGTGGCTCAGCTATCCTGGATCTTTGTCAAGCAGCTGTGCTGGCTGTCTGACTTCTGCCATTCCATTCAGATATGGCTGTGCCATCTTATACCTTTAAGCTGTTTCTTTAAGGTATTTGTCACAGTGCTGAAAAGTCTTTCTAATACAGGCTCCAAAATGGATTCTAGGGAGACAACTAGTATTCAGATCATAGCCATCCTCAAGACATGGCAATTGTTCACTGTTATCTTCATGATGGTGATGTGTCATTTCCAATATACAAGACAATATGGTTAGTGGAGGATAGTGAAAGATACTTATTGCTGTATATACTGAGGGGAGTGCAGTATTAAATCATTGGGTTGGTTTAGTATGTCAGAGACCTAGAAACAGTAAATTGAGAACCCTTTATTTCAGGCTTGTAGATCTGTATAGGCAGAATTTTCTCTGTCTCACTAGCCATCCCCAAATTAAATCAGAGACTTAATATTAATTATATATGCTTGGCTGATAGCTTAGGATCATTTTTAGCTAGCTCTCATAACTTAAATTAATCCATTTCTATTAATCTATGTGCTGCCCTGAGGTTTGTTTACCTCATGTATGTACTTCCCATCCTGCTCATTCCGCATCTGGTGGCATCTCTCCTGACTCTGCCCTTCTTCCCCCAGCATTCTCTCTTCCCCGAAAATACTGCCTAGCCAGCAGCCAATCAGCATTTTATTAACAAAGAGAGCAACACATCTTCACAGTGTACAGAAGGATTACCCCACAGCCGATCTGACTGCTAATATCCAGGATGGAGACAGTGTCTCCAGCTGTGGATCTAAATAAGAAACATGCAATACCCAAGTAACAAGTATGAAAGAAAAACCCACTTACCCACTTTTGGGCAAATACTTAAGAAATCTTTCTGCACCTTAAAGATAAAAGCCCCAAACTCAACACTAGACATTTGGGAGCAGGAGAAACAAGGAAGAGCAAGTATGATGATGGAGACTCAGAACGCATCTCTGAAGAGGAAGCAGCACAGGGCCCACAAGGGTCCTTGAGCACTTTGGAATGGCACTTGGTAACTCCCTGGGTTCCTTTCCATCCCTGTGTGATGGGCGGCACCGCTATCTCAACTTTACACATGAGCTCCCTAAAACACAGAGATGCTTCCAAGTCATGAGCAGTTGTAGAGTTGGTGCCCAGATTCTGAATCTAGATGGTTTGGAGGGAGTGGCATACATTTCTTGCTACTGTCGTCAAAGCACTTAGAACAGACGTAACTGCTACTGACAATTAAAACAGAGATGCTTAGGGACACTCACAGGATTTAGAGGCACAGGGGAAGAGAGAGGCGAGAGAAACAGCAGAGGAAGAAGGAAGGGAACAGATTGAGAAGTGAAGCTGGGAATTTCAGGTGTAAGTTCAGGAAAGCATATCAAATAGAACAGGGATGTTGAAAATGTTCTCAGTTGAGGAGATACCTTTGTATATAGGTAAACGGGCTCTTGTATTCCAACTAGGGTTGAGAAAGAATCTATATGTAAACTATGCAGCAACAATGTTTTTGAATGAAAGGAAAATAAATTCTCAAGTATTCAGGAAATTAAAAAAATCAATAGTAACAAAAAATAAAACCAATGACTAATGGACTCAACAGTTGGTACCTGGAGCTGGGGAGATGGTTCAATTAGTGAAATGTTTGCTAGAGAACCTGAATTTGAACCCCCATACCAACATATAACACACACAAAAAAGCTAAAAGCAATTGCAGAGATGTGGGTGTGTATGTATAATTTTAGCACCGGGGAATCAGAGACAGGAGGACCCTTGGGGTTTGCTGGATAGCATGTCTAGCCAAACCTGTGAGCCTCAGGCTGTGAGAGAACTTGTTTTCAAAAAACCAGGGAAGGGAGTGACTGAGAAAGGCATCTCAGGCTGGCCTTTGGCCTCTACATACACACATACATGAACCATGCACACATGTTTCCCCGTATCTCTGTAAATCAGAAGACAATTGAATAACATTTATAGGGTTCAGGGAAGGGCTGTGACAAAGAACTTATACCCCGGTAAGCTATGCCGTGAGAGGTGGGGTTAGCAAGAAAAGATAACAGGCAAGGACCCAGAGAAGCATTCTGCTTCTCAAACAGTATTTGAAGGCATATGCCAACCACAAATAGATGAAGTCAAAATGAAGGTTTTTGTGGTAATCAAAGAAACCAACCATAATTGGGAGGGACACAGTGTGTAAATCATTAAGTTCAAGACTGAGCTCTGATTGCTGAAAAACTAGCTAATGCAGATCCGCAGGCTGATGAGATCATATGCCATTTTATCAGTGACTGAACTATATTCTCAAGAGAAGAGCACCTATTATGTCTCTAACTCCTTTATTATAAATTTAGACCAGTTCCTGTTGGGACTGTTTTCAATGACTTCTACCCTGGGACAACTGTAGGGCAAGTATGTCTCCAAACCCTCAAATCTCCCTTTGGTAAGTCCCTCCACTCTTGTGCAAATCCTGAAGAGTTCCCCAGGAATGGCCTTTCTTCTTCAGCAAGCATGAAGCCGGCTTCATTAATCAGCTTCCTGCTTCCCTGCTCCCGTTGTCAGAGCAGGAGGAAGTCTAATACTGAATGCACAATGGGGCACAGAAAACAGACAGATACAAATCTGATGCAACGTAAAAAGAGCCTTTGTGAAAAAAAATTAGGGCAAAAATAGTAGCAGATGAAAAATATTAAGAATGGAAGTTTAGATAATCAAGAAAATAATAGTTTGTAAAATTGTATTAAATATGTTTAAACTTTATGGTGTACTCTAAAGATACTTTAATCTTTATAGGTAGAAAAATTTCAGTTCAAAACATTTTAGAAAATATAAATGTAACTATTGCAACTATGTAGTCAATGCTTCTAATACACCAGGGCAAATCTAATAAAAATGCATGCCAGGTATAAGAACAAATAAAAAAGGGTAAAACCTCGCTATTAAGAGTCTAAGACTTTCTGATTGCAAAGCAAATATAATCTAATTAATTATGTTTACAAAAGACACATCTAATTAAAAACTGACTTATTAAAGTTTAAAGAAGAAAATGGGCAATGGTATAAATGTTTTGTAAATTTAAATTCAAGCAAGGTATATGTTAACATATAGTTGATGAGAAGGTTAATTGTGTGGATAAGGAGTTTCTACAACAAAGCTTGCCTATTATGACTGTTTATGTGGTGGGATATAAATGACTGAAACAATGATAAAATTTACTTCCTCCATAAAAATTATATAAAAGTTTAAAAAGATAACATACAGTGATATAACTGTGAGTGGAGAGGGCTCTCTACTTATGGTGGTGCTAGGAGCTGAATTAATCATTCACAAGAATTATCTGGCATAATCTAGAAAGAAACTGAATAGTGTTTGAGTCAGCAATTTCATTTTTAACAGATTGAGTCAATGTAAATCACTGGAGAACTTTGCAAAACTGAATAGAGAGGGTATACATAATATCTACAGATGCATGTATATTTTGAAAAGTTCTATGTGGCAGTAAAAATAGGCAGGCATGCCACTCTGAAACACTGGGCTATGATGCTCATGTTTTCTACTTTTTCTGTATTCTGAATTGTCCTTGCTGTACAGATGATTACCAAGAGTCACTATAACATGAAAGGTGGTGGACTGTAGTGGCAGATGACCTTGTTTTTGTCCTGGGTTCCTCTTGTGTCACCTCAAATAATTTAACTTAGGCAGTCTGTACCTTATTTCCCTGAATTTTGTAATGAGCAGTTGACCATATTTCAGAACTGTAAGGATTCCATGAATTGAGGTAGATGTGTGGCTTCCAGAATAGTTCCTGCTATTTGAGGAGCCCTCGATGTGGTAGCTGTTTCACTCCAGAATAATGTTTTCTCTTTGCAGCATTCTACTATGGTCTATAGAAAAATAAATGACAAATTGGAACTTTGAGCAAAATACTCCTTTCCCAACAGAATAATTGACTTCAGACGGGCCTATCAGACCCTAATAAATGATCTTTTAAAAGCTCAAAGTGCAAAAGAAACTCTGGAGTTCAGACACTGGTCAAATGGTGCCAGCTGATAGAGCTAAAATTGTATTACAGACACAGAAGAGGAGAATAGAAATAGCACGTCCTTTTATCATCTAGGCAAGTAAAGCCAATGCATAAAATGGTAGCACAAATTGCCTGGTATGGGAAGGAGTAGGCTAGGGGGCAGGTTCTCTTTCCTTCTTCTAACACACACAGAGTGATTGCTGTCGGCCCTCCCCTGATTTTCTTCTCCTTCTCTGAAATCTGGGCATGCCTGCTACACTCTGCTCCTGCTCATCCCAGGCTTCTATTTTCTGTGTGATTCTGGCTGCTCCGAGGAGCAACTTCATTGCTTCTTCATTACCACCCACATGACACACACCTATCAGAGCTGTGATGAAAATAAGAGAAAAGCAGAGGAGGAGAGGATGGGTAATTGTGAAATCATCCGGAATCCACATGATACCCTCTCCACGGAAATGAGCATGATGAAGAGAAGTAGCGGTTAGTTCTCTACAGCTGTTTTGAAGTTGATTGGGAGGGAAAATGACCAAAACATAATCTGTGATGGAAAGTGTCCGTTTCCACCTTTATTTTTAATTAGTTTTAAAAAGTAGCGTACAAAGTTGTCTTATTATGATGTTTTCATGGATTCTTCTTACTCTCCTCCACTCCTTCCCCCTAATTGTTGTCGCGTACGGGCTGATCCCCTCTCACTTGCCCCCTTTTGCTCTTCTGCTGTACATATCTGATTACCATCTTTTTCTTCTCACCACTAAAGGTCTCCTCTTCTCCTCTCATGACTCCTTTTCTATATATAAACACACACACAAGTGTGCACAAACACACACACACATAATCTGCACGTGAGAGAAAATAAGTGGTATTTTTCTGTTTTTCTCTTAAATTACTTCATTGAGACATTATTGACTTATGAAAAGCTTTACAAATCAAAACACACACCCCTATGACTTTGAGGATAAATATACACCTATGAATTCATCACCACTGTGGAAGTAGTAAATGGATCCATCGTCTCCCAAAGGCTCCTCCTATTCTTTTTGTTACTGTTGACATTATTTTGTTTATCTTATTTGTGTGGAAAGAATAGATTAACAGACGATCTATCCCCTTGGCAAATTTCAAGAACACAACACAGTATTGTTAACTACAGTTAGTATGCTGTTGAGTAGGTCTTAGTCCTCTTATATAACTGAAGCTTTTGCTCTTTAACTGACTTCTCCCACAATTCATCACTGCTCTAGACTTTGGCAACAAAGGTTCTAGTTTCTGCTTTTGACTTAGAGCATTTTAGGTTCCATATAGAAATGGACTCATCAAGTAGTTTTTTGCCTTTTCTTTGTCTGACTTATTTCACTGAAAAATACCGAAATAATGTGAACAGACCTGATTCCATCTACATCGTTACAGATGGGAGGATCTCTTTTGTAGGGCTGAATCAGGAACACACATCCCATACTTCTTAAATTCCATACCTCCACCAGCAGGTGCTTTTGTACCTTAGATAGTATGAGCAATGCTGTAAGGAGCGTGAGAGCATAGACAT
Organism: Peromyscus maniculatus bairdii; assembly: GCF_049852395.1. Classification (NCBI taxonomy): domain Eukaryota; kingdom Metazoa; phylum Chordata; class Mammalia; order Rodentia; family Cricetidae; genus Peromyscus; species Peromyscus maniculatus. Next base: position 73,140,113 of record NC_134853.1, read on the forward strand.
TTTGTCAAGATCTTGGTTTCAGCTCCCTTTGAGATATACCCAGACATGAGATTTATGAATCTTTTACTGAAAAGATTTTTGAGCAACCTCCATGTTCTTTTCTATAATCACCATGTTAATTACCATGGTCACAGCAAGGGCACGTGAGTTCTCTTTTATTATCATATATCATAGTCTGAGATGATGCTTCATTGTGGTTTGGACATGAACTTCCTAGATGATTAGTGGTGTTAAGAACATTTTTTTTTTTAAATTGAAAGTAAATTTATTTTCATAAAATATATTCTGATCATGGTTTCCCCTCACTCATTTCCTCCCATATCCTCCTCACTTCCCCACCCTTACAACTCCATGCCTTCTTTCTCTTGCTTTCTTAAGAAGTCAAACAGGCAAATAAAATAGTCCAGCCAAAGAAGAGCAATTGTGAACAAACAAAATGAACAAACTAACAAACAACACACACACACACACACACACACACACACACTAAACAAAGAAAGATCATGAGAAATGCACACACACACACACACACACACACACACACACACACACACCTATGCATGCAAGCACTCCCAACATAAAACTACAAAATCAGAAACTATAATATACAAGCAAAAGACCAGTGAGGTAAAGATACACAAACAAAGCAGTATGAGAGAAAAGAAATCTCCAAATACCTTTGAGTTCATTTTGTGTCGCCCTCCTGCTGAGCATGTTGCCTGTCCTTGAGTGCGGATGTATACCCAGTGAGACGCCCTTGGAGAAACTCATTTTTCTCAATCCTAAATGGATCACAGTCCTCCCCTCAGAGTTCAGAGAACCATGTGGAAAGAGGAGATGGGAAAATTGTAAAAGCCAGAGAGGATGGGTGATACCAAAGAAAGTGTCTTCCATATGGGGTCCCAGCGCTGAGATGGGGAAGTAGACATGAGGTCCCACCCTAACCAAGAAGCTATCTGCAAGTGAGATAAAATCTTAAAGCATTTCAGGTTGCATTTCCCTGATGACTAAGGTTATGGAACACTTTTTCAAGTATTTATCAATCATTTGTATTTCTTCTTTTGAGTACTATGTGTTTAATTCATTGGCTTATCTGTTGTTTGGAAGATTTGTTTTTTGGCATTGGCTTTTTGTAGTTTAAAAATATTTTAGGTATTATCAGTTTGTCTGAGGTGTCATGGTATGTTACATTTGTTGATTTGTGTATGTTGAACTAACTTTGCACCCTTAGGATGAAACCAATTTGGTGGTGATGTTCGATTTTTTTAATGTATTCTTGAATTCCGTACATATTTTATTGAAAAAAATTTCCATCACATGTTTCCTTTTTTTGTTGTGTCTTTATCAGGTTTTGGTATCAGGGTAATGTAAGCTTCATAGAGTTTGGAAGTGTTCCTCTTTTTTAATTTGTGGAACAGTTTGAAGAGCATTGGTGTTAGCACTTCCTTACGATTCTGTAGAATTCAGCAGTGAATTCATTTGCTCTTGGGTTCTCCTTTGTGAGAAGACTTTTACTTACTACAGCTTTGTTGCAAATGGGAAGAACACGTCCAAGGTACCTACTGATGATCTACCATCTGGTGAAAGCAACCTGGTACATTTGAGCACCAAGATGACCGCTTCTTCATAAAGGAAAATACCATCTGGGTGTATTTCTTTCAGGAACAGGGCCTATTACTTTTTCTCATCTCATCTTTTACACGGTCACACGGGGATATCTTCTTATCAGCCACCTCACTGAAAGTTTCCTTTTAAAATCATCTCTTCAATATTATAACAAAAGTTGTATTGAGCAAGAGGGTCCTTGTTCACATAGATAAGCACTGGAGAAGCCAGGAAAGTTAAATACACAGGCATCCTTTAAAGGAAGGAGGTGTTCACCTGCTCTTCTCCTGGAATGCTGGGAGTGGATGTAATTTACAACCTGGTGATCCTTTGCTATCTGTTGAGCCAGGCTCTGCCCATTTCCCCAGAGTTTATGCTTCTTCCAGACCCTTTCCCCCTAAATCTCGATCATTGCTTCTAGGCCATACAATTCATCCTCACGAGTGATGTCACTTGTGTTTTACAACAGACAAAGGGGCTTCTATGTTATCTAAGGGCCAGACCAATACTGACACCCACAGGCATTAGGTTTATCTCAGTCATTCTCCTTAGACCCTAAATCTTGGGCAATGTCTTCTGAGTCAACAGTATCCATCTTTGTAAAAGAAGCCAGATGTACTTTGTAAAGAATTTCAATGTAAACATGTCCAGCAGCATTGGCATTACCTTGAAATTTGGTCAATGCAAATCGCCAGAGCTTACCTTAAGCCTACTGAGAGTGGGCCTGGCCCAGGAAGCAGCATTGTAACCGGCTCTCTCTGCATTGTCAACAAATGCTGACATTTAGAAATCACTAGTTCAGGTACCATTTGTTTTTGTAATAAACATCCAAGGGAAGATGGTCACATCTGGTCACTGATATATAATAACAGAGTTTTTAATCGACACAATATGATATTAAAGAAGTATGTTTATTTATTTACTGTGTGTAGCACATGTGAAGAGAAGAGGACAACTGGCAGGAGCTGTTTCTCCCTTTCTTCTATCACATGGGGTCCAGGAATCAAACTCAGATGGTTAAACTTGGATGCAGGAGCCATTACTGGCTAAACCATCTTTTATGTCATTATTATGTCATTATTGATGACATGAATGTAGCATTGTGATGCCATAAACATTGAGAGGGCACAAAGCAGCATTGTGAGTTCACACAGCAACACAGTGATATCATAATGGAATATTGCGATGTTGTAATGAGCATTGTGATGGCAAAAACCACTTTGTATAATGAAATGGGGCAATGTGATGACATGTTGCATCACTGTAATGCCACTATTCAGGGTTCTAATGGCACATTGAAACATTGTGATGGGACATTGAAGCATTTTTATGTTATGTAGTAGCATTATGATATCACAATGGTGCATTGTGGTGTTACAATGAAGTATTGCAATGGCAAAATGCATCATTGGCATGTTTCTGTATATAATTTTGAAGGCAAAATGGAGCACTGTGATGTCACAATGAGCAATTGTGATGACATACAGCATTTTGATGGGCCCACACACTATTGTGTTGTCACAATGCTGTGTTGTTTTGACACAATGATAATGTCACAATTCAGCACTGTGATATTATGATATCTGTGTGCCACAGTTCATCATTGTGATGGCATAATGGAGCATTGGTATGTCACAATGTGAAACTTGTGATGGCATAGTAGAGCATTTTGCTATCCCTGTACAGCATGGCAGAGTCCTTAAATGACATTGTGATATCACAATGTGAGTAGCATGATGTCACAACACAACCTTGTTATGGAACAATGGATCATTGGGATGGCACAAATGAGAAATGTGATGTTGTAATTCATCATTTTGATGACACAAGTCAGCATTGTGTTGAAAGAATGGAATATTGTGCTGTCACAATTAAGCATTTTGATGTCATATTGTAGCACTGCATGGAAAATGGAGCATTGTGACATCAAAGTGAAGCACTGTGATATGATAATTCATCATTGTGAGGGCACAGCACAACACTGTGAGGTCAGAATGCTGCATAGATATTACAAAATTGCATTGTGATATCAGAATGCTCCCTTGTGCACAACAATGCCTAATTATAATGTCTTAGTTCCTCATTGTGCCATCACAATTCTGAATTGTGACATCGCAATGTTTCAGTATACCATCAAAATGCCCTCTTGTGCCAGGACAATGTACTATGTGCCATTACAATGCCCTATTACACTGTAACAGTCTTCATTGTGGCACTACAATGCTCTACTGCGATATCACAATGTAACATTGTGACTTCACCATACTGAATTATTTGTGTCTAAATACTAAATTGTGACATCACATTGATCAATTGTATCATCCAAATAGTATTACAGGACCATCATAATATCATAATGAAGTAAAGTGAAGTAAAAATGCATTGTGACATAAGATGTCACATGTTATATGATAGTGCAATGGTAAATGTGATGTCACAAGGCAAAATTATGATGAAACAATAGAACATTAATATAACTCAGCATTAAGATAATACAATGGAGAATTGTGAAGGAACAGTGGAGTATTATTATGGCAAAAAGTGCATTGATTGGAGCAATGAGGCATTGTGATGATGCACTGTGGTATCGTTATGTTGGAAATCGTTGTGATGGCACAATGAAGCATAGTGTTATCACAGTACAACCGTGATGTCACAATGCTACATTCTGAAAGAACAATGGAGCATTGTGACATCACAATTTACAATTTAAGGGCATTATAAAACATTGTAATGTAACAAAGTAATGTACTGACATCATAATGGAGTACTGTGATGGTATAATGGAGCATTGTGATGTCACAGTGCAGGAATTTGATGACATAACAGACCCTTGTGCTATCCCAATGGGAAATTATGATGTTACAGTGGATCATTGCCATGTCAGAAACCATCATTGTGATGTCAGAAACAACCATTGTAATATTACAAATCAATATTATAGTGTCACAATATGACACCGTGTTTATACAATGGAGGATTCTGTTGTTACAATCCAGAATTGTGATGGCACGATTCAGTATCATAATGGCAAAATGAAGCTTTATACATCACCTGCAGCGTTGTGATGTTATAGTGCAGCATTGTGATGGCAAAATGCAGCAGAGTGCTGTCAAAATGCAGCATTATGATCTTATAATTCCCAATTGTGATGCCACAATTCAGCATTGTCAAGGAAAAATGGAAAAATTGTGTTGATTCATTGAAGCATTTTGATGTCACAAACCAACATGGTGATACCATAGTTTAGCATTGTGATACCATATTGCAGCATCGGCACATACTGCAGTGTTGGGTTGATGCACTAGAGCATTGTGATGTTGCAATGCACAGTTGTTATGGCACAATGTGGATCATTGTGATAGCTAGCAGTGCACTGTTAAGGAACATGGGCATTTTGACTTCACAAATCAGTATTGCAATGGCCCCAGTGAAGCTGGGTGATGGTACAGTGGAGCACTGTGACAGTATAGTGGAGCCCCGTGCTGACCCATTTCAACACTGTGATGATATATTTCCAGCCCTGTAATCTCACAATTCATCACTGCGATATCATAATCTTCATTTTGATGACTCAATGGAGTGTTGTGATGACACAATTTAGAACTGGCTGGCATAGTGAAGTCTTATGATGGCACATTTGAGCATTGTGGTGGCACATAGTAGCACTGTATTGGCTCAATGAAGCAATGTAATGTTTCAAAAAGCCTTGTGATGACACAATGGAGTATTGTGATGGCAAAAAGTTCATTGTCACAGCTCATTGAGGCATTGGGATAGTACATGAAGCATGGTAATGTCACAAGTCATCATTGTGATAGCACAGTGAAGCATGGTGATAACAGTATAGCACTGTGATGTCACAGATGTGCAGTCTCGTGGAACAAGGAAGCGTTGTGATGCCACATTTCACAATTGTGAGGGCACAGTGAAGTACTCTAAAGCCACAAAGTGGCATAGTAACATCATAATGGAGCATTGTGATGTCATAATGTAGAAATATGATGATATAATGGGCCCTAGTAGCATCCTAATGGGTCATTTTGATGTTACAGAAGATTGTTGTGTTGTCACAATGCAAATTTGTGATGGCAGTGGAACATTGTTGTAGAACAGCGAAGCACTGTGACATCACAGTTCAGCACTGCAATAGCACAATGGAGCCTTGTGGTGACACAGTGCTGACCTAGGATTGCTCGGTGGGTTGCTGAGAATCTTGCTGTTAAGGTCATGGCCTACCATGTCCAGATAGCTCTCTGAGCTAGGTGTAAAATGGAGTCCCTTTCTCAGCAGGGCTCCCTTCTCTGCCTAACCTTTTCTGGACAATGTCTGTCTCTAAGCTCAGATGCCTAGCCTTATTTGGAGGATGATTCTTCATAGAGCTCCCTGTAAATGCTGGATGACTCAGTACATAAATACTGCTTTTTCCTCTTGCCCCTGTGTTAATTAGGTGCTGACCACTCAGCCCTTCCCGCTTATAACTCTAAGAACCCTTATATACCTTAATTCTGGAACAATAAACTGAGCTGTCTCACTGAAGCTGACTCTGGAAGTTCTTTCCATCATACTCACTGCCAACCCTGTTTGCCGTTTCTGCTCCCTTTGCCCCCATGGGATGGTGGCCAGTGACCCACGAGGAAGAGGAGACCTGCAGTGGATCATTGTGATTTTGATTTTACAGTTCACCATTGTGATAGTCCAGTGCAGCCTTGTGATGGTACCAAATACTACTGTGATGACACAGAGTATTGTGATGTCACAACTAGTCAAAAATCTTTATTCCTTGACTGTGCTTTTCAAGTTTCAGTATATAAAGAAGACACTTATGGATGTTTTCAGGCTGCAGACTCTAATTTAGTAGGCTTGGGCTGGATCCCAGTATTCTGCTTTCAAATCATTCCAGGTGATACCCAGTTGCTAATTACTTAGCAATGAATAGCAGGGCCCAGTACAATGGTGCTCAATAGAAATACAACATGAGCCACAAAAGCAACTCTGTCCATCATTTTAATCATTTTTTTCTAGCAGCTGTAACATGCCTCCAGACCTTAGCACACTGACACCATCTGAGAGGCACCAAGACATTCTAACCTAAGAGCCCAGCACATAGATCCCAACACCTGCAGAACAAGAACAAAGACCTAATCTATCATAGTCCATAGTTCTAGGAAAGTCATTACATGTTTTAACCTTACCTTTTGGCTTCTGTGCCTCTGCTTATTGCTAACTGTTCTTGCTAATTGAAGTGTGTAAATCTGGATATAGTATCTATACATAGGTGCTAATTGAAGTGTGTAAATCTGGACACAGGATCTATGTATAGGTCCTAATTGAAGTGTGTAAATCTGGACACAGTATCTATGTATAGGTCCTAATTGAAGTGTGTAAATCTGGACGCAGTATCTATGTATAGGTCCTAATTGAAGTGTGTAAATCTGGATACAGTATCTATGTATAGGTGCTAATTGAAGTGTGTAAATCTGGATATGGTATCAATGCATAGGAAGCGAAGAACGGTGAGGCTTGTGGTTGCACTATTTGGGCAAGTTCTCTACGTATCCTGTGAAGTGACAAAGAAAGACTTTCTATCAGCTTTAAGAGCATGTGTTCTCTGAAGGAGTTACTTTGCAACACAGCCATGTTAAAACAAAACAAGACAAACTTTGTAAGGTTTATTTTAATACATGCTTTGCTTGTCTTAATTGATATAATTAAAACACCCATTTAATGCACCAAGTATTAGTGAAACTATTTTATATTTTTAAAACAATCTGCCATTTGTTTACTCTTTAAATTCCAAGCACTCAGTAACTACCACACTGGACAGTTCAGTCAGTTCAATCTATAATTTACTAGTGTCTGGGTGGTAGAACCGAGTTTACACTATGAGGGCAGGTGAGGTGTATTGGGAGGACTAGGAGAAATGAATGTCATTTACGTAACTTCACAGTTCTACCCATGTCTGCCTGGAGCTCAGCAATCTACAGTACTCTGTGATCTTGAAGTATCAGGGGACTTTTCTACTTGGTTATAGCCAAGTAATGAGTTCAATGGACTGAGCAGGGATGTTATTTATAATGTTATTGATATAGGAAACTATGATGGGAATTTTAATTTTTAAATGCTTCTGCTCACAAAGAGGATGTACTCCAACAACACTTCATTTTCATGGCCTCGAAGCATGTGAGCATTTTTGTAGCTGAACTGAGAAGTAACCAGGGAAATGGATTAAGGGGAGTATTCATGAAACAGGGAGAGAATCCAGGTCATTTTGATTCATTGTTACCATTCCATGGAGCTACCACTGCAAGGAACATTTATGTGGAGTTTTTGAAACAAAGCTAGGAGATCCAGTGCCAAAGGCTGGATTGGAGAGTTGGTTGGTTTGGGAAAATTGGAAAGGAGATGGAGAATCCAAATGAGGTAGACAGGTTAAGCTGAAGTTTGGGTAACTCCACTACTTTCCTTCTGAGTGAGAATAAAAAGTAGGTGCCACAGTGCCAAATGATGGTGACTTGGAAAGTGGGAGTGTTGTCCAAAGGAGTCCCTGCATGCTCTTGCTTGGGCTTCTAATCGTCACGTAACTGACATCAAAGTTCTAAGCCAGAACACAGTAAGAGCTTGGATACAAACCTTAGGTGGGCATGTGGCTGGTTAAAAAAGGAGACAAGAATGTCAACAGAGGATATTATAGGGATATTACTTCCTTTTGCTTCTGTAACAAAAGAGTGGAACCATGACTTAGCACAACCCAATTTTATTATCACAATTATCTTACAAGGCTGGAGATCTGAAATGAGTCATATGGGGCTCAGCTCAGTGTCAGGAGACCTTTGGTTCTTCCGGAGATTGCGGAACAGAGCGAGTTTCTCCCTTTCTTAGCTTCTCCAGGGGGACGGCATTCTTTGGCTCACAACCTCTCCCCTCATCTTTAAAGTACACCCCCTCCCCCAGTCACCATTTCTGTTTTAACTTTGTTTCTTTTACTCTCTCACTTCCCTTGTGATTACTGTTGCGCCCAGATCGTGACCCCCAGAGAGACCACCGAGGACAAGCATACTAGAATGCAAAAGCAAGGTTTATTTTTGTTACAAGTCGTGTGACAGGGAACTCATCTCAAGCACCCACTGGCCTCAGCGCAGTGAGGCAGGGAGGAGTTACTCTTTCTTGGGGAAGTTAGTTTTTATAGGCAAAACCCATAAAATTTCTTAGAGGGGAGGGGGTTAGTATGGGTCCATCCTTGATTGGTCCAGTTTTTTCCAGGCCTGGACTTTGTCTTATTTTAGCTTATCTGTTTGCCCTGTCAAGAGTTTTACAACCCATCTCTGGGGTCCGGTCATTTTATCTCTAGAGAGGGGCATCTCGTGGTTAATCGGTCACCACCAGACATCCTGACTTTGTTCTTTTGAAAACACCTGACTTCACCCTCTCCAGGAAGGGGGAACTGACTCAGTTTTAAGATATCTCTTCCCTCAGCTCTTTTTGGTTTCTGGGGGAACTGTGCCTGGGACTTTGGTGGGGGTCTTTCAATTACATCAAGTCCATGCAGATAACTCATCATGCTCCACTCCCCAGGGTTAGAATCCTTACAGTGACCACAGTTGCACAGCTGGATTCCCCTGCCAACAATCCAGTCACGGGTGCTGGGGGCTGGATCGTGAACACCTTTCCAGGCATTCAGCCAGCATATTATAGCAGGTCTGTGCTGCTTCCACCCTTCCGGTCAGAATTTCTGTACCTGTGGAGAGGGTCTTCAAACATGTGGGGGCGCTGAAACTCAGAAGCTCACAGGCGTTAGAGAGAGCTCAGCACCCGAGGAGCACTGGGAGATGGCAGAAGTCAGGGGGGCCTATGGCGGAGACCAGGTTCCCTCCAGAGGGAGATAAGACCATACTATAGCTCCAGCCAACTTGAGCTACCAGGTGAGCACAAAGGCAATATTTTTTGGACTTCTCCTAAAAGGAAGCCTGGAAATAAAGACTTTCGACAAAGATGTCTCTGGTAAGTGTTTAAAAACAGTGTTTGTGTGTACATGTATATCCATATATGTAACGTATACATTTTACTGATACAAAGGGTGCATGGTATAATTACTTTGAAAATAGCTAATACTCGGTGTGAAATAACATTCTTAGATCCACTGTCAGCTTTCACATAGTTTTTAAAAATATATACATAGCCTTTATAGTTCTGTCACCCACAATAGGGTTACATAATCGAATGTGAACAAAAGCTTGATTGTGGCTGTAGCTGCAACACAAGCCTTTGTTGTTGGGCTTCAATTTGATGAATGACAACACCAAGCAACCTTCATGTAACTACAGTTATGAATGACCCAGGCAGCCTCTCTTCTCCTGAGATGGATAACAGCTTTCAAGTACTGGGAGAACCGCTCTTCAGCACTGGAGGCACAAAACACCTGCAAGTTTAGTAGGCATTATTAACACTTCTCCCACTGCTTTCTTAAGTTTAGACAACCAAATCCAGTGAATGAGGGGCTGGAGAGACGGCCCAGCAGGTGAGAGCACTTACTGTTCTTGCATAGGACATGGGTTCAGTTCCTAGCACCCACATGGTGGCTCACAACCATCTATGACTCCAGGTCCAGGGATCTGATGCCTTTCCTGGCCTCTGTGGGTGCCAGGCATGCAAGTGTTGTACATACAGATAAGCAGGCAAATATTCACACACACACACAAACCAAACAAAACCACACAAAATACCCTTCCCCAATAGTGACCCAAGCCTTGATTTGGTAATGTTTACCTATTTCCGTGCTGGCCAATTCTCACAAGTAGGATATTATGTGGGCAGAGAAATACATTAATCTTCTACTAGAGCAGTCGTTTTCAATCGTTCCTCATGCTGTGGTGTCCCCCAACCATGAAATTATTGCATTGCTACTACATAACTGTAATTTTGCCACTGCTATGAATTGTAATGTAATATCTGACATATAGGATATGTGATATGTGAACCCTCAAAGGGGTTGAGAGCCACAGGTTGAGAACCATTGCACTAGACAGTATTTTCATCCTCAGGCCACAAAAGAAGTAAATGATTTCATAGTAAACACTAAAGTAAAAAGAAATACATTAAAAATTTTAAAGTTTTGTTGAGATGCAATTTATATGTTGTATTTTGCCCTTCACACATTTTCACTTTATTTACTCAGTTGTACAATCATCACTGGAATCTAATTACAGCCTCTGTGTTTTTTTAAAACAGAATTTACATATATTTTATGTATGTAAAATATGTGAAGCATATAAGAGATGCAGTTTAGCAGAACTTGTACAATTCAAGCTTTAATAATAGCTGTATCTAACATCTACTCACAAAATTCTTGAAGAGTTTAACATCTGGCTTTTGCAAATGATTCTTCAGCACATCATTGATTTGATATGAAATCTAATTCAGAATGTTGGATCGATGCTAAAAAAACAAAACAATATTCCGGTAACGTGGTGACTCTAAGAAATACCTGCTGCTTGGGTCTGGTTGTTGATCTCCCAGACAGGGGCAATGAGAACTGATGGAGAAGAGAAGTTTTTGCAAGAAAGAACTCTTGGAATATTGGGCTTTGCTTCTGAGCCTGTCTAAGGCACAAGGAGCTGTGTGGATTCTCCTGTCTATATGCAGAACGGGGAGAAGTGCGGATGCTACTGTGTGCTGGCCTCAGTGCAACACCCACGGGCGTGCCCTTAGAGATGGAGGCAGCTTCCAACTAGAGACACTGGTGCTATTATGCTATTATGAGCAGGCGACCAGATTACAAGATTGGCTGATGCTGTCTGATATTACAGCTGGGAATCTCAAAATAGTGGGGGAGATTTTTGTTAGGAAGATTCTAGAAGCTCTGAATCCTCAGTGAGGATGTGTTGAAGTTACAGTGACTTTACAGGGAGGGATTGTCTATGGGGTAATCATGTGATCTACATCCCACACTAGGGCACTTCTAAGAGTGAGAGGAGATGGGACTGATTAAATAGTCAGGGCACTGGGTGCAAATTGTGACTGTCTTGAGCAAACCAGATGCAGACTCCTATGTTTAGCAAGCATCTAAGCTGGTGCTTCAAAGGGAACAGGCCACTTCCTGTGAGGGTCTGTTTCAGAATAAGCATGCAGCTCCTGGGGTGGGTACTGAGGGTCACGTGGACAGGCTGCTGTGGAATTGAATGGTAAGTCAGGGATTTAGTGTATTTCTCTACTGGTTGCCAAGAGGCCATCTAGTCTCATGTTGACAGAGGCCAGCAAGGACCTGATACAGAAGGTGATGACTAGGTACTTCCTAAAGGAATGCCTGGAAGTCTTTCTAGGAGATTCTGTCAGTTTTGAGGACAAAGCAGTTAGAACCTTTGTGTGTGTGTGTGTGTGTGTGTATTACATATACATATCAACATACACACAAACATATATAGTTTGAAATTAGTCTCCACCCCATCGGCTTAGATGTTATGTTTCTGTTTTTACATATACACACACATACACATGCACATACACATGCACATACACACACACACAAGAGAGAGGGACAGAGAGAGGGAGAATAGACATGGTTAAGAATAGACAGGGAGCAGGAAGATTCACTTCCAACAGTGACAAAATCTAATCTTGAGATGAATTGGTCCCTTATAAACCAACAGCTGGGCTTAACAGTCATAAAGAAAGTACTCCCACTCCATAGATCAATCTGGAAAGGGCTTCATTCCAAAACAATCCAGAGACATCAATCTCAGTTTTCAGGATTGATTACATCCGATTCAAGCCACAGAATCATTACAGTGGCCCTGAAATTAGACTCCACCCCTTCCAATAAGTGTTATGCCTCCGTGTTTGCACACACACACACACACACACACACGGGATGGAGAGAGAGAGAGAGAGAGAGAGAGAGAGAGAGAGAGAGAGAGAGAGAGAGAGAGAGAGAGAATACTCCAAGGACCATAAATTAGTGCCTTCCAGGCACAGCCTAACGGTCCACGTGATGTAGGGCAGCCTGCGATTCAGGCACCATATTTTCTGGGTCTACTCTGTCAGTAAATAATATGACACAGATGTTGCTGAATATTTTATGATGAACTTGCCCCAGGAGTCCCTAAATGTTTTATGATTTCTGGGGAAAGCAAGCAAGCAAGCAAGCAGCCAGAGCTGTGCACGTTTAGAGCAAGCTCAAATCTTTAGTATGTCTGAGGTAGGAGGACTTCGTTTTTCTCATTTTTCAAAGAAGACAAAGGCTAAAGCTCCATATCACATGACCAGGGCAAACATGGGAACATAACACCTAGCGGGGTGGGGGTGGTTGGGGTCTAATTTCAGGGCCACTGTAATGATTCTGTGGCTTAAATCAGATGTAATCAATCCTGAAAACTGAGATTGATGTCTCTGCCCTGTTTTGGAATGAAGCCCTTTCCAGATTGATCTATGGAGCGGGAGTACTTTCTTTATGATTGTTAAGCCCAGCTGTTGGTTTATAAGGGACCAATTCATCTCAAGATTAGATTTTGTCACTGTTGGAAGTGAATCTTCCTGTCTCCTCTTAACCATGACTACGTTTTCTTAAACAGCAGAGGTCGCCCTGCCAACAGCAAATTTAGTGTGTCTCCCTCCTCCTAAACCCCAACCACGAGGGTCTTTCTTTATCTCCCTCTTTGCCCTGGTTTCAGCATTTAGTTGGCTTAGTGAATAGGTTTGACTGATTGTACACTGGTTTCTCACTTATTTTCAAGGTGTTAGTAAGTTTCTATATCTAGATGATGTGAGGTTGTGAAACTCTAAATACAGGTCTGGGATAATTCTGTGCTAATCTGGGGAGAAGCTGGGTATGCTCAATACAAACTATTAAAGGAAAAGAGAGCCATGGACTGGTTGGAGGCAATTTTCCAACTTTGCTTCAGATTTTAGTTTCTAAAAATACAAAGGAAGCAGTTTGCTCTTCCTCACTTTTGATGACTGGAGCTTTCTTTCATTTCAGAGCGAGAAGATGTAGCAGATATCCATACCTCTCCTTACCAATTAAGTAAAAAATGTCTCTTGGTGCAGGAAGGCTAAGTTGCCAGCTCTTTCCAGGCTTCTTGGGTGATTTGCATATTCAAACAGCACCCCAGCCCTGATCTATTTCATCCAGAGAGGAAAGTAAGCACAGTGTTAGCTGATGGAGAAACTACTTGAACAGCCCCTGGAATCGTCCTTAAATTAGAAATCTGACAGGCTAGCTAACACTTCTGCTCCCATCTTCCTCCAGTTTTCAGGACAAAGCATGAGGGCTTTGGTAAAATCACAAATCCTTTCTCTATGTGTCTTTGGCCATGCATCTCATCTCTATTTTCTGTTCTCTTACTTCAAGTTATAGCAATGGCTTACACTTCTAGAACATGGCTTGACACCTCACAGTGCCACACTTTGCTTCTCTCTGCTTCTGGGCTGTTTTTATGCCTTCTTCATTTTCCAGATGCAGCCCAAGCTGAGAAATCTACACAGAGGGGGGAAATGGCTACTTAAGATGTTGCCACCCTGTATTGGAACATCTTAGATTTTTCTGCTCTTAAAGACTTGGGAAGATCCATGGAGATGCTGTAATTTCAAATATAAATTGTAGTTGGAAGTTTTCCTATGTCCTGCCTGGTTCGGTGGCCACTCAGACCCAAGTGAACACACAGAGGCTTATATTATTTTTAAACTGTGGCCATGGCAGGCTTCTCCATAGCTAGCTCTTATATATTAAATTAACCAATTTTTATAAACCTATACTTTGCCATGTGGCTTGTGGCTTATTGGTACCTTTACATCTTGCTTCTCCTGGTGGTGGCTGGCAGCGTCTGCCCCACTCTCCTTTCTTCTCTCTTCTCTCTCTGCCTGGATTTCCCGCCTGCCTCTAAGCTGTCTTGTCATAGGCCAAATAGCTTTATTTATCAACCAGTCAGAGCAACACATATTCACAGCATACAGAAAGACATTCCACAGCAGTAAATATCTTCAGGGCTAGCTAAATGGGCATTAGAAATGTGCAAAGGAGAATCAAGTATGAGACCCGATTCAGGTTATGTAGAGAACATATATCCCACTGAAAAGTGATTAAAGTCAACTTTTTGAGCACTGAGTATCCAGCCAGGGGCTTGCCACTCTGTAGCATCCGCTTAAAACAACAACAACAACAAGAAGAACAAGAAAATAAACTGGGAGCCAGAGAGAGACCTAGTGGGTGGGTGGGGGGCTTGGGAGCATAGAGACATGTAGCAACCCAGAACTTTGAAATCCAGGTCCCATCTTCACAGCACAGAATGCAGTCTGGTTCATTTCCCCTTTAAATATTATTGCATTCACTCCAGATGATGACCGAATCTGCACAGTGCTATGATATTAGAAGAAAGGAGGACCCAGTCTCTTTGATACTGGGAAGACAGAAAGGGGCTACCGATAGTACACTTACTTCCCATGTTAGACTTGCAGTCTGCGGAGGCTAAAACTAACCTTCAGATGGTTGTCTGGAGTGTTCTTGCCACAGTCTCCACTGAATACAGCCTCAGAAGCAGTGATGTTCTCATCTGACCCCAGGAAGGAGCAGCAGAATCCCCAACACACTTCCCTCCTGGCTTTCAGCCAGTTTGCAATGAAATATTAGCTTCAGCATCTGATTTATAGAATCCCTCTGCTGCTGCGTGGAATTTATCCCTTAAGGATTTCTAAAATCATAACATCTTTTCCAAAAGAAAGGCATTTGTTCACCCAGATGGAAAGCACACACTGCGATGTCCAAATTAGCCTCCTATGTGGCAGAGATAAAGGGGACTCTTTTCTCTGGCCTTGCAGATAGTGGCTGGACTGGCTGGGTTCCCACTGCATCCTTGTTATGTTCGAGAAGGTTTTGTTCTGCCACATGACCTCCCTGGGCCATTGGCCTTCTTCGGGAGTTGTGGCCCAACCTGAAGTGTGGAAGGGCACATGGTTCTGCTTTGAGCTCCTCTGAAAAGAGATGCTCCCAACTCCGGCTTTCTATACACCTCAAACAAGAGGGCAAGATAGCTCGATTGATTTCCTAAACAAGGCACCTGCTGTTGCAGATGGAAGAAAGAATCACACAGGGCAACCATCAATAGGAGCAGGAAGGAGCTGGTACAAAAGTCGAGGGGAGAAGGGCACATGGTGTGTGGAAAGGCATCACACACCTTAATTGAGCACTAGCAGAAGTCAGGGGCTAGGGGTGTCTGCTGTTTGTTGAGATGACTTCTTCCTTTCCCCAGGAATAAAGCAGCTCACTCTGGATGGGGCATTTCCCCCTTAGCCGCTGGTACTTTTCATTCCCTTCTTGTGGTTTTAATGTGGTGACCATGGACTTTTTGAGATGCAGATGATGTCACTGCCTAGTGCTGCTGAGTGGCCAAGCATGTCTCCTTTTATGCTTTGGTCACAGACAGGGCAAATCTTTGCAAAACAAGCATGCTTCGGTTTAAGGCAAACTCTATTATTGTACTTTCTCATTTTGAAAGAAAAAATTGAAGATGTAAAAATATCTACAATAAAAAAGGTGAAAGCAATGCTGTAAAAACTGATAGTAAACTTTTTCTTTTTAATTTATAAAGGGGAGGATAAATTGTAGGTGTACTTTAAAAATTTACAGTTATTTGTGTGTGTGTGTGTGTGTGTGTGTGTGTGTGTGTGTGTGTGTGTGTGTGTACGTAAATGCAGAGGAAAATTTGAGGTTGGTTTTCTCCTTTCCCTATGTAAATTCTGGGATTGAATGCAGGTTTCTCAGGCTTGGATGCAAGTGCCTTTATCTGCTGAGCCATAACACCTGCCCTATAGGTTTGTTTTAAATAACCCCTCCAGTAATTTAATATACAGTTTTGGAGAGACACAATATTGTTGTATACATCATCTATACTCTCTTTACTGTTTATTTGGATACAAAGCACATAAGGAGATACCCAGTGGTCAAACTGTTCTAAAAGGTGAGAAGCTCATGTTTGGAAAGGCCTCTGTGACTGCCTTTCACTGTGATAAAATATCTGACACAAGCTTCCTTAGAGAAAAGAATTTACTTTTGCTCAGTTTTGGTCCATGGTCATCTGTCTTCATTGCTTCAGGACTGTGATGAAGAAGAAAATCATGGCAAGTAGGATGGAACAGAGCAGAGTGGCTCATGGTGGCTAGGATGCAGAAGAATAGAAGGGGTCAGCCCCGTGACCCTCATCCTCTAAGCTAGCTCCTATATCCTGGGTTCTACTGCTTCCAAGGAATGCTATCAGATCCCGAATCCATCAGGGACTCGTCTAGTGGTGTGGGAAGAGTCCTCGTGATCCAGTCCCTTCCTCATATCTATCTAATCAGCTGGTGACTAACCCTACGACACATGACCTGAGGGGGACATTTCCAGTTCACATCATATCTACCTTACTTTCTGCTTGGATTTCATGATTTTCACAATAATGGCTAAACTGTGATTTGTTATTTTGTGAGGCTCACAAGTCTGACTTGGGTCTTCAGCTTACTAAATTAACATTTATGCATTACATTTGTGTCATGGTTTGTCCTTGTGTGTTGGACACTGTGGCACTGATCATCCATGAAGGGAGTGCTGGAGATTCATTCCACCCAAGTTCATGGAAAGACCTTTGTACTCAGGAGGGTTAAGAAATAGTAGGCATTGCATTTCTTCTTTAAAACATTTTACATAAGAAGTGAATCTATTAAACACTCTAAAAGGAATATCATCTCTCTTGGGGATTTCTATGTTTGCAAAATTCTCTAAAATATGCAGTAATGTAATTTTGGCTATGAATGTCCATCCAATGTACCTGTGATTTATCATAGATTTTAATTTATAATGTCATTTCTGATCTATATATGCAGAGATAATATTTTTCCCCTTAGGTTGATTAAAAAAACAATTGGCCTTTCCTCTTGTTAATCATTTATCTGTGAGTTTTAATTCTTTTTTAAAAAATTTTAATTTTATGTGCATTGGTATTTTGCCTGCATGTATGTTTGTGTGAAGATTTCAGATCTTCTGGAACTGGAGTTACAGACAGTTGTGAGCTGCCATGTGGGTGCTGGGAATTGAAGTCAGGTCCTCTGGAAGAACAACTAGTTCTTTTAACTGCTAAGTCATCTCTCCAGCCCCTGGGTTTTAATTCTTTTGAACAATAATTTCACAAAGTCCTTCAATTATCACCTGGATACTTCCCATGGCAGTATTGATTTGAAGATAAAACACATAATCTTCAGTTTTTTTTTACTTCAATTTCCCCACTCATTATGTTGTTAAATACCACTTTCGAGCCTTCGTGCAAGGTGCATTTACTTTGATATGCGATACATAGTGAAAATATCACACTTTTTCTGCCTACTTGTGGAAGGTAATAGTTGAGAGAAATTATCACTGTGGCCTGATGGGTCAGTGTGCAAGTCTTAGCTCCACTGCCTGGTACATTGTGATTCTGGAAAGGTCTTTAGCATTTCAGAGCCTCAGTTTATTCACTGGACAGTGGGGAAAATAACAATAAGTTGGTCACGATGTTGAGAACCAACCACATATTTTGTGTGCTTAGTATGTTCCTACATGTTACTCATGGATAGGTACATTTTTATGAGCATCAAATAAAATGTACATAAAATGGTTTGTAAATGATAGAGACATTCAGATGTTTTGACATTATTATTTAAGCATTGTAGTATTATTTTTTCAGCCTTGATGTCTAGTTACAACCTTCCAGATGATCTAAATGAAGCAACAACTGAGACTGTTATCTGCAGGCAATAGTCTTGTCCATTTCCCACATAGCACCTGACATCTGATGGTCAGCCATGGTATTCTATTATGCTTTCATGATTGTTAAAACCCTTACTATAATCCTCCAAAGACTGTATGATTTACATTTTATAGAAGAAATTAGTATACAGCTTACATATAAGGTATAGAGGGAATTAAAATCAAAAGTCCTTTTATCTGGTGTTTAAAATACATGTGCTTTTCAATCTGCCATGCCTTCCATAGGAATGTG
Organism: Peromyscus maniculatus bairdii; assembly: GCF_049852395.1. Classification (NCBI taxonomy): domain Eukaryota; kingdom Metazoa; phylum Chordata; class Mammalia; order Rodentia; family Cricetidae; genus Peromyscus; species Peromyscus maniculatus. The sequence continues at coordinate 73,158,718 of NC_134853.1, forward strand.
ATGGTAGCTATAAGTCAGGCCAACGTACTCTTAGTCTTGGGTCTGCCACTCCCATGCCAATTTCCTAAATAGGTTGCTGTATTCCAACTTTCTTCAGCAGCAATAGGACCCCCCCCCAAGATGCTGTAACTATTTATTATTCATGAAGGAACAGCATGTAAAGCAATAATAACTTACTTTCCACCTCTGGGGGACAGCCAAAGGCTGTCCAGAAGCCTAGCCAGGTACCTAGGGCTAGTGAAGTCATGGATCTTGGAGAACATAGGAGTTCTTTAATCCAAAGATCATCTGACAAAAAAAACCCTGCATCAGGCATGAGAAGCCCTCTTTTGAGCTGCTGGTCAGGATTGTCTGATAAATTCTCAGAACATTACAGACTATTGATATTGCCTTTGGCTGTTCCCCAGATGTGGAAAGTAAGTTATTATTGCTGAAGACACCGTGCAATTTAGATATAGGGCTGAGAGTTCCCTGAGCTGGATCTGACCTGAAAGCTTCTTCGAAGATTAGCTTTTAGGGTACCAAATGATGCCATGAAAGCTGCCAAAGGAGGGAAATAACCACCAGACCGACCCAGCCAGTTATGATTCCTATGAACCACAGCAATGGGCAGCTAACCCAAAAGGTGCAGTAGTGGCATGCATTCCTTGGCAGAAACCAACAGCTCTCTAAATTGGATTTAAGACCCACTCAACAAGAGGGAAATGAACCCAACAGCTCTCTAGTTGGATTTAAGACCCACTCAACAAGAGGGAAATGAAATTAACAGCTCTCTAATTGGATTTAAGACCCACTCAATAAGAGGGAAATCATGATTGGTATCAGAAGCCTAGCCAGGTACCTAGGGCTAGTGAAGTCATGGATCTTGGAGAACACGCAACCAGGACTTTATTAAACCAACATAAACTACACTCTAAACATTTGTCCTTATACTACAGATAATTGTAGTCTTTACCCCTCACCAAGGAAATTTATCTTTGTAACAGAAAACTACAGTCAATCAAAATACAGAGTTGTGGAGCCCAGTCCCAAGGGATACATCTATAAAACAACTTCCACATCTAACACTCAGGGGTCACTGAAGAAGAGGATTGTAAGGGCCAGAGGATCAGGAAGTTTGCTGTGGGACTGACTCCTAGGAATGTCCCACAAAGTCTCACCAGCATGGCTGCCTAAACATGAGCTGAACAATGGCAATAGCAATAGACTTGCCAAAGTGGATGGAGGAAAGATCATGAAGCCTCAGCCATACACAAAGAACTACAGGCAATCAAGGAATGTTGCAAGTGGGAGAAATAGTCTTCACCAGGGAATAGCACCAATTGGTTATGCAGTTCCAAATGGCCACGCCTGAAAACATACATGCAGGTAACATTATTCAGACTAGTCAGGAAGTATTTATGTACATAAGAATGTGTGTGTGTATAACAACAATTAATGAAAAAAAAGTCATGAATTTGAAAAGAGAGCAAAGAAGGGTATATGGGAGGACTTGGCGGGAGAAAAGGAGAGGGAGAAATGTAATTATATTATAATCTCAAAAATAAAAGAAATGGTAATAAAAAAGACAAAACAAATAATAGCTCTTCCTGTTGTCTCTTCTTGGTACTTCAACTCCCAAGGGAGTCTTGAAGACCTCCTTTATCTGGCCAGGAGGGGGCAGTAGAGACCATAAAGCCTATGGTCAACTCTTGGGACAGTCATAACCTTGGAATCAGATCAGACCCTCTGCACTCTGATTCTGGTCTTTAGGAAATAAAAGAAGTAAAAATCCCAATACTACGCATTGTAAGCAAAACCATGACAACAATAGCTCGTGTTTGTATTAAGATTACAAACAGGTGGATTATATTATACAGGAAACCTTTCACGGTTGGCTAGTGTTAGTGGTTTCATTAACTTCATGAAGACATTAATATCATTGGGAAAACAGAAGGAGAATGCCTCCAACTCCTCCATTAGACCCAATTAGCAGAGCATTGCCACACAAAAGAGGTCTGCGTGCATCTGTCTGCTCATACCAGCAGCCGCTGTCAGCCCCATTAGATTGCCACTCACTGGAGTCATTAAAGTGGCCTCATTTGTGGTAGGAAGCGACCACTCCCTAAATAGGTTGCCTTCAAGAAATGAATATTGGTAAGTGATAATGACGACAAATGAACACAAGATGGTAAAATAAATACAAATGCAGAGTGGACTAAATATTGATAAACAGAGTGTGGTGATATATCTTCCTGGCTTTGTTCATTCATGCTTGGTTCCTTGCAACAAGCCTCTGAGACCCTTACTATTTGAAATTTTACGTCTCTGGGTCTGCTTCCATTTGCTGTTGCAAGCCCCTGCCAAGTCCTTTTTTTCTGGTCATCCTCAATAGTACCAGGGGTGTGGTGTCTCACATGCACTGAGAACAAATACAGTCAGTTTCTACATGGCATAGGCATGGCCCCTCCTGCTTCAGGCCAGTTATTCCCACTGGCCATTATTGTTCTCTATGACCGCTGCCTCTGCTGATTATTTCTTTGCTCTCCAGCTTCAGAGGTGCCGCACTTCAAGAACAAGATTAACTTTATTTTTAAGTATGCATATGTCTGTGTCTTTGTGAGAGTGTATGCATGTGAGTTCAGATGCCCAAGGAAGTTAGAAGAGGGTGTTCGATCCCCTACAGTCAAGGTTATAGGAGGTTATGAGTTTCTTGACATGGGTGCCGTTGACCAAAGGATTTCTTTGAAGAGCAGTGTATGGTCTTGACCCCTGAGCCATCTCTTTAGCCGTGGTGCCCTTTAAAGGCACATCCTGTTAGACACAGTCTTGTACCAAGAAGACACCAAGTTCCTTTAGAAAGTAGTTGTCTTCTGTCACATCTTGTCAGTTTGTCGATCTTCGCAGCATCGGATGCCACATTCTCCAGGAAGACTTTCCTAAGCTCCTAGATTGCTCTGAGCACTGGTCACACTTTTGCTCTCGAAAACTCCCTATGGATCCTGTTCATGAGTCAAGCTAACCTCTGCTTGGACACTGAAGCCTTGTCTCCCAGTCCTCTGATGTTCTCTGCTCACGTCTGTCTGACATTAGATCTCCAGTGCCCAGTTTTCTTGTTTTGAACTGTATACCAGGTTTTAAACCAATACTTTCATTTTCCCTTTGTGCTAATGTTGAACCCAGGACCTTGTGCATGCTCAGTACCTGCTCTTTGAGATAATCGTCCAGCACTGTTATTTTGATGGTGCCTTAGTCTCTGAGGACTACCATAACAACACACAGCAAGCTGGCTGGTTTAGACACCAGAATTTAGCATCTCCCAGTTTTAGCACCTGGAAGTCTGAATTCAGGGAGCATGCAGGGTCATCTCCAGGCTTTGATCAAGCATCTGCTTCAGGACTTTCCATCGGTGTCTAGTAGACTGGACATTCTTCCAGTATACAGAATCCTCTTCATGTTCTTCCACTGTAAGTGTCTGCCTCTGAGTCCAAATTCCTCCTCCTCCTCCTTCTTCTTTTTTTTTTTTTTTTTGAGGCAGGGTTTCTCTGTGTAGCTTTGTGCCTTTCCTGGGTCTTGCTCTGTAGACCAGGCTGGCCTCGAACTCACAAAGATCCGCCTGCCTCTGCCTCCTGAGTGCTGGGATTAAAAGCGTGTGCCACAACCGCCAGGCCAAATTCCTCCTTCTTGATAAGGACATCAGTCCAATTGGATTAGGGCCTACCTGAAAGACCCCATTTAACCTGATCTGCAAATAGTTGATTTCTAAATAAGATCACATCCACATAATCTGAGGACTTCCCCTTTAAGAAAGACATTCAAATCAAACTGTGTCTCTTCTGGGATCACCTCCAGGTGTACCACCTAGCTGGTCCACGCTTATCCAAACTTTCCAGAGCAGCTTCTGTTGTGTGGACAGAATTCACACAGTAGCCAATAGTGCTGGCTCAATTTCCCTTTCACCTTCTCAGGAAGAGCAAAATTCAGATGAAGACCCATTTTCTTTTTTTAAAATGCTTCACTCAGTGAAGCTTGTACTTTCATTTTAAAAAGAGCAGAAAATCTATCAACTCAGCATTGGCACCCAACTGAAATCAAGTTCTGTAATGTGTTGGGAGACAATGAGTTATTAGTTGGTTGATACCGTATTCCAATATCCGATGTTTACTATCTTTTTATTATTTATTTATATTTTTGAGTGCAAACGTGTGTGGGTACAGGTGTGTTGGAAGTGCTCGCATGTGGGGGCCTAAAGTTAACACTGAATGTTTTCATCACTCTCCACTTTATTTATTGAGGCAGGGTCTCAGCTGAACCTAGAGCACACCGATCAGCTAGTCTTGCTACCCAGCTTGCCCCATGATCCCACGCCTGCCTCCTGAATTATGGGATTCTTGGTGCTACCATGCCTACCATTTCTCACTTCTCTTTCCTTCCTGTAAACCCTCCCACATCCCCCTCTTTCCTCTTTTTCAAATTCATGACCTAGTTTTTCATTATTGTTGTCACATGCATATATATATTCTAAATAATTCCTGATTAGTCTGTATAATGTTACATGCATGTATGTTTTCAGAGCTGACTATTTGGAATTAGATAACCGATTGGTGTGCTCTTCCCTGGGGAATATTATTTCCCCCACTCTTCAGCATTCCTTAGCTGCCTGTAGTTCTTTGGGCAGGGTTGAGGCCCTGTGGGCTTTCCCTAGTTCACTTTGACGTATCTATGGCTGTTTTCCGTGTTCAGATCATGTTTAGGTAACCATGTTGGTGAGACTTTATGGGTGTAGCTTCTGACATTACTAGGAGATACAGTCTCACAGCAAACTCCCTGATCCTCTTACAGTCTTTCCGCTCCCCCTTCCAGGATGTTCTCTGAGCCTTCAGTTGGTGAGTTGCTTTGTGGATGTATGCATTGATTCTGGGCTCCATTACTCTGCGTTTTGATTGCTTGTGGTTTCCTGTAGAGGTCTCTGTCGACTGTAAGGAGAAGTTTCCTTGATGAGGGAAACTTATTGGTCCACACTTATTGGTCCTGTAGGAGGACCTCATTCTTTTTTGAGAATGCATGTTGAGAGACATAGGGAATCTTTCTAGTTGAGGTGTCTGTGCATGTCAAAAGGAACACCTCTGACTCCTCCTCTTCATTGAGTTGACCTTGCTGATTGCCATGGTGATTTTGATTCTTTGTTTTCTCATCTTATAAAGGAAAGCTGTTCTTTTTTCTTAGTAGTGGAGATGGATCTGATGAAGGGAATATGGATCCTTGCTTGAACATTTCTGACGTATTTAAAGAAGAAAAGGTTAGATGGTCTGGATTGTTCCACAGTTTCTAGCACCCTGGCCTGGGAACTAGTTCCCATGCTTATTTCCATGTGTGCTCAGGCTTCAGTAAGGACAATCTCACTTCTTCTGGTGTGCAGACAGTCTCAAGGCCATGTCCCTCTTCCTGTACTTAGTTGAGCCTGGCAATCATCTCTAAGTGTGAAGTGGAGGGTATCTTCGCTATGTGTGAACTCTAGCTCTGTTTCCCCAAAAGCTTCGATGGAAGTTAAATGTGACATACGAGGACCTCACAGAGCCCCTTGGCTTCCTCAATCGCTCATGTCTCTCAGTAGATTATATTGACTTCTTTCCCACTGCCTGCTTAGGTAATTTGGGCAGTACACGGGAAGTCACGGGGTAGTCACCTCTCCTTTTCATCTAGCTCCCTCTGTGTGATGCTTTGTGAAGATCCTAAAGCTTCTTGAGTGAAGATATCACATACTTCTATTTACACTTTTTCTTTGGTAAATTTAAACTGGAACTGGGAACAGAGCATACCATGATTGTTATTCTATCTAGAAGCCTAAAACAGAAGATAATAAACTAAGTGCCTGGCTTCAGAAGGTAGGAGTCCTTGCTGCTGAGACACTGATGCTCAGTGTCTGTTTTCTCTACAGCCCATTTATCTGCTCCATCTTAGGTTAAGCTGCATAGGTCCTGCCTTTGAAAGAGCATAGTGGATGTGAATTTATTCATTCTCAGTATAAGTGTAGTCAGCATCTTAATTCTGTTAAATGAATTGTGTGAGACTTCAGGCAGAGGACATTTAATCTTTATCTTGAAACATCTACTCCCACTTAAAGATTTCCAAGAACACACAAGCTCAGCCTGTCCGTACTGAGGGGCATTGTTTCTGCTAATGAAGACCGAGAGGGAAATTGGAAGCATGGTGATTGTGTCACAGTAGCCCATGATGCTGACATTGAAACTGGCTCCTACAGTGCCCCATGGACATTGCTGCTTCCCTTTGCTATATGACAAATACTTAAGTTCCTGTGCCAACCACTGTGACACCTCACATAGGACTTTAACACCTTTTATTTTTGTTCATACACAGGTGTTGTCTAAACATAAATTGTTCTAACATGGCTGGGTCCTAAGGAATTTCAGTTCCCAGAACCTGCAAATTCTAAATCTGAGACTAGATTCTGACTCTAGACCACTAGTCCAGATTTCCCTTTCCATAGGAATTTTGTCCTGGGGCCTTGCCTTTCTTCTTTCTTGGCTTTTGCTTGGTCTCATGGGTCTTCCTGACTTTGAATCAGGATGCAGGGTTTGGAGAATCAGGTCCTTCTCTCTTAGAATATTCAATGTGAAAAGTAGTTCATCTCCTCTCCACACTCCCAAACACCTCTTTTGCAGATGGGTATTGTGAGGTCTGATCTGGTATGGAAGAAAAATGTGCAGATATTTCTAAGGTCTTTTGTAGGAGCAAAGGTGCTTGCTTTTCTTTGTAAGAGAGATTACTCAAATGATTGATGGACCAGATCAAGGCGCTCCTGTGCTCCTGTCTATATTGAAAACTGGCAGGCAGAGGTGGGCAATACAAATGCAGATGCAACTTTGGCCTGTCTTGGTTTCTGTTTCCTTATGCCTTTTCTATGATGAGAGAACTGTAATGAGGAGTCGCAACACTGGAAAAGGCATGTTGTGGTTAAGAGGTGGAGTCATGCACCTGACTCTGTGCCACTGTCCATCTAGTGAGATGATACTGGCAATCATCTCTGTGCCAGACATTGCCCTTGGCAGGTGCTGAGGATAACAGCATAAGAAGACTTGGAGATGGCCAAGCTGATCATTGAAAGAAGAACTGGCTGAGGCAGGCAGGGAAACAGTAAGTGGGCTCGAGTTATATGAAGCAACAGATTGTAATTCCAGATCATGCCATGGTGCCCTTGTCCATGATTGACAATGGTGGCTATGGTGACAATGGTGGCTATGGGGAAGCTTCCTAAAGCAGTCTAAGTGTCCTTAATTCTTTCCCTTAAAAGATCTTTATTGGGTGATATATAAAAACCTGGCAGTATTGATATTTACAATTTGGTGAGATTGGACCAAATGAAATCATCTTTACAATCAAAATAATATGCGTGTCCATCACCTCCAAAAGTTTCCTGCGCTATTGGTACAAGAATGCTAACATGAGATCTGTGCTGTTAATGGCTATTTCAAGTGCACATTACTGTATTGCTATCTGTAGGTAGAATGTTATATACACAAGATCCCCAGATTCATTCATTTTGCATAAATGAAATTCTGGACCCAGGAAACTCTCCATTTCTCCTTTTTATAGTCCTTACAACCATTATCGCACTCTCTGCTCCTATTGTCAATTTTCTAAGCAAGTAGAATTATGCAATGTTTCATATGGTCATATTTATACCAAAGGGAAACCAACTTGTATCTAATTACAATTGAACTTGAGGGGAAAACAAGTTTGTGTAAAACAAAACCCTCACATCTTTTCAGTTCATTGTTGCTTGGGTTTTCTATTTTTATCCTTTGAGCCCAAGCTGATCTAAATTATATTCATTTAAACATTTTAAAGAAATGTTTATAAGGTAACTAAAGTTGGCTGAGTACAGCACACACACACACACACACACACACACACACACACACACACACGGCTCTTTGTGTCTGTACTCATGGAATATACATTATTATCTTTGTTGATGGACAGGCTGAAGCTTAGGGAGATTTAATATAGTAAAGTAAAGACTGAACAACTGAAAAGTATAGCATCTAGAACAAAAATTAGTCTTGGCTCATTTTGAGGCAAATTCCTATAGCTTTATCGACAACTCTGTACTGCTGGAAGTTTGAGTTTTTGGCAAACTATTAATTCTATGTGAACAAAAATGGAAGATGCTCTCTTTCACTGGATTTAATTCTTTCCCACTCATGGCTTGAGTTGGTTTTGAATGTCTGATAGAAGGTAATCAAAGAATTAATTGGGCAATTGTAAACGGAAGCACAGGTTTTGTTCAGGCCAGTACAGAAGAGAATGCAGTCATTGTTTTTAATAGGCCAAATATTTCTCTCTTGTTCCCTAGGAAGCAATTGGAGGAGACACGCTGATAGCTTCCCTTGGGACATTAACCAGAATCAGATTTGTGAAGTGAAGCTTCAGTTGGTCATTTTATTCCCAGCTGGCAAAAATAAGGTGTGAATGCTGGTGGGAACAAAGCCCGTTTTCTAGTTCATCAGTTTATTAGTGTGCTGTTTTCAGTGTAGTTTTTGTTTAGTGGGCACAGTAATATACAAATATCATCTCAGATAATTTTCTACCTTCCCACCTTGTTTTATTCTAACGTAAATCTTTTCTAATGCAATGAGCATTTTAATGTCCCATGTGGACATTCTCCTTTGCCTAGATTAGCGATCCCCTGGTGACTTAATCTCGTGATCTACATTATATGCATACTACATACATGAGAAACACAGTTTCCTCCATCTTCAGAGACAGCCATCTCGATGGACATGAGGTAGGTACATTCATGTGGACTCTCTCACATTCTTTGAATGCTTTATGGTAATAAGTTAACTTTGAAGACAGTATTTCAGAAGTCAAAAAAATAAAATGAAGTACTTCATATGCTTTGTAATGCTGTTTTCTCAAGGTAAAGAAAGAAAAGTTGAAAAAAATCTTTCCCCTACTATCCCTCCATTTCTTCAAGCATTTATCTCCCTTTCCAACAATGGTCCCTTTCTAGTTTCCTGGATTCTATGGGTAGTCTCAATTAAACACACAGATCTGAAGATTTGATTCTAAGATCCACATATGAGTGAGAACATGTGGCATTTGTAATGGGGAGAAGGAAGGAAGGGTAGGGCAGAGACGGGAAGTGGTAGAAGGGATAACTAATATCAAGGAAGCTTCAAAAAGTCTTATGAAACCTATTATTTTATAAGACCACACACACACACACACACACACACACACACACACACACACACACACACGCACAATCCATAAAAAGTGTTTAATTGGAGTTATTCTACACATGGGATAATGCTCTCCCCAGAAGCAGTAGGTTACCAAATAAAAAGGCCTAGTTCCAGGTGTGAATACCTCCCATCAAGTTGTTTGTCAGAGATGTCCTTGGAGACCACCAAACAGTCAGGGCAATTGGCATTACTCTTGGCTGCCCTTCAGAAATTGACAGAAAGATGCTATTGCTGAAGATGTGACACACATTAGTCGCAGGACATGGAGAAATCAAGTTGGTAATGACTAGGAAGCATCATCCTTGCTGGATACCTTTTATAGTACTGGATAGTGCTATATAGGGGGCTTGGGGAAAAGTCATCAACAGTCTTGCCCAGCTTCGGAGTCTGTAAACTATGACAATGACCAGTGAGGTAAGATAGGCCCATGGGCACAACAATGGCATGAGTGTTACTGAGTGTTACGAGGGTAACCAACTGCTTTCTTCCTGGACTTGAGGCCTACTCCGCAGGAAGAAATGCATACCTGATACTACAAATCTACCTAAGAACCAAGAGTTGGGGGACTCACAGACCCCAAGGGTGAACCCACTGCTACTACTACTACTACTACTACTATTATTATTATTATTATTATTATTATTATTATTATTTTAGTTTTTTGAGATAGGGTTTCTCTGTGTGACTTTGATCCTTTCCTGGAACTCGCTTTGTAGACCAGGCTGGCCTCGAACTCACAGAGATCTGCCTGCCTCTGCCTCCCGAGTGCTGGGATTAAAGGCGTGAGTCACCACCGCACTACTATTATTATGGTAAATAAACATAGTATCACAAAACGCTCTAAATTTCTATCTCTATGCAGCTCTCAAACTTCATCAGAGAAGTTTCTTTGTGCAGTGAGCAATGGTTACATCTGATCAAAGTATGGAGAATAAGTGTCAGTGATACTCAACCACAAATAGAGCATATATATCATACCACCCCAAGACTCAGGGACCATTGTCGAAGAGTGGACAGAAAGATTGCAAGAGCCAGAGGTGGGGAAGACTGGAACAAACTGACGTCTTCTGGACATCAGTCCAGATAGGACCATTACACTCATCATCTCACGGAAGCTGTGCTTGCCTGAACAAGACTTGCACACACAAACAAGCCAGTGAACACTTTCACATGAAGCAGGGAGGGGCTAGTGAGCTCTCACCCCTTAATGTGGAGGTATGGACAATTGGTGGCATCTAGGGATGGGAGAATCAGTTTTCTTTAAGGATGTAGCCACTGGTAGGTCAACCATATGCTGGTGAGTGGATCCACACCCAGGAGTATATGAGTAGCATAAATTGGATTCAATGAGTTATTAACAGCAACAACAACAACAACAACAAAAAAAAAAGATGTGAAGTTGGGGGCATAGAGAAGTGAGGGTGGATTTAGGGAGAAGAGTAAGGGGTGAATATGATCAAAATACATTGTATGAAATTCTCAAAGAATTAATAAAACTATTTTAAAAGATCAAAAAAAACCCCTATATTAGAAGAGAAATTAATGGCCAATGGCAAGTAGTTTTAGGTTCCTTTTGTTCTGGGGTTCAGATGTATAGATATTTCCTGGAGGATCAGTTGATCTACAAGGATCCAGATAAACAAGTCTGAAATGAGGAACAAGAACACTTTATGATCTTTCCTTCAGCCATTACACTGTGAATTTAATGAAGTTACCCAGGTTCCTATGAAGTCAAATCAGATTATCCAAGCTGACTATTGACATGTACAGTGTTCACTTTATTTCTACTTATGTAATTTGGTCATTCACCGTACATCAGAGCAATGAGTTTGGTTGCATTTTCAGAGTGATGGCTTCATCTGAAAATTAAAACAAAGAATTTCAACAAAATGGACATTCAACCCACTCAACAAGAGGGAAATTGTGCATGGTTCTTCAATCCTAGTCAACCACCCAGGGCTAGTAAGTCATGGATTTTGGAGGAGAACCTACAACCACTACTATATTAAACCAGCACAATCCCTAATTACACTCTAAATATTTATCCTTATACTCTCAGATAAGTGTAATCTTCACCCCCTCACCAAGGAGACTTGTCTTTGCCACAGGCAGAGACCATTCCATAAACGACAACCAATCAAAATGCAGAGGTGGGGAGCCAAGTCCTCGTGGATACATCTACAAAACGCTCCTGCACCCGAGACACAGGGAATGTGTGAAAGAGGGGTGGAAATACTGTAAGAGACAGAGGGCCAGGGAGTTGGCTGTGGGACTGTGCTTCCTAGTAATGTCGGAAACTACACCCATAGAATCTCATCAACATGACCACGGAAATATGAACTGAACAAGGACAACAGACACTGGTAAAGTGGACAGGGAGAGCCCAGGAGACCCCAACCCTACACAAAGGACTATAACAACGAAGGAATGCAGAGAGTGAGAGAATAGAATTAGTCTTCTTCAGGGAAGACTATACTAATTGGTTACCCAATACCAAACAGTCAGCCCTGAAAACATACATAGAGAAGCATTATACAGAGCAGGATGTATTTAGGAACATATGTGTATATTCATATATGTATGTAACAGCAATTAATAAAAAAGAGGCCATGAATTTTAAAGAAAGCATGGAGAGGTATATGGGAAGGTTGGAGAGAGAAAAGGGAAGGGGGAACTGTTGTAATTATATTATAATCTCAAAATAAAATTAAATAAGATAAAAAAGGGACAGTTCTCCCAACCTTTGCCATGCACATATTCTTTTTTTTTTTAAAGATTTATTTATTTATTATGTATACAGAAGAGGGCGCCAGATCTGATTACGGATGGTTGTGAGCCACCATGTGGTTGCTGGGAATTGAACTCAGGACCTCTGGAAGAGCAGTCAGTGCTCCTAACCTCTGAGCCATCTCTCCAGCCCCGCACATATTCTTTTTAATAAACTGTTTTTGTTTCTGATAAAAAGGAGATCCTAATTGTAATCAGAAAACACACACACACACCCACACACTTCTGTTTAACTGAACGAGTTGTTATCTGAAGCTATTAATATTGTTCCTGGAACTGTGCAAGAGTCTGCGGTTCTGTAATAAGCAAATAGTGCTTTGTTTCCAATAAAAGCTAATAGTTTTTTATTCAAAGTTCGAATTATTTTTGGCAAGTTGGAAATGATTTTTTAATTACATTTGTTTGTGTGTCAATGTGCATGTATGTCCCTTGACCTGTGTGTGTAGGAGCTCTCTCTCTTCTTCTACTATGTGGATCCTGGGGAATGAACTCAGATTGTCAAGCTTGGCAGAGTGTGCCTTTATCCACTGAGTCATCTCACCAGCTCGTGAAATGTTTTTAAAATGTACTAACTTACTCAATGAATTAAGGTTCTTTGTGGCAAGTTAGTTTGTAAATAATTACTCTGTAGTAAGAATAGTTGCTATAAATTGGTCTTTTCATGCTTTTTCTTCATGGGGCAGATCTAATGGTGCTGCCTTTTACAACAGGCACTTTAAGGGCTGCTGAGGGGGTTCAGTGCAGATTACTTGCCTAGTATGTGTGAAACCCTGGGTTCTCAAACAAACGGAAACAAAACAAGAGAAGCTCTAAATCAAGAGGCAGGAGAAGCAAGCTTGTGAGGCCTTGGGTCTTTTGGCCTGTATATGTCTCACTTGTCCCCAACTCCCCTCCCACTTCAGGGACCATCTCCCTTATCTGTCTCTCACACAGCTCATTTCCTCCTTCCTTGCTGACTTGTGCATTATTTCTCCTTTCTTCAGAGTTTCTTCTTGTCTCTGACATTGATTAAAATAAACAAGTAAAATTAGTTCAACTTCTTCCTTTGTGTTTGTCTTTCCTTTTCTCATAATTCTCTATTCATTGAATTCTAGGAACACTGTGAAGCCAGTTAACATCTGGTCAGTTTCCTGTGTTTCAGTAATATTAATTAATGATAGCAGGTACAACAATTTTCACACTAATGTGTTAATGGACTACTAATATTACAATCAGTTAACATGTAGGTATTGCTATTGCCTTCATTTTGTAGATGACACCCAGACTATCTCCTTTTAAAAAATTATTTTTATTATTTATTATTATTTTTACACCCAGACCACAATTTTCCCTTCCTCCTCTCCTCCCAGTCCTCCCCACCTTCACTGTGTCTCCCCATCCACTCCTCTTCTGTTTCTATTCAGAAAAAGGTAGGCTTCCCATATCAATCAAACATGGCATAACAAGTTGCAATAAGACTAGGCACCTCCCCTCCTATTAAGAGTGGACAAGGCAATCTAGTATGAGAAGTAGGGTCCCAAAAGCCAGCAAAAGAGTCAGAGACAGCCCCTGCTCCTGCTGCTAGAAGTCCCACAAGAAGACCAAGTTGCACAACTGTCACATATGTGCAGAGGGCCTAGGTCAGTCCCATGAAGAGTTCTGGTTGTAGGTTCACTCTCTGTGAGCCCTTATGAGCCCAGGTTAGTTGTTTCTGTGGGTTTTCCTGTGATGTCCTTGACTCCTCTGGCTACTATAATCCTTCCTCCCCCTCTTCTTCATGGTTCCCTGAGCTCCACTTAATATTGGCTGTGGGTCTCTGCATCTGTTTCCATCAGTTGCTAGATGAAGCCTCTCTGATGACAATTGGGCTAGGCACCAATCATCTTTCTGGGACTGGGTTACCTCATTCAGGATGGTTTTTTCAAGTTCCATCCATTTGCCTGTAAATTTCATGAGTTCATCTTTTAACAGCTGAGTAAATACTCCATTGTGTAAATGTACATTGTTTTCTTTATTCATTCTTCAGCTGAGGGACACCTAGGTTGTTTCCAGGTTCTGGCTATTATGAATAATGCTGCTATGAACATAGTTGAGCAAGTGTCCTTGTGGTATGATGGAGCATTCTTTGGGTAATATGCCCAAGAGTGGTATAGTTGGGTCTTGAAGTAGATTGACTCCCAATTTTCTGAGAAATTACCATATTGATTTCCAAAGTGGCTGTACAAATTTGCACTACCATAAGCAAAGGGGAAGTGTTCCCCTTGTTTCACATAGTTGCTAGTATGAGCTCTTACTTTTGTTTTTGATCTTAGCCATTAAGGCAGGTGTAAGATGGAATCTCAAAGTCGTTTTGATTTGCATTTTCCTGATGGTTAAGGATGTTGAATATTTCTTTAATTGTTTCTCAGCCATTTTGAGATTCCTCTGTTGAGAATTTTGTTTAGATCTGCACCCAATTTTTAACTGGATTATTTGGCTTGCTTAGTTTAAGTTCCTTATGTATTTTGGATGTCAGTCCTCTGTCAGATGTGGGGTTGGTGAAATCTTTTCCCATTCTGTGGGCTGCCATTTTGTACTATTGACAGTGTAAGTTATTAACTTACAGAAGCTTTTCAGTTTTATGATGTCCTATTTATTAATTATTGATCTTAGTGCCTGCACTATTGGTTTTCTGTTCAGGAAGTTATCTCTCGTGCCAATGTGTTCAATGCTGTTTCTCACTTTCTTTTCCATCACATTCAATGTATCTGTATTTATGTTGAGGTCTTTGATCCACTTGAGTGCAGGGTGATAGATATGAATCTATTTGTATTCTTCTACATGCTAACATTCAATTAGACCAGCACCATTTGTTGAAGATGTTTTCTTTTGTCCATTGTATAATTTTGGCTTCTTTGTTGAAAATCAGGTGTCCTTAGGTGTGTGGACTTACATCTAGGTCTTTGATTTGGTTCCATTGATCCACCTATTCATTTTTATGACAATACCATGTTTTTTTTATTACTATTGCTTTGTTGTAGAGCTTGAAATCAGGGATCGTGATACGTCCACAAGTTCTTTAATTGTGCAGGATTGTTTTATCTACTCTGGGCTTTTTGTTTTTCCATATGAAGTTGAGTATTGTTCTTTCAAAGTCTGTAAAGAATTGTGTTGGGATTTTGATGGGGATTTCATTGAATCTGTAGACTGCTTTTGGTAAGATGGCCATTTTTACTATGTTAATCCTACCTATCCATGCGCATGGGAGATCTTTCCATCTTCTGATATCTTCTTCAACTCCTTTCTTCAAAGTCTTGAAGTTCTTGTCATACAGTTCTTTGCTTGCTTGATTAGAGTTACCCCAAAAATATTCTATATTATTTGTGGCTATTGCGAAGGGTGTTGTTTTGCTGATTTCTTTCTTAGCCCTTTTATTGTTTGTATATGGGAAGGCTACTGATTTTTTTTTTGAGTTTTTTTATTTAGCCACTTTGCTGAAGGTGGTTTTCAGCTGTAGGAGTTCCCTGGTACAATTTTTTGGGTCACTCATGTATATTATCATGTCATCTGAAAATACTGGTACTTTGACTTGTTCCTGATTTTAATGGAATTTCTTTGAATTTCTCTCCATTTAATTTGATGTTGGCTGTTGGCTTGTTGTAAATTGCCTTTATTATGTTTAGGTATGCACCTTGTATATCTGATCTTACTCAGACTTTTATCATGAAGGGGTGTTGGATTTTGTCAAAGGCTTTTTCAGCATCTAATGAGATGATCATGTGGTTTTTTTCTTCAGTTTGTTTATATGGTGGATTACATTGACAGATATTTGTATGTTGAACCATCCCTACATCTTTGGAATGAAGCCCACTTGATCATGGTGGATGATCTTTTTGATGTGCTCTTGGATTTGGTTTTTAATATTTTATTGAGTATTTTTGCATCAATGTTCACTAGAGATACGATCTGTAATTCTCTTTCTTTGTTGAGTCTTTGTGTGGTTTGCATATCAGGGTGACTGGCCTCATAAAATGAATTTGGCAATGTTCCTTCTGTTTCTATTTTGTGGAATAATTTGAGGAGTACTGGTATTATTGCTTCTTTGAAAGTCTGGTAGAATTCTGCACTAAGCCCACCAGACTATCTCTTAACCTAAGATCCCACAGCTATAAAAGGCTGGATCTGGAGTCAAATTCTGCTGTGAGACTCAAAGCAGAATCTCTAATTCCTTGGGGGTTTCTCAGTGTGTGTCTTTTGACTCAGTGTATTAGAACTTCCTATATGGGTGCTTGTAAGCATTGCAGCTTAGATGGAAAGGTATCCTGGCAGCTGGAAGCCAAGGAATGCCACAAAGTCATACCACACAACAAACCTCATACAAGAGATTTATTGAAAGGGAAAAAACCAAGAGGGTGGCTGCCTCTGCTTGAGCAAGATACAGCAGCAAAATGAACAGGATAGAGGGCTTATATAGAGCTTCTTGGGAAGGGGATGGAATTTTTCAGGGTGGAGCTTTCCAAGGTGGAAATTGGTGCAATTTCATGTCCAGAGACTGGGCTTTTTTGTTCTGCAGGGTGGGGCCGGGGCCCAGCAGTTAGTACTGTTAAAGTGTTCTGTGGGTGGGATCTGGCAGTTAGAGGTCCTTGAGGGGAGGGGCCTTGCCACTGGACTGGCTCAAGGGGCTTACAGTGCTGGTAAAATGTAGATTACTGTGTAGATATACTGTGTAGATATACTACATAGTATTACTGATTCATCAACTGATGGTTATTTCCATTTACAGGTTATTGTGATAGAGCAGCAATAAACATGGATCACAGGTATCTCTGTCATAGGATATAGAGTCCTTTGCAGGTATCCAAGAGTGGTATAGCTGGGTCATGTACTAGTTTGCATTCCTACCACATATGAAAACGTGTCCCTCTATCCTCACATCTGTGCCAGGATTTGTCTTCCTTTTTGTATCTTAGTTATTTTGACTGCAGTAAGATGAAATCTCAAAGTAGGTTTAACTGAATGGATATGATCAAAATACATGGTACAGAATCCCAAAGACCTAATTAAAAAAAAAATACAGATTTCTGAGTGCACCCCTGATCTGTCTGTAAATTTGGGCGGGTCCAAGTTTGTCTCCTTCCTGGGCTTCCCGAATGGCTCCGCACACCATATTTAGGAATCACTGCGCATACCTGGCTGACTTCTGTCTTCACCTTTGTATGAGATTATAATCTTCAGTTTACTTAAGTTCATGTTATCACACCAGAGGAGCAGAAGTATTGCCACAGTCCACAAATGGAACTAGAATACAGGATTTAAAAGTAACCATATGGCTAGGCGGTGGTGGAGCATGCCTTTAATCCCAGCACTCGGGAGCAGAGACAGGAAGATCTCTATGAGTTCAAGGTCAGCCTGGTCTCCAGAGGGAGTTCCAGGACAGCCAAAGCCACACAGAGAAACCCTGTCTCAGAAAAAAAAAAGTAGTTATATGAATGTATTTCTTAGAATCATAAGACAACAAATGAAGGCCACTTACTATGGATGTATGATCACAAGGGCCAGAAAGGTCTGTTCCTAATCCACTGTGACAAGACTTCCCTATCAAACAGTGAGATGCTATCAAGGGGTCCCACAGAAGCTTCTGTGTGCTCTGTGACTGCCACTGACGTCTTCAGGGCAAACCACAAGTGATTTTGTGCTCTCCTGTGTGAGATGGGGCATCCTCCCAGACCACCTCATAATCTAATCTCCTAGATTTAGAATAAGATATGTAATTTCTTAAGTTCAGACTGGAGTTTCAACCTGAATATTCCAAATTACATGTTTCCCCGGCAACATCATCCTGCTGTGCCTGGACCAATGTTACAAAATGTGTGAGTCCAAGAGAAGCCTATCATGAGGATAAGACCAGAGAAGGGACATGCTCTGTTCCTTATTTCCTATTGCTAACCAATCTCTTCCATGGCATCATCTTCTGAAGGCTTTATGGTAGCATATTCATCACTTAACTCTTAACATTTTTTAATATTAATACGAATAATACCACTACATATTTGTTTCATTAAACTGCTGCACCTAGTCATTCATCGTTTAAAATTGCAAAACCTTGTGGCTTGACATCCTGCCTAATTGTACTGCCAATTCTCATAACAATTGTTTAAATTTTTTGGAATAACAAGAGAATGCAAACACCATTGACATCTGCTGAAGATGGGAAAGATCTTTCGCTTGCTTACAGCTCTGTTAGACTGGGAATGGAATGTTGGTAGAGTAAGCACTTAGGTGTGTGCCCCTTATTTTTTTCTGGAAAATTCATTTGTTAGGGTTTTATCTGTCTATCACTTGACTGTAAGTTTTTAGATGGTCCTGGCAGGGGCACCTTACATATTGTAAAAATTGTAATTAAAAAATTTCTTAAGGCAATATTCCAAAAAGTTATCTTCCTGTTAGAGACATCAACAGGATGAGCCAGCCAGTTGTAAGTGGGTTGTTGAAGCCCATCCAAATGAAAGATGAATTTGGCAGTCTCAGTTCTTTAATGGCCTGCCCAAAATAAAACTGCCTAGCCAGTGACATTTACCCTAGTGACACTGCCACTTCATGTCATAATGTGACCGTGTAGCCTTGTAAAGACTGTCCTCCAAATGCTGACTTTCAGAGGCATCTCAGGGTTTGCCCATGCGCCTGTGTTACAGCTTTGTGTAAAAATGCTAATGTCGTGACATTTGTAGAACTGTTAAATCATCCTAATGTAACAGCAACAGTTCTGCAACTAATTCCTTTCCGTGCATTTCCTCTGCAGAATCCTTTAGTAGTTGGCTGGAATGGGAAGGAGCACTTATTTTTTTCAGCTCTAATAATTTTGTTCTCACCTGGAATCACATACCATTATTTTGGGATACTTTGCTTCCAGCTTGAATGGAGGCAAAATCCGTCGACAGAATGAACGTGTTGTCTCAAATCTGGACTCGTTTGCTTGATGGCCCCCACTTAACATGATCCATGGTCCAGCCAAGACAAGCCTGTTCCACTTGAGAAATATGGCTGTCTGTTTTCCTTTTAAGTATTTAAGAGTAAATATATAGCCATGCATTTCAGCTAAGAAAAAATAGGCTCAGATGACATACACAAGATCAAGGAAAGCATTTGTACTTAAAAATTATCCTGTGGTCACATGAGAAAACAGCTGGGATTTATGCTCGCCCTGGCACCACATTTCCTCACTAATGGCCGTCCCACTCAGTATCTACTGTCATATTAGGCCTCTGTAGAAAGAGATGGCTGCACAGCTTCTGGAAATATTGAGTACTACAAGCAGCAGGGCTGGCCTATGTGCCTGTTCTTCATCACCTCTGTATTATTTCACATCTTTCCTGTTGGGTGAAGATGATTGCCTCTGTCTCTCTCTGTTTCTCCATCCTGTCTCCTCATGCTTTCATACAAGACACCTAATAATAGATAGTACTTTCTCAAACAAAGAATTCTTTCAAGAAATCATATTCCTGTTCTCAAATACTTAGGGTATGTGTAAAGTTGAGTTCATTGTCAACTATCTCATTTCCACTCATGACCGTGAAATGTGCGCATTGACGTCCACTTTGCTTCCCCGACTGCCATTTTTCCTTTATTCCTCATCTTCCTTGGAACTTACTGGTTTCACCACGGTTTCTGTCATGAGTTAGAGAGTTTTAATGTTAAAATGTTTAAACATCAGCCGTATCCGCCCGAACCCTCTTACACACAGTGAAGTACTGCAGAGCTGTGATGACTTGAGTTTTCTCCCTCATGGCTGGCTGGTTTTATTAAGGCCCGTGTCTGGAACAAGTGTGTTTCTGCATTTTGCCCAGCTTTAGTTAATTATTTTGTAACAAGATTTTCTTCTAAAATAATGCCCTGATCTTGTCGCTCCAAGAGTATGACAATGTAACTAATAAATATCCTTCTGATTTTCTGAGCTCTAATGAGGATCCTATACAATTTATACAGTGCTTGTCCATTGGGTGTGGCACATCTGTTTAAGGCAGTGGTTCTCAACCTTCCTAATGTTGTGACCCTTTAATACAGTTGCTCATGTTGTGGGGATCTATAGTGGGTAGTCATTCCAGCTTTGATCTGGAAGTTCCAACCCCCATTGAGGCTTCGGTAACTGTCTCGTCTACAAGACAGGGCCAAGAGAGGACCCTGAAGACCTGAGATCCGGATGGGCAAGCTCTCTTGGTTCTTGGACCCTGGATGCTGGAGGTAGACCGAGTAGAGTTCTCCAGAGAACACCGCTGAACAGCACTACAACTTTCACAGACTCTGTAAACTATCCATTCACTTGTAAGTTACTCCACAAAATAAACCTCCCTTTTAACTACGTGGAGTGGCCTTAATAGTTTCACCAATAGGGATCTCCAACCATAAACTTATTTTCATTGCTGCTTCATAACTGTAATTTTGCCTCCGTTATGAATTGTAATGTAAATACCTGTGTTTTCCAACGGTCTTAGGCGACCCCTGTGAAAGGGTTGTTCAACCTTCAAAGGGGTCACAACCCACAGGTTGAGAATCAGTGGCTTATGGAAAGAACATCAAACTCTCTCTATATTTATAGGGGTGTTACCTTTAATGTATATAATTTAATTATGATTTTTTTCATAGCTCATCAAAATACAAACTTTGTTACAATGTCATGCATTTCTTCTAGTTAATTTACTACTTGTTTTGTGAGTGATGGTGAAAATGAGATGAAATCACTTTGCCATTAAATCATGACTCATTAACCACACAACAAACTCCAGAGGCATGATATCACCAATAGTGGTTAACAGCTATGTAACAATTAAAAGTTTACAGAACACATCTGCAGTTATTTGATCTCGGTTTTATTATTGCAGGCAATGAAATTTTGGAAAACATGGTCAAATGCAAGTTTCCTATCAGAACATGGTCAAATGCAAGTTTCCTATCAGAATCATTTACTCTGTGTAGCTGAGCAGCCTAAAAAATTACATCTGAACTAAGAGGAATCTAAAAAATCCAAAGGCCTAATTTACATGGAGTGTTGTGGCCACAGGAGAACTGATGAATTTTCAGTAAGTTGTTGTCCAGGTCTAATGACTGATTTCAATGGCAGACTAGTTGCCTTGTGCACAGATGCATGTTAGGTAGTAACTTCATGACTGACAGTCTGCATCAGGCCACGAAAAGACCAACATTCTGTAGATAAGATGTAAGTTGCAAGCAGAGCAAGTGTTTGCAGGAGGACAGCGACATGGAACTGCAGATCAACCCCTTGAAAAGACCATTTCTCCTTTCTCATTAGACTATTATCTTTTCTCATTCTTTCAGGAAGGCTTGATCAGGCAAGGTGGCTTTGTGGATGTGGGAGGATTTGCATTCCAAACACTCTGAATTGCATAGGTCTCCCTTAGGTACTACTTCTTCCTCTTTCCTGCTCCTGTTTTAAGTTTAGCAGTCTGTTGGCTACCACTCATCCAAATGTCTATGCAGTTACTTTTGTAGACATGGCCTAACATAGTGTGTCATCAAATTCAGTGTCGCAAGGGTTCTGCTCTGTCCCTTACCCTTTTTAAGACATTTTGCTAGGGTGATTTTGTGCATTCTGAAGTATCCAGATATCATTGATACATGGATTCTCAGTTGTTTAGCATAATCTCACTTGTTTCAGAGGGCTTTCCACAAACTTAAATTGAATTATACTAACTTTTAACTAACATCTACTAATCTTTCTTTCTCTTTTTGACATAGTTAATGGTATTTCCATCCCAATCGTAATTAGTTGCATATGTTAAAAAGGTTAATGTTTCTCTTTCTCTGTGACACTTAAGTCACTAAGTGTGCTGGCTTTATCCCTCAAAGTCTCCTGAAGACACTCTGTCCTCCCCACTTACTTACTGGCCATTGTCCTGCCATCTGCTGCATGGATTGTTTTGATGATCTCTAATGTTCTCATGCCTACGTGCTCTCTCTCTCTGGCATGTATTTTTATAACCAACTTTGTAAAACTGATTATGTTTACCTGCCTGATTAGAATCCTTGAATACATTTCCTGAAGACAATGCTTTATTCCTCAGGATGTTGCATATGTGCAAACTTGCTAATTTGTGACCAAATTGTAACATTGAATATATATTTGTGTATACATACATATGCATGAATGTAAATGTATATGTGTGTGTGCGTGTGTGTTCAACTGCTTATGATGTCTTCCACAGATTGATCCTAGTCCCCTGCAGATATAAAAATTCATGGATGCTCAAGTCCCTGGTATTGAATGGCATACTATTTGCATATAAT
Source organism: Peromyscus maniculatus bairdii (assembly GCF_049852395.1). NCBI lineage: Eukaryota > Metazoa > Chordata > Mammalia > Rodentia > Cricetidae > Peromyscus > Peromyscus maniculatus. The sequence goes on from NC_134853.1 coordinate 73,181,013, forward strand.
TTAGGCACATCCTCTTGTAGACGTTCTGTAATGTCTAGATTACTTATAATGCTTAATACAATGTAAATAGCTGTTATACTGAATTCTTTAGGGAATGATGACAAGAACAACATATATATTCAGTGTATATGCAATGTTTGCACAACTTTTGACACATGGTTGGTTGTCTTTTCTTCTTATGAGAAACTCATTGATGTGGATGGCTATGTGAAAATGTATAGATATGTGTGGCGGCTATTCTTGGTTTTTCAACTTGACTACACCTGGAATTAACCAAAACCCAAGCAGAAGGTATACCTGTGAGGTATTTTTCTTAATTAAGGCATTTGAAGTGGGAAGACCTGCCTTTAATCTAAGTCTTTTGAGGTGTAATCTGGGCTACACCTGCTGGCAGCCTTTGTAAAGTACATGGAAGAAGGGAGCTTGCTCTCTGCCCGCTTGCTCTCCATCTAGCTGGCAAGTCCATTCCTTCATTGGCAGTAGAACTTGCTTCTTCTGGACTATGACATACACTGAAGACCAGCTGAGACATCCAGTCTTGTGGACTGAACAACTACTGGATTTTTGGACCTTCCGTTGGTAGATAGCCATTATTGACCAGCTGAACCACAGCCTGTAAGATGCTCTAATAAATCCCCTCCATATCTATCTATCTATCTATCTATCTATCTATCTATCTATCTATCTGTCTGTCTGTCTGTCTGTCTGTCTGTCTGTCTGTCTGTCTGTCTGTCTATAGAAAATATATTCATTCTAGAAAACTATGACTAATGCAATATGTAAATTTATATAGATATGTTAACATATATATGTGAATATATGTACAGATATTACATGCATATACATGTGTATATAAAATCAAGTTTAATTTCTTCCTCCTATATTATCTTTGTTTAAATCACAATGGACCGTTGCACAATTCCTAGGTACAATGAGTGTACTTTCACATTCCTTGCCTTTGCTCACACTGCCCCCCTCCTTAGCATGTTCTTCCCACATGACTATATTCTCATTGTCTTTGTGCTACATTAACAAGCTCTGCTATAATCTCCTTTGCATGGTTTCTCTTGACCATCTTTCTCCATTCCTTGTCCAAGTCTGTGCTGCAGGGTGGTATTAATCTTTGTGTCCCTCCCCTTGTACAATGAAGTTGCATTTGAGTTTAGCAGGGATTCAGTCTTTGCCATCCTTGCTGTGTTATAAATGTTTCCCCTTCTGGAGAAAATGGAAAGGCGAAGCTTGCTCACAGAACTCAGACCCTATAGTCCCAGTCATCTTAGCCCTTCAGATGCTGCCCTGTGTGTTTTCTTCTAAATCTATCACAACCTTTTTGTTCTTAGGATTTCTATTGCTAACCACAGTTGGGAAAGGCGACAGAAGCTCGGGAGGGACTTGGTTCAGCAATTGAGCCTTTTACACCGAGTTACTCAGTTCTGAGGATTCCTTGATGCTTAGACTGCTATCCTTGGGTTTCTGACCCTGGGCCTGACCTCACCTCAGTTGGCTGAGTCTATGCTGCTAGCCACCTGCTTTCTCCTGTCAATTAGCTGACAGTGGAATCCCTGGGTGCTGGAATGCTGCCATCTGTACCTGCCATATCATCTGGCCACATGCCAAGCTTTGCTCCTTCTGTGCCTCTGGGGTCACCTGACACTGTACCTCCATTCTCCTTCTTCTGACCAGTGACCTCTATTCCAGTTTTGGAAGGCAAGTTGATAATTTGCTACCTTTGAAAAGAGATAACTAAGGCATTTGTAATTGGGCCGTTTAACAGATATGATTATTGTGTGGTGGAAACAGAGCATATGACTCTGGGAAATGAGACTCTGAACAGGTAATTATGACTGAGACAAGATGGAAAGTAAGAGCAGCCTGAAGTTTATCATGTCTCAGTGGGCCTGTCTGGGTGACACATGACAGTGACAGGGTGTCTGGGGACAAGGTACCATGAAAGGGGAGAAGAAATCAAAGGCAACTTCAACAATTGCAGTATTTGGCGAAGTCTCCTACTAACTTCCTATGCACTAATTATGCATCATAAACTGAAGCTTTCTCATGGTCGTGGCTGATATGAACTTACCATCCAATTCACTCAAACAGGATTTGGGAACAGAGCTCATAATTTTAACACATAATGTGTTTCCTTGTGGAGAGCACAGTGCCTTCCAAGACCTAGCACTCAAAAGAAATTATTGAAAAAGAAAGAAAAATTGCTTGAAATGCTCTGTTTCATAGGAAAAAATACATTTAGCTGCATAAAAATCTTACCATACAATTAACCCTTTTTTTTTAAATTAAAGATGTGGGCAATGCTCTTTTCATTGGTGGGAAGACACATTAAAAAATTATAATTAGGGGCTGGAGAGATGGCTCAATGATTAAAAGCACTCAGTGTTCTTCCAGAGAACCTGAGTTCTGTTCTCAGAACCCATTTTAGGCACCCACAACTAACTGTAATTAGTAAGCCCCATGTTTTGGCTTCTGTAGGTATTTGTGCATACACACACACACACACACACACACACACACACACACACACAGAATGAGAGCACACAGGAGAGAAAAAAACCAAATATTAAAAGATTAAAATGAAATAAATTGAGCAGATTAGATATGTTTTGGGTATTATGGGTATCAAAAAATACTGGGATGCCATGGAGGAGTGAGGTCTATTCACCAGGATATGAGAAGAGGGGGAGACACTGTCTGTAGACAAGAGGCTTGGCCTGGACAAGCAGCTGGGCTGGTCAAAATGATGTTCCCCATTCTCATCCTGGAAGGGAAAAGGCTGGTGTAGCGTCAGGTACTCTGAAATCAATAGAGGTCAAATCCATTGCAGGTGCTCACTGTGCAGGGCGCTCCTCCCCGGCCCATACAGCGACGTAAGGCAAACCCCGAGGGAAAGAGCTGGAGAGAACTAGAATTGAGAAGCAGAATAGGGCAGTGGAAGGAATCTCACTTCTTTATCAGCAATGGGAATTCAGTCAAGTTCTTTAAAGACTCTCAGCTTTAGATTTTATCTGTCCAACTGTTAAGACATCTAATATGTGGCATGGTAGAGAGTGAAAGATAACAATATGAAGTAAGATATTAAATACATGAAGAGCTTGCACAGTGCCACTGTCAGCAGGGGCTGCCAGTAAAGTCTTCACTACCCACAATGCCTAGCCATCCCAGTCTTTTTCTTGATCCCAGAAATCAAAGTCACCTTCATGTAATAGGACTCTAGCCAAAAATAATGGGAATGTGGGCAGAGGTCCAGTTCCAGAGGGGATTGTGCCCGGGTGAGAAGGACAGTAAATCAGAACAGGACAGGAGTGGGTGGGCTGGTACTAGTTGGGCCTATTCATAACATGCTGGTTTCTCTTTATCTTTAACAAAATGAAGAAATAGGAAGTATTTGATAAAAAAACAAACAAACCACAATTCCTGTTAGTTGTCTGCTGTGGGATGTTCTGTATGGCAAATGTGTTGCTCTGATTGGTCAATAAATAAAATACTGATTGGCCAGTGGCTAGGCAGGAAGTATAGGCGGGACTAACAGAGAGGAGAAAAGAAAGAACAGGAAGGCAGAAGGAGTCACTGACAGCTGTTGCTAGGACAAGCAGCATGTGAAGATGCTGGTAATCCACGAGCCACGTGGCAAGGTATAGATTTATGGAAATGGATTAATTTAAGCTATAAGAACAGTTAGCAAGAAGCCTGCCACAGCCATACAGTTTGTAAGCGATATAAGTCTCTGTGTTTACTTGGTTGGGTCTGAGTGGCTGTGGGACTGGTGGGTGATAGAGATTTGTCCTGACTGTGGGCAAGGCAGGAAAACTCTAGCTACAGTTGTCAATGTCAAACAGTGGAAGCTAGATTTAATAAAAGCAGCAAGAGGGCGTCTTAGGCAGATCGTTCTTTGGTGTTATGTTTCTGAGTCTCAGAAAGACAAGAAACCACATGTTTTTACTTAATAAATAATGTTGTCTTCTTTGCTAAAGAATGCTGAAACAATGTTCTTTAGTCTAACGCTATTGAGAAAAAAAACAACTCAAAAAGCCCT